>NC_079348.1:6136938-7440688 GCF_029582105.1 Oenanthe melanoleuca | reverse complement strand
GGAATGGCACCTTGAGGGTGAGCAGGGCTGAGCTGGAAATGGAAATTCCCATTTTTGGGGCAGGCACTGTTCCCTCTCACTAAGGGACAGGGTGGGGTTGGGATTGGGATTGTCCTGGGCAGGACCAGGAGTGGGATTTGTTGATCCCTGGGATCCCAGCTCAGGAGATTCCCTGATTCTCATTGGGTGCAAAGAGCTGGAGCTGCTCATGGGTGAAGTCTTGGCAAAGTGCTGGCAGGGCATTTATGGAATGCCATTAACATTTCTGGGACAAGGAAAGGGTCGTGTGTGGGGACACAGGGAGGAGCTGAAGGTCCATGGGATAAACCACAATCCTTGTCTGATAACCCATTCCTGATGGGCTCCATGAGATGATTTGGGGTGAGGAAAGGATGGGAATAACCTGATCCAGTGGAAGGTGTCCCTGCCAGGCAGGATAAATATCCATGTTCAAAGCTGGAGCTGGGCATGATCCAAACCACAACTGATTTTCAGGTCGTGCTTTTGGGACAGGGCTGTTTTTCCAAGGGTTTCGTGTTGAGATTCCCTGAGGAATTTCAGGAGTTAAATTTTGCACACCTTTCCCACCCCACTAGATGGGTTCTCCATCCTCTGGATGGGCAGCTCTGGCCTTTGGAGCCCCAGGGAGGTTCCTGCATCCCATCTGGGATGGGCCTTCTCCGCCTCCTTTTAGCACAGAAGGGAAAATTTGGGTGGCATCAAGAGGAGACCAGCAGGGATAAGGGTTATCCCAGCAGGAGCACCCTCATCCCAGCATTCCATCACTCCATGGCCACTTCCAGAGTCTGTGTTATCCTGGGATAACAGCACACCAGTCCAGCCATGGACATCCCTGAACTGGTTTCTCCCAGCTTTGAATTTGGGGAGATCAGGATCCATCCTCCAGGAGCGAGATCCATCCTGCAGGAGAGGGATCCATCCTCCAGGAGCAGGATCCACCCTCCAGGAGTGAGATCCATCCTGCAGGAGAGAGATCCATCCTCCAGGAGCGAGATCCATCCTGCAGGAGAGGGATCCATCCTCCAGGAGCAGGATCCATCCTCCAGGAGCAGGATCCATCCTCCAGGAGTGAGATCCATCCTCCAGGAGCAGGATCCATCTCCAGGAGCAGGATCCATCCTCCAGGAGTGAGATCCATCCTCCAGGAGCAGGACCCACCCTCCAGGAGCAGGATCCACTTTCCAGGATCAGAATCTATCCTCCAGGATTAGGATCCATCCTCCAGGAGAGGGATCCATCCTCCAGGAGTGAGATCCATCCTCCAGGAGCAGGATCCACCCTCCAGGAGTGGGATTCATCCTCCAGGAGTGAGATCCATCCTCCAGGAGCAGGATCCATCCTCCAGGAGTGAGATCCATCCTCCAGGAGCAGGATCCATCCTCCAGGATCAGGATCCATCCTCCAGGATCAGGATCCATCCTCCAGGATCAGGATCCATCCTCCAGGAGCAGAACCCAGCCCCCACGAGCCGGATTCCCACTCCCAGCTCATCTTCCAGGGCTTCCCCACTCCGTGGCTCCCATCCTCCATCCCTGCTCCCAGCAATTACTCAGCTGTTTCTCAGCTGTTCCCTGGAGCGGCAGGGATGAGAAGGCAGCAGAGATACGGCTCTCAGGGTTTTTTTCCCGTACTTTATGGCTGGGATAAGCTGCTCCCGAGCCGTGGAACAGCTGCGGGTCGGGAGAGCCGCGTGCCGGGCGTGGCAGCGCCGACTCCGAGGGCTCCAGGTGCTTCTTTATGATCCCTGCTCCCGGTGTTCCTCCTGACTGTGGGGCACTGATCGCCTGGATTTTCCAAACGAGCCTTTTGGGAGCTGTGGGACTGGGGAAAGGCCGGGAAAACTGGACTGATCTCAAGCTCCAACCCTGACAAATCCTCACTTTCTCTGGGCAGTGTTGGTTTTGCTGCTGGGTTTTTCCCGAGGCTGATGGATCACCTGCTTCCCTCCCTTCCTCCCTCTCTTTCATCTCCTGGGATTTGTTTGAAATCCTGAGGATTTGTTTTGATGGGATTTCCTGGTTTTCCATGGCTGAGGGCGTCCCGGCCGTGCACTCACTCCCTGCTGCTCCACAGATCCTGCAGCTCCCACAGCCCAGCTTTGGCTTTTCCTGACCAAAAGTTGGACTTCCCTGAGAGACACCTTTCCCCTGTGGTTTTCCAAACCCTGCAAGCTCCTCATCCTCTGGGATAAATCCATGGCACAGAAGGAGAAGCCTGAGCAGGCTGGACCCTCTTGTTCCCCTGTTGGTTCATTTGCCTCCAAAGGCTGCTCCATGAAGAAGCACTGGAATTGCTATCCCGAATTTCCAGAGCTTGGCAAGGTTCAAACAAAGCCTTCCCAGTCCCCTTTTCATTTTCCAAGCCAAATCTTCCCAAGAAAATCCCTTTGCTTCCCGTGTCCTGCTCATCCCTCACCACGCGAGGTTAGAGCAGGGCAGCCTCGCGTTTAACTGAACCAGAAAGGAGAATCCAAGAGGGAGAATCCAAGGGTCCCAAAGCCCATCCCGCAGCAGTTTTTGGGATGATCCGAGCGTGCCTCACTCCGGGATAACCCCGAGGATGCTCAGGTGCAGCTCCCGCCTGCTCGGCAGGACCCGCAGAGTCTCGCCCACATTCCCGGGTTGCCCTTTCCAACGTGGCAGCTGCCAGGTCCTTGGGAAGCGCCTGAGCAGCGTTCCCTTGGCAACAGCGGGAGCTGGGAATGGCAAGGTGTGTGGGAGAAACACCAAACTCCACATCCGGCCACTCCATCGCAGGGACAGCCCCATCCCCAAGGATTCCTCCCGGCTTTTTCACAGCCAGGGGGTATTTTTAGCTCTGACACGTCCCAGGGATCAAATATCCAACAGGATCGGGGAATTCGCAGGGGGGAACCCTTGGGATTTACCCTGAAAGCTGAACCTGGCCCCGGCTGCCAAGGATGAGGTTGGATTCCCCCGGCTGCTGCTCCGGCTGAACTTGGGGTTACCTCCAGCATTCCCCATCCCCAGGAATGACTGACACAGCGGGAAAAATGCCAAAGGTTTTCCAGCAAAAGGGGGAACAAATGAACTTGGTGTTCAATCCGTGGCAGCTCCCTGCCAGCTCTGCTCTTCCTTCTCCTCCTCGATTTATTAATTTGTCCATCTGCTCCGAGGGAAGGTTTTTACAGGAGGGTTTCTCGTCCCTTTCTCAATCTAGGAAACCAGAGGGGGAAAAAAGGAGCTGGGGAAGGAATCTAGGCCATCCCATTGTGGCTCTGTCTGGGGCTTAAAACCATCGAGCTGGGTTTGTTTGAAAGGGCCCATTTCTGTCTCAGGCTCGTTTGATTTTATTTGGATTTTCCTTTGTTCACTCAGCTGGAACAGGCGGGCGCAGAGGGAGGGGAAAGCAGAGGATTCCAATAATGGGCTTTTGGCAGCAAGTTGGGCATAAAACAGCTTTATTTGGGATTGTGGTCCTTTTCTGCAGCAGCAGCAGCAGCAGATGAAAGGAACCCATGGAGGGGCCGGGGCAGGGGCTTGGTGATCCCCAGGCTGTGTTGTGTGAGTCGTGTCCCACCCCAAGAGTTGGGATTTTGCTGGGAATCCCTGTCCTTTCTGTTGGGAATCATTGGAAATCCCTGACCCTTTCTGTTGGGAATCATTGGAAATCCCTGACCCTTTCTGTTGGGAATCATTGGGAATCCCTGTCCTTTTTTGTTGGGCATTATTGGGAATCCCTGTCCCTTTCTGTTGGGAATTTTTGGGAAGCTGTTGGTGATTGATCCTCAATGCATCCACTCCACTTCTGTGCCCACTGCCCCCAGGGCATCCGAAATCCTGGGATAAACAATCCCTGACATCCCACCGAATTTCCCTGGTGTTCCTGGTGGCACTGGATGAGCTTTAAGATCCCTTTTAACCCAAACCATTCTGGAATTCTGGGAAGCAAAGCTTTGCTGTCTGATAACTGCTCATCCCTAAGCAGCAGCCAGGGTGAGATTTGGATAAACTGAGCTTAGCCTGACAGGCTCAAGCCTAAACCTTGTGCTGAAGAGCTCAGCTGAACTTCGGAGTGAGCAGGCACAGGAACGTTTTTGGGAGGAATCATCCCAAATGTCGAGCTGATCTCCAAATCCTGGTGGGAGTAAATGTCACTGGAATGGCTGAGCCTGTGCCAGCCGTGGGGGGAGTTTGGGAAAGGCTGGTGCTGGTTGGAGCAGCTCCAGCAGGCAGCAGGAAGGGGGTAACTCTGAGGATCCCATGGAGAGCAGCATTCCCGGGATGGTGACAGTGACAGAGCCACAGCTCGGGGCTCTCCAATGGGCTCCTCCTCCCTCTGGTGTGGAACCACCTTTGGAAATCTGGGATCTTGGAACAGCAAACTGGGGAGCTTTTGGAAGGCATCTCTGAAGGGTGAGCTCCAGGCTTTGGAGTTCTGACCCTTTGTTTTTCCATCTGTCTCCCCGTGGGAGAGGGGATGGGTTTGGAGCAGCCAATTCCTCGGAGCAATGTCCACACCAGGTGTGGATGGGGAAGCTTTGGATCCAAAGTGTAAAATTCCCTGGGAGAGGCAGGAGTTGGATTCCTTGCAGGACAAGGTGTGGTGGTTTTAAACTCAAAGAGGGAAGATTTGGATTGGATCTTGGGAAGGAATTCCTGGCTGGGAGGATGGGGAGGCCCTGGCACAGATTCCCAGAGAAGCTGTGGCTGCCCCTGGATCCCTGGGAGTGTCCAAGGCCAGGCTGGATGCGGTTTGGAGCAACCTGGGATAATGGGAGGTGTTGAGATTGGAACTGGATGAGCTTTAAGTCCTTCCAAACCCAACCCAACCCAACCCAACCCAACCCAACCCACTGCTTTTTGGTGGGAATTCTCTCCCTGGACATCCCTTATCTCACTCTCAGCAGGGACAGCTCTTCCCAAGTTTCAGGAGGGCTCTGAAGGAGCCTCCCCAGCATCCTCTGCACTGCTGCTCATGGCAGGAATGCCACGGAATTGCCTGGTGGTGCCTGCACTGTGCTCATCCCTTGGAATGGCAGCTCCCAAAGAAACTTCCCGGAGCAGCCCTGAGCTCCAGGCAGGGCCCGGATCCGCTCGGATCCGCAGCAGGAGCAGCTCCAGCTCCGTGCTCAGAGCAGATGGAAGGAGCAGCATTTCCCTCCCACACTCCTCCCCAGGAGCCCCTTTGGAGCGATGACATTTTTCCTTTAACCCCCTGATATTTTTCCGGGACCTGAATGAGCAGCCCACACATGAGGATGGGTTTTTTCCCTCCCTTCCTTTTCTTTTCTGTCTCTCCCTGGATTCAGGGAAGGGGCTGCTCTGCGTGTTTCAGTTTGGATAAGCAGGAAATGCCAACCTGGCATCTCTGCACAGGATGGATTCCTCATTAATTGGAATTCCAGGAAAACATGAGAGCTCAGGGAAATTATTTTGGTCCCTCACCATCCTCAAGTTCCCCTTTCCCAGGAACTTCCCCAAGGGATGAAGGATTCCTTTTCACCAGACTTCCCAGGGTGTAGCTTTCCATGGAAGAGGAATATCCCTGGAAGTATTTAAACTTCTGCTGCTTATCCCTCGCTCGCTAAGTCCCAAATCTCATTAAATCCCAAGCTTTGGAGCAATGGTTTAATGTCTTAAGCCTTGACCTAAATTACCTGCTCTGTGTCCTGGGATTAGGAATGCTCTGGTTTGGGAAGAGTCCTCTCCTCCTCCAGCTTTCCCGTGTTCCAAACAGTTCTGCATTTGGAAGTTGGATTGCTTTAAAGTGCATTTGGGAGCAGCAATTGGACTTTTCCCTGATTGGAAGGCTTTTTTTTTTGTAAGCAGATCGGGAGGGTTGGAGTCAGGCTTTAAAAGCCTTATTCATCCCTAATCCCGAATAATTCCGTCTCCGTGGCTTTTAACGTGATTAAATCAGGGCAGGCTGTGACGACACCCGGCAATTCCGCTTCCCAAAGAATATTGGATTTCACCCAGAGCGAGGCTGCCGGGCCACAAAATTGGGAGGAATTTGGTGGTTGGGTTGGGCAGCCCTGAATTCAGCCCCCTGTTCTCCCTGGAGTCCAGGTGCTCCGGAATTCCAGGGTGGAAAAGCAGTTTTGCCTCATCCCTGGATCTAAAGCCATCCGTATTCCCTGCTTGTGCTGCTCTCCACATCCCAGGAATTTCCTTGTGTGGAGCTCTTTGTTGATGGATGTGATGGAAGGTGGGGTGGGGTCACCCAGATTGTCATGGCCATGGATTTGTCTGTCACCAAAATTCTTGGAATTGCATCCCCCTGGAACTGCATCCCTTGGAATTGCATCCCCCTGGAACTGCATCCCCCTGGAACTGCATCCCCCTGGAATTCCATCCCCCTGGAACTGCATCCCTCCATCACCCTCCTGCAGGTGCTCCCCTCTGGAAAACGTTGGATCCCTCAGGAATAATTAGTTCCAGTCACTCACTTATATCCCAATTCCTTTGTGTGGATAATCCAGGACAGGAGCTTTCCAGAGGGTGCTGTGGGATAAAACCCATTGGCAGCTCGGAGGTGCTGAGCCAGAGGGACGTGCCAGAATCCTGGGAATACAGCAATGAAAGGAAATCCTTGGGGAAAATGAGTTATTTAATTGTATCCATGTACCAGAGCTCCCAAAAAGTCACAATTCCCAGAAAAGCAAAGCCCCAAGCCAGAATTCCCTGCTGAGAGGCAATCCCAGGATGGGGTTTGTGTCTGCTCCATTCCCAAAGCTCTGCAAGTCCAAATTCCTCATGGATCTAAAAACGTGTCATTTTCCACCTCTTTTTTTTCCCCAATCCCGCCAATCCTTAAAAATATATAAAAAAAAAAAGGGATTGAATGGAGGGATGCATATCCAAGGATTGGGATCAGGACTCAGCATTCCCAAAGCTCCCAAAATTTAAGCTGGGATGGTTTTTTTTGAACCAGGGTGTGCTCCACATTTTTTCTGGAGCCTGGAAAGAGGGAGAACAGGCTTGGAATTCCTCATTTCCCTCAGGCACAGCAGATTCCTGCTCTGCCTGATTTACCCTGTGGGGGTTCAGTTTAAGTCTGGCTTTACTCTTTAAATTATTTCTTCAGCTCTTCCCTGGCCACCCCACAGCAGCCACATCTTCTTTGGCACCACTTTCCCCAATATCAAAATATTCCCTCTGAGATTTAATGTGCAGGGACCACTTGTGAGGGAGAGAAAACCTTGGATTTTTCCTTGATTTTTCCTTCATTTTTAATCCTTTAAAGGGCTGTTTAGTCCTGATTCAAAGGGGCCTCGTGTTTCTGTGTTTTGGGGAAGATGCAAGTTTGTCATGGCAAAACAGCTGCGAGGAGATGTGAAAATGGAATAAATGTGGGAACAGAATAAATGGAGAACAGAATAAACGGAGAACAGAATAAATGGGAGAACAGAATAAATCAGGAGATGGAGAAAAGGAAGGAGCAGGATGCTTTTATCTATTCCAGCATTGTCCCCAAATGTCCCCATTTTCTGTCAGTCTCAGCTCCTTTCAGATCTGCCAGATGGGGACGTGGCACTGCAGAGGATGAGGAGAGATAAGGCAGTGGGACTTGGTTAATTATTAATATTAATTAATTCCCAAAGAATCGATGGGAGCTGTGGAGGGCTCCGAACCTCAGGGGGCAAAGCTCAGCTTTCACCCCCATATTTAGAACTCTCTCATTTGGTGATTTAGGCTCATCCTAACAGCAAACTGGACTCGAGTTTTACTGAGAACTTGAGCTGCTTTTGGAGGCTTCAGGGCAACAAATCCCTGGGGAGGGGGAAAGCTCTGAGGCAAAATTCCCTTTCCATGGTGCAGCCCTTTCCTCCCAGCACCTCCTTCCCAGGTTTTAGGGAAAAGCAGCTCCATCCTGGTGGGGAGGACAGGCCAAGGTGATCTCCAGGGCCACCATCCCCAGCAGGAGCAGTTTGTCCTCCTGCTGCCCTTCCCTCCCTGCAGGCTCTGGGATTTCTGGAAGCAGAGTTTAGGTTTAATTGGAATCTCCCGAGCTCCCCTGAAGAAACCATCCTCAGAAATGATGGAAAAGGGAGATCTGTGGCTACAGAGGCTGGATCTGTATCTGCACCTGCCCTTGCTGTCCCTGCTCTGCTGCAAACACAATTCCATCAAATCCTCATTTCCTTCCTGCCCCGATGCTTTGATGGAGCTGGAACAGGAATTTGCATGGGTTAATGGAGATTGGAGGGATAACAGGGATTTGGAGGCAGCTCTGCCTCCGTGGGATTGCTGGGGAGGAGAGGGAAGTTCCTCTCTCAGCATTCCCAGGAATCCCTTCCCAGCTCTCAGAAAACTGGGAATGTCTCACTCAGCAGGGTGGGATGGAAACCCCAAATGGGGACATTTGTCACCCTCATCCTTCCAGGAGCAAGGCTGGAACCAGGGAAGCAGGAATTGCCACTTGAGCCTCGGCTGCATTAGAGAAATCCCAAAAATCCAGTGCAGAGAGGGTTTTGGAGTCTGGGCTTCTGTCTGATTTGTTAAGAGGGGATTTTGAGGCCTTCTGAGAATCCCAGAATGGTTTGGGTTGGGAGGGACCTTAGAAATCACCCAGTGCCACCCCTGCCAGGGCAGGGACACCTTCCACTGTCCCAGGCTGCTCCAGCCTGGCCTTGGACATTCCAGGGTTGGAGCAGCCACAGCTTCTACGGCCAAATTTGTCCTGATATCCCATAAATCCCATTCCAACAAACCACAACCACCAGGCCCAAGCACTGCTTTGCCAAAAACCCTCGTTTTGGGTTCACCCTGAGGTATTTTCCCATTTCCTGCCCTTTCGGGAGCAGCTCCTTCCCCCACCATCCCACCCCTCCTCTGTGAGGATCCACCCTCACAATCCCCAATCCAGGCTCTCCTACAAACCCAGCTGGACCCATTAACATTTGGGAAGCTGCAAATTCCGTAGGAAAACGGGGGGAAATAAATCAGCAGCTGCTTGGTTTCCCTGTTTACACGTCCAGCCCTGGCTCCGGAGGGACGGATTTGTTTAACGGGAGCATCCAGCGGCGCTGGGAGCAGGAGCTGCTCGGGGGTGCTTCATCACAGCCACTAATTGAGTGTCACAGCTTCATTTTTCCTGCTTTTTATTCCCATTATTCATCAGCCAGAGGGAAAAGAGGAGCTGACAGGCAGGGAAGGAAGAGCCAGCGCCTGGCGGGTGCCCGCGTGGGTGGCACCTCCCGATCTGGCACGAGCCACCCAGGGGACACCCAGTGACTCCACAGCAGCCACTGCAGACTGGCCCCATCAATATTTTCCAAGGGTTTCCTTGGGAAACAAAAGGCTAATTCCCAAATTTAGCTCCGTTGCGATTAACGGGTTTTAATCCGTGAGGGAATGGTTTGGTTTTTTTTCTTCCTGGGTTTTTTTTTCGCCTTCCAAGTTAAATTATTCCTCCACATGTTTTAGAGCTGGAGCATCCAATGAATTTCCAGCCTTTGCCACCTTTTTCTTTCCCATTTTTCCCCCCAAATCCCTTTTTCCCATCCCTGTACAACCCTGGAAATGTTTTTTTCTTCTTGTTTTGTTTTTTTCCCTTCTAATTCAATCGATTCCTCCACATAATTTAGAGCTGGAGCATCCAAGAAATTTCCAGCCTTTGCCACCTTTTTCTTTCCCATTTTTCCCCCAAATCCCTTTTTCCCATCCCTGTACAACCCTGGAAATGCTTTTTCTTCTTGTTTTGTTTTTTTTTCCTTCTAATTCAATCGATTCCTCCACGTGCTTTAGAGCTGGAGCATCCAATGAACTTCCAATTTTTGCCACCTTTCCTTTTCCCATTTTTCCCCCCAAATCCCTTTTTCCCCTTCCCTGTGCAGCCCCCCCAGGATGAGCTGCCCCATTATCCCATCCTGGCTGTGCTTCCCAGTGCTTCTGTGGGACTGAGCTGCTTCCCACAGATCATTTGAGGCAAGAAAGGCCCAATTAACTGCACATTCCAGCCCTCAACTAATTGAGAAGGGAATTGAGGGTTATTTTTACTCAGTCTGGAGACAGCAAAATATTTTCCTCGCTGGGGGAAGTTGTTTGGCACAGTCAGGGAGGGACAATCTGGAAAATTCCAGCTGGGAAGCATCGGGTCACGGCAGGGTTTGAGGGATGCAGGGATTCAGTGATGCCAAGCTTGGTGTTACAGCTACTGCAACATCCTGGGTGCAAAAAGGGAATTTGGGGATCTAACTCACAGCTGGAAAAAGCACTGGCAAATTCCCATGAAGTGCTGAGGGGTTTCTGCTGCTTGCAGCTGGATCTGAGGAATTTTTTGGGGAAGAATTCTGGTTTTCCTGCTGGTGATGCCATTATTGTAGGGTTTGGGTTTTGCTCGAGGCCTGGGATTTTTCTGCTGGATTCATGGTGGGAACTGGGTTTCTGGATCCCATAGGTGTGGTGGGAAGCTGGGGGAGGACTGGGCTGGTCAATCCAAGGCCTGGATGGGCTTGGAGAAACCTGGGAATAGTGGCAGTTGTCCCTGCCCATGGCAGGGGGTGGCACTGGATGAGCTTTTCCAACCCAAACCATCCCGGAATTCTCTGAGCTGGACACAGCCAGGCTGGGGACTGAACCCCTTGAGATGTGCAGGAGATGTGGAGGTCCTGCTGTCCAACTGGAATTTGCAATGGGAAACATGGAAAAGTCAGATCCTGCTGTTCAGACCAGGACAGGAGGAGTCTGTGGCTGTTCCCACCCCGTTCAGGGCATGGATAAGGGAAGGCTGGGTTTGGTGTTGGGTGCCCTGGAGCAGTGGGAGAGACTGGGATTGTCTTGTTCCATCCCACATCTCCAGAGACTTCTCCTGGATCCAGCCTGGAATATCTGACCTGGAGTCTGAAGGGACAGCAGTGACCCCAAAACCCTGCTGAGGGCAGGATCCATGTTCATTAGGGCTGCAATTAACGCTGCTAAATGAGTTTGGGGGCCCCAGGGTTTCCAGAGCTATCCAGGTTGGATGAGCCAAAGCTCCTGGAAAATCCCAGAGGAGCCACACACAGAAAAGTTCCAAAGAACCCAAAGTGTGCCAGGGTCTGCACATCCAAATGGCCTCGATTTTGGGAGAATCCAGGCTCAGGAAATCCAGATTTGGGGAGAATCCAGGCTGGGGAAAGCTCCTGGGGCAGCTCAGACACAGCACTCAGGGCTGGAGGTCAGGTGGGAATTCCCATGAGGAAAACTCAGGTGCTGTCTCTGCCACAAGCTCCAAACCTTGGATCCCTGCAGCTCAAACCTCCTGGAATGAACCCAGAGAAATGGGATGAGGTATTCCCTGGATTTAATAATGACTGGAACATGGGGTGTTGTGTTGGAATTAAATCCCTGAGACGTGTTCTCCCAGAGGAGCAGCACAAAGCCTTCCCAAGGATTGCCCTGCCGGCTTCATCCCGCTGTCTGCTCGGATTTTCCCCAGCCTGGCTGTGCTTGGAAATGAATTTATACCTGACTTATGTTCGGATTTGTATCCGAGAAAAGGAGCTTGGCACACACAGCTCCAAAAAGTTCAGCCTGAGGTGGGAATTGCTGATTGGAGCTCGTGTTTGTTGCTGGCTGTGCTCAGCCCCGAGCTCTGGGAGTCCTGGGATTCCTTCAGCTTTGATTCCAAGCCTTGTTTTAGCTTTGCTCTGTTACTGAGAGGGGAAAAAAAACCTGATTTGGGTTGTTCTTCCTGCACGCAGAATTCCTCAATTCCAGCTGAAAGCTTGGAGTGACTTCTTCTCAGAAATCAACTCCCAGAGGATTTTTTTTTTAAAGAAGGGGGAAATGGAGATAACAAAAAGTGCCCTGGCAGAACTTGAGAAACTCAGATTCATCTTTGACAATTCCTGTCCTCTTTGCTTCCTGGGAATTCCTCTCCTGCTCCATCACATCCTCCCCTCCTGCTGCTTCATCCTCACCTTCCATTTCCAGCCCTGCCCGCTCTAAACCTGGGTGAAATCTGCAGGAAAACGTTGGTTTGAGTGCTCTGCTGGATTTGGGCCAGCTCTGCTTGGATTTGCAGATGTGCTTGAGCCAGGACTAAACCCTAAATGCCATCACTCAGGGCTGCAGCTCAGCATTAAAATATCCATCAGTGCTCAGAGCAAAAATCTGTTCCCTGCAGCACCCCCAGGATGCAAACCCACGGGGAGATGGGACAAAGCCACAGGATCTTCATCCCAATTTAAAGCCTGGCTCATCCAGGCCTGGCTGGACCTGTTGCTCTGCAGAGCAAACATCCCTGGAATTTTATAACTGTTTATAAATGATGTTTTGGGGTTTTTTTCCCAATTTCAGACACCAAGCCTAAGGAAACAGCCCTGGCACTGCCCCCTGTGCCAGCTGCAGCTCCCTGAGCCTCCTGCTAATGAGCAGGGCCTTAATTAGTGGCAGGGCCTTAATTAGTGGCAAGGCCTTAATTGGCAGGAGGAAGGAGAAGCTGCTCTCAAACTCCTCCTGGGTTCACCCCCTTTTTTTCTTTGCTCATCCCATTCTCTGCTCCTCCTGTGCTGTTTGTGGCAGCACCTGCGAGGGACAGGAGCCTCCTGCCAGGGAATCCTGGTGATTCTGAGAGGTCTGAGGTAGGAGAAAAGGGAAAAAAGGGGGGAAAAAGGGATTTTGTCACCTCTTTGCAGCTCCCACTCATCACTCCTCGTGTGGCACCACAGCCTGGTTTGTTTGGGTTGCAAACACTGCAGGGGGAGATTTTCAGGAGCTTTCTTTTATTGCTGTGTGAAAAGAAAAAAGGGGGGGAAAGCAGCCCAGTAACTTTCCCATTAATTATTTCTATTAATCCCAAGCTTTAGGAGTCTTTTGTTTGGTGGGTTTGTTTACAAAACCTCGTGGAGCTGAGCTCTGTGAGACCTTCCCTTGGAATAAACGTTGGAGTGGAGCTTGGATTCATTCCAGGATTTTTGGGGGAGGATCTGGGGAGTCCCACGTGTCAGCCTGGAGTGGAAAGGATGGGGCTGGGGCAGGGAGCAGCCCCTGAGCCCTGCTGGTGCTCCTGGGGAGGAGCTGCTGGAATTTTAAATGGGAAAAAGGAGCCTCAGTGGGGACTGGGGTGATTGATGGAGCGACTGATCTCGTGTATGATGGGCACAGATATTTGGGAATTGTGGTGAAATCCCATCTCCAGCAGCAGTTTTTATCCCAGATTCCCCCCTCAGGATGGGCTCCTGTCCTGCTCATGTTAGTGCAGAAACACATAATCACAGGATGATTATATGCAGGTGCTTTTATTGGAGAGTGCTGAGAATCAGGGGTACAAACCCAAATCTGACTCTGACATGGATTTGAGATGGACACGTTTTATACCCTTTTCATTATAGAACTATATATTAATTATTAAACCCATATTGTTCTATTGTATACATTGACCTTATCCAAGCATGAATTCTTGTAATTTTCATCAGGTCCCCCAAACATCCTTTCTCATGATTCTTGTTACAATTACATCTTTTCTCATTATTCTTATTACAATTAAACAATAATTATATTTCATTCCAAACAATCATTATATTTAACAATCATATTATTTATCATATGGTATTTATCATATCATAAGTTCCCTTTCCCAGGCCTAGCAGACCCAACCTTTCTTTCCACCCCTCAATCTATTGTATACAATTCCCATGATTTTAGAAACATTTTAACCCTGCATCTATCACTCAGAGCCACCTTGATGGGATGTGCATCCCTCTTTCCTAGCTGGCTTTTCCTGGAGCTGCTTTCCAGCTGCAAACCTGGAAGTCTGGGTTAGAAACTTCATGGCTGAGCCTGGTGTGGCCTGAAAATCTGCTGGGAATTGGCTCCTTTCCCTCCAGGGATGGCCAGCACTCCTTCCTTTCTGCCAGCTGCACCTTGAGAGGGATTCTCCTGTTTATTTTTGGGGATGTTCCAGTTGGAGGCTGGAGATAGCACAGGGAGGAATCCAGGCTGTGGGAGCTTTCCCAGGACAGGTTTTGGGGCACAGAGGGCTGCAAAAGTCACTTCCAGGGATTTTTTTCCCCTCTTCCCACTGTGACATCCTGATCCCAGAACTGCTGGGGATCCCATTTGGAGGTGGGAGAGGATTCCAGGAGGGCCAGAAGCATTCCCAGAGGCACTGAGCTGGGTTTGTCCATGGAATTTGGGGATATCTAGGGAGCCAAAATGCTGCTGCTGGAACATTTTCAATCTGTGGAGCAGAGGGATGGGAGAGTCCATGAATTTCTCCTGGTGACAGAGTTAAATCCAGGTGTGGTCCATGCATAGCTGGACTGGAGGATCCTGGTTGGATGCTCTGTATCCCAAAACCTCCAGAGCTTTGGGATAAAACCATCCCAACCCTCAGTTTCCCTGTATTAGTTTATCCTTCATCTACTTGGATTTTATTTATTTATTTATTTATTTATCCTTCCAATCTGCATGGAATTTATTTATTTATTTATCCATCCATCCATCCGTCCAACCCACTTGGAACCTCCCAAAGATTCAGCCCCAGCCAGAAATCCAGAAATCACAGCTGAATTTGTGGATTTATCCCCAAATTCCTGGATCTACCCCCTGCAGAGCAGCTCCTGGGAGGAGATTTAGGACCAGTACTCAGTTTTTGGGGTAGGTTGGATGTGGGATCCATCCTTATCTGGGATATTTGTGCTGCATTTGTGCCTCATTTCCTTTGGCATTCGGGGCTGTGTTTGTCATCCCAGCAGAGTGGGGATAAAAGGGGAGAAATCCCAAGGGAAGAAGGGATGGAAGGGCAGAGCTGGGATAAAAGGGAATAAATCCCAAGGGAGGAGAGGATGGAAGAGCAGAGCTGGGATAAAAGGGAATAAATCCCAAGGGAAGAGAGGATGGAAGGGCAGAGCTGGGATAAAAGGGAATAAATCCCAAGGGAAAAGAGGATGGAAGGGCAGAGCTGGGATAAAAGGGGAGAAATCCAAAGGGAAGAGAGGATGGAAGGGCAGAGCTGGGATAAAAGGGAATAAATCCAAAGGGAAGAGAGGATGGAAGGGCAGAGCTGGGATAAAAGGGAATAAATCCCAAGGGAAGAGAGGATGGAAGGGCAGAGCTGGGATAAAAGGGAATAAATCCCAAGGGAGGAGAGGATGGAAGGGCAGAGCTGGGATAAAAGGGAATAAATCCCAAGGGAGGAGAGGATGGAAGAGCAGAGCTGGGATAAAAGGGAATAAATCCCAAGGGAAGAGAGGATGGAAGGGCAGAGCTGGGATAAAAGGGAATAAATCCCAAGGGAGGAGAGGATGGAAGGGCAGAGCTGGGATAAAAGGGAATAAATCCCAAGGGAGGAGAGGATGGAAGGGCAGAGCTGGGATAAAAGGGAATAAATCCAAAGGGAGGAGAGGATGGAAGGGCAGAGCTGGGATAAAAGGGAATAAATCCCAAGGGAAGAGAGGATAGAAGGGCAGAGCTGGGATAAAAGGGAATAAATCCCAAGGGAGGAGAGGATGGAAGAGCAGAGCTGGGATAAAAGGGAATAAATCCCAAGGGAAGAGAGGATGGAAGGGCAGAGCTGGGATAAAAGGGAGAAAATCCCAAGGGAAGAGAGGATGGAAGGGCAGAGCTGGGATAAAAGGGAATAAATCCCAAGGGAGGAAGGGATGGAAGAGCATTTGGGGTGAGGTGCAGGGAAGTGCGTGACTCAGCCAGAGAATGAAGGATCAGGAGCCTGTCTGGGATCCCACAGCAGCCTGGTAATTCCCAGAAAAGCCATCCCTGGGATGTGTGGGACTGTGTTTATGTTGGGATTGAGCTGCTGCAGCTCAGGGATGTGTCACAGCTCCTGGGCTGATTCAGCCACCCCAAATCCAGAGGGAAGGAGGGAGAACCTGGGAATCCCTGGAATTCAGAGTTTGGGATTTTCCTCAGCCAGGCTCAACTGCCAGAGCCCAGATCCCCCCCTGGGGAAGGTGGGGATGGGAATCCCGAATGTGGGAGTGCAGGGATGAGCTCCTGGCCTGGCTCTGCTTTATCCAGCTCTGCCAGAGCCCTTTGCTGCCCGTTCCTGCTCTTTGCTCGGGATTTCCCTGCACGAGCAGCCCTTGGAAAGCCGTGCCCGGGTCGGGGCGTGGTTCCCCCTCTGGATCATCCCCGTCCTTTGTTCGTCCCTTTGCTGTTATTAACGTGGCCAGCACCGTTATTATCATCATTATTAATTGTCATCATCGTCATTATCATCATTATCAGCCCTGCCATTTTATTATCACGTTATTATTCGATATTATTATTATCTAGTATTATGGCTTTTATATAGATTTCACTTGATTTTGTTTGAATTTATTTCCTCCCCTATTCTCCCCTTATTCTCCCTCTTTTCCCCTCCATTTTTACCTCTAATTCTCCCTCTTTTTCTCCGCTTTTTTACTTCTTATTCCCCCTTTTTTCTCATCCCTCTTTTCCCCCCTTTTTCTCATCCCTCTGTCCATCCTTCTTCTCATCCCTTTTCCCAATTTTTTCCCCTTTCCCTTTCCCAAATTCCCCACCCCATCCTGCTGCTCTCAGAGGGGCAGGACATCCCTGGAATGCTCTGGAATTCCCAGAATATTTGTGTGTGTATTTTCTGTGCGTTACTCACATCTCAAACCACCCAAACTGAAACTTCCCTTGGCTGCTCCTCCCATAAACATTTGCTTTTCTTTGGAACCAAACTGGGATTTAGAGCTTTGGGATTTTCCTCAGCATCAGGATAGATCCATAATAACCAGGATCCTGTCAAATCCCAGGGGTTAAAATCATGGGTTAAGTCTCCAAAATCCCCTGAGTGGCTTAAAAATAATAAGATTATGGGAAAATAGTGCCATGATCTTGCTTCTGTTCAGTTCCTGGGTGTCAGGCTTGTGGCTCTGGCTTCTCTCCAGTGTGGAATGAGAATCTGGGAATTTTTAAACAAAGCTGATCCCTGTGGAGTACCTGGAAATTTGGGAATTGTATCCTTAATTTCATAGGATGAAAGCTGTGGATTGATTATAGTGGCGATGCCACCCCAGATTTTATTTTTTTTTCTTTTCTTTTTTCCTGTGTTTATTGGAGGAGTGTTTCACCCAGGGAATTTTTTGGGTCATCTCCATGGGGCTGTTGGAGGCTCTGGAAAAGCAGGAAATCAGGGATTCAATCCCAATTTTGGGGGGATAGGAAGGAGCAGAGAGCTAAAATTCCCTGGGATTTTCCTCCACCTTTCCAGCCTTTTCTTCAAAGACGGCACAACTTTGGCTTTTCCTCCCTCCCTCCCTTTTTTAGCTCCTCCCCTCTTTTTTCCTCCTTTTTCTCCTTTTTCCTTTCCCCCTTTTCCCTTTCCCCTCCAAACATCCATGAGCACCAAGCTCTGACAGAGCTTTCCTTTTTCTCTTGGAAAAATCCAAACAATAACTCCTCTGCCATCCCAAAATTCCAGCTTTGGGTCACAGGGATAGGAACTTGCCTGGTTATAAGGAATTAAGGACCTGATTTCAACTCCAGGCACAATTCTTCTCCTGCTGGTGATTATTTAACCATAAAAAAACCACTTTTAGATCAGTTAGAAGATGGAAAAAAAAAGGAATTTTTGGGGGGATGGGATGAGCAGAGCACCTGATCAAAGGTCCGGGGAGCTCCACGGAGCCTTTGAACTGTTCCAAATCCACAGGCTCTGATTTTTGGGACTTTAAAGGGAAAAAAAATCTGCAAATATAATAAAGGAAATGTATGCAGCTGCAGGAAGCTTGGGAATAGCACAGGAGCTTTGTTTATAGGGAATTTCACGTGGATCCCATTGGGAACGGGATCTGGCAGTGGTTGGGGGTTTTTGGGTAGGATTTGGGTTTTGGCTCTGTGGGGTTGGATTATCCCTGGGCTTCTAGTCAGGAAAAAGCTCCTAAAGATGGGAAAAGCCAGGGAGGAATCATGGAAAGGAGGGAGAAATTAAACCAACACTGGAATTTCAGCAATGGAAAAATCCCATCAGGAGCTTCTCCTGCTTCACTCCCGGGATGACTGGGATTTTATTTCATTTATTTCTCAGGTTTCCTACATTTATTTCCATTTTAGACAAGTGGGTTTCCAAGTCTACCCTGTTGGTTCCCAGCTCTGAGATTCCCAGCTTTTAATTCAAGCCCCTCTAAAAGAAGAATTGGGTTGGGATAAGATTTTAGGGAACTGCAAGATTTGATTCCCACTGATTTTTTTTTTTTTTTTTTTTTTTTTTTTTTTTTTTTTTTTTTTTTGTTATCTGGATAAATAAAACCAGTCTGAGACTGAAGGCCTGATCTTCTGCAATAAATTTTATCCTGAAGGGATGAAAACCCAGATAAAATATTCCTAAGGAATCAACATGGAAGGGTTTTTATTCAGGTTCCCAAAGCGAATTATCTGTTTCTGAAATTCTGCTGTTATCAGAAATAATTCAATGTCTGTGCCTCTCTCTGCCTCCCCCAGGTGTGGGTTTGGAAGCACAAAGGTTTATTCACATCCAGATGTTTCCAATTACTTTCCCTGGAAACAGTTCTCTCATTCCTGCTTAATTTGTGGAATTATTCCATCTTTCTGTGGGATTTTTAATTGTCCTGCCAGCAGCAAACAGCAACTTTGGGCCTATTTTGCACTGATGTGAATCACCACTTCCTACTTAGATCAATTAATTACGGGTTAATTGAGCACTGGCGGATCCTGTAAGGAATATGGGGGAATTTTGACAACTGGAGATGTCCAACTGGGAGCCCTTTCCTTCTTTTTCATGCCCTCTGGATCCTGAACCCAAACATTCCCATCCTTGGCCCCAACAGCTTGGCTCTGTTTTGTCTTTGTCCATCAGGATGGGAAATCTGGCATTCTTTGGGATGTGGGAATGGGGCTGGAATGATCCTATCAGGATCTCAGACTGGAATCTGTCATTCCTTGAGACGTAGGGAATGAGAGAACCTCACTCCCACCAGGATGTGGATTTAAGATTGGAATGTGTCTCTTCCTGAGATGCAGAAACGGGGCTGGAATAAGAGAACTTAATTCCCATCAGGATGTGGATCTCAAAGTGCAATCTGTCGTTCCTTGAGATGCAGGAATGGGGCTGGAATGAGGGAACCTCATTCCTATCAAGATTTCAGTTTGGAATGTGTCCCTTCCTGAGGTGTGGGAATGGGGCTGGAATGAGGGAACCTCATCCTATCAGGATCTCAGAGTGGAATCTGTCCCTTCTTGAGACATGGGAATGGAGTTGGAATGAGAGAGCCTCATTCCCACTGGGATGTGGATTTTGTGGAATCTGTCATTCCTTGAGATATGGGAATGAGGTTGGAATGAAAGAACCTCATTCCCATCAGGATGTGGATCTCAGAGTGGAATTTCTCATTCCTTGAGATGTGGGAATGAGAGAACCTCATTCCCATCAAGATCTCAGAGTGGAATCTGTCATTCCTGAGATGTGGGAATGGGGATGGAATGAGAGAACCTCATTCCCACAACTCCAGAGGAGAGCAGGGCTGCTGAATCTCGGGGTTTGGAGCTGGGAGCAGCCCTGGAGAAGGGTTTGGATGGGAGGAGGGTGTGGCTGCCCTGGCTGGGTGTCCCCTCCCAAGGCTGTGCTGTCCTTAACCCGGTGGCACCTGGTTCGAGCACGTGAGCATGCTGGTGATCCTGCTCAACTGCGTCACCCTGGGCATGTTCCAGCCCTGCGAGGACGTGGAGTGCCAGTCGGAGCGCTGCACCATCCTGGAGGTGAGCACCGGGGATCCACGGCCCCAAACCCCGGGATCGGGGCTGCGGGGTGGGGTGGCTGCTCTGGGGTCTGGGGGGTGGCTGCTCTGGGGTCTGTGAGGATGTGTTTGTGGGGTGGCTGCTCTCGGATCCGGGGGATGTGTTTGTGGGGTGGTTGCTCTGGGATCTGGGGGGTGGCTGCTCTCAGATTTAGGGGATGTGTTTGTGGGGTGGCTGCTCTGCGATCTGGGGCATGTGTTTGTGGGGTGATTGCTCTGGGATTTGGGGGATGTGTTTGTGGGGTGGCTGCTCTGGGGTCTGTGAGGATCGATTTGTGGGGTGATTGCTCTCGGATTTGGGGGATGTGTTTGTGGGGTGATTGCTCTGGGATTTGGGGGATGTGTTTGTGGGGTGGTTGCTCTCAGATTTGGGGGATGTGTTTGTGGGGTGATTGCTCTCAGATTTGGGGGATGTGTTCATGGGGTGGCTGCTCTGGGAGATGGGAGCCCCATCGTGTTTCTTTTCCCTGGGAAAAGATTTCCCACATGGATGGGTTTTCCAACAAGGAAAGCAAAGCCTGGCCTGTGTGGGATGTGCTTGAGGTGAGGCCTAAAGGCTGATTTGGGTCTGTCCCAATCAGATCCTTCCTCTCCATCCTTAACAAGGGTGGCTCCAAAATGGGAAGCCAGATCCCACTGGATTCCTTGGACACCACAAAATTCATGGGCTCCCATCCCTGGAAGTGTCCCAGGCCAGGCTGGACAGGGTTTGGAGCACCCTGGTCAGTGGAAGGTGTCCCCCATGGCAGGCTGGCCCTGGATGAGCTCTGAGGTCTTTTCCAACCCAAACCATTCCAGGATTCCATGGCCAACACCACGGGGGGAATCTCCCTCACACTCCATCCATTCCATCCCAGCTGGGACTGCTCAGGGCCATGTGGAGCAGGGGACTGCCTTGGCCACTCCAATCCCTTTTCCATGAGGAGAAAACAGGGAATGAGCCCGTCCCTGCTCTCCTCAGGAGCAGTGGAATTGGGAATTCTGCCCCATCCACAGCCCCCACCCCGCTGGCCACCCCGAGCTCAGGGGACACAAAGCCTGTCCCCTCATCCCTCCTGGCATCCCCTCGCTGCCATCTGCCCACCAGAGCAGCTTTGGAAGCACATCCAGGAGCATCATCTGCTGTGTGGGCAGCTCCTTGGCTTCCTGCACATTCCTCAGGCTGGGAACCACAGAATTCCCTCGTTCCAAGCCTGGATCACCGACATGCTCGGCTCCTTTGGTCCCACATGGAGATGCTGCTTTCCTTGGAGTGTTCCAGCCACACAGGAAGGTCACTGGGATCCTCCCTGGAATCCCAAACTGGTTGGAAGCGACCTTAAAGCTCATCCAGTTCCATCCCTATGCACACCTTCCCTATCCCAGGTTGCTCCAAGCCCTGTGCCACCTGGCCTTGGGAATTTCCTGACAGGTTTTAGGCTGGAAAATCCCCATGATCCCTGCCCTGTCACAGTCTGCAGGAGGGATTGGAAACCAGAATGTGAGGTGGAAAAGCCTGAACTTCATTATGGAGGTGTTTGGATGTCAGTAATTAAATGAACTGAAATTATGGAGCAAAATTCCTGAGTAGTTTATTAAGGAGAAGTTGGTTAATTAACACAAATCCCTCTCCAGCTCTCCTGGAGCCCCTTTTAGGTCCTGGAAGGTGCTCTGAGTTTTCCCTGGATCCTCTCCAGGTGAGCACCCCCAGCTCTCCCAGCCTGGCTCCAGCCCTGTGAGATCCTCGTGTCTTATCACAGATAAACAAAAGCTGGGGGCACTTCCCAAGCCCTGGAATGAGCCAGGAGCTGTGCCAGGGCGTGCCAGCACCCTGCAGCTTTGGTTTTGGAGTTTGTAGGTGGCACTTTGGTGATGGGAACACGGAATGTCCCCGTGGTGGGAGGGCTCAGGTCTCTCCCTCCCCCTGAGCAGAGCAGGACTGGCCTGACTGAAATCCTCTTTTCCTGCTCTCCAGGCGTTTGACGACTTCATTTTCGCCTTCTTTGCCGTGGAAATGGTCATCAAGATGGTGGCCCTGGGCATCTTTGGGCAGAAGTGTTACCTTGGAGACACCTGGAACCGCCTGGACTTCTTCATCGTCATGGCAGGGTCAGTGCCCAGCTCATCCCTTCCTCCTGAGAGCAGGAAAATCAGCCCCAGGGAGCCAAATCCTTGTGCTGTCCTGGCTGGTTTTCAGAATGCCTCGGGAGCCAGAATCTCCCTAATCTGATTTTTTAATGCTCACCCCAAAACCAGGCTGGGTTTAGGGGTGGGTGTGAGTATCAGGCAGAGCTGTGGGGTTTTGGAGCAATCCTTTGATCCTAACACATCCTGAGCTGATCCACAGTGTCCCAGTGCTCAAAAAAACCCCAAAAATCAGCTCAGCCCCACTCCTGCCCCGTGCCACCAGCAGAGTGAGGCAGGGTGGGGCAAAGCAGGAGAACACAGCCCAAAAACCCCATTAAGGAGGTTGAAATCTCAGTGGGAAAAGCTGGCTGGGAGTTCACCCAAATTCCAAACTCCTCCTGATTTACAACTTAATTCCATCTCCCCTAGCTGCTGGTTTGTGCAGGATGTGTTAATAAACAGCTCCAAGGATGATCCTGCTGCTTTTGACACCACTTCCCTCACCCCCACAGGGAATTACTGAGTGGAGTAAAAGCTTGGCAAAGCTCAAACTTTTTTTTTTTTTTTTCCCAATATATAAAAGGTTTTGGAAAGCCCAGGCTCTCCTACCTGCCCAGTACATCCTGGGGAGGGATGGAAAGCTTTAATTACTGCCTGACTTCTGAATTCCTGTGTTCCTAATGACCAGCCTGGGGTTAATTAAAACATCCTTGGAATATGTTGGGGCGTTTTTCCCTTTCCATTAATGCTGTGCCATCTCCCCTGCACTAATGGGGTTTTGTTGTGCTCGTTGTTATTTGTCTGGAATACAATTAGGAGCAGTTTTAGTGCTCTGAATAAAACATGAGCTCTCCTGAGCGGAGCTTCCTTGGAACTCTGGTGCAGTTCCAGCCCGAGAAGGAACACCAGGGACAGAAAAAAAAAAAAATTAAAAAAACCCCTTATTATTAATTATTTCTTCCTTAATTATGTTTTCCTATAAAGCTGCTGCAGTGTTTAAGGGAGGAGTGGCAGGGGAAGATCAGGGAAAACTCGGGATCAGGAGTTTGATTGAGGAGCTGAGGGGGTTTTTCCACATTGGATATGTGGGATGAGCTCTCCTGAGGGCAAGCAGAAAATCCCCAACTCCCCAGAAATCCCCAAAACCCAGGACTGGGGGAATCCATGGAGGCAGAAGGGCTGAGCCCTCTGCTCATCCTCAGGGGCAGCTTCAGTACTGGGAATTTTGCTGTTGGAATGAGGGAGAAAGTGGCTGGGGAGACCATTTGGGAGTTTCCCAAGGTTTTTCCCCACTTTCCATGGCTGGAATATGTTTGAGGAGGATGAAAACAGCAGGAGACCCCGCTGCAGGTGTGGCATCACTCAGGCTGGGGATAATGAGAAGAAAAAATCCCTTCCTTGGCTGATCCTGGGCTATTTCCAGACAGTTTTGGTGGATTTCAGCCATACCTGGGGTATCCATTCCCACCTTCCCAGGTGGTTTTGTGGATTTCAGCCATACCTGGGGTATCCATTCCCACCTTCCCAGGTGGTTTTGTGGATTTCAGCCATACCTGGGATATGATTTCCCATCTCTCCAAAGAAAGGCTGGAGCTGGGAGTAACCCTGGGGGAGGAGAAGCCATGCCAAGGGTTGAGATTCACCTCTCTCACCACCTTCAATCCAGCATGTGCTCCCAAAACTGGAGCTGTTTTTAGCAGGGAACTCAGCACTGGAATAACAAAGCTGCCGTTTCCAGTGAGGGGACGGATGTGCTGAAGTTATTCCAAGTCTTTTTTTGTGGTGAGAAGAGAAACAAGTGATTGGCAGAGCTTTGTTTGCCCCGTTCTGCCTCCTCAGAGGAGCTGGTTTGCCTCAGCAGCAGCTCCAAAGGGAACTACAAAATAAACACAGCTCCTGCCTCCAGCACAGATCCTGCCTGTGTCTGAAGTTCCTTCCAGCTCCCAGAGTCCTTTCATGTTTTCCTTGCCTGAGAAATGTTCCCTGGAACGTTTCAAGCCCGGTGGAACTCGTGGCCTCTCCGTCTGTCCCGCAGTTGAGCTGAAAGCGTTTCCCCAGGGGCAGGGATGTTCAGGAGAGCTGGAACAGAGAGGTTCCTGCTGCATCCAGCCCCTGGAGACATTCCAGGCTGCCAGGATTGGATTTGACAGCTGAAGGTTTTGAGCTGTGATGACAGAAGACATCCCAAAGCTTTGGGTTTTTCAGAGTAGGGAATCACCCACCAAGTGCCAATCCATCCCAAATTCCCAGCTCCAGCAGGTTTCTGTGGGGCATTTCCAAGGGATTTGGGATTTAGAGGTGGGATGTGAGGACATGACCCCACACTTGGCATCCTGGTGCATCCAGTCCCTGGAGATCTGGCAGGATTGGATTTGGATTTGACAGCTGAAGCTGTTGATGGTACAAGACATCCCAAAGTTTTGTGCCTCATTTTCCCGTGTAGGGAATCACCTACTGAGTGCCAATTGACCCAAAATGTTTAGGGGAATGGGGAGGAAGAATCGAGGCAAAAATGTTTATTCTTAATAATCAACTGGAAAGCAAATGATTTGTGCATTTTGTGTTGGTTTGGGTATTCAGGTTTGCTCATGAGAGGAGAGAAAAACTGGGGTGCAGCTCCTTGTCCTGGAGAGTCAGGGAATCATGGAATGGGTTGGGTTGGAAAGGGATGTTAAAGATCATCTCATGGGCAGGGACAGCTCCCACTATCCCAGGCTGCTCCAAGCCTCACCCAGCCTGGCCTTGGACACTTCCAGGGATCCAGGGGCAGCCACAGCTTCTCTGGGAATTTTGTGCCAGGGTCTTCCCAACCTCACAGGCAGGAATTCCTTCCCAATATCCCATCTAAATTTTCAGTCTTTCACTGTGATCCCATTTCCCCTTATCCCATCACCACAATTCCTGCTGGAGTTTCCCTCCAGCTTCCTTCCCATCCTGGAAGGAAAATCCTCCTTTCCAAAGTGTTCCCATTCCACCCCTGCTATAAGCAGGGATAACTTCCACCATCCCAGATTGCTCCAAACCCTCCAACCTGCCCTTGGACACTTCCAGGCACGTGGAATTGCATCCACGGGAGGAGCTGGAAGCACAGAATGGATGGATTTGCACCCCTGGGCTTGCAGGCAGCGAAGTTTTTCCTGCCTGAGCTTCCCCATGCTGAGTGCTGTGCTGTTTTCCCTCCCCTGCAGGATGATGGAATATTCCCTGGATGGACACAACGTGAGCCTCTCTGCCATCCGCACCGTCCGCGTGCTGCGGCCCCTGCGGGCCATCAACAGGGTCCCGAGTGAGTGACCCCCTGGGCAGGGGCTGGGACAACTGGGAAACCTTGGGAATAACCCACACCCATCTGGGAAACTGTGGGAATAACCCACACCCATCTGAGAAACCTTGGGAATAACCCACACCCATCTGAGAAACCTTGGGAATAACCCACACCCATCTGGGAAACCTTGGTAATAACCCACACCCATCTGGGAAACCTTGGGAATAACCCACACTCAGTCTGGGAAACCTTGGGAATAACCCACACTCAGTCTGGGAAACCTTGGGAATAACCCACACTCATCTGGGAAACCTTGGGAATAACCCACACTCAGTCTGGGAAACCTTGGGAATAACGCACACCCATTTGGGAAACCTTGGGAATAACGCCCACCCATCTGGGAAACCTTGGGAATAACCCCCACCCATCTGGGAAACCTTGGGAATAACCCACACCCAATCTGGGAAACCGTGGGAATAACCCACACCCAATCTGGGAAACTGTGGGAATAACCCACACCCATCTGGGAAACTGTGGGAATAACCCACACCCATCTGAGAAACCTTGGGAATAACCCACACCCATCTGAGAAACCTTGGGAATAACCCACACCCATCTGGGAAACCTTGGTAATAACCCACACCCATCTGGGAAACCTTGGGAATAACCCACACTCAGTCTGGGAAACCTTGGGAATAACCCACACTCAGTCTGGGAAACCTTGGGAATAACCCACACTCAATCTGGGAAACCTTGGGAATAACGCACACTCAGTCTGGGAAACCTTGGGAATAACCCACACCCATCTAGGAAACCTTGGGAATAACCCACACCCATCTGAGAAACCCTGGGAATAATGCACACCCATCTGGGAAACCTTGGGAATAACCCACACCCATCTGGGAAACCTTGGGAATAACGCACACCCATCTGGGAAACCTTGGGAATAACGCACACCCATCTGGGAAACCCTGGGAATAACCCACACCCATCTGAGAAACCTTGGGAATAACGCACACCCATCTGGGGAACCTTGGGAATAACGCACACTCAGTCTGGGAAACCTTGGGAATAACCCACACTCAATCTGGGAAACCTTGGGAATAACCCACACTCAGTCTGGGAAACCTTGGGAATAACCCACACCCATCCAGGAAACCTTGGGAATAATCTGCACTCCATCTGGGAAACTTTGGGAATAACCTATCCCCACGTATGGTTTTCTGACCTCAGTCTGGGAAAACTGGAAATCCTTGGGAATAAATCCCCACTCATCTGGGAAAAGTGGGAAACTATGGGAATAAATCCCATACCTGGTTTTCTGACCTCAGCCTGGGAAAACTGGAAATCCTTAGGAATAAATCCCCACTCATCTGGGGAAAGTGGGAAACCATGGGAATAAATCCCATACCTGGATTTCTGACCTCAGCCTGGGAAAACTGGAAATCCTTGGGAATAACCCTCCCACACCTGTCTGCTTTGTGTAGCTAATGAGAGGAAATTAATTTAATTTTTAATGGCGAGTTAGAGATGGTCATTATCATAAGTGGTGTCAGCAAAGGGCAAGGGAGCAGGGAATTCACCCTCAGAGATTTTTTCCAAGGTTTTGTGACTTTTCTAAGGAAAACAACTCTCTCGTGGTGTTGAGTAAACAATGTTCCTCCTAAAGGTCACATCCAAGAGGGATCTTCTTGCCCTGCTGGGTTTGTTTTCCCTCCTCAGCCACTGAAGGTTTTTCCAGGACTTTGTATTTGGGATTAGCAGCTCAGCAATTTGGGATTGCTGCTAAACCCCCCATGGAGGGTTTGCTCCATGTGAAACAAAATTGGGATCATCCTCGATAGGAAGTTCAAGTGGCTCCTAAATCCATTTTCAAGTGGCTTCAGCTGCTTGGCTTCTAAATCCAATTTTACATCCGAGTCACCACGTTGGAATAATTCCCTGCTGGAATCAGCCAGCTGCTGAGCAGCCCTTTGCAAGGTGCTCATTCCACAGCAATTTCCATTTCCAGCCCAAATCCACTCCAATCATTGTATGGAAATCATAGGGATCCTGGCAATTAAAAAAAAAAATAGTAAAAAAAAAGTGATATTTCCTGTTCTTTTGGAGTGAGCCAGCCCCACATCCGGCTGGATTCAGCACAACAACCTCCCCCAGAAGGGGTTTGATTCCAGGCCCTCCAAGGGAACAGATGGATGTTTACACCCAGGAGCCTCAGAGATTTCTCCCAGAACTCCCAATTCCACAGGACTTTTTTTTTTTTTTTTCTGGAAAACAAGGAATGAAATCAGTGAATTCCACAATGAGGTCCTTAGTTAAAAACAAGACCAAAAAAAAAAAAAAAAACAGGAGAGGCCAAAAGGGGATGTGGAACCCTTTGATTTGTTTTCCTAATGAGGTTTTGTTGCCAGGGCTTTGGAAAACACAACATGAAGTTTTTCTTTGGGATTTGGAGCTCCAGGGAAATTCCCTCTGGATTTGGGGCTCTGGGAAGTTTCCCTCTGGAATTTGGGGCTATGGGGAAGTTCCCCTCTGGAATTTGGGGCTATGGGAGGTTTCCCTCTGGAATCTGGGGCTCTGGGGAAGTTCCCCTCTGGAATCTGGGGCTCTGGGGAAGTTCCCCTCTGGAATCTGGGGCTCTGGGGAAGTTCCCCTCTGGAATCTGGGGCTCTGGGGAAGTTCCCCTCTGGAATCTGGGGCTCTGGGGAAGTTCCCCTCTGGAATCTGGGGCTCTGGGGAAGTTCCCCTCTGGAATCTGGGGCTCTGGGGAAGTTCCCCTCTGGAATCTGGGGCTCTGGGGAAGTTCCCCTCTGGGATTTGGGGCTCTGGGGAAGTTCCCCTCTGGGATTTGGGGCTCTGGGGAAGTTCCCCTCTGGAATTTGGGGCTCTGGGGAAGTTTCCCACTGGAATTTGGGGCTATGGGGAAGTTCCCTTCTGGAATTTGGGGCTATGGGAGGTTTCCCTCTGGAATTTGGGGCTCTGGGGAAGTTCCCCTCTGGAATTTGGGGCTCTGGGGAAGTTCCCCTCTGGGATTTGGGGGTCTGGGAAGTTTCCCTCTGGGATTTGGGGCTATGGGGAAGTTTCCCTCTGGGATTTGGGGCTATGGGGAAGTTCCCCTCTGGGATTTGGGGCTATGGGGAAGTTCCCCTCTGGGATTTGGGGATCTGGGAAGTTTCCCTCTGGGATTTGGGGCTCTGGGGATGGGGTGGAGCAAAAGGACCCTCTGGGCTCAGAGCTCTCCGGGCTGGGACGAGGATCAGGATCCCTCTGAACTCCTTCAAATCCACAAAACCCTTCACTATTCCCATGGAATAGTGGGAATCTCCAGCTGGGATTCAGCTGGGCTGAGGCAGCAGCCAGGGAATTGAAGGATTTACACCAAGCTCCAGGGATCCAAACAACTCCAGCTTTTGGTGGAATTTTGCTCTGATTTTTGCTCCCTTGTCCAAAAAGCCTTCCAAGCTTTTTGCACTGCATTTCCCATGGGATTTTCATATTTTTCCAATAGACAGGTGATAGAAAAGATCCCATTTTTAACGAATTTTCTGTGGGGTGAAATCCAGCGGGTTCAATCCGTGTTTGGAGGTGCCTGAGGAGCAGCTGGGCTGGGCTGACACCACCAAAGGAGACCTGAGCACCAGGATTAGGATTCCCAAAATTATTCCCAGAAATTCCTACAGAGCAGATCATCCAGCCTCTACTTTTCTGGGTGACACCAACCCCATCCAATCAGAACACCAAGAATTTTGCTGTTTCAGATCAAAATATTCCAAAATTAATGCAGAAGGGATGGGAAAACCCCTGGATTTTGGTGGATTTTGGTTGTTAAATTTTCCATGGGGTTGGCACAGCTCAGCCAAGGGATTTCCTTGGAATTCCAGCCCATCTCAGCAACACCATCAAGTCCATTCCCAGCTCTGGGATTTGGGAATGGGATTTTCCACAAGATAAATTTACAGCTGGAGCAGAAAAGATGAACCTGGTGCTAAATCCAGGGAATCAGGGAGAAGCAACCTGGAGATTTATCCCTGGGATTCCTGGGCTCTTCCCTGGGATCCAGCCAGCACCGGCGGCTTCCAGGCACAATAAATTCACCCACGAGATTCTTTCAGCTCAATGCAGTTTGTTAAGAAAAGAAAGAAGAACCCCAGCCAATAAAAACATCATTTCTATTAGAAATTATTCCTTCCAAACCACTGGAAAAATAGAATTCCTGCAATTTATTCACTTGGCAGGAGCTGGACTCAGGGATTTTTTTTTTTCAGCAGTGGTAAGTGGGTTGGATTTTATTTTTTCAAATCCTTTTCACTCCTTTATTTTTATATTTATTTTTATCTTATATTATCTATTTTTATATTTATTTTTGTATTTATTTTTATAATTATTTTATATTTATTTTAATCAATTTTAAATTTTATTTTAGTATTTATTTTATGTTTGTTATATACTATATTTTATATTTATGTATTTTATTTAGATTTTTTTATACGTAATCTTATTTTTATTTGTATCTTATTTTTATGCTTATTTTTATTATTATTTTTAATTTGTTTTGGTTTGGGTTTGGTTTTATTTTTATTTTTCTGCTTTAGGATTTAAAGCAGGCATCCCATGCTCCTTGCTCCTTGTTTCAGCCTCAGTGCTGCTCTTTTCCCATGGCACACTCGACATTCCAAGGAGAGCCCAGAGTGGCTGGAGAACAGCTGGATTCAATCTCTGGGATGATGCCACTAAACAACCCCAAATACCAAAAGCAGCTGAGCAGAAAAAAATTGTCTGGCATGGGGAGAGAAATTTTACCCATTTTTGGAAAAAAAAAAGAGGGAGGATATCAGTGGGAGAGAGAGGGAAAAAACCCAGGGGAAAATCCCAGCTTTGTCTTTCCAGTGGGGATTGAGCCTTTGCTTTTCCAAAAATGGATTTCCAGGAAAATGGGATTGCTCCCAAGGGGGGACAGTGCTGGGCAGGGCCAGGATCTGGATGTGACAATCCTGGTGTGTCCCTTCCCACCCAGGGTATTCCATGATTTTGTGACAGGATACATTGGGAACAACCTCCAGGAATTCCAACCCCATTGGGAATAACCACCAGGAATTCCAACTCCCATTGGGAACAACCTCCAGGAATTCCAATCCCTGTTGGGAACAACCTCCAGGAATTCCAATCCCTGTTGGGAATAACCTCCAGGAATTCCAATCCCTGTTGGGAATAACCATCATGAATTCCAGTCCCTGTTGGGAATAACCACCAGGAATTCTAACCTCCCTCCTCATTGGGAATATCCACCAGTAATTTCAACCCCCATTGGGAATAACCACAAGGAATTCCAACCCCTCCTCATTGGGAATATCCACCAGGAATTCCAGCCCCCTTTTCCCCCCAGCCCTGCAGCTGCAGAGGATGGGATTTGCTCCATCCCTCCCCTGGGGTGGCACTGGGACAGGGATGGGGTGGCTGGCACAGCCTCTCCTGGGAATTGTGCAGGAGCCAAGGCCCAGCTGGGCACAGAGAGGCTCTGGATGCAAAGGTCATTACTCATCCCTAATTATTAATTAGCTGGGAATTCTTGGCAGGGCTGGAGGGGCCGTGGCAGCTCCAGCCCCACTTGGCTCCCTGGGATTTCCGCTGGCAAATCCACAGGAGGAGATCCCAGCTCCTGGCAGCAGTGCCTGGCAAAGCTGGGATAGACTGGTGGGAATACTGGGATAGATTGCTGGGAATACTGGGATAGATGGGTGGAAATGTTGGGATAGAGGGATGGGAATACTGGGATAGACAGGTGGGAATTTTGGGATAGATGAGTGGGAATACTGGGATAGATGGGGCTCCCACCCCATCTCAGGCTCCGTGGTTTTTAGGGCAACAATTTTTCTGATCCATGAGAAGAGTTTGCAATATTTACAAATCCATATTTTAACAATTCCTCCAGAGGCTGATGATTCCTGGGAGCTTTTTTCCAGGAAAAAATTGTTCCACAGTTTGTGTGTCCTTGAATGCTACAGAAAACATCTGGGAATCCCATCCTTGGAGCCACCCTCTGGAAATTGCTTTGTTCCCATTTCCTGCCAAGCTTTTGACATTTTCACCTCCCTTTTCAGGAATTTAGGGGGGGAAACACCTAAAACTGGGGAAATCCCAATTTTTCTGTCCTGGCTGCACATCCAAGGTGGGAATGGTGATTTTTCCCCATGCTAACGTGGTTTTCCCTTCTCCCCCAGGTATGAGGATCCTGGTCACGCTGCTGCTGGACACTCTGCCTATGTTAGGCAACGTCCTCCTCCTCTGCTTCTTTGTCTTCTTCATCTTTGGGATTGTTGGGGTCCAGCTCTGGGCAGGGCTGCTGAGGAACAGATGCTTCCTAGACAGGAATTTTGCCATGTAAGTACAGCAAAAGGAAAAATTCTCCACCTTTTTCTTCCTTTTTTTCTCTCCACTTTTCTCTTCATTTTTCTCCCTTTTCCAGCAAGGAGATTTTTCTGTCCCCTGCTGGAAAAATCCCAGCACTCAGCAGGGCTCTGGGTCCTGCTGGGAACTTTTTGTCTGGAAAAAAAAATCCCATTTGTCAGCAATTTCCTGAGGGTTTGAGCAGCTCCTTTGTGAATTCCTGCTGCACCTGAAGGACGAGGATGGGAGTGGGTTGGATTAGCTCTGCCTGAGATCCCTGACTCTGGGTGTTGGAGGATTTAGAACAAATTCCCAGCTCTCCAAACAGTTCAGGTCACCGAGCACACCCCAACCCCTGGCAGGGGCTGATGAGTTGGAGATGCTGCTGAAACCCAGAGATAAAAAATCCTTGTCAGGGTTTAAAGATAAGAAACTCGATGTGAGAAGCATTAAAATCATTTGGGCACAGCTCTGAGTGTGGGACAGGCTTTGGGATGGGCAGGGCCTGGAATCATGGAATTGTTAAGGCTGGAAAACTCCTCCAGGATCATCAAACCCAACTTTAAAGAGGCAAATTTTCATTTGGGTTCTTCCAGGCTGGGTGGAGCAACCCCTCTGATAATAAACCTTCATTAGTAAATCTTCATTAATAAACCTGCTGAGCCTCACTTGGGACCCCCCAGCCCTGCCCAAGGAATCCATTTAAGCCCAGCCCAGGCTCTTAGTCTTGGTTTGGGCTGTGCTGCTGGTGTTTGTCTTTGCTCCTGAGCTCCCTGAATAAATCCTGGATAAATCCTGGGTCTGGCTCATCCTTTGGACCCTTTCCTGCTGGGATCAGAGTGGGATTGTGGAGGTGCTCCTGGCTCATCCCAGGTTTTGGGGCATCCCTTGCTGCTCCCTGAGCTGGGGCTGTGGTGCCCCTGTCCCTTCCCAGGACCTGAGCACCCCCAGCACAACACCAGGATGAAAACCAAGCACAGCCAGCATGGGAAAAAAAAAAGGGATTTGCCTGGAAAAATCCTTCCAGAGGCTCCTGTCAGAGATGTCAGTGGCTCAGAGGTGAGGAAATGCCCCAGCCCAGCTCTTAGGGCAGCTCTAACTCTGCGAGAGGAGATGGAGCCTGTAATTACATCTCTGGGTAATCACCCGCTGTCTGCGCCGGGATTGTCTGCGAGACCGGCAGGGAGCATCCCTCCGGTCCTGCTCCTGCCTCTCACTGCTCAGCCCCGGGGCTTCCAGCTCCCTCAGCCTTCCCTGTCCTCTGCACCAGCTCTGGTGGCTTTTATTCATCCCAGCAGGGTGGAAAATCGATGATCCTGCCGTGGCTGTGATTCCACTCCCACCTCCCCATGCTCCAAACCTTCTCCTGCATCCCCAGCAGGAATTTGCCGGTCACCAAAACCCTCAGAGCCACCGCAGAGCTGCCATTCCCAATCCCAAATCGTGCTGTTCCAGCCTTGCTTGGGTGGCCCCGTTGCTGTAATTAACTCCAGCGAGCCCCTCTCGCTCTCTTGGAGTCGGGTTTTTAAACGCTCTGTGATTTTCTGCAAAGTGGAGCTTTCAAGATGAACCACAGGGGAAGCGTTCGCTAAGCACAGACATTAAGCAGCAGTTATGTAATGGCCATTAGCAGCATCAAAGGCCTCGCAGGATTTTCTTATCAGGGCTTGCTCCTTGTCAGGAAGGTTTTGGGATGAGCTGTGCTTGAGGGGGTTTGTCTGGGATCACCTCCTTCCCTCTGGGATCGCCTCCTTCCCTCTGGGATGCGTTCTACCCCTCCCAGCAGCTGGGAGAGGTGAATTTGGGAGGCTGTGCCCATCTCCTGTGGTTTATTGTGGTGGAAGTTGCTGAATTCCAAAGGAATTTGGGGAAAGGCGGTGCCCATAGGGCAGGAATATTCCAGTTTCCAGCTCAGCATCCATGAGGTTCTCTGGTGCCTTCACCCCAATCGCTGCTGCTGGATTGCACCTTTTGCATTAATTTTACACCTAAGAAACCCAGCAATGATCCAGTCCCGGCATTTCCAGCCCTTCCAGGCTTCTTGGAGCTCGCTGGGGAAGCTTTGGGGTTGTAGGATTTTCTTATCAGGGCTTGCTCCTTGTCAGGAAGGTTTTGGGATGAGCTGTGTTTGAGAGGGTTTGTCTGGGATCACCTCCTTCCCTCTGGGATGGGTTCTACTCCTCCCCAGCAGCTGGGAGAGGGGAATTTAGGAGGCTGTGCCCATCTCCTGTGGTTTATTGTGGAAGTTGCAGCATTCCAGAGGAATTTGGGGAAAAGGGAGCAGGAATATTCCAGTTTCCAGCTCAGTGTCCGTGGGGTTCTCTGGTGCCTTCACCCTGAGTGCTGGTGCTGGGTTGGGCTCTTTGAATTAATTTTAGACCTGGTAAACCCAGCAATGATCCAGTGCCTGCATTTCCAGCTATCCCAGGTTACTTTGAGCTCGCTGGGGAAGTTTTAGGGAATCCAGATGGAACTATTCCCAGTTTTTTTTATCATTTCTGACTCATTCTCTCAGCCCAGGCATCAGGGCATGGTTAACACACCAGCAGCAAACTGTAAAGGGAAAAAAAAAAAGGCATGGAATGACCTGGAAAACACTTCAGGGTTAGATCTTCCTGCTGCTGGACAGATCATGGAATCCTGGAATGGGTTGGAAAGGACCTTAAAGATTCTTATTTCAACCCCCTACCATGAGCAGGGACACCTTCTCCTATCCCAGGCTGCTCCAGCCCAGCCTCGGATTTCTAGGGATGGGAAATCCACAATTCCTCAGCACACAGAGGTTCCAGGAGGGGCTGGGGCATGGCTGAGATCCTGCCTCTGATTTCCTTTACAGCCCTGGAGAGAGGGAAAACCTGAATTACTGGAGGGTCTCCCCTTGGTGCTGCTGCCAAACCCTCCCAGCTGAAACCAAAAACTGCTTTAAACACAGGATCTGGACAAAATCCAGGGGCCAGCAAGGCGGGGTCCTAACCCCAAATTTTCTGGATGAAAGGAGGTGTAAGTGAGCTCCCAAACAGCTGCTTCAAATCCAGCCTTGCCCTGCTGTGTTCTGCCCTGAGCTTCCTGCACCTTCAGCTTTTCCAGAGGCATCAGATGGAAGGGCTGACTTTGATTTTTGCCATCATTCTTCCTTCCCCATGGAAACCTTTTCTTTTCAATCCCCCTTGAAAGCTGCCAGCTCCGAGTACAGCAACTATTTTTAAGTCGAGCGCATTGTGAGAGAAATTTGGGGACTTTTTGGAGGTGCATTGGGAATTTCTGCTTTTCTCTCCCTGTCTTTGAGAGCTGTGCTGTTACAGGGCTGGGATGAGGTTATCTAAGGATTTTCAGTCGGGATCCTGAAGGAATTTGCTGGGTTGTTGCAGGAGTGGGTTGGAACTGGGTCTCTGCTCTTTGGGGAATGGGGGAGTTTCTTTCTCCCTCCTTCCAAACCTGGGATTGCTGGAACAGCAGTGCCAGGATGGGCTGTGAGGGAGCTGCAGGAGAAACCCCCCCAGGATTTTTTGGTGGGAAAGAAGAAGGTTTGGGCAGGACAATCAGAGCCAGCAGCTCCTGGGTGACATCTCCAGGATGTTTTCCTCCCACTCCAGCTGCTTCCCACCCTCCTGAGCTGCTCCCAGTGGAAATAAAGGAATTGGGTCAGCCCCAGCCTGTCTGGGCTGCTCTCCTGTGTGTGCTGGGATGCAGAGCAGCATTTTCCAGGCTGGGAGCCTTTCAAGGAACTCAGTGGCTCGGAAGCAGGAGAGGGGAGGGAGCTGTGAAGTGCTCGGTGTGTCTCTGCTGCCTCGGGACACAGATTTCAGTCTGGATTAACTCGGGCTGCTCGGGGTTGTTGTGCCTCTGGGATTTGTCTGCGAGGTGTTTAATTGCTGCTCCTGGCTTTGCTCAGCAGGATTCCCTCAAAGCAGGGAATTCATCCTGCCCAGCTCCTGCCACCTTCTCCTTTTGCTCCTCTGAGCTGGGGCAGAGGTTGGGATGTGTGCCTGTGTAAATGGGGCAATTGTGTTACTTAATTAGTGGTTTGGTTTTATTTTGTTCTTATTTTTTTGTTTTTATTTAGAGTTAGGATTAAAAACACAAAGAAGATGAATTTCTCATTTTTGGGCTTGGCTGTTTATTAAATTTTATCTAAAATACAGAGAGTTATGAAATACTTTTAGCTACCAGCTAAAAGTGAGTAAAATGGAGGTGAATTTAGCTAGTTAAAAGGTTTTTTAAAGCTAAACAGTCCAATTTAAGAACTAATACTTATATTATTTATAGTTTTGACTCAATAACTAAACTTCTGTGACCACAGTGCACCACTAACTTTCCAACCAAAAACTACCTGAAATCATGAAGGTGGCAGAAACAGATAACACCCAAAAGCATTTATTTTGTCTCATTACTATATTTTAAAAATTTCAAATTCCAAACCCTTCACCATGTGAAATCACACACTTCCATTCTAACTGCACACCAGTGATTTTTACTCCATTAGTCAAATTTGGAAGCCTTCTCTAAGTCAAATGCAGTGTTCTTCTGGGGGTCATTGCCAGAAAGCACAGAAAGCACAAAACACTCAGGTTTTTGGGTTCTAACATGGATGGGCTGGGAAATCTTCCCCTGGGGGAGCATGGAGCAGAGGATAATCCAGTAGGAGTGGGAGAAAAATGGATTTTCCTGCCCCTCTGTTGTATTTCCTCCACAGAGATGGAAGAGGGACAGAGAAAGGGAAATCCAGGAGCAGGGCTGGGAAAAGCTGGGAAAGGGGTGTTAATCCTCTCTGATCCATCCTGGGGTTTGGCTTCCCCCAGAGCTCTCCTGATTAGTGGGTGCATTAATTAATTAACAGCATTAACGAGTGATTTGTCTCTACCTGTTGGCAAGGAACAGGGAAATCGGGAAGGAGTGGCTGGTCCTGGCAGAACTCATTCATTTATTGGGGGCATATTGGGGATTCCCTCATTCTGCAGCATTTTTGTTCCTCATTCTTGCTCTCCCTCCTTTCCCCTTTTTGGTTTTGCCGGGAAAAAAAAAAAGGGTGGGGGTGGGGGGGAAGTTTTAAGAAAAGCTCTGAAATTTGCAGCATTTGCTGCCAGTTGAGGTCCCTTCCCCCTTCCCTGGGTGGTGCTGGAGCTTCCCACAGGAGTGGCTCCTTCCCGGTGGGAAGAGGGAAAGGTTGGGCAGACAGTGCCCCCCAAATGACTGATTTTGTCATAGGGAAAACTTTTAATTTGGAAATTATCATGGGGACAGCTGCAAAAGCAAGGAAAGGGAGGATAAAATCCACCAGGCAGCAGCAGAACCCACCCAGGCTTCACCCACCCCTCCCAGCTGAGCTGGGCTTCATTTTCCTGCTTGGATTTTCTCCCCCAGCCACCAAACTGTGCCATTCTTCTGCTTCTCCAGGTGGTTTCTACCCAGATCTTCTCAGTGCAGCTCCTTAGACCCCAGCCCAAGCTCTGTGTCATTTTTCATCCCAAAAACTCCCCAAATGGAGACTCCTGGCATGCACAGAGCCTCTCAAATTGATATGTTTCATTCCAGCCAGATGGAGACTGATGCTGTAGTTTGCCTTTTGGGAGTTAAAGTCACTTCTCAGGTGTCTCCTCTCTGTTCCTTGCTTCTTTCCCTGAATTCTCCAGCTCTTCCAAGTTTTCCTGTGTTTGGTGTGTTTTCATCCTCTGTTTAATCCTCCCTCTGTGTGGCACTGCTGGCTGGTGCCTGCTGCAGCTCTTGGCCCATTCTCCAGCCTGCTCCATATGGAATTTTCCTCCCAGGGAAGCCAGCTGGTGGGAGGGCAAGGAAAAGCCTTGGGGAGGAAAAACATCTTCCAGGTTTTTCTGGAATCCAAGGCCCAGAAACAGCGCAGGTGATGCCACAGTTTTGTCTGGAGGTGTGGGGTGTGCGAGCAGGAGCTGCTGAACACAATTCCCAGCCAATAATTCCCAATTCCTGGGATGTGCTCCTCTTCCCTTCCCACTCCTGAGGCTGATGAACCCTCCACACCCATCTCAGGTAATTGGATGATGGACCAGAACCAAATTCCCCAGGGCTGATTTCCCCTCAGCTCTGCCCTGCAGCAATTGTTCTCTCCTCAAAGTGCAGCTGCAGTGATTCCTGCTTAGCTCCAGGGTCTTGGGGAGCAATTCCAAGCAATTGTCTGGAATAACACTTGTTAAAGCCAAATCTCTTCAGCAGATAGGGACATTCAGAGAGATAAAAATAGAGCTGTCCTGGCTGGAAGAATTACCTGGTTATCTTCTGCCTACATCTCTTACAAAGTGTGTGTTGCCTCTCCCTTATCTTATGGAGCAGCTGAGGTCCCTGGAGCTTAGAAATTGGGATAAAGTTGGCTCTGGAGCAGTGCAGCTCCTCAGTGGGAGCCCTGAGAGCTGCAGGCTCTCACCAAGGGCCCAGAAAGTGCCAGATTTGGGACACAACTTGGGGAAAAAAAGCAGCTCCTGCTGCAATCCCAGCATTTCCTTCTCCAGGCTGGGACAGAGCCATCGGTGTCATCCAAGCCAATTCCATCAGAAATGCAGGAAGCACTTGGTTTTCCTGTCACTGTAAGGCTGGGAAGCAGTGAGAGAACACAGCAACACAACTCCTTCCAAGCAGCAAGAAGAAGCAATTTATTGAAAAGCCATGGCATTTACATAGGATAGATCATGAAAAACAAAGTAGAAATACTCATTGGTCAAAGAAGGCAACACCTCTTTGAAAACATGCTTTGTGCAAAATATCACGAGATACTCTCATGGTTCTGGTGTCTTGTCTGTGTTTTCTTTCTTCTTTCCCTTGTTTTGTCTCTGAGAAAGATCCCCAGCCTTGGAAAAGTCCAGGCTGAATTTTTCCATGAGCCCTCAGCAGTGTCCACATTTTCCCATCAATGTGGGCTCTTCTTTTTTTATGGAAGTCCAGAGGGAATGGGAGCTCTGGCTGGGTCTGCCCTTGTGGGAGCTCAGCCCCTCACCAGAGTCATCCTGAGGGGCAAATTTATTGGGAGGCTGCTCTGCCTCCAGAAGAGTTCTCTTCAAATCCAAGAGAGCCCAAAATCTGCCTGGATTTTGGGGAAGAACCTGATCTGCTGGGATTTTCTCTCCATCCCCTCTCATTTCATGCTTAGTTTGAGGAAACTCAGGCTGATCTTTACCAGCTCAGCAGTGCCTTCCAGGTGTAACACAATTTGATTTTAGGGGCTGGAATTTTCACTGGGATTTGCTGAAGGGATAACAACTAAAATCAAGGATTAACATTTTTTTTTCCCCCTTTTCCCAGGACGTACAACCTGACTTTCCTTCACCCTTACTACCGGCCGGACGAGGCGGAGGAGAACCCCTTCATCTGCTCCTCGCACAGGGAGAACGGGATGCAGAGATGCTCCAACATTCCCAGCAGGAAGGAATCCAAGGTGGAGTGCACCCTGAGCATGGAGTCCTACAGCCCCAGCCTGGGTGGCCCCGAGCCCAGCAGGAACTCCTGCATCAACTGGAACCAGTACTACAACGTCTGCATGGCGGGGGACGTCAACCCGCACAACGGGGCCATCAATTTCGATAATATTGGATATGCCTGGATTGCTATTTTTCAGGTAGGATTCTTCCAAAGTTTGGGGTTTTTTAATTTTTTTTTCTGGGTTTTTTCCCGTTTTTCCTTCTCGTTTTGCCTTCCCTTTTTTCCTTCCTTTTTTCCTTCCGTGTCTTTTTTCTGGGTTGTTTTTTTTTTTCTTCCTTCCCATTTTTCCTTCCTTTTTTTCCTTTCTTTTTTTCTTCCTTTTTTCCTTCCATGTCTTTTTTCCGTGTCTTTTTTCCATTTTGTTTGGAGTTTTTTTCCTGGTTTTTTTTCTGTTTTCTTTCATGTTTTTTTCCCTTTTTTTTTTTCCCGTTTGTTTTTTTCCTTTAGTTTCCTCCCCCCACCCCCAGGTTTTTTTTCCTCATTGTTTTTTTCTGTTTTTTCTCCATTGGGTTTTTTCCCGTTGTTTTTTTTCCTGGTTTTTTTTTTTTTTTTCCCTGGCTTTTGCTGGGGTTTTTCTTGTTGTTGTTTGGTTTTGGTTGGCTTAGGTTGGCTTGGCTTGGGGTTTTTTTTGTTTCTTTGTTTGGGTTTTTCCGGTTGGTTTCCTGGTTTTTCCCAGTTTTGGGTTTGCAATTTTTTGCTCGGGAAGGTTTTGGTGGATGCAGCAGAGGAGGAAGGAATTTGCTCAGCTCTGAGTGAAACAGCAAATAAAGAAATGGGGAATTAATGAATCAGGCAATAAATGGTGAGAGAGAGCATTTGGAGAGAAGAAACTTTCCTTTTGTAATGATTTTAAACGAGGGAAAAGAACTTCTTGAGGCAGAAAAACTCCTGGCAAGTTCCACCTCTGCAAATCAGATCAATCCCAGGGACTTTTGGGAGCGGGGTCTTTATTGTTGGAGCATCAGGAAAGTGAAAGTGGTGTTGAGGTCCTCAATCAAGATCTAATTTAGTGCTAAAATGAAGGAAGCTGGCATGGCTTAGGCTTGGTTTTAAACAACAGGGTGAGCCTGGGATGTTGGAATGGAGAAAAATCTCTGCTGGCCAGAATTCCTGAGAGGAAATTCTGCCCCCAGGGAATTTCAGTCTCTTCTGAGGCACTTCAGAAAAAACCAAAATGCTTCTCACTCAGACTGGGGGGGGATTTTACAGGTGATAAAACTCTTCCTTAAGGAAGGATTTTCCAAGTACTTGGAGCATTGGAGAGCTCTGTCCAGTGGCTGTGGTTTCCTGCCCCAGCTGGAGGATCCCTGTGTTCTTTCCCATTTTTAATGGGCACTTCCTGGTGTTAGAGCATTTCTTTGGCTCTGGCTGGATGCCCTGGTTGATTCAGTCCCCCTGAAGTGGAGCTGACATCTGTTCCTAGAGCAGAATTCTCCTTTTAGCTTCGTTATTGAGGAATAATTCCTCATCCAGAGCTCTGCGTTTCATTTATGGGTTTCCTCCCAGATCCAGATTATCCCGGGAATTTCAGAGCTTCCAGCTCTTACCTGGGAGTTGCAGGGTGGGGAATGTTTGCTCTGAGCATCTTCCCTGCTCTGCAGGCCCTTGGGAGCTCCCTTGGATCACAGTGCCAGAGGCTCAGAACCAAATCCAGAGGGCTCCAGGCAGATCCCACTGGGATGTGAATCCCAATTTTCCCATTGGGAGAATGCTTTGGAATTAGAGAGGAAGAGGAGCTGCTAGTGAGTGCTAGATAAAGGGAAGAGGGAATCTCCTTGATGGATCTCAGGGATGTTCCCAGGTGATCCCACCTGGTTCCTTTTCACAAAGAAAGGAAATTGAGAAGGAGCAGGAGCTGCTGCTGCTGCCTTTTCCCTTCCTGAGCCATTTTCCAGCCTGAAAATTTTCATCCCATCTCCATTTGATCTCCTCATCCTTACAAAGCTCAGTTTAATTTCAGGAAGGACCCCCAGCCCCAGGAGAGGTTTCAGCTGATTCCTTTGGGCAGAACAATGTCTGGCAAGGCTGGATCTCATGTCCTCAGATGGTTTTGGCAGTAGCCAGGAGGTCGATGATTCGATTTAATGCTGCTCAGGCCATCCAAAGGCTCCAGAGGATTTCCAGCCAAAATCTCTCACCATGTGTTTATTCCTGTTGGAAGTCAGGACTCATTTTTAGGAGCTGGGAATGATTTAATTCCAGGTGAAGAGGCAGCAAGGTGCTGGCTCAACCTGGATGTGGGAAGAGGAAATCATCAGTGCAGGAGGTGAGGCCCTAAATCCAAACAATTGCTGGAAGCAGAGAACACTGAGCAAATAAATCCATGGAATTGTGCTATCATCCCTCATAATAGCAGGAGCTGGACAGCACCAGGTCAGCACTTGGCTGAGGGCTCCAAATCAGCAGTGCAGAAAGTCCAAGTGATGGATTTAGGAACTCTGGGAGCTTCCCTGGGGATCGGGGTTGAATTACTGGGATGAGACAGGGCGGGTTGTGCCGAGCCATTATTCTGCAGGATAATGAATGCAGGCACTTTGCAGGAGTTGTGATGTGCAGAGAGCCCTGAGGGCTGGCACATCTCCTGTGAGAATCAGGGCAAGCTCAGGGGGCTGCTGGACAGAGCTTCCCTCAGGATTTATCCCAAATGAGACAGGAATTTTGGGCTGCTCAGCCTGGCAAAGAGGGGGCTCTGGGGTGACCTTCCAGAAGGGGACAGGGAAGAAGGGAGAGGCTGCTGGAAAGGGTCTGGAGTGCCAGCATAACGGGGAGCAGCTTCCCACTGCCAGATAATGAGGAATGGGAGGATGGCAAGGCCCTGGCAGAGGTTGTCTCATCCCTGGAATGTCCAAGGCCAGGCTGGAGCAACCTGGGAATGTGGGAGGTGTCCCTGCCCACACAGGGGTGGGACTGGATGGGCTTTAAGGTCCCTTCCAACCCCAACCATTCCATGATTCTGGTGTGGTTTAGGAGATGTCAAAAGGGAGGGGGATGAAATGAGCCCCACAGGGGAGATCCAGAAGGAATTTTCCAAGTGCAGGTAGCAGCCAGGAGTTTCCAAGGGCACAGTTTGACACTGTTCAAACCACGAATAAACCAAACCAAAAGCAGGAAAAAGCAGAGTTTGCAGAAAACTCTGAAGATTTTCACTCCAGAACATCCAGCAAACGCTGCCCCAAGGATGGGTGAGCTCCTCCAGCTGCCAGAACTGGGATTTCAAAATTTCTTTGCATGGGAGTGACCCTGAACTTCCCAGAGCCAGAACAGGTGACAGCAGGAAAACAGGGAAATGTGTTGTCAACCTTCCAAGAAGAAGTCAGAGACAGGAGAACCTGGTGCAAATTAAAAAAAAATTAAAAATAACAAGGGGAATGGCTGCATCCCTGAGTGCTGTAAAGGATGATAATTCCTTATGTAATCCTGAAAATGATTCATGTTTTGCTTCCCCTCATTTGTTGTGCAAGTGGCTAATTCGTGTCTGTATTTGTTACAAAGGCACGTTCTGTGGCAAATTAGGTGAACTAATTAGCTTATTACAGACTAAATGAAAGGAGATGGAACCTAAATTAACTGTGAGGTTTGGCCTGATATGAAGATCCCTTTATTGCACATGAATTCCAGCCCCAACAATCCGAGCAGTAATTACAGGTATTGTTGTCACACGGCAGATGATGAATTACCCACCTCAACAAAGTCCAATTTAATTGGAATTACTGACAGCCCCAGTGGAGCAACCAAAACCTTCCTGACCAACCTCCCTGACCGACAGCCTCGGGGTGGCCAGGCCTGAGTCCAGAAATCCTGATGAAAAAAAAAAAGAAAAAAAGGGATTGGGAAGCTGAAAGTTTGGGAAGAAGAGAAGCTTTGAGAGGATGATTTCATAGAGGATTTGTAGGAAAGCAAGGTCTGGACTCACACCTCGCCCCAGGGGTGATGCTGCTGGCAGAAGTTGAAGGAAAAAGCAATCCCAGGAACATCCAAGAGGAATGGTTTTCCCATTGGCCCCAGCACTGTCCAAAGGTGCTGTTAATCCCCTTGCTTGCTCTGCTCTCCCATTCCAGGGGTCCTGCAGATTTTGGGAAAGAGCCAAAAAGCCAAAAGGAAAAAGTCTGAGGTTTCCAGCTGTGCCCAAAGTCATTTTGGGGCTGTCACACTGGGTGCCCGTGTTTTCAGCAGAGAAATTTGAGATTTAGGACCAAAAGGACTTTTTTTTCCTCCAATGGTTCAGCCTTTAAATTGGAGATCTGTGTCAACAACGCTTCTCTGTGCTGAATTTGGCAAGAGAAGAGTTTTGGAGCTTTTCATTCCCACTGCTTGGAGATGATGCTTTGTCACTCAAATCTGTTTTGGATCACCGAAAATATTTCCCTGGAAATGACGGGGTTGGAGCTCTGTTGCTGTTGCTTTTTTTAATTTGGTCAGCCAAATAAACAGCACTTGCTGCATTTGAAGAGCTCTCAAGCTGAATACCCCAGCTAAAAATACCCAGCCCTTTTCAAGCAGCTCGGAGCGTGCTTCCAAGAGAGATTTGTTGCCTTTGGAAAATCTTGGTTTTGAAGGTTGGGAGGAATTGTCTCGTGTAGGGCAGGGCAGAGAGGCCACCCTGATGCCAGGAGTGATCCCATAACCTGTGGGGGTGTTGGATGGAATTAAAGCCTCCTGGAGATAAAGTCTGGACTTGCAAACTTCACTTTTGGGGAGAGCTTCATCCAACCTCAATCATGGATTCTTGTGTTTGGAGTAGGAAGAGGGGTCCTGCAGCAGGCCTGGCCTAACTGGAGTTTAGTCAGGAGAGCAAAAAGCTGCTGGTTCTGAGGAACATCAACAACTGCTCCAAGGGAACAGCTGGAGCTGTGTCAGGGAGGGTCAGGTTGGATTTTAGGGAATGGTTCTTCCCCAGAGGGTGCTGGGCACTGGAATAACTCCCCAGGGAATGGTGACATTCCCAAGGCTGCCAGAGCTCCAGGGGTACTGCCAGGGATGCTCAGGGTGGGATTATTGGGGTGTCAGTGTTGAACTTCAGGATATTCCAAAAGTCCGTAATTCCCACAGGGAAATCTCACTTTGCTTCGATTTCCCAAATCTGCTCTGTGATCTCTCCCCTGAGCTGAAGGTGCAGCTGCTCCTTCCTGATTTCCCAGCCTGAGCACCCTGATCCTCCTGGAGATGATTTGGAATCAGCTGTAAAATCCCACTGTAAAATCCCCTCAGCTGGATCAAAGATCTCAGCTCAGATCTGGCTTTTCTTCCCCTTCCCTCGTGGCAAACCCTTCACCTCCCAGCCTGAAATTTGCCAGAAATTTGGGATTTCTGGGGCTCTCTGTGCTGCTGGTGCTGAACACTTCCATCCCTTTGCCAAGGATCATTTAGACAAACCTTGGAGACACAGGATCATCATCCCAGCAGCTCAAACCTCAGGAATAAGGGCTGGGATGGGTTTTTTTGGAGCAGCAGAGTGAAATCAGGGAGGTTTTTGCTGCCAGATAAGGGCCTTGCATTGTTTAGTGTGAAACAACAGCTCACCTTCCCTTTGGAGCCAAGCTGGGATTTGGGCTGGTTTTGATCCCAGAGCTACAATTCCATGAGGTTTTGGGTGACAACAACATCAGTGACATGTGTGACTTTACCCCACACTTTATTTCCCACTTTGCCTCTCAAAATCCACCAAGAACTGCCAGCCCTGCTCAGGAATCACATTTATGGGAACAGATTTGACAGGTCAGGAACCCAGGACATGGAAAGAAGCACAATTTCCTTTCTTTCCATCATTTAGGACCACTTTTCAGAGCAGATTCCTGCTTTGCAAGGCTCAGTTTCTAAATAACAAACCAAGCAAGGCCTCAATGTGAAAGGAAAAGCATCTGTTCAAAGGATGTTGCTCAATGTAATAAACCTGTTTTTCTGGCCACAGAGGTTCCTTAATGAGATGTTTCGGGAGGAAATAATTAAAATTGTGACGTTGGCTTCAAAAATAGGGATTTGATTATCAGCCAAGCCCGCTCTGCCTGTGGAATATTCCCTGGAATATTCTCTGGGCAGTGCTCAGGAGCCAAATCCATGTTGCCCAAGAGGGTGGAATTTAGATAAGAGGCTTTCAGAAATAGAGGCTAAAGGCCTTATAAAACTTCCTGAGGCCATCAGGGTAATTAATAGCTCTCCCAATTTATAGCACTGGATTCCATCTTGATAAGTTTGATGAAAATAAAATATCAAAAAGCCTCACAGCAGGGCCAGGGGAATGAGGAGATAAAAAGTAAATGACCCCAAACGCTCACAGCCATCCTCAGAGTTGCTGTTGGGCTCAGGATAATTGATTTGAATGCAGATAATTCCCATTTTTTTCCCCCAAAAGGACTCAATTTAGGCTGAAGAAAAGGTGGCTGAGTGCAAATTAGAGATGTCAGTCAAGATGAAGACTTCAAGTGTGGGTTTCTCTGGATTTCCAGAGCATCTCCTGCCTCAGCCACGCACTGAGCTCAGCCAGCAGCTGCAGCCCTGGAATCAGAAGGAATTTCTGGTTGCCAGAGCTGTATTTTATCAGGATTTTAATAAGGGAGAGATGCTGGCTTTGGGAGGCTGTCACTCCAAATGAAGTTTGTTCAAGTAATCAGAGCAGGGAAATCTTGCCATGAGACAGCTCCAGGCTGGAGCTCTGTGTGCTCAGGGTTTGATCCTCCCAGCCTCGCTTCACACAGCGATTTTCCAGCCTTCCCTCGACTGCTTGGTGGCACCTCGAGGTGGTTTGGAGCTCTGGCACCAGCCCTTGGTGCTTTCTAACAGCCCTTGACTAATTGAAGTTGGAGTGTGAACGAGGTTTTTTTTCTCCCCCGGATGATTCTTTTTTGCTCTTTGTTATCTGACACTGAAGCAAAAAAAAATGTCCTGCTCTCGAGTCGGCTGCAGCCAAGGACTTGCAAAAATGTTGGCAGAGCTCAAAGAGAAGAGGGTTTATGATGAAAACTTCTCGGCACAGTAAAAGAAATCGTTCTGTGCAACCTCTGAAGTGACCCCAGAAAAAGCAATGTAAACCTGCTGCCTCCCTGGGAGCACTGAGGAGGTCTGAGTTAATTGCCAGCATCTTTAATCTCCATTTCCCTCGTGATTTTCACTCTGGAGTTTTAGATTGACTCTGATTAGCTTGCCTAGAAGATCTGATTCTGTCCCCAATTACTCTCCTATAAATCAGACGAGCATCTTTATTACAGCTGATGAAATTACTGTGGCATGAGCAGAGCAGGGGGATGAGAATCAGGGAAGACCTAAAAAAATGAAATCTGATTGGGTTTTGTCCACTCTCATCCTGCTCCTGTGAGTGAGGTGCTCAGGGAGTGTTCAAGCCAAGGATCAGTGAAATCCAAACCTGAGGAAGTTTTCTGTTAAATTCTTGCAGTGAGGGGAGGGAGGATTGGAGAAAACTCTGAGATTTACTGGTACTAATGGGAGAGAAATAATTTATCCCAACCCTGGGGAAGGGGTGAAGAGCTGGAGGAGCAGGGGAGGACCTGAGCATCACCCAGGAGCTGAGTGGGGTGAGAGGACTCCTCTGCTCTCCTGGCAAGGCAGAAATCTTCTCCCCAGGCACTTCTTCTGCCCCAGGTGTGGAGCATGAGCAGCACCTCCAGCACCACCCTGCCAATCATCTTAATTGAATCTTCCAGCTCTGGCCCTGCAGCTGCTGATTTTCCTGTGCCTTGCACATCTCCCCCATCACAGCAGAATTAGGAGCGAGTTCTCACCCTCTTATCTCGCTGATAAATAATTGTGGGTTGCTGGTGGGAGGCTTTGAGCTGGAGCCCTTGGAGAGGCTCTTTAATGGGGCTCTGTGTGAACAAGCAGGGCTTGAGCAGGGTTTAATTACTGAGAAGGGATTGCTGAGATTGGGAAGCACAGGAAGGTGCTCCAGGGCTTTGGGAGACGTGGCTGGAGGGGCAGTTAAGTGGATTAATCAGAGTGGGGATGAAGAGAGGAGAAAGTCCCTTCTCCTCAGTGGAATAAGCAAAGCAGTGCTGAAAAAACATCCCCGTGCTCCTGGGGGAGCAGCGAGAGCTTTCCCTCCGAGCCCAGGGAATCCCACAGGGGTTTGGGCTGGAAAAAAAAACCAACCCAGCTTGGACAGGGACACCTTCCAGCCCTCCAGGGGATGGAGGATCCTTCCCCCTTCCAGGGATGGGGCAGCCACGAGCCCAGCAGGTCCGAGGAGAGATGGGTGAGATCAAAATGTGCAGAGCCCACAGCCAACCTGGTTGGGTTCCAAAACCTGTTCAAGGCTTTAAAGGGGGTTTCTAAAGCAGTTGTTGGCAAGTCCTGGTGCTCTGGTTCCCATTTCCACCAGGGCCTCGCTGGGGATGTGCAGGGAGCTCTGGGATCAGGGAAAAATGACCTTGGAAAGTCCTTGGGAGTGCTTGAAATCGAGCAGGAGTGAGGCTGGAAGAAGCCCAGCCCTTGCAGGTGGCTGTGCATGTGCTGTCCTGCATTTCCCCAGAGCTCTGGGATTAAAAACCTCTTTTCCAGGAGGGCTGCAGCAGGAATCCTCCCCTGGGAGGCCAGGAGTGAATCCCCCAACACGAGGGATTCACTTTGGCAAGCACGAGGACAAACCCCAGAGGTGCCTTCGTCCCTCTGCTTTACAAGCCAGCAGTAAATAACACAAATTCCAGTTACACCTGGAATATTCAGAGAGCTGGATGAGCATTTTCACCCTCTAGAGGAGGAATGGGTGTTGATTGATTCTTGTGGAAATTCTGCATCTCATGCAACAAAAATATCCCTCCAAGGGTTGGCTGGCCCTCAGTGTTGGCTCACAAGCCCTCAGGTGACTCCTTTTTTTTTTTTTTTTTTTTTTTCTTTCTCTGTGTTTAATGGGTTTAATCCATTAGATTGAGGATTTCCAGATAAATCCAATCCAGCGTAGAGGTGCATCCCATATTCTTGGTTTTCCTGGGCTGGCTTTTCATCCCTCAGTGGGAATGGCTGCAGAATGTCCTGTGCCTGCAGAGGGAAGGAGGGAGGGAACCTGGACAGCACAAGGAAATAATTCCTGGGTAAGAGGCAGAGATTTGGTGTCACCTTGAGCCACCTCCTGAGGATCCCTCTGTTCTCCCCTGACCCTGCAAAGGCTGAGGGAGGCTCAGAGCCCTCACAGACAAGGGAGCTGCCCCAAAAGGACTTTGTTCTCTGTAAATGTGTTCAGGGAGAGGCAGGAAAGGGCAGGAGGGGTTTGATTGCTTGGCTGCTCCTCATGGATGAACACCCAGGCAGCTTAACCCCTCCTCTTGGTGGGAATACCCGGGGAAAATGAGGATAAAAACCTGCCTTGGATTGATACCTGGGGTTAATGATCAGTAAAGGATTTCATGGGGTTTTTTAAACCCACTTGTGGCAAGACAAGGAGCAGTGGTTTTAAGCTGGCAGAGGGCAGGGTTAGAAGGGATTTTGGGGAGAAATTCTTCCCTGTGAGGCTGGGGAGAGGCTGGAATGAAATTCCCAGAGAAGCTGTGGCTGCTCCAGCCCTGGAAGTGTCCCAGGCCAGGCTGGACAGGGCTTGGAGCCACCTGGGGCAGTCAGAGCTGCCCCTGCCCTGGCAGGGGTGGGATGGATGAGATCCTTGCTTTTTTTTGAGGTCCTTTCCAACTTGAACCACTGTGGAATTCTGGAATTGTGGGAAGCGAAGCTTTGCTGAGTGCTCAGCGAGGGTGGGGTGTGGAAGAACAGCTGATGGCTGTGAGGAGGAGCAGCAGAGGTGGGAGCAGTTTGTGAAAGCAGCGACGTGTCAGACCTGACTCCTGTGAGCCTTTAACAGCCCTGACACCGGGAAACAGCTGCACTGACACATTTCACAAATGATCTCCTCCTTGCCACATGAGCCTGGCTGGTTTTAGCTGTGCTGTCTCCTCACCCAGTGGGGGTGAACCTCCACGAGGGAAGGAGCTTGGAAAACTTGCTGGGAAATCATCAGCATTTTGAATTTAGGGTGAGAGATCCCTTCCAGCAGCCCCAAGCTGCTCTGTGGGTTATGAAGATCCATATCCAGGAGTTTCCCTCTGTTCCTTGAGTAAAAACCATCCAGGGAATTCAGGGATTCATGCCTGACTTCCCTGCAAGGTTTTATTTGCTGCCTGAGGAGCGAGGGGTTTGTGGATCAGCTTTTGGGGACACACCACAAAGGGAATCCCTCCACCCACCTGCTCTGAGCCTTCTCTTCCCACAGCTCTTCCGTCCCTGGTTTAAATCAGGAGCTGTGCACTAAAATTTGGGGCAGGAGCAGCTGTGGGATTTGCCAAAACCTCCCAGGCTCATGTGAGGTGGTGAGTGGGGAATGTCACCAGGAGTGAGCTCTGACAGGAGCTGGGATTCTGATGAGAATCAGAATTCCAGGATGGAATTTCAGCTCTAGTAGCAAAGCCAGCACTGGAAGTTTGGGGTGTTTTATCTAAATAAAAAGTGTAAATTACATAGCAGAGCTCGCTTTGCTCTGCACACAGCCTGGGTGGTGTTAATTAAACCTTCAGCTGCTTTTTTTAGTGGAGGGAAGGCTGAGAAAACGAGTCTTAAATCAAGCCTACATTTAATTAAAGCCTCTCTTCCATTCAGATGCTCTCCACTATGATAGTGGTGGTGCAGTTGGAATGCTGAGCCAGGAGGAATCACAAGGAGATTGGGTTTGCAGAAACAAAAATAAAGTTAAAAATGTGGGAATTTTCTGGGTTACATTACAAACCCAGCAGCTTTAGGTAAAACTCCAGATTTCTTCAGTGAAAGGGCTTTTTTGGGGTTATAATCCCTCCTTGGGATTTCCTTGCCTCAGAACTTGTGCTTCAGGTGGTTTATTTGAATTAAATTGTTTTAATTGTATCAGATTGCTGTAGGAACTTCAGGCCAGTCCTTTGGCCACACATTCCTTCTCTCCCAGAGCTCTGGATGGATCCCAAGAGTTTCTGTCCAGGGATGGGTACCTGGCACTGTGGGAAAATGGATATTTAATAACTTTTTGGGTGACTTTTGTCCTCACATTCTTTTTCTCTATCTTCCTGCAGGTGATAACCCTGGAAGGATGGGTGGACATCATGTATTACGTGATGGATGCACACTCTTTTTACAATTTTATATATTTTATATTGCTTATCATAGTAAGTATGACCTGGGAGACTCTCCCATTCCTTGTCCTTGGTGACTGAAGTTGTTCCCTGGTTGTTTTTTTTTGGTTTTTTTTTTTTGTTTTGTTTTGGTTTGGTTTTGGTGGTTTTTTTCCCACAGGGAAGAGCCAGGCAGGATTCAGGATTCAGGGCTTTCCCTCCTTCTTGCCCTCCAACTCTTGGTTTTGTCACCTGGATGTATCTGTTAAAAAAAAATCCAGGCTTTTCCTCCTTTAACCTCCTCAATGTACCAGAGAGAGTCTCATTTCTTTGGAGAGCTCTCAAACCTCTCAATTTCACCAGGAATCCTTTAAATAATAATAATTCTCATAGCAGCAGTGCACCTGAGACACTGAGGTCTCACATTCCCAAAAAACAAAATATCACCCACTGGAGGTGCTGAGGGTTGTGTCCAGAAACTTCCAGTCCATCTCCTCCTTTCCAAAAGGCACAAACTCCTCCAGGAAGTGGAAAAGTGAAATATTTAAGGCAGGAGGGGAAGGTACCACGAAGATTTCAGGCAAGACATGGGATGGAGGTGGTTAAAAGTGATTTTGTGACTGGACAGCCCTTCCATGTAACCCTGTCCTGTCAGGGTGGGTTGAAGCAGTTCCCACCAGCAGTGGGAAAAGCTGGATGAGAGCTGGGTGAGAGTGCCCTGGGGCAGTCAGGGATTCCTGAGCAATGAGCCATGAGCAGAAATTCACACTCCACTCCACTGAGCTGTTCTCTCCAAGTGGATCCATGTGGAAAAGCCAGAAGGTGACTCCTGCCCAAGTCACCTGCAGCTGGGAAAGGCCCCTTTGCTGCTTGTCTGGAAGCAGCACCACAAACCATCTCCACACAGCTTCCCTGAGCATTCCCCAGACAATTCCAGACTAAATCCAGGGCTGGCCCTGAGGTCACTCCCTTTTCAGTTCCCTGCTGGCAATATTTGACATCTCCCTTTGGCTGATTTAGGGTGAAAAATCCCTTTGTGGGCTCCACAGCTGAGGGGAGGATGCAGCTTCAGGTCTTGTCCTTAGGACTTCACTTTGAAAGCTTGGTGTCACCCAGGAGCACATCAGTTCACCCAGACACCAAATCAGCCCCTCAGGAGCACTGAGTGTCCTGGAGATGCTTTTCTGTGTCAGGGAATCTCAGGAGCACAAGATCCATGGGCCCTGACTGTACCCCCAAAATAATTTCACACTCTTTTGGGGAGTGAAATGATTGGAGAAGTGAAGAGGATGTTTCAAACCAGCACAAATTGGACTTGAAATCATCTTTCCCTGCAGGTTTGCCAAATTTCAGGAAATTTCTTCACTGAAATAATGATTGGGCTCTGGAATGGTCTGCCCAGGGCAGAGGTGGAGTCACCATCCCTGGATGTGGTTAAAAAACACTGAATGTGACACTCAGTGCTGTGGTTAATTGATGAGGAGGTGTTGGGTCATGGGCTGGACTTGATGGTCTCTGAAGTGTTTTCTAAGCTGGTTCATTCTCTGAATGTCCAAAGCAATGCTGTGCTGGGGGCTGTGCATGTTTCCTACACCTGTGTTAGAAATAAGTGTCAGAGAGGAGGAGAGGGAGAGGGAGAGGGGGCTGTTGCTGAAATAACTGATGGTTCAGAGCACATTTAGCAGCTCAGGCACACACTGACAGCACATTTGGCGAGCAGACCCTGGGATTTGGCACGTTTGGAAACCTCAGGATTGCTGAGAACTGCGTGTGGCGACGAGGAGCTTTCCTGCTGACTCCTTCCCCTGTTTCCTCCCCAGGTTGGCTCCTTCTTCATGATTAACCTGTGCCTGGTGGTGATTGCCACCCAGTTCTCGGAGACCAAGCAGCGGGAGAACCAGCTGATGCAGGAGCAGCGGGCGCGCTACCTGTCCAACGACAGCACCATCGCCAGCTTCTCGGAGCCGGGCAGCTGCTACGAGGAGCTGCTCAAGTACATCTCCCACATCTTCAGGAAGGTCAAGAGAAGGACAATCCGCCTCTACAACAACTGGCAGAGCAAACGCCGGAAAAAAGTCAACCCCAACAGCGGCGGGGGCGGCGGGCAGAGCCAGCGGAGCAGGAGGAGAATCACCTCCATCCACCACCTGATCCACCACCACCACCACCACCACCACCACCACTACCACATCAGCAACGGGAGCCCGCGGGGGCCTCGGGCCAACCCCGAGCTGTGCGAGCTGGAGCTGCAGGTGATGAAGCCGGGCCGGCAGCTGATGCTGCCCGCCCCGGCCTCGCCCAGGCCGCCGGGCCCGGCCGCCCCGCGCGCCGACGCCGCCGAGGCCGTGCACAGCATCTACCACGCCGACTGCCACGTGGAGGGGCCCCCCGGCGGCTGCAAGGCCAGCGGGGGCCCTGGGGGCGGCAGAGCGGCCGGGCCGGGCAGCCACGGCAGCATGAACTACCCCACCATCCTGCCCTCGCCCGGCGGCAAGGGCGGCTCCGCGGCCCTGCCCAGGGCCAAGAGGAACGGCAGCTCTCCGGTGGCCGTGGTGAACAGCCCCGGCAGTCTGGGCCTGGATTCCTACGGGAAGCTGCAGCAGCTGGTGGGAGAGCACGGTAAGGGCAACCAAGCTGCTTTGGTTTTTTATTTTTTTGTTTAGGGCAACTGGGAGAAGGGTAAATGGCTGGAGAGTCTAATGGCAGCTCTGTGGGGTGCTGATGGTTGTGAGTGTGCTGGAAGCTGTGGGACAGGTGAATCCTCGGATTTACCGTCATATATCGTCCAGGCCACTGCTGGAGGCCTCTTTGCTGTGGTTACAAAATCAGGATTTGAGCTCTCGTGTGCTTTGTGGTATCCTGAAGGTGCTCCCACTCTTCCCACCCAAGCCCAGAACTGGGATCACACCTCCAGGGAGTGCAGAGAGCCCCCAGGGGCTGGGAGATGCTGCCTTGAAAAGGATGAGCCGGTGGGATCTGCGGGAGAAGCACGAGAGAAAGCAAACTCAGGCATTTAAAACAGGCAGGCACTGCAAGAACTCGAACCAGACACTTCCAGTTCTGCTCTGATGGGCCCTGGAGCCTCTGCATTTCTTTTTGGCAAGGAGGAGCAGCAGGTTCAGTGCTCAGAGGACGTGTGGAGGACAGGACAGGAGCAGAGCTGCACATCTCAGGCTTTCCCTGTGTGCAGAAGAAATGTGGGGCTGAATTTTCCTGCAGGTTTGGGGCTCCATTCAATCTGGGGAGCATTTTGGAGAACTGTTTTAGTGCCTCTGTCCCATCCTCTCTGCACAGATGCAGCCACCCCAGCACAGTCAGTGAGGTTTTATCTCCCCTCACATACAAATCACCCACTGGAGCAGTGATTACACGCAACACTTGGATTTCTATTTTATAAAATGTTTTTCCAGTCCTCGTGGCTGGAGCTAAAAGCTGCAAAATACTCTTAAGCCCTCCAACAGTGAAAAGTCACAAAGATCCAGCTTCAATTTTTTAATCTCTTTAAGCCAAACTCGTCATTTGGGTTTTTTTTTCAATGCCTGTGTTTTCCAAAACTGTTTATTTGCGTCTGCATGGACACAAATATTTACCCTGGTGATGGATGTGCTGAAAAAATACCAAGCCTGGCTTGGGGAGGAGGGGGGGAGCACAGGAAAAGTTGCTTGACAGAGAGATTGGGTGGCTTGCCTTTGTTAATTTTTGTTGTTTTTAAGGACCACACAAAAGGGTAAAAGTGGATTGTTTATAGAAACTGCCTCGGGCAGACGCTTCCGAACGCTCGGGAGCTTGGCACGGGGGGCAAGGTTACTGCCAACAGTTCTGTTGTTCAGCAAGGACTTTTTATAAATCACTGCTTCATCCTTAGCTGTGCAAATTAATGAAGGTTTTTAGGAGAATGCGTTTTTACCTTGAGATAAAAACCCAGGCTCTGCAGAAGGCTGGAATTGGGAAGGAAAGGAGAAGGAGAGCTATTGAAGTCAGTTAGGATCCTCCTGCTTGCTGCTGGGGTCCTTTTTAGGAGAAGAAAGGCCCAAATCTCAGTCCCAACTGTGACATCCCTGAGCCAATTCAGTGATTTAAGAGATCTTCCCTTAGCCTGGGGTGGTTCTTTGAAAGCTGGGATTAGATTGAGTTGTCATTAATAATGCAATTACAGTGTCCTCTTTCCACAGAGGGATTTCAGCCCAGAGGATGCCAAAATGCTTTAAACAAATCTCCTGGAATTGTTTTGTCTCTTGCAGAAGTGTGCTCACAGCTGGGAAGGGCTGGAAGGCGGGGAGAGGCTGCTCATGCATCCCCCTGGGTTGGGGAGGAATTCAGGGCAGTCCTGGAGACCCTGGAAGTGCCCAGCTCTTCCCTTCCATGGATCTGGCTCTTTCCAGGCCCTTCTTCCCACTCAGCCACTCCTGCAGGGCTGAGTCAGGGTCAGTTCTGCACCAGGTGTGCTGCAGGTGACTTCCAGGTGTGCTGCAGGTGACTTCCAGGCTTTGGGATGATCTTTAAATGCCAGGGTGGAGCTCTGCCAGGCACAGCCCCCAGTTCCCATTTCTCCATCCCTAAAACTCAGCAAAGAAGAATCCCAAGCTCTCCCAACCCTCCCTCAGCCTTTATGGAGGGGAACAAAGTGCCTTTAATTCTCTCTGTCTCCTCTCCCAAGTCAACAAGCAGAGCATGTTCACTGCAAGACTTGTTGGAGGAGAGCACAGAAGTGATAATTGAGAGCTTTAAGGAGCATTAACAGCCCGGGCTCTCCCAGCCCCAGCTGGAGGCGAGGTTGGTGTCTGCTGGGAAGGATGCAGTGGTGGGAGAGAGCATTCTCCTGCCTCTTTTGTTGTGGATTTGAAGAGCTCCGAGTACAGCCTGTTCCCCGTGTTCCCGTGCCCTGCAATGCTGGAGGTTATTTTAGCAGGCAGCCAAGGAGACTCTGGTATTTTGAAGACATCTGCGGCGCCAGGGCTTTCCATATCGTTTTTAACACTTTGATAGCATTGAAAGCCATCTGGCAAACCCCCTCCCTGTGCTGCTCCTGGGCTGGCCTGAACCTTCCCCCCTTGGCTCAGTCCTGAGCAGGGACACCGTGCAGGGGGCAAAACATTCCCAAATCTCCCGGTGTTCCTGACGCAATGCCCGGGAGCCAGGCCCGTCCTCCAAGGCCATTCTGAAGGCCACTGATATCCCTGTGACATTCAGGCAAGGAAAATGTGCTTTGGCTCTTGGCACATCCCAGTTTTCCAGTGCAGGGATGCACTGCCTTGGTTTGGTGCTGTGGCTGGGATCAGCATTCCTGCTGGGTGAGCTCCAAGCTCCAGGGCTCGGAGCCAGGAGCAGCCACTGCTTTTTAGCCTGGGCTCCCCAAAACTGATGCAAGTGGTCACCATCCCCACTCCAGACAGGGACCACGTGGATGTGGCAATTCTGGATATGGTTTAATGGACTTGGTGAGCTCAGAGGCTTTTTCCATGGTTCTGTGAGAGGGGGAAATTGTCCCTTTGCTTTACGTCCCTGAAGCTCAAGGAATTGATGCTTAAGTGGAATTTTGTGGGAAGGATGCCGTGCTCGTGCTGGAGGTTTTTCCTTCTGTTAATATCTGGTTTCTAAATATAAGGACACTCAGAATAAATTCCTAAATGTGATGAAACTTAAGGATTGGATTCCTAAACATGAGGAAATAAAATCTGGGTGCCATTCCCAAATTATCCTAGTTCCTCTTGTTCCTGTGCCCTGGCTCCAGGCCAACCAGCATTTCTCCTCACACCACAAAACATGTTTGATTTTAAACCCCCCTGTGCCTCTGAGAGCAAATCCACCTGAGCTTTATTAAAGGCTGAAGGAGACAGGGGACTCTCCAAGCTGTGATCTGTGGTCTGCAGCCACCTTTGGTGCTTGGTCCCTTCTCCCTCTCCCTCCTCATTAGGAACTAAATGGCAGCAGTGGCTAAATTGGGTGGAACAGCTTCACAGTGCTCAGAGCTCTAATGATGGGAGCCTGCTCAGGGATAATCAGGAATAATGGAAAGGGAGGGATGGGCTGGTCACTCTTCCCTCGGCCCAGGATACAAAATGAGGGTCACACTCCCTGGGGAGCCCATAGAGGGGGTACAGGGTAGGAAAAGGGACAGAGAGGGGAAACAAGGCTGAACCAGAGCTGCTTGGGATGGATGGATGGATGGATGGATGGATGGATGGATGGATGGATGGATTTTTAGGGTCTAGAGAATAGCTCCTATGAGAGGAGTTGTGGGGGCTCAACCCTGGAGGAAAGGAGGCTCAGGGGGGACTTTGTGGCTCTGCACAACTTCCTGACAGAACGGGGTGGGTTGGGCTCTGCTCCCAGGGAACAGCAGGACAAGGGGGAATGACCTCACATTGGAACATGGCAGTTCTTGGTGGCTCTTGGTGCATGGTGGCCCTTGGTGCACGATGTCTCCTGACACATGGTGGCTCAGGGTGGCTCTTGGTGCACAGTGGCTCTCAGTGGTGTCTTGCATTGGCTGATGGCCCACGGTGGCTCTCGGTGCATGGTAGCTCTCAGCGGTGTCCCTCAGTGTCTCTAAGTGTCTCTCAGTGTCCCTCAGTGGCTCTCAGTGTCACTTGGTGGGTCTTGGTGCATGGTGGCTCTCAGCAGTGTCCCACAATGTCCCTCAGTCTCTTTTAGTGGTTCTTGATGACCCTCAGTCCCTTAGTCTCTCAGTGGCTCCTGGTGTCCCTCGGTGTCCCTCAGTGTCCCTTGGTGTCCCTCAGTCCCTCGGAATCTCTCAGTGTCCCTCCGTGTCCCTCAGTCTCGGTGTCCCTCAGTCTCGGTGTCCCTCAGTCCCTCGGTGTCTCTCAGTGTCCCTTGGTGTCCCTCGGTCCCTCGGTGTCCCTCAGCCTCAGTGTCCCTCAGTGTCCCTCAGACCCTCGGTGTCTCTCAGTGTCTCTCAGTGTCTCTCGGTGTCCCTCAGTGTCCCTCAGTCCCTCGGTGTCCCTCAGTCCCTCAGTGTCCCTCAGTCTCTCAGTGTCCCTCAGCCCCTCGGTGTCTCTCGGTGTCCTTCGGTGTCCCTCAGTCCCTCAGTGTCCCTCAGTCCCTCGGTGTCCCTCAGCCTCAGTGTCTCTCAATGTCCCTCAGTCCCTCGGTGTCCCTCAGCCTCAGTGTCTCTCGGTGTCCCTCAGTCCCTCGGTGTCCCTCAGCCTCAGTGTCTCTCAGTGTCCCTCAGTCCCTCAGTGTCCCTCGGTGTCCCTCAGCCTCAGTGTCTCTCAGTGTCCCTCAGTGTCTCTCTGTGTCCCTCAGTCCCTCAGTGTCCCTCGGTCCCTCGGTGTCCCTCAGCCTCAGTGTCTCTCAGTGTCCCTCAGTGTCCCTCGGTGTCTCTCGGTGTCCCTCAGCCTCAGTGTCTCTCAGTGTCCCTCAGTGTCCCTCGGTCCCTCAGTGTCTCTCAGTGTCTCTCAGTGTCCCTCAGTCTCAGTGTCCCTCGGTCCCTCGGTGTCCCTCAGCCTCAGTGTCTCTCAGTGTCCCTCGGTCCCTCGGTGTCCCTCAGCCTCAGTGTCTCTCAGTGTCCCTCGGTGTCCCTCGGTGTCCCTCAGCCTCAGTGTCTCTCGGTGTCCCTCAGCCTCAGTGTCTCTCAGTGTCCCTCAGTCCCTCGGTGTCCCTCGGTCCCTCGGTGTCCCTCAGCCTCAGTGTCCCTCAGTCCCTCGGTGTCCCTCAGCCTCAGTGTCTCTCCCGGCCGTGTCCCCGCAGGTCTCTGCCGCACCCCCAGCCGCGTGTCGGGGCTGAGCTCGGCCGGGGCGCTGCCCAGCCCCGCCGGGCCCGGGCTGAGCTGCGAGCTGCAGGACTGTCCCTTCTGCGCCAGCCTCCTGGACGACCCCGACTTCGCGCTCAGCGACTCCGACAGCAACGACTCCGACAGCAACGGCGTCTACGAGTTCACGCAGGACCTGCGGCACGGCGACCACCGGGACCAGCTCCAGCAGCAGCGGGGCAGGAGGAGGAGGAAGAAGAAGAAAGCCAAGGAGAGGAACAAGGTGGTGAAGCTGTGGAAGGCGTTCGGCACCAAACTCAAGAGGATCGTGGAGAGCAAATACTTCAACCGCGGGATCATGATCGCCATCCTCATCAACACCCTGAGCATGGGCATCGAGTACCACGAGCAGGTGAGCGACCTCGGGGTTTGGGGCTCCTGGAGGGGGGTTTGGGGCTCCTGGAGGGGGGTTTGGGGTGATGTGAGGAGCAACAGGGATTTTTGTTGTTGGAAACGGGGCTGAAGATGAGGAGCAGGAGAAGCCTTTGGGGTGTGGGACACCTGGAAGTGCTGCTGGAGTGTGCAGAGCTGAAATGTTGGATGTGTCTGCTCAGTTGGCCAAGAATTATTGATATAAACTTTTTTGATATAAACTTTTTTGATATAAACTTTTTTGATATAAACTTTTTTGACATAAATTTTTCAATATAAGCTTTCTTGATATCAACTTTTTTTTGGAATTTTTGTGGTGGAAATACCTTTGGTCTGATGGTTGTGCTGGAGGTAACCCAGGCAGAAATTTCTTCTTTGGTCTGGACTTCAAATAAGACTTAAACTATCAGGCAATACTAAAAGCAAAAAAGAAAAAGAAATTAGGGCATCCCTGAAGGCTCCAAACCCTTTAATTTGCTCTCACAGGGTGTGAGTAGGATTTTACTGAAGTTTTTGGTGGGAGGGAAGAGGAATGGTGCCGTTCTTCCCAGTGTTGGGATGGCAGGAAGCAGTGCTGGAGCTGAGGGCAGCTTGGGACTGGAGGGAGCTGAGACATGGGAACATCTCCACTTGACCACCCTGGCAAAATTCTGTTCTTCTAGACTTTTCTTTAGTGGAAAAATTGGGGGTTTTCCACTGTTTTCTCGAGGTGTGCTCAGGAATTTATTGTCACATCTGTGTCAGGTGCAGGAAATGCATCCCAACAAAGCCAGGATCTGTTTTTCTGGGATCAAAGGCATCCATTGCTCCCCCAAAACCTTCCCTGCAGGGTCATGACTGGGTCAGGGTTGTTTTTAAAGCTGCTCCTCCTCTCCTCCATGGTGTGTCCATTGGGGAATGAGGAGGAAAGGCAGAGCAGTGTAATCCACCCAGAAGTTCTGCAGCTCCTTCTCCATCATTTCCCAGGATTAAGCACTGCTCAGGACCATGACAAACAACCCTCTGGAGTGCTGCTACTTCATTTTCTCTCTACTTCTGTGCTTTAACCCCTCCCCCCTGTTTTAGGCTGACACTTATTTTCTTTCAAAAAAAAACCCAAAACCCAGGACTCAGCTAAAACCACCTCAGCCACGCAACGACAAATCAGAATTACAGCAAAGTGTCCAAATCCAGCAGGGATTGAGCTGTCTCTGTCAGCTCCCTGTCGAATCCTGCTTCGTTGTTCCACAAGAAGTTCTAAAATTGGGAAATACACCTTGTCAGTGCCTTCTGAATAGGCCTCTCATCCCTCATTTCTGCATGGATACTCCTTTGTCAGGCGGATACAGCTTTGTCAGCCCTTGGATTTTGCTGTGATGGGAGCTGGGGGAAAACCTGAGGCAGGCAGCAGGGAGAAAATCCAGGGATCACATGGAGTGTGTCCCCAATCAGTCCCATAAAGGCAGATTGGGATAATTACAGCCTTGCTGCTAACAAAGGAGAGCTGTTGCTGGCTGCCTTTTATTGGATTTTACCTTGTAAAAGCTTGGCTTTAGGGCATCTCAAAGCCAGTGGCAATAAAGATTCTGAAGCTTTTTTGGCTGAGGAGTGTCAGATTCCTGCCAGCTCTGCTTGCAGGCACTGCCCAATAAAAAGGGAGGAATTTGGAAGTGAAACCTGGAAAAGTTCTTCCACGTGCCTGTGGCACAGGGATAATGAGGCATGGAGTGTCAGAGCCCAGCTTGGTGACACCTCACCCCAGCAGTGTCCCAGGGGCTGAGGCACTATCCAAATCCAAGAAAAAAATGGCTCTGGGCTCACAAATTTTGCACAAAAATTTGTGGGCAAAGTGGGGTGATTTGGGAGCCCCCCTCGTGTGAGAATTGGCTGCAAGGCTCGGGGTGGGGCTGGAGGTGTCTGGGCAAAGTGTCCCAGACCTGCAGGGTGGTGCTGGAGGGGGACTGGCTCCATTTGGGACTATGAGCCTGACAGGAAAAACAGTGGGATCACAGTTTTCTGGGTGCCCAGCATCCCAGAGTATTCCAGGGGGGAAGTTCTGAGCCTCTCCAGGCTGTAAGCAGGTGTGGGTGTTGCCAGTGTTGTCTTCTCCACCCTCCCAAATCCAGAGGCCATTCCCCAAGTTCCAAGGATTTAGGAGCTGCTCTGGGGCTCTCCTTGCTGCCACCAAGCTGTTCCATGTTACTCCAAGAGAAGTTTTTAGGGAATCCAGGGAAGTCTGTGCTCTGTGCCACCTGGGAAAGGCTCTGCTGGGCCCTGAATCCCTGCAAAACACAACCACAGAATCCTGGAATAGTTTGGAATTTTAAAGTTCATCCAGTTCTAACACTTTGCTATGGGCAGGGACACCTTCCACTATCCCAGGTTGCTCCAAGCCCTGTCCAACCTGGCCTTGGATACTTCCAGGGATGGAACATGCACAGCTTTTCTAGGAACCTGTCCCACCAACACTTTCCACCATTGATTCAGAGTGAAAGAGCTTCAGAGCTTCTCTGCTTTTGATTTTGACCATTTGTTTTAGGCCATTGTCTGGTTGTATCAAACTGCAAACAAACCAGAGCAGCAGCCTCAGAGAATCCCATCCCAAAGCTCACTGTCCATAGGGAAATGCCCAATCCCTTTTATCAAATTTATTCATGGCTTCTTGCTTTTGTTTTTCCTAACTTCTCCATAGTCACCCGTGGCTTTGCAGATACATTGACACAGAAAATAGATTTTTATCAGACCTGCTCAGAGCCAAATCATCAGCCCTGTGTGTGTAGGGGAAGGGTGGGGGGTTCTGAATCCATGGGGAGGGAGGTGGAGCAGGGCTGGTGCTGCTGGTATTGCTCCCCTCAGCCTGGGACACGCAGAGCTCTGCAGAGAAGTCTCACGGAGCCCTCTTGAGGCAGTGGAGCATCATTGTCCAGCTCTTGTGGATGAGGGAATCGTGGCTGGAAGGTGCCAGGCTGGAGGCAAAACCCACTAGGCTCTGGGATTTGTATTTTAGGAATCACAGAACATCCTGAGTTTGGAGAGACCCACAGGGATTATCCAGTCCTGCACAGACATCCCAGTAATCCCACCCAGGGCATCCCTGGCAGCACTGACCAAACACTCCTGGAGCTCTGGCAGCCTCGGGAATGTCACCATTCCCAGCACCCTCTGGGGAAGAACCTTTCCCTAAAATCCAACCTCACCCTCCTGTGAGACAGCTCCATCCCAATCCCTGGATGCTGTCACGGGGAGCTGGGATCGGGCGGAGCTGAGCTCCAGACAAAGAGATCCCTGTCCACATCCAAGCCATCCCCAGGACTTCAGTCTGTGGTTTTATGGGAATGTGAAATTCCCACCTGGCTGCTCACCTGGCCAAATGGCACCACCCCCTTTAGAGCATGGAGCTTGGGTGGAGTCATGGAATCAAGGAATGCTTTGGGTTGGAAGGGACTTGAAACATCATCATCATCATCATCTCATTGTCCCTCAGCCACGGGCAGGGACACCTTCCACCATCCCAGGCTGCTCCCAGCCCCATCCAGCCTGGCCTGGGACACTTCCAGGGATCCAGGGACAGCCACAGCTTCCCTGGAATCTGTTCCACCCTCCCAGGAGAGAATCTCTTCCTAACACAGATCCCAAACCATTGCTCCAAACCATGCCATTCCCTCCAGGGGATGCTGTGGGGAGGGTGAGGAGGTGCCAGAGCTGCTCTGCAGAGCTGACCCTGCTTTTCTCACCCTGGTGGCAGGAGGAGATCCAGGCAGCTGCTGATGGGAAGTTTTGGCATTCCAGGCGTTGGGAGCAGTCAGATGCTGCCTGGAGGATCTGACAGGGTTCTGAAGGGTTCACAGCCAGCTCCACCTGGGACATGGCTGGGAATTCAGAGGTTCCAGGGTGCTGTTCATTAGCAGTAGCACAGCTTGGATTTCAAAGGTTAATTGCCTGCTGTGGAGTCCCTGGTTTGTTGGGCTTTTTTCCCCCTCCTGTGCTGTGTTTATTTATTAATTTATTAATTTATCAATCCATCCATCCCCAGCACAACGAGCGCTCCCACGGATGAGGAGAGCCAAGTACAAAGAAGGAGGCGATCCTTGCATTAATCTTCCAGGCAATTTCAGAACATTGGATGAGTTTTGTTCTGCATTCATTGCAGCTGACAACTCTCCAGAGGATCTGAGAATGTGCCATGGCACTGCAGCACTGAGCAGGGAACAGGGCACTCTAAAGGCATCACCTTTGGGATGCTAGGCTGGGATATCTGCCACAGGGATCCTATTCCAGGATGTTCCAAGTGCCTCTCTGCCACAGAAAACCGATTCCTTTTTGCCCCAGAGTAGCATCACTGAGAGCTCTGAGGAAACAATTGCTGCTCCTCCAGCCTGCCTGGATTCCCAGCTCTGTGGTTATCCAGGAGAAGGACAGAGCCCTTCATTTGCCCAGGGGAGGTGCTGGAGTTATCCCTGCAGAGGGAAACGATCCACGAGCCCCCTCTTGGCTTCCCAGAAGAATTCTGAAGGAGCTGTTGATACTTGTAATGATTCCACATAAAAGGCTCCATTTACATCAAATGGCACTAGAAACGTCTTTTTTATATTCTCTCCTCAGCAGAGAAGTACAAATTAGTATTTGTTCCAAGCTATTGCTGTTCAAAGAGCTTTTAATTGCTTTTCTGATCCCTCATCCATGGCGTGTTTCGTTGGGAGCAGCTTGCAGCTGACCTTGAGGGGCACCCAGTGGTCCGTGGCTTGTCAGAGTGAGAGGAGTGTTGGTTTTGAGTAGAACATTTTATTACTCTGGAGTAAAAGTCCTTCTGTGTGAGTGAAGGTAGCACTCGCTTCAGCAGTGACGTCCTGTTCCAGCGTTTGCCAATTTTGGCTTGAAAAATTGGTTTGGCATGGGAAGCTCAGCACTTACTCAGAAAGCAGAGCAGAATTTTTCAGCAGTGTTTGAAGCAAATTGCTGAAATTCCTTTTGAGTTGCGAGTCAATAAAATATTACCCTGAGCTGAGACTCACGCTTTCAGCTGGCAAAACTTGTTCTCTCTTCCAGATTTTTTGCAGGATCCGATTTTAAGGAGTCACACATTGGCAGGATTTGAGGAAAACTGATTCCCCCAGCCCAGCCTGGGGTGTGAAAATCCAGCCCAGTGTGTTGGTGGTTGTTGTATAATTGGTGTGAGACCCACCCTGCCCCCAGGAGTGCTGTGCTTTGTGTCTGGGCTCTGCCAGCTGCATCCCGAGCTCTCCCTTCCCTGCTACCTCTCCAGGGTCCCAGCAGGGAGAGCACAACTCCCTAAGCCTTGGTTGGATCAGTGGAGAACACACCAGTGATGGAAATTCGGCTTTTTCCACAACTTGTGGATAACCTGAATTGTGTCTCCACCTCAGGGAAGGGCTTTTCCTGGGGAACTTTGGGAAGAAATTGATGTTTTCCAACTTTTGTGCCCCAAGATATTTTTATTGCTCATCCAGGCCCTCTTTCTGTCAGCACCAGGTTGGGGATCCCCCCTGAGCAGAGCCAGCAGCAGCTCCCAAGGGGAGATTTCCACCTGGAAGATCCATTCCCACCTGAGGGAATCAGGGATCAGAGGCAGGACAGGAGGAACTGGTGGCAGGGAAAATCCAGGTGTCTGTTGGATCATTGTCATGGATAAACCACAGGGAGCCTCCTCTCTCCCTCTTTTCTCCAATTTAAGGGCTCCTCCCCTGCTCTGTTTTCCTTCTCTTGGGATATTTTTTTTTACTATATAAGGGAAAGAGATCCCAGAGATCCTCCTGTTCCTGGGCTTTGGAGCAGACAGGAGCAGCACCTCAGCAGGGCAGGGCTGAGGTCATAACTCACCCCAGTGCTGGCACCCAGGCAGAGCCAGAGCAGGGGGAGCTTCCAGCCAGAGCTGCTTCCTCTGGATGTGCTCATGAGCCTTGGCAATATCTGGATATTCCCTGGGGAACTGTTTCCCACTGCCTGCAGTGCTTGCTTCCCCTCACTTGTGCCATTGGTGGTTCTCTCTGGTGAGGGATTGGGATTTAAATCCAGGTGACAGCGATAGCTTTCCCTGCTGCCTGCAAAACTGGGGATGTGCTCAGTCCCACAGGACCTTCCAGATGTGCTTTTCCCATCCTGATCCCACACAAACCCCACTCCAAACCCCTGGGGTGGCAGGGGGCTGGCAGCTGGAGGCTCTGCTGGTTGTTTTTCAGCTCAAGGTAAAATAAACCCAGCGGGGTCCAGCCCCCAGAATGGGAGCAGAGTGTTGCTGGCAGCTGCATCCCACCAGGGATGTCTGTAAATCCCATTTATGCAGTGCCTGGTGCTGGCTCTGAGGTGCTCCAGGGTTGGCAAATTGTGGCCACCTTGTGTAGAGGGACACACTGATGGACACAGGGATGGCCAGAGCAGCTTCCACAGCCCCAGAGCAGGGTTTTGTTGAGTTCTGCTGCCAGCCAGATCTGTACTTTTTATCTGGGACTGGGTTTGGGAGAGGAGAGTGGCTTTGAGCAGCAGAGCAAATCGTGTTCCAGCCCCTCTGTGGGATGGTGACAAGGGGAAAGTTCCAGGAACAGCTCTGGTGATCAGGGACCCCAGAGATGTCACCATGCCCCAGGCAGGTCCTTCCTGCACGTGGCAGCAGCTCCCAGGTGCCTCCAGGAAAAGCAGGGAGAGCAGAGAGGGAATTGTGAAAGGCTGAGGTAGAAAAATGTTGGCACCTTGGGAAGCAAGGAGTGGTTTGGATTGACACAGGAGGGCTGGAACTGCTGGTGAAGCATCAGCTGAGGATGTTTCTGCTTCCAGCTTTTGTTCCCTGGGATTTTTTGTTCCCTGAGACAAGAATTGCAATGTGCTCTGTGCCAGCCAGATGTGTCAGGGGGGATTTTAGGAAATATTTCCTCGTTGGAAGAGTGGTTAAACACTGGAAAGGGCTGCCCAGGACAGTGGTGGGGTCACCATCCCTGGAAATGTTGGAAAAATCAGTGGATGTGGCATTTCATGATGTGGTGTTCTGATATCTTGGAAGTCTTTTCCAATTTTAGTGACTTTATTGCAAGTAATGATAAAATTGGGAATGGGAACAGAACCTTGCACCTCTAAAGCAGCTTTAATTTCCTTGTGAAGGCAGGGAAAGAGCAGCCAGGTGTGGATTAAAGATGACAGGGTGACAATGCAGCTCCTTCCCCCATTCCCCACTGCTGCCAGCCCAGCCATGGATTTTCCTCAGGTTTTAGCCAAGATCCTCCACCCAGGACAGCGAGATGTCCCAGAATTATGAATGAAGTTGAAAATATCACCTTGAAAGCTCCTCCTGGGGTTTGTGTTCCAAGATGAGGATGCTTTTTTAGGAGTTGCTGATGTGAAAGGAGCGAGACTCTTGGAAATGAGGGAGGTTTGGCATCCCTGCTCACATTCTTTTTCAAGCTCTATTTTTGTTTGCACTGTCTGGTTTACAGCCCTAAAGACAGCCTGACTCCCAATTTGGGAAAAACGCTGTGCACAGGCCTCAGAGCATCAGTGCAAAGCTTTTTTAGAGCAGGGAGGATGGGCCAGGAGACCACTTTCCCAGGAGTTTTCACTCCTGCCTCATCCCTGTCCAGATTAATATCTGCTCACTCCCTGTCCTTGTCCTCTCCTTGTCCCACTAACAGACAATTCTGAAAGTTGTGACTGTAGTAAAAAAGAAAAAGCAACATCCAAAAAAAAAAAAAAAAAAGAAAAAAAAAGAAAAGGAAAGTAGTTAATTTTACATACTCCAGAGGGAATTGGCTCTGCTGCAGACAGATGGATCCTGTAATTCCCTGTCTCTCCTCATGACTATACATGGATTTGTCTGTGCTTCCCAGTTTTTAGGATTGGGGTGGGATGGGAGGCCAGAGGGTGCTGGCAGCTCCCAGAACTGCACCTGGAGCAGTGCTGGGATCAGCAGCACAAATCCCTTCCTCTCTATTCCCCAGGCACATCAGGCAGGAATTTCTCAGCTCTGAGCAGCCTCAAATCCAATCAATAGCCGGGAATAAATCAAACATCAGGGAGAGAATGAGATAATGGGACAAAATCAGCATTTTCCTTTCATTCCTGAAGGGTTCAGGAGCAAAACATCCACCCTGAGAGCATCCTGGTCACTGCTGCTGGGAGGACAAAGAGTTGAAAGTCGTTTGTGGAAATGATTTTGAGCCAGAGAGGCGGAGAAGAGCGTGGGTTGCTGGGCAATTATCTCCTCACCAGTGACCCGGGTGTGCTGCAGAGCCCTCCCTGGTGCTGAAGGCTCCGGGAGCTGCCAGAGGAGAAATCAGCAGCTCGGAGGGCTCTGGAGCAGGGGCAGAGCTACTGATGTGCTGCTTGTGCTGCTTCTGCTCCTGGCAGCTCCCACTCCTGCGAGTGCCAGAGGGGCTGAACTGCAGAGCAGGGAGTGCCACAAATCCCAGTTTGTGCCAGGCAGTGCCAGAAATCCCAGTTTGTGCTGGGAAGTGCCAGAAATCCCAGTTTGTGCTGGGAACTGGGCTGAGCTGCAGAGCAGGGAGTGCCAGAAATCCCAGTTTGTGTCTCTGAATACCAGAAATCCCAGTTTGTGCTGGGAAGTGCCAGAAATCCCAGTTTGTGCCTCTGCCTGGCACAAACTGGGAATTTCTGGCACTCAGAGGCACAAACTGGGATTTTAAAGGTTTTTTAAAGCTAAACAGTCCAATTAAAAGCTAATACTTATTTATTTATACTTTTGACCCAATAACTAAACTCCTGTGACCTGTAATGCATCACTAACTGTCCAACTAAAATCTACTGCCTGAAATCATGAAAAAGAAGGAAGATGAACACTGGAAAGAGACACCACCCCAAATCCTCCATCTTGTTCCACACCTATTACTATATTGTAAAAACCCCAAACCCTTCACCCTGTGACACCACACACTTCTATTCAACTACACACCAGGGATTTTAACTCCATCACTCCAATTTGGAAGCCTTCTCCAAGTCAAAAGCATTGTTCTCCTGGGGATCAGTGGCAGAAAGCACAGAAAGTGCAAAACTCCCTTCAGGTTTTAGGGTTCCAGCACCTCCTGCAGTGGGGGGATGTTCCTCATCCTTCCTTTCCCAAGAACAGCTTTTCCCTGTTCCTGAGGCTGAGCTGAACCTGGAGAGGGTGATGGACAGGCAGCTCACACTCCCTGACAGGTAATGAGGGAAGGAAACCATGCACTGGATGTTTCCCATCCTTGCACAAATCCTTTTGTATTTCAGAAATTATTTGAAAGCTGTGGATTTCCTCCCACTCCTTTTTTTTTTTTATTTTTTTTTTTCCCTCTTCTCCTTGCTCGTCGGGTTTCATCCATATTTGATTTTTTAAACTCTGACAGGAAACCTGAGTGCTGGATTTATGGCTGCAACTGTCACTTCTCTGCAAACAGGCAGGGAAATGAAGGTTAACAAGTTTGGGCTCAGGGGAAAGCTTGTAAAACAGCCCTGCAGAAGGCTTTGTGTCATCACACCCGCCTGAAGAACAGATCTTTTCCGAGGTTTTCCAGCCCAGGGTTATTTATCATCATCTGCAGTGAATACTTTTCTAATTGTATATCTTTGTTGGAAATTCTTAAAACCCCAAATCTAATTCTTACCCCTTGTTTGATACAGAGGGAAAATGCAGGCTGGGGAACCTGGGGGATTGGTTTGATGGTTAAAAAATCAGAACGGCGCTGGGCAGGCTTGCTGCAGCCATATGTTCAAATCCCAGGGGTGAGCACTCACCAGGAGGCACAGGATGCTCCAGAATGTTTCTGGTGTGTTGTGCAGATGTCCCAGTTCCTGTGGCTGAAGGCAGGGATGCTCTGCCTGTCCCCCAGTGTCCCCTGCCACGCTGGCACTGTCCCCTCACTGCCATGGCTGAAGTGTGATGTCCTGGCTGGGCGATTTTAAGGGAGGTTTGCTGAAATAAGACAAAATAGCTTCTGGCTTTTCTTTAAAGGAGGAATTTGGCCTGGAAAGCATCAAATTACTCAGGAATGGTGTGCTTGGAGTAGAAGGTCTTGTGGCTGTGTGTCTTTAGGGTCACTGCACTCTGGTTTGGGCTGTGTGTGGCTCAAGGGAGTTGTGTCAACAGGACGTGAAGTTTTGGCCGTGTCCATGGATTTTCCATGCCTCAGTCAGAGGAGGCTGAAGGGAAACTCCTCAGGATCTGCAGCTCCATGGGACCAGGGAACAGCTGGAGCTGTGCCAGGGAGGATCAGGTTGGATTTTAGGAAAAGGTTTCTCCCCCAGAGGTGCTGGGCACTGCCCAGACTCCCCAAGGAGTGGTACATCCCCAAGACTGCCAGAGCTCCAGGAGATGCCCAGGCTGGCATTGTTGGGGTGTCTGTGCAGGACTGTATGACCCCTGGGGGTTCTTTCCAACCAGGATATTCATGATTCCATAATTCTGTGAGTGAAGCCAAACTGGGACCAGCCAAACTGGGACCCTGTTCCCTGCAGCTTAGAGGCAGCAGGTGCCCAATTCCCTCCTCACTCCTCTCTCCCATCCTTTGCTGTTCTCCCAAATTTTGCTGTTCCCAGCTCTGCACCCCAAAAGGTTTGGGTTTTTTAACATCTCCATGGAAAACACTTTGGGGTTGTGGAGTGTAGGGCTTGGATTTGAAAAGGAACTCAGGGAATGATTCAGTGGATCAGGTTTTGCAGGAGTCACTCCAACCATTAAAAATTGGGGAAGGAAGCAGTGGAAGCTCTCAAAAGCAGAGACACAACAATCTCCTGCCATGTGAGCTCAGGATGAGGCTTTTATAACACAAACTTTATCTGGAGGTGGTTTGGAGGGAGACAGACTCAGTTCTGACTCTCCTGCAGAAATCTGGATGAACTCCTCACCTGGGAGGAAACTGCAGAGCTGCTTTTTGATGTGCCAGCTACTCCTGCACCTTGTTAACACATCTGTCTCTCAGCGTGACCTCTCTTAAAAGGTTTAAACGCTGATAGATTAATTTGCTTTTGATGTCTGGGCTAATGAAGTGCTGGGCCCCCTCTGCTTCATTTTCTACTTCGTGGATTGAGGCTGAGGAGCAGCCAGGATTGGAGCTGGGCTGAGGGAAAGGTTAATTCAGGGTTGGCTGCCACGAGCTGAGGATGCTTCCCTGGCTCTGCACAACCACCTGAGGCAACTCCTGGCTAGGGCTGAGCTCCAATAAAAGCCATCATTAGGCAGGGAAGGAGGAAATTCCGTGCTGTGCTCAGCTGTGCAGAGGTCAGGGTGCTTTAGCAGCACCAGCAGCCCGTGGTCACCAAGGCAATGACAGCTCATTGCCATGGAAACCCTCGCCACCTCCTCCAGCCTGGCTTTCAGCAAATAATTGCTTGAGATCCGCTGTGGATGCCACAAATAAAATAATTTGGCAGTTTTCAGCATGGTCTGCCTGCTTTGGGAGCCCATGAGGAGGATTTCCATCAGGGCAGGAGTTTTTGGGAGCTTCCTCAGGGGCTCGGTGTTTGCACAGGGTTGGTGGTGGAGCTTTAGTTTATTAAAGCCACCAGGAAGGAGCTGCAATCGGAATTCTCTCACTCCCACTCTCAAATTCAACCTGGTGCTGCCTGTTCCATCCCTGTATGGAGGATTTGGATGAGTTTGGCTTTTTCCTGGGAGCAGAGGTGGCTCCAGGCACTGGGGTTTGGAGCAGCTCTGGTTCTGTGCCTGCTCCTCGTGGCTGTTCCTGCAGGAGCTGCTTCACTTCTGCCACTCGGAGCCATGGCAGGACTGGGAAATAACAGGAAAAAAGACCCACTTGACTGGGGCATGGAAGACAGAAAGTTGCACATTAAATAATCCCAGAATTTGGGGTGGAAGGGACCTTGACAGGGACTTTGTTCCATGGGCAGGGACCTCCCACCACCCCAGGGTGTTTCAAGCCTTGTCCAGCCTGACCTTGGACACTCCCAGGAATCCTGAGGAATCCTTGGGAAGAATCCAGTGAAATCCTTGTTTGCTCATTTCTCAGAGCTGACATCTCCTCCCCAGCTGGATGTGGGATGTGGCAGAGGGGTTGGATCCCTGGGAATCTCAGGATGACTGGAGAGGTGTTGTTACTAATTAGCAGAGGGTAATTAGTGTTCATTAACAGCCCCCTTTGCCCAGCTCCCCAAGGCTGAACTAACGACCCCCAAAACCAAACTCACCCACTCTTGCCTGGGGAAGAGTCTCAGATGTTCCCCAACCTCATAGTAATAGTGAGTTGCAATAATTTTAATCAGTGCTGCTGTTATTAGGGCTAATCCTGCTGAATTTCACTATTTTAGCAGTGATTTGGTGCCGTTATATCAAATTACTAATTTTTATTTTTTCCTGTATAATTTTTGTTCCCATAACAATAAAACCACTGAAATCCAGGGCATATTTGGGGATGAGGCACTCTTCCTGCAAAAGGAATGAGAAAAATCTGATGGAAAGTCACCTCCTCACTTTGAACTCCTGTTTTCCAGACTTTTTAGTTCTTCTCCCAATGTTAGGAATAAATACAGTGTAAAGTCAGCACAGTGATTTCTGGGAATATTGGTGGTGGTTTCATAGAATTTCATTTCATTGGAGGCTGTTTTTTTTATCAAGAGGGTGAAAATGTGGGAGCACTGTGCCATCTCCAGACTCTGAAATCCAGAAATTCTGCCAGGTACAAATCCTGGATAGAATTATGGGATACAAACAGTGATGAGGAGCAGGACTCACTGAGCTCTCCTGCTGCTTTCTGCTCCCTCTTGGGAATTCCAGGCTTTCACTCAGTGCAGTGTCCAGCTGATCCAGCTGTGCTGAAGGGCAGCTCTGCCTTGGAATTCCTTCCTGACCTCTGGTGTCCATCTCTCCACCTTGGAATTCCTTCCCAACCTCTGGTGTCCTTCCCTCCTCTTTGGAATTCCTTCCCAACCTCTGGTGTCCATCTCTCCACCTTGGAATTCCTTCCCAACCTCTGGTGTCCATTCCTCTGCCTGGAATTCCTTTCTCACCTCTGGTGTCCTTCTCTCCACCTTGAAATTCCTTCCCAACCTCTGGTGTCCATCTCTCCACCTTGGAATTCCTTCCTGACCTCTTCCTTGGAATTCCTTTCTGATCTCTGGTGTCCTTCCCTCTGCCTTGGAATTCCTTCCTGACCTTTGGTGTCCTTCCCTCTGCCTTGGAATTCTTTCTTTCCCTCTGCCAGGAATTCCTTCACCTCTGGTGTCCTTCCCTGCCCCAGCTGAACAAGCTGCTCTCGTCTTAGGGAGCAGGAGGGATGTTGGTGCTTGTTGTTGTTGTTATTTTTAAATTCCTCTGGCACAAATGGTCTGCAGCTTCTCCTGAGGGTCATGGAGAGCTCTGCTCCCTGCTGGAGCTGTGCCAGGGGAGGTTTAGGTTGGATTTTAGGGAAAAGTTCTTTCCTGTTGAGAACTGGAGCGGCTCCCCAAGGAATTGGACACCACAGGGATGCGCAGGGAGGGATTTCCGCAGGGCAGGAGCTGGACTCTGATCCTTGTGTGTCCCTCCCAGCTCAGGGCATTCCATGATTCCATAATTCCCGAGCTAAAATGGAGCAGGAGCTCCTGGGGAGAGGCTCATCCCCGGTGCCAGCTGCACATGCTGGAGGCTGCTGGCAGACACAGCCTCTGCTTTTGTACCTTTTTGTCTCTTTGCTTTCCCTTTCTGATCCTGGTGGATGGGCTTTAATTGCTGCTTTAGTCTGGTGCTCGTGGCTAAAAGGAGGGATCAATAATTCACTGGAAAGAACAGCGTGGAGCTCCAAGGTTCCCATCTGCCTGCTTTGGCTGAGGGCTGCAGCACCCTGGGCTCTCACAGCTTTGTGTTTTCCGGGACAGAAAGGAGCTCGGGCTGATTGCTGGGCTTGCTCTGGGTTTGCTGGAAAGGAGAATTTCCCCTGGATTTGTTCTCCTGGCTCTGTTTGATCTGAGCACGGAGGAGCTGCTGCCTGGCTCACAGCTGTGGCTTTGCAGATGATCATTTCCATCCTATTAAACCTTGGGATCTTCAGCAATTTGGGAGCATTTCTCTCTTTGGGGAGCTGCATCAAAATTGGGGCTGTATCAAGTGGTTTATTGGGAGATAAAAGGGCTGGAGATTCCTCCAGCTGTGCCCCACTGGATGTCCTTGAACTTCATCAGCCTGAGGAAAACCTGAGTTATGCACCCGAGGAATGACTTGGATCCTAAGATCCCAAGGGATCTTTTTGATCCAGTGTCACAAAAATCACAATAAATAGAGCTCAGCTCAGCTGCTCCATCCTCAGGCTCTAAGGCAGGATCAAGTGTTCCCATGTCAGGGTGCTCAGAGCTTTTCTGGCACTGAGAGGGTGAACACCCCTGGTTAATGGGGATTAACTGGAATTGGGATTGTTCAGCCTGGAGAAGAGGATTTGGTTTGAGTGAATTGTGGCCTTTTAGTGCCTGAAGGGAATCTGCCAGAAAGATGGAGAGAGACTTTTTACAAGGGCCTGAAGTGCCAGGAGGGGGAGAATGGCTTCAAACTGACAAGAGGGCAGGGATGGATGGAATATTGGGAAGGAATTCCTCCCTGGGAGGGTGGGGCACATGCTGCCCAGAGAAGCTGTGGCTGTCCCTGGATCCCTGGAAGTGTCCAAGGCCAGGTTGGAAATTGGGGTTTGGAGCATCCTGGGACAGTGGAAGCTGTCCCAGGAAGGTGGCACTGGATGAGCTTTGAGGTCCCTTCAAGCCAAACCACTCTGGGATTCAATTTCCCAAAGGAAAACCCATGAAGAACTCCGTGTGCCCAGACGAGATACACCCCCAGCTTTTCTCCTGCTGCCCTCCAACATTTTAATTTCCCCCTTCTATTCTAAAACCCTTGAACCTTTTAAAATCTCTCCCAATATTCTCCCATCTCTTCACATCCCACTTGGGCACTCAGAGGTCGGGTCCAGCCGCTGGCTCCCATTTTTTTCTGTCAAGAATTGCCCTCTCCTTGAACTCATTTCCCTCTCCAGCCACTCCAGCTCCTCTCCCTGGGCTGCACAGATGACTAAGCCAAGGTCTTTTTCAAGCACAGACCAAACACATCCCCATCCTTCCCCCCAGCAGCAGCCCCTGCTGTGTTCCCCTGATGTATTTCATCTCCCCATGCCCGTGGATCACCAAAGTGCATTTTTCAAAGGGACTCTCCAGAAAACTCTGTTAGCAGGGGATGAGTAATGGCTTGACAAACCAGATTTAAGTGGCCCCTTCTGAATCATCTTGGCAGTAATAGGGGGAGTGTGTCCATTTTTTGATTAAATATTTCCAGTGCCATTAACTCGGCCGAAGTAAACAGCTTCTGTTGGGTTTGCCTGCTAATGACAACCCAAAGGTCTTTGATCCCGGTGTTTCAGAGAGCCAGGAGCTGGATAAAGATCATGGAATCCTCACTAAAGTGTCATCAAAGAGCTGGGAAATGGTTCTTTAGTCTCTCTGTGTGCCACCTTCAGTGGATTTGGTGCCATCTGTGATGGGTGCTCAGAACCTGTGGGCAGCTCTGGGGTGTGGCTGGAGGGCTTTTCTCAGAAAAATCCATAATTAGCCTTCATTTCTTGTGCAGATTCCTTCAGGCAGGGTCTCTGTTGTTCCTTTTTGACTGCAAAGGGCTGTAGCATAACCCATGGGTGCATCCCAGTCTTAAATATTCCAGCTCTTCATATCCCAGGACTCTGTTCACACCTAAAAGTAAAAGGTAGAGCCTCGTTCTTCTTTCTAATTAATGAGATTTGAGATATCTTCAGCCTGAATATAAAAATAGATGTATTAATATATTTTTATAAGGACCATAAATCAGTAGGGATGCTGCATTATATTTAAAAAATTAATTTTTTTGTGGTTAACCAGCCAAACAAAGCTGATTTCAGGGACTGTGCTGATGATTTTGGGGCCATTAATTATCGAGTTCAGCACAGAGCGTGGTCAAGAGCAGCTTTGCAGTGAGCAGGATCTGTGTGGATAGAATTCCTTGTGTGAATGCCATTTTTTTTATGGCGAGGGAGAAGCCAAATTTCTTGGATGAGAATCAGGCCAGACCCTGCTCTGAGTGTCCCACAGATCCACTGGTGCTCCTCAGCATATGGATGGGAATGATTCAGGCTGGATGAATTCCCTGGATTTTGGCCAGAGGCTTTTAAAGGAGCTAAGGCCATGCAGGGTGGGACAGCAGAGGAGAGAAACCTGCTCCTATTTCCAGGGAAAACATCCAGTACCAGCTTCTGGAATTTTGGGGAGAGGCCAGAGCATCTCCTGGTGGATCCTCCTGAGGGTGATCCCTGCAGCCAGCACAGGGGACTCTCTGGCCTCAGCACATCCAAATTCCCCTTTTCCCTCTTTTTCCTGACAGTGGGACCAGTGTGCAGAGTCCAGTTTTCCAGCTGCTCCTGGGACTTTGCTGGAGCCATCCTCTGCTTATTTGAAGAGCTGGCTCCTTCCTGCTGTGCTTGCTTATTTAATAACTGAACCTGAGCACTTCTGGCCTGCTCTGGGGCATTGCTTTAGAGGGTTTGGGTGGGTTTTTCTCATTTTAGGGCTTATTTTTGAGCCATCTGTCGCTCCAAGTGATCCTCCATCCGGATATAATCCAGCTGATTGCCCTGCTTTTCCAAACAGTTCTGCTGATAACATTTCAGACTGCCCAGGTCCCGTCCTCCAGAGGCTGGAGGAGGCAGCACTTGATCTAATCCTGCTTGGCATTTATGTCACTGGAAATGAAATTGCATTTTGCTGAATGAAACTGAGAAATGGGAAAGTAATACTGCAAATATGTTCTGCCACGTGGGACCCCCTGCCTGGGAAGCTTCTGGAGGAAGTTGATTATCCCAGAGAACAAACTCTGCTCTGGGGCTCTTCCTGCAGGAATGGGAGATGTGGGATTCTTCTGGAGACAACACCCCCAGCCTGGAGACAGAATCCTGGGGTGGGTTGGGTTGGAAGGGGCCTTAAAGCTCATCCAGTGCCATCCCCAGGGTCACCTTCCACCATCCCAGGCTGCTCTAACCTGGCCTTGGACACTTCCAGGGATCCAGGGGCAGCCACAGCTTCTCTGGGAATTCTATGCCAGGGCCTCACAGGGAGCAATTCCTTCCCAATAACCAAACCTGAGCTTGAAGGACTGGCACAAAAATCTTGGGGAGTGCCTGAATTTGGAATCTGGTCGCTGCAGGGGAAGCTGAACTCTGCTGGGTTTGGGTTTTAGTTCTTCCTCCAACCCCCAATGTCCCGCTGGCAGCTCCAGGAAGGAGCAGAGTTTTGCATCTGGGTATAGAATCATTAACCATGGAGCAGAGAGTTAAGAGGAATTCTGCAGAGCATTAGGAGATCAAGCAGGTCAATTGAAAGGAGGAAAAATTACCATCAGTTATCTTCAATTAAATTGTTATCGCTCCACATGAAGGATCCCATTTAGAGGGAGGCATAAAACCTGAGAGAGGAGGTGACTGAGAGAATAAATTCCCCATTTTTCATTGCAAACCCAGAGAGGGAACATCCATCAGCAGGCACAAGGAGGAGATCTCTTTTTCCTTCTGTTTCCAGCCTACTTTGAAGCAGAGCCCATTTGGAAATCTCTCAGTGAACTTTTTTTTTTTTTCAGTGGAAAGCACAAACTCCTTGAAGCCACAACTTTTAGGAGAGGCTTTAATAACAGAGAAACCCTTCTTGAGCAGGACTTGTGCTCCTGAGAGGTTGTGGTTGTGTCTGGCTGTGAAATTTGGGGCAGTGGCACCCCAAATAGCAAATATCTCAGTTTCCAGGGCTGGGATATCCTGGTTCAAGTCCCTGATCCCTTTCCAAGGCCAGAGAGCAGAAATAACTTTGAACTGTGCTCATGAGCCTGGGAAAACACCACCCAAAACCCTTTTTTTTAAAGGAAGTTCTATCACAAAAAGGAAGGCAATTCCTGTGGTCTAGATGGACTAAACCAGTCTTGTTGACTGGTGATTTTCAGACACGAAGAGTCCAATCTTGTAGTAAATAAACTTCAGCCAAATGGTTTACACGGGAGATATTTTCAGATGCAGGAGTTGAAAAGCCCACTTGTATTATTTCTGAGGTTTTTTTGAGTTTGATTTTTGAAAGGCAGGGAATGCAGAGGAGGAAGCAGCCAGGTCTTCAATTGCTTGGGGGCTTCTGCTTGTTTGCTTTGCTGGGTTGTTTACTTACCTCAGAAATATCAGAATTGCTCAGTTTGATCTTTGACAAGCAAAAAAGGAGAGAAAAATAAAGGTCAAAATGGAGCCTTCATCTTTGCTGGGGTGTCACTTACATCCCCTGACAGCTCTGCTTCCTCTGGCTCCTGAAAATCCCTGGAAAAGGAGATTGTCCCAGCGTGCTCCAGAGGAGTGGGAATGACAGAGCTGGAAATGAAACCCAGCAGAGTGCAGAGTGCAGGGCAGCCTGTCCCTTCTGTGTGTAACTGAGCTTTGGGAGATGTCACAGCTTCCTTCCTTCCTTGTTTTTTTTCCTGGGAATGCTCAGATTTTTCCCTGTAAGGCTGAGGAGGCCCTGGCACAGATTCCCAGAGAAGCTGTGGATTTTTGGAAGTGTCCCAGGTTGGACAGGCCTTGGAGCAACCTGGGATAGTGGAAGGTGTCCCTAGGTGGGACTGGCTGGTCCCTAAAGTCCCTGGATTCCTTCTCTCTCTGCATTCTCTGTGGGTTTTAATTCCTTGACTGCAGACAGGTGAACTCTAAACCTGCTAATTGGAGAATTATAATTGCCCAAAAATGAGGCGAGGGGAGGAAACACAGAATGCCTGGGAGGCAGACAGGGATTGACAGATCATTATTGTGCCTGGTCAGAGCCTCTGAGGGCTGAAGTGCAACATCTAAAGCAGAAAAGCCAACATAAACAAGTGCTGCAAGCCCCATTGACAGCTTTAGGCTCGGGACTAAGAGAGAAAAAACAAGCCAAGTGCAAAGGATGTTTATGAGACTCAATGTTCTGGGTTTGTTTACTGCTCCTCGGGGCTCTGCCACTCTCAGCTCTGAAAAGTTGAGCTGCTTTGGAGGGGGATTTCTGAAGAAAAACACGTTTTTTTTAACTCTGGAAACTTCCCTGGTCATTGTGGAAGAGCCACTGGGAGGGATGCAGGTGTGATTATTATTTCTCCCGAGTTTCAGAGCAAAAAGGTGTCCAGTTGTCCTGCTGAGACTGAGGCTAAATTATGTAAAATAGCAGCTGGTGGATGCAGCAATCAGAGGAGATGAGGGAGAAGGTGGGCGAGAGCAAAAAGAGGCACAAAGAGATCCCAGTCCTTGGAGAGCTGCAGGAACTCAGGGCACAAAGAGAATCCAAGGCTGCAAATTCCACCCCTTCATTCTCAGCTTGGAGGAGCTATCAATAATTTGACCATGATGGGTTTCTCTTTTATTGGATTCCGTGGTTCTGGGGTCCTTGCTAAAACCACAAGTGGCAGATTCTCAGCAAGGGCTTCCGAGGTTTTCAGACCTAAACTATTTAGGAAAGGATTTTTTTGGTCTGTTTATCTGAACTTGGAATGAACTGTTTGAGGTTTGTCCCTAATAAAAACATAGTTTGGAATGGCTGGAATATTCTGCAGCATAAATATGGCCTTAGAAATGGGCAGAGGGGGACGTGTTTTGCCTGCAGTCAAGGCTTGCTCTTATTTAAACTCAAGGATGCTGAAATCTTGCAAGCTGATCCCACACAGTTCCTGCCTTTCCCTTGAATAGCAGGAAACTTAATCCTGCAGTCCAAGGATGATTTAAATCTGAAATTCTGAAATTTAGACTCAAATCTGAATTTTTTGGTGTGCTCATTTTTGGTGACAGTTTCCAGCATGGCCATTCCCATTGCAGCCTCCACATCCAGACTGGAGGATGCTCATGCCACCATTTCCAGTCTTCTCCCATATTCTGGGGATACCTTGGCATTTTGGGATCCTTCTGCAATTCCACGTGGTCACCTTTTGGCTCTGGAATCCTGGACTGATGTAAAGGTCGATAATTGCAGCAGCAAAAGATCCCCAAAGCTGCAGGGGGTTCGTGCTCTCCCTCTTTGTGGTTGGAAAAGGAATTTTTTCCTGATGCAGCTTGGAGCCCAGTGGTGGGCAGGTATTTTCCCTGCCAGCGTCGTTGAGGCTTCAGAAAAAATTGGCAAAAAGCAAAACCTCCACTTTGGAGCAACTCTCCTGGAAGTGCCTCATTTTTCTGCCAAGCTTTGTTACATATCCCAATCCGAGCTGAATTTCATGACAGAGCCACTGCTTGAGCCAAAAGCCTGAAGTTTCCAGTTCTGAGAAGGTCAAAACGAGACATTGCAGCAATTTGAAAGTGTTGTTGCAATTTCGTTTTCTCCCAGCCAGAAACTTGGATGGAAATCATCCTCGCCATGAAAAGCTTTGTTTTCAGAAAATCGACAGTTTGTTTCACCCGGAGAAAAAGACTCCTGGAAAAAAAAAAAAATCCTGCTCTGGGATTGGCTTTGATTGGGACAAAAAACAACAGTGGCTCCTAGTGGCTGACTCCAGGGCATGGCCAAATCCATCTTGGGTGTCCCTTCCTTGACCTTTCTCGTGGATCTTCGTTCATCAGCGAGCGGGAAATTTGCGCTGCGAGCAACGAACCGTTTCAGAAGGCATAAAAATATCCCGGATTCCCAGGCTCCTGTTGGTGTCAGGAGAAGGTAATTACACTGGAAAGCTGGAGCACTGGATGTTTGCCTCATCTGCTCCTCAGCATCCACTCCAACAATCCCCAAGCTCCCAGCAGAGCTTGGCCGCCGTTCAGGGCCATCCGTCCTTGTCCGTGCCCGGCGGGTCCCGGCAGGATCCTGCTCCAACATCCCTGCTCACAGCTGGCCCTGTCATCACATTGGTGCTGCCTGGCTCTGAGCACCATCCCAAAAGGATAATGGAGATCCCTGAGGTGAGATTCTGCAGCGTCAGCCGTCCGTCAGCCTTTCCCAGGCGTCCTGCCGTGCTCCAATCTGCTGGATCAGCTCCTGGGCACAGCTGCTGACGTTCCAGGCCACCTCCTTGTCCTCTGCTGTCCCTTGTCCCTCGTGGCCTCTCTCCCCTCCCTGACAGATCACTGCGGATTTTCTCCCGGATTTCAGCAGGAAGCAAAAGTCACGGCGCTGGAGACAAAGCAAAAAGGGCACAAATTGTCAAAGGAAATTGGGAAATAAATTCAGGACTGGCTCAGTGCTCCACAGGAGAATCCTGGGTTTGCTTAAGAAAACTCGGGATTTTAGGGAATAACAATATACAAATTCTTTTTTTTTTTTTTTTGCCTCAGGGTGTTTTTGGGGTTTTTCAGCTTTTCAAACTCAACAGTGACTTTTTTGGTGATGACTCTTTTATCATGTTGGACTCGATGAACTTTGAGGTCTTTTCCAACCTTAGTGATTCTGTGCTTCTATTCCCACATCATTCCAGGATTAGAGATTTTGAAGTGACCACCAGGAAGCCAAATTTTCATGATAAAATTCTAACTCTTGGCAGCAGCAAGGGGAATTTGGAGAACCCCACACTAGGTTTACCTTTAGTGCACAAGGCTGCTGCTCTGTGGAGAGGACGAGGTTCTGGGAATAACAGTGGGCAGGATTTCTGTGTTCCCAGGAAAAAAGTGCTGGGAAACAGCAGGAAAAACAGAACAACCCCAGCAAGCTGCAGATTCCTGTCAAGAATGATGGTGGCTTCTTCCCCAAGACAGTCAGCACCAGGATGAGAGAAAATGGCCTCAGGCTGTGCCAGGCCTCAGGCTGGACAACAGCAGGAATTTCTTCATGGAAAGGGTGGCCAGGCATTGGAATTACCCAGGGAGGTTTGGAGTCCCATCCCTGGAGGTGTCCAAGGAATTCCTGGATGTGGCACTCAGAGCTCTGAGCTGGGGACTAGGTGGGGATCAGGCCCAGCTTGGACTCGATGGTTCTGGAGGTCTTTTCCAACCCCAGTGATCCTGACAATCTGTGTCATTCCTTGCTGATGATTGCCATTAATTTCCCAGCCCCAGCCTGCCACCAACACCCTGTTCCAGGAGCTCTGTGTCTGTGCCTGCAGGGACTCAGAGACTTTAATGAGTTATTTTGCTCCTTGTCAAGAATTCCCTCGTCCAACCCTGCCTGGGGGGACCCTGAACATGCCAGGTCCTGACAGAGAGCTCGGGGACGCTGCCAGCACCATGTCCTGTCACCACTGTGGCTTGGAGAGGGACAGCCTGGGAGCCTGCAGGGCTATTTTAGGATCAGTCTCTGTGGAGAGCTGGTTGAATTCCATCCCAGAGCAGCCCTGAGCCTCTGATGAAGTTTTTACTCTTCTCCCCAGGTTGTTTTGGCACTGTGAGGGAAAGGAATAGGATGGATGAGCTCTGCCTGATGTGAGGGATCCGGGCCCTGGCTGGAGAGGAAAGAACTGGGAATTTCCCAGTGCTTCTCCCAGTATCCCATGGCAATTCGAGTTTATGGATTAGAACCAGGAGCTCTGAGTGCTCTTCCCCCTGGATGAACGGTTGAGCAGCAGACAGACGATTGCAGGGAGTAATTTAGCAGTGAATGATGGCTCATTAGCAGCCCACGGCTGGAGGGGATGTGTGGGCTCTTCCCCAGCCCCAGTTAACTCTTTCACCCTCTCCTTCCACTGCCAAGGGTTGGATTTGCTGAGTGTGGAGTTCAGTGTGATGGTGTTACAGTGGTTTCTCCTTTAGAGCCCCAAATAGTGCAACAACATCCCCAAAAACCTGCCAGTTCTTACCCCCCTAACGAGGGATGATGAATAAAGGAAATTATTATCAGTCCAGGAGATGAGTCAGATATGAAAATCACACCTTTTCCCAGACAATGTTATTACACTGAGGAAAAGGAAATGAAAAATACTCATTTTGCCTCACAAAGAGCAGCCTGGAACTAGAAATGCTCATTGCAGAGCCAGGTGCTGTTGGAAGGAGCAGCTCCAGTGAGTGAATCGATCCCAATCCCACCTTTTCCCATTTTCCCTGCCACGTGTGGGAGGCAGGGCAGGCTTTGCTGCACTTCCCAGGAAAGGAATGGAATGTCTGGAAACAAGGTTGGAGCCAGAGGGAATGTGGTGCTGGGATACAGGAGGGGCATGGAAAAAAAAAATCTTGGATTTCAGCTCCATTAAAATCTTGTACATCCAGAGAAACTCAGAGATCCTGAAAGCAAACCTGGCACTCAGAGCCACGCTGCTGTCGCTTAAAATCTGCTGGTTTTAGGAAAGATCGTTTTGGGGGGCAATTCCCAAAGGGAGATAAGTACTTTGAGACATAAAACTATTGATCCCGCTGACTTTATGTGTACTTTTTTTCCTCTAATGCTCTTTGGAGATGTCTGGAAGAAAAATACTTTGTTTTAATGAATAGAGCTGTGATATTCCTATATCCAAACCAGTGCTCCTGCTTTGGATGTAGCAGCATCCATGAAGTTCTGCTGGAGTCAGTGCAGTAAAAGCAGAGTGATCCATGTGAATCCAGGCAGGATAATTCTGTCTTGGAATACTAAGCAAGCCCTCTCCTTTGCTTATCTTGAATTATTTTGGGTTGGGCACAGTTGTTCTCCAGGCTGCTCCAGAACTGGGCTGGGATCCTGTGATTCCAGCACAACTCACAGGGGTTGTACAAACTCCAGGAGGTTTATCTGCTATTCCCTCAGACATTTCTTTTTCTCCATGGCTTTCCAGCAGGAGCACAAATCCCTGCAGGAGGAACATTCCATTTTCTCTGACCACATTGCTTTTCTGCCCATAGCCAGACGAGCTGACCAACGCCTTGGAGATCAGCAACATCGTCTTCACCAGCATGTTTGCTCTGGAGATGCTCCTGAAACTCCTGGCCTTCGGAATCTTTGGCTACATCAAGAACCCCTACAACATCTTCGACGGGATCATCGTGATCATCAGGTCACTGCTGGTCCTCGTTGGGGAGTGGGACAGGGGTCAGGGATGGCGAGGGAAATCAAGGTTGGATGTTAGAAAAGGTTTTTTGCAGAAAGAGTGATTAAGCACTGGAATTGTCTGCCTGGAGAGGTGGTGGAGTCACCATCCCTGGATGTGTTTTTAAAAAGATTGGATGTGGCACTGGTGCTGTGGGTTAGTTGAGGTGTTGGGGCTGGGTTGGACTTGATGATCTTAAAAGTCTCTTCCAGCCCAGTGATTCTGTGATTCCATATGTTAATCCAGAGCTGGGATGTGCTGTAATTGTGTTGGGCTTTTGGATTCCTCTCCTTAGGAGGGCTGTCCAAAGTAAACTGACCTGGCAGATGGAGAGGAAAATCTATTTATGCCACACATCTGGCACAGGGGTGTGTTTTCCATTCAAATGCAGTGTGGCTGGTCCTGGGAAAGGGGTACTGGGAATGTCCCAATCCCAGCAGTGTCCCTCTCCCAAATTATCCCAGCTCTGCTGGAACTGGGCAAGCAGGAGGGGAAGGGAGGGCCCTGTTTAGCTGTGCTCCCCAGAGGACACCGTTCCAGCCTAAACTGGGGTGCCCCAGCCACACCCCAGCATTGGGATCCTTTCTGATTACCCCTCAATCAGTAATTTGGGGCAAGGAATTCCAGGGACACAGAGATGTGAACCAGGAGAACGCCCTTGGCACATCCCTCTGATCCAGACAAGGTTCAAAGTTCTGAACAAAGGTCATTCTATGGCCTGATCAAACCAGCACCCCCAAAACATCCCTCTGGATGTTCTAAAGGGAAATAAATACCTCAAGAGACAGAAAACTATTGATCCTACTGACCTGAAGTGGTTTTTTTGTCCCCCTGATTCTCTTAAGAGACGCTGGAAGAAAAATGCTTTGTTTTAATGAACAGAGCTGTGCTGATATCCCTATATCATAGGAATTCATATTTCTGAGGCAAAATTGTGATCCACACTCCTGTAGTGGTGCAGACATGGAGAACCCCAGGAAAAAAAAAAAAAAAAAAGAGAGGGGGAATTAAGGATGGAATTAAGGAGGGAATTCACCCCAAAACCAATAAAGGAGATGAGCTGCGCCACGAGAGGCGCAACAACACAGCTGGGGCGCAAAGCTGCTTTTCCAGGAGCAGGAAAAGAGCAGGAAAAGAGCAGGAAGAGAGCAGGAAAAGGGGGGGATTCCTGCAGGGAGCAGAGTGGCGGTGCCAGCGCTGTCCCCGTGTCCCCGCAGTGTCTGGGAGATCATCGGGCAGTCGGACGGGGGCCTGTCCGTGCTGCGCACCTTCCGCCTGCTGCGCGTGCTGAAGCTCGTGCGCTTCATGCCCGCCCTGCGCCGCCAGCTCGTGGTGCTCATGAAGACCATGGACAACGTGGCCACCTTCTGCATGCTGCTCATGCTCTTCATCTTCATCTTCAGGTATTTCCCCTCCTCGAGGCGTTCTGGGGTTAGGGACGCGCCGCTGCCTCGGTTTGAAAGGCAGGTGTCTGCTAAGGAAGGCAGGAGGCTCTCTTGAAATTGAAAATTTAAACTCCTTCCCTCTAAATTATTGTAATTTTGAAATTAAGGAGCTCTCAGGCAAAGATATGGGAATAGGAATAACGGTTCTTTTTTTTTAGGGAAATTAAAATGAAAACGCAGTAATGGAAATTAAATTAAAATGAAATTTTTAGGAAAATTAAAATGAAAATGCAGTAATACCAAAAAAAAAACAACACTGAGTCAGAATCCAAGCTGACACCCCGTCAGTCAGTCAGGGTGTTGGCACAGTCCCATTAAATGGTGGCTGCATCCTCTTGCAGAGGCAGATGTGGTTCAGCTGAAGCAGTTTCCTCTGAAGGTCCAGAGATGATGTGGAAAGGTCTGGCTTCCCTCTGGAATCCAGTGGAAAAGGCTTCTCTGATGTTCCAAATCTCAGTTTTTATCCAGGAAATATTTGGCTCCTCCCCCTGGGTGGAGCATCTCCCAGTGGGATGATGTAATTTTATCAGTCATGCACTGGGATTCGATGGCCATTAACAGGAGATATCTCCTGGAGGGAGGATGGGTCCTGGAGGAGATAAAGAACTCTGCTCCCCCTGGTTTAACAGCTGGTGATAGAACACTTACTGCTGGTCCCATCTTGCATTCCAATCTAAGACAGTCACCCAAGTGGCGGGAGTGCTCACAGCGGGATATTGATCCCTTTCCAGCCTGTTTTTGTGGAACACCATCATTCCAGAGCTGAGTGAAGGATGCAAACGGGCAATATTTGCCCCTCAGAGGCTCCTGAGCTGTGCCTGTCACTGACTGCACCATACCAGTGTTAGATTTGGGATGGAGGTTGTGCAGATTCCAGGAGTTCTGTCTGTTTGACCCTCTAATGTCCCTCAGGATCCTCTGCTTGGTAACTGGGGAGCTGGCAACATGGTTTGTCATTTTTCCAAAGGAGAACCTTGATTTTCCTTCAGTGCAGACAACTGGAATGAAACGTGAGGCAGGAGAACCGAATTCCAGGGTCAGAAAAGCTCCACTGGGAGTGGGAATGTATCCATAAAACCCCCACAATCCTCCCTGCAGCCACATTTCACCCACGTGCTTCTTCCCTCTCCCTCTTTCCCCACTCAGCATCCTTGGCATGCACCTTTTCGGATGCAAGTTCAGCCTGAAAACCGACACGGGAGACACAGTTCCAGACAGGAAGAATTTTGATTCCTTACTTTGGGCCATTGTGACCGTGTTCCAGGTAAGCTCTCTCTCCTCAGGGATGTTTTAAGGGGGAACATGAGGAGTTTTTATTCCACAAAACTCTTCTGGGAGGTGTCAGAGATGCTGTTTCTGGGTCTGAAAGCCCTGATGGAAAAGAAATCTATTCAAAATCAGGACTGTCTATCTCTCTTATCACTCAAAGGAGGGCATCCACTCTTATTTTCCTTTTTGCTGCCCATCCTGCTCCTACTCTGCAGATCTCTGTCTCCTTCACTGCCCCAAAGATTCCCTTTGCAAACAATTCTGTGTAACTGGGAGTGACAAATCTCCTCACAAATCACAGCTGGGGGAGCTGGGGAAGCCTTGATATAAAAAGTTGTATTTCCTCTGCAGCCAAGTTCTGGTTTGTGCCTGAAATTCCTGACAGATTCCACAACAGTGGAATCAGCTGCTGGTTCAAGGATGTTTTCACTATAAAGATCAGACTTTCATGTTTCAAAGCTCAGGCTTTAGAATCTGAGTGCAACAAGTGTAAATAAATTTCTAAAGGCAGAGTAGCATCACTCAAGGTGGAAATCAGTCCAGAGCCCTCACTGGGGATATAAATTCTTACAAAGAAACATGGACAAATCAGCCCCAGCCTCCCATTTTTCCCTTCCCAACTCATGGATTGCTGCATTTCTCCTCCCAATCCCTTGGGAAAAGCAGCTGGCACAGAGCACAAAGGCTCAGTCCTGTGTCCCAGGAAGGTTATTGAGCAGCATGACTCAGTGCAGCACTCCTGTCCCCAAAGCCACCTTGATTCAGGGGGTTTGAGGCCATTTTCACTGCAGGAATTAATGTGGAACATGAGCCTGTCATCCATTTTTCTAAAGCCTCCAGGATTTTTGAAGCTGGAGAGTAGAAATCCCTGAGGGAGATCCCTCAGAGCAAAGCTTTGCAGTGATGGGTATTTTTTTACAGGAAAGGAAACAACCTCCCTGAGGTTCTGGAGCCACCCAATGTCATTTATCTCATTAAATATCCCATCCTTTACCCTTCCCTTCAGCTCCAGCTGCCTTCTAAAGAGCAGCCTGAAAGGAGACAAGATCTGTGGCCTCAGGTCTGTTATCTCCTGATGGTTATCAAAGGAGGCAACATCTCCAGGAAATAATGGGATTAGGACAGTGCATCCTTCACTTTGGGATATCTTGGATCTAAACTGTCCTCTCTGGGCAGGGGAGTGCCAGACCTGCCTGCAGGGAGGGAGGTTTGGCCAGCAGAGGTGCAAAGATCTAAATAAAGGCAAATTTCTACAAGGTGATGTGGACTCACACACAAAGAGCTAAACAAAGACAATTCCTGCTGTCTCATCCCACGGGACCTGCCAGTGCTTTTGCTCAGGAAAGGTCAGGAGAGGGGGGATGGCAGGATTTCAGCTGAGCAGGAGGAGCTGAGGCTGTTCCCCATCCCTCTCCCTGCAGATCCTCACGCAGGAGGACTGGAACGTGGTGCTGTACAACGGGATGGCCTCCACCTCCTCCTGGGCTGCCCTCTACTTCGTGGCCCTGATGACCTTTGGCAATTATGTGCTCTTCAACCTCCTGGTGGCCATCCTGGTGGAAGGATTCCAGGCAGAGGTGAGGGGGAGAGAGCTGGCACACACATGTGGGGATAATTCATGTCAAGGGAAACATCCACCCATGCAGTCAGCCCTAAATTGCAATTTAAGGGGTGCACATTATCTGTATTGGGCATGTGAAGCTCTTCTGAATCAATCTTTGCAATCCTAAATTTAAATTTGAGGGGTGCAGATGGTCTGTGCTGGGCATGTGAAGCTCTTGTGGATCAATCTTTACAACCCTAAATTTAAATCTAAGGAGTTCAGATGATCTGTGCTGGGCATGTGAAGCTATTCTGGATCAATCCTTACAGCCCTAAATTTAAATTTCAATTTAAGGGGTGCAGATGATCTGTGCTGAGTACATGAAGCTCTTCTGAATCAATCTTTGCAGCCCTAAATATTAATTAAAGGGGTGCAGATTATCTTTGCTGGCACATGAAGCTCTTCTGGATCAGTCTTTACAGCCCTAAATTTAAATTTCAATTTAAGGGGTGCAGATTATCTGTGCTGGGCACATGAAGCTCTTCTGGATGAATCTTTGCAGTTAAAGCCTACTGGATGTGGAATGGGAATTAAGGGACCAGGACTTTGATCTCCTACACAGTCTGCTGTGTGATTTAGAAGAAATAATTTAGGATTAATTTTACTCACCAAATCTCCCATGGTTTGTGCTTCTATGTGATGGAACTCAGGCTTTCAATATATCCAAAAGTTTTAGTAAAATCCAAAAAGATTAAATCAACTGGCTCCCCTTGATAAGGGGTGGTTACCTTGTCCTAGAAGGAAATCAGGGATGCTGAGCAGGACTTTCCCCCCATGAAGCCATGCTGTGCACAGCTCTCTATTTTGTGATTCCACATATTCCAGCCAGGATGAGATCTGGCTCTGAGTCCTGTCCTTTCCACAGGACTCTGTCCCTTCTTGAATATTTAAGGCCAGGGGCACAGCTGTCCAAAACTGTTTCCAGGCTCCTGACATTAAATTCTCAGATCTTTAGGACGATGCTTTAAGGGGGAAGGAAGTTTCCTCTGCTCACAGGGATCTTTTCAGGGAGCAGCTCCTGTTCCTCCCCTGCCCTCTGGGAGGTTGAACCTCGCGCTGATGTGCAGCCAGGGCTGGGCAGAGCTCTCTGAGTGCCTGATTGCACCTCCAGACAAGTTGTGGTTTCCCTACTCAGCCCTAATGGCTCCTCTCAGAGCTGTTACAGACCATGATTTAAATCTGTGTAATCTGCTTTTTCTGGATTATTCACCCCAATTCCAGCAACCACAGGCATGGCATTTGCAGGGCACATTTTGCTCTCCACTCCCATTTATTATCAATCCTGACACCAGGCCTGTGGGCTTGTCACTTGTCTGGGGGTGAGGTATTACACAAAACCCTTCTCAGCTGCCAGGGCTCCTCTCAAGCCCTGCACTGAGAAATCATGGAATCCTGGAATGCTTTGTGTTGGAAGTGACTTTAAAGTTCTGGTTCCAACCTCCTGCCATGAGCAAGGAATTTTCCTGCAAACTTAGGTTGCTCTGGCTGCAACAAATTCAGTTGCAAAGACAAATTCTCAGCGGAGCTGGGTTTGCTTTTGTCATCCCTGGCTCTGCTGCTCTGCTGGGAATGGGGCAGAATTCTTGTTTTGACCTCTTTGCCCTCTGACAGAGGCTGTTCTGAGAAGTCACAGGATCACTGAGGAGAATTTCTCCTCCATTTGCTCAGGTGTTTGTTTTATTTATCCAGAGAGGGACTCCTGGGGGATCTGTGCAGCTGAGAGCTGCTATCAACTCAGAACCATGAGCAGGGCTTCAGCAAGGACACTGAAAATTGTCCTGTGAACAACAACACACACTCTCAGCCTGATCCCAGCTCCTGATCTGGAGCAAGTTTGCCAGGAGTTTCCTAGAAATGGCCACAAACCCATTTTTAGTACATTTGTGCTTAGTACAAGTAGCCAGACTTCAAACAGGGCCATAATTGCATATTTGTGCTTACACCATTCCCATGTCATGTTGAAATCTCCCCTAGAGCTGCTCTGGGAGAGCAGGCAAACCTTCCAAAATTGTGCAGATCTTTCATCTGCTCTGTCTGGTGTTTCTGCTCGGAAACAAAGATGAATCAGGGAGCTTGAGCCTTTCACTCATCCTGGCTGCAGCACTTTGCAATAAATCACAGGCAAAATGAAGCTCATTGCCACTTCAGCACCGTGTCTCTGGGAGCTGTGGGGATTTGTTCAGGCACCAGGCAAGGAACTGTGCTCCTTTTTCTGGGATCAGCTCTTTAATCCAGCAGTTTGCCATCAATTTGCACAGATCTCTGCAGTCCTGAGCAATCCAGCCAGAGTCCTGCTGACATTCTGCTGGAATCCCTCCCCCAGCAAGGAGAACTTGAGGATCAGTTTGGCCCAAGCTGATCCTTTCTGCTTGCAGATTTGTACAAAAGGGAAAAGGAGCTGGACTTCCAGGAGGAAAGGCAGGGTGAGGGTGGCTGTTCCCTGTCCTGAGATGCTGCAGGGCTGCCAGGCAAACTGGCCTCATTCCCTCTGCCTCAGGTTGCCAAGAGATTTCCCAAAACAATTTGTTCCTAGCCAGCATGGAGAAAGCAAATCAGGGTTTTGAGATCTAACTCAATTTTAAAGTGCTGTCAAACACAGAATTAAAACCCTCTGACATCCTTTGACATCCAACCCCGAGTACTTTCAGCTGGGATCAGGGAGGGAGCAGACAAGGAGCCCCACCATGCCAGGTTTGCAGTCATTCCTGCAATTCCAGCTGCTCTGTGATGTTTTCCCTTGGCATTTGCTGCTCCAGGAGCCTGGAGCAGTGTAGAAAGCACAGCAGCATGGCAGGGACATGGTGACAACCACAGCATTGTCCTTTCTGTCCAAATGAGTGAAAACAGGGAAAAGGGACCTGCCTGGGATCATTCCCAGGGGAGCAGAGGGAGCTCTGAGCTGCTGAGGAATCCTAATGAACTGGGTCTGCTAATTGCCCTCCTCCTCTCTGCAGGGAGATGCCAACAGGTCAGACACAGATGAGGACAAGACATCTGCCAACTTTGAGGACGAGTTTGAGAAGCTGAAAGACCTCAGAGCAACAGGTGGGGTTTTGTGGCTGCATTGTCCTGGGAATTTGGGATCTATAGCTCTGCTCCCATAATGGAAGAATCCAGTTTATTTGGCAATTAATCTGATTGTAAAGTCACCAGAGCAGCTCTGCAAAGTGTAGGGGATGCTAAATGAGCACTGATATTTCCTTTAGACAGATGTTTTTCTAATTTAAACGTCCCCAAGAATTTTTAGCTGTGTCTCCTCCTTCCTCCTGCACCATTAGCACAGAGTGCTGTGCTGACAGCAATGTTCTCACCCCACTTCTCGGCAGCTTTTCCAATCAATCATGTTCTCATCTGTTCCTTTTGGTTTCCCACACAAAATGCATTTGGGTGAGGTTTGATGGATGGAAAATGTTGCTGCTCATTTGTGTTCCGGGAGGGTCTGGCAGCCGGTCTGAGGGAAGGCCCACACTGCTCTGGTGTACCAAAAACATGGAATTGGAGGTGACAGCCTTCAGTTTGCAGCCAGAGGGGTGACAAAAAGGGATCACACATTTTAACAGTGAATGATGGTAAACAGGAGCCACTTCAGTTCCTTCATCCTTTAATTCCCAGCCTGGGCTCTGTTAGGATCCCTCCAAATGCTTCTAAACCAGGATTTGTTTCAGCCAAGGAAATGCTGATTGAAGGGAGCAGAGGGAATCCAGTGAGGAAGGGGCAGAATCATTTGTTGGGGAAGCTGAGGCAGAGCTGGATCACAGGGAGGTGATGGAGCTGCTCAGGCTGGAGGTGAAGCAGCAAATCCCCAACACCAAGAGATCAAATGTCCCTTGCAAATGGTTGGGAAGGAGCCCACAGGAGCAAATCTGCACCAGCTTCAGATAAGGAGAGATTTCCGGGGGAAATAAATACTGTCACCTCTGCTCTGGTGACACAGAGATAGAAAACAGAGCTGAATGTGCTCCAAGTCCAGGACTGATTGTGTCCAGTGTGGTGACTCAACAGCAAAAAGGTTTCAACAATTCCAGTGCAGAGCTCTTGGTGTGTAACACAGGGGCAGCAGGGATGTGAATGGCAGAGTAGGAAATTTTACCTGAAATTTCCACCCTCAAGGTGAATGCCAGTGTGGATTTCTGGGGTGCAGATCAGGGATTTGTGCACAAACCAGCAGCTGAACAGACCCAATTAAAGCAGATTTTATTGCAAGAGCCCCCAGTGGAACAAACAGAGCAGGGGTAAGGCACTGGCTTGGATTTCTCCCTGCACATCTGAGCTGCTTCCCTTCTGATCCTTCCCCCTCCTCAAGGTTGATTCTGAAATATCAATTGATTTCTGATATAAAACCAGAGCCCACTCAGCCCAGTAAAACAGGACTTAGTTCAGCTCTAGTCTGGGGTTTAAAACCAGCCTTTGATTCTATCAGAGGGCTGGAGGTGTTGGGTCTGGTTTGGTTCAGTGCAAATATTGGGTTTTGCAGCCTGTTCTTGCCATACAGCTAAAATAGCTGATTTTGGGGATTGCCACAGTGCTGTGCCATTAGATTACTGTTGTGGGTGGGTAAAAGCAACTTCCATTTCCTGTCCCCAATGTTTGCTGAGTGCCTCCCCATGGGTGAACTTCAGGCACATCACAAAATCCTAAAAATCCCCGTGCAGCTCTGAGTGGCACGGACAGGAGGTGAAATCCCTAGGTGGAATTCAGCCTGGAAATTCTCTGCCAGCCCCAAAACTCCAGTTCCACTCTCTAAATCCCAGTGAACAGAGAGCAAAACTTCCTGGAAGTGCTCAAGGCTCCAGGGGTTTGGAGAAACCCAATCTAGTGGGGATGGGATCGATGGGATGGGATGGGATGGGATGGGATGGGATGGGATGGGATGGGATGGGATGGGATGGGATGGGATGGGATGGGATGGGATGGGATGGGTAAAATCTTCAAGGTCTCTGCCAAGCCATTCCATAATTTCACAATTCCTTTGGAGGGCACTGAGTTCCCCAAGACCCCTTAAGAGGTCGTGGCGTTCGCCTTTCAACGCCGTGGGAGGATCTTACTGCCCACAGCTCCACTCAGCAGAGTTCCTGGAGCTCCCCAGGAGCAGTGTCCCCTGACGTGGTGTCCTCTGTCCCCTTGCATGCAGAGATGAAGATGTACTCGCTGGCTGTCACCCCCAACGGGCACCTGGAGGGCAGGGGGGCCATGCCCCCGCCCATCATCATGCGCACGGCGGCCACCCCGATGCCCACCCCGAAGTGCTCCCCACACCTGGACTCCCTGCACGCCCTCGGGGACTCGAGGAGAGGCAGCAACGCCTCGCTGGACCCCACGGGCTACGACCAGAAGTCCTTGGTAGGTTCTTGTGGCCAACAGCTCCCCCTCGGTGGCACAGAGCACGGGGTCGTGGGATGTTCTGGGGGGGAAGGGACCCACCAGGATCAAGGGAATGGCCCTTACAGGGGTTGATTCCACAAGTTTGGAGTGATCAGCACTGGCTGAGCTCAGCTTAGGGTCATGTGAGATATTTGGGACAATGGAAAATGAAAAGGAGGGTGATGGAGGTGGAAATGTGTAGAAAGGCAGGAGGAGAACAGAGCTGGGGCAGGCAGTGATAACAGAACAGGCAAGGACAGTAAGTCCATGGAAAGGGAAAACAGGGATGTAGCAGGATCCAGCGTTTTCCTGCCTGGTGCCTCTTGGAGGCCCTTGCCAAACCACCTCACTGGAAAGCCACAACCTTAACAAGCCCAGTTCCCCTCAGGGGAGGAGCAGGAGCCTTTCCCAACCACACCGGCCATTTGGGATATCTTGGAGAAGCTGTCAGGGGTTCTGTGAGGATGAGACCTGCTTCCCCCTGGTGTTTTAGGGTTGGATCTTGAATTTACATTGTGTCAGGGGGTGAAGCATTTTCCCTTGAGGTTACGGTCCTGCAGCCCCACTGGAAATCAGGGAACAAGGGATGAGGGGGTTTGGAATGAGGAGATGGCACGAGATGGTCTTCAAGGTTCCTTCCAAGCCAAGCCATTCTGTAATCCCATTATTCCTTTGGAAGGCACTGAGTTCCCCAAGGCCCCTTAAGAGGTTGTGCCGCTCACCTGATGCCAGGATTGCAGCAGGACATGGCTGGAGCTGCTGCTGTGGCAGCAGTGCCTGCAGCAGGGAGTGGGAGGGCAGCTCTGAGCACACAGGGAGCAGAGGCAGCAGGCAGAGTGGATTTCTGCTGCTGTTCATCCATCCCACCCCTCTGCTCCATAACTGCGAGATCATGTTCAGATCAAGGCAGCAGACCGTGAAAGCACCTCGCAGCCACCACCCCCCTTGCTAAGCTGCTTAGTCAACCTCATGCCTTTGAAAAGAAAACAGAGCTGACTGCTGTTTGCCTTGGGCTTTCATGGCATTGCGAGCTGCTGAGAGGGATGTTCATCCTTCCAATCCCTTCTCAGGGAGCGTGGCAGAGCCGGCAGCCAGAGGCAGATGAAGCAGGCAGGGGAGAGCTGGCCAGCACTGAGGAGGAGGAGAAGGAGGAAGGCAGTTTGCCTTGGTTTGTGCTGGCAGGAAGCCATGGAGGGAAAAGAGGGTTTTCCTCCTGGCTTTTCTGTGCTGACTTAAGCTCTCTCTCAGCCTGGTACCTGAAATTTGTGGAGGAGAAACTTTCACTCCACTTCCTCACGCAGCAAACGTAAGGAAAGTAATGGAAGTATGGGTGCAGTTCCCAACAGGCTCTCAGGTTCCCTTTGGAAGGCAGGGAAGTTGTGAGCTGAAACCATGTGAACGTGAGCTCGGAAAAATGCCACTTATTGATGTCTTTGTGTTCATTTTTATGGAGAGTTGGTGTTGCCAAGGAGCCACCAGGACAGAGGGTTGATGGCTGTGCTCCAGGGGTGGTCCAAGACCTTGGCCTTGCTCCCATCTTAAGGCTGCAACCGAAAAGCAGGATAGGGAAGGCCATGACTTTCACCAACCTGGGCAAAACACCCCAAACCTTTTGCTCTTCCTCCTGCAAACAACCTCATTTAAGCAAGGTCTTGCTTAATAACACGAAAAACTGAAATGCAACATGGGTAGAAACAAAAGAAGTAGAAACAAAGTAGAAAGAACAAAAAAAAAGAGCAAAGTAGATACAAAACTGAAATACAACATGAGTAGAGATCTTTGGGGATCTCTAAGTCTAATCCCATGCCTGCCTTCCCTTCCCAGTCCAGCCTCCGCAGCTCGCCCTGCGCCAACTGGGGCAGCAGCAGCAACTGGGGCAGCCGCCGCTCGAGCTGGAACAGCCTGGGCAGGGCGCCCAGCCTCAAGAAGAAGAGCCAGTCGGGAGAACGGGAATCGCTGCTGTCGGGAGAGGGGAAGGGCAGCACGGACGACGACTCTGACGACGCCAAGTCCAGCACGCTCAGCCGGCCCTCGCTGCCGCGCCGCGCCGACTCCCTGGACTGCCGCGGCTCCCAGGAGCTGCCCGAGCTGCTGCGCGTGCCCTCGGCGCTCGGCCCCGCCGCTCTGCTGCCCGCCGACTTCCACGACTGCAACGGCAAGATGGGCCACGGCCCCGGCGCCGAGTTCTTCCTCAGGGTGGATGGCCACAAGGAGGACACCCTGGACTATGAGGATGACATGGACGATGTGAGTGCTTGCGGGAGTTTTTCATGCTTTAAGTGGTTTTGCCATCTGTGGAAGGATGGATGGGAATCTGGTGTGGGAATGTGTTACCGCCTCGAAGTTGGGAATGGGTCTTTACTTCCTCAAAGATCCCTTTTTTAAGAGGTCTTTTGTGGGCTGTGACATTGCTGTGTGGCCCAGGAGGTAAATCTTCCATTTGTTTCCAAAAATGCCTCATTTCTGGGCTGATCAGGATTGTCCTCCTGGCCCAGGATGCCTCCAAAAATGAGCTGCAGACATAACAGGTGAATGGCTTTACTCATAGGAGCTGCTTGGTGTCAGGAAAGCTTGAAAGCCTAAAGAGAAATGTTTTCCACTTAACTTTTTGGTTGCTTGAGGCCTTTTTGGGTTTGACACAATTCTTTATCTCAAAATGGCGTCTTCCCAGAAGTCTTGCTTTGTCCTGTCCGTCTCTTCCCTTTTTCCTCCTCTTTCCTCCTTATTTTCTTGGACAAAAGTGAGAATGACCACCACAGCTCTGTCCCAAAAGCTGTGACTACCCACAACTAAAAGCCATTTACTGTCCCCTCCTTCCACAAAAACACTGTGAAAGTTGAAGAGGCAGGAAAATAAAAGAGGAAGAAAAGGTGTTCCTTCTTTTTTTATCCAGAGTTATTGCTACCGGATCCGCGCAGCCCTGGATCCCTACAAACCCCAGTGGTGCAAGACTCACGAGGACTGGTCCCTCTACTTGTTTTCCCCACAGAACAGGTAAGAAATTCCAGTGAAATTCCAGCCCAGCAGGTGTTTGAGGTAATGGAATATTGCATTCCTGGTGAATCTCCCCTTGGGAAAAATCCTTCAGAGTTTTAGAAATCCAGTTCCTGATTTTGAGGTAAAGTTTTCAGTTCAGTGTGGGCAGAACTGTGTGGTTCACCCCATTGCTATCAGTGGTTTAGCCAACATTAGTAATAATTAATAATTAATGATATTCACGGCCAAAGCCTGTGGAGATGCTGCCTCACCACCTGGGCTGGTGCTGGTGGCACATCAGCAGAAGGGTTTTGGGAAGAGCCTATTCCTGACCCAAACTTTTGAAGGATCTGTTTTCCCACCTTTCTCCAGGTTCCGAATGATGTGCCAGAAGGTCATTGCCCACAAAATGTTTGACCACGTGGTGCTGGTCTTTATCTTCCTCAACTGCATCACCATAGCTTTGGAGAGACCAGACATCGACCCCCTGAGCACGGTGAGAGGCATTTCCTTCCTCCACCCCCAAGCCAGATCTTCATCTCCTCAGGGCCAGACCCTGCAAGATAAATGTTGGGTTTCTAACTCATCTCTCTTTGTTGTTCTGTGTTTTCCAGGAAAGGATATTCCTAAGTGTCTCTAATTACATCTTCACTGCCATCTTCGTTGCTGAAATGATGGTTAAGGTAATTAGAGCTTCATCCCATGGCCCAGAGCAAATTCTGGCAAAGACCAGACTGTACCAGAGTTAGGATCCAGGTGAAGATTTCAATGTCTTCCTTCTCCTGGCTGCAGGTGGTAGCTCTTGGCTTTTTCTCTGGGGAGAACGCGTACCTGCAGAGCAGCTGGAACATCCTGGATGGAGTCCTGGTCTTTGTATCCATCATTGACATCATTGTGTCCATGGCATCGGCAGGAGGAGCCAAAATCCTGGGAGTGCTTCGTGTGTTGAGGCTTCTGCGCACCCTGAGACCGCTCCGGTACGCGCTGATAAATCAGAGAGTTTGGGAAATGCACAAGGTCTTGTTTAATAACACAGAAAACTGAAATACAACACGGGTAGAAACATCTTTGGGGATCTCTAAACTCGGTGAGAACTGTTTGGAAACAGTGAAATGAATTCCAATTCATCTTCTGCAGCTTGGATATGTGCGGCGGGGGTTTGGAGTGAGAGGTGTTGTCATAATCCAGAGCGAGTGCAGTCAGAGCCTCCTCCACACTGCAATTTTATCAGCCCTTCCCAATCACTCTGGCTCCTTCTTCATCTGCACAGCCTCGCAGGCATTCCCCAGCAAAGAGGGATTTGCAGTTGAGCAGGTGCTGATGAGGATTTGACAAGCTGCAGCATCCTTCCCTGTTCTCCTGACCCTGCCAAACATCCCTGCAAAGCAGCTCCTCCCTCAGCGAGGCACAGGAGGGCAGAGCTTCCAGTATTTGAGAGCAGGAGTAAAGATAATTTGGACTTTGGTTATGATCATGTAATAAGGAGGGATAATGCTTGTGGGGTGGGATTTGGATCAGCTCCTGTTCTGGTTTCATCCTGCTTAGCAAGAAACTGGAGCCTTTTTCTTCTGAAATTTCAGGGGAGTGAGACAGTCACCTCCAAAAACCTGGAAACTTTCTGGGACAAAGCCGTGCTTGTGAGAGAGATAGGAAGAGAACACAGGAACAACAGCTCTTTGTTCTCCCTGTCACCTTAGTGACAAGGAAATCAGTGTTTCTGGCTTCTCACTGTTCTGCTGCTGGCACCAGGGTCCCCTGGCAGTGCTGGCCCCCCAGGACACCCTGGAAAAGTCACCCTGTGTGACCCACAGAGGTGGGAACAGAATTCAGGGCACGGGCAATTCATGAGGAAAGGGAAGGGGGAAAGAGGGAATTGGTCTTTGGGAATAACTAGGCCAGATCCTATGAATAGAAAGGAATTCATCACCTCTCACCACGGCCTCACTGAGCACAGGATGGCTCCAGGGACCATTCCTAACACTTTGGAGGTGCAGTTCAGTCTCCACATGATTTCTCTCAAACAAGACCCTGTGGAAATGCTGCAGCACAAAACTCTTTTCTCTGGGCTTGGCAGGCACAAGGCATCATTGTCCGTGGGAGCTGCAGCTCCCTGCAAGGACTCACCCTCTACAAGACCATCCTAAAAACCAACTTTGATGTTCTTCAGGCAAAATCTCCCACCTGGCCCTTCCCAGGAAGGCTTGGCTTGGGCTGGTTCCACTCCCACATCCCCAGAGGAGGGCAGGGTATTCCCCAGGCTCTCCTCCAGGAAAGCAACACTCCTGCTCTTCCTAACACCCAAAACCTGCCTCAAAGCACACCAGGAATCTGCTTCCCAGCAGGACTGACCCTTTGGCTGAGGAGTTGTTGATCACAGGCTCCTGTAAGCTAAGAGCCAGTGCAGAAACTAATTAGGGAACAAATTGGAATTACTCTGTTTGGAAAGTTGTCATGGCCACTAGTGCAGAGAGAGCAGCAGATGTGCTCTCCAGGCCCTCTGGGAAGCTGCTCACGTGCTGTGAGAGGAAGGAGGGTCCTGCCTGTGTCCCTGTGCTGGGGTCAGAGCCTGGAGGTCACACTCCTGCAGTGGAGACACGGGCACCAAATGTGATATTAATACTTCTGGTGCTTTGGACAACAACTTTGTTGGGTTATTTTTTTTAAATGAGCAAAGCAGTTAATAGTTGCTAAAAGGTTATTTATTGCAGAAGCACCTCAGTCTCAAAAGGCACAGTCACAGACATCAAAGTTCATGCTTAGTTTTAGTATAAAGTCCCAAATAGAAGCAGAAGCTGCTCCTGTCAGGGTCCTGGGAAGCTGATGTTGGTGTGACAGCTCCTGACTTTTTCTTGGGTGTTGATGATGACATGAGAGAGCAAAGCAAAGCAAAAGCAAAAAGCAGTAGCAAAAAGCAAAAAGCACCAGCTATTATGTTTAAGCACTGTCCAAAACTACATTCCTAGAGCATTCACTGAAAACATTAGTTTGTTTTTCAACCTTCACTAGAACTCACACTGCTACTCTGGCATTTGAAACCTTTCACTTAGAAAAAGCATTAGAGTTCATACTAAAACTTACTTACTGACTCACTCACTTGTCCTAAAACTTAAACTTCCACCTCTACTTTATGTGTGAGTAGCTTAATGTACTTCAATCCATCCAAAGGCTTTGATTCAATCCCTGCACTCTGATTTCTCTCTGAAGAACTCAGAGAGACCCCTGACTCACTGACTTCAACCATCCTGCCCGTGGGGAGTGTCCCCTCCTCGCTCTGCCCAGCTGTCACTGTCTGAATTCCATCTGAGGTGATTGGGAATGTTCTGGTTGTCTGAAAAAAGTCCCTGCCTGCAGGTGGAGGAGGGTCGTGCCAGCCTCAGAGAGCAGAGAACCAGCAGGGTGACAGCAGGACATGGATAAAAATTAAAAGTTTTGTTATCATTTTTTCCAGAGTCATCAGCAGAGCCCCAGGTCTGAAGCTGGTGGTGGAAACCTTGATCTCCTCCTTGAGGCCTATTGGGAATATTGTTCTCATCTGCTGTGCTTTCTTCATTATTTTTGGGATTTTAGGGGTCCAGGTAGAGTATTTCCCTCCCCTGTGAGTGACTGCTGCAAAAGAGAAGCTGCTTTTCTCACCCGCTGGGGTTGAGGTGGAAATAATGAGCTGAAATGCCTCCAAAGGGAGATTTCAGATTGGGAAGAAAAGCCAGGCATTAGGAGAAATGATCCAGGGTGGGGTTGGCAGCAGCTCCCAGCAAGGATCTCAGGATTAGGAGAACAGACAGACCTCCCTGATGAACTCTACTAAAGGAATGAAAGATAAATCACAGAACAGACTTTTCAAAGCTGGTTTTTTTTTTTTTTTTTTTAATTTGTGTTCTCAAATGCAGCTTTTTAAAGGCAAGTTCTACTACTGTGATGGCCTTGATGTCAAAAACATCACCACGAAGGCAGACTGCACCAACGCTCACTACAAATGGGTCCGGAGGAAGTACAACTTCGACAATTTGGGGCAGGTAAAGTCCTCCCTGCAGGGATTTTCTGTGCCAGCTTTTCATGGATGAGCACCAGAAATGGGTGCCTTCAGGAGGATGTGGAGCCTCTATCATAGGAAGTTTCCAAAATTGATGCTGCAGTCGTCTATCAGTAGGTTAATACTTGCACTCGGTGATCTTTGAGGCCTTTTCCATTCTTGGTCATTCTGTGACTTTATCTGGAAATCTCTGTCTTTTACCCTAAATGTGTAAAAATGGATCAGATCAACTCTTGATCTCTTGCTATGGTTGTACAATTCCTTGGTTTTAGGAGTGTTATCCTAAAGCCACTGCTTTGGGATGCAATCCCTCAACTGCCCCTTTTATTCTCTTGATTTGTTGCTGTTCTGTTTGCAGCTGAAGAAAATAATGTGCTTTATAATGGCTGAAAAGCAGGCCAGGCCATAGGAGGGGTTGGGAGTTCCTTCTCTGGGGACTGAAAGGCAAGAACAGCTGTAAAGGGTGGTGTTTGCACCATTTAATTAGTGACTTGTCTTCATTTTCTTCTGTCTTCACTCAGAGCCAGGATTAAAAAACACGAAGGAGACAAATTTTCTCGTGTTTGGGATTGGTTGTTTATTAAATCTTATCTGAAGTACAGAGAGTTCTGCAACACTTCTAGCTACCAGCTAAAAGCGAGTAAAATGGAGGTGAATTTAGCTAGCTACAAGGTTTTTTAAAGCTAAACAGTCCAATAGATTATTAACACCTATATTATTTATACTTTTGACCCAATAACCAAACTCCTGTGACCCACAGTGCAGCACTAACTGTCCAAACAAAAGCTGCCTGAAATCATGAAGAAGAGGAAGAAGATGACCAAAAGGAGGCAGCACCCAAAATCCTCCATCTTGTCCCATACCGATTATTATATTATAAAAATTTAAAATTTACAACCCTTCACCATGTGAAATCACACACTTCTATTTAACTACACACCAGTGATTTTATCACTCAATTTTGGAAGCCTTCTCCAAGGCCTCAAGACAAAAGCAGTGTTCTCCTGGGGGGTCAGTGCCAGAAAGCACAGAAAGCTCAAAAAAACCCAGATTTCTGGGATCCAACAACCAACCCTTTGTGTCTGTTTTCCAGGCCCTGATGTCCCTGTTTGTGCTCTCCTCCAAGGATGGCTGGGTGAACATCATGTACGACGGGCTGGACGCCGTGGGCATTGACCAGCAGGTACCTGTCCTGCAGAGCCCAGCTGTGCTCCCCTCTCCAGCCCCAGCCCTGGGCACTCTGGGCTTTTTGAAATCCCAGGAATGAGCAGAGCTGTAGAACCTCCTCAAGGTCCTATTGAGCTGCCAGTTTTCCATTTTTTGGAGTTGGGCTGCTTCCCATGTAGGACAAGCTCTGATGTGTCCTACATCAGAGGATGTAGAATGAATTAGAATGAGGGTACTTGAGGATGGGAAACCACCAGGAATGCTGTGGGAAAGGCATTGAGTTGGGGAGTTCCGTGGCGTTTTCCGTGGGAAGTCGAGTCTCGCATGAGTAGGACCCACCCAGAGCCACAGTAACGCTTTGGACTTTATTTTCCCCACTTCTGAAGATCTGCTAACAACTGAGAAACATTAAGCAGGAGCCCACATCTGAAAAATTAAAAATCTGGAGCCTATCTTTAGCTAAAATAATCTTGCTGGTGGGATGATGCTCATCCACTGAGATTTATCTGAAGCTGTGTGAAATAAATGCCAAAATAATTAAATCTTGTAAGGCAGTTTTGGGTGTGTTTTTCACCAAACTGTAAAATTTTAGTCAGTGAGAAGGTGAGAGGAAAATACTTTGGGAAAAACCTCCTCCCAGTCCTCTCCTCCTCCTCACACAACTTGTTGCAGCAAAAAACTGATTTAACCCACCTTAAACCACTTCTCCCTCATTTCTCCCTCCTCCAGCCCGTCCAGAACCACAACCCTTGGATGCTGCTCTACTTCATCTCCTTCCTGCTCATCGTCAGCTTCTTTGTGCTCAACATGTTCGTGGGGGTGGTGGTGGAGAACTTCCACAAGTGCCGGCAGCACCAGGAGGCGGAGGAGGCGCGGCGCCGCGAGGAGAAGCGGCTGCGGCGCCTGGAGAAAAAGCGCAGGAGTAAGGAGATGTACCTGTCTGGTCGGTAGAGTGCCTTACAAACCAAAATCTTTCTGAGCCCTGCCTGCTCCCAAAGCAAGATTTCATTTGTGGGTTGGTTTGTTTGGGGTTTTTTTGTTGGCGTTCAGGAGGTTGCGTTGCTTTGTTGTCTCTCTGGCGGTGCCCTAAGGCTCGGGCTGGTGACGCCTTGGTGGTGGGGATTGTCACCTGCTCACCTGGCTGGGGAGCAAATCCCCCTCCAGCAGAGTCCTCTCTGTCCCAAGCACTGAGGGACACAGGGGTGAGCAGTTTTCCTGCTTCCCCCGTGCCTGGAGGCCACTCCGAGGCTCCCCTGTGCCTTAACGCGCCGCCTGCGGCTGAGGGTGGTTGATGGGGCTGGTTTTGGGATTTCTTGCCTCAGATAAAACAGGGGTGATGCTGTTTGGGATCATGGAGCATGGCCCCGCATGCCACACACACTGCATGGGGGCATGGACAGAGCCACGGCCTGGGGACAGCAGGGCAGCCCCGGGGTGGGACTGCAATTCCCAAAAATTCCTCTTGGGAAGATGTCCATGACAAGAGATGCTCGTCCCACTCCAGGCTGGGACTCAGTCCTGGGACTCGTTTTGTCCTTGGAACTCTGGCCAGGGGCAGGGCCATTAGCCAAAAGAAGCCTTTAACCAAAATTCCCTTCTCAGTGGGTCTAATAGGGACCATCAAACCCCAAACCCACCTGAGCCTGTGCTCCTTTCCTGTCCCAAACCTGTTCAACCAGCACAGAGTGGGTATTTCCAGGAAAACTGCCAGGAGAGCAGCCCCAGAGGTTTCAGGGAGCAGGGAGAGCCTGCCAGGCATTTTTGAGGAGTGAGCAAACCTGGCTTGGCCACTGAGATCAAAGCTGAGCTTAGTCAGGGGTAAGGCTGAGCTTTTCTGGCCCTGTTTGCTCACAGCAGTGCTGTGACTCTGCCTAGCTGTGTCATCTCCCGGGAGGAGCAAATATTGGTGGGACAAATTGCTTGTGTCCCACACATCAGGCCATGGATTATCCATTTCCAGCTGGAGAAACAGGCACAGTGCTGGGAGGAACCCCATCCCATTCCCTGCATCCCTGCAGCCCCTCTCCTGCTCCTCTGCTGCTCCTTGTTAGAGCCAGGGGACACCTCAGCACTAAGTGGTGCCACTGCTGTCCCCACAGGACCTTAATGACACCACAGGGAGGGCCAGGCCCATTTGATTTTAGCCAGTTGTGAGTTCAGTGCCTGGCTCAAAATGAAATCCAGCTCAGACACTGAGTCTCTCCAGAGATTTCCAAGAGTTCAAATGCAATTTCCTTCCCCTTTTCCCATTTTGCTTTGTGAGTCTGAGGGTGGAAATACTGAAGGCAGCATTTCCAGCACAGGGAGGAGAATCAGTTTTAGGGTCCCAGGGGTCCTCCTTGTGCAGCTTCTACCCCAATGTGCTGACCTAAAAGACATTCAGATAAAACTCGAAAGTTTATATGAAATTAAAAAAAATAAAAAAAAGGCAATTTTAAGCATCCTTAGAGAAAACAGGGGCACAGGTATGGAGGCACAGCTCAGTCCTTGATTAGGAAATAAATCTTATTAAAGCCTGGCTGTGACAGCACAGCTCAGACACCAGAAAGAGCCAGTCCCTGTCAAAGTGATGGACACTGTGACATTGTCCCTCTTTATCCACCACCTCCAAGGAGCTATTTCAGACCAGCCATTGCACAGATGAGGGTTGTAACATTTCATGGAGAGCACACAGGGAGGAGGACAGATTTCTGGAAGGGGATCAAGCCAATAGAGCAGCTGAGGAATGAGACATTTGGCCATGTGCTGGGTTTCCAGAAGGTTCCCTGGAAGTGTCTGGCTCTACCTGCAAGGACAGCTTGGCATCCAAGCTGGAGCTGTTCACGAGCTGAACCCAAATATCTGCTACACATTTGGGAAGTCGCTGTTTCCATTTCAAGGGATTCTTTTTTTTGTTTCCATTGGGAGTGGGTTTGAACCTCCTGGGTGATTTGATGTAAAAAAAAAACCATGGCAGACTCAGAAAGATGTGAGCTGTGCCTGTGGGCAGTGTGTGTGTGCTCGTGGAGCTGGGGGATCTGCATGGTGACAGCAGCTGGCAGCTTCCTCTGCTTCCATGTGTCCCTTCCACCGCTTCCATGTGTCCAGCACTCTGTGTCACCCCTGGGGAGCAGCAGGAGGGAGCCTGGTCACCCCAGGAGAGGAGGGAGGAGTGTGGGAATGCTGACAGAGACCTCTGCTTTTAACTCAGTCAGCATTCCCAGCACAGGACAGAGCAGGAGAGGAGGAAGAATTTGTGTTTTAACAGGAGGAAAATCCAGCCTTGGTCACAAAGGCACCCTCTGGGCTTGCTGTCTGCCTGGCACCTTGTCTGTGTGTCCTGTCCCCTGTCTGTGATGTCCCCTGGGGATTGAGGGCTGGGGGATCTGTCCCTACCTGCACACACAAAAATGCACCATGGAGCTGGAGCAGGCTGGGCTTGGGGCTGGGAATGGGTTGAACCTGAGCTGGCTGTTCTGGGTGCCAGTCCCAGGCTGGATCCAGGATTTGGGACCTGGCAGAGGAATTGTTCTGTGGAAAATACAGCCCTGGAATGGGTTAAACCTCAGCTGGGTGATCCTGGGTGCCAGTCCCAGGCTGGATCCAGGATTTGAAGCCTGGTGAAGGGGTTGGCTCCATGGAATTGGATAAACCTCAGCTGGGTGATCCTGGGTGCCAGTCCCAGGCTGGATCCAGGATTTGAAGCCTGGTGAAGGAGTTGGCTCCATGGAATTGGATAAACCTCAGCTGGGTGATCTGGGTCCCAGGATTTGATTCCCAGGCTGGATCCAGGATTTGGAGTCTGGCAGAGGGATTGTTCTGTGGAAAATACAGCTCTGGAATGGGTTAAACCTGAGCTGGGTGATCTGGGTACCAATCCCAGGCTGGATCCAGGATTTGGGGCTGGCAGAGGGATTGCTCCATGGAGAACACAGCCCTGCAGCAGGACCCAGCTCCTTCTCAGGTGGGATGGGGAATCATCACCTGCTTTGGGTTGATTTTTCAGGGAAGGTCCCTCTGAGCCCAGTCCTCTGCTGCCACCACCTCAGATCTTTCCAAAACATTTCTTCTTTCCCATCTGAGGGCCACTTTGCTGAAGGGATCAGCAGCAGCTTCACTCTGCTCAAGGAGAGCAGAGGGCAGGGGGTGAGGACACTGAGAAATGCATTTGATGTGGTTTTAAAGGCAGAACTGCTCAGTGAACTTTTTTATGTGAAAAGAAAAAAAATTCAAGATAAACTAGAATATTTTTCCTCACACTGTCCCTGCTCTATCCATTATATCCAAGTGTAATTTAACAATCCTGCTGCTCTCAGCCTTTTAATGAGCTTCTCAGAAGACACAGACCAAACCAGCCTCCCCAGATTGAAGGTTTTGATTAAAAACACGTGGATCAGCTTGATCTGCTCTGCCTGTGGGATCCAGGGCCAAACCCAGCCCTCCTGGATCTGCTGTGTCAGGTCAGCTCTGGAGACTTCAAAGGCTGCGAGAGGGTCTGGGTGACACTGGGGGCTGAGTGCAGAGCAGGAAAAGCTGGAAAAGCTGGAAATCACAGCTCCAGCTGGGAGCAGAGTGCCTTTCAGTGGTGTCCCTTCAGAAAGACCCCAAAAACTGAGAATTCAGAAATACTTTTTCCTGATTTCTATGAGAGGAGAGTGGCCACAAATCTGTTCCTCCCTCCGAGGCTTTTCCCACCAGAGCTGGGAATTGTGGATGGACAAGGCAAAATTTGAAGCCCCAGCAGAGGTGACTTTCAAAGCAGTGACTGCAAACCTTTCTCTAGAGGCTGGCACATGCTGATATTTCAATTTAAACATCCTGTCAGTGCCACAAAGCCTTTCTGTATCCAGCAGAATCACTTGAGCTGGAACTACAACTTTGGGTGCTGCATCCCTGAGTGTTCAGAGTTTCCAAGCATGGAATTCTCAAGCCCTGCTGCTTGTTTTTTCCAGGCAGCTGCAGGTACAGAGCTGCTCTGTTCCAGGCATGAATAACCCCATTAGGGCTTTCTAATGTTTCATGCAGAGCATTGTAATGGAGGAGCTGGAGCTGGGAATTGTAATGCCAGATAAAAATGCTTTTAAGCCAGGGGACAGGGCTTCATTAATTTCCATGTCAGCAGAACCACAGGCAAAGCTGAAATACTCTGCAGGGAGGTGAGATTCAAGTATTAGGCAGCATCTAAAAGCAGGGAGAGGAATGGCTGGGATTTTCCTTTTTTCATCTGTTTAATTGTTTCTTTTTTTTCCCTCCTGCATTTCCACCAGTTCAAACCAGCAGCTGAAGGGAAACTTGTATGTGTTTGATGGAGAGAGAGCATTTACAGAGCATGGAGTGCCAGGACAAGGGGAATGGATTCCCACTGCCAGAGGGCAGGGTTATGGGATATTGGAAAGGAATTCCTCCCTGGGAGGGTGGAAAGGGGCTGGGATGGAATTCCCAGAGAAGCTGTGGATGCCCCTGGATCCCTGAGAGTGTCCAAGGCCAGGCTGGACAGGGCTTGGAGCAGCCTGGGGCAGTGGGAGGGGTCCCTGCCCATGGCAGGGGTGGCACTGGGTGGGCTTTGAGGTCCCTTCCAACCCAAACCATTCCATGGTGACAGAAATCTTTGGGGAGTCTCATCCCAAAAAACCATTTTCCCAGAGATCCCAAGGCACATGTTATGTTTTGCCTGCTGGGATTAACAATGGACCCAGTGTCCCCTGTGTCCCCTGTGTCCCCTGGTTGTTGTGCCCACGCCCTGGTTGTGCCAGCAGCAGTGAGGGTGTGTGCAGTGAACCCTCAGCACCATTTGGGGACTTAAAATTCCCTCCAAGAGTTAAAACTGTGACCTGAGAGGAGCCCAGAGCTCTTTGCTGTGCTGTCAACAAAGCTAAAACTTCCTGAAGGGATTGGCACTGGCCAGAGCTGAGACTCTGGAGCTCAGGAACTCTGCCAGAGCTGCTCCCATGCTGCTGGAACTCCTCTGCCTTCCTGGGCTCACTGATCCAGCCCTGGGCACATCCCTGGGCACACCCCAGCTCCCTCTGCCAGCCTGGCACGGGCAGCATCTCCTGGAGTGGATGTTGCATGGGGTCCCCATGAGCATGGCCCTGCTGCATGTGGTTATTGTCACCTCTGTCACCTCCATCCCCGCTGCCCTTGGATGTTTTCCCCCGTGGGAGTTTCCTTTCCTGTCCCTTACTCTGACTTTGGGTTTTGTGTGTGCATCCTAAAGGAGCCAGGCTTCTCCTCGAGCTCCCTGGGGTTAAGCCTGTCCTAAATGTCCCCAGCAGGGATTTGGGCAGGCCTGGGCAGTGCTGAGGGACCTGTGAGACCCCTCTGGGCACCTTTGGCTCTGGCTGCTTCCTCCTTGGATTTTTCCTCTCCAGCCCATGGACAGAAGGAGCTGCCAGGGAATTTAGGAGGATTTCAGCTCAGTGCCTGACAGGGGGAAATGTCTTCTTGTGATTGTCCTTTATTTAGTTGATAAAACAGAATACACACCTGATCTTTGGCTGAATAGTGAATAAATCAGGCATTTGGGCAGGTGAGGGGTGGTTAAACCTCCTGCAACCTCTTTTCCTTATGTGCTGCCAACCCATCCCTGCTCATTAATCAACCTGGAATCCATTAATCAACCATTCATCATTAATAAATAGTCCCTTAATATAATATTTAACTATTAAGGGTATTGTCAGACCTCCCAAGGAGTTATTTGCACTCCCAAGAAGACATTTCCCTGTTTTTTTTTAAGAGGATAAGGATGTTGTAATCCTGAAAACACATGAAAGCACATCGTACAGGCTGAAATAAATATTATACTGCAATGTTTTTATTATTATTTTTCAGGCAGGCTGAGCTCAGTAGCAGAGACAGCCCCAGCAGTCCAAGATGACTCTAGGATTAAGGCACATGAAAGCAACAGAAAAAAAAATGTATTCAAAAACAGCTCTGGTTGCTTTCATCTTGTTTTTCCACACCCCTTAGCAGGGAGAAAAAAAAAAGCTTTGGTGACCCTGGTCAGGAGGAAATGTTTTTCAAATGCCTCCACTGTACTTTTAACTACCAGGAAAAAAAATGTAGTTGAAAGAGAGCTGCAGATCCTGTTTCCCTTTATCCAATTAATTTTAAGGTTTTGGATTCTGATCTGGTATCAGTTGCACCAAAAATAAAAAAAAAAAAATCCTCCCACATTTCAAGAGTCCTTCCATCTGAAAGGTATTAGCAGGATGAGAGGAGTGGGAGATGGATTTCAGGAGGGCACTGAGTGTTTCTGAACTGATTTCCCTCCTTATTTTCAAAGTGAAGCAACTTTTTCTGAGCTCTTCATGCACTTAAAGCTGAATTTGATTAAATATTTGCAAAATCCCCTCTCTGTGGAGAACAATCCAGCTCTGACTTGGTGTGACCTCAGTGTCTCTTCCACTTGTAAAATGCACAGTAATGCTTGGCCTTGTGTAAACTCAGAATATTTACATTGCTGAAGCTGGGGAGGAATTTGACTCCACACAGTGCCCACAGACATCCCTGTGGCCACACTTTCATTGCAGAGAGACACTCGCAGTAAATGCAGCCCTGGAGCATTCCCAGGAATTTGGTCACAGCCAGAAATTTCCATGTTTCAAAGGGAAAAAAGGAGGAATCACAACCAGAGGCAGAGATATAAAATTAATGTGGATGGTTTTAGGTGCAGCCATGCCCTGAGCCCTAGATCTATTGTTGAATTCTTTTTTTTTTTTTTGTAAATATAAATTTATATTTCTTTTTCCAGAGGAGCTTGTGCTGTCCTGGCAGAGCCAAGCGCTTTGTGGCTGTGTCCTGTGTGCTCCCATCCCTCAGGAATGCTCTGCTGCTTTTCCTTAAGCCTTCTGAACACCCCCAAAACCTTCTGGAGCTCGGGGCATGTCCTTCTCCCACCTGGAATATCCCTGGCAGCTGCAGGATTGGGAGAGATGAGTCCTGCCCTGAGCTTTGCCCTCAGCTGCAGCTGAAGCTTTGCTGGGTTTGAAGCTTTTCCCTCGGCTTTGGGTCCCGTGTCCACCCTGCTCCTGCCCTGCCTGCTTCCCATTCCACGAGGAGAGTGGGGCACAGAGGGAAGGACCCGGCTGGCACCACAGTCTGCTCATCCCAAAAACCCACAGGGCTGTCGTGGGAGGCAGGATCAGTCAGGGATCACTCAGGAATTACACAGGGATCACACAGGGATCATTTAAGGATCATTCAGGAATTACACAGGGTTCACACAGGGATCATTCAGGAATCACTCAGAGATTACTCAGGGATCTCACTCAGGGATTACACAGGGATCATTCAGGAATTACACTCAGGGTTCACACAGGAGTCACTCAAGGATCACTTAGGGATTACACTGTGTGATTACACAGGAATCATTCAGTAATCACTCAGGAATCACTCAGGAATTATACAGGGATCACTCAGGAATTACTCAGGGATCACTCAGGAATCATTCAGGAATTACACAGGAATCAGGAATCATTTAGAGAACACTCAGGAATTACACAGGAATCATTTAAGGAGCACACAGAGATCACTCAAGAATCACTCAGGGATCATTTAGGGATCACTCAGGGATCACACAGGGATCATACAGGAATCACTTAGGGATCATACAGGAATCATTCAGGGATCACTCAAGGATCACTCAGGGATCATCCAGTAATCACTCAGTGATTACACAGGGATTACACAGGGATAGCTCAGGAATCATTTAGGGATCACTCAAGGATCACTCAGGAATCACACAGGGATCACACAGGAATCACACAGAGATCACTCAGGAATTACACAGGAATCACTCAGGGATCATTTAAGGATCATTCAGGGATCACACAGGGACCACTCAGGAATCACACAGGGATCACACAGAGATCACTCAGCCCTCCCCATGGTTTGCCCAACTCCTCTCTCCACCCCATGTCCAGGTGGGAGGTGACCTTCACGCCACGTGTGGCGCTGTCCCTGCAGCCCCTGTGTCACTGCTGTCCCTTGTGTCCCCACAGAAGCCCAGCGCAGGCCCTACTACGCCGACTACTCGCCGGCCAGGAGGTACATCCACAGCCTGTGCACCAGCCACTACCTCGACCTCTTCATCACCTTCATCATCGGCGTCAACGTCATCACCATGTCCATGGAGCACTACAACCAGCCCAAGGTAGGAGCTGGGCCTCAATCTGAAATTAATTAGAAAATTGATAGGTGGAAAATTTATAAATGGATGTGAATTTATGTATCAGCTCCCTTATGTCAAAGGTGTTTAGTGTAAACAAGCCCCAAGCTGTGCCCCTCAGCACAGCTGCCCTGGGAGAAAATTGCCCATGGGGCCATTCCCAGTGATGCTTTAGGGTTTTGGCTTTTATATTTTCCATATATTTGTAATCCTGCAATTCTTAAGTGTATAAGTCTAAACTCTATACCCAGTGTGAGCTGCTGTTCTCTGTTTTGGTCAGACACAACAATTTCTGTTTAGGCTGGGAATCAAGGACACCTCACTGCCTCAGCCCTGAGAGATGGAAACAAAAGTGAGTTGGGGGGGAGCAAATTCGGGGTAAATTACTTCATTACCTAAAGCTGTAATTGGCAGATTAACCCCCAGTATGCAAATGAACCAAACTTATAAGAATGTGAAAACCCGTGACCCATCATCTGGCTTTGGGTGTAACTTCTACCCTAAGTGTACCTGAGGGCCCTTCAATAAATAGAAAAACTTTTTATCCCCTTAGTTTTGTCTGGCCTCTACTTTTAGATAGTCCCAAAAAAGCATCACCAGTTCTTGGGCAGCCTCAGCATTCTGATTCAGCTCTGCCTCAGCCAAAACCTTGATTTCCCTGCTTTGGGTAAAAAACCCCAAGCTAATGGGGAGTGAATGAAGCTTTTACCAGGAAAAGACCAATGCAAACATTTCCTCCTCTGATCCCAAACCTGACTGAGCCTCACACTGGAAAACAGTCTGGAGTTTTAGAATATTCCATTAACAGATATAAACTCAGAGATACAGCATGCAGAGTGTTTCTTTTCCTCAATGAATTTCGAATAAACCAATTTAAAAGTACAATCCTCCCCTTCTTAAATGTATTATAAAATCACTCTCCCCTCAGAACACTTTTGACATAAATCAAAGGGGCTGATATATAAATTTATTTCAATTTATAAATTTTCTATCTATAAATTTTCCATTTTGTTATCATTTATGAAGCTCTTGCTCAGCATTTACTTTTCCAGCATTCTGTTGTAACCTGCAAATGCCTCCTGGATGCTGAGCCAGAGAGTAATGTGGTGTGTGTGTGTTTGACACCAGGGTAATTCCTTTGCTTCCCATGGAAATGTTGTTTATCCAGATTAGGTTTTATTTGTGCTTGGTTTATGTTCACTTAGCACAGAGTTGTAAATCCAAATGCAAACGGTCACAAACGATGCGAGAAGTCAGGCTCAGGTTTTGGATGGAACAGGAAATTATCCCGTGGTTTTTAAGCTGCCATTTTTATTTTAGGTACTGGATCAAAAATAGGGATTGTTGCCAACACCTAAGGAAATTCCAGCTCTCATTCCCAAAATCAAGGGCATGGCCATGCCCTGGTGACCTCGCTGTGCGTGGGGGCAGCAAAGCCAGGCATCCCACAGAGGGGACAAAAAGAGCTTTCCTCTGCCTTGGGGTTTCCTGCAGGCTCCTCTGTTGCATTCATTTCCAATTTTGTCTGCTTTGACACTCACAATTCCCATTTTTTACTGAAAATTCAGAGTCCTGTGCTACACTGAAATAAATTCCCCTTCCCTCCCTCCTATCCCCCAATCCCTCCCTACCCCAAGAGCTGCTTCCCCCACCCCCAAGTGTCTATTTTAAGGCCCCACAAGATTCCTTTGCTATTGTTGGCCCCCAGCTCCAATGAAATCCATTGTAAACACTCATCATCCTCAAGTATAAACACTGTGGATTCCTGACTTCCGAGAGCGGCTCCGAGGGGAGCGGGAACGTTGCACCAAATATGGACACGCTTTGCCCAGCTCTGGAGATGTCCCATTTTTCAACAGGGAAAGGTTTTCATCCATCTCCAAGGTTTATTTATTTTCCCTGAGCTTTTTAAGCAAAGCCTTTGTCCCGAGGGCTGGAATCAGGAAATCCATCGAGGTTTTTCTTCTCCCCAAAGCTGGGCAGTTCAGACCAAGGAATCTTCAAGGAGATGGGGAAGGGGCGAATTTTTTATGTATGAACAATTCGTGCACTGAGCTTGAACCTGACATTTTCAGCAGAACTAATCTTAGTGCTTTGGAGGGTTTGGTTTGACTCAGGGGCTAAGCCTTTATTTGAGTTCTGCTGGGTGATTTAGTGAGCTCTGCGTGCCTTTATGACTTTATTCCTGATATTTCTGTGCTTCCCTCACCCTGCTCCCTGCCAGCCCCTCCACAGGGGTCTGGGAAGGGATAACTGGGCTGGCCTAACTGGGATCTCTCTTTCCAGTCCCTGGATGAAGCCCTCAAGTACTGCAACTACGTGTTCACCATTGTCTTTGTGTTCGAGGCACTGCTGAAGTTGGTGGCCTTTGGTTTCCGGAGGTTTTTTAAGGACAGGTGAGAGCATTTTGAAGCCCTGTGGATTTGGGATTCAGGGCTGGATTGACCCAGTTTCAGAGCCCAGGGCTGGCTCTCTGTGGGTGCAAACTTTGTTGTGTAAGAACTAAAAAATCCTAAGAACTGCTGGCTGTGTTTTGCAGGAGAAAATCTCCCAAAATTCCAGATGCATCTTTTCCCCCAGTATTTCCCTTTCCACCAGGCCAGAGGTCAGAAACACTTCCCAGTCAGTTTCCAGTCACTTCCCAGATTTTGTGGCTCACAGGATGTCTGTGCCAGCTGCTCTGAGCTGGTTTTGTACCACCTAAAAATGAGCTCAGATGAGAATGAGGAGATGCATTTGGGATTTGCTGGTCCCTGTTATCAATATAAAATCCCCTCCTAATCCCTCCATGGATTATCCCTGTGTAATTTGGATTCTGTGTGTGCTCCCTCTCTGTAGGTGGAACCAGCTGGACCTGGGCATCGTTCTGCTGTCCATTGTGGGGATCACTCTGGAGGAGATCGAGATGAACGCTGCCCTTCCCATCAACCCCACCATCATCCGCATCATGAGGGTGCTCAGGATAGCCAGAGGTGTGTCCTGCTCTGGGCTCCAGCCCCCCCAGCAAACCCTTTGGGCATTTGTCCTCCCAGCCCTGCTGCTTCATTTCCAGTGGGGAACATGGAATGGGCAGCTCAGACACCAGCTGGGGGTTCCATGGGGTTTTCCAGTGGCCTCTGAGGTTGGATTCTGATTCCAGCTGGGATCACAGAGCTTTTATCCTGGTCCAGAGCAGAGTGGGAAGTGATGGCAGTCAGGGATTGGGAAGATGCTCTTCACTAGTAAGGTAGTTCCCATATTCCTGCCTGGGCATGTTGGAACTTCTTGTAGGTTTTTTGTCCATTTTCATAGAATTCCAGGATGGTTTGGGTTGGAAGGGATCTTAAATCCCATCCCTGCCCATGTTCCTGTCATGGTAGGGACACTTTCCACCATCCCAGGTTGCTCCAAGCCTCATCTAACCTGGTCTTGGACACTTCCAGGGATCCAGGGGCAGCCACAGCTTCTCTGGGAATTCCATCCCAGCCCCTCCCCACCCTCCCAGGGAGGAATTCCTTCACCATATCCCATAACCCTGTGGCAGTGGGAATCCACTCGCCTTGGGACTGACAGTGATGTTCAGCCCTGCTGTGATGGAGAGAACTCCCCACATGTATAAACAGCAATAAGAGAGATCTAAACCCTCCCTGCAAGACCTGAACCTTGAATCCCTTCCTGGATTTTCCCTGCAACAACCCCCAGCCCTGCTGAGCAGGATTTGCTCCTCATTTCAGTGCTGAAACTGCTGAAAATGGCCACAGGCATGAGAGCTCTGCTGGACACAGTGGTGCAAGCCCTGCCCCAGGTAAGCCCCCAAAATTCCTCCATGCCCAGGGTGTTCCCCTGGGGAACAGAAGTGCCTCTGAGGTCTGGGGACATCTCTGTGTTTGGTGGCCTCCAGAAGCCACCTGGGGAGGATCTCAGCTTTCTCCAGGCTTGGGAGCAGAGTTTTGCACAGCTCATCCTGGAGTGGGTTTGATGGAAGAACCAAAATGACGGGAGAAGAGTTGCCAGAGAGCAAATTCCTCCAGGCAGAGCTCCTGCAAAGCCCAGATTTCACTGGCAAGTCTGGGAAACACAGGAGGGACAGGGAAGGAGGTTGGAGAAAGCACTGGGAGCTTCCAGCTCAGGGGTTTTATTTGGGAGGCAGGAACAACCACAATTATTGACAGAGGTGCTGCAGCCTTGGAAAGGCAAACTGGGGAGATACTTCTGAGAGTTAAAATCTTGATTTGGAGTCACCAATCACCAGATTCTCCTGAGCTGCAAGAGAAACAACACTTCCAGACTTAGGGAATTTGATGGGATCCTGCAAGTGTTCGTTTCCTGGGATTGCTTTTTTATTGATCTGAGAAAAGAAGGGAAGAAACTTTTTCTGGCTTTCAGTCCTCCATCAGAATTCCAAGGTGTTTTTTTTTTTTTTTTTTTTTAATTTTATCCTTTTTAAGGTGTGTTCTGCTGGTTTGTGGGTGTGCTGGTGTGAGCTGTGATTTTTCAGTGTTTGGAGTTGACTCAGACCCCTGCCCATCCCAATTCCCTGGATCCCAGGAGCAGCCTGGGGCAGACCCCGTGTGGGAGTCTCCTCCAGAGGATGAGTGGCCACAAGAGGATCAGCAGCAAACATAGAATTACCCAAAAGCACCCCTGGGACTCAGTTCCTAAGCACAAAGCAAGCCACAGTCTACTCCAAGAGAGCTGGAAAACTCTCTTGAAAACAAACAGGAATTTCTTTTCCTTGCAAAACCCATTTGCTTTGCTCTCCATCACTGCCATGAAGATGTTTCTAATCTGAGCATTTGCCTTTTGGCATCCAGATTTCCTTAAGGATTTGGGCTGAGGCTAAAGCAGGGATTTACCTGCCTGACCCCTGGGCTGGCATTTGAAGAAATCCTTGGATTTGTGTCTGTTTTTCCAATTTACAAAGCATTGTCACCACAGACCATATTTTTTCTCCCTCCTTGTTTTCCCCCAAACAATAGGGTGGCTCCAGGCCAGGCTTTTGGTTTCCTTGGGGTGTTCTTGCAGTTTGCATTCCCAGCAAGGTCTCTTGTCAAGGGAAAACCCCAGGGATATTCCCAGCAGATTAAAAAAAATGCCACTTTGGCCTCCAGTGAAGCTCAGAAAATGAGAAGAGAATTTTAGGAAGAGCTCTCTGACAACCATCACTCTTCATAAAGCTGCAGCTTTCATCTCCAAGGCAGGGCATGAGTTCCTACCCTAATTAAATCAGCATCCTAAAGCCACAGCTGGAAAATCCTCATAGAATGTGGTTTCTAAGTGACAAATAAAGCTAATTTAATGTTTATTCATTCAGGTTTGGGGGGAAATTCTTTGTCTGCTGTGTGGAGAATGCCCATTTATGGGCTGACAATGACAAGGAGCTGTCACTGCATTTTTGGGGGGTGATTTTCATCAGCTTTGGATTTGGTTTTTTATTCAGCAATTTGAGTAACACTTGGAGAACCAATTATCCCCAAATTTGGAGGAATGCAGCATTTTGATCCAAGACTGTCACAGGATTAATCTCCTCTTTTGGGATTTCGGTCTGAGCTTGAGCTGCTCTTTTCAAAGTGTTCCTGCCCTGCTCCTTATGTGGTGACCTCTGTCTGCCAGGTCACACCTTCTCCTCCACCTGATCTGTGGAAAAAAATGAAATGGAGAAGAGGGAAAAAATGAGGAGAGGCCACAGAGACAGAAAGAATAGTGAGGGAATGATCTGAGATTGACTCCTCTGCCCACCTTCCCCATGTCCTCTCAATCCCAGAAAAAAATCCCAGCTCCTGGTTCTTGTTTTAAGGATTCAGTGTTGGAGATTCAGCCCTCCCCTGTTGATGGAATACATTCATGTTCACTCTTCCTATTTAAAAAAAGTAAATCTGGTGAGTTTAGTCTGAATTAGCCAAGTTCATTTTTTCACTGGATGTAATTTTGGTTTTTTTTGTTGTAGTACTTGTTTTCAGAGAAATGGTAGATAAACTACTCTCTTGTCTGGTGAACAGGAGAGCAGTGAACTCCTTTAATCTCTCAGTGTGGAGCAGTTTTTCAAGACCTGCTTCAAGTGTTTTCCTTTTCTTTCTGAGCTGCTGCTCGTTAGGGCTCCATAATGAATTACCCCACTCATCCATCACTGATCATTTCCCTGCTCCTACATCTGGTGGCTGCTGGGTTTGGAAGCAAAGGCTCCTGTTTGATGGTTTTCCTTTAGTCCTTTTCCCAATCCCAGCTTTCCAAAGTCCAGTTCACCCTTTCTGTGTCAGATTTGGGTTTATGTTCCTGGTGGGAGTGAATACCACAGCTTATCCTGGAATCCAGACCAATTCCCACCCTCCAGCAAAAATAAGATGTGGAACTTCCCTATCAAGAGATCTGGGTTGTTTTCCCTTCTCTGGTCTCACTTGATCCATGGATGGCACATTAATTCCCTGCAGGCTGGACAGGAGACTCCTCTCTGTCTTCCAAACCTTGGAACTGCCCCCACAGGGACTCAGTGCCAAGAAAAAAGCCAAGAACTCCTCACTCCAGCAGAGCCCTGAAGGGCAGGACCTGAATTTGCTCCTGTCCAGGAGTTTATCTCCTCTTGGTGCTGTAATTCATGGGTTTATCTCAATCTGAGCTCCTGAAGAGCTTTTCTGGCATTGTCCAACAGCAGCTGGGGGACAAAAACAACAACCTAGAGACCCTGGAGAGCCACAGGGATGTGAACTCAGGGAGCAGGAATGGGAATGTGTGAGCAGCCAGCTCTGGGGATGATGGATTTTGGGAGATAGGGAAGTGTGGGCTGTGCTGCAGAGATCCCTGAGGGACCCCTCAGTGATACAGAATTCCAGAGGTACAAAAATCCTGCTGGCTCCTGGGGCTGAGGGGACGCAGAAAGGTGACTTTGCCCTCCAAGGTTCTGGCTCTCCACCAGCCCTGGAATTCTCACAGATTCTCTGTTTTCCAGGCAGATGTGTCCATTTTCTGCTGGGCTAGTGCATAAATCAGGCTGTGTTTTCCCACTGCCAGGATTGCTGCCTTGGCTGGAGAGGGATGGAAGGGAGATGGGGAGGACTCATGGCCTTGGAAAGGCTTGGCAGGAGTTTAATTTTATGAGGAATTGCTCTGGACAGGCATCCCAGGGAGCTGAGTGCATCAACAATGGGAATGCCAATGGATGTCAGAGCAGGAAGAGGCACAGGGGGAAGTGGCTTCACCTGAGGGGTGAAGGAAACACAAATTCCATCAGAGCTAGATGGAGGTGTGGAGAGGAAAGCCCTTCCCTTGAGCTCAGGAGGTTATTCCAGAGTTTTTGCAGTGGTAGGGCACAAATCCAGCTGGGATAGACTGGGAGAGGCTGCAGCCCCTCCTGGAGGCTCTGGGTGACATGGGGACAATGCCAAATGTCCCCACAGCATCCCAGGGCTGCCAGCCAGCATTCCAGAAGGGAAGGTCCATCCAGGAGAATCACAGATACTCACCAGCATCTCCAGCTCTTGTGGCTTCTCTGATGTCCTCAGGGCACCAATAATTATCCCCAAAACATTCTTCATCTGTGCTTCTCTCCCTGCAGTCCCCAGCCCCCCTTGGCTCTGGATTCCCAGGGAATGATGGATAGCCCCTGGCTGCCACAGAGATGTGAAATCTGGAGTTTTCTGGGCCCAAGTTAAGGGGAGCTGGATGGATTTCAGAGCCTGGGCTGAGCTGCTCAGAGCCAGAACCACTTCTCAGGGCCTGCTGGGGCTGCCAGAGCCGAGGCTGCTGCCAGAGCTGGATTCCTGCTCCTGGTGGAGCATCCCAGCCTTTGGAGAAAAGCTCCTGCCCCCTCCCATTCCCTCCAGCAGCATGATTCACACACCATCTTCTCCTTGTCTGCTCTCAGTAGATCTCAGAGTGCTCTGGAGACATCAATTACAGATCCCCGAGGGAATTCCAAAGGGGAACGTGGAGTTACAGGACGGGAATGACTCACACACACAGGCTGCCTTGGCTGTGCCCAGCCCCTGCCCCAGCTCCTGCTCCTCACACAGCCCTGGCAGTGTGCCTGGGGCCCTTCTCCATGCCCAGGCCTTGCTGGAGGCCAGGGCTGAAGAGGACTTCTCCTCCTTCTCCTTCTCCTTCTCCTTCTCCTTCTCCTTCTCCTTCTCCTTCTCCTTCTCCTTCTCCTTCTCCTTCTCCTTCTCCTTCTCCTTCTCCTTCTCCTTCTCCTTCTCCTTCTCCTTCTCCTTCTCCTTCTCCTTCTCCTTCTCCTTCTCCTTCTCCTCTCCTTCTCCTTCTCCTTCTCCTCCTCCTTCTCCTCCTCCTCCTCCTCCTCCTTTTCATTTTCCTTTTCCTTTTCCTTTTCCTTTTTTTTTCTTTTCTTCCTTCTCCTCCTTCTTCTCCATTTCCTTCCCTCTTCCCTCTCCCCTCCATTGAAATCCAGGTACTATCTTTTACAGATAACCTGGCAATAACTCCCATGTCACCCTAAATTCTTTGGGATTTCATCAATGCCATAAGTTTGCAGGCTGATTTTTCAGGCATCAAAATACTCAGGCTGCTTAGAGCAAAACCCAACGCCCTCTTCTGTTACCTCAACCTCAAAAGTTTGTTCATCACTTTTATTTTAATTCCCTGTAATTATTTGCTCATTTGCCTCCCCAGCAGTGTGTGTGGTGTGTTTGTGCTTGTGCTGATTTCTAATGGCTCCCAAACCATCAGTGGTCCAGCAGACAGGAGTAGAAAAGCTATTCCAGAAGGCAGCAGAGGCAGATGAAATAACCCAGCCCAGCCATCCACATCCCTGTTTTATCTTTATTATTCCCTGGAGGATGGTAATAATGTTAGGGAAATTGCAGAGCCAGTTTAGGCTTTATAGCAATTACAGCCTGCACTGGGTGATTGGACCATTCCCATTTCTTTAATATAAAAAATCCCCTCTTTCATCAGCAAGGGCTGTGTTGATTTTATAATGATAGATATCACACTGATAAACTTTCTGATTAAATTAAGTGTAGTCAAAATAACAAAAAAAAAAAAAAAAAAAAACAAAAAAAAAAAACCTGTGGCTGTGTCACCTCAGAGAAGAAAACTCTCCCAAACTCAGAGCTCACTAAATTGCACCCCAGAGACCAGGAATCCCTGGGCCTGACTGCCTGGGTCACCAACTAGTTCTTTGGATTTTAGGGATAAAATCCCTCTCGTGGTGCTGAGAACTCACTTTGTCTCAGTTAGGAGCTGCTCACAGAGCGATTAAAGTGGCAGCAGAGAGAAATGTGAGCAGTTCCTTGCAGGTGGGAGCAGGTCAGGTCACTCTGCCCTTCGTGTTCTCAGCCTGAATCACCAAAAATCTGCTCCAGGAGGTGTTTTTGAGGCTTGGAGTCTGTGCTGGGATGGAGTCCAGCAGGAGACTGTGATGCTGGTGGTGTGAGGAGCTTTTGTGCTGTTTGCACATCACTTGTCACCCCCTTCAGCCACCCTGGGGGGATTGGAACACCTCCAGCACCACCTGGAGCTGCTGTGTTGGTGTCTGGGATAAGGATTTTCCTATGGGACACCAAAAGCTAAAATCTGGGAAGTTCTTGAGAAGAAAATCAAAAGGCTCAGGGAGTTCTCCTCTCCCTGAGCATGCAAGCTCTCCATGCCAGTGAAGCATTTGGAAACCAGCTCCTCCTGTGGCTGGTTGCTGTCTCAGAGCCCCGAGAAGGGAAAGGAACCCAAAACCCAAAGCAGAGCCCTGCCCCACAGAGTGCCCTGTGCCCAAATTCCAGACCAGGGGAGGGAGATGGAGAAGCTGCTGCTTTCCCCAGGGGCATTTCTGCTCCTTCCCCTACACCAAAATCTCCCTGAGCCCCTTAAAGCAGAACTCAGGGGGAGCAGGGTGCTGCAGCCAAGGGAAAGCTGATTTCTCCCTGCTATGCTCGCGTTGAAAATGTGACTGAGTGATTTCATTCATGACCTCGACTTGCCTGACCCTTCTTCTGCTTTCTCCCTGTGTAGGTAGGGAACCTTGGCCTACTTTTTATGCTCCTGTTTTTTATCTATGCTGCCCTGGGAGTGGAATTGTTTGGCAAGCTGGGTGAGTAATGGTCCTGAGCCGCTCGCTCCATCCGGTTGGTGTTTATTTGGTATCTGCTGCTTCCTTCTCTCTCTCATTCTTGGGCCGTCCTCATCTTCACACTCAAGTCCTGAAGATGGAAGTTTTTTCTTGATCTCAGGGTCACAGCTGACACATGAGGATGGAACCCAGAACTTTTCTAACACACACACACAAACACATTTAGGGCTTTGTCCAGTACCACCCTTGGCTGCAGAGAAATTCTTTGCTGTTTAAACATCATTGCCCAGCATGGATTTGTTCAAGTTTGCTACTGGAAACGAGTCTGCAGAGCTGGATGGGGGTCAGGTTCCTGCTGGAGGGATGCCACCATAAACATGTCCCTGCTCAGAGCTTCCCCCACACCCCATCAGTTCTCTGCACTTGGCTGCCACTGCTCTTCCAGCCCCCAGGGCTGTGCCGTGCTCCCAGCATCACCTTCCCCTCTCTCCATCAATCAGGAGCCATCCAGTGCTCCCTGCTGGTCCAGCATTAATTAATCCTCCAGCCTGAGGATACTGGAGCTGCTCAGGAATGTGCCCATCACTAAAATCAAGCAAACCCCACTTTGCCCAGCCTGGAAAATGCTGTTGGAAGGAGCTGTGTCTGCATCCTCAACATTTCCATCCCAATTAGAGCTCCAGGAGCACCAGAAGGGCCCTTCCTGAGCAGAGTTTATGGCTGACATTAATCCCCTTTATGAGCCCAGCCCTCTGCTCAGATTACAAGTGCCTGAGAGCAGAATAATTCTTTCAAGCAAAACCAAATTATTTTTCAGTCTCCTACAAATTCCGGGGGAAAAGAATTAGTTCTGCACCCACCCTGAGTGAAGCAGTGTGGGTTTATATTCCATGCCTGGAGTTATGGGTGTATTTGTTCAGTCACAGAGGTGAAAAATGGCTCTTCTGGTGTTTCCACACAGAGCTGGGCAATGCCAGCCCAGGGAACCCCACTGGGGCAGGACTCTGCTTCCCAGCCCAATTTAATGGAAATATTCTCTCCTTTTTCCTGGTCAGTCCACACCAGCCACAAGAACCATCAGCCCTCTCTCCCCCAGGACTGGTCATTTGTGGGTTTTTCTTGGCTTTTTTTTTTTTTGTTGTTGTTTTTCCTTCCAATTTACCTCGGAATAATTACCTAAGACTGAAATGCCCAACCAAGAGCCATTGCTGCCTGTCCTAATGGATATTTAACGAGGTTGTGTTTTATGGGAAGATGGATATTTCATATGTTCAATTTGCATTCATTAGGCTATTAATTCTCAGGGGGAAAATGTCAAATTGCTCCACTTTATCTCAGTGAAAATATCCCTCGTGGTGGATGTAAAAAATCATCAAGGCAACGACGCAAGCAACAGGAAAACAGACAAAGGAGGCTGTAGAGCAGAGTAAAGAAAATCACAGAAATCATAAGATCATGGAATCATGGAAGGGTTTGGTTTTAAAAGGACTTTAAAGCCATCCTGGGCCACCCCCTGCCATGGCAGAGACACTTTCCACCATCCCAGCTTGTTTCAGATCCCGTCCAACCTGGCCTTCAATGTTTCCAGGGATGAAAATTCCACCAGCAGCATTTCCACTGCTCCTGGTGTCCTGTCCCAAGGTTCTCCAGCTGAAATCACCTTTCCCCCTGCCCTCCCTGTTCCTGCTGGGCAGGACATCACCACCCCCTGATGCCATGAATCCATGGGACGTAGCTCAGGGTGCCAGCCCCAGCTTTGGGGGCTGCTGTGGATGATCCAGCATGGCTTGGCTGATGTGCTGCTCCTTCCCTGTCCCACAGATTGCACTGATGAGAATCCCTGTGAAGGCCTGAGCCGCCACGCCACCTTCACCAACTTTGGCATGGCCTTCCTCACCCTCTTCAGGGTGTCCACGGGGGACAACTGGAACGGGATCATGAAGGTGTGTGCAGTCCCTGGGGACTTCCTCTTCTGGGAGAGCTGTAGGTACAGTTTTCAAAGATTTAGGCAACTCTTGGGTGAAAACAAAAATGGTTCCTCTTAAAACATCAAAATGAGGCTTCCTGATGTAAAAGCCAGGTGTGTTATCAAGCAGAGGTTTGTCCTAAGTCTCAGCCAGCCTGAAGGTTTATTCCTGGATATAATAGTTAAGGAAAATGATGCCAGGTTTTTTGTCTGGGAGGAGTAAGCATGTGCTTGGGATGTGTCATGGAATCACAGGATCATGGAATGGTTTGGGTTGGGCAGGGACACCTTCCACCATCCCAGGTTTCTCCACACTGTGTCCAACCCAGCCCAACACTCCAGGGATGGGAAATCCAAAACTTCTGGGCAGCCCATTCCCCTTCTTCGTAGGTGCTGCAATTCACCATCTCCTTATTTTCTCTTGCCTGTTTCAGTCGTACCCACTTTGTGTTTCTTTTGTTGTTTCTGCACCTGGAGGCCGAGTAGAGCCTCGCTAATGCTGCCCTGTCCCTCCCTGCTGCAGGACACGCTGCGGGAGTGCACTCGGGAGGACAAGCACTGCCTCACCTACCTGCCCGTCATCTCCCCCGTCTACTTCGTCACCTTCGTCCTCATCGCCCAGTTCGTCCTGGTCAACGTGGTGGTGGCAGTGCTGATGAAGCACCTGGAGGAGAGCAACAAGGAGGCCAAGGAGGACGCAGAGATGGACGCGGAGATCGAGCTGGAGATGTCCCGAGGAGCCAGCGCTGCCGGCGGGAGCAGGAGCGGGGGGGTGGCTGCGGAGAGCCGGGAGCTGCACGGGAACCAGGAGCTCAACAAAGGGCAGCACCCAGCCCTGGTGAGAGCCTGCACACAGCTGGGCTGGGGAGGGGATGGATCCCACCGGCCTGACCAGCAGATTCCACACAGAGCCAGAGGATGGGAGACAAGGAGCTGTCCCAGCCCCTACAGCAGGGAGTCACCACCACCCCACACCCTGAGCCAGCTCCCAGGGCTCCTGCAGGTGGAAGGTGCTGGAAACGTTATCCTGGCCGTAATTCCAGAGGAGGGCTGAAAGTCCATCTCTCCACTTCATTCTCAGGTTGTGGATTTTAAGTTCAGAGCCATAAAAGCCACAGGTCCCTGTCCTGCTGTCCTGGCCAGTCCGTGTCATTTTTCAGGACCTTGTTGTTTCAGCAGAACCAACCTGAGCGATCCCAAAAAACCTGGGAGTGCTGGCACTGGGAAGGGACAAATTCCCTTTACCTGGGCACTGCTCAGGTTCTGTTTAATCCCACTTTGGGATTTCCAGAGGATGCTGCAGCAATCCATTGCTGGTGTAAACCTGCAGCTCCCCACTGGCTCTGCTTAGGACATGCAGGACTTGGGGGGCTGGAGGTTCCTGGGTTGATTTTCCAGACACTGAATCCTATCAGTCCTCTAGGAAAACAATCAGAAGTGCAGGGGGGGAGGTAGGATGTGAGATAATTGTCTCATCCCATGTCAGCAGCCTGTGATTAAGAGTGAACATGGAATTGCTCTGTCACCATGATCACAAATAAATCTACCGCGAAATCAGTGGGGGCTTGGAGATTAAATTACATTAAATTAGATTTTTGTGAAATCTATCAGACTCCATTAGGGCGAGGAAAAAGATTTGGTTACACAGCAATGGGGAATTGACTATTTGAATGTTGTTCCTGACAGACATTCCTGCAGGGAAATGCACAGGTTGCATTTCTAAGCGAGGGAAGAGAGGGCACATCCTTTCACACAGGCTGGGATTGCAAACAGTGCATTCTCCTTGGGTTTTCCTCATCTTCCAATGCTGCCCAAGGACACAGGAGCCAGGCAGAGCCTCCTTTTAACCCTGGAGGTGGGGAGGTTCCTGCTGCACTTCCCACCATGTCCCACCATGATGTCCCACCCATCGTGGTGTTGTGCTGAACTGTCCCAAACCTGTCCCTTCAACGCCACAACCTTTCCAGCCTCTGTCCTTTCCAGCTGAGAAATCCCAGAGGAATCAGCCTTGTGTGGGATGGGAGTGAAATCCTCTTTTTAGCCCTTCAAATGTGCATTTGGTGTGCAGGGTGATGTGTGAGCAGTGTGACTTCAAATGTGAAACCCAGAGCTGCAGGCAGATTTTTTGTTTGTGGAGAAAACAGTGTCAGGTTTGATTTTATTGTTGTTGTAAGAACTTGTTTATGATACTGAGGAAACTAAGGCAGAGGGGGATCAACATCTCAGGCTTCCAGCAATGCCCAGAGCTGGGGATTCAGGGGATGCTCCAGGGAGATTCCCAGCAAACCAGAAGAGCTTCAACTCCCTCTGCTCCCCATCTCCCCACATGCCCAGGTTTCTGATTCCCAGGGTATGGGATCAGGCTCTGGAGTGCAGCAGCTGTTTCCCAGCAATGAGGAGGAGCAGTAGTGACATCTCCAAACCATCCTCACTGTCCAGAGCAGCTCTCCAGGTGGCAGCCAACAAATTTCCCATCCATGGTTCATATTTCAAGCACTTATTTCATTTGAAATTTCCCCACATCCTTAATTCAGTCAGGTCCCAGCAGCTGAACCCTTAAAAACTGAAGTGGCTGATGTCCAGAAGGGCTTTCTGTCCATTTGTTCCAGCCAAAGACAAGCTGAGCTTTAGGAGCCAAATCCTGAGATCCTTCTGTTCAAGTGCTGAGACCTTTTGTTCTCAGTGTGGCTCCAGGCTATGAAGGAGCCCCAGGCTGCCCCCAGCTCAGGTGGGGATGGAGCTGATGAGCTGGGATGGCCAAGAACCAACTGGCACTGGCTGCTCAGGCTTTAATCCATCAGCTGAGAGCCCTGGGTGGCTCCTGGGCACAGCCACACTTGGCAGAGCTGGATGCCAACAAGCTGTAAATACCTGCTGGCCCCCCTTCCCAGCCAGGCTCCACAGGGTGGAAGCATGGAGTAATTCATCTTGGGGTGTGCATCTTCAGGGAGCTGAGGAAAGACATTTATTATCCAGAAATACAAGGGAAAAAACAGATTTAACCAGATCCTTGGTGAGCTCCAAACCTGAGGGATCTCAGGGACAGGTTTTGCTGGCAGAGAGGGAAAATAGCCCGGCAGAGCAAAACAAAATACATTTAATTTAAGACATGCAGCTGGGAAAATGTTTTCAATCAGTCACTGGGAGGCTGACATTAAAGGAAAACCAGAGGGATTAGCTGTGGTTTAGATAAAAGGGTAACCTGGGAGGGAATGTGTCCAGCCAGGCTGCAGGGCCTGGCCCAGGGGCTCCTGCTCCCCCAACCCTTGGCCAAGTTGTGGCATCACCTCCCAGCTTCTCCATCAGCACCTCAGGGACATCATTTGTGTCCCTAAAGCTTCCTGTGAGCCCAGGGTGGATTTGCTGAGCAGGTTTAAGGTTTGTGTGTGCTCTGTGTGGGCACTTCCAACCAGTCCCATTTCAGTGACAACAGAGAAAATTCCCATTTCTATCCCCAGACAGGCTCCACAGCCCCACCCTCACTGCCACCGTGTCTCCTCCTTCCCTCTGCCTCCTTCTCCAGGGCTCAGTGGTGCCCAAAATGCTCCAGGTTTTAGGAGAGAGGCCTCAAGGTGTGCAGTGGTTAAATGTGTTTAAATGTCTGCCCTGTGAGTGTGTTCTGGGGAGAATTTCCAGAAGGATTTGTTTTGGCCCCTCTGTCCTCTGTTTGAGGAGAAGGATGTCACCCTCAGGCCTCCTGAAAGCATCTCCTTGGAACCTCAGATCAGGAAAATGTGAGAAATGCTGCTTTCATCATCCTTTTCCCTGGCCTTTCCTTTCTCTCTGCTTGTCCAAGAGTTGACTTTGAACAAAGAATTGGCTTTTTTAGTGCTGGGTCATTGATGCCTCCTTTATTCCAGCCCCATCCTGAGCCCTTCCCTCAGTGTCACTTTGCTGTCCTGCATCACCACAGCTGCAGGCTCTGGGTGAGACACCTGCACAAGGTTTGGAAGCAAAAAAGAGAAGGAATTCCCCTATATCCTGGTTTGGAAGACAGATGTCTGCTAAGAAAGGCAGGAACTCCTCTTTGAAATGGAGAATGTAAACCCCTCCCTCCAAATTATAATAATAATTTTGAAATTAAGGGGCTCTCAGGTAAAGATATGGGAATAGGAATAACAGTTCTTTACTAGGAAAATTAAAATAGAAATACAGTATTACACAGAACAATCCCAAAAAACTGCCAGAGTCAGAATCCAAGCTGACACCCATCAGTCAGTCAGGGTGTTGGCACAGTCCCATTAAATCCTGCAGTGACAGATGTGGTTGAAACAGTTTCCTCTGAAGGCTCAGTGATGATGTAGAAGGGTCCGGTTTTCCTCTGGAATCCAGTGGAAAAGGCTGCTCTGCTGTTCCAAATCTCAGTTTTTATCTAGGGCTTGGCTCCTCCCCTGGCTGGAGCATCTCCCAATGGGATGATGTCATGTTATCAGTCATGCCCTGGGTCTTACAATGGCCCATTAACAGGAGATATCTCCTGGAGGGAGGATGGGTTATGGAAAAGACAAAGATGACTGGCCCAGCTGGTTTAACAGATGACCCATTAACAGAGAACATCTCCCATGGAGATGAGGATCACTGCCCCTCCTGGTCTCAGCAGACGGTGACATAATCCATACTTTTGGTCACATCCTGTATTGCAGCCTAAGACACCCCTTAACTTCCTTTCTCGTTGCTCTGCAGGGCAGTGCAGCCTCCCTGAGGCCCCAGGATTGCCAGAACCTGCTGACAGTCCGTAAGATCTCCGTGTCCCGGATGCACTCCCTGCCCAACGACAGCTACATGTTCCGGCCCGTCACCCCAGCCAAGGCCCCGCTGCCCCTGCACGAGGTGGAGATGGAGACCTACCCCTGCAAGGCCCCAAGAGGTACCAGCCCTGCAGACTCCCCTGCACTCAGGCAGAGTTTTGGGTTCCTCACAACAAGAAGGATGGAGAGTGTCCAGGGAAGAGGCTGGAGCGGCTCGGAGGGCTCAGCCTGGAGGAAAGGAGGCTCAGGGGGAAAGTTCTCACTCTCCACAACTCCCTGGCAGGAGGGTGCAGGGTGAGGCTCTGCTCCCAGGGAATAGGGCCAGGATGAGAGGAAACAGCCTCAAGTTCTGCCAGGGGAGGCTTGGATTGGATGTCAGGGAAAATTCCTTCCCTGGGAGGGTGTTCGAGCATCCGAACAGGCTCCCAGGGCAGTGGTGGGGTCACCATCCCTGGAAGGGTCCAAAAAACCTGGATCTGGCACTTGGGGACTTGATTTAGTGCTGTCCTTGGCAGTGCTGGATTAATGGAATTAATGGATTCACTGGAATCTGTGGTCTTTCCAATTCCATGATTGCATCCACAGGGCAGCAGCTGCACAGGGGGGTTCAGTGGGGAGCAACCAACCCAAGCATGGCCTGAGCAGGCTTTGCTCCCATTTAATTTGTTTAATTCCATCAGCACAACAGTGGTTTTCCACATTCTGCATAATTCCACGTTTCCATCACTGTTGGAACCCTGGTCACTGAGAATTTTAGACTTTCTGTGCTAACAGACACTAATCCCCAGAAGAACACTGCATTTAACCTGAAGCCATGGAAAATGCTTCCAAAATTCAATAGAACCAAATTTATAAGTGTGTAGTTTAAATGAAAGTGTGTAATATCACACGGTGGAAAATTCAAAGTTTTAAAATATAGTAATATATAGATAAAACAAGATAGAAGTTTTAGAATAGAAGTTTGTCCTTCTTCTTCACCTTCTTCATAAGTCTGAGTAGTATTTTGTAATTAAATGGAAAAGTGTGCATTACAAGCCATCACTTTCCCAGGAGCCAGCTGGTGGCTCAGATGTCTGGGGAGAAGTGAAGCTCCCAAGCACAGGCACAGGTTTTTAGCTGAGGAAAAGGGAGCTGTGCATTCCCCCTAACTGCTGCCTGCGGATCAATAACATCCCCAGGAATAAAAGCCGGAGTCAGGATTGCTTCCAGCACAATTCCTCATCGTTTCAGGCAGGCTGCAGCCTCAGGGCAGTGCCTTTCAGCACCACACAGCGAGTTCAGAGCTGCAGGAGTTTCTTTGGGAGCAGAAAGATTAAAAACCATTCTCTGGTTCTTCCCAAGCCCAACCTTGTAATGAATGTCATGGAGAGACCCCATGGAGAGACCCCATAATCCAGGAATCACAGAGCCTTTGAGGGGCATTCATCCCCTGCATCCGAGCACATCCCCCTGAAAATGCCTTTCTGTCTCTTTTGTCGAGCTGCTCTGAAGGGGAGATCGATCTGAAACACAATCTCTGCCTCCCCTAAAAGCACCCTGCTCCTGGAGTGGCTCCCAAGAACTCTGCCCAGCCTGGTTTCCTTTGAGCCAGCGTGGTTTGAAATGCAAGAATGCTCAGTGGGTTTGCACACCCTGATTTGCTCTGATTTCCTTGGGAGAAGGAACTCTGTGTTTGTTCAGACTCTCTGGGAGCCAGGCCATGTTCTCTGCTCAGTGTTTATTATTATTTCACCTGCAAATTCCTCGTGAAGGAAAGAAAACAGAGGTTGAGTTTCACGGGTGGCCTCCTGGGGCTGCTTTTCATCCCTGGAGCAGCTGTAAAGCAGGATTTATATCCATATAAAACTGCTGGGATGTTGGCAGGGGTGGGTAGAACCCACCAAGAATTCTCTGATGTTTCCCAAATTCCTAAATTTCTCTCCAAGAGCACTGGAGGGATGGATATGATGGATATGATTTTTTACCTGGTGGCAAAACCAGCAGCACCCCGAGCTGTGCTGCTCCTGAGCTGCCCAAACCCTGCTTCAAGTCACAGATCCACAAATTATATCCAAATAAAACTGAGCCTCCCATGAGCATCTGTGTTTCCACGGGCTTCGGGATGTCTGATCTTCTCCCAATACTCCACCAACCACACAGTGAAAATCTTGTGGGATGAGCAGATCTCAGGTTATTTTTGTTTTAGATGCAGTTTGCTGATTTCCTAGAAAAAATAAGAGAAAAAATATCCAACTCCAGAGATCTTCAGTGCTACTGAACATCCACTTTGGAGGGGGTTTGGGTTTCCTAAATGAGAGCTTGATGGAAAGTTTCCAACAGGAGGAAATTCCAACTGAGGACAGGGAGTAGAGCATCGGGTCTGGATTTTATGACCATGTTTGTGACAGATTTTATGTCAGAGTTTTTCTGCATCATAAAAAGCATTTTATAAAGCCTGGAATAGCACATGAACAGCACAGGCTCAGGTCTAGGAGAGCCCCCAAAAAAACTGGGGAGAAGCGGGGTGGGGGTGGGAATTCCTTCTATGGTGCTCTGGAGAAAAGCTCCAAAAGAAAAATTATTAAACACTCACTTTTCTTTGTCCCTACCAACAAATCTGTCAGTGAAATGCAACTGTGATGTGTCTGGATGGCTTTTGTCAGGGGTTCAAGTTCCCTGACCCCTGGGTGAGATCTCTTGGAGTGATGGATAAGGGTGTTTTTAACACGGAGCTGGGCAGCACTGGAGGAACAGACGCTGGCTTTCAAACTAATGAGGACAATAAATCCTGCAGCCAAAAAACCAGAGGAGCAGGAGATCTTTCAAACAACTCCCAAGTGCTGTAAAGCAGCACCACGGATGGGCTGAGGAGGAGGGATGGACTCCAGAGCCAGCCTGGGAGGCTTTGGGAGGATTCCAGCCTGTCCAGAGCTCAGGGATGTCAGAGCACTTGGAGCAGCTCCTGGTGGGACCAAGCTGAGCCTTGGGGACAAACCCTGGTGGTACTTGGGCTGTGGTACCTGAACTCTGGTGGCCCTGGGACCAGCTGTGCCTTGGGGACAAGCCATGGCTGTGGTGGCCCTGGGCCTGCAGAAATTGTAGAGTATCCTGAGTTAGAAGGACCCACAAGGATCAGAGCCCAGCACAGACACCCCAACACCTGTGACCTCCCTGCTGAGGTTCGAAGCAGCACACAGGACAAGGGACAAGGCTTTTAACCCCAAATTTTAGGACTTTTTGGGACCATTTTTCATGTGATTTTTGGGGATTTTTGTGTTTCTCAGTGCTAATTTTGCAGGATTTTACTGGGTTGTTTAGGCTGAATTTTTCCTGGATTTTTCCTGATGTTTTTCCCAATAATCCCTGGGATTTTTGCAGATCTTAGGTGATTTAGTATGGATTTCAGGAGTTTGTGGGCCATTTTTTGTGCGATTTTGGATTATTTTAAGTTGCGTTTCCTCCAGATATTTTGCCTGCTCATTTTCCCATTTTCTTCCTCAGAAACCCCTGAAATCTCACTGAATTTTGGGGGCATTTTTTAGTGCAGATATTAGGACTTTTGAGCTTCAAAGCAGCAGAGAGCACAAGAAACAAATCTTCTAACCCCAAAAGGATTAAATCCCCTAAAGGTACCAAAATCCCAAAGATTTATGCTGAGATTTAGAATCAGGAGATTTTAGATTTACGCCGAGCCTGCCCCAGGAGGATTTTTCCTTCTCCCTGCTGTGTTTTTGAAGCTTCTCCAGGCCGAGCACTGACTGTGTGTGTCCTGCCCTAGGGTCCATCTCGTCCACCCGCTCGCAGCCCGTGGGCAGCTCCTGGCTGAGGGTGCCCGGGGAGCCGCAGGGCGAGGGGAGCCCCCGGAACCCGGCGCTCAGACTGCTCTGCAGACAGGTGAGGGACCGGCTCCTCCTCCCTCCTCCGCCGGAGAATTCCTGTGCCGGAGCCAAACACGCCGGCAATTTCAATATTTAAATATAAAAAAATTAAATATCAGTTTTAAATATATCGATTTTAAATATATCAATTTTAAATATCAATTTTAAATATATCAATTTTAACTATCAATTTTCAATATATCAATTTTAAATATCAATTTTCAATATATCAATTTTAACTATCAATTTTTAATATATCAATTTTAAATATCAATTTTCAATATATAAAATTTAAATATCAATTTTCAATATCAATTTTAAATATATCAATTTTAACTATATCAATTTTAAATATCAATTTTAACTATATCAATTTTAAATATCAATTTTAACTATATCAATTTTAAATATCAATTTTCAATATATCAATTTTAACTATCAATTTTAACTATCAATTTTAAATATATCAATTTTCAATATATCAATTTTCAATATCAATTTTAAATGTAAATGTTGCATCTTAATTTGAAATATAATTTTTAAATATAAACTTTAATATAAAATTTTAATATAAATTTTTAGTATAAATTTTTAATATAAATTTTTAATATAAATTTTTAATATAAATTTTAAATATATCAATTTTAAATAGCAATTTTAAATATCAATTTTAAATATATCAATTTTAAGTATCAATTTTAAATATCAATTTTCAATATCAATTTTAAATGTAAATGTTGCATCTTAATTTGAAATATGATTTTTAAATATAAATTTTTAATATAAAATTTTAATATAAAATTTTAATATAATTTTAATATCAATTTTCAATAAATCAATTTTAAATATCAATTTTCAATATCAATTTTAAATGTAAATGTTGCATCTTAATTTGAAATATAATTTTTAAATATAAACTTTAATATAAAATTTTAATATAAATTTTTAATATAAATTTTAATATAATTTTAATATCAATTTTCAATATATCAATTTTAAATAGCAATTTTAAATATCAATTTTAACTATCAATTTTAAATATCGATTTTAAATATCAATTTTAAATGTAAATGTTGCATCTTAATTTGAAATATAATTTTTAAATAGAAATTTTTAAATAGAAATTTTTAATATATCAATTTTTAATATCAATTTTAAATATATCAATTTTAAATATATCAATTTTAAATATCGATTTTAAATATCAATTTTAAATGTAAATGTTGCATCTTAATTTGAAATATAATTTTTAAATAGAAATTTTTTAATATAAATTTTAAGTACGAATTTTAAATGTAAATTTAAAGACAGGTTTTAAATCTAAATTTTACATACAAATTTTTAATATCAATTTTAAATATAAATTTAAATGCAAGTTTTAAATAGAAATTTTTAATATAAATTTTCAGTACAAATTTTCAATACAAATGTAGATACAAGTTTTAAATATGAATTTTAAATCCTAGTTTTAAGTATTAATTTTGAGTATTATTTTTAAGTATAAATTTTAATATAAATTTAAATAAAAGTTTTAAATATAAATTTTAAATATAATTTTTAAATATCAGTTTTTAATATGAATGTTAATATAAATGTTTAATATAAATTTAAATACAAGTTTTAAATGCAGATTTTAAATACTAGTTTTAAATATTCATTTTAAATATAATTGTTAAATATCAGTTTTAATATAAATTTTAAGTACAAATTTTAAATATAAATTTTAAATGCTAATTTTAAATACTAATTTTATATATAATTTTAAATATAAATTTTAAATACAAATTTTTAATATAAATTTTAAGTACAAATTTAAAATATAAACTTTAAATACTAGTTTTAAATATTGATTTCAAATAGAAATTTTAAATTTCCAATATAAATTTTAAATACAAATTTCCAGTATAAATTTCCAATATAAATTTTAAATACAAATTTTATACACGAATTTAAAATTTCCGCACCTGCAGGTTTTTTTGGTTTTTTTCCTAGTTATCTTCTTTTCTCCTTCTTCTCTTCTTGGTCTCCATACCAACAGCCTTGATCAGAGAATACTTATCAAAACAAAGCTCATTTATTAACCCTCTCTAGCCCAGAGAGCTCCTGCTACAGACGGTGCCCTGGCAGGGTGTGGAAGGAGATGAGCTTTGAACCCCTTCCAGCCCATCGTGGGTCTGTAACTGTGTGTCCTACTATAGAAGGTGCCGTGGCAGGGTGTGGAAGGAGCTTTGAACCCCTTCCAGCCCATCGTGGTTCTGTGACCGTGCCCATCACCCAGGAGCCGCTGCCCAGCACATCCCCGGTTCTCACCCGTGTCTCTCCCCTTGCAGGAGGCCGTTCGGACGGACTCGGTGGACGGACAGACGGCGGAGCGCAAGGACAACGTGCAGGCAGAGCCTGGAGAGCCGCAGCCATCAGCAGAGCAGCCCCAGGGCTCCCTGAGCCCCAGCCCTCTCCATTCCCCGCTCTCGGCCTCCCCTCCCCTCTCCCCGCCGTCCTCCCCGCTGCGGCCGCTCAGCCCCCTGGCACGGAAGCACACGTGCGGCCAGCACGGCACTGCCAGCCCCTCCAGCCCCTCCAGCCCCTCCAGCCCCGAGGGCTGCCAGGGCGAGCCCTCAGACCTGGCCGACGAGGAGGTTCGGCACATCAACAGCTCGGCCAAAGACTGGGCAGAGGAGCACTCGGACCCCGGCAGCCGCTCCACGTCGCCCTTCACCTCCCCGGCCCCGTCCCCCGTGCCCCTCAAGAACTGCAGCACAAGCAGCCTCTCCCGCAGGGAGAAGGACTTGAAGAAGTTCTACAGCACCGACACCAAGGGCTTCCTCAGCAAGCCCAACTGGGCCGACGAGCAGCGGCGGCATTCCATCGAGATCTGCCCCTCCGGCGGCGCCCCGGACTGCGGCTTCCAGGAGCCCAGCGAGGACAAGCAGCGGCCCCTCGGCCACGTCCAGCCAGAGGCCGACTACATCCACGGAGCCAGGAGGAAGAAGAAGATGAGCCCGCCCTGCATTTCTATAGATCCTCCCATGGAGGATGACGGCGCGGCGGCCCCGCGCACCAAACCCTCCGAGAACACCCTGCTGCGGAGGAGAACCCCGTCCTGCGAGTTCCCGGCCTACCGAGAATCCCTGGAGCTCCCGGAGAGCCAGGCCCTGTGCCGTGGGGAGCACCTGAGCATCCCCAACTTCTCCTTCGAGCAGCTGGACGGCGGCTCCTTGAGCAGCCTCTCGGAGCTGCTGGACAGCGGCCAGTCCACGCCGGCCTCCGTGGACTCGCGGCCGGACGCGGAGCTGAAAAACACGGAGCACTTAAAAACTCAGCGGGGCAGCGGCGAGAGGAGCAAAGAGCAGCTGGGCACTGCCAAGAGCCCCCTGCGCCAGCAGGACTCGGGCCCCGTGACTGTCGCCACAGAGGATGGCGCAGATGACCCAGTATAGCTGCTGGGATGGGGGACAGGGGGGTCTCAAGGGCTTGTCACCCGTGGGGGGTTCCAAAGCGAGGGGACCGAGGGCCGTCCCCTCCCTGCGGTCACTCGTTGGGAAGCGCTGTGGAAGTTTGCAAAAAAAACCACACACACACACACAGGAGAAAGAAAAAGAGAGGAAGAAACCAAACAAACGGCTCGAGGAAACTGGGGATGGGTTTTTTGGTGGATTTGGCAAGAGGTTCTGGGGTTTCTTTTCTAAGAGTTGATGCAGGGGTGGCTTCGTTCCTCCTACCCTGCTCCGTGGCCTCGATCACATTGATTCGGGTCCAAGGTGGTGGTTGGGATTAGGGGAGAATCTCTTGGGGTTTTGTTGTTTTGTTGGGTTTGTTTTTTTGGTTTTTTTGTTTGTTTTTTTTTTAATTTTAAAGATGCTCAACTTTTCCTGAGGCACCTTTTCGAGCTGTCACGTTACGTTGGAGTGCCTGGGAGATGGACATTGTCTGTATATCAGCAGTTCTATAAATAAAAATTCTGTACTTGTGAGCTACAAAATGAGGAAACAACAACAAAAGAAAACCTGGAAAAAAAACAGACCCACAAAAACTCTGTCTTCATAATGCACATATTTTTATAGAGAAACAGAGATGCTGTTTTTTGCATTATATGGGTGGTGTTTCCTTGGGTTTTCTGTGGAATTAATTATTCCAGCCATTCATTTTCCAAATGTTTCTCCTCTTTCCTCACTTCCCTTCCTTCCCTTCCCTCCACCATCACCCCACCAGCTTCTTCTCACAGCTGATGCTTCTGATGTCTCGCTCATTTTCTTTTGTACTTTAGAGGTTGTCCTAATTACAGACAAAAAAACCAAATCACTACTGAATTGTAGCCAGTGCAATAATAATAAGTTATTCATTCTTCTTGTGTGTCCAACTGTCCTGTTGCTTTTTTTCCCCCTTTTTTTTAAACTGAAATTCAGGTTAAACGTCGCAATAATCTGAACTAACATGCACAAAGACGGTTTCTTGTGTTACAAAGAGAAAAGACTAATGAAAAAAGGAAAAAAAAAAACTACATTTACAGAGAGACTAAAAAAAAAAACTGAACAAATAAATAGTAAATTATTTAAGAAATGTATTTTGTTTACTGCAGTTCTAAGTAAATTATTGATACAGTGTGTAAAGGTGTAAAGAGCTGTCGTAGGTGATGTTCTCTGTGAGCATTTAAGGTGATGATTTGTCCTCCTCGTGGCAGAACAACTCCGACCCCTCTGGGCAGTTTCACTCCCTGTCCCTCCCTCCCCATCCCTGGACACTTCCCTTCCCAAGGCCCTTCCAGAAGCCTCTAGAGGAATCCAGGTCACCTCTTAACACCACTTTGGGGGGGGGGATTTTTACAGCTTTTGGGGTTGATTTTCCTTTTATAGCCTCGTTCCCCACCCCTCCTGCAGGCCCTGTGTCCGTGGCCAGGGGAAATAGGAGCAGGAAGGAGCCCGTGGGCACCCGGGGGGAATGAGCCCATCCAGTCGTTTCCGTTTGGTTCCTTCCGTGCCGCCTCATATTTATGCCTTCACATTTATCTTCTGTTATCGATGCATCCATTACTCCAAAGGAAATGTATCTTGTTTCACATCTATTAAACTGTATAAACTGGAAGCGTGGCCTCCCTTTGTGCCGCAGCGGGGGCAGCCCGGGTGTCCCTCCCGCTCCCGGAGCTCGGCATGCCCTGAAACATCTTTGTTCAACCTCTGCAAGCTGCAGCCCCCCCCAGGTGAGAACCATCCCTGCTGGAGCTGGAGGCTTCTCCCACCTCCCCCTGAGCTCAGAGAATCCCTCACCTCACCCTGGAGTCTCCATATGTTGATCCTGCTGCTTCTGAGGAGCACCTGCGCTGCTGTAATTAAGAGTCATTTAGAATTATTGTAAATAATGATTCTGTCTCGGTGGGATAGCGAGGAATTCCAGAAAAGAGCCACAAAATCCGTGATTAACTGCGCTTTGGGGAGGATGGCAAACTCCTTTTTCTGCAGGTTAAGGAGGGGAGGTGAATCCCTCTGCTCCAGGCTGAGTCCTGCCTGGAGCTGTGGGGGATGCTCTGGGGTGTCCCTCAGCACCAGGGGACACTCAGGGTGTCATTTACTGCTGGGATTATTCAGCTTTGCTGGAAGAGGCCTGAATTCCCTTATGGCCCTGGGCCTGAATTCCCTTCAGGGGGAAAATCCGGTGGCTGATGGTGGTGATGGAGAGGAGGGTGCAGAACAACCTGAAAGGGCTTGAGGCCACGGCAGCGTTGGGAATGGGTTGGGATATTTGCTACTGGTCCTGGCTCTGCTCACCCTTCCCAAGCCCTTGCCAAATCCCTCAAAGCTCATCAGAACCCAAAATCCCATCCATGAGCCTGCAGGAACAGCCTGGCAGCGTGGGGAGGATCGAGCTCCAGCTGAATTTTCCAAGAGCAGAGAGTGACCATGGATTGCTCCCTGGTGCCTCTTCTGGGGACACTCACCTGGACCTGCAGGTGCAAAACCCCCACAGCTGCCTCCCCAAACCTGGCCAGGACCAGAGAAACTATTTAATATCAGCCAGTGTTAATTTTGTTGATTAAATCTCTGCAGCATTAAGCAATTTCCCCCTGGACTGTCTGCAAGCCTTGCTTAAGATCGGAAGTGAAAAGCACGGGGTAAATGCAAGTCATGATTATTTAATTGGATCGATTTCTATTTTGCATTTTTAATGGCCATTCAGTCCTGTCCATTTATCAACCAGCCTCTGCCCCAGCACTTTGCATTCCAGCAAAGCCACAGCCCGCAGGGATGGGCGCTGTGTCCATCTGGGCTGGCCCAGAGCCACCTCAGCACCCTTTGAGGAGCAGGAATCAAACAGGGATTTAAAAACCACCATGCTGAGGAAGGAAACCATCACAGGGGCTCTGCTTCAAGGGTAAATCTCAGATGGCATCGATCTGAAATTCTCTTTGTCGTGCTGGGAAGGAAAAAAAAGCTTTCAAAAACACCAACCACCAAATCTGACGCCATCCTGGGTGCAATTAGCCCCAACCTTAATCTGTCAGAGCTGTGAGATCATACAGGTTGCATGAATGCTAATAAGCATTTGATATTTGTACAAGCTTTCTGGGGATGAATAATTCAATTGACTTCATCCATTAAATTTCCCCTATTAAGTTTTCAAGCCATGGCTGGGTTTTAATGGCTGGGGCCACCTCATCCTCCAGACGAGGGGGCTTAATTAGGAATTTTAGCACAACCCGACAGAGCCACAGGGGCTGAAATCTCTGTGGCTCTTTGGGTTTTGAGCAGCTCGTGTCTCTCTGCTGGAGCCCTGCTGAGCCCCTGGAACAACTCCAGCTCACACCAGGTGGGTGCTCCATCCTTCTCCAGCATTATGGTGCTGCCAAGGCCGGTTTTTAACCCTTTCCATGGGGTCAGCCCCTCTCTGGAGGCTGGGAAGGTGCTGAGAAGCTGCTTGGGATAAGGGATGTGCAGTGGCACTGATGCACCCCCTGGATTTTGGCACCACTCCATGATTCTGTGGGCTCCAACTCAGGATATTCTATAATTCCATTATTCACTGGCATTCACTGATGCAGAAACATCACCAGGAGTGTCCCATACCCAGCTTGGGCTGCTCCTCATGCCAGGACCCCTCACTCGTGTCCCTCACTTGTAGGTCAGCATTGGGTTGGTTTGTCCCAGCTGTGGATGTTGGGCTATCCAGTGAAAAATAAATCTGTTCACTATGAAAGGGAGAAAATGCCAACGACCCTCATTAAGTCACACCACGGGGAAGAACCAGATTAATGATTTGAATATTTGATTGAAGTCCCCTGGAGCAGCTTACTCTGATTGTGCTTTGCCCCACGTGGAGGCACAAGCTGCTGAGGGCCCGTGGCCATGTCTGCAGGATCTGCTGGATGCAGGGAAAACAGTATTCCCACCTGAGTTATTCCCAAAAAATGCAGTCACCGCTGGACAACAAGCAGGAGGGCTCCATGCCTGGCAGGAGAAGGAGCTTGTTTACCCTCCCCTCTTCTCCCTGCTTTTATTCCTTATGTGCTTATCAAATCCAGCTGTCCTGCTGGGCACCATCTCCCCAGGTCTTCCTCACTTTCTCCACTCCCTGCCTCTGTGTCAATTTATTCTGACCGGCTCATTAATTGGTTTTGCTCATTAAGCAAAAGAAATCTCACCAATGATAACGAGTTCCAATACCAATTAATTCCTCAGGGAGGACCAGGCACTTCACAGCTCCTTGGCAGTGACAGCATCTGTACCCAGCAGGGCCCCTGGCATGGGGCTGGCGGCCACATGGACACAGGAATCATCACTGGAAGTGTCCAAGGACAGGCTGGACAGCAAGCTGGGGTGGTGGAAGGTGTCCTTGCCCATGGCAGGGGGTGGAATGGGATGAGCTTTAAGGTTTTTTCCAAGACAAACCATTCTGGGATTCAGCCACGTCACGCAAAACCCACCTGGTTTCACCCACCACACTCAGTTCCCAGGTAAATACACTCAGCAGGAATTACAGCAGGGATATTCCCCTCTGTGTGTGCTGCTGTGAGACCCCACTCCTTCCCTGTTTGATGTGAGCAGCAGGAGCAAAAGGCAGGGAAGACAAAGGGCAGGGAAGCTCCCTGCAGCCTCCTGGCAGGCAGGGATGAGTCAACGCTGTGCAAACAACTCTAAAAATACAAATGCTTTATTGCAGATTAATGACACCATCAAACGAATTTCACTGGCCATTTACCAGGTGTTGATCATAAATATTTGGGATTCGAAATAAACTTTTGTGCTGTGCCGCTGTGGTGTTGTTTGTGTCTCTCCCACCTTCCCTGGATCAGCCCCCGGGGCTTGAGCAGGTAATGGAGACAAAGGAGCTGCTCCTGCTCCCTCCCTCTCTTCCCACTCTGTTTTCCAGGGATCTGCTGCTCCTACTGCAGTTGCAGAGCTGGGGAGGTGGGCAGGAGACACACCCCACAGGTATCCCCTGCTGGCACTGCAGCCTGGCAGCTCTGCCCAGGAGGAGGAGAGGCCCTGCTGCTCTCCCCAGGGCTCGTCCAGAGGCAATTCCAGGGGAAATGCAGGGAAAGAGCTCACCCAGCTCTCCAGCCTCCCTGGGAGTCCCTGGACCCAGAGCCAGGCAGCCTGGGCAGGTCACAGTGCCTGGGTTTGATTCCAAAACTCCCAGAGACAGAGCTCCCAGCAGTCTGGATTTTTCCAGTCCCCTGGCTCTTCCTGGGAATGAAGCAAACAGAATTCCCTCAGCTGTCTGACATGCCTCCAACACAGAGGTCAGAGCTTCAGGGACACTGGGAATGGTTCTCCAGGAGCTGGAAGAGGTGACAAGTCAGTGATCAGCAGGAGTGTGTCCTTCCTCCCTGAGAGGATGACTGTGGCTCCAAACACCCCAGGGAGGATTCCCCTGAGTCCCATCACAAACCACAGGATTGGGACAAGTCCTGGAGAAAAGGAGAATGTTTTAATTGGCCAGGAGAAACAGCAGCCTCACTAAATAACACCATGGGGTCACCCTCCTCCACAAACCTTCATCATACTTGAAAATCCAGCTCTCTGATGGAGCATTAATTAAGTTTTCCAGCAGGATAAAACCACTTCCTTTCTTGGGATTTCACTTTGTCACAAAGATTAAAAATACAGCTAATTAAAACAAGGCTGGCATGAGAAGAAGGGAAGAATAAAAGGTCTTGTTATGGCTGGGAGGGGACAGAGGCCTTCCAGATGCAGGTACAGATGAGTCAGGGCTGCTGAAAACCCCCCTGCTGTCTCTGTGCCATGGAGAAGGTCTTCTAGTGCTGGGAGAACTCCTCCAGCAGCTGTGTGTCACCTGCCAGGCAACAAAACCATCCTGGAATTGGCTCCAAGGTAGCTGGTAGCCAAGTGCAGTGTTAATTAAACAGCCTCACTAGCTGCTCCAGACAGCTGCTCCAGAGCTGCTCCACTTCCCCCACACCCCTGAGCATTTTCAGTTCAAATGAATTCTTTTCCCTGAAGCATTTCTGACAGGCTGTGGAGAAAGGATAACATTTCAGGCATTCCCTCCCATCCCTCCTGCTCTCCTGTTCCATTCTTCTCTCAGCCAAATTTTGGCCTGAAAAAGCGAGTTGAAATAGTTATTAACAGAGAACACACCTAGTGAAATGTGGAAGGGCTTCCTCCACTCCTCCCACCCTTCCTCAGAGGATCTGACAGCAATCAACCACCCCAAAAATTGCTCTTGGAGAGGAGAACTGGCCAGGGATATGGAAAGGGGGAGAAGGGATGAACCACAGCAGAGTGTGGGCAGCAAATTTCCTGCACAGCCATGGTCCTGGTGGGCCAGCACCATGTCACCAGTCCAGAACTGTCACATCACCAGTTCAGAACTGTCCCAGGATCGTGTCACCCATGAGAGGAATGATGAATTTATCTTTACAAACAAGCTGTAGGTCTGCTGGTAGATAAAACCAGCACTGAGAGAGATAAGAGAATCAATGGGAAGGATTCCACTGATTATTGAATGGAAAAATATATTTGCCTTTACAAACAAACTGCAGGTTTGCTGATAAATGAAATTGGGTATTGAAAGATGAAAGAAGCAATGGGGGAAAACTATGGATTCTATAAGAATTAAAAATTAAAAGGGAGGGTCGTACATTAGAGGGGAATCTTAGGTATCAGAAATCTGTGCTCTGAAGTACCTCAGTCCATGGGGAAAGAGAGAGGGAAATGTGGCAGGGAAATTGGGATAAAAAGGAGGCTCCCCATGGCCTCTCCCTTTTTTTGAATAAAGTAAAATTACTCGTCTGTCCCCTTTATGGATATAAAACTCTGGTGTTTGTGGATTAATTTTCCTGACACCCAGCACTGTCACACCACCAGCCCAGCCAGATTTCAGATTTCAGCGGCTCCGGCTCCTGCCAAGCCTCACCCTCCTTATTTACACACCCAACTCCCCCTTTCCTTTAAATTTAATGAATTGGGCTACTCAAACCAGCACCGTGCTGTTCTCTCCTTGTGCCATGTATGTTCTCCCCAATGCCGGTGTGAGGGCATTTCTCCTGAAATTCCTAATTAAAACTCGCCGTGCCGGGGGCAGGGAGCGCCCCTCTCCTCAGGGCTGGGCTGACCCTCCGGAGAGCCCCAAATCCACCATTTCCCTCTCGCCGCTGCTTTCTCCTCCTCTTTCCCCGGCCCTTGCCCGGCAGCATCATCTAGTGGCCATGGCCTCACAGATGGAATGGAGGGATCGGGAATATCCCGAGCCGGAGCCATCCCGGCCCGTCCTGGAATCCTGCCCCGACAGCCCAAACCCGGCCCTCAGCATCCCCCAGAGGCTGGAACCGAGCTCCGGCAGCTTTGGGGCCCAGCCCATCCCCTGGGCACGCTGGCTGGGGTTGTTTTAGGCTGGCATTAAATAATAATAATAATTAATAAAGTTCTGGCCACGTGGCGGTGCGAGGATAACGGGGCAGCGCCGGGGCGGGCTCAGCGGCTGAGGGGAGCGCGGAGGATCCCACCCGTGCTGGGGGTGCCGCGGATGGGGTGACCACGTTTTGTGGCGATTTTGTGGCTATTTTGTGGCGATTTTGTGACGATTTTGCGGCGATTTTGTGACGATTTCGTGGCGATTTTGCGGATCGGGGAGGCCCGCGAAGAGACGCGGAGCGAAGCGCGGCGCAGATTTGTCCGCTGCGCCGCCCCGTCCGTCGCCGCGGCAACCGGCGTGCCCGCCATGGCGGCGCCCAGCGTGTTCCTGCTGGCCGTGAGCGGCGAGATCGAGAGCGGGGAGGTGCGGGAGCGGCGGGGACAGCACGGCAACACGCCGGGGTAGCACGGAGGGATGGAGGGGGATCGCTGTGGCCCGGTGTCGGTCTCGGTGCTGCGTCCGCCCGCGCGGGAGAAGAATCTGCTCCGCTTGAGCCTGGCCGGCCTCAGCCCCTAAACCCAGCCCGTCCTCATCCCCCTCAGCCCTGCACAGCCTCAGCCCCTAAACCCAGCCCGTCCTCATCCCCCTCAGCCCTGCACAGCCTCACGCTTCATCCCCCAAACCCATCCCAACCTCATCCCCCAAACCCATTCCAGCCTTATTCCCCAAACCCATCCCATTCTTAGCCCCCAAACCCATCCCAGCTCATCCCCCAAACCCATCCCAGCTCATTCCCCAAACCCATCCCAGTCTCATCCCCCAAACCCATCCCAGCCTCATTCCCCAAACCCATCCCAGCTCATCCCCCAAACCCATCCCAGCCTCATCCCCCGAACCCATCCCAGTCTCAGCTCCCAAACCCATCCCAGCCTCATTCCCCAAACCCATCCCAGCTCAGCCCCCAAACCCATCCCAGTCTCAGCTCCCAAACCCATCCCAACCTCATTCCCCAAACCCATCCCAGCTCATCCCCCAAACCCATCCCAGTCTCATCCCCCAAACCCATCCCAGTCTCAGCTCCCAAACCCATCCCAGCTCATTCCCCAAACCCATCCCAACCTCATTCCCCAAACCCATCCCAGCTCATCCCCCAAACCCATCCCAGCTCATCCCCCAAACCCATCCCAGTCTCAGCTCCCAAACCCATCCCAACCTCATTCCCCAAACCCATCCCAGTCCTCATCCCCCAAACCCATCCCAGTCTCAGCTCCCAACCCCAGCCTGTCTGTCCCAGTCTCGCTGGCACAGGCTGCCCTCAGCCCCCTGACTAGGTAGATCCTCACCCCCAGAAATTCCCAGTGAATTCCCAGTGAACCCTCTCTCTCCCTGTCTCTCTCTCTCTCTGTCTCTCTCTCTCCCGCAGTTCCCGGGATTTGATGACCTCTACTGCAAGTTCTGTTTTGTCTACGGCCAGGACTGGGTCCCCACGGCGGTACAGCCCCTGTCCCCGCCCTGTCCCCACCCCCGGGCTCAGCCCGGCCCCAGGCTCACCCCGCATTCCCTGCAGGGCCTGGAGGAAGGAATCTCGCAGATCACCTCCAAGAGCAGCGTCTCCCCCACCATGCTGGTCTGGAACTTCCCCATCGACATCACCTTCAAGAGCACCAACCCTTTTGGCTGTGAGTGCTGGGGGGAGGGTCCTGCCCTGGTTCCAAAGCCCCTCTCACCCCCGTTTCCTTGCAGGGCCACAGATTGTGCTCAGTGTCTACGGGCCTGACTTCTTTGGCCATGATGTGGTCAGAGGCTATGGAGCTGTCCACGTGCCCTTCGTGCCAGGCAGGTGAGTGCCAGCCTGACCTGCAGGGCTCCAACACGTCCTTGGCCAGTTATTCTGTTGTTTCAGAAAGAAAAAAGCTCCCAAAAATCTCCTCATCGTGCCCTGTCAGTTCACAAAGATTTTTTAGCAGGACTCTTTCGTCATCAAAGAAGTTTTGGTAATCCTGTAAAACCCAAACTGGCCTGTAAAAAAACCCAGATATGAACTCAGTTCCTCACACAATAAATTCTCATTCCCACCACTGGGAATGGAGGAACATCCTGTTCCTGTTTCCTTTCTGTGTGAAGGGATGTGTCAGGAATTCCTGATGTGTCAGGAATTCTGTGCCTTCATAAATATAAAACTCCTGCTTTTGATTAATCCCTGAGGTTCTGGGGGGCTCCTCTTTGTTTCAGGCACAAAAGAACCATTGCTATGTTTGTCCCAGAGTCCAGCTCGAGGCTGCAGCAGCTCACAAGGTAAGAATTAATCACTTCAATAAGGAATTAATTTCTCTCCTATCCTTAGCCACAAAGGCATTTGCAGCCACTCAGTGGGGCTGAGGTGTCACTGCTCTCTGCCAGAACCAGTTTTGTGTTTTGCAGGTAAAAATTTCATTTTCAGGTGTCTGGGTCTTTTGAAAAGCTTTCATAAACACATTATCAACAATATTAACTATATTAATATAATCTATATAACTTATATGATATATAAAATATAATTTATTATATATAATATAATAAATACTAATTACCTGCTGTCTGCACTAAATTAGTGCCTGAATCTTCTTGGGGCTGTTTTGGAAGGACAGCCACAGAAGGAGCAAAACCCATGAAAAAACAATTCCCATTCTACATTTTTTCATGAAATTCAAAATCTCCAAGTCTCTATGGTTGATTGAGTGGTCAAGAAAAATTTTTCAACAATATCTTTGCCACAGAAAGATTCTTCTAGCCCAGAAAAAAACCTGAATTTAACAAAACCTGTATGAAACCAGTTGCATTTTTTTTCCTGAAGGCAAAACTTACCTTTGATTGAAGCAGATCAATAAATAGAATCAGGCTCCAGAGCCCTCCTGGCAGTCTCACTGATGTTCCTCTCATGCCCTGGATCCATCTCAGCCCCCAGTTCCTGATTTTGTGTTTTCTCTCCCAGCTGGTTCACAGGGAGGCGCCCGGAATTCACCGACCCCAAAGTGGTGGCGCAGGGAGAAGGACGGGAAGGTGAGTCCTGGCAGCTCCTGAGTGCTAAAAAAAGAGCTCCACAATCCATCCCAAACCTTCTTTTCTCTGATTCACCCCCTGCTCTCTGTGCCAGTGACCAGGGTGCGCTCCCAGGGCTTTGTGACCATTTCCTTCAACGTGATGACCAAAGATCTGCACAAGCTGGGCTACGACGTGGGTGCTGCAGAGGGGCCAGGCCCACAGGGGCTCCACAGCTTCTGAGCTGCCAGGACCTCCTCAAAGCTCCTTTTAGGGAAAGGAGGAGCTGTTTCACCTCAATCATCCCAAAAAACACCAGCCCAGGAGGATTTGGGAAAATGACCAAGCCTGATCCTCTCTGTAAGGTGGAAGTATTGTGGGAATTGATGTTATTGGTAACATTCAGTGTTTTTAGGGGTCAGACTCTCAGAGTAAGGCCTGTAACAAAATATTTTTATAGCAGCCTTTTGCACACTTTTTTATAGAATTAATGACACTAATTAATGACATTAAAGTTTCGAGCTATAGCTGTTTCCCTGCAGTTAAAACTTTGTAAACGCAGTTTCTTTTTAGTATTTTGGGGTTTTTTTTGTTCTTTTTTTTTTTTTTTTTTTGTATGAGTGTTGCAAATGAGGAATTGTAATTATTGCACCTTCCACAAATGGTCCTGTCAAATGCATCCCCCCTCTTTTAGGTTGAATAAACTCTGTTTTATCACAAGATTCCTTTGTCTTTCTGCTGATAAATTTAGATATTTGTGCCAGGATGTTTTGAAGCTCTAAATCATCCAAGCTCTGCTAGACTTAAAAGTAGAAGAGAAAAAGAAGTGTTTCAATGCAGTAATTAATTGCTGAGTCATTTTCCAATTTAATTTTGGGCATTAACCTCTTGTATTTGACTGCAAATCCAAGGAGAACAACACCTCCCTAAAAGGGAACTACCAAGACTCCCAAGTGTAGAAATCCCAGGAAAAACACCCAGGGATGAACCACAAATCCTCCAGGGCACAGCTCACCAAAACACCCAGGCAAAGATTGTTCTTATCCACAGTGGGATGCAATAAATTTAATTTCTGAAAACATAAAGTGGTCACTGGAACATTGCTGTGAGCACCTTTTATACAACATAGAAATACTTTTCCAGACTTTTTTAGGGATCATTTTTCATCTCCTGCCTTGTTTTTGTTGACTCCACACTCCCGGGGGAGTTGTTTTGGTAATTTGTAATCTCTGAACTGAATCACATTGGAATCCAAATTCAGAAGCATTTCCTGTTGGCTCACAGGAGACTCGAGGAATTTTGTTTCTTTTTCAGAAGTTTGGGAAGCAGTCAGCTCCAGCAGCAGGATAAATATCTGTGTTTGAAAGGCTTGGGAGGCAAAGCCTGAACCCCCCACTGCTGCCTGAACACCCAGTTTCCCCTGGAGCAGCTCCTGCCCACATTCCAAGTGCAGCAAAGCTGCAAAAGCAGCCACAGGAACCTGGCAGAGCCCCGACCTGGTGCCCACAGGGGATTTATTCACACCCAGCTCCTAGTCCTGGTGCTCCAAACCCCTGAATTCCTCCTGTTCCAGAGGAACTGTTGGGTGTTTAACCCCAGTGGGACCAACCAGAGCTGAGCAGCTTCCTCTGACAGCAGAGGGGAAGGGAGGTTAAAAACCATGGAAAGCAAAAATCCTGGACTCTGTAAAACAGGATTAAAGACACCTTGAGGCATTTAAGCTGCTCTCTAAGCAGATCCCACACTGCTGCCTGCATTATTGGGGCTTTTTACCTATTTTCTCTGGGTTTAGTTGGATTTTGGTGGGGGTTTGTATTCCTCAGTGGCCTGAGCACATCTAAAAGCTTCACTTACCTTCCTCAAGGGTTGGATAACTTCCCTGACTTAAATTTCTTGTGTGTTTCCCCTGAGGCACCACCCAGGGTCTGATTCTTGGAATCAGCATTTCCCAAGCCCAGTGCCATTCCTTGGATCCAAGGGGCAGCTATTGATATCCCTCAGAAACTTCTCCCATTTCTCTTGTTGCTGCCTTTATCATTTCCTGGCTGAAATCTTTGCTCCTCAGGTGTGGCAGAGCGTTGGCACCTGGGGACAGTCTCTGAACAAAGATGGACAGGGAACAGTGACAAAGAAGGGATTTAGGATCCCTAATTGTTCATGGAAGTTGAACATTAGGAGAACCAGTGCCAAATCCCAGTAAAACCCAGCAGCAGAGGCTCAGGGTGGTTTCCTCTCAGCAGCTGGAACACCCTGTTCCTGTCTCCTGGTTAATCATTCTCCCTTCCCTTCAAACCTGCTCTGAAATTCCTGACCCCACAACAGCAGCACGAGGCTCTCAGCTGGAGCTCAGCTTCCTTCCCTGAAATCTCTCCCAGACGCTGAAATTGGTCATTATCCTCCAAATTCCAGATGGGCAGGGAAGAAATCTTCCTGGAGAACGGGTCCTGACACAGGAGAGCCTGGGGGATGTCTGGGGGCTCTCCTGGCCTGGAGAGGCTTTGGATTCACTCCACGGGAGTTTTGCTGCTGTCAGCCAGGAGGGAGACAGCCAAGGGCAGGGGCTGAGCAGCAGCTTGGGCATCAAACCCTCCAGGAAAAGGAAAATCATTCGGACAACCCTGAGGAACCCACGAACAGCAGCAGCAGCTCCTGCCCTCTCGTGGCTGTTCCCAACCTTTAGGAAAACGCTGGAGTTGATTAATAACAATTAACTCCAATGCTGAATGAAGAATTCCGAATTTTCCCGTTCCTCCATGGAAGTCGCTCCGTTCTGGCTGCCCTGGCACTGCCCCTTTCCCCAGAGCAGGGCCGAACTCCCCCCGGGGCTGAGCAGGGATCTGAGCATCACAAGCTCTGCCCCGAGGCTGCCCCGCTGCTTTACACCAGGGAACGATCTCCGCCTGAAAGTGAGACGGATTCAAGCTGACAGCAGCTCCTCCCCAGCAGCACTGTCGGCTTGGGAGCAGGAGATCTGTGAAATGCTCCAAGGGGGTAAGAAGAATAGGGAAAAGTCGAACACTCAAGCACAGAGCAAGAAGAAAATCGGGGGTTTGGCTCCAATTCTTGACAATTTTTGTTTGCAGCATTTCCTTCCATTGAAGATTCAGGGGGATAAATGATCCACAGTGCTGGACACGGATGTGGGTCACAGGACAGGACAGCTGGGGTGGGAGCAGTGGCAGAGCTGGGCTGGCACCCCCAGGGTGGAGCATTCCCCGTTCCTGGGGACATCCAGATGTGGGGAAGCAGCAGGAACCCCACCCTGGGCCTCTCCCCTTTGGGCTGGCAGCAGCTGGATGGGCTGGTGGCCTTGGGAGCCCCCCCAAGACATGTCCAGGGTGTCCCTCAGATCCCAGCCCCCTGTGAGGGCACTGGGAACCTCCCACCACCCAGCCCAAGGTCCAGGCACAGCTGAGCAGCACATCTGGAGCAGCCACCAGCTGCAGTTTGGGATGGTTTCCAGGCCAGTTTTCCAGGCCATACAACCCCCCAGCAGGAGCCCAGCAAAGAGGTCCCCCTAATCCCACCCGTGTCCCCTCTCAACATCCACCCTCGGGGTGCAGAGGGGATCCCTGAGAGGTTTTTCCATCAGCTCAGGAATCCAAATGTGGGCAAGATCAAACCCCAAGTTCTGAGACACTCAGTATGTGCAAAACTCCAGGAAGCAAAAACTTCCCAAACCAGCTCCCACCTGGCTCAGAGCTCCCATAGCCTCCAGTGCTCCTGGCTGGGGAGCAGAGGGCAGGACAAACCCCTCAGAACTCATCCTTCGGGCATGGAAACAAGGCTGAGCCCCCAGGAGGGAGGGAATAACACAAGCTGCATTCCCAGCAGGATCTGAGGGATCCAGCCTCGTCCTTCAGAGGGAAGAGCAGCAGATGCTGCTGAAGGCATCTATTTTTGGCTCCCTATTCAGGCCAGGATATTTAAGTACCCAAATTCACCTCAGAGAATATCATCACTCCATTTAGTGCCAGACTTGCTGATGAAGATATTAAAAAAGCAGAAAAATCCCCCACCACCATCACCCAAGACAACCCCAGGCAGCCCACGGACTCCAGGGCTGCTTCTGCACAGCAGAACTGGCTCCCTGGAGCTTGGAAAATCCCTGAATTTCATTCCATGGCCAGAAAAAGCCCTTTAGGAAGAACACAGACCTGATTTTCACAGGTTCCAGGGAAAGAAGGACACAAAGGTGTCTGATGGTTTTTCATCACAGGTGTTACTCGAGGTGGTTCCCCAGTTCTGGGGAGAATTCCAGGAGGGTTGGGAGAGGATGGGTGGGATCAGGAGGGTTAAAAAACCTCTTGGAGTCTTCAAATAGGAAGGAAATACAAGCAAAGTGAACGCTGAACTCATTCATCTTCATTACCACTGACAAATTTTCATGGAGTTTTTCCTTGTCCTGAACTGAAATGGGGAAAAGGTGACCTGGGAAGTGCTTGACAGTTAACTTGGAAAAATATGGGAGTTTTGAACATGAGGGGTTCATAAATCCCCCTGGTCCCCTGAAATGCAGCTTGCAGGGTCTTGCAGAGGCTGTGCCAAAGCCAGAGATGGGCCCAGCCCTTTCCTCACACTTCCATGAAAAGCAGCAGAAGGGGCAGAGCTGCACCCTCAGCCCAGCACAGAAGCAACACAAACCTCAGCAAAATCTTAACAGCAGCGTGGGCGAGGGGAAGCCAAAAGATAAATCCTTATCCAGAGTCCTTTTCCTCTGCAGAGCAGGCAAATCCTCCTCACTCCTCAGGAGAGGAAGAGGAAATGTGGGATGGGGGAGCAGCTCTGCAAGGTCAGCAGAAACCTTGACCATGGGCTGGGGCAGCTCAGGCTCCCCTGGCTCACACAGCCACCAGAACCCACAGAACCCACCAGAACCCACCAGAATCCTCCAGAATCCAGCTCTTGTGGAAGAGATCAGAGTCAGCACACCTTCCACTCTGAGCCCTTCCCACATCTTCCATACAGCAAGAGGATTTAGCTTAAAATGTGCAATTGCAAAAGGCAGGAGTGGAGTCAGAGAATCCCAGCACGGTTTGGGTTTGGAGGGACCTTAAAGCCAATCCAGTTCCAACTCCAACACCTTCCACTGTACAGGTTGTTCCAAGCCCTGTTCAGCCTGGCCTTGGATATTTCCAGTGCTCCAGCAGCAGCCACAGCTCCTCTGGGAATCTGGAGCATTATTGGGGCAGCAGCTTCCTCCAGGCAGCTCTGGCTGAAACCAAACCAGAGACTTTTCTCCCCAAAGCTGCTTTTCCCACAGCCAAATCTCCAGCCCCAGCACAGCTTCAGCATTAATTAGTGATCACTGATTAGTGATCAGCCTGATTGGCAGCAAACTGCACAGGGAACCTGGAGGGGCTCTGGAGAGGCAGCTCTTGCTGGTGCCTGCTAATGAAGTGCCCTTCAATTAAAGCAGCCAGAATTAGAAGCCTGAATCACTTCCAAGCTGGGAAATGATCCTGCCACGGGATCCGTGGGACAGAGCCAAGGCTGAGCTAGAGAAGTGGAGGTGAGGAGTCCCCAGGTCCTGTCCCAGCTCCCCAGCCCTCCTTCCACAGCCACCTTCCCAAATTCCTGCCTGACACAAACCCAGAGCCGCCGCTCCGAGCTCCCTCCATGGGGCTGCTCCTGTGCCAGGGGCAGCGTGGTTTAAAGAAGGAATTCAGCCACCTGCACCACAACAAATCTTCATTTTTATTGAGTCAGTAAGGGCTCAGCTGAGCCTGATTTCAGTGAGCCATAGAAACCCTCCTCTCTCCCAGCCTGTCCTGGGAGAAGCCATGGATGCATCCAAGGAATCCACAGCATCCCTCAATCACAGGGAGATCCCTCCTGCCACAAACCTTCCAGCACCTCACCCCAAATCCACCATCAGCTTCCTGCAAAACTCCTCCAAGCAGGGCTTGGGTGGGAATGGGGTAACAAACACCACGCAGAAGCTTGGAAAAAGCAACACAGCTGGAATAGAAGCAATACAATTTTAATTCTGACCAGTCACCTCCAAACCCCTCGTCTTTCCACTGTTCTGATGGCATCATTTAAATATCACATCTGTGACATCGCTTTGGGGGGGGGGGGGAGAAAAAAAAAAGACACAAAGATACAGACATTATGATACAATAGTACAAATGATAAATTATTTATACAGTAAATAATGGCAATAGTCAGCACAAATCCAGAAAAAGCAGCCGGCTCCCGGGATTATGAGAAGTTTGGGAAATACTGGAACATTTGGAAAGGAAGAGTTGTGTGAGATTCTGCTGGGAAAAAGAAACCTCCTCTTTCTCCCCACCTGTGCAATATTCAGGCATAGAGCACACCTCAAACAGGAACAGCAAAGGGGCACAAGGGGAACAAGAGCTGTCCTGGCTACAGGACTTCCCAAAAACTGCAACCACCACAACCCACCAGAGCTTCCCTTCCTGCCCCCTCCAGAGCTGAGTTTCTCCAGAGCACAGAACTGAATAAATAACTGAGCTTATTTGGGGGGAAATATGCCAAGGAATGTGTGTTTTTATTTTTTTTTAACAAGATATTTAACACTTTTCTTTTTGGTCAATTTGACCAGTAAGGCTATTTTGGGCTACTAATGTTTTAAGAATTAAAAAAGGTAAAAAAAGCACTTTGAATATTTGCAAAGTGAGAAAAAGGAGAAGAGGAGGAAATGGAGGAATAGGGCAGAGGGGATGTGATGGGACACACAAACATCCTCCAGGAATGTGGGAGGGCCAGGAGGGAGGGAGGATTATCCTGGAGAGCAGGAAAATCATCACAAAATGAGCTGGACCGTTCAGAGCATCCCCAGGACAGTGACCCCCCTGTGTCACCCCCCAGGGTCACAGCCCAGCCCAGGAACATTTACCAAACCAGCTCTTTCTTCTCCTAAACTCAGCTCCTGCCACAAACCCTGTGCCAGGCTGGGATCTGAGCTTGGTTAGTCTCAGCCTGAAGATTTCCAGCACCAGAATTTGGGCTGTGGTTCCTCAGGGAGCCTCCTCGGGGTTTGTTGTGCCATAAATGTCTCTGTTTAATAGAAAAGGGATAAAGTTCTGGGGGCAGTGACTTGGAAGGAAAAGCAACAATTCGCCATTCAACAGCTTCATTAAGCCAGGGCTCCATCCCAGAGGCAGAGCTTCAGCAATTCCTGGTGACAGCTCCAACTGCAGATTATTTCAGCACTTTCAGTATTTCTTATCATCTTGCCTCTAAAAAGTTCCCCAGGATGTGGCCAGGACTCTGGGCTGGACAGATTAAGAGACAAACACCCTGAGTGACCTTGATTCCAGTGCTGATCAAATCCAAGTGGGAAAAGAAGCCTGGAGGAATCTTGTCACAGATCAGCTGGAAACTTCCCCCCCCCAATCTGCAAGAATCACACCCTTCCTGCTCTACACTTCTCAATAACTTCAACAACAACAGAAAAACTCTTTTTCCTTGCTCTGAAAGGCAACAGGAATGGGGTTTGGTTTTGTTTTTAAAGGCAGGCTGGGTGTGGACAGCAATCCTCTTCCCTCCTCTATAAAAACAAGGATTGGGAATCCTCCTTGCCAATTCCAGAGGTTCCAACATCTGCACAGGAACATCCACACACTGAGCATTCTGTACAGCTCCAGGCTTGTGTCCCTAAATCTGCTCATCCTTCAGCCTCCCCTTCCCACCAGGAGATGGATCCCAGTCCTTCCATGGGATCCAGCCCCTCTCTGGCCCCACAGGGAATTGTTCCACCACAACACAGCCCTGGCAAATTCTGTTTTCCTCCTCTTAAAATAGGGAAAGGCCACCAAGTGAGTTCAGAGGTGCCCAGTAGGCAGGAAAAATCCCTTCCCATGGATTTTTGGGAGAGAAGAGCTCAGCCCTGCTCAGACTGGGGCTCCAGCAGAACCCCTGAGTGTTGTGAGGAGTCCAAACATGAAAATTTATTAAAAAGGGATAATTCAGCTCCCAAGGGATGGCTGGACATGGAAGCAGTTATCCTACAGAGTGCACCTTCCAAGAGGAAAAATCAGTGGATAAAATAAAACAAGCTGTGTTTGTACATCAGGATTTTTAACAGCTCCACAAGTTTTACAAGGAAAATAAAACCAAACAGCCTCTCTTGGGATCTTCATCAAGGCTAAAAGTCTGTCCAGTCTGGGGATTGGGAAACAGGAACAAATCAAGGGAAAGGCGACTTTAGTGTTTTTTCTTTTTAATGTAGTCTTAAATCATGTTATGCTCAAATTCAATTCATCTAAAAATAATTAGTCACGAGGATTTGTTTTTGATTTGCATTATGAATACTTCATTTAAAAGTAAATATTTTAGTGTTAATCTTCCCTTTTAAACTCTCTTTACAGAAACAAAGAGCGAAAACCATAAATAAGAGGGCATTAAAACCATAAAAATGACATTTGCCAATATCTTAATTTTTCAGCCAGACTTGATAAATCTATCAAAACCAGACAGTTAAATAAGAACCACATTATAAAAATTAGCAAAAAAAGGACTATTAGGTAACTCTGCAAACTCAAAATATGAAACTGTACTAAACAAAATATGTGCAAAAGTATACAAGAGTAACTGCATATAGCAAGGTTAAGCCTGAATTAGTTTTAAAGCTTGCCCCGGTGAAACTGAATCCAAAGTTGTCCCACTGTATTTCTTTTTTTTTTTTTTCCTTTTCTTGGTTTTTTCCTTTTTTTTTTTTCTTTCAACTCACATTGTAAGTCAAATAAAAACAAAATACACATGAAAAAACTTCCAAACGAAGCTGGTACTGGACAAGCACAGAGCAGGACACTCACTCAGCACGAGTGCAGCCACTCACAGAGAGTTCCAGGAGTCCTTAGAGTAGTGTAGGAATTCAACACTGCACACGACAGCACAACTCGAGCATGGTCTTGGGTGTTTTGTCTGGGGTTTTGTGTTATTTTCCTTTTGAGACAAGCTTGCTGTTGTCAGTCACACCTCAGAGATACCAAAGCAGTGCGAGTTTGCAATGTTTAATGCATAAAAACCAAGCCCCCCTGGGCCCTCCGGGTCGGTCTCTTCTAAGAGTAAGGACTATGGGTGAACCAACAGTCTAGAACTGTGTGTAGTTATGTGCAAAACATTCACTAGCACTCGGAATCTCAGCTCTATCTTACGGGCAGAGGAAGTGACAGATGCAGGGGAAGAGTAAATTCAGGAATCCAGCACATGATCTGACATCTACAAAATAGCCAAGGGAGTTTTCCACTGGCAGGTTCTCTCCCTAGAAAGTGTGTTTGAAATGATTAACAAAGGAACAAAAATGGGCAGGATCTAACTTTGGTGAAAAGTCTGAACATTTCACATGATGCTCAACAAGCCAAAGTAAGGTACCATCTGTAGCAAAGACTAGATTTAGATTAACTGGTAAGTAGAGACAACTCTTCAAAGATCATTACTGTAAACTGCAAATCTACTTCCAAGTCTCTCACACACCGTTCAGTCCACACAGGCCACGTTCGTTTCGCTGGAAAGACTTCAGCCTGGAAACACTAGGAAAAGAAAAGTTCCTTTAATTGGGTCTTTATAGGAGGAAAGGGTTAGTTGTATTTGCAGCCTGGGAGGCTGCAGGTGGCATTCCTGTACTGTGCAGAGCTTGGGGCATTGATCCTGCAATGCTCAGCCCCTGGCCCATCCTGATGGTGCCCATGGCCGGCAGCGGTGCCATCCCCACGGGCACGGGGGCCATGGAAGACAGAGGTATTGGCTCCATGCTCATCGGGGGCACGGCGCTGAACGAGGGGCTGCTCCCCAGCACGGGGCTGGCTCTCATCTGGTTCAGGGTCAGAGGCTGAGGCTGGTTCACCTGGAAGGGGTTGATTGGAGTCGCTGTGGTAGCGGCGCCTGCGTGGGAGAGAAGGGAGAGAGAGGCACTGCTGTGGGTACTGGTGAAAGCCAGGGAAAGGGGCAGCTTGGATTTTCTCAAGCTGCTCAAGGAAAACATAGGAATTATAACAATGATTAAGCACCTGCTGTGTGAGTTTAATGACCTCCCGTGCTCTAGGCACCAACTTGGTGGGGTTATCTTAAATGAACAATGTAGCTGATAGTTGCTAAGAGGTTATTTATTGCAGAAGCACATCAGCTTTAAAAGGCACAGTTACAGACATCAAAGTCTATGCTATGTTTTGGTATAAAGTCTTAAAAAGAAGTAGAAGCTGCTATTGTCAAAGGTCCCAGGAAGTTGATGTTGCTGTAGCAGCTCCTGCCTTCGCGTTGGGTGTTGACTGATGACAGTGAGCAAAAGCAAAAAGAAAAGCAATGGCAGGAAAAGCAGAAAAGCACTAACTCTCCCCAATACTCTTATACAGAATCTTCCAAACAAGCTAAGACACAGACTCAGACCAGCTCTCCTTAACTTATCAGAATTCCAGTTTCTCAACACACCAGGTTACATACAGACTAAGCATACGATCCCTGCACTCTGATTTCTCTCTTAAGAATTCAGAGACCCCCCAAGTCACTGACTCCAACACTGCTGGACAGATGTGATGTTTTGGTGGAAGTATATTTACTAGGGGTGTCACCTGCCTTGCACCAATGAAATTGAGTCTGTTCCACGATCTAGTCTATAAAAAAAAGTTTGTTTCTTTAGTAAAGAGCTTTTTGCTTCTCTTCTGCCTGAAGGAAGTATTGTTGTTACATCCTTTTCACCGCTCTCCTAGCCTGACAGCAACACACTGCAATCAACACTAGGGTCTGGAATCATCTTTTCCTGGCAAAGAACACTCCCTGTGTGCATCCCCATCCTCAAAACGCCCTGTGGAGGGTGTTTTGGGGGAATTATTTGTGTGTTAATTTTTTTTTTTTTTACAAGGTATTTAACACTTTGCTTTTCGGTCAATTTGACCAGTAAGGCTATTTTGGGCTACTAAGGTTTTAAAAATGGAGAGAAAAAAAAAAAAAGGAAAAAAAAATGCACTTTGAATATTTGCAAAGTGACAAAAAGAAGAGGGGGAAATGGAGAAACTGGTCTGCTCCCCAGCAAAGCACAGTCTGTTCCCTTGAAGCAGCCAATGCTTCCAACACCCTTTCACTGACCAGCAGCTCCCAGTTCCAAAAGCCCTGACTGGAGTCAGAGCTTCCAAATTTGGTTACCTGCAAAAGCCCTAACCACAACATCCACATTGCTGATTTAATTTTTTAAATGCTTCTATGCAGGCTCTCTGTGCTCCTTTACTACAGAGAGTGAGTTTACACCTGATACTGGGAAGAAATCCTTCCCTGGGAGGGTGGGGAGGCCCTGGCACAGATTCCCAGTGGAGCTGTGGCTGCTCCTGGATCCCTGGGAGTGCCCAAGTCCAGGCTGGATGGGGCTTGGAGCAGCCTGGGATAGTGGAAGGTGTCCCTGCCCTTTTAAGGTCCCTTCCAAACCATCCTGGGATTCTGTGATTTGTACATTTACTCCAAGCTCTCAGCAGCCACCTCCATTTTCATGTTTCTGGCACCAAGCTCGGACAAGAATTCCCAAAGTAAACAACTTGTTTCCGAATTACAGCGGTGCTCGAAAAAGCAGAGCACAACTTTCCCAGCCTTTGAGGTTCCCTGGATTGCTGCCAGCCCTGCAAATTCCTTTTACTCTACAAGCCCAGGATTATTTGGATGGCCCAGTGACCCCTCACAAACTTTTTGTAGTACCCGGGAAGGGCAGATACACAGATTTCCTCTCTCTCCTTGCTCACTGCCAAGGCTGCAGAATTCACTGCTCAGAATCACTGCTTTTTTCCTACCCAAGGATTTTAATAAATTCACTTTTTCTTCCATTGGAAGAGTGATGAAAATAAATACTTAAAAAGTATTTCCAAGTGTTTCACCCTATGAGCAACATAGGAAAACAACAGTGCAAATTCAGCTTTCAAAAAACACGTTTGGTGTCACAATTTCAGTCTGCTCCAAGCAAGGGCTCACTTCTAACAGGCCCAGCTCACAGGACAACTGCAACAGCCAATTTTTTTTTTTTCCAAAATACACTGAGAATGTGTTTTCAGATCAAAACTGGCTCACTGTGCCAGCCTAAGAGACAGTAACCAGCAGCTCACTGAATTACCCTGCAGTCTGCTCTCTGGGATCTCAGGCTGCAGTCAGAGGTCTCCTGTGCCTGCTGCAGCCCCAGGAAAAGGGCAATTCCAGCCTTCTCCCACTATCACCTTCCCATGTTAATCTTACCTGTTTGGATATTGAACAACCCCAAACCTTCTAATTCACATAATTCTGAGTAAGAGGAACTGCTGGAATAAAGTTCAGATGCAGACCAAGAGCAGAGACCTTGTGTTTTCAGGAACTATCCCTGTGCTGGGTGAGCCCAGGATGCCTCTCTGAGACCCTCCTGCTCTTGCTCATGATCTGTTGGCTGAAGTAACCAAGAAAACCAAGCTTCAAACGCCCACCTTTAACCCCAGCAGCACTGAGCTGTGCAGAGTTTTCCTGCAGGAAGGGAAAGCTCAAACAAGAACGTGAAGGATTTTGCAGAAACCAACCTGGTGCCAAGAATGGGTTCAGAGAAGTAACAGGCTGTGGTGGCTTAGACACCAGAGAATCCAGGTTCACCAGGGCAGCGTTGGGGCCCAGGAAGGACTCTGGGGTTTTCCTGGCCGTGCTCTGTTTGCCTGATGTCCCACTGGAGTGCTGGGACTCAAAGAGATCAGGACTCGTGGTACCGCTGTGCTGAGACGGCAGAGTGGAACCTGATTCAGCTGCAACAACACAAAGGGACACAAAACTTCTGGTTAATGCACAGAGCCAGGCAGAGAGGAGCCTCAGTGTGTGAGAGCAGAAGTGCTTTGTGCTAAGTTTGTGTTAGTCAGGGCTCAGTGTTTCAGGCTGTTACACCCTCTCAGCATGCAAGCAGGTCTATGTTCTTTAGCAGAGCATGAAGAAGCTACAGTCAGAGTTGCAGTGCTCTACTGATGGAATTCCCACAGCTTTGCTGCTCCAGGTGGGACTCACAGGCTCCAAGGAACAGATTCTCCAAAGCCTTGGCCCTACACCACTGCTGTGCCCTTCCTAGCTGGATTCCACCCAGGTTTTCTTCTCAAAAAGCCCAGCTGTGCTTCAGGCAGAACCATCCTGAGAGCAATGGTACCACAGCACCCACAGGGTCTGGCAGTTTTGATTTACTGACCACTGATTAGAGAGAAAACAAATTAGAGTATTCACAGAAGGTATTTTCTCATCTTCCTACTGCAATTTACACATTTAAGAGATTCAGTCAGCATGGTTCTGGCTCTGTCTCTGATCATAAGCCCTGCTCCAAACACACTGGACATTGGAAATTAAGAAGTCCAACAAATTTCTGGGTCAATGCACAAAAGGTCACAGGGTGCAATTCCATGGATTACAAAAGGCCCATTCCCCAGGAGTTCATGCACAGGCCACAATGTGAACAAGGAGCTTTTACTGCTGCATCATCACTTCCTTCCCTTTGTGAAAGCTGATTTTTTTTGTCCAATAAAACTGAAGAACAGAGACATCTGTTGCTGTGACTGTCACCCAACCTGGCCACATGCTAAGAATTTGATTCGTACCTGGCTTTTTGGAAGTTCGAAGTGTGTCAAATTCAGAAAAATCATCTTTAACTGTACCATTCAAATTACTGAAGAGGTCAAAAGATGTACTTCCTGTTCAAAACAACAAGACAGCCCTGTCATTAACACATCTTCAGTTGCATCACACAGCTGATCCTCCTGGAAGCAATTCCTAACCCATTCCTGTTACCAAGAAGCCACCACAGGTTCCAGGGCAGCAGCTGGCAGTGCTCCCACTCTGAGTCAGGAGATGGGAGAAGGAGAATGTCACAGAATTGTCCTTTTTGACAATGGAACAACTAAATCAGAGCAGTTTGCTTTTAGATCAGTGTAGGGCACACCTGAGCATGCTGGGGTTTGGTTGATTGAGTGTCTGCATTAGAGACAAGCAGATCTTGCTGTGGAAGGAGAGAACAGAAGTGGATTTACAGCCTCAACTATCAAGTGTTAAGCAGCCCTTGAGGAAAACACCACCAGTGATGATTTCACTTCTGCTTCCCAAGTGGAAAGGAGGAGCAATGCCAGAGCAGAGGTTGTGGAGATGGTAAAGCCCCGTTAGCTGAAGCACCAGCACTCGCCCAGAGCTTGCAGTCCATGAAACATCACTTCAAAATGTGGACACGCTCTTACCTCAAACTGGAGGCAGAAAAACCACACCTAAATCATCAGCAATCACACTCCTGTACAGCTTTAAGGTTTGTGTGGGTATTTTTAATTAGCTGAAATGTTTTCTTAATTTACTTTTAACCTTCAACACGTTTCAAGCAAGAAGAGCACAAGATGACAAACCCCAAGAGAAAGAGTGAAAATTGAATATAAAAACAATATTTATCAAGAACAAAGAGCCACCATAGCTAAAGGCTCATTTCACAGTGCTCCACTTATTGCCCTTTGCCCAGGGAAAAGCTGCTTAGACAACTTTTTGCAGCACTCAGATTCCTTTGTCTGCTGTGTACTGGGATGAATGACAAGCAGAAAATGCATTTTGGATGCTTTTAGCAACGGTGCCAATATGAAAATTCCAGGTATTAAGACTCATCAAGGTTGCATTAGTTACAGAGCATGAACAGATAATTACAGCAGCACCTTTAGCAGGGCTCAGGGAAGGTTTCACACCCTCAGTCTGAAGGAACAAACCTTCATTTGCACCTCTAAAAGTCTCCTCCAAGCTGCTCAACCTGTCAATCTACATCTGCAGACACATCCATCTGCAGAGCTATTTATCATGAGGGAAGGTGAAATTAGAGTATCATTCATTGCCAGAAATTAAGTCCTTGTCTAATTAAAGATAAAACCCAAGAGCAGCAGCAGTCCCAAGTGCTCAGCAGGCAGCCACAAATACCAGGAGGAGACGTAGAAGGGACAGAGCACAAAACAGCATCACAAATTCAGAGCTTTAAGTCCCAATAATTACATTTAAATTTCTTTTTCCTGCTGGTTATTACAAGTCCCTTTCATTCTGAAGACCAGTTCTGCCAATTGCTGAGCTTCTTTGAACCACACAATGCAAGAAAATCGTTTGGACTTCTCCTCATTACCCAAATAAGATGGAAATGGGATGAGACCGTTGCTCACCAGAAGTAGAGAGAGGTTTGTTTGCAGGTGCTGATCCCCAAGGATCCACAGAAGATTTTGCTGCAGTAGAAGATGGCTGAGCAGGAGCCCAAGGATCCACATTTTTGGCCAGAGGCTGAGCTGTGGATCCTGCTGGTGCTGCCCAAGGGTCAACAGAAGCAGCTGGCTTGGCACCTGCAAGAAGAAGCAGCAGGAAGAGAAGTGAGTGCAGCTTCCCTTTGGCAAGTTTTCCTTGGGATTGACTCCTCCCAGAGCCTTCATTCCCAATTAGTGCTGAGCAGAAATGGCAGCAGCAGCTCAGCACCAGCAACTCCCAGCATTTGTCACACACTCTGAACAACAACAGCACCATGATATTCTGGGCAAGGCAGAGGAAAAAACAATTCCCCTCTCTGAACCTGGATACAAATACCTGCAGCTCCAACAAGGAAATAAACTTGCCTTTGTTCCTGACTTTGCCACCACAAGTGACAATCCCTGGCTGGAGGTGACCTAAATCACAGGGTCTATTTATGAACTCGGGGAAAGTGAGTTTATAAAAAGCCCAAAGGTAAAAGGTGTGAGATACACAACATTAACCCTTGGACAAAGGAATCTGTCAGCTTCAAAGGAAATGTTTTCCAACTCTTTTAACCACACTGCTATTTTATAAAAGTATAATCAGCTTCCCTGAGCCAGCTGTGCTTTTTTATTCCATTTCTAAGCACTCCTGACACTAAGCTGCCCACTGATACCCCTTTATTTTTTTAACCCAATGCTTGTAATATTCAGGGTTCTCATTTTAACTGGAAGATGCTGACAACTCCTCATTCCTACAAATTCAATCACCAAAGGTTTAATTCCCAAGTGAGGATTTTATAACCCAAGAGAGCAGGATGGAATCACCCACATGCAACAACTCTTACCTTTAATATCCTGTGGGTTTCAAATTACAACTGAGAATTATTTTAGCTTTCAAAACTCCATTCAACCCCCCCTGGCATCCCAATATTCCTGTAAATCAACTGAATGCTGCACACAGTGGCACAAATTCCAGCTGGAATTTTGGGTTTTGTTTCATCAGCAGCCACGTGGTCGCTACAGCTCCGGAGCAGGAAATGCCAAAACTCTCCAAGGAAGCCCCATTATTCCCACACCAGTACTCCCATTTCCTTCATCTGCCCCCAGTGCTGAGTTAGGAGCAAGGCCACACTCATGACAGCATTTCCCATCAACAGCAGCTTCCCAAAATGTCCTTCTTTTTCCAAAAGGCAGCACACGAAATGAGAGCACTCAGGAAAATCCCAACCCAGAGCTTCCATCAGCTCCACTGAACCACCACAGCACTGGCAGGATTTGGGAAATGCAGTTTATTGAGTCATTTTTTTAACCAGCAAATGCATAAATTTGTATCTCTAAGACTATCCCTGGGAGAATCCAACAGGCTGGAAGCAGGGCTTGTGCTGTGGTGTAAGAAAAGTTGGGAAGGACCAAGGAAATGCTAGAGCTGGAACTGGTACAAGGAAAATCTGTCAGAGGGTGACACATCAGGCAGGATCTGAGGAAGGAGGATCTTGGTTGCTTAGAAAAATAAACTGAATGGCTTTAGGGCCAAAAATTTGGGCTTTTTCTCAATTCTTATCACCAAAAAACACAGGTGACACTTGGAATGATGACCTGGCAGGAGCTCTGTAGGTGCCTTTAATGCCATCATGAACAGATAAAAAAGCCCCAAACAAGGCATTTCATTATTAAACTTCCAATTTTCCATCAGGAAGCTGATGGTGGTGTGTGGAATGCAAATGACTTCGAAGCATTTAAGAGCAGAGGTTGTAGAATCACCAGCCCAAAGCAGAACTGATAAAACAAAGCTGTCAATCTTCATGGAAAGCTTCTGTTTGCACAGAAACTCTCTGCTCTTTAAAAAAAATCAAAAATTCCAACAAAAAACGGATCCAGCTCCAGTTCCAAGTGTAACACTGTGAGGAATCATCCACTTCCTTATCAAAGGAGTAACTCCTTGGACAGGCTGTGGCTGACCCAGACACCAGCTCACCACACCACACAAAAAACCACAAAAATTTGGCTTAGTTCCTCTTTAAAATGTGAAACACTGAATCTTTCTCTTCAGAAATATTCCATGGATTCAGCATCAAAATCCTATGGAACAGTAAATATTTTAAATGGTAAACTGATTTTTTTTTTATCTGCTATAAAAATCTTTATTTTAGTAATTTAATCCTTTTTGTTCTGTCCATACACAAACACATCCCAATTCTCTAGGGGCAATTAAAAAAATAAATCAGACTGATGGCTTTCCTAAGCTCAGCACCCTGCCTTAATATCAGACTAAATTCTAGGAACAATCTAAACCCATGGCAATGGATACAAGCAGCAGTGAGACACAAGTTGGACAAGTTCTGCTGTAAAGACAACAGAAGTGCCACTCTCCTCTTCCTTAGGATTCAAACTACACCCACAAAAACCTAGCTGCTTAAAAAATGTATTATTAATTTTATTATTAAAATGCAGTTGCTATTGGTTTGTTTCTGCTTGAGTGGAATGAATGAAAATGGACCCGTACACAAACTGGACATTGAGAAACCTTGGAAAGCTCCAGGTTAAGAAGCAAAACCTTCAAAACCCCATTGTTCCTGGCAGTTTGCTCTTACCAAATGATTGCCAGGGGTCAGAGGCAGGGGCTGCAGCTGTGGATCCTCCCCAGGGATCTGTCTGGTTGGCAGCAGCAGCAGCAGCAGGAGGTCCCCAGGGCTCGCTTTTGGGTGGGGCCGGTGCCGAGGAGGGCAGGGCATCCATCAGGTCCAACAGAGTGGTGTGCTGAGGGCAGGAAAAAGCTGAGCTTTACTCAAGAGCGTTGGCAGCTTGAAGTACAAACCCATGAGAGTGAAGAAGCAATTATTATTTTTTTTTTTTTTTTTCCTTTTACACGCCTGCATTGACTAGTTCCAAATTTAACCCGCGTGGAAGAAGCTTTAAGCTACACAACAAAGCAAACCCAAAAGCATAAAAGAGCTCAGAATTAAGCTAAGTTTGTGTTACTGTATCTCAGCTTTTGGCAGCAAAACCAGGAATTTCTTAGGCGAAGGCACTACCTCCTTCTTTTTGGGAATTTTAATTGTGTCTCTGCGACTCTCCTCCAGAGCCATCTGTAATCTCAGATCATCTCCGCGTCTGAGGCGCTCCTCCTGCAAAGGAAATCAACACTGGTGATAGAAACCATGAGCTGCTCTGCGCTGCTGCTCCCTGCAGGGCTCCAGCCCTGCCACCCTGTGCTCCACAGGGGGATGGTTTTGGGCTGGAATTGTCACAGAGCACAAATGAGGGAAAGGAGTTTTCCTGTGATTCTCGCCTCGGGAGCACCCTGACCCTGTGGTCATGACAACAGCCAGTTTGCTGGTGGGGATTTACCCTGGTGGTGTTTTATTCCTTCCAAAATTCAAGTGAACAACTCATTTTTCAATCAGCATAATGCTTTTTCAGCATTCAAATCACTACTGAGGGTTGTAGGGAGCTAAACTTAAATTTCCCTGGCTTTTGTTCACTTCCCTCCACGCTGGTGCAAGATCCACCAAGGGAATCAAGTCTTGCCAACTCCATGTGTAATCTGAAGGTTTAAACATCTGTAACTACAATGTTTATGCCACATTCAACTCCTTTAAATATCTTTGTTTGCATCATGTCTCTCAGAAGTTGACTAATCCCCCAGCTTGTCATTTTTGAAGCTACTTCAAATGTTTAGATTCTGATTTATATTTTCATTCCCTTTATTGCCCAATAATGATGAAGTTTACTGGGTGATAGTTTCCGTTTCCAAGCACTCATGTTTAATATAAAGCTGTAAACTAAATTGTCAGAGGAAGCCTCTAAAATATTACAGGCACACAGTATGGCTTGAATTTTTACTCAGAGCTGAGATTTGACTTTGTTATATATTAAAATGCAGCCATTTTATCAAAATTTACTCAAAATTCAGAATGAATCTCCTAAGAACTAGCACAGTAACATAACCCAGGTGATAGATTAGGAGTCAATTTCCTTTAAACCAAGTTTTTTAATATATTCTGGTACTTTGTGTCAGGTCACCCTCCTGTTCCAGAAACTCCCACCAAATGAACAGACCGTTCCAAATTCCACAGGAATCAGAATCCACTGACATTAATGAAGCTTTTCAGGACCAGTCATGTTTTCAGCTCTTCCTAACTGAAAAAACATCTTCAGTAATGTGATGATTAACATCCTCCCACACAAAGTCTTCTCACAAAGTGACTGTCATCTTCCACTAGTCTCAACAGCTCGGAGGCTGAAGTTACTTTAAAAAGATTTAAAGAACAACAATAATAAAAAAAAAAAAACCCACACACCTGCAACAAAGCCAAGCTGCCACTGAAAATAATAATTTAAAAAAACCAAACAAACCAGGTTGAAATGTGAACTCTCCAAGCAACTGGACAATTTTGGAAAACCTACACGGGCACCGACCTGCTCCGCCACCTCCCGGCTCATGGCCAGCGCCAGCTGCAGCTGCAGCTCCTCCTCCCCGCTCGTCTGGGGCCGTGCCTGCTCCAGCTCCGAGGACACTCGAGGGGATGTTGCTGTTGGGAGACAAAATCCAGCACTTTCAGCACAGCAAACAGCAAAAAAAAGGGTCAGGCTTGCTTCCTGCACCCCATTTTCTCATCTTTGGTCTCAAAGCTCCCGCGCGGTCAAGAGATGAAGCTCCTGCCAAGGGTGAGGATAATTTAGCTCCCATCCCATCCCATCCCATCCCATCCCATCCCATCCCATCCCATCCCATCCCATCCCATCCCATCCCATCCCATCCCATCCCATCCCATCCCATCTTCCCAAACCCTTCTGGAGCACACAGGAATAGCCCAAATAACCCCAGGATGTGTTCAGCTGTTTAATGTAAAATATTCCTGGAAAATAGAAGTTTTTTTATGGGGCTGTGGTATCAAGAAGTACCCCCACCTCATGCTGGATATATCCTGAGTGTATCAGAGCTCCTGACTTTAAAATGTACAGAATTTATTGTTGGAGGAAATATTTGTGGGTATTTCTTACATCTTCCAGAATCAGTAGGGATCTGCTGGGAGAGGGCCAATATCAGGGTAAAACTGGATACCACCCACTTTTCTGTAAAATAATACAGTCTTAATGGGAAGATAAAGAACTATTCTTAACTGCTGAACAGGCGTGGGGATAAACAAACCAGCTATTCAGACTCCAAATTTACACAAATACAGGATCATTCTCTGCTAAAGAAGAGTTTGGTAAATGGGTTGGGTGTGTGGGATGGTTTCTGGGGTTGGTTGGGTTTTTTTGGGGGTATTTCCTCCCCTCCTCTTCAAGGAAGGGTCAACCTTGACATCTAAAATATCCAATTTCTCAACACACAAACCATCTTTTAATGTTTTCTCTCCAGGAGCACTGAAATTCCCATCTTACACCACTAGCAGGTTTAGCACTCTACAGTAATTAAACAATTTTGTGCTCACTCTCTCTCAGACAATTCTTTAGCACCCAAATCATTCACACAGGAATTTTATCTCACTTTGGCAAGGAAGTTTGTATTTAGTGGCTAGAATAATGATTAGTTGGGCAAAATATATACTGACATTTAATACATTTAATTGAATGTTTCAAACCATGTGTCAAACTCAAAGAAATCAAGTTTCTCCCTACCAGGTCAGCTGGGCATGTGAAAATGAGACTGCCAAACTCAAGTTTGAAAACCACTTTTTCATCACTACTTTAATGCTCCAAACATTTCCCAGTCTTGTCTCTCCCTCCTTAAGTTTCAGGCCAAAATGACATCACAAAACAAGTGGAACTTTCTCATCCAGCAGGCCAGAAGGAAGGGGACTCTCCATAAAAAAGGAATGACCTTTCCTCTTTCCACCACACCCTGAGGTGCCATCCCACCCTATCTGCTTCTAAAGCAGATTAATTTAAATTAATTTATCACCCACCTTGTGCTGATCCTGAAGCTCTCAAGCCAACCTTACTTCAATTAAGATGCTACTCATAGCTCAATTCTATTACTTCTTCAAACTTTCTCACATAAAATAATTAAATTTAGCATGGTTGATGAGTACTTACTGCTCCAACAGTCACTGCCAGGCTCTCCAATATATTATATTAAAAATATGATGATTAAAGCATGTGATAATTCCCAGCCACTCATCTAATACAGATAATAAATTAGCATTAATTCTAATCATTCTAATCCAAAATGGATGATTTTAAACCAGGATGGAGGTGGAAACACTTCCCTCTGGAGCCCAGAGAATGTTTTCTGTTTATCTTTGCCAGAAGAACATTGAGCTGTTAAATACCTCAGGCTTGCAAATAGCAGAGAGAGAAAAACTATTTCAGAGATAGGGACAAGAATTCATGGTATAAAAACTGGCCATGAATAGATTTGAGATCCAGATGGAGAAGAGCAGTTTTGCAGCAGGGATTAGAGAAGGAAAGAATCCTAACTGGTTTAAAAACAGAGCCTGGGACAAATGGGACAGCAGCAGAGCACCTGAGAACAGATGGCACCTGGGCTAGGAGCAGGGAGCAACCTTCTGCTCTGCTGGGCTTTTAACTGGGGAGGGAAATGGGATTTCCTGCATTTCCTGCATCCCAGCTTCTCCATCTCTGCTCACATCACTGCATCCCACAACCACCAGGAACCTGATGGCAGAATGACATTAAAATTAAAATGATGCAAAATGGGCTCAATTCCATTGCTCTTCCTCCCAGTTTCCACACAAAGGACTTGCTGAACATTGCCCAGTACATTCCTGCCTGGAAAAGCTGGAAAAAGCAGGGATTGCATCCCACTCTGAGCCTTTTCCTGGCTCTCCACTCCCAGCTGAGCATGGCAAGGGCTTGGCTTGGCTTTGGCAGGGAGCTCCATGAGCTCCCAGCAGATCCCAGCAGCAGCAGCTCTAGGATCCCCACATGGGTAACACAGGCTCACACACACACACACACACACACACACACACACATTATTCCTTCAATTTTTTCTACTTGCTTTCATTAACTCTAAAAGGTATTTCCAGGGTAAAATGTCCATTTGAAGTTCTTAGGCCTCAATAAAAAAACAAACTATAAGAATGTTGCTGTTTCCCATGTAAGCTCTGCAGTGTTATAAAACCATCCACATTAAAGAGATGCCAGAACTTTTTTTTTTTTTTTTTTTTAAATAAAGGATTAAAGGAAATTCAAAACACTGCTCTTGAGAGTAACCTGACAAGTTTTATCTGAGATTCCCTTCCATATGGGCCTCATCATGCTCTAAGGTCAGAATTCCCAGGATCCAGCAGAAAGGTTATGGCCTTAGGAACAGGGTGGTGCCACACAAAGCATCCCTTATCCCCAGCACATGACAATTAACTCAATGTTTATGTAAGTGGGACTCAACAGATCAATTCTGACCTGCTAAGCCCTGCTCTTCTGGGAATTTGGAGATCCCAGTCCCTCCAGGCTGCCCAGGAGCAAATTTCTGGGATTCTGTTCCTGCAGGCAGCACAGGGCTGGCTGCTCAAGGAAATCATCTGGAGGCTGAGTTAATCACTAAAGAGGGATTCTGCTGCACCATCTGTGCCTGGCCAGGCCAGCTCCCAGACACAGCTATTGATAATTTCCTATATTTTGGCTCTATTAAAAGGCCTCTGTAGCTGGTTATAGATCTGGCTGAGTGAAAGTGAAATACAGGACACAGAGAGCAGAGCCTGCATTAATAATAAAAATCAGAATGTATTTTCATTCAGAATCCTGTGCTTGGGTTTTGGGGCTGGTTTTGTTATTTCTGGGGTTTTTCTTTCGGGGCTGGTTTTGTTGTTTCTGGGGTTTTCCTTTGTGTCAGGCTTCTAATTTGCAGGTGGAGTTCTGAAGAAGAAAATTCATCTCTTAGTCATTTGTTCAGAAGGAAAAGCTGTTTCCTCACCAAAAGTGACTTGAAAAATTGAGATAATATCAAGGTAAGGACTCAGAAACCAACAGCAATTCATTTGGGAAGCAGGCAAAGATCTCATCTGTCAGTGTTCCAGTGAAAGACCACTCAAATAAAGATGGGATAATTTTAAACAGCCAAATGATGGAAAGGCAAGTGCAAGCTGCTTAATCTAGAAGGAATTGTGAAATCCACCTTTCCCCTGGGAATGCAGGAATCTTTCAGGTACAAGAAGAGAGTTGATAACACTGATGAATGTGACAAGGTGGAGCTGCTCAGCCTTCCTGCAGGATTCTGATTGCACTGAGCAGACTGAGAGCTTCTGAAATAAATTTAACACTCAACAAATCCTTCAGGTTTGTTTTGTTGGGAGCATTTTCCTCTCAGGTGATCCCTACACCCGTGGGAATGGACACAGTTGGATAATTCAGTGTCACTACAAAGTCTGGATACACCAGTGGCACCTCCCACCTTCACTCTCAGCACCAGAAAAATAAATGTACGATGAGAGGATTTAATCAAGCTGTCAAATGACATCTGACAGGAGTCTGCCACATTCCTTCAACACCTCAAACTCCAGGAATTCTCCACACTGCTCAGCCAGATTCACTGCTGGGTGATATTTCCTATACTCCCTGACTAGGATGGAAGGGCAGGGACGTGTTCCAACCTGCAGGGATGCAGGACACATTATTAAAGAAATAATTATCAAATAAAAACCAAACCCTCTAAAAACAGGAGTGGTCTGAATGGAACAGGGTGCCCAGAGAAGCTGTGGCTGCCACATCTCTGGAATGTTCAAGGCTGGAGCAACCTGGGATAGTGGAAGTGTCCCACAGCAGGGGGTTGGGACAAGATAAGCTTCAAGGTCCCTTCCAACCCAAACCATTCTGGATTTCATAAATTTCCTATTGTGTCAAACCCAAAAAAACAATTCCTTTGAATTATTTTCTACTCCAAGCAAAAGGGGAGACAAAACCAAAACAGATGAGTGAACACAAACTTGCTGAGGCTTCACAAAACTGGTTTTAAATAACAACTTTTCAATTTAACGTGAATAATCACTGGAAATATTAAACTCATTAATTCAGCTACAGCAAATTGCTCCCAGAATTTTTCCAGGTTCAGGTTAAAGACTTGGCATTTTCCAAGATCCATAAAAGCCCTTCCCAGGGCATCTTTCAACATCTCTCCAGCAGGCTCTGAGCACAGCAAGCCAAGCTGAGCCCAGCTCGGGCAGTGCTGCTGAAGTCAGGTCACACTGAGCTGAGTTTGTGCCACTGAAATTAGGGCATCCATCCATCCATCCATCCATCCATCCATCCATCCATCCATCCATCCATCCATCCAATCCCACCCAATCCCACCCCATCCCATTATCCCATCCCATCATCCCATTATCCCATCCCTGCTTCCCAGATCCTCCTGCAGCACAGGGAAAAAGGGAAGGATGTGGACACAACCCAAAAATAACACCTGGATGCCTCAGCTTGGGCATAACAGGATTTGATCTCCTAAAAAGTGTGGCCTCAGTAAACCTGGTTTTAAAACACCACCCGTGTTTGCCAGGCTGGGAGCAGCATCCCAGCTCAGGCTTAAGAGGTCTAAATTAAGAACATCCTACTTTTCCTCATGCAGCCATAAATCCAGAATCCTATTTAAGTGGTCACTGGCAGCTGGAGATGAAACAAGGCCAGGAACAAGAGGCTGAAGTTTTTGAAACTGGGTGACAAATGTCAGGCAAAAACCCAGTTATTTAGACCCAGAGGCAGATTAGGAGTGAGGGAATATTGCTCCAAAAGATTTTAAATATCCATCTTCTATCCCTTCCTCTCCCCAGTTGGTTTAATTTCAGCACCACACAAGAATATTTCCTTAAGGTGAAATAAAACCTGTTATCAGATTTGAAGCAACTCTACAGAATTGGCACATTTTCCAAAATAAATCCAAATTATACATTTTGTCATGGAATATTTAATATATTAATTATAATATAATTATAATGCTCCTAATCTGAGCATTAATTGTTTAAAGAGGGAAAATAAAGCCAATTGTTCCTAGTATGTCAGAAATTGCTGACAAGATGGAGGTTAGGAGAAGCTTTATTTTTGCTTTTTGCTTTTGAGTATCTCTTTTGGCCTCCCTTTTCAGGTTATGAGACTGGGTAGAAAAAAAATCCCACAAATACTTTTATAATTCACAAGTCATAATGTGCTCCCTGGAATTATCCAAGCACAGAGATCTTCAGGGCCAACAAAATCATTAAGGCAAAGCTTTGGGGGAAAGGATTTTATTAAAAACTATCAAGTTGCACCATTTCATTTTGCACAGTTTCTAAAGGATTTTTAGAGATGAAATGAAAATATTCACAAGGAAACAGGGGAAAATATCCTTATTTGCCTGCAGCAGTGAGAGATGATTGGACATCAATCAAGAGATCCTTTTCCATATTGAATTCTCTCACATTACACAGGGTATCAATATTGCTTTTATTTTGTTACACAGGATGGATCTGGGACACAAAAACCAGCAATGCTTTAAGAAAACCCCTTGTGGCTCAACATGGAGCAAAAATCCAATTGTTCCCATGCAAACCTACACAGGTTGGGAAGCTGGAAAAGAGGAGTTTGAGCAGAATTCAGTCAGTGCTGGCTGTGCAGTGCACATGATCCAACATTCTCAACAAATTGACCCAAACAGGCTTCACTGATTTAACCAAAATTGCATTTTTAGTCCCTGGAAGGAGAGGGCAAAGACCCCTCACACCCAATCCAGTAGCCCATTATCCACTAGAAGTTGTCCTGCAGGAACTACCAAACTCTTTCAGCTCTTTTTTTCTGCAAGAAGGGACTAAAAATGAGATTTTATAACCCAACATAAACTCTCCAAGCAAGGGGAATGAATTCTGCAACCCCCACCCATCGTGCCTAGAAGGACCAGGAGTAAAAGGTGCTGACAGCAAACCACTGAGGGATGAAACATTTCCTGTGGTGGTGTTGGCAAAAAGGCTCTGCCACTCTCCCAAACTTTATTTCTATTTTCTTGCTAAGCAGACATGCTGAACATTTAGTGAAGAGGGTGGCTGGACATTTTGAAGAGGCAAATCTAAATGTCTCTGATCTCTTCTTCAAAGGCTCAGAGGAATGAAAGAGAATTCTGCCAGAATATACAGAGCAGCAACAGCATCTTAGGGATGTTCTAAGAGGAGTATTTCCCAGGAGTGATGCAGAATTTCATTCCTTTTACTGATTTTTTTTTTTTTTTCTGAATCCAGATTTTCAGCACAAAAGAAGGGTATAATTAAAAAAAAAAAAAAAAAGAACACACAATGGATACAATCTCTTTCACTTTAAATAATGAAAAGCATCTTTTCCATCAAATTTAGCAGGCACAGGAATAACCCTACATTTATGTAACAGATTAAATGTCTGGATTTTAATAAAACTCCTTCCTTGTTTCCTGGGATAAAGCTCTTCCCAATTTCCCAATATCAGAAGGACTTAGCACAGCTGTTCTGGAAGGTGCTGGATTGCTTTGCTCCACTCAATTAAACCAGACAAAAAACACATTACAATCTCAAAATAGACAAAGTGACAGCCACCTGGATTTCTGCTGATCCAAAGTAAAAAAAAAAAAAAAAATCCAGGAGAGTTGGAACAGAGGGGTAGGAAGGAGAAAAAAGCCTGAAATTTCTAAAGCTTCTTAGGGGGTGAGGGAAACAAAAAAAAGCTTAAGGAATCTTTACCTCCAAAGCAATCCTGCCACAGGACACACAGAGGGAAGTGGGAGCAGTGAATGCACACTTGGAATATTGAGGGAACAGCCAAACTCTGCTGCTTCTGCCATCAAAATTCCTAAAGCATCCAAGGAACAATTGAGGAACACGCCCTGCATTGCTCAGCCCTGCTGGGAGGAATAGTTTGGAGCCTCTGGTAGCATTTAAGATTCCAAACAATAGTTCCAGGCACTAATTAAAGTTGGGACTGGTGGAGCAATAACCCAGTGAAACCCAAGGTGTGCTCAGCATACCTCAGTCACTTATTTCAGCCCACCAGCCCAAGTTATAATCAATATTTCAAGCCACCTATAAATTAAGAATTTTTGTTGTAGTCAACAACAATTTAGAGATTTGAATAGGAAAAATGTTGTTTTTCTTTAAAAATTCACAGTGCTCAAGCATGGTTATTATAGAAAAACTATATAAATATAGAAAAATAATAATTATTACAAGCAAATTAAGATATTTGTTATTCTACTGCTAATTAAAAGCCAAGATCAAAAATTCTCATACCTGGAAACCTTCACTCATATTTTTTGTACCCTCTACCCTAAAAATATGTCCTTTTGGAAATAATTTTTTCTGCTTGTCTCCAGAGCTTTAAATAGAGATTTTCTCAATCCTGGTTTGATTTTCCTGCTATCTCCTCCTGCAAATGTCAGCAGGGCTGACCCCGCTCACAGATTTATGATTTAAGAAGCACTTTGGGAGACAGGACGTGACAAACTTCAGATTCCTAAAGCTGGTGATCAGTGGTTCCTGCACCCTGGCTCAGTCAGAACCCTCCACACACTCTGAACACTCATTTAAAGAAAAGATTTTCCTTCAGAATTAGACCACAACCACTGACATTCCAGCCAAAGCAGCTTTCATCAGATCATTACTTACATTAAGGAGGATTTAGTGCCAAATCAGGCTTCTTCCTGACATGACATGGAGCCCCACCAAGCAGTGATGGAAAGAATTTGCTCTTCCCACATCACTGTATTCATTTTTTAAGAATGAAGTATAGTATTTAGTATTTGGTACAGACACTCACCAAATACTGAGAATATAAATGTTTAAATACAGATCCAAAGCACTCCTCCTCCAAGAACTGCTGAGTAATCAATGAAGGAAATTGAACAGCAGCATTGTTGCCAAAATACAATAGGAACAGCATAAAGTAGCAAACTGATTCAGGAAATATTCTGTATTTCTTATTTATTCTTAATCCAAGATCAGGTTGGATGAAATTTGGAGCAACCTGGATAGTGGAAGGTGTCCCTGCCCATGGTATGGGAGTGGAGTGAGCTCATTAAATTGAGTTTATATTCCCTCCCAGCCCAAGCCATCCTATGATTCCATCCTGAACAAAAAGAACACATCTTCAAGCACTCCTTTTAAAACCAGAAACAAACAGAAAAAGCCCTTCACACCCTCCCCATCACAGCAAACACTGGGACAGCTCACAAGAGCAGCCTGGCAGCACTACCTTTGGAACTGACAGTAAACAAGGGCTTTTAAAATCGATTTCCATCACTACACACATCCTCTCCAAAGCAAATATTTACCCAGGCATCTGCAGAGACATCAACAGCAGGGAGCAGATCCACAGAGACCCCAGATCTCCCTGCAGGCAGCATTTGCACTCTCCCAAAGGCACCACTCACTGCAGCAGCACCCCTCCAAAGCAAGGCATTAACCCTTTGGGATGGGTTTGCCTGTACTTACAGCCATGGTAGGATGCTGGGGACCCTCCAGACTTGCCATACTCCTGCTCTGAGTAGCTGGTGGACAGGTTGGGCTGGCTGGAGCCTCGGCCAAAGGTGATCTGGTTGCTGCCCACGCCAGTGGCCACCTGAGCCATGCGTTCTTTGGTCTTCAGAGCTTGGGCCCTCTCTGTCTTGAGGCGCTCGTCGTCCTTCAGCAGGGACACCAGCTGCTTGGATTTCTCCCTCACGTTGATGCCCTGGTCTTTCCCATCTCGATCGATGTACTGAAAATCTTTCAATGTCTGGATAGCAAAAATATTCTCTTTACACTGCTGGGCCACCCTCTCGGACCCAGTTTTAATCAGGTAATCTAAGAGAGTGAGGGCCTTGTAGACGTGTCGCCAGTTCTTGCCGTGGTCATTCAGTCGTTTCCAGATCATGCTCATAATTTCAGAAAAGGCCACAACATTGTAGGTCAGATCTGCTATTTCAGTCATCAACGAACTGGAAGGACCCCAGGGGTCATTCGAGGTCGCTTCCCGAACTTTGATTTCGGCCTCTGAGTAATTGTTCACAATGTTCTTCATCTGCCGTCTGATAGACGAAGTCGTCATTTTTATTTCCCTTTTTACCAAGACAGATTGCAGAACACAAACAGCAAAGGGCTAAATTTGCTCTTCCAGGAACGTTTCTGAACTGCGAAGGCTCCGTAGCAGTGGCGTATTTGTGACACGTTCCACTACAATCATTTCCTCTCCTCAAGAGAATGACACGAGAAAATGAAAATCATGACCTGAGTGAGGAAAGAAAACAAAGCAGGTTAGTGGTGTCTGATTGTTCTGCACAGCCAGCGAGCCACACTTGGGAGAAATTCTCCTAGATTAATTTTTTCCTCCTTGAATTTCTTCTGATTTTGATAACAACTTGTTCTCCTCACGAGTCACATTAAACATTTTAGATTAAAACCCTGAAGTGCTGAGCAAAACAAAAGCAAGAAGACAACCATGCTGATACAAAGGCAAAATTTTAAAAGCAAACCAGAAACAAAGTTCAACCTTGAGACTTTGTTTCCAAAGCAAAACCTACCTGGAACTTTTAATTACAGAACTCAGATGAAACCACAAGAGAAATCCAATGTTCAGCAGCCCTCTAACAGAAGGAATCTACATCCACAGAGAACGAGCAAACTTCCTAAAAATCAACCAAGCCACTTCTGAAACCCTGGGTAAGTTTAAAGCCCTCTCAGTCTCAGGGCAGAGATCCTGTGGCCCAACACACTCAACTCAAGGTGACCTTTCATGATAAGCAGATTAGGAGGAATATTTTTTTCCCCCCAAATGCATTTACTTTGTTCATTTGACAACACTCAGCAGATCCACACTTTCTGCTCTGTGTGTCTTCCACACAGCACCAAAGAATTTTTAATTCTATGAGAATGGAATTGTAAAGCCAAAATGACTGGCAAGAAAAGGCAAGGACAAGCTGTGGAGCTGGAAAGCTGTGTCAGTTCTTTAGTTAAGGTCACTGTTTCAAGTAAACAGAGGCCTATTAAGCTTTGGAATAAATTACTTGAGCAAACTGGCAGATTGGCCATTCCATTAACACAGAGCAGCCCTGAGAGCCAGTGGCACAAACACTGAGCAGGACTCTGCAGCTGGGCTGCTCACACTCAGAGATGCCCATTCCAGATGTGCTTTAATGTTCCTCCAAACTCCCAAGAACCAACCCCATCCCCTACAGAGACACTGGAGACAAGGAAAGCACAGATTTCAAGCCTAACATTGTTATCATTCTTCAAATTACTACAGTCAGCACAGGTCTGTAATGTTTGGGTTTTTTTGCATAAAGACAAATTCCCTTCCTTGGAAACCTTTCTGGGCAGGTTAAACTACCAGAGAGCACACATAAAGAGTTCTTTTATTTGATTTTCTTCCACTAAAGTTGATTTTTGGCAGAATAGAAACTTCTTATGACATGATGGAAGATCAAATTTGAATGAGACTGACACTAAACTTAGGTAAACTGCAACCCCCTGGTGTTGTCCCCAATATTTAGAACCAGCTGTAGGAGAGGAGATGGCTAATAGCAACAGAATAAAAAGGGACATCTACTGGGACGTTTAATTTGAAAATGTTGATCCTACACAAACATTTTGGAATTTTGCACTGCCCAGATCTGTTGGCTCACCTGCCCCTGTGATCCCTCTCTAATGCTTGACTTGTAAAAGGTGAGGAAACAATAAAAATTAAACAGAAAAAGCACAAGGTAAATCTTATTTAAGCCTAAACCATTTCTTTTTGCCAAGAATGGGTTAAGTCAAGTTCCCAGCAAAGTTATCCAGGGCTCTGGAAGGTCACACTGGACTGGGAGCAGGCTGCAGGAGCTCCTGCAGCTGGAGGCAGCACAGATCCAAGTGCCAGGGGAATCATGGACACAATCCTGATGATTATAGAGATCCCCAAGCAGAAAAATCCAATCCCCCTATAAAAACTGAGATTTTTCAACCAGAAAAGCAGAGAATTCCATGAAAAATCAAACCCAAGAGAACAGGAATTGGCCAAGTCCTTCTGAAATTCAGGCTATTTAAAAGCTCTTCTATATTTCCATCATCCCTGTGGTCTTTCCATGCACAGATTACACTCCCATTTCTTGGGATACACACAATTCCCAGGACTCTGCATTACAGATTTGGCAGCAAAAATTTGTATCACAAACAAAAAAGTTTGTATCACAACACAATCATTTACTGCCTAGCACTTCCCATTTATCAAATACTTCCTAAAATTCCATGTGACTTTTGGAAGTTGTATTTCTACTGCACGTTTCTCCTCCCTGTGCATTTCACCTGCCACTTTATCCCTCAGCAGGTCTCAATCTTTCATCATTCCTTTCAATTCAAGATTAATATCAAATTTGACTAATTTGCTTCAATTTGGCCACCTTATTATTTCAGGCCAATCTGCTAAAGGGAGTATTTGCAAGAACACTGATCTCTGGCAGGACACTTGGCTGGGAAGAGCCCAACATTTATTCCTAACCCCATTTCCTGTCTTTTAACCCACTGAAAATCTATAAAAAACATTCTTATGAAAGTTTTATTTCTTTCAAGGCCAGGGATGAGAGGCCTTCCCAAAATCTTTTTACAAACACACTACAGGAGCAAGTGCCTTACCTGAGTGTATCTCCCAGGCCAAAGACAAATTTTATTACTTTACAACTTCACAAGCTCTTGGAAAAATCATTTTAATATCTCACATGTAAAAATCCCTGAAGAATTCACCACCTTCACAACACAAGACTGCTTCCCTTTTCTTTCTCTTGCACCAAATTCAGCCATTTTTACACAACATCACAGAAAAAAAAAATCAAAGTTTCCTAAGCTTTGCTGCACGCAGATTGCAAGGCAAGTAAGAACAACCCAACTTTGGCTCACTTTTGGAGCTGATTAAATGCAACCCAAAGCTGTCAAGGTCTAAAAAAAAAAAAGAGAGCAAAGAGCCTTCATTCCTTCCCAGTTACACCCCACTAGGAAAGCAGGCACTTGGTTTTGGAGAAGAAACCAAAGGAAGAACTCCAAACTGGAAGCTTTTCTAAATCTGGATTACTGCTTTGGAAAAACAACTTCAGAGCAAACACAGGAGAGAACACATTGGATTAAGAGAAACCAGTAATTTATACTCTTTCAGGAAATTAAATATTTCACTTGTTGTTCTGTAATAGACTCAAAACCCATCAATCCATCAACGCTGAGCGATTCTTCACTTTTGTATCTCCGAGCCCTGAAACCAAGGCCTTTAATGAGAGTTTGTTTTTTCCTTTTCTTGATGGACGTGTTTTCATCTTACTCTACTCATAACCCATAAAAAACAACTTATTCTAAAGCTCATAATAAATACCCAAAGGATGACAGGATGGAAAGCTGATGGAGCTGGTGCAGCTGTACCAATATTCCAGGTCCTGCCTTGGCAGTGGGACTGACCCCAACCCAGGAGCCCTGGTTTTGTCCCTGCTCTGCACACTCTGCTCCCTCACCACACAATAAAAGCCTTTTCCTGGATTATTCCAAGTCTTGAAGCACTTCAACAATCTCTTTTATCATTAAATAGATCAGAAAGCCAAACACCCCAACTGCATAAAAGTGAGGAACTGTTTTGAACACATAATCAAATTCTTACACAGAAAGTTTGATTTTTTTTCCCCCAGAGATCTCAGTGAATTAACTTCTCACAACAAACCACAAGGAAGCACAATGCACTTGCAACTTCAGCAAAAATGTGAGTTTGCATTTTTAACAGCAGAGTTGCAAAGAAAGCAGAAAGTGAGACCAGTTGATTAAAGCTGTTTCTGGTTAGCAGGAAAAAGGCTTGAGCAGATTTCTGGCAAAGTTAAACAGTTTAGTCTTGGGGAGCCTTCCTCATCTTCACCCTTGATCCCTACAAGGCTGGTTCCCTTTTCTCTCTCTTGCACCAAATCCAGCCATTTTTCTGAACCAAATTCAGCCATTTTCTCTGATTTTGAAGTATCCTGAAATGTCCAAATGGCAAAGCAAACAGACAAGGTGAAGCTTACCTGTGTTACCAGGGGTAACCTGGAGAGAAACACCCCATGCCCTTTTCCCTATTCCAGCAGCTTCACTACACCAATAATGAATTCCTCTGGTGCTTTCCTACACACAACGTGCAGACAGAAGGAATTCTTGCCTGAACTCCTCATCTCTCTCACAAGAGATGAAGCTCAGTGAATGAAATCTGCATGAGGAAACATCTTTAACTTGCTGAGACTGACACAGAACCAAGGCCAAGCCACAGAGTCCTTCATAAACTCAGTTCAAAGCAAACAGCCCCACAAATCCACCTATAGGCAGGCTTTCAGCAGAATCCATTCACACCTCTGGAATGTAAAACTCCAACCAGGATTTGTCTGCACTGATAAAATGCCCTTCATATCAGCCTGAAGGTAAATATCTGCATAGCCCAGCTAGGCATGCACCGGAAATGTAGGAAAAGCCTTTAATATCAAGTGTGAAAATTAACATTAAGCATCAGCAGTTCACCAGACATTTGCATAAAATTTTAATTAACACTATTACAGGCAACATATATCCTTAGATTAGACATTTACTGTAAGTCACATGCATTGAAAGTGAGGTTTGGAAAATAGTTATTAATTCAGGCTGTGATGTGAATTTACAGACATAAATCTACATAAAAATATCCCTGCCTCAGGTGGGAATACACATACACCCCCAGAGATCTGCTCTCCTTGCTGTCAGGAATGGCAGAGGCAGGTGATGCTCAGGGATTTATTCCAGGAGAAATCAGGGAATTCTTACCAATCTGCAAAGGATCAGGCTCAGAGAAGGTGCTGCCAGGTGGTGAGTGAGGAAGAAACTCCCCCAGACAGACAGACAGACATCAACACAACCCCAATCCCAACAAGGAGTCAGCTCCTATTTATGGCAGAGAAAAAGGATTCCCATTGCCTGACACTAAATTCACATCCTGCTTTTCCTGAGATAGCTCATTATGTGTCTAAATCCAAGCCCACTGTGTTTTAGGAAGTCTCATTTTCCACAAAGAGCTCAGAAATCAGAAAAAACCCAAGCCCAAACCTTTATACAAAAATCAGGAATACAATGCAGAAAAAAGCCATTTTTCCTATACTAAATCCACACTAGATTTTCAAGCTTAACTAATTCTCTGATTTTTTTTTTTTTTTTCTCAGAGAACAACTGGCTGACCAGAGGGTTTCATTACCCTGCCTGTGATCCAATATCCAACTGCAATCCAAACACTGTTCCCAAAACCAAACAGGAAAAGGGGCAACTGTGCATTGTGGCCACTTGGAGGAGAGGACTGAGAGAAGACACTTGGCACCACACAGAAAAGCCAACAAGCAGAACACTTATTAGCTCTCTTTTGCTATTCTACAGCAGAGAAAACAGCAATTCATGGGAATAAAACAGCAAAATGAAGAGCCTGAAATTCCCATCAATGCCCTTCCTCAACTGTCAAAATTATTTAGGAAACGAGTTACAAATACAGATTGGCAAAGGGTTTGGAGAACAGGGTTAACTCCAGAGGAAAGGTTTCATTTCCATTTTTCACAGCTTAAATGCTTGTCTTCTTCAGTGTAATTTCTGAGGAGAGGAAATGGTTCAAAATTCAAAGTTTTGGAAGCTTTCCACTCCCTTTTACAAATGAGAGAACAAGGTCAGCTTTCACAGACAGCAGGTGGCCAAATTATTTCTTTATTTAAAGAGTTAATGCTGAAAGATAATTCTCCTTCAAATTTATGCATATTCATGAGTGCCAAGGTTTGATTCTGCACTGGTTTTACAGCCCCATCTCAGCCTCACTGAGGAAAAGTAGCTCCAGCTTGAGCAGACTTTCAGCAATAAATGAGATTTACAGACACAAATCTGGTTCTGTTTTCTTCTTAGCACCTTTTCCTAATCCTTGTCTCCTTAAATTCCCAGGATTTGAGTTCCATGGGGAGCTCATTTCTCAGAGTGCATGGGAAGGGGGGTGAGGAGCAAATCCCTGACCTGCCTCACACAGCAGCACCACCTGGCCATATCCTTTTGGGACCTGCCAGCCCCAGTTCCATTTGTGGGGTTTTGTCACCCCCAGCTCCATCAGCCTTTGTGGGGTTTTGTCAGCCCCCAGCTCCACTGGCCTTTGCAGCTGGAATTCCTGCCAGGGTGGCTGTAAATGTGCTCTGGCAGAGGGGACAGCCCTGCCAGACCTGCAGATCACCACTCACGACCCAAATCCGACCTGCACTGGGATCTAATTTTAGGATTACAAGCTTTGACAGCAGCTCTTTAAAAATAACACATTCCTCCTTCTACAGCCAGGTCAAGTGTCACCCACGGTGCCACCTGCACTGTGAGCACATCTTACTTCTTTCTTCATGCAGGTGTGCAGTGAATATCAGAATATTGCAGAATTGCACAGCAGTGTGAGGTCAGGCCATTAGCACTGAACCAGAAATGCCAAATGCAAATTAATCCAACAGGGCAGTGAAAATACCTCCCCAAACTCCTCAAAGGAATTTGTTCTCTGGGGATTACCTGCTTCAACAAAAGCATTTCATCTGTTTCCTCACAAATAGAGTAGAAAAAAAAAAAATTCCAATGTGTGCCTTGACTGAAAGGTAATAATCTGAAATAAATTCATCTTACCAAGTATACTTAATTGTATTTTCAATTGAATTAAGGGCAGCAGGAACACTTCTTTCATATTTTCCTTTTGGAAGGGAAGAGGATATCCAATATTCTTGCCAGAGGATGTGCCTTAGAATCTTTTACTAATTGGAAAAGTCCAGCCTTGTCACTTGGGCTGTTATGGGGTGACAGGCACCTGCTCAGGCCCTCACAAATCAGCCTGAACACAGCAAGAACTGCAAAAAATACCAGACCACAAAATGCCAGCTCCCAGTGCTTCTCTACAGAACTGTAATTTTTCAAATTCATATTCACCTAGATGTGTGCTCATGCATCAGACTCTGTATTTTGGGAATGTATTTTGGGAAGATACCTGCTACTTCAAATTACCCAATGATTTCATTAACTAAATTGATTTTGCACTTTTATTAATATGAAGCAGACGTCACCAAGTGCAGTTTCTCCCATCCTCCTACACACACCAGACATGAAACCACATTAATACACTCAGTAGGCCAGAGGCAAATGCTCACCATGACAAAGATCAGGGGGGAAAAAACAGTTTAACTCTCCATGTAACTATTGGTAGAAGCTGAAGGATTAATACTTTTATTTTATGATATGGATTTCTAAGGGAAAGGATTGTTCAAGAAGTACAAGATGCCAAGAAATACCTGTCCATGCATCCAAATGTTATTTTTTTCCATATTAATTAAGTGTGCTGCCTGCCAACACAAACTACAAGCCTGCAAAGAAAACAGAGATTGATTTAATATCCCACTTACATTCATCAATATCCATTCATGGCATAAAATTTCAAGTGCCTTCCCTCACAGCCACCAGATTTTGCACAATCATCTTGAAAAGTCAACACGTTTGAATACAACTAACAGAGCTGGTAATGACATCAGATTGCTTTAAACCTCAGAAATTCAGGTACATGAGTTGTCTGCTCATGAGACTGGAGTTTAGGGTGAAATCCTTTCCTGGGAGGGTTGGGAGGATTCCCAGAGAAGCTGTGGCTGCTCCTGGATCCCTGGAAGTGCTCCAGGCCAGGTTGGACAGGGCTTGGAGCAGCCTGGGAATGTGGAAAGTGTCCCTGCCATGGCAGAGGGTGGGACTGGATGAGCTTTAAGGATCCTTCCAACCCAATCCATTCTGGGATTCTGTGAATAAATTGTTATAAGATTGCAAAGTAAGAATCACATCCCAAAATCCTGGGTGCCAAAAGCTGGAGGAATGCTCTGGCCAAAGCCCAGGGTTCCAGAGCAGGATTTGCTGCCCAGCAGTCAGGCTCAGTGAAGTGAGGATGGGATTCTCCAGCTCCTGCCTGCTCCACTCTGCCTCCCAGCCTGGAACAGCCCCAGTGACCTGATCCAGCACACCAGGACAGGGAGGGCTGGGGCAGCTCACAGACCTCATCACCCAACCAATTAATGCCAAGGTCACTCTAATTACTGGAAAGAATCACCCCAAATAAGGGGAGCACCAGCCACTTCAGCAGCTGTCCCCAGTTACAGCTCACTGAGCAAAGCTGCACTTGGGAAGCTCAAACTGGAGCTGAAGTTGATGGTTTAGATCTGGGACTGGCTTCAGCAGGTGACTGTACAAGGACAGCAAACAGAGGTTCTGGGAAATCTCCTTTTCCTGCCTAGTGACACAGCAATTCCATCAAGAGGCCACAGAGAAGGAGGAAATTTGGTCCTTCGCTCTCCAAATTACCACATTTCATAAAATTCCATTTCATTTCGTAAAATCTTAGCCCTGCCCTTTTCCCACCCTGATCTTAGCTCTTCAACACCAAATTCCCTCTGACTCCTCCTTATCTCCTATCTTTCCATAATGTACACACCACAGTTTTCAAAATCCTTCCCAAACCAACCCACCTCTTCTCCCTCTTCCTATCAGACCTGTCTAACGTGTCCAGCACCACCACCTTAGCAGGAGCAATTCCAGAGGAGAGGTCCCAGCTGTGCCACCAGCAACCTGGATCTACAATAGATTCTGGTTCCCAGAAAATAGAACTGAAGAATATTGAATAATATAAAAATAATTTGCTTTGGTCAACTTCTGTGGTGCCCCAGTTTCTGATTCTGAGCTGTATTTTTAAGCTCAGCTTTGATGGAAGTGAATCACAAAAAGATTTTTTTTTTTTAAATATCAGCACATTTGACATAAGGATTTTGCCATATTTTTCTGCTTTCAACTTTTCAATTCCTTCATTCATGAACAAAAGAGAGTCATCCTTGTTCAACAATGAAAATATTTGTTATTACTTTATCATTATTTTGTTGATTTTTGTGGAATTAAGGAAAAAAAATCTGGTTTGAAAATGCCAGTGAATCCCACATTCTCCTATGCAAATATACAGAAATTTTCAGCTGTCAGCATAACAATTCCTCAAATTTTCTGAATCCATCCTCCAGCAGTAAAATTCTACCTACTCTTTTATCTATTCTGGATATTTAGACTGAAAATTATTTGAGTAGGAGGCAGCTTGTTCATTTCAAAGAGGATGACAAAGACTTGTTACTCAAAAGCATCTGTGCCTGTTCCTTCATTAAAGGTCATTTTCTTCCAGTCAGCTCTAGCAGGGAACATCTTCTACCCCCTCAGCTTTGATATCCTGCAAGCAGCAACTGGATCATGTCCTTGGGACTCCAGGTATCTCCTAAGGAATCCACATGACAAAAACAATACCTACCCTGTTTGCAAAGCAGCTGGTTGTGGCTTGGGATATACTGAATAAAATGCAATAAATCCCTTGTGGAGCACTGCTCCTCCCTGTTCCTCCCAGAGCTGCCTGGTGATTATTGTTCTGACCATTGTTTTCATGCAAGTCATTAAAAACATTCTCTCGTTAGATTTAGAAGCAGAACACAAAAGTGGTTTAAAAACTCACCCACTCCACTTTTTCTTTTTTTTTTTTTTTTTTAAGAGCTTTTCACCTAGTCCAAATGCACAGAAGAAATTCTAGCCCATTAACATCCATCAGAGAGCAGTAATGAATTCATCAATATTGCTCCAATCCGTGGGCACGGCATCGTGCTGAATCATTTGGTAACTACATCTGCAGCAGGAAGGGCTCACACAACCCTCCCCACCCTGCCAGCAGTCCCTGGAGAAGGAAAAATGAATGTAATGAGATGTCCCTGAGCTCTGTTATCCCTCTGGATGGGGTTGGTGGTGCCTCTCCACACCAGGATTCCCACAGCCATCAAATCCTGCCTGGAGCTGCTCCCCCTGGACACGTCCCTCCTTTGCCAAGCCACCTGCAGGCTTGCAAGAAGCTTTCAGTGCTCTTCCTTTCTATAAATGACACCAGGATTTGGTTTTTCCCTGCTTTTTAATGTACAATGCAAATATGTTAAGCCTTGAGTATTTAATTTGCAGAGGAAAAAAAAAAAAAAAACCAACAAAAACCCTTCCAAACCAGGTTACTGCAATCATACTGAACTGTGATTTTATTTTTTTGTATTTACAGAGCTATGGAGAGACAAACTTCTTCCTCCAGCAAGGAATTTTCCTAACAGTCAAAGTTTCATGCATAAAAAAAGCTAAAAGCTATCAAAATCAGCTAGTCTTAAAAGAAAATAATTCTCAAGTAACATGGAAGTTTAGCTGCCAGAAAAAAAGCCCATACCTGTGGCTGGAGTACAACAGTATTAAGTTACTGTTCTCACAACAAAGGAAAAGGAATCTATTCTTGAAAACAAAATAAATCAGCCTTAATGACACAAACAAAATTATCCTTAAATGTAGATTTAACTACTCTGCCTGCTTTGCCTTGCCCAGGGATGCCAAGGCTGGTGGGCTCTGCAGTTTTCCACCTCTAAATCCCTTCCTTGTGTTTACACTCTCAGTTCTAATGGTATCTCTAATTAACCCCAGGAATAAACAGGGGTTTGTTAAGGGAGCCCTTAGAAAGCAAGAACAGCTAATCCAGGTCTCAGCACCTCTGCTGCCTTAACCAGATGAGGGCTGAGAACATGCACTCACACATGTGTCTGCATATCCCCAACTCCCACGGCTTCACCCAATTAATACTATTAAATCTTTAATGCTTGGCTTCAAAGGCTTTTTTTTTAATTTTTAATAGCTCTCATAGGTGAGCACGAATGTTTTAAGTCTTTCTGCTATATTTTAAATAAACTGCTCTTTTCTTGCCACTTTGATGTTTGCCTTTCTGACAAACCTCTGCTCTGTGAAGCTGCTTCGACTTTGTTTTGTGTGCAAGGATGACATTACAAGCTCCAAAAGATATGTTAATCACCGAGCTGGAATCTGGGATTTTTTTAATTCCTCTCACCTGCCCTCTGGGCTGGGAGTTGGCACCAGAACAGCTTTCATCAAAACAATGAAACCCAGAAGGAGAGAAGAGGCAACTGGAGGGAGGGGGCTCTGATTTGCATCTGTTTAGCATGGAAGCGGCAGGCGGGGCTAAATTCTCTTTTATTCTGCTTTCCCATGAAAGGAGAGAATGCCAAAGTCACCGTATTTTATTTAAATAGTTAAAATAGGAGTTTTGACAAAAGACTGGAAGAATACTCGTTGTGGCATCTGAAGGCACATCCTTTTAACACGTTTGTTGGCACCGAATGTGTTTTTAATTCTCCCCTTCCCTCACTCCAGATACCTTGAGACCCCTTCCCACCTTGCCCTGCCCCATTTCTAAGTTTTGAATTTGTGAGACAAGAGACAAAGCTTTGACAGCACATTTCAGGCCCTTCTATAAAGCATAAACTACTACAAGAAACGGAGGAAAAAAAAACCAAACAAAAACAGCACAGGCTTTCCTCCTCCTTTAAAGTTTATGTTTCTTCTGAATAAGAAAAAGAAAACCCTTCTTAAAATAAAACTAAAAATCAGCATTTCCAGGGACAGGAAAAGGCACTATAGTATTATATACACTATCCAAGCTGACACAAAAAAGAAGAGATTAAAAGCCTGGCTGCAAGCCAAGGCATCCAGACACAATTTTGCACAGAGCAGAGAGAACAAAAGTGTTCCCGCATTCAGGATGTTGGAGCGTGTTTCCTGCACTCACACCTGAAAGCAAACAGCACTAAAAATCAAGGATCAACAGGTCCCTCACCCTCCAGAGTGAAAGATGTGCTCAGCTCATACCCTGCTTGATCCAGAGCATCTCCTGCAGAACAGACGCCCCCCTCATAAAGCAAATTAAAAACAGAATCATAAAGACAAGCTACAAAACTCTCCTGCTGTTCTTCCCTCCCCAACATTTCAGCAGATCTCCCATCACCCAGAGCACTCCCCAAAATCCCAAATCTCCAGCCATACAGCACGTCCTGACTTTTACAGCCGATGTAAATATTCCTGGAGGCATCCTATGGTGGTATGAGGATGAAATTAAATATACACAGACACTACTGGTTGGCAGACAGACACCAAAATGGCAATTGCAGCACTCAGTGTGTTTAAAGCAGCAGGCCAGGCAAAAGGAGATTATTCACTAGGTAGTCAAACGTAAAAAAGAGCCAGACATTTCAGTCTGTCTCAGTGTCCCACAAAGGGGTCAGCGATTTGTAAATTTTAAACACAACACTTAAGCAGTTTTGCAGACTAAAAATCCTTTGATGATTTACCTCAGTGCTTCTCTGCAATAAACCAGTTTGAAAGTGATTTTGCTGTAGTTGAGCTTTTCTACTTCAGCTTCTCAACAAGAATTCTGAAAGCCACGTCAAACCAATTATAAACATTCCTGTATTTTACTTCCTTATTAAAGCTTCCCAAGAGAACCAGTAAACATATAAACATAAATATCTTTCAGAGGAGTCACCCAAGTACCAATAAAATCTTCAGAAAGCAGCTGCTTTGCTGAAAAAGTATGAAAAACTATGGGCTGCATAATCATAGCCTGGTGCAAGGACAGTCATGCTGTTCTTCTGAGCAGCAGACAGAAATTTCTGTCTTTAAAATATACATAAATTGAAAAGCTTCTCAAAAATTACAGTATTAAATATTGATTTCTGATCTGCATTTGCATACTCCTAAGAAAAGTCGTCTGTGTCACCTATGCTGTTTATCTAAAAAACATTCCAACAGAGGCATTATCTTGACTTTCTGAGAAACTCTTCTAAATTGGTAGACAAAGTTTAACTTCATGAACTCTGCTCAACAACAGCAGCAAAATATAGTAACACTTCTCATAGGTAATAAGTATTCCATCCTTAAAAAAAAAAAATGACTGCAAGCAGCAGAACACTGCAAGAAGCAATCAAACCCCTGCAATAAGGCAGGATGGGCTCAGAAGGGAAATATTTCATTAGATAACATAACAGAGGGGAGTTTATGCTTTCCAGTGGTCATTAGAGAAAGAGGTTTTCATCAAATAATTAAATACCTGGGCAGGGGCATTTTAAAGATGCATCAGATCTTCCCTGGATCTGAATATGGAGGGTAATGCCTGATCAGGAACCTCTAACCAGACATCACAATCCAGCAATGGCACAAAATGAGAGGGTGTTTCTCTGATTAATTAAGTCAATCATTAAAAATATTAAAGTTCTGTTTTTCAAATGACAATTGAAGTGCTTTCCATGTGGCAGAGCAAACAGTGCCTGACCATCCACCACAGAACAGGCATGTTAAAACAGCTCTGCAGATAAGGATTAATGAATGATCTTCAATTCTGCCTCATTTCATAGGTTAGAGCAAACATCTCTGCCTTACTGCTGTTGTCACAAGCCTCATCCCTGTCCAAACAGAGCTGAAAGTCAGTAGAAAAGCAGCTTCAGCAGCAATTGGGTCAACTGATTTGGCTGAAGAAATCCTCATCACTAAAAAGAAAGAAATAAATAAAAATCAGAATGACAAAGCTGAGGTGATGCTTGGGGTCAGCAGCACACACGAGGAACCTCCTGGGAACAGAATTCCTACCTAGAGGGAAACTTTTGTGCCTGAGGGATTCTTTTGTGCTGCCATCTCAGGGGAGGAAGTTACCTTTCAAAATACTTTCTTTGGTCTCTCCCAGAGGAATATCAGAACTTTCTGTATCAGTTGTTTCAGTGGGGTTTGTCCCACAAAGGTTTTACTTGTGAACTGCACAGCTCTTACACCAGTGAGCAATTTACTCAAGCGATTACTCCCAGTGGACTCAGAAGAACTGTGTGAGAAAGAAGGAGCTTTGCCAACCTAAAGGTTGCACAATCAGGGGGGGAAAAAAATACAAACCAGGAAGGGGGATAAATTGCAACTGACAAAAACTACAATCAAGAAATAGCTGGTGACAGATTGTTATTTAAGTACAAGGAAGTGATTTAAACAGGAGCAGTTGTAATAAGATTATACGATTCTCTATTAAGATTCTTAAAATGTCTTTGTTCTAGCAAAGCTCTGAAAAGACCATTGCCCTTGCAGAGGTTCAGAAACTACTAAATTGATGTTAAGCCTAGAAATTAATATGATTTGGGAGAATGAAGATAAAAATATGAAAGAACATCCCAGACATCATTAGTACCCAGCCACCCGTGCTGGTATTTTTCCCTAGCAGGGGTACCACGTGTGTTGTAGCATTTCTTGGTGGCAAAACTCAAACCCAACAAACAGAAGTAGGGAGCTTGCTGTGCCTGGGTTTCTGCTTTTAAATAATGAAAACTCCTGGGCTGATTTTAGAAGCCATCACATTATGTAAGTGACATCTCCAGAAGGGCAGGGAAGTCTCTCTGAGGTTATACTGGAGAGAGATTAAATCAGTGTCTGGCTGCTGAATTTTAGCCATGACCCCCAGACTCCACCATGTATTTTAAGTCATCAGCTCTAAAACGACAGCCCCCAAAACTGGATATAACTCCTGCAATACTGAAAAGCAAACAAGGCAAAGGAGTCTTCAGATTTTTATCTGGTAGGGTGAACACAAAACATCTCTAACTAAGGTGTCTGCTGTGGTTTTTAAACTAATGAGCAGCTTTGAACCTTCCAAAAAAACCAATTTATTACTTAATTTGTACAAGTATTGTTCACTGAGTGCTGCATTCTGAGAAACAGAACAGCTTCATAAAGCTAGGTGTGCCCCAAGACTGCAGAAGCAGCACAGAGGCCTTCTCCTGCCTAGGTCACCCTCCAAACTCTCCTGGATCTCATGACCATGTAGGATTTATTATATGATGACATGAAAGGCTCAGGGACTTCAGACAACGTGGCTAAAACAGCTCTGGGAGGAGTGGCTAGAACAGGAGCAGGGGGCAAGGAAAGGCAGGAGCAGGGTGGAAGGAGAGGCAGGAATAGGGACAGGATGGAAGGAGAGGCAGGAATAGGGACAGGATGGAAGGAGAGGCAGGAACAGGGTAGAAGGAAACTGCAGAGGTCTCAAGCACATTAGATTTCAGCTAATTACCCGAGGCAGCTCAGGGAGCTCCACTTGAAAACAATTCCTTGAAACATATGCCTTGAAAACACTTCCTATGGATCACAACAACAAAACAAGAGTGAGTCTGAGATTCCTCCAAACTTCCCCCAGCCACCTCCACCATTAAACAGAGCCAAGGGGAGCCTCCAGGGCGGAGCTGCATCCAGGCCTGGGCTGGGACTGGTTTTACCCAGCTGCACTCCCACTGCCAGTGGGGACCTGTCCGAGCCTGAGCTCCTGCTGCTCCACCTGCACAGAGCTGGATTTTGCAAGCCAAGGCACAGGAGGCGTGAACAGCCCAGGCCTGACCTTGAACACAAGCTCGAGGCACCAGTTAGAGGCATTTATGTTAACAGCCCTGGGTGATAGGAAACAGAGAGACACACTATTAACAATTAATGCAACACAGGGTATTGGCTCGGAGATCAATTCGAGTTCATTTTAGTTACAATACCAGAAAAATGAGCTGAAAATTATCTATACAGAAGAAAAGCATCTCACTAGCATAATAAATCAGTTATATTTCCATATAAAAAGACACAATGGTGAATTGCAAACTGAATTCTGCAGATATCTCCAGTGATACCAACAAACACAAAGTATTTCTATACTGATTTTTTAGTTGGTATCATCCTTCTTACAAACACCACTATTAGGTATTTATATAAAACTCATGCTTGGTAACTTAAGCCACTCTCCTTAAACTCTGCCTACAACCACTGGTGATCTACAGAAAACACCACAGAACCTTCTAACCCAACTACTTTGCCTTTATCAATGCTCTGGAACAGCATCATAAAAATCAAGCAAACCCCAAATTTGGAAACCAGAGACAAAACTGTTATTTGTCAAATGATAAATAAAGAATATTAGCTTTCCTGGAGCTTTCCACCTGCTGCACCGCCCACCAAGAGGCTCAGCCCAACAGCCACTGAGTTCTGGATCCATCCTGAAGCCCACAGCCTCTGAATTCACTCTCACATTCAACCATTCTGAATTCTTTCTCCACCCAGAACAGCAAAGCAGTCGTGTAACAACCAGCTAAACTGATTAACTCAGACTTTTTAGGGTCTGTTATTCAGCACAGCCCAGTCTGTACTAAACCTGGAGCACACCAGCCAGCAGACCTACAATCAACCCCAGCAGGTTTTATTCCAGAGGACAGCAATCCATGTTGTTCTCCTCCATGGAGTCTCCTGCCTCCTTAATGAGCAGCCAGGCTACTGAAACACACAAAAACCTGCTGTTCTTTGAAGCACTTAAGCCAGCAGGATGCTGGTACGTTTCGATATTTTCCCTGCACAGATCAGAGCGAGGTGAAGTGGGAAAAGAACATTACAGGCGTTCCTACAAAGCAGGCACATTTCATTTTCTATTAGCAACATCCCAAGGGACACTTTAGCACTCTGCAAATATGGCCCTGGAAGACTGGGAAGTTGCTTCCTGAGTACCAGTCATTAAAGAAAGATATTAGAGTAACTTATATTCCTCTACACCAAGCAAAAACCAGAGTCATTTCCCATCCTACGTACGAGACCTAAGAAAAGCAGGATCAGGAACTACTCCTTAATGTATTTCCCCTAAACTGATTATCATTTAATGATTTCTCTCTCTCTCTAAAGGAAAAAAAAACCAACCACAGAAACAAAACCCCCGATTTCTGTATCAAGAGAGACTATCAGCATTTTTATGAAGCAACAAACTAGGCTTTTGGCATTTCCCAGCAGTGATCCAAGATTTGAGGCTTCTTAAAAGCTCCAAGTTTTAAAGCAATCAAATGGCTGACAGCTGGAACAAAACTAGCATGATTAACCAGTTATGTAAATAATGATGTGGTCAGTGCAAGCTGAATTCATTTCTGCTGCCTGCGTTATACTGGACATCAGATGTTTGTGAACTCTTCATTAAATGTGACTGTAGGAATAATGGGAGTAAAAAACCAACATGAACATCACCACCCTGGCTACCTGACAGTCAGGGATCTCTCCTCTGGCCCTTTCACAATCATCAGCTAACTCATAAACAGCACTTTTTTAATCCAAATATTACCCACCACTGCTTAGCTTCTACCTAGGGAAGAAGTCAACTACTTCTTCTCAGGAGACAAATCCATGGAGAGACAGAGAAAGACGGAGAGAGGTGATTTATTTACAAGGGCTTGGAGTGACAGGCCAAAGAGGAACAGCTTCCTACTGCCAGTGGACAGGGTTAGATGGGGTTTTGGGAAGGAATTCCTGGCTGTGAGGGTGGGGAGGCCCTGGCACAGAATTCCCAGAGAAGCTGTGGCTGCCCCGAATCCCTGAAGTGTCCAAGGCCAGGCTGGATGGGGCTTGGAAAAACTTGGGAGAGTGGAAAGTGTCCCTGCCACAACAGGGGTGGGACTGGATGAGCTCTAAAGTACCTTCCAACCCAACCCATTCTGGGATTTTAAGATCCTGTGAGTTCTACATCACATTTCTTAAAGGCTGATAATAATTTTCATTCCTCAGCAGATGTAAAAGTCAAGCTGCTGTGTCAGAGGAGTGTTGTGACACAGAGGTGATGTTGCAGAGTTACCTCATGGAATCAAGGAAGTTACAATCAGCACCCCCAAGTCAAACTTCCTCAAATGGAACCCACAGTCAATTTGGCCTTATCAGAAATCACCTTCAGGAATGCACACTCATGGGTCATTTGTGCTTGATAATTTTGATAACATAGTTAAATATTTAATATGGGTAAGATTATCTCTGACATTCTGTCGAGCTAGTGTACCATTACCTCAAGCTTATAAAGGAAAATGTACCTAAAGTTTTGATTCTTCCCAACAAAACTCTATACTTGAGTTTGTTCAAAAATAACACATCTGAGAATCAGCCAAGACAAACATACTTAGAAGTAACTCCTAAACAGACTGCATTTTGCTAAAGATACCATTACAATATATTTCTATTTCTAATTTTAAAAAATCATTCATCCCACATGTCACACCCCAACAATACAATTCCCTATGACCTTGTGTCTCACAAAACACAGCAACACACTGGAATTATGCAAGAGTTCTGTATTACCATAAAGCACATATTTCAGAGGAGAGAATAATAAAACTTAATCTCGTGGCCTGATTTGCATTTTGAACTCGTCAAGTCAGACTCTACAGCCCATAACATCTGCAACAGCTTCCCAATCCCAACAAGTCTTTTAGGCCTCCTGTTGAAAATGGATGAGCATGTAGATAATTCAGGTTTTCTTAATAGATGAGAACAAGAAATCTGTCCAATTGCTGTAAATCTAAAATCTCACTTGGCTTTTCAGATCAGTGTCGATAGAGAAGGGGGAGGGGGAAGCATTACACACCCATAAAACTGAGACCAAACGCTACCAGTTTTAAAGCCTTAGAGCTTTAAATCTTAACATGAATATTTTAACATTTACATTAAAGCCTTACGGCTTTAAAATAGGGGACTTCCATTGTGGGCAGCCTGTGATAATTACTGTTTCAATATATTTCACAGCAATAATGTAATACAGATCGCTGACTACCCAACCCTAATCTGTAGCATCACAGGTACTGCAGGTAAAAATTTAAAAAAATAAAATAAAATAAAATAAAAATATATAAGTATGTATCAGTGTAAATATATAGAAGGAGAGAGAGAGAGAATATCACAGAAAATCATTGAATTATTAGGGTTGAAAGGGACCTCTGGAGATCATCTAGTCCAACCCCCCCTAGATAAAACAGACCCTCACAAATTATTAAAAGCATTCATACACATCACCCAAACAACGATATTACCGAAAATACAACAAAACAACCCCCGCGCCGCCACGATGGAGCCGAACAGCGCCGGGGCGGGGGTCGGGCAGGGCGCACCGGAGCCCCCCCGATGCAGCGAGCCCCCCGAGCCCGCAGGCCCCGCCATCCCCCGCAGCCCCGGGAGGCCCATCGGGATCCAGGCCCGAAGCCGGAGCCGCGGGGCCCGGCCCGGCCCCGCCGCCGCCCAGCCCAGCCACCCACCGGCGACAACAAAGGGCCACCGCGGCCCCGCGCCCTCCCCGCGGGGACCCCCGGGGGCCCTTCCCGCGCCCACCCCGCGCCCCGCCGAGGGCCGAGGCGGGCTTGCGGGGGCTGCCCGCCCGTTCCTCCCCCCCTCCCGTGCCGCAGCCCCGCGGGAGCCGCGCTGACCTGCGGGCGCGGGGCGGGCGCGGTGTCCCGGTGTCCCGGTGCCCGGCGGCCGCGGGCTGCGCTTGACACCCACACGCACCATCCAACATGGCGGCGGCGGCCGCGGGGAGGCGGCGGAGGAGGCGGAACCGGCGGCCGCGCGCGGCCCCGAGGCGCGGCCGCGCTGAGGGCGGGGGGGACGAGGAGCTGCCCGTCCCCTCCTTCCCTCCCTTTTCCCTTCCTTCCCTCCCTTTTCCCCTCCTTCCCTCGCTCTTCCCTTTCTTCCCTCCCTCCTGGCGCGGCTCCTCGCTGCCAGACCCGGCGCCAGTGAGGAGCGGGGCAGGTCGGCCCCCTCCGGGCCGGAGCTGCTTTTGATGGGAGGAGAGTGCCTTGGGGTGCGCCCTCAGTGCCCTGGGGTTCTCAAAAACATGGGTGAAATAATACAAAAAAAAGTCTGTCGTACCAAATAACCACATTTATTGGTGAAGGAATACTTTAGAGAAGGGCAGGGCTCGCTCTGATGGAAGGAGAGCGCTTGGGGAGCGCCCTCAGTGCTCACAGCGCCCAGAGGGCCTTCAAAAACCTGGGTGCAATAATACAAAAAAAAAATCTGTCGTTATAAAATAAGCAGATTTATGGGTCAGGGAACGCTTTTGAGGAGGTCTGGGGATGGCTCTGATGGAAAGAGAGCGCTTGCGGAGCCCTATCAGTGCTCTAAGAGCCCAGGAGGAGCTGGTTTCAGGGCTAGAGATCCACCCAAAATTCAGGGACAAAAAATACAAAATAATAACGAAATAACCGCGTTTATGGGTCGGGGTACACTTTAAAGCAGGTCTGGGGCTGCCTTTGATGAAAGGAGAATGTTGGGGGAACACACTCCCCCTCCACACTCACAGCAGCCAGGAGAAACTGATTTCAGGGTGGGGTATCCCGCAAAAATCGAGGTCCAGCGTGGGCTGTCAGTACCCAAACCAGAATCATAGCATGAATTAGTTTGGAAAAGACATGAAATCATCAAGTCCAACTTGTGGCCAAACACCCCCTTGTCAGCTAGACTGTGTCACCGAGTGCCACATCCAGCTTTTCCTTAAACACCTCCAGGGACTGTGACACCACCCTTGGGCAGCCCATTGCAGTATTTAATCACTCCTTCTATGAGAAAATTCCTCCCGATGTCCAGCCTGAACCTCCCATTGCCTCACACAGCACAGACACTGCACTTTCCCCCCTCCCTGTGAAGATGCCAGTATAAAATAAGCACATTTATGGCTAAGGGGACAGTTTATGGACATATTTGTGAATTGCCATGCTGGGTGATGAAGGGGAGCTCAGCAGGGACACAGAGGCACGAACGTGGCAGGAGGAGCCGGATGGTCTGGGTGGATCAGAGCACACGTCCTTCCCCTCGGGATAATGACTAAACCTGTGTCCGGCATCATGGGCTGGAGGAGGTTGCTGGTCCCATTGTAGTCCTCCCTGAATATATTTGTTCCCATCTTAAAACCATGAGACAATTCAAGGAAACGGGACGTGGCTGCTCGGGAGACAGTCAGGATTGGTGTGGGCCAGAGGAGAAGCTGGCTAGCAAAGCTCTGCTTGGATCACTGCTGGCACAGGGCAGTGCTGCTGGTTATTTAAAACCCAGATTCCTGAGGAATCGTGCCTTACAAAAGCATAAGAAAGCAGAAATCCAAAAGCAAAATCCAGTTTGTGAGTCACTGCTCTTCAGTGAAAGGAAGGTCAGGCTGAGTGCTGTGAACTTCATCAAATCCTGGAACAGTTTGGGAAGGGACCTTAAAAATCATCTTGTTCCAAACTCTGCCAGGGGCAGGGACATCTCCCACTATCCCAGGTTGCTCCAAGCCCCATCCAACCTGGCCTTTGAAACTTCCAGGGATGGAGCATCCACCACTCACAGCCCAGCCCTTCCTCCCATGGAGCCACTATCAAATCTGCCACAGATTTGAGGTTTAAATACAGAAAAACGGGGACTGCAGTGAAACACTGAGTGAGCTGCACTAAAAGCAACTTGTTTAGAAATGCTGCACATTCCAATGCCTTGAACACCATCTGGGAGCCTCCGAATCTTCTGCAGTGAGCTGTTATTCTGGCTTAGCTGTTAACCTTGAGCTAGGCAGGATTAAATTCTGGGTGAAAAAAATACGGAATCAGCACACATCTGATGGTATCAGCAGAAGCTGAAAGAATACTTCCCCCTTTTCTTCTTTGCAAGAAAACAGCAATGATGGAAACCCAATGTTTCTGTGCACATTCATTAATCCTAATGGTCAGGTGCTGACAGGTCTGAAGGAGGAGAATAAAGCTCTTGGTTAAAATAAAATGAGAAGAACAAGATTGTTCCTGATGCCCTCTCTCCTGCCTTCTGGGCAGACAGCTCTCCAGAGCAGGAGGCAGCTTCCTCTCCATTCCCAGCTCCATCCCAGGTGTCTGTCTACATCATTAAGTGTGCAAATCAGCAAACCCAGCAAAAATCTCCTGCAGCTGCCACACTTCCACCAAAAAACTGTTTTCTGCCAACTAGATCGAGCCCCTTAGTGCGCGTAAAACAAGCCAGCCAAGCAAAATCACTTGTTTTTTGATTATTGCATCCTTGTTAATGCTTTAAACTGTGGTGTTCCTGCTACCCTAGGCAGGTACATGAGTGGTAGAGCTGCACCAGAGCAAAGTTTGCCCAAGCTGCACAGGGATGTTCCCTCCTGGTGGCCTCATGGCAGTGAATTTACATCTCTTGTTTCATATTAGCAACAGGAGGTCACTGTGTTTGTCCTGTGATTTTAAAGCCAGGAACTGGTGTAGAACACTTCCCACTGCAGCCCTGCCCCATCCCTCTCTGGATGTACCTGGATATTGACCTGATCCATCTCTGATCTTCCCAGCCACAACATTTCAGCTGCGTTGGCAGAGCCAGAGTCCAAGGCCGTGATTCCCAGTCTGAGTTGGGCACAGGAGCTGTGGCACCACCCTGATAACCAGCAGAGCAACCCACATGCAGAGGGCAGCTCACAGACTCCCAGGATATCCTTGGAATATGGAAGGGACTCGCAAGGAGCATCAGTTCCTACTCATGGTCCTGCACAAGACAGCACCAAGGATCAGGGACACCTTTCACTAGAGCAGGGTGCCCAGAGAAGCTGTGGCTGCTCCATCCCTGGGAGTGTCCAAGGCCAGGTTGGACAGGGCTTGGAGCAATCTGGGATAGTGGAAGGTGTCCCTGCCCATGACAGGGGTGGAACTGGAGGGTTTTTGAGATCCCTTCCAACCTAAACTGTTCTGTGATTCTGTGAATCCCACCCTGTGCCTGAGAGTGCTGGCCAAACACTCCTGGAGCTCTGGCAGCCTTGATGCCATGACCATTCCTTGGGGGGCCTGTTCAGTGCTCAAGCACCTTCTGGGTGAGAAACTTTTTCATCATGACCTAAACTTTCCTGTGCCCTCAGGACCTATCACTGGTCACCAGAGACAAGCTGGTGGCAGTGGATCCAGCATGTGGGAGTAGAGGGACTTTTGCAAGGCAAGGAGCAGGAGGATAAGGAGCAGGAGGATAAGGAGTGGGATGTCTGGAATGTAGGAGGCTCTCCCAGAGAAGATGAGGAAGGCACATCCTCCCCCAGCTGCCCTCACAACTAACCTAGGGAAGAGCAGCTGCCAGGGAGCCCCAGGAGGGCCTGTTCCACAGCCATAATGGGAATATCACCCACGTGGGGCTGAGCACACCACTAATTAGCTGATGAGTTTGTTCCAAACGTCTGGCCGTGGTGCGAGGGACAACAGGAGCAGCACTCTGAAAAGCCCCGAACAGTGACAAGTGCATTTGTCTCTTGCCGCTGACCCCAGCCCTGCATTAACAAATAGGTCACAAACAACGGTGCTTTGCAGTGATCTAATCCCCCAGCCATATGTCGGCTGCCCGAAAAAAACACTGCCCAGAGAACGCCCCAAAGCTCTGCAGAAATCCTGAGGAAAACTCGATAAATATATCCCTGCCGTTTGAAATTTGATTTCCTCACTCTATTGTTCCTCATTTCCTGAGAGCTGGCTTGGTGGATCACATTTTCTGCTTCTGTCTCCAGTGCTTGTAAGCAAACAAGACTGAATCTCATTATCCTGATGCATGGCCCTGGCTGCCTGCAATCCGATCTCTAAATCACAGTCATTTTGCTCCATTGCTGATTTTCCTTCCCACTCCTAACCTGCAGGTCTTCAGAGGAATCGATGCGGAAATAGAGACGAGCATCACCTAATGAAGGTGTGTTTAATGTTCAGCCAGGATTAAATAGCCAAGTGAGAAACTGCCTCGTGTCTCAGGAGGTTGGGCACCCTCCACTCCAGTGGCAGCTGGAGCCTCCCAGCCTTCCTGGGAAGCCACATACTTCCACATGGGGTAAATGGGGACTTCAGTCCCTAAGAGCCCAATTTGGGAAATCTGCTAATTAAATAGTCTGGGCAAACACAATCATCATTGTCCTTAGAGCCAAAGCAGAGAGATGTTTCTCAACAAGCACAGACCCTCCCTGGAATTTTCTGAGCTGTCTGCATGCTGCTGACAGTTATAGAGAATATATTCAGATTATACAACTTGATGTTCACCCCGGGTTATTCTCTCCTGGATTCATGAATATTTCATTGAAATATGCAAAGTCTGAGTTACAGTTTTGTCTGCTTCAATTAGACACACGGATCCACAGGGTCTGCAGCCCTACCACACTTCCAGAGTTTGTCTACAAGGAGAGGAGAACCAAAATAAGAGTTTAGCTCCCATCATATTTAGCCTGGCTTCTTCAAACCTCTTTAAAGAAGGGAGAAAAGCAGGAGGATGGGAATGAGGGAGAGTAGAGCCCAGTGAGCCTGTGCCTGAGTTCAGCTGGAAGCAACCCAAGCTAATCAGAACAGAGCCAGCAGGAGGGGGTTCGTTCCCTTCGTGATGCAGACAAACTCGTAGAACTGTTTCCAATGCAAATATTCCTTTTGACAAGTTCAAAATTAATACACCTCTAATATGGGTATTCAAACCAGACCTTTTCTGAACACGTTGGCAGATTCATGAAAACAGAAGGGAGAATGCAAGCCCAGCACATTCTGATTTTCTCAGAATGAATGTGCTCTGACAGTGCAGGAGGCAGTGACGTTCGAATGTGCTTAGTTCTAGTAATTACCAAGTGTTGTGTTTCTTTAGAAGCTGGAGCTGTTCTCCTCTGTGGGCACCTTCCCTCATTCCTTTCTCCTTACTGCTCTGGAGGTGCAGTTTCTCCCATGCCACAGCAAGAAGCCAAGGCTACTGTGCTGCTTACATTAAATCCCACTGAAGCCTCGGGGTGAAATTCCACAAGTTTTAATTGACCTAAGTCAGGGAGTTGTGGTTCCTGCCCTTCCTCCACCACCTCTTCCATTCCCTCCTTGCCACCAGCACCAGCTTATACCACCTGTGGTGAAGATTAATCACTTTTTTGGGGGTGTGTTGCTTCTCAGCCAGTTCAGCTCCCTGAACCAGCTCACCAGAGGCTCAGATCAGCACCCACATCAGCAGAAAAGAGAGGTCAGGGCCATGCAAGGCCACACCAACTGCTCAGGACATATTTTTCTGGGTTTATAGGACACAAGGAACACATTTGACCTGAAGAGCCTGGATCTGCTGCTTGTTTCCAGGCTGGGAGCACTCACCCATTAGGACCATCTGCACAGTTTAGAGTGGCAGACTCAGGCCCAGCAAAGTCAGGCTCATTTATTGTTACCATCTGGCTCCCCAAAGCAAGACACCAAGGCAGAGCCTGTAAGCTCCTGCTGGAGCATTCCCTTTTGCTTGGTACAGTTTGTTCTATCCCTCTTGGTTTCCTCCTTGTCACAACAAGAGGACTTCCTGCCAGGATGGAGCTGATGGACAAAGTCACCCATCAGAATTCCTCCTCCTCATTCCATCAGCCACCCAAAGAATGTCACCCAGGGAGTCAGAGCCTCCCTTTTGCCCCAGGCCCATGCTCAGACTGATAGAGGCTCCATAATAACCTCCAAACTGCAGGATGACCTGTGCAGTTGCACAAGGATCTCACGTGGCCTGGGATTATCCTCCTCACTTCTCCCAGCTGTTTCTAACCTTGGAAAACGCCCTGTGGGGTTGGCCCTGAGGAACGTGCCAGGAATACACTCCTGGCTCTGCAGAATCCTGTGGGATTTGGGTCTGCTCTCTCCTGCTGGGACAGGGATTTTGGCTAGTCCTGGCTGGAAAGGGTGGCAAAGACTTTGTACACTTTGGGGGAAATGATGTGTACCTACAACCAAGTACCCAGCCTGTGGCACTGCTGTCATGGTACATGGTCCAGCAAAAGGAATTTCATTTTTAAGCAGAAAACCCCAGAAAGCACCACCTTCCCCACAGGAATCAGATGCAGCAATCCATCCACCCCTTACCTAGGGAGAATCAGGGGCACCAACACTGAAATCAGCATTATCACACCATGGTGTGGTGCTCACAGAGGTTTGGGGCATCACTGGGACAACTGGAGCTTCCTTCACATGTGCTCTGCTCCCAGAGCATTCCATGCCTGGAAAGCCACCTCAGCTCCAGCCCTGGGAGCTGAGCTGCACAGCTACAGCCAAATTAGCTGTAATATTAGCTGAAATTTCAGAGCCTTGCTCTCAGACACAAAGATGTGACCCCCAAAGCAGAGCAAGTACTGGGAGCTGCAGGTGTTTTATATCTTTTAACCGGAGATGCTGGAACAGTGCTGCCACATCCCTGGATTACAGCTGGATGCCAATCACTGAGGGGCTGGTAGCTTTCCCCCTTGACAGATGAAAACTGAGAGCTGTCTGTTTGGTTTGTGTTTGCACAGCATCCAGCCAGTGGCTTAATTAGTTGGCCCAATTTCTGGGTTTCTGATTCCCACTTCTGCAAGTAACTTCCTCCATTCCCAGGCTCACAGAGCCAGTTCAAACTTTCGTATCTGCATGCACAGTTGTGACTCCAAACTTGTCCCTGCTGCCCCATCTCATCCTCAATAGGGCTTCCCTCTGTAAAAAACTCTAAACAACACTGCAGAGCTGTAAATACATGGTCCCTGTGTGATAAACAAGGAGATTAAAAAAATTCACCAGCTGGGCTGGAAGAGATTCATGACAAGCCATCAGGACTCCACAAAGCAAACAAACTGCACAGCACTGCAGGCAAGAATTCCTCCAGAACGTGTTCAATCCCAGCATTATCCAGCCAAGCTGCTCCCTGGATCAGCCCTGCTCTGAGCTCCTCAAAAACTTGGAGGAAGGAAAATGTCCCTCTTCACCAGCAGCAAGTCTCAGGAGCCATTTGAGCACCTTAGCCAGTCAAGCAGGTTATAATTGGCTGTAATTAATACTCCTACAAGCTTCCACATTCTTGTGGACTGAGATGGAGAAACACAGGATTGCTCCCTGACCCTGTGAACACGACAGGAAGGCAAAGGGGTCTGTTGCCTTCTGATTTTTAGAAATCAGACATCTCTGATAGGAGAAGTTGAGAGGCAAGCACCAGCACTGCTGGGAACTGGCTTTGCACAGCCCCATCTTTTCTGGGGCACAAACCACAATAACCTCAATCAAAAATAACTGCAGAGCAAGTTGCTACACACAGCAAGTTTCCCCTGTCCCTCAAGATGCTTCCACGTCACTCAGAGCATTTTGGGAAGAGCATGGGGTGCAAACCATGCACAACCACAACAGATTTTAGTACTGAAAGTGGCTGTTGGTGAAACATCAGCTGAATAATCAACTCCAGAAGCGTGAAAACTAAAGAAGCCCAAAATGCCTGATGTCATGGAAACCCCACATGTGCCACCAGCACAGGAGGAAAGGTTTGTGGCACCTGCACAGCTCAGCTGGGAAGTTCTTTGCACTCAGCAGGATCTCCAGCACTTGGGGAGGAAGGGCTGGGCTGTGCAGGCCACTTCCTCTGAGAGGCCACCAGCTGACCCTTAAATAAAAACTGACAGGCATTTCCACACCAGCACCCTGTGCCTTGCTTTTCATTGCAGGCACTGTCTGCATCAGCTTTTCCAGCTTGCACTTGAGAGGGAAACGTGAGACTCCAGAGTTTTCCCTCCAGGCAGGGCAGGACCTCTTGTTTTGCTCTGAGATCAGAGCCTGGGGGAAGGCAGGGAACTGGAGATGCTGTCACTCAACGGTGCCTCTTTCAAGATGCATCTTGCAGACACAGCTCCAGTTTGGGAGGTGCCCAGAATTGCTGAATGCAAGGAGAACAGTGTGGAATTCTGACTGCTCACTCACTTATTCCTCCTATCAGAGAATCAGACTCGTTTGGGTAGGAAAGGACCTAAAAGATCATCCAGCTCCAATCCCCTGCAATGGGCAGGGACACCTTCCACCATCCCAGGGTGCTCCAAGCCCCATCCAACCTGGCCTTGGACACTTCCAGGGATGGAGCAGCCACAATTTCTCTGGACAACCTGGTCTAGTGCTTCCCCACCCTCACAGGGAAGAATTTATTCCTAATATCTCATCTAACCCTGCCCTCCTTCAGCTTAAGGCCATTCCTCCTTATCCTATCACTACACACCCCTTGAAAAGTCCCTCTCCAATTATATCCTCATACACTTGTTATAAACACTACCAGTGCTCAGATTTTGGACTGGACACCTGGTTTTAAGCAGGATGGATATTCTTATCTTCCCACACATTGGCTCCAGTTCATGTTTATCATCCTTCAGAGCAGAGGCCAAGAGCAGCACCCACGTGCTGTTTTCCTCAGCTCTCCTGGGTTTCTCCCAAAAACTCCATCCCTGTGAAGCTCCTTTCCCCAGGCTCTCCATGGACTGACACATTTTTCCACCCTCAAGCCTCCCCTTGAGCCTTGCAGACACTTGGCACGTTCCCTAAGCCTTCCACACCCAGGGGTGCTCAGGGAGACTTAAACAGATGCTAAAATGATTTACTGAGCTGTCTCTGCCCTGGGGAGCCAAGAACTGCAAACCACTGGAGGCTGCATTCCTGATCCCAGCTGAGGGAGCTGCAAGCAGGTATCAAGGTAGGACATGGAATTTGTGCTAATGTGGTTTCCAGAGGGAGAAGACACGGGTGCCCACACTGGAGAGGGGCTGTAGCCCCTTCCCAAGCTGTTTTTGAGGGTCTCCCACGAGTGATTTCAGTCCTTTGCACCCAGTCCAGACTGTTCCTGTTGCTCCAGAGGTTCCCTGGGCTCCTCTAGCCACTTTACCCTCCTCTTGGAGCTGGAGCTTGCCCACGATCAAACTCTTGCCCCTGTTGCTCATCTGAGCCCTTCCAAGGCATCCTGTGCCCCATGGTGCCTCCAGCCCTGCTCCCAGGCAATGCCAGAGGCTGAATCGTGGAGCATGCAGAGCTGGGACACACAGGGATCATTGATCCAACTCCTGGCCCTGCACAGACACCCCAACAATCCCACCCAGTCCCTGAGAGCATTGTCCAAACCCTCCTGGAGCTCTGGCAGCCTTGGGGCTGGAACAATTCCCCAGGGAACCTGGGCAGTTCCCCATCATCCTCTGGGGAAGAACCTTTTCCTAATATCCAACCTAAGCCTCCCTGATGTGAAATGGCACCGAAATCCCAGTTTCTGCAGCAGGGAGGACCAGCAGGACATCACCATGTAACATTAATGTGACAAGTGGACATAACACACCACTGTGTCCTGAGCTATCTCAGCAGCAGCTCCACGAGCTGCTCAGCCTGTAGGGACCAACAACCCCCCAGCAAAGCCCAAAAACCAGCAAAACCCAAACCCAGTTCCTCTTTCAGCCTGGGAGAGGAAGAGAAGGGAGGAAGGAAGATGACAAATCTGCATTTCAGATGCTGAAAGGAACACAACGTAGAAACAAATATTTTACAGAATTTTGCCAAATGCTTTTCTTGTGGTGCAAGTGCATCTTGTGCCAAACACACCTACATGGGGAGGGCTTTTATTACCTGTGCTAATGTTAGTGCCTTACATCATGATCCCTGCCAGAGTGATGCTGTTCCTTTGCCATCAGCTTCACAGGGAGGGAGCTCAGGTCCCCATTTTCCTGGGGATCTGAAACTCTTTCATTGAAGCAAATGCTGTTTCCATCTCTACAGGAATACTCCAAGAGAAAGCAGTGCCTTGGCTTTTTATTTAAGATGCAGAATTGCCTCCTAGGAGTGCTACATTTGCTAAGAGAGCAGAAAGCAAGAACACACAACTTGGAGCAAACCCCTGAGCAGCGTTCCTTTAAAACTCAGATCCTTCTCTCATTTACACACAGATATCGGGAGAGGCTTCCCTGAAATCAGCCTGGATTGCCACAGCTGATGTGTCAGAAATCACAGCCCAACACAGCCCTTGGGAGGAATTCATCAGTTTTATTGTGGCTTCCTGAAATATCTGCACTCAGTTTTTCCTCTTGCCTCGCACAGGTGGAAATCAGCGCTCAGGAAAAGTGCCCTGAGAGGGCTCTGCCGCCAAAGCTTCATTCAGCTTGGTTTTCCAAAGACCAGCAGATGCAGCAGCACGGGTGGGTTGGGACAGAATCCACGTGTGTGGATTCTCCCATGTATCCTCTGAGGCTGATTTCAGCCCCAGCCGATGACGGGCTGGGCAGTTTTTTCACAGCTACTTAATTACCAAACATTTCCTGCAGATACTCAGCTGAGGAGAGGAGAGAGGTCAGAGCAACGAGGGACAGCCCAACCCTGGATGAGGCTTCAGAGAATCCACGCGGACCTCTGGGGAAAAGGCAGCACTGGACACAGTGTGGCACAGGAATAAATCAGAGTGACAGCGGGGCTGGGGGCCCGGGGGGACTCCCCCGCAGGAAAGGGCAGCGCGGATTCCGGGGAATCCACAGCTGCACCTGCATCCGTCCGGCCACACACACAGAGGCTCTCAGTGCTCCATCTTCCCTCCGCTTCCTCCCTCTTGTGCCGCCGCTCTGTGCCCTGAATAGGCGGTTTCAGGAGCAGCACAGTGCCCGAATTCTCTGCGGCTCCGCGGCGCATCCGGCGCTCCGCTCCCCGGGATGTGGCACCGCGCACATCCCCCTCCTCCTCCTCCTCATCCCTCCGTGTCCCCACGGCTGTCACCACCTGCCCTGGCACGGCCCAAACTGCTGCCACACCAGCAGCTCAGCCAAACACGCCGTGCCCCAGCCTCAGGTCACCCACGCTCACCTGGGAGGTGGCACCTGGGCTCGTCCCCCTCCCCAGCAGCCCTCAGGGGAGGGGACACCTGCCCAAATGTCCCCCCCAAGGCAGCAGGGTGGGTACAGAGCCGAAGGAGGAACCAAGGCTGCTCTTGCCACACTTCCAGAGGAAGGCATGACGTGAGCTGTGGCTTAATTGGTTATTAATAACTTCTTTGTTAACCAGCCAGCCCTAGGGAGGAACCGAAATTTGACTACCCCTCTGGGGAGCGCAGTCACCGGCAGCCAGCGATCATTCACAATTTCTCCCTACTTTTTTTTTTAAATTATTATTATTTTTTGTCGTTCCCGGGAATCGCAGCTGCCCCCGGGTGAGTCACGGCGGGGACAGCGCGGTGCCCTCACCTACACACTGCTGCTGTGGTGGGTTTTTCTTTCTCATTCCTAGAAAAATAGCAGATGCTCCTGCTGAGGGGGAGATTCTCGGAACCCGTTCAGGCTCTGGGATGTCACCAAATTCCCGGCTCCCCTCGGACAAGCCCGGTGGGAGCTCCCCTGCCAGCCCATGCCGAGGGCGAGGAGCCTCCCCCCATGGCAAACAGCGACAGCAAACAGCCTCCACCCCAGCCCCACGCCTCCTGCTCGCTTTCTCTGGAACTTCCAGTCAAAGGGAACCTTTTCATTGCCTCCCGTGCGAATCAAAGCACTGCTGTGACCCTCTGGCAGAACGCAGCACAGGGGTTTTTACAGCTGCAGCTGTCTGGGAATGGTTTCTGAGGACCCACAAGAGCTGGCAGAGCATTCCTCACTCCCATCCATGCTGCAGCATGGAAATTTTGGCATAGGGACCTGTTTCTCCACAGCCCAGGCAGGCAGCCCAGCACCAGGGATGGATTTTGGAGGCCAGACACAGCTGTTCATCCCATGAGTTGTCATCAGACATTTCCACAGCAGGATTCAGCAGAAAGCACTCCTCCCACATGAGGGCAGCCAGCACACCCCAGAGTTACCCCAGCTGTGTCAGTGACCACAGCAAGGCCCCAGGACACCACAGCCATGGGGCACACGAGATCTGCTGCCAGCTGGACACTGAGCACCTGCTCCAGTGGATCTGGGCAGCTCCATCCTCTCCAGGTCACACCAGGGAGGACACAGAGGGACAAAGCTCACCTTTTGCTCTTGGTGCATCCCAGGGAAGAGCAGGGTCTCAGGAGCAGCTCCAAGACACAGCCACAAGAGAGAACATTCCCTCCTCATCAGCCCAAACGCCAGAAGTGGCCTCCACTTCCTTTTATAGAGCCCAGGGAGGCACATAGCCTCTGGGTGTGCTGGCCCTGATGATTAATTAGTTAATGTTCACACCTCTGCAAACGATCCTGGCCTGAGCCCCCATCCCAGAGCCAGGCAGTGACAGTGACATCATCCAGCAGCCCAAAACTGAGTCCTGGGCACTCCCAGGAAGCCCCCACTGTTTGTTCCCCTGAGGCTGCTCTGTCTGGGCTCTCTCCCCTCACCAGAACAGTTTGGCCCTTTCCCAGGAGGCCAATCCCAGACTCCACCCCAGGCTGTGTCCCTCTTGAAGAGTCTATTTAGGATGACCCCATCAGTGGTCCTTTCTTGTAGGTTTGGGGTTGAATTCCACACCTGAGGCTTCATGACTTCCAGTCCTTTCCCAGATCCATTTTTGGGGTCAAAAGCAGAAAGTGAGGTCCCACCACCAGCCCTCCCATGAGATCACAGTCCCACTTCCCAACCCACCTACATCACAGGCAAGCAGGCCCTGCTCTGATTTACCAGCCCAAAAACCCCAATACCAGCCCCAGCCACCCATGCTGACCCTGAGGAGATGCAGCTCCACATCTGGAGACCACCAGCACCTCAAGGAGCCTTTCATGGCCACGCTGGACCCAGCATGGCCAATTGTCTTTGGATCTGCTCCTCCTGTGGATGTTTTCCTACAGGTCCTGTGGGATCATGTGAAGTCCAGAGGGGTCTGCTCCTCTGTCCTCAGCTACAGCAGGGTGTAAATGGTGACACAGGCTCCTGAGAAGTTGGGTTACACAAAGATGCAATGCTCAGGAGTCACCGACGTGGCCTCTGCTCCGGGGGAAAGTGCTGACACTGAGATCCTGTTTGGGGGCCCTGACGTGGCATTTTCTAGCCCAGGATGTTGCTTCCTCTTGCACGGGGCCTCAGTGGGGCTCCTCCTTCCTCGAGACATCCAGATCCCCATGGGAAGGGCTGATTCCACCCCTGGGCACACAGGGAGCTGCAGCCTTTATCCTTCAGGGTTTATCCACATCCACCATCCCAGGCAGGAGCTGGGCTGCACTCCCAGCTCCCAGCACAATGCTGTGTTGTGGGGCAGCATCCATCTCTCATCCATCCCCTCCCTGCTCAGGGAGCAAAGCCCTGGATCTGCAGTGAGCCAGCTCGCCTTGCCCAGCCCTGCACCACCCAAGCCTGGCTTAAATTCCCTCGGGAGGCAAAGCCAGGCTTGGGACACTCCATGGTCACTGAGGCAGAAGCTGGGGATCCCGGAGTGGTGTCCATCACAAAGGCTGCAAAGGAAGGGGAAGAGGCTCCCCTCTTCCTCCTCTTCCTTCCCTTCCTCTCCTTCCTCCCTCCCGCGTGGGGATTTTGCAGCCAGGTAAACACAGGATGTTGATGAAACAGGGCTGGGCACATTGGGCAAGCCAGGAGTCAGCAGGAGCTCCCAACGCCTGGAATGGCCCTAAGCTGGGAAAGGGCAATGCCAGAGCCCCTGGCACCTTCCTGCTCCTGTCCCCGGGGTCACAGAACTCCCCTGGTCACAGGGAGAGGCAGCGTGGGCTGGTGGCCAAAGCCAGGGCGGGGTGGGCTCTGCTTGGAGCCCTCGGGTGATCCATGGGATCCCCTGGGATCTCCTCTTTGGACCTAACTCCAAAGTTCAAGCTTTGTCACCCAACCAACAGCTACCATGTGGCACCTCCTCTGTCCCTCTGAACTCTGGGGACACGCAGGGCACAGGGATGAGGAGACAGATCCCCCAGGACCCCACCCTGCCGGGCACAGTGATTCGGGACGGGGCACCAGGGACCAGATGAACGCTGCAGCGTTGGGCTCCCAACCCAGAAAAGGGGCCACAGACTGCTCTGGCAGCAGCCCAGCCCCTCCTGGGGTGCAGGTGCTGCTGTCACCCCCACAGTGACCGCGTGTGCTCGGGCAGCAGCCAGGGACAGCGAGGAGAGGGGACCTGGAGCCTGCGCGGGGAGCGCGGCCGGGGCAGCGGGGGGACAGGAGAGAGGGAAGGGGACAGGGAGGGGTTGTGATGTAGGAGGTGACAGAGATGGCAAAGGGTCTGCCTGCCCCATTAGAGCGCGTTTGGAGGGGCAGTGGCGATGTCCCCAATGTCCCCAGAGTCCCCAGCATCCCCAGTGTCCCCAGAGTCCCCAGAGTCCCCATTGTCCCCATTGTCCCCAGTGTCCCCAGTGTCCCCAGTGTCCCTTGGGGCACTGCTGCCATCTGCTGGCAGGATCCCGCCCTGCTCCTGAGCCTGCCCGCTGCGCCAGGCCTGGGGACCCTCTGTGACCCCACCACTGTCCTGTGCCCCCTCCCAGGCACTGCGGGACCACGTGTGGATCCAGCCTGGACACCCCAAGGTGCTCCCAAAGCCTCCCTGCTGCCCCAAACCCCAAAACTGCTTCTGGTGTCCCCCTCGGCACAGCTGATTGTCACCCCAATAATCCACTCCTGGGCTGCAGGTTTCTCCCACACCAACCCCTTCCAGAGCCCAGACACCCTCCCTGCCCTGTTCTCCACGTGGGATGACCTGGAGTGGTCTTTGCATCATCCAGTTTGGGCTGATGGAGCAGGGACAGGATCAGGCCCTTGGCCACAGCCATGGTGGAACAGCAGCTCTGCTGGGCTGCTCCCCCCAGGGAACATCCAGCTCCATCCTCCCCAAGGCTGCCAAGGGGCAGAGGAAGCTCATCCCAAGATGATTTCCTGCTGCATTCCCATCCCCTGGGTCTCTCTGGGACGTGGGGATTTGCTGAGTCCCATCCTCCACGTGACACGAGCACACACGGAGCCTCTTCCCACGGCCTCCCCGACCTTCCCAGCATCTCCGTGTCCCTTGGGACCAGCACATCCCAGGATAACCACTGGGGATTCTGCCTCCACCTGCACACCCCTCCCCACTTCCCACAGGCACTCAGTGGGGTGTTACAGATTTTGGATGCAGTCAATAAATGGGAATAAAGTTTGGGAGAGGCGAGTTGCCAAACCCATGTCCCCACAGTGGCCCTACAAGCACCATGGCTCATCCACCCCGGGCAGATGGCAGCAGCATCCTGCTCCTCACTGGAAAATGCCCAAATCCATGGGCAGGGACTGCGCTGCAGCTGTCCCTGGTTTAATTCCTCACAGCAAAGCCAGGCAGTGTCTGGCGGATTTTCCATGCCAGCCCACACACAGGAAGGCTGAACAGCTCCGGAGACCCTCCCGCTGGGAATGATACCCAGTGTGAGAGCCCCGCACGCTCCGTGCCTGACGCCCACGGGAGCAGCAGGAAGTTTCAGTGCTCAGTTTTAGTCTAAAAGGGATTTTTATTCCTTAAACCCTGCAGAAAAAAACTGGAAAAAAATCAACCCCCTCAAGGGGCCACAGCCCAAAGAGTCAATATCAGTCGTGCTGAAAGCTCGCTGTTCAGAATGAGACACAGAGGGCTCGCTCTGAGTTCCAAAGAAACCAGGTGTGTGCATCCACCCACCTCCCTGCGCCTCCGCCCTTCCCACCCGCCGCGATTTTCTTGCTTTTTGCCCCCTTTCAGCAGCTGAACCAGAGACTCCCCCATCAGCACTGCCCGTGCTCTCCAAACACCCATCCCAAAACCCCCAACCCGTGCCCAGCCCATCACCATCCCGCTTCCATCCTGTCCCGGCGCTGCCCACCACTCACCGCGGAGGAAACGCCAGACCCTCTCTGCCATCCTCGCACACACGGATCCCCTGGCAGCCCATGGGGCTGGCACGGCTCCCCCGCCCCCGCCGCACATCTGGGCAGCTGTGGTGCCCCGGCAGCGCTGACATCAGCGCGGTTTCCTGCCCGCCGCCGTGTGCGCAGCCCCGGGACCCCCAGACACACCCCGAGAGCCATGGAGTCGGTGGCCCTGTACAGCTTCCAGCCGACGGAGAAGGACGAGCTGCCCTTCCAGAAAGGGGACACCCTGAAGGTACCGGGGACACCGGCCGAGGGGGGTTGGGTGCTGTCGCTTTGTGGGGACAGAGTGGGCACGTGGCGACACCAGTGTGTTCTTTGTCCCTGACTTCAGTGTTTCTGGGGCTTTCTGTGGGATATAAGGAGCGAACCTCGAGGATTTTGGAGTGTGGAGCAGCATTCCCTGCTCGCCTGTGCCACCAGGCACAACTTCAGAGAAGGACATCCCAAGCTGGGACATGGCATGTGGCCTCCCTGGCCGTCAGTGCCACCAGCTGTGCTCTGTGGCAGCCCCTCGGGGCTGGGACACGTTTTCCCTGTCCGGAGAGCACGGGGGTTCACGGGGATCCGGCAGCAGGGCGCCCAAACATGGGCACTGGCATTGGGGCGGGCTCTTAGATGCCACCTGAGCATCCCAAAAAGCTCAGAACATCCCTGGGGGGCATCAGCCCTGCGATGGGAGTGAGGGCAGCCCCTCCCTGCCCATCTGCTCATCCCTCTGGGGCTCCTCCCGGACCCCTGGCACCCGGTAGCCCCCTGGGGAGGGTGGGGGCACAGCCCGGCTGGAACCAGAGCCCCAAACCCTCCGTGCCGTCCCTGCCTCCTGGCGTGTTTTCCCCGTGCCCTGACCCGGGTTTCGGATCCTGTTTTCACAGCTGAGCCGGCCCCGGGCCCCTGCGTGGGAGGCTGGAAAATGTTGTCACACGGAAGCGGTGTCAGCACCCACTGCCACCTCCCGGGGGACACGGGGACCTCATGTCCTGGCTGCTCCAAGGACAGATTTCACCCTCTTCTCTAGGCAGGGGTTTGGGACAACACCAGGCACCTTCCATCTCTGTGACCCCAAACCCCCAGGGTGTGTCGGCACTGTCAGAGCCCCCTTTCCCCCAGGGATGGTTGGGGGGTGTCCATGGGGTCCCACTCAGCCCCTCTCCCAGGGGAATGGCAGCCCCTGACACCTCCCTGCCTCTCCCACCTCAGATCCTCAACATGGAAGATGACCAGAACTGGTACAAGGCTGAGCTGTTCGGCTGCGAGGGCTTTGTCCCCAAAAACTACATCAAGGTCAAGCCACACCCGTAAGTACCATCCCACCAGCCAGGCAACGATCCCGATTCCCAAAGGTCTGCCACGAGCCAGGGTGGTCCCACACGTGGGGAAAGAGCTGGGGTCAGTCTGCCAGTGCCACCACAGCCCGACGGGACTGGAGGCAGCAGCACACCCACGTACCCCCAAAAATCCAGCCCTCACACCGAGCTGCCACTAAATAAATGATAATTGGGGAACAACAAAGCGTTATGGGATTATGACTGCATTAAACCCAATCCTATTACTGCGTTATTAAAACCCAGCCTAATCCATCGCTGACTGAACCTGTGCTTTATGTATCCTTAGCCCCTGGTAAAACACATTTAAATGCCAGAGCGAACGCGTGGGCTCGGGGCAGCCCGGGGCACATCCCACTGCTGCTCCAGCTTGGGATAACAACCGAGACTCAGCCTCTTCCGTGCAGCACCTGTGGGGCTGGCTCTCTGCTAAACTCCGTGGCTGATCATTCACTGCTCAATTTTTACAGCAGCAGAGAATCTTCACGGCCCGGGGACCTGAAATAGCCGGGCACAGCCTTGGCAGGGCTGGGACACGGGGACGCTGCTCCTGCAGCTGCTTTGGGCAGCGCGGGCAGGAGGGGTTTGTCCTGGCACTGAGGAGTCTCTGCTCTACGCTGGAAGGGACAAGGGAGGCGGAGGAGGGGACAGGCAGCAAAGAGGGTGACAGGCCAGGTGACAGGATGCGGTGGCGGCTGTCGGTGACGCTGCGCTCGCACCGTGCGCCCACAGCACCCAAAAAAACAGGAGGGGGAGGGAAGGGAGAAGCTGCCGGGGGAGGGTCGCAGCCCCAAGGAGCCCCCTGGACGCTGCTGTCCCGGCGGCACCGGGATTCTCGGTGCTGCGGTGCCCCGGGGGCTCAGCCCGGTGCCCCTCGCAGGTGGTACGCGGGCAGGATCTCCCGGCACCTGGCAGAGGAGCGGCTGCTCCAGCGCAATCACCTGGGAGCCTTCCTGATCCGCGACAGCGAGAGCGCCCCGGGCGAGTTCTCCCTCTCGGTCAGGTAAGAGCCTTTGGGGCAGAGGGGAAGGGGTCCCTGCAGCCCCCGCTTTGGGCCACCCTCGTGTGTGCTGCGTGTGTGAGCGCCCTGCCCTGTGCTGGCCACCTGCGGAGCCCCAGCACAGCCTCGCACAGGACCTTCCCCTCCTTCCTCTCCTCCGCAGCTCCGCCTCCATCCCCGCTCTTCCTGCTCCCTGCACCGCTGGGTCGCTCGCAGGGACACCCCTAAAAACACAACAAACCCGTGGGTGATGACGGGGCTGGGGCCGAGCTGGAGGCACAGCCCGGGGGAACAAAGCCCGGAGCATCCTCAGGGATGAATCCCGGAGCATCCCCAGGAGCAAAGCCCGGGGCATCCTCCGGGATGGAGGGCTGCAGCATCCCCAGATTTCGGCACCGGCTGTACAAGGGGCAGAGCCAGTCTCCTGGCATCTCGTCCCTTCCCTGCCCCGGCCCGGGGAGCAGCGGGCGGCCTCAGGCCAGCCAGGCACATTCTCACACTTTCAATCCCTAATTGAACGTTTCTCGCCCCTAATGAAAGGGAGCCGCCGTCGGGTCCTGCCCTGGCCTGGGGCACCCCAAGGTCTCAGCCCAGGCACACCCTGTGGGGTGACAGCAAGGGAAATCCTGCCTGCTCCGTCCTCCTGCAGCTCGGGGGTCCCCAGGAGCACTGGAAGGAACAATTCCAGCCTCTGCAGCCTCCTGGGCTGTGCGAGACTGCAGCTCTCACCACGCCTTCCTCAGATGTGGCCCAGGACAAAGCCAGCTGCCCTCCAGTGCTGGCACTGCCATCCCTGATCTCCCCCTGTGCCAGGGCACCGAGGTTTGGCTGCCTGTGGGGTGAGTTGTGGCAGGGCTCAGCTGTGGGTCCTCATTGCAGGGCCAGGATTGACCCCAGTGCCACCATCACCCCACCATGGCAGGAAGGGTGCAGTGACACCCACGGGCTCACCCCGACCTTGCCAGCACCCCCAGGCTTTACCCACCTCAGGGGGTACTGCCAGGATGTCCCCAGGGTGACATCCATCCTCCTTCTGCAGCTACGGGAAGCACGTCCAGCACTTCAAGGTGCTCAGGGAGAGGAACGGCAAATATTTCCTCTGGGAGGAAAAGTTCAACTCCCTCAACGAGCTGGTGGATTTCTACAGGACCACCACGATCGCCAAAGAGCAGCAGCTTTTCCTGTGCGACGAGGACCACACCCAGGAGGTACCACCGTGGGTGGGGCCGTGGGTCCCAAACCCCTGCTCAGCCCCCTCGAGGCTCAGTGTCCCTGCAGAGGGGGACAGGGACATCCCTGGCATTTATCCTCTGGCTCGAGGGGGTGAGGAGCAGAGAGGGTGCAGCAGCCTGAGACAGGGAGGAAGAGCTCCTGGAGCAGCTCAGCAGGGCAGGGCAGGGCAGGGCACACATCACTGTCCCTCGGGCCAGGGGTGATGCCCAGGGCAGGTGGCAGAGCCCAAACGGATCAGGACAGGGCACAGCCAAACTCCAGCAAAGCCAAGCCTGGGGCAGTGGTTGTGGAGGTGGCAAAACTGGACTTTGGGAGCTGGGATGGGGAAGGCTCCAGCATCTGGAAGGACCTGGGAAGGAGAGGGTGCCAGCTGCCTCCAAGAGTCCCCTGGGCACCCATCTTGGGTCCCCCAGCAGCAAGAACAGGGAATTTTGTGCCTTGGTGTGTTCCTCTGCACCTGGGCACCCCCAGCACTCTACTCTTCCCTTTTCTTGCTTTTGTCTCTTCAAAGCAAGCGTCCCAGGGCTCATCCTCATCCCGTGGTGGCACAGTGTCCCCATCAGAGGACCAGGCAGTGCTACAGTGCCGGGGGTTGGCAGATGGGGACCCCTCTCCTCCCACCAACCTCTGCCTTCGGCTTCCCTGCAGGTGAAGAGACCCCGATTCGTGCAAGCCCAGTTCGACTTCTCAGCCCAGGAGGGCTCCCAGCTGCCCTTCCTGCGTGGGGACATCATTGAGGTCCTGGACTGCCCCGACCCCAACTGGTGGCAGGGAAAGATCTACGGCCGGGTGGGGCTCTTCCCCCGGAGTTACGTCCAGCCCCTCCGCAAGTGACCTCGCCGCGCCGACCGGGCAGGACCCGGCCCTTGTCCCCACCCACACAGACTGCCTGAGTGTCCCTTTGTCCCCAGGGTGGTGCCTGGCACGCCCTGTGGCACCCTGGAACCCCCAGAGCTCCGTGAGCCCCAGCCCAGGGATGGGGCTGGTGGGGCTGGCAGCGCTGCTCCCCCAGGGAGGGAGTGTGGAGCGTTCAACCACGGCCAGAAAAACTTTCCCAGAGCCACAATCCAGTGGGATGACAGCAACAGAGGGACTGAGCCCCAAACCCCAAACCTTGGCTCCTCTCCTGATCCCCTAAGCCAAGCCCCAGCTCCAGGGAGGGCTGCAGGCAGCCAGGATACAAGCAGGATCCATAACTCCACAGAGGAATTCCAGGACTCAGGGTACCAGGGAAGGCTGATCCAAAGGGATTCCATCCCACAGGTGCTGTTCATAGCTGCAAATTGTGGAGCTTTTTTATATTATTTTTTTATTTAGGGCCAGTAAAATGTGTTTGAGTTTTGCCCTTGAGTGTGGCTGCTCCTTTTCCAGCACTGCCAAGGTGGTCCTGTCCCTGCATTCACTCAGCTGCTGCTTCACTGTGGTTTTGTTTCCCTGCAGCCCTCATTTCCCCACCTCATTGTCTGTCCCACACCCCTCCCAGGGATTTTCTGCCCCCACAAATGCCCCACACACACCTCAAACCCCTGGGATGCACTCAGGGAATGCAGTGCTCAGAACACCCAACTCGCTGCACCAGTGGATTTAAACACCACATCACAAACAAATTAAAAATTTTTCATTTTTCCCCTCTCCAACATCTCATCCCCACCCCAGGGGCTGTCAGGGCATTAGGCAAAATAGGCATAACAGAAAATATTGACACAGGCAATGGACACTTGCACTGTGAAAAGCCACCATGTGCAAAGCCTGGCTGCTCTCTGGCCAGGTTTGGGTGATGCCTGAGAGCTGGGGACATGGGCTGAGCTGTCCCATGCTCAGGTCACCCTGCCAAGATGGGACAGGGGCTGTGTTGGTCCCCAGCATCACCCTGACCCCATCCCTGCCCAAATCCCACCCACACCCCACAGCATTGCCCTCCTCTGAAGCCTGAGGCCTTGGCCAGACCCCAGATTTTAGGCCCAGCCTGGGTAGGACCCACCCAAAGCTGCTGCATTTATAGCTCAGCCCAGCTTATTTACAGCTCCACAAAATTTCCTACATCTCCATCTGCTCATCTCAAAAAGCAGGAGTAAGAAAAAATGAAAGGAAAACAAATCCATGAAAGCAGCTCTAGCTGGAACTGCCACTGCTGCCTGGTGCTGCAGGAAGGGGAAACAGCCTGAGCTTAAAATGCACTCCCTGATCCATGGGGAAGGAGAAATCCCTCTGCCTGGAATGTCTGTGAGCCACAGAGGAGAGAATCAAAGAATGATGGAATGGTTTGGATGGGAAGGGACCTTAAAGCTCATATTGCTCCACACCCTGCCATGGGCAGGGACACTTTCCTCTAGACCAGGCAGCTCAAAGCCCTGTCCAGCCTGGTCTTGAGGCTAAAAGATCTTGGAAAAGCAGGAATGTTGGAGTGAGGTGGGAGCTGGGTGTGCCTGGGGGCAGAGAGCTGCTGATCCGGGCAGGGAATGCAGGGCAGCACCCGGCTCAGCCCGGGCTGGGGGAATTCGGGAAGGATCAGATGTTCCCATCACCACAGCCCCACCCTGGCACGGAGCAGCATCCAGCACCAGCGGCAGATTCCAGCCAGGCACCACGGCTGCAGCAGGAGCTCAAACCCCCAGGTCTGGGAACTTGGAGCTCTTTGCCATCCCACAGTCAAAGCCCTTTCCTCAGGGCTGGAACGAGATGTTCTTTAAGGAACCTTCCAGCCCAAACCATGATCCCAGGATGTGACATCCCCACCCTGGTGGGTGCGGGGGCAGTTAGGACCCCCTGACAACCACTCAGGACCCAACCCACCTTTCTCCACGCTGAAGAAAACATCAAATTTGCAGCTTAAACAGCTTTTTTTCCCCTCTCCCAAGCACATTTCCTCGGCTCTACCCCTACGATCCGCAGCGTCCTGCTCGCACTAATCACTGAGGAAGTCGCCCGGGATCCGCCGCAGCAGCGACTCCCGCCCCGGGCGGGCAAAGCCCTTGGCAAACATTCATTATCCATCCTGGGGAAAGCTGTCCTGCCTTGTCACACCCCTGTCACCGCCAGCGAAGCCACTGCCAGGGCTCAGCGGGCCCTGAGACAAGCACCCCTCCTCCCAAGGGGGACGGTGCGGGACCCGCACTCCGCGGGACCGCTGCCCGTCCCTTTCCCCAGCTGTGCCGGTGGAGGATGCCGTGAAACACCCGCTCCTGCAGCCGCTGCTCCAGCCGAGCCCGGACAAAGCCCTGACCCAGATTGGCTCCCTGTTATTGTCTCCCGTGGCCGTGCCGGGCATTCCCCAGCGCTGGCTCCGGGGGCTCCCCGGGGCTGTGCGGGCACCCCAAATCCCCGCGTGTCACCGGCAGCGGCCGCGGCTTCCCGGGGGGACCGGGCTGGAGCGGCGGGGAGAGGCTGCACCGAGCGCCCCGTCCGCGTTTCCAGCGCTTTCATCCGTAAAATAATCCCTGGGTTTGTTCTCCTTACATAAGCCGGGCTGAGTGGAGGCGCTTTGCAGGTTTGACCGGCCCCACCAGTCTCCCCGAAACCCCCGGGTGTCCCCGAAACCCCCGGTCGGCACCTGCCGGACAGCGGCCGCAGCTTCCTCCGCATGTCCGTGGTGAAGAGGGGGCTGCTGGTGCTGGAGATGGAGGCCAGAGGTGACATGAGAGCTGTCACCATCACCGCGATCTTCAGACCCCGCAGCCCTGCTGGGGACCGATGGCATGGGACAGGATCGCCCCGGGCTGGTGCTTGACCCTCTGCAACCACACGCTGGGATCTCCCCGGGGCGAGGATGGAGTTTGGGGACATTCAGCTGCACCCCAGGACCTCACATCCCCCGACCTCACTTCTGGAGAGACCCTGGAGGGGCTGCACGGGCAGTGCCATGCATGGAACATCCATGGGGTCCCTCCAGCACAAACCCTCCCAGAACATCTGTGGAGTTCCCCCACAACATCCAAGCCCTGGCACCCACTTACCTCTGGGCATCAGCTCCACCACCAGTTTGGGGTAGGTGATGCTGGAGCAGCCCACAGCAGCCCCACACACACGGCTGCACTCCTCGGGCTCCACACAGGACACTGTCTGGGGGACAGAGGCAGGTGACACGTTGAGACCCCTGACAGGGTGGGGACCAGCCCTGCACCCCTTCACCCCCCTCATGCCCCCTCCCACCGGGCACATTTGACCCTTTGCATGGCCACGATGCCCAGACCTTGGCAGGACAGAGGGTGGAGAAGCAAGGAGCACATCCCACGTGAAAATCCACCTCTGCCTTATTGCCACCCTCAGCTCCAGCACAGCAGGATCCATCCCACCCCTCACCTCCTGCTCCCCACACCCAGCCCAGGGCAGGCTGGATCTCTTCCCACATTAAATCCAGTGACTGCTACCCTGGGGGGATCTCCAGAGCCCCACCAGGACCTGAGGCAGCAGAGCCCCGGGGCAGGCACTGCCCATCCCCACCCACGGGGCCAGCCGGGCTCCTGCACCGTTGTGGCAATTTCCTGGGCATGGGCAGCACCAGCAGCTCCCGGGATTTGCGTGGCAGGGCGCCAGGACCATCAACACCCAATTATTTCTATGTCTTAACGAGCGCTGAACCCTTTTTTTTTTTTTTTTTTTTTTTTTAATTGTTACGCTCATAAAATATTGAAATGGATGGAAATTAATGTCAGGCATAAATATGGATGGGCTGCACCCGCCCAGGCAGGAGCACGGGGACCAGCACGGGTGATCCTTGCACAGGACTGGCAGCATTGCCCTGGTTCTGCTGCCTGGTGACCTCCCCCACAGCCTCCCAGGGTGTCTCAAACACCAGCAGTGACACCTTGGGACTTTCCACAAAGCAGCGTGGGGTGCAATGGTTGTGGGCAGACCACAGCCCGTGCTCAGCACATCCCAAGGATGCCAAAAAGCCCAACCTGGGCCGCCTTTCCCCAAGGTCAGAGTCAGTGCTGGGGCCCCGGTGACTCCTTCCTGCAGCAGCCGTGAGCAAAGCTGCCATCAGCACTCCGTGCCTCAGTTTCCCCTCTCTAAAACACCACGTTGTGCACGGCTCCATGCAAATCCTTGGTGGCTGGAGGGTGGAAAACGTTCCAAAGGGCAAGGCAGTGTCTGGATTTTGTATTCCAGCTGAAATGCCTGCCCCAGGCCTCAACTCCAGCAATGAGCAGTTGGTGGGACCTCACAGTGAGTGGGAAGCAGGAACCCCCGAGCCAGGAGCAGAGCCTGGTGTCATACCCCACTGCCTCACTTTCAGGCCCTCTGCTAAAAAAGGAAAATTAATTAGGACCTTGTAATTAATGCTTGCATCTGCAGGAAAGGGGCCATGTCTGCAGCGGTGCTGCCTGTCCAGCTGGATCCACCCGGAATGGTGAGGACCAACCTGCTCAGCCACAGCAACCCGAGCCTGCAAACAGGAGCTGCACCCAATTCAGGGGCTAAATTCACCACGTGGGTGAAGAATGGGGGAGAATGGTGGGGAGATGGGGGACCCAGGTGTCACTGCCCCTGGTGAGGCTCAGGTGGTGAAGCTCCAGCTCTGCCACCCCGATCTGCCCCCACCAGCAGAGCCAGCACACACACACGATGGCTGGGATGCAGCACTTACCCCACATGCAATAAATCATTAGCACACACACCCCGTGAAAGAGCCCGTAAATCTCCTGGCACAATAAAAACACCTGGAGCGAGCGGCTGAGGCGGCGAAAACCACAGCACGCTCCTGCCACGCCACACACACCCACTGCACCCAGCTGGGCCATCTCCCATCCGACCCAAAGAGGCCCTGGGTGCTGCCCCAGTGCTCACCTCTGTCCCATTTGCTGTCCCCACGGCTGCCAGCAGCGCTGGGATTTCACATAAAGCACCCAGGTTTGGTTCCAGCTCCCTCAGTCTCTGCTGCACCAATCACTGACCAGGCCACGGCGTGGGGGTGTCACTGACCACCGGGAAATCCCTGCTGGGTCAGCCATAAAGTCACCACTCACCCCTGAAACTCCTCCTGAGCTGATACTCTGTGGGAGCCAAACACTTTGATCTGCCCCAAGCTGATGTGACCCTTGGGGACATGGTGCAGTTCTGGTTGATCTCAGCGATCTTTTCCAACCTGAATGACTCCGTGATCCCAACAAACAAACAGCTGTCACATCCCTGTGTCCCCCAGCCCCTCTGCCACCTCCTGCACAGCCCAGGCACGATTTGTCACTGTGGGGCCAGCAGGGCCACTGAGCCTGCAGAGAGCAGCACTCTGATGGCCGAGCAGCCGGACAGACGGGCGGCTTTGCCTGGGGAGCCTGACTCAGGCAGGGCCTCACTTATCCGGCTGTGGATCCAGATGAGCCACACCAACGCCAGGGACAGACACACAGCCCGTGGCACTTCGCTCTTTTGCATTGGCGCAAGGATCTGACCCCAATTCCTGAAATTCGTCTTCAGCTGAGCTTCCAAGAGAAAAGCTCAGGAGAGCTTTCACATTTCTGGCTTGTGAGCACCAACTGGTGAATCCAGGGTGGGGTTTTTTTGTCCATCTCACAGTTATTAATGAAATCTGTCATCAGCCAGATCTGGTGATGTGACTGTGACCATGCTGCAAACCCCAGAGAGGAGGGGACAAGACAAGACAGGACAGGACAGAATAGAACAAATTGTTTCATTTGGAGGAGCCCTTCAACAATCATCTGGTCCCACTGCCTGACCAATTGAGGGCTGACCAAAAAATTAAGGGCATTGTCCAAATGCCTCTTAAACAGTGACAGGTTTGAGGCCTTGACCACCTCTTTAAGAAGCCTGTTCCAGGATTGGAACACCCTCTCCACAAAAAAATGCTTCCTAATATCCAGTCTAAACCTCAGTGCAGCTTTGAACCGTTCTGGCAGCTCCCACCCGGGGCTGCCCCCCAGGACCCACCCGGGCTCCAAGCTCCTGCACCAGCACAGGAGGGGTTAACCACAGGACAGAGATCTTTTCCTGGGAAATATTGACTTACCAGCCGGCACATCGGGAGAGGGGGGAATCTCAGTGTGGGAAACCTTTTTTTTTTTTTCTAAAAAGACAAAACACCCAAAGCCCTGTGGAGCCGCCCAGGACCCTCCTGCACCCGGGAGGTTCGGGGGGTCCAGGCTCGGGTCCGCAGGTGTGCGGGCGCATCAGCCGAAAGAGTTAATAGGGCTGGGCAGGGAACGTGTGAAGGCAGCATGTGACTGCAGGTGGGGCAGGGCGGAGGGATGAATCACTCTTTTCCTTTTCCTCTTTTCACTTCTTGCTGTTACCTGTCCGGCCCCGGCAGTGCGCGCCGGCAGAGCCCCGAGCCCGGAGCCAGGGCGATGCTCGGCTGGGACGGAGCGTTCGCCACCGAGCAAACCCCCGGCGCCCCGGGAACGGGAACCAGGGACGGCACCCCGGCCGAGACACCCTGCTCCTCGCTGCCCTGCCTTAAGCCGCTTTTCTCTTTGTTTCTTCCCCACTTTTTATTTCCGTCCTGTGCTAGCGTTGTCTTGGGAGAGCGGAGGATGAGGAGGGAGCGGAGCCGGGGGTGAAGGACGGTGCTGGTGGTGTGGGTACACCTGGGGCTGGTCACGCAGCCCCTGCTGTGGGAAACTCCGCGTTTTCCTTTTCTGGAGCCGGGAGCAAGGCAGAACCAAAGCCTCCTCCCCGGCAGGAAGAAAGAGCTCCGGCGTGGCAGGAGCCGCTGGAAAAGGGAGCGGTGCCTTTCCCGAGCTGCGCCTTGAGCCGGGGAGGGTGAAGCAAACTGCGTGTTTAAAGACTGGAGAATAATTAATTCCTATTTATTGCCGACATCCGGCGCTCGCTGGGGGCACAGAGCTCCCTCGGGAGAGGGGACCGGCGTGCGGGGTCACCATGGCTTTCTCCCAGGTGCAGTGCTTGGACGACAGCCACGTCAACTGGAGGTCCAGCGAGTCCAAGCCCGAGTTCTTCTACAGCGAGGAGCAACGCCTGGCCCTGGAGGCACTGGCCTCCCGTGGCCCCGACGCCTTCTATGAAGTCCTGAAGAGGGAGAACATCAGGGATTTCCTGTCCGAGCTGGAGCTGAAGAAGATCCTGGACACGCTGGAGACGTACGACCCCGGCTCCGAGTACATCCCGCGGCACGGCGGCAGCGCCGGCGGCAGCGAGGGCGACGGCAACAGCCAGGGGGGCGAGCAGGACCTGGCCCCGTCCCTGGAGTACTGGCCCCAGCGCTCCGACCGCTCCATCCCGCAGCTGGACCTGGGCTGGCCCGAGACCATCGCCTACCGCGGCGTCACCAGGGCCACCGTGTACATGCAGCCGCCCATCGAGGGCCAGGCGCACATCAAGGAGGTGGTGAGGAAGATGATCTGCCAGGCTCAGAAGGTGAGGCGCGCCGCGGGGACGGGGCAGGGGTGGCCCCAGGGCACCGTGCTGGAAGCCCTGCCCAGCCGGGCAGTCCCTGTCCTGCGGGAAGCTCTGCCCGAGCAGAGGCAGCAGGGCCAAGCCTGCAGGTTTCTCCTTGTCACCAATATTTGGGGATGGGGTTGTGCTGAGGATGCTGCTGATCCCTGGTTCAGCCCTTCCCAATATCCCTACAGCAGCACTGTTCATCCCAGGGTCCCTGTGGGAAAACTGCTGGGGAGAAAAACGGGTTAGCTGCTCTCCAGCTGTGAGCCCATGGTGTCCCAACCACCCACAATCGTTATTCCCAGTGTGACAGCATTCAGGAACTTGGGATTATGGTCTGGCTTCAGGCCCTGGGTTCACCAGCTGTCAACTATTGACCCTCGGGTCATGGCCTGGCCTCAGTCCTTGTGTCTTCCATCCATCCAGTCCATTACCCTGGGGCTAAGTGGTCAAAGCTTCTGGTCTAGCACTGACACGAGGGTCAAGTTTGGCCCAAGATGCTGCAGCGCTCCAAGCTGGCTCACCTTGGCTCTCAGAGGAAAAGAATGAGCTGGTGAGCAGGACAAGGCTGGGCAGATGCTGAAGGGATTTGGGTTGAGACTTGTCCTCCCTGTGGCATCAAACCAAGCAGCAGGGAGTGGGGATGCATGAGGCATCAGCCAGAGAAGGAGGGACAAGGTGGCCTGTGCTGAAGGTCAGCAGAGGTGGGCAGATGTTGCTGGTGTTTCCCAGTGACCCAGTCCCAGTTGGGAAGTGCAGGAGGGGTTGGTACCTGCTGGTTTCTTGCTGCTTTGAAGCTCTTTGAGTACTGTGAGAGCTCCAAGGAAGGAGCTTCCCAACCCAGCAGGAAAACAGGGAGACCCTGCCAGGGTAGCTGTGGAGCAGAGGGGACAGGCTGGGATGTGTCAGATCCACCTGGCTGCTGGGGTTTGCAGATCCTGGTAGGAGAGAGATAAACCTGTGACATGCAGCCAGCAGAGCCTCTCCAGACCAGCTCAGGCAGAAAAATGAATCTCAAAACATTCAAGGCAGCAGGACCATGGGAATGGGTGTTGGGGGTATCAGGGCTGCCCCACTGTGGGCAGGAGCCAGCTCTGGCCGCTGTCACCTCACAAAAATCGAGGTCACTCTCCTCACCTGTGACATTTTCCCACCAAAGTCCTTTGCAGCAAGGGCAAAGGGAAGGGAGAGCTGACACCCTGCAGGATGGAGGATGGGAGAACAATCCCACAACAAACAATGTCTCATCCTGGGCTGCCTCTGACTCGGGCTTGCAGCTCCCGCCTGGCTTTGCCTGCTCACGGCTCCCCAGCTGCCCCCACGCCAACGGCTGCTCCTGACTCACCCCACACCCTGCTCCTGCTCAGGGCTGGCAGCTGAGTCAGGCACATCCCCTGGAGCCTCTCCAGCACACGGGGATGTGGCTGCTGTGCTCATCACCGGTGCCTTGATGCCCCCTGAGCAGGGCTGGGCTCTGCCTCCCCGTCCAGACGGTCCCTGATTGTGGGATGAGACATGGTGACACCACTGGTGACATGCAGGAGCCTGCTGGGAGCTTGTGCTGCCTCAGGAAATGCAGAGATGGGTGAGTGCTTGATGCTGCAGGGTTTGGGGATGGCAGGAGAGTGGGGCTCTTCCATGGTCTCCCATCCCATATTTGAGGACAGAAGTCCCTGTGGCTGAGCCTGCTGTCACACAGTGGAGCCCAGGTGACAACTTGTGGGTGCTCCTAAGGGTGGGGGACACTGGGCTGGACCACCCTGCTGACTTCTGCCCAGGCTCAAGGTCTCCACAGCAGCTCAGAGGTGAAAGGGTTTGGCTGAGGAAGCCAAGAGTGGACAAAGGGACAGCCCTGCTGCCACCCCCAGATGTCACACACGCTGTCCATGGGCTCTGTCCTCCCTGGGGAGATCCCTGCCAAATTGTCCTGTCCCACCAGGCAGTGGAAGTGCTCTCCACCACGTGCAAAGGAGCACAGGCCTGGGAGAGGTTCACAACTCCCTGCCAGAGATGACCCTTGCTCCAGACATCGTCCCAGACGCTCGCTGTGAGTGGCTGTCCCATGAGAAAGCAAAGTCCTCTGGAGCTTTATAGCAGGATAGTTCAGAGCCCACGAGAGCACTGCTGGGGCTGGAAGGTGACAGAGCCCAGGGATGTGAGGCTGCTCTGAGGCTCAGAAGAGCCTTGCTGCTTGCAGGAATGAAATGCTGCTGAGCTCAGAGCCTCAAACCCTGCTGTGCTAGAGAGGGAGATGCAAATGAACTCCTCCTCCACCTGGGAACAAATGGGAGAAAGGAGAGGCAGGATTCTGTGGCCACATCCCTGCTGTCCCTGAAAATCCCATCTTTGTGGCCAACAAGCAGAGGTGGTGAGGGATGTGGGGCACCAGCAGCTTCACCCTGGAGATCTTCACCAGGTCAAGCCATGGCACAGCCTCTCCTCCTTGCTGAGGATCCCCTCGGGCTGCAAGGTTCACAGGCTCGACATCAGGAACAATTTCTCCATGGAAAGGGTGGTCAGCACTGGAAGGGGCTGCCCAGGGAGGTCTGGAGTCCCCATCCTGGAGGTGTCCAAGGAATTTGTGGATGTGGCACTCAGTGCTCTGGGCTGGTGACAAGTGGTGATGGGTCCGAGGTTGGACTTGACAATCCTGAATGTCTTTCCCAACCTGAATGATCCTATGATGGAAGGGAGGAAGAGCTCCCTCCTCCTTTCCTCTTGGCTCTCTCTGACCAGAAACCAGAGCATGAAAACATTGACCTTGGCCCAGAGCCACTGGAGAGAGCAGTGGCTCTGACCTCCTCTCTTCACTTGAGGTTCCAGGTTGGGATTGTGGTGATGTAATTACCCTGAGCAACTTCCAGCAAAGGTTGGGAGCCCTATTAATTACTGTTTACAAAACCTTCTGCTGTTCCTGGATGAAAGGGTCGACAGGGGAGAGCAATTATTAATGTTACTTGTCCCACCTCTCCTCCATCCCAACACTCTTCCTCTAATTGTGCCTTGGTGCCTGCCTAATTTATTAAATGCCCACGTGGCGCACCCCAAAAGTCATTATCTGATGATTCATAGTGAGACAACAAAGAGCTGCAACTTCCTCTATAAAACATGATCCTGCAGTTGATGTGCTCATCAAAGCTGTCCCAAAAAATCCCAGCAGTGTCCAGGGGGATTCAATTCTCACTGCTCCTCAGGGATTTGGGACCCAGCCCCTGCACAGCTGCTGTACCCCATGGATTCTGGCAGCTCCTGGGACCCTGGCAAGAAAAGCTTCACCTGCGTGGGCACTGGGAGCCTCCAGCTGTAGATTTAGGGCTTTTAGATTTTAGATTTAGATTTCCTCTGCACCCTCTAGGAGAAAGGCAAAGGGATGGCAAAGCTTCCTGGGATGACACAGCAGCAAAAGGGCTTCGGGAAAGGGAATGTCAGCACCAAGCACTGCCCTGGCAGGGGTGACAGGGACAAGGGACATCTCACTCCTCACAGCCAGATGGCACAGCTTGCTGCAGACAATCCCATTCCCCAAGCTGGGAAGCAAAGAGCATGGAGGATTTCACTGCTCCAGAGCAGACAGTGCTTTGCAGATTATCCCTGTGCCAGGGTTTGCCATCCCCCTGAAGCACAGGCAGCCCAGCAGCAGATTTCAGCCAGACCAGGACAGTCACCACACCAGGAGCACTGCCAGCACTGTCCTCATGCCAGGGCAGTGTTGGCACATTGTGTGGGATCCTGGTGACAAACCAGGGCCAAGCCTGTCCTGCAGGCAAGAGGCAGTGGGGAGGGAAGCAGGAGCTGAGCAGGGACAGGATGCACCAGCTGAGCAGGAGGAATTGGGTTCAAAATGTGGGCAAGTGGGAGCTGGGCTCCCTGGGCCCTGCCTGCAGTGTGACAGGGTGCCCTGCCCACAGCCCTGCAGAGCCCCCTCACACCTGCAGAGCCACAGCTGTCAGCACTGCTGGCACCACAAAAGGAAAATGTTCCTTTCCCTCCAAAATGAAGGTCAGCACTATTCTCATCTCCATTTTACAAGAGGTCAACTTTTCCTGGGGAAAACACAGTGCCCAGGCAAAGTGACAGGAGCATGGAGCATCAGAAGCAAATTATCTGCTACCAAATTATCTGCCACCAAACCTTCATCCTCAAGCCAGGCACACACTGTCCCACCACAGGTGTCCCTTACCCAGGACTCATGGAATACAGCTCAGCTCCTCCCCAGTTTCTTCCTGAATGTGGCAAGTCCAAGCCCAGAGCTCCCAGAGGAGCTTTGAAACCATCCCACTTTGCATCCATGCAAATCCAGCAGCTGGTTCCTGCCTCAGTTTCCACACCAAGACAGCAAGGATGAGCAAAACACAAGGGAGTGAGGATTTAGCTTTCACAGCAATGCCTGGGGAGAGGCTCTGAGGTGAGGATAAATGGGAATTCAGTTAAAATCAAGTGCAAAGCCATGAAGTGTCCCTCACCTGGCTTGCTGGCACCTCCCAAAACACTCCTGTGTGGTCAGGGCTGGGGACAGCGGGTGGCATCAGGGACAGCAGGGCTGGGGCTCCCCACACAGCCTTGCTCTCCCCCCCATTGCCTGCAGAAAAGGAAGGGAAGAGCCAGCAGTGTCATAACAATCCTCTGCTTAATTAAAGCTCTCCACGTCCTGTGGCACAAATCTAATTAAAAGGCAGCTCGGTGCTTTGAGAGCTGTGGACTGGATGTGTCTGAGTGTGCAAGCACCCAGCACCATCCCAAGCCCTTCCTGAGGGAGGGAGGAGCACCCTGGGGTCTCCCTGGTGTCCCCCCTGGCTCAGCCACCAGCCATGGCCAGCAGGACCCTCCTGGAAGGGCAAGTGGCCAACAGCAGCCACCTGCCCCCAGCCCAGGCACCTTCCAGGAACAGCCCCAGGGATGGGAGCCCTGCAGGTTTCCAGCCATGGGACAATGCCAAGCCTTTTCCCTGGGATGAGGGGCGGCAGAAATCCCTGTGGAGCTGCCCTGGGATGCTCAGCTGCCCCTCTGCCTGCCAGATCTCACAAGCTGCTGCTCACAGGTGATGCCATCACCAGGAAATCAACACCTGTGGACACAGAGCCACCTTTAGTGCCCAGGCAGACATTCCAGTGGAATTCCTAGAGTGGATCAGATCCATTTTCCTGTCAGCCCCAGCCATGGCTGGGAGAGCAGCAAACACCCTGGGTACAAGGGCAGCTCCAGCTTGTGTATACTGGTGACACTGCCCTGTGACAATCACAGCTGCCACTGGTGCTGCTGTCCTGGCTCTGCTCCTTCCATGCAGCCTGGGAGGAAGGAGGGATGCTGTGCAGGAGGAGCAGCACCCCAGGCTGGGCAGTGAGACCAGGACAGACGGACACACCACTCAGTGGCTGGGCTTGATCCTACAGGTCTTTATCAACCTTAACAATTCTGTGCATCAAAGCTCTCCCATTCTGATCCTCCCTGCAATGCTGACAGCAAAGGGACACCAAACTTCTCAGCCAGAAACTGGATTCTGAATTTTGTGAAGCCTGTTAAAAGCAGGAAAGTTAGATTGTCCCTCAGTAACTTTTTTTTATCAGTAGATTATGCTAAGGATCATCACTGAAATGGTTAGGGCTGGAAAAAACATCCAAAGACCATCAAGTCCAACAATCAACTCAGCACTGCCAGGGCCACCACTAAACCACATCCTCAAGTGCCACATTTACCTCTCTTGGAGATCAAACTTTCCACAGTGACAGCAGAGGAATGGGAGGACTTTCCATCCTCACTGTGTGGAGCTGGGGGCAATCCTGGGCTCCCCAACCCAAATTCCAGCCTCCTACAAAACACAAAACACTTTGGCTCTCACAAAACAGCACTGACTGTACCTTAGGTCATTCCTGGCCACGCTACCCAGACTCATCTCTCCCCTCCCCTCCCCAGGTCATCGCTGTGGTCATGGACATGTTCACTGACGTGGACATCTTCAAGGACCTCCTGGACGCCGGCTTCAAGAGGAAAGTGGGAGTCTACATCATTCTGGATGAGACCAACGTGAAGCACTTCCTTCAGATGTGTGAGCGAGCCCACATGCACGCTGGACACTTGAAGGTAGGGATGGCCCAAGGTCTGGAGCTGGGGAACTTCCCCCAAAGGCAGGGAGATAATCAGAGTTATCAGCTCTGCTCCCTCCTGTCCTGGGCAACCACAACAAGAGTTTAGTCCATTTTTCCTGTAGCCAAAGCTGGGGGTGAGGCCCAAATTCAGGAGCAGCAGGACGGAGGGGCATGGGTGAGAGAGGCAGGGATGTGGATTTACACCCAGCAAAGCTGGATGCACAAAGCCCAGGGGGCTGTGGTACCCAGCAGGGACTGGGACAGAGCAGTGCTTGGGGCTGCAGCCCCACAAGGGTGAGCCCAGGGCAAACCTGCCAGCTCAGCTGCTCCGAGGAAGGAGCTGGCAGGAGAGAGGGAGCAGCAGGTGCTGTGCCAGGGCTGGTCAGGCTGTCACAGCCCCCGGCCCCAGGGCCAGCGGGCTCTCCCGCAGGGCAGAGGCTGGAATTAAAAACTCGATTTTCCCCTTTTCCGGAGCCTCCGCCCCAGCAGAGGGCCAGGGGCCCTGCCATGGGAGCAGGGAGGCTCCCACGCTGCCTGAGGCCCTGGCAGCTGAGAGGATGCCCCTGTTGGAGTCAGTGAGCCCCCACATGCCCTCACTGCTGTCACTGCCCTGGGCAGTGCAGGGACTGACCTGCCCACACACATTGTGTTCTCCGGCCATGGATGCACATGGAATCACTCCTGTGCATGAATCCCATGGAAAACCAGGGAAGAAAAAGCACAAGAGGGGATGCCTGTCAGTGCAGGGCTTGGTTGGAGCAGCCTGGTCTAGTTTATCGCATGGAATGAGATTTAAGGTCCCTTCCAACCCAAGCGATTCTGGGATTCCCCTTCCACACCCTGTGTGAACGGGGGGTGCAGAGAAAACCACCCATGACAGAGCTCATGAAAGGCAGAGGAAGGGGCAGAGAGGAGGACAGGGAGTTATTCAGCCCCAGCAGCAGCAGCCAGAGCAGGGACCCTCACCCCAGCCACAGGACAGTCCCAGGGCACAACATCAGACACAACCACACCAGAGCAGCCCCAGGGTCTGAGTGGGGGCTCGCAGACCCCAGCCCTGGCAGGATGGCAGGGCCTGGCTGCAGCTTGGCAGAGCAGTGCTGCTGCTGCTGCTCCCTCAGCCGGCCTGTGCCGCTGGCCAGGCTGTGCCCGGGCAGGCTCCCAGGCTGGCCTACACTGAGAGCCAGCCCCTGGCTGAGCAGGAGCACAGAGGAGCCCAGGACACCCTCACACCTGCCTGGGCTGAGCTCAGGACCCCAACACTGCGCCCACACCTTGCCCAGCTGCCGTGCCCTCCAGCCTGGCTTAATTGCTGCTGCCAACAATTAAACACAGCCCAGCTTTTACCCGTGCCCAAACTCCCTGCAGAGCCTGGGATCCCGCAGGCTGCTGCTGCTTCCAGACCAGAAAAGCCAGCGCTGACGCACTCCGGTGTTTTCCTGCATTAGCAGGACTGGAAAAGCAGGAGAACATCTGCAGAGCTCGGCAAATGTCTAGAAGTTGGGATTTGCCACATATTGCAGCTGGCACGGGGTGCAGGAGGAGGTGAGGAAAGTAGGGCAGAGTCTGGGAGCTGTGTCTGAAAGCAGGAGATGTTAACGAAACGTCCCTCGTTATCTCTTGGCAATTAGCAACCGGCTTGGGCAAGGGCTGCCTGGGGAATGATTCACCCAGCCCGGCTCCTCGGCAGGGATTAAAGAAGCAGATTTTACTTAACAGGAGGGAAAGGGACCAGCACCGGGAGAGCTGTTCCCTGAGAAAAACCCAGAGCTGCTCCTGGAGTTTGGGGAAAGGGTGGGTTCAGAGAGGGTGATGAGCAGAGGGTGAAGCCATGGGTGTTTCTCAGCAGCCCCATGTGTAGGGACAACACAGGACAGGGATGGGAATTGCCACTCCAGCCCTCTCAGTGCAGCACACTGATAGAAATTAGGATGCTCAGCACCAGTTCTGTCCCAGCCACAGCAAGCAAAAGGGAAAATGCTATGAAAAAACACAAAATTCGCAAAAAATCCCCCCAAACTTTCTCCTTTCAGTGTATGGGACTTCCCTGGAAACACAGTCAGGAAAGCTGTTGTTTTCACATCAATCTGCACTGAATTTTCCTGTAGGCATGGGGGAGCAGGGACTAGGGCTGCACCTGGGCTGTGCCTGGTCATGGTCTCCAGGGAGAGAGGAGAGCAGGCAAGCAGATGAGAAGGGCGGGAGGAGGGGAAGACAAATATTTTGGATGCTTTTCTATAAAAAAATGAAACAAAACACACAATAAAACAGCCATGGAGGGCATGACCCAGTGATGACACAGCCTTTTGCAAGAGCATTACCAGCATCCCAGCAGGAACAGGAGGAATGCAAGTGCTTTCTTAAGAAAATATTTTCTCCCCACCCAAAAGGAGCCCATGTGCTGTGGGAGATGCTATCTGCTCTGCTGTGGAATGTGCCAGTGCCCTCCATGGAGACACCAGAGACAGGAGCCAGACTGGGGATAAAACAAACAAACAAAAAAAAAAAATTCACAGAGCCAGGGCTGCCCTTGCATCACTGAGTTCCCCGGGGAGGACACCAAACTCCATTCCAGGGACCTGCTCCCACATCACCAGGTTTCGTTTCCCGAGGGTGAAAAGATATTTCCCCACTGCCTGATTTCCCACCAGCCCCTAAAAGCAGGACTAGACACCCAAATTTAGGAGCACAGCAAAAGGGACGGGCATAGGGAAGGACAAACCCACTGCCAGCAGGTCCATGTGGGCTGATCTGGGGTCACCACCTCCTCTAAAACCCCCTGCAGATCTGCTGGGAGCAGGTGTGGAAGCTCCTCTCCCATGGTGGCATTTGCATAGATTGCAGGAGCTGGGGAGCTCTTGGCAGCACCAGCACACAGCACTCACCCACAGACACCGAGTTCAAGAGATGGCAAGCACAGCCTGGCACATGGGCAGAGCAGGGAACTCCCCAAGCCAGGAGTCCATGGCTCGCTGCGTGGCCCTGGGCGAGTTATTTGATCTGCCCATCGCTGTGCCCGCCTCTGAGCCGGCCACAAAGAACATTCCCACAGCTCAGAGGGGCTGTGGGGCGCCCAGAGGGGTGGGAGATGGTTCCTGAGGGGTGGGAGATGGTTCCTGAGGGGTGGGAGATGGTCTCCCACAGCTCCTCGCTCCTGCTCACGGCTCTGCCTCTGCTCTGCAGAACCTGCGCGTGCGCAGCACCGGCGGCACCGAGTTCTTCACCCGCTCGGCCACCAAGTTCAAGGGGGCTTTGGCCCAGAAGTTCATGTTTGTGGATGGGGATCGAGCCATGTGTGGCTCCTACAGGTAAATCAGTGACATCCCACCCCAGGGAGGTGTTGGTCAAAGGATTGACGTGAACCCACGTGGTCCAAGGCTCCAGGAGCTCACACCAGATTTGCAGGGAGCCCAAGGGTTTCCCACTATTCCCTACACCCACCGTCCTTGGAGGTGGTGGGACACACCAAGTGTTCCTGTGCTGATGAGCACAAGGAAGGGCCAAAGCACCAAACCACAGCCAGTCCCAACTCTCACACCAACCTCAGCTTTCCCAGTTGATTTCCTACACACAGAATTTTTCAGTTTGTTCAAGGAAAACTTACTTTGGTAGAAATGGACCAGCCCAGCTCAGGTTTCAGATCTAAATCACAAGTTTTATAAACATGGAGCTAAAACATTTCCTCCTTTCTGGCCATAACAAATAATGTATCCACTTAAGAGTTTATTTTCTTAGCTAAACTGAGATGGGAAAAGCAGCCAACACCAAAGTGAAAAACTGACACACTGCAAATACATTTTTACTTCAAGTCCCACTGCACTCAAAACTTCAACCCTTCACTCTAATTTGGGAGCTATTTTGTCAATCCCATTATTATTATTATTAATGTTTACAGTGAGATCACATCCCTGCTGGCACCATCAGTCCCCAGGGGAGGCCAGGGCTGGGGAGAGGTGTTATTTACCAGCGAGTGCTCAGAGAATCCCCAACGTGTTTCTGTTCCAGCTTCACCTGGTCTGCAGCGAGGACAGACCGAAACGTCATCACGGTCCTCTCGGGCCAGGTGGTGGAGGCTTTTGACAAGCAGTTCCAGGAGCTGTACCTCATGTCCAAGGGGGTGAGCCTCAAGTCCATCTCCATGGGCGAAGAGCCCGAACCCGAGCCCGTAACGCTGCCCTCCGTGGTGCCCGTCACCCCCGCCAACGCCGTGGTGAAGAAGCTGATAAACCCCAAATACGCCCTGGTGAAGGCCAAGAGCGCGGACCAGATCAGCAAGACCTCATCTGAGAACCAGGAGAAAAACCAGAAGACTGAGAACAAAGGCAAAGCTGCTCCCGAGGGCCAGGGGGGCGAGCGGCACGGCGACGCGGCCGACCTGTCCCTGCTCATCCACCCCGGCCTCCTGAACCTGGAGAAAGCCAACATGTTTGACTACCTGCCCACCTGGGTGGAGCCTGACCCCGAGCCTGGCAGCGAAGTTTTGGGCTACATCAACATCATTGACCCCAAGGTGAAGAACGTGAAGCTGTCGCAGATGAACCGCATCAAAGTCTGCGACGTCTCCCAGGCCAGCGCCCAGCACCGGCAGATGCTGAAGAACAGGGAGATGGAGGCCAGGAAGAACTCGGAGCAGGAGCTGCCCCTGCTGTCCCCCAGCCACAGACAGATCCCACAGCCCCCCATGGAAGCTCCTGCAGCCCCCACTGCCAGCCCCATCGAAGGCATCAGCTGGACAACCAGGCAAGTGGGGACAGTTGCCTCTTCGCCGCTGGGCCACCATTTGAAGCCTCAGGAGGCGGCGTTGGAGGAGGTCAAGGCTCCAGTTCCAAAGCCAAGGACCGTCCCCGTTGGTGTCCTCATGACCAAAGTGGTTACAAGCTGTGGCAGCAGCACTGCCCTGCAGGGTGACACGCAGCCACCACGGGCTGACCACACGGGCGTGAAGCAGGAGCGGGAGGAGAAACCCAGCAGAGCATCCGTGGAGACCTGCCACGTCCAGCCAGAGCGGCCAGCTGCACCTCCACAGGAGGACAAAGGGTCCCCCTGCACCCACAACGGGCTGGGGGAAGAGGAGGAGGAGGAGGAAGAGGAGTTCATCACCCTCAGCGACCAGGAGAGCTACTCCAGCAGCTCTGCTGACCACAGCTACCGCCGCTCCAACGCCTCGTCCATCTCGGACGAGTACTTCGAGGTGAGGGATCGCTACGGGCCCCTGCGCAGAACCAACTCGGACGTCACCCACAACGGGGAGATCCTCCCCATGCAGAGGAAGCTCAGTGACCCTCACATCAGCAGGGGCACCTTCATCAGCCCCCTGGGCAGCCTGCCCTCCCTGAAGCGCTTGGAGGACGTGACCAAGAGGAGGAGCAGTGCCGTGGAGATCAGGCGGATGCTGCCCCGCGCCATCCTGGATGGCAACAGCTCCTACCCCAGCAGTGCTGCCCAGGTAGGACTTTTTGCTCCAACATTATGCTTCCCCACCCTACAAAGGTTTGCAAACCTGGAGGTGACCCAGTCGGCTCAGCTGAGGTGTGATGTCATCCTGAGTTTTGGTGTCATCCCCACCTTTGCTGTTGTCCTAGATTCTGAGATCAGACTTCCCACACAGGAGAATTACACCCTGCACATGGCCATGGTGACCCAAGAGGTCACCAAAGATGTGGTGGCCGTGCCACAGCTCTTGGTGTCCAGCAATGGGGATGGCTGTTAAAGGGGAAGGTTTTGGTAATTAATTAAAGATGATCCCACAGCATTGGGCTGGGGATGGGGCACAGCTGTACAGATGTGCTGGGACTCGCTGAGCTCCATCCTCAGCCCTCCAGCAGTGGCATCACACCCAGCTGGGGACAGACTGTGCGTGCAGGCGTGTCCCTCTCAGCCTTGTTTTCCAGCGCCCTGCCAGGGTGATTAGCATCAAAGGGAAAGCGCTCGGACACATAATTAGGCAGAGCAAGACAGCGGAGGAACAGGGACAGCAGCCTCTGTGGGCGAGTGGCACAGTCAGCAGCTTTGTGGCTGATCCACGGGTGACGCCAGACCTTGTCACCAGCAGCACCCTGCTGCAATTCCATGGGGAGCAGCCAGCATCCCACTGCTGGGAGCACGAGGTCACAGCACAGCCACAGCATCGTCCCATGCAGGGCTGATGGCGCTGATCCCCCTTTTCCACCCAAACTCTGCAGCCTCTTCGCCTCTGCCGAGCATTCCAGCTTCCCAAGGCTCCCCACCCGCTGTTTTTTGGGGCATTCAAAGCCCCAGGGCTAAACCAGCAGCTGAAATCACTGAAACTGCCTGAGGTTATCCCAGCTGAACATCTAATCTGTATTTACAAGGAATTAAATTCACTATCCCAGATTCCACTTGCTTCTCCCTTCCCAGCCAGTGCCAGGGAGCTCGGAGCTTTAATCCTTGCACATCAAATAGCCCCGAGCCCTGCAGGGCAAGGAGCAGGGAGCCCTTTGATGCTCTGTGACCCAGGTCCAGGTGCCACCTTGCTGGGGACGGCTGGGTACGCTGGTGTTCCTGCAGTAACTTGTTCTGGCCCTTTGATGAGAGGCAGATAATTAGCACAGCATCAGGGTTAGGAAAGCCAGCACCCAGTGGAGAGGTGCAGGGAAGAGTTTCTCCCATGTGTAAAAATATTAAATTGAAGTAACCCTTGATTAACTCTTGAAAATGCAAATCTGACTGAAATCACTGTCAATTCTCACAAATATTTATTTTTTTTTTCTGGTCCATGTTTCTTAGGTGCTGGCCATTGCCCAGCACAGCCCAAAACACAGGTGGAGGTTCACTCAGGACAAACATCACATTTTCCATGTCATGGAAACCAATTTCTCTCCCAGTTTTTGTCTGGGCATCACCTTCCCTAAATACACAACCCCATTCACACCTGGAGGCACAGCAGGCTTGAGGAGAGTGCCAGGGACACCTGGGTCCTGTCCCACCTGCAGAGCCCCCAGGTCTGTGCAGGGCAGAGGTTTCCAGACAAGCCCCCCTCGTACCAAGGAAAATCCCCACCCCAGCAGCTCCAGGGCCAAATGGGGTACAGGACCCTGCTGATCATCCCTGGCACGATGATGAGGAACAGGGGCAGCATCTTCAGGTAGCTGGCCAGGATGGAGCCAGCCTTGGAGTGGCTCAGGTTTTTAGCAGAGAGTGACCACGGGATGATGACCTGTGGAGAGCCAGGCAGGAGAGCTGAGCAGCACCAGCATCTCTTCCAATTCAGCCTCTTCCTTGCCTAACTGCATCCCAAGTATTGGAGCCACTGGGTCCAAATGCAGGTAGAAATGCACCCAACCCACAGTGGGGTTTCTCTCCAGACCAGTAATGGGTTGGGGTTACACTGCAGCACCTAAAAGCCCAGTGCAACCACAGCAGCACATCCTCCAGCCAGGAGCAGCCATTCCCCACCTCCATCCCACCCCTCTCACCCCTTTTCCCCAATCTCCTCTCCAAAGAGTGCTCACAATGATGTGGAAACCGAGTCCAGCCTCCTCCTCCACTCAAACCATCTCACCTCAAAGCTCTGGCCAAGCTGTGTCCATCCACTCCTTGGGCTTTGGGGCAATCCCTCCTAAAGAGGCAACATCCATAGGAATTGCTGGTTTCAAAGAGCTTAGAGTCTCTCCAAAGGCTTCCAGAGAAGTGCTCAGAACCCAGCAGGATTCAGGCTCACCTTCTGCTGGTGGGCAGGAGGGACAAAGTGCTGGTTCCTGGGGGGAAAGCCATGGTTTAACTTCTTCCCAAGAGCCAGAGCATGTCAGGAGCCACCACCCAGCTCAGGCACATGATGAGCTCAGAGGGAGAAGGGCTAAATCATCCTTAATCCTTCTCACCTGAAGCCATCTCAGACCTTAACACCGATTTTAAGCACCTAATTAAATCAATCCCGGACTACCTAAGCTAAACTGCTTTAACACAACCCTCCTGGTCAAAGCAGGAGGTGTCAGCTGCAGGGCCAGGGAGGCCTTTGGGACATTGGTCGAGCTGCTGCCAGGTGAGGGTGCTGGCAGAGGCAGGGCAGGTTGGCACAGCTCCTCCTGCCATCAGCACCTTGGCTCACCAGCTCCCACCTCCCCTGGTGCCCCTGCACAGGCACACCCAGGGGGGTGATAAACATCTGGTGACCACAGCCGTGTGTGACAGCCTTACCCAGGCCAGAATTGAGATTAATAGTGCTCAGACCCGACCCAAACGTGTGTCTCAACCCAGCTAATGGGAGCCACCCCCGCAGTGCTGTTGCAGCTCCCCTCTCCTCTCCCTCCATCCTCTCATCTGATCCTGGCAGTCACCTCATCCCACAGGCTGGGTCTGGATGACTGAATGCTCTCTGGGCCTGACATGAGGGCTGAAGTGATTAAAGTGGGTGTTGAGACTGCTGCTGGAGAGAGGGTGTTGAAATGCCTTGTCCTGGATTTCCAGGCAGGAGGGACTTGGCTCAGGACAGCTTCCAGACTGCCAGGGCTGCTTGGGAAGTGGCTGCTGGGAGTGTTGTGGAGTCAGGAACCAGAACAGCAGCCGTGGTTAATATCTGAGGCATTTTTGAGCTGCCACTGAATTTGGGTAAGAAGCCCAGGGACAGAAGGATTTGTCCATGAGGACACCTGGCACAGGCAGTGAAGGGGTGGCCTTGCAGGGAGCAGCATCCTTCCAGCAGCCAGAGCTCACCTGTGCCTCTGCTCTTTCCCTGACAGGGGACACCCATCTACCACTACCGGCCCAGGACCCCGGCGGGCAGGGAGCAGGGCAAGGACATCTCCTGCTCCCCCACACACGAGAAACCCCTCGGGGCCACCAGGTACAGAGGGGAGGCAGCAGAACCCACAAAGACCATTGCAGGCAGCCAGCCCTACTGGCAGAGCAAAACCTTCAGCCCCAGCAAGCCCTCAGCACCCGGGCAGCTGCCCCCAAACAAGCCCAGAGCGTCAGGAAAACGCTTCACCTCCCTGCCTGAGAGCCAGAAACCAGCAGAGGAGATGAGGACACCCCTGGGCATCCCGCTCTCCAAACTGTCCCAGTCCAAGCACCTCAAGAACAAGGTTGTGGGGGCCCAGAGTGCTTGTGTGGACTCCAAAAAGCAGCTCCCCGAGCCCACGGGCCAGAAGGACCAGTAGGGGCTGGTGCTGGTGCCTTGCAGAGCTGGTGGAGCCCAGGCTGCGTTCCTTGGGCAGGGGGTTCTTGTTTACATTGGCCTGGTCTGTGCAGCAGGACCACGTGGCCATATGGACAGCCCAAAAATCATCCCTGCCCACGGATCCAGGTCTCAGGAGAGGTGCACCCTGGGCAGGTGCAGGTAGTGTTGGGAATGATCTTGGATGGCACAGCCTTTAAATAGGCCTCTTCCAGCTTGGGGGAACCTCCAACCTCATTAAAACTGGAAAGCATCATTAGGGGAGCTGGTTAGAGTGGAAACCCAGTGGTCTGTGGGATCAGCTGGCAAAACCAGCCAGCTCCTCAACCCAGAACGATGCCTGGAAAGGGAGGGATCATCCTTGATCGTGTTTCCTTCTGGTTATTTAAGAGACTCTTCTGTTACCATTTTGCACAGCAGGTCCCACTGCAGTCTGCCCTCCCTTCAGAGGGTGACCTGTGTCCTGGGACAAAGACTCCTCAAGGGACCCAAATCTTTTAACCTTGTACTGTAAAAAAGCAACCTGTTCATTAAAGCTCCCTGGGCCCACAGCAGGAGAGCCTCAGCTAAGACTATTAAAATGCAAGATTAGGTGGCCTTGGACTCAATAAACTGCAGCTCAAGGTGCCTTGGCACAAATGTCCAGACAAATATTTTCTACACCCTCACCCTGAGCATTTCCCCAGCACCCCCATGTGCTTCCATCCCCAAACCTCCAGCAACCAGTAAAAGAAAAATAAGAAAATAATCCCCTTTTCACTGCATTTCTCCTAGGAAATGGGAGCCTGAGCCCTGACAAGGGATATGTGCCGTGAACAAGCCCTTGCAAGCGGTGCCCTGAGCCCTTGGCAGCTGCCCCATGCTCCTCCTGCAGCTCTGCCAGCCAGCCTTGGGCTGTGCCCTGGCTCCCCACTGCCTCCCTGCTCCTGGGGGGCACGGGGAGAACCCCCCTTGCAGCTGCCCCAGCACCTCCAGCAGGAGAATTCTGGAGCCAGAGGCATCACTTTTTGGAGGGAGGGATGGGAGGCACCCACCCTGCTCTCCCCGCGGCCACCCAGGCAGCAGCCTGGGGAGATGAGCAGGGAGGGGCATTGGCACCCCCAAACCACAGCAGCTGCCGCTGCTTGGGAGAGGAGAGGAGGCTCCAGAGGCCTCAGGGAGGGAAGAGACAAAGCAAGACCCACGAGCATCCCTTGGTGGATTCCCCACCACTGGTCCTGCTGTCCCATCCCTGCAGTGCAGACCCTCCTCTCTGTCCCCTCCAGGGCAGCAGGATGAGGTGGGGATGTGCTGCTGAGCACTCTCCCTCCCACAGGACCGAGCCCCTGAGAGCAAACCCCTCAGACAGCAGGCACTGGGATCACCATCAACTCCAGCTGGAGCAAATCCCAATTTCTAAGCACTCATCTTCTGCTGCCTGAGAACAGCAGCCCTCCCCTTCCCATGCCCAACCTTCAGTCTCATCCCAGATCATCCCCCTGTCACCTGAGGCTTTTGGGGAGCTGGCATCACCCCCTTCAGCCCATCCTCCCGTGTTTCACAGGGAGTCAGCATTTGGGAGCTGCTCCTGCTCTTGTGCAAGAAGCCCTGGCCCCCTTCCAGCGCTTGGCTTATCCAGGCGCCGGCGACTCCCAAGCTTTGCATGGGCGTTGGACACCAACAAAGGCTCTCCAGAGGCACAGGCCGAGTGCTGAAAGCAGAGATTTGTGCCTGGGGGTGCAGACCTGCTCCCTTCCCAAAGGTATTCACCAGCAAGTCACAGCACCCACGCCTGCCGAGGAGAGCAGGGAAAAACCCTGCAGGCAGCAGGAGCTGGGGTGCAGCCCGTGGGCTCTGCTGGGATGAACTGGTGGTGGGATGGCACGTGGGGGTGGCATGGCCCAGTCTGTCCCATCTGTGGTGCCAGAGCCAGGCAGAGCCATCTCCAAGGTCTCTGCTCACCAGAGGGATTTTAAACGGACAGAGGGCAGGGTTAGATGGGATATTGGGAAGGAATTGTTCCTTGGGAGGATGGGGAGGCCCTGGCACAAATTTCCAGAGAAGCTGTGGCTGCCCCTGGATCCCTGGAAGTGTCCAAGGCCAGGCTGGATGGGATGGTGGAAAGTGTGCCTGCCATGGCAGGAGAGTGGAACAAGATGAGATTTAAGGTCTCTTCCAACCCAAACCATTCTGGGATTCTACTGAATATCCTTTATTAGCTGAGCCTGACAGGAGCTGGAGCAAACCAAGCACCCTTGGGGCACCCCACCTCCAGCTCCTGAGGAAAAACCTGTGCAACCAGCAGCTTGTCTTTGGCTCCCCTGGATGGTTCCCTCTGCCAGGCATCCTCAGCTCCTGCAAACACCGGGCAGGCAGCAAAGCCAAAACAAACTGGGGCTCCGCAGCTCCCCGAGGGCATTTTCCAGGCTTTGCCTCCCTGCCCTCCTCTCTGGCTCCTCTGCACAGCTGCACCTGGCAGAGACAATCCTGAGTGCCCCAAGGACAGCTCCAAACAAGGGTTCCCAACATCCAGGCTCTGTCTAAGGCACAGGCTGCAGCCACTGCTCTGATCTGCCCCGACAGGCAAAGCCCTGCCCTGCCTGGAGCAGCTCTGTGCTGCTGTTGGGGCAGTCAAATGCTGTTGTCTCCTCTCCAGAAAGTCTCTGTCCTTTCTGTAAATACACCTTGCTGCATCCAGGGCTCTGCTCTGGCACAGGACTGGGCTGGGGCTGCTCCCACCTGCACAGATCTGGGTCAGAGCCTTTCCTGCCTGCCTGCCAGCACAGCCTTCCCCAGGAGATGGTGGAAATCATCAATGGTGGAGAGCCTCTAGAAATCATGCTCTGTAGTTAAACACCTGCCTTTGAAGCTGGGACCTTTTTGCTTCCTGCTCCTGAGGGCCAAGATCCCCGATGGCAGAGCCAGGCTGATGAGAGCTCCCAGCCTCCCAGGGATGCTCTGAGGCTGAAAGAGGGGAGACACAACAGTGCTGGGCTTCAGGAAGGGCTGCTGATGAACCTGGAGCAGGGCACCAAGATCCACATCCCACCCCTGCAGCAGTGCCTTGCTCCAGCCCCTCCTTCTGCCAGGCACGTCCCTGAGCTCTGGGATCCTGTTTGGAGACCCCACCAAATTCCCAGAGCAGAACTGGGAATTCTGCTTTGCTGTCACACCCTCCATCAGTCTCTTGTGGAGCAGTGGTGTCCCAGAATGTCCCCAGGGCAGGGGACAGCCCCATGGAGCAGCAGGGGGATGTTCCATCTGCCCTGGAGGAATGGCACACGGGCACAGGGGACACAGATTTTATTTATGAATGTGATTGCTACAACCCAGGGTCCTGCTGGGCATCTTGGCCACCAGATTGCTCAGACTGAATGTTTATTTCTGAGACCATCCTGCTGGGCAAAGAGGGTCCCTCAGGAGGGGATGTGCTGGGATTTGTGCTGTCCCAGCCCTTTCCTTTCCCTGCCAGCACAATGGCTCCCAGCACCACGATGAGTGTCTGCAGGGTGTCTGTGTAATGACAGCTGCCAGTCCCCTGCACAGGACAAAGGCACAGCCTTGGAAGCACTGCTGGATTTGGATTTGCAGTCAGAAAATGCCAATAAAACTGCCAAGCTTGCAGGGACCTGCCTGTCACCAGCCCTGGCCTGCTGACACTGTGGTGGGGGAGCTGCAGGTGGCTCTGGTGCCCAGGGGAGGGGACAGCAGCCTCCCAGATGGGGTGGCAGGGAGCAGCAGAGAGCCACAGGGGCTGCAGCCTCACCAGGGCTTGGAGAGGGAGCCAAGGGGTGGCTGGAGGGGAGGGATGCAGCTCCACACAATCAGGACACCAGCCAGCCCCAGATCACATCCAGGACATTGATGTCACCTTCACCCCACCTCTCCCTGAATCCCAGTCTCTCCTCAGCTCTCCTCCCAGCCCTACAGTTTTATTTTACCAGCACCTGATGCTTAGCAGGGTCCCCTTTGGCATCCAGTGCTTGTCCCTCTCCATCCCAAACTCTCCCTCCAAACCTGCTGCAAACCCCAGCCAGAATCCATTGCTCAGCACACCAGCAAAAGCATTAAAAAGCGTCAGAATTTTTAAAAGTGGGTCAAAAATCACTAAATCTCATGCAGAGAAGTCAGGGCTGCACCTTCCCCAGCCATGCCTGGGGTTTGGAGGGATGTCCTGGGTGATGCAATGATCACACCTGGCTGAGCTCACCCCGAGCTGCCTCACATCACAGCAGGCCTTGTGGGCAGGAAAAACCCCAGCTGGGATTTGCCTGAAACCAAAGCCTTGCAAAATGCACCGTGTTATGGATACATTTTAAATTGTTTCCCCTTTGGACGGTGGGGATGTGATAAGGATTCACTGCCAGGTGTCTCCACTGGCATTGCCAGGGGAGGGAACATCCCAGCCAAAACAATAACCCAAAGGGCTGGCAGGGGAACACAGTCCCATGGGCTGGGAGCCTCTGTTTATCAAACAATTAGCTTATCAAAACCAATAAGGAATGCCTGACTTTTACCATTCTTGCAAAAATTGAAAAGAGAGGCAAACTGGTTTGTGATAAATGGAGCCAGAACTTGCAAACAGGGTGAGGGATGCAAGGCTACCAGTGATAAGTAATAAATCCAAAACCCTAAACCAACAAAAACTAATCCCAAGGTCTGAAATGTACCCAAAGGGCTAAAACACATGCTCCAAAGACAAGTGTGATGAAGAGTTTGGAAGCCTTCAACAGCCCAGTTGTTGAACCCACAATTTCCAACTCCAGCTCCAAACCCTCCTCACCTCCAGACCACACAACCACCATAAGGGTTGACCCTGTACAAAACCAGCTGGTCCCACAACAGGGAAACAGGGTCAAGAAATATTCCTGAAAGTTTTGGGAAGGGAGGGCAGCTGGCAGCATTGAGGGCAGGGCCAGAGAAAGGGAAAGGAGCCAGCTCAAGGGCTCTCAGGTTGTGGATTCCACAATAATAATCCTGTAATAGGAGCAGCCCAGATCATTGCTGGTACAAATAGGCACACTCACAGAAAAGTGCTTAAGCAGTGGTGGGGGAGGAGCAATTACAAATAAAAAGGTGTGATGACAAAGGAGAGGTCATGGGTTGAGTCATGACCTGCTCCAGAAAGCTGATCAGATACTGGCTGGATGGGGCAGGGACACGAACCCTGCTGGTAAAACCTCCTAAAAACCTTCCAGCAGCAAAAATAACAGTAATCAAATAAAAGCAGAGGGGTTAAGGGGTGTGTTTCAGTGAAAGAAGAAAAGTGGAGGTCAGCACAACCCACCTGCAATGGTGCAGAGCCCTGTGACCACCAGCACAGTGGCCAGGTGAAGGTCCCAGCCCGGGCACAAAGAGCCCCAAGAACAGATCTCTGTGTGTGGAAAAGGGAACACAGGAGCTGGACAGGTGACAGTGACAGGTGACATCCCAGGGCTGCTGCAGGAGTGACACAGCAGGGAAACAGCCACCTCTGTGGGCACAGTGAGGACATGGAAACTGGAATGGTTGGGGTTGGAAAGGACCTTCAGGACCACCACATTCACCCCCTGCCATGGCCAGGGACACCCCCCACTGTCCCAGGGTGCCCCAATGTCCAGTCTGGCCTTGGACACTTCCAGGGATGGGACAGCCACAGCTTCTGTGGGCACCCTGTGCCAGGGCCTCCCCACCCTCACAGGGGAGGATATTTTCCCCTTGAATCCAATCTAAATCTCTTCTCTTTTATTTAGAACCATTTCCCCATGTCCTATCACTATCTGCCCATATTAAAAGTGTGTCGCTCTCTTTGTTATAAGCCATTTAATACTGGAAAGCCACACTCAGGTCCCCATGGACCTGACAATCCTGACCCCCAGGGTCCCAGGGGGTGGCTGTGTCACCTTCCCCCAGCCCTCAGGGAGCAGAGCAGGCAGCTCCAGCTGCCCTTGTACCCACATGAGGGTGGTCACAACCTTGTGGGAAGGAGATAAAGCAGAGACTCAGAGCTGGGACACCTCCTTCAGCAGCAGCTGTGACACCAGGGGAGGACAGGACCAGGCACAGGGACAGTGACAGGCACCACATCCCCACCCACAGCTGAGCTCAGCCATCCCCAGCTGGGGCTTCTTTGCAAAAACCTTGTTGGGGAAGGGAAGGAGGCCAGAAGGGGCAGGAAGAGGCAAGAAGAGCTGACTCCACACCCTGGCCCCGAGCAGTGCCGGGTTCCCACAGCCCAGGCAGTGGCTCTGATTTGACATCTGCTCACACACCTCCCAGCAGCCCTCCCCCAGCAGCAGGCCTGCCTTGCCCTGTCGTGTGGGAGCAGATTTTTGGGATTAGGAAGGTGCTGGGCAGGAGTTGTTTCCCATGTCACCCCTCCTGGGCCCAGCTCTGCTCCAGCACATTCCCACAGGGAGCTGATGGAGAGGGGTCCTGCAGGACCATGCAGTGAAGAGCAGAGGTGGGAGTGCCCAGGGGGCTCCACCCCCCAAAAACCAGGAGGGGAGCTCATCCAGCTTCAGCACAACACAGGTGCCATTCCCCAGCACCTGAGGTTAGACAGAACCTCAATCAAATCAAACCAGCCAGAAGAGCACTTGCACCATGATTTGAGGATCCTAATTCAGGGCTCTTCCATGGCATGTGGACCAGGCTTTACACCACAGCCATGCCTGGCATTCCCAAGGGAGGCACTGCTATCCTCAGCTGCACTTGGGGCTGGCCATGTGGCTGGGAGAGTCCTTGGCAGCACCAGGCAGGAATTCAGCCCTGGAATGACCTCCTGAAGAGGAACCAGCTCATGGGCAGCCATCACCTCCAACAGTGGCTCCTCAAATATTTTCCCACTACAAACACAATCCAACCACAGCTTCACACCCCTGAGCAGCCCTGCAAGAGGACAATGAACCCCTCACCCAGCACAGGTGAGAAAAGCCCCAGCCAAGGGCCCTCAGCACCCCCTCCCAACACAGCCTGAAGTGGGAACCCAAAATAGTCTAAACCTTGCTAGCACAGTGCCAGCCAAGCATCCTTGGTGTCTTCCAGAGCTCCTCGTGTCCCTCAGAGGGATCCACCACTTGTCATGTCAGCACCACCCAGGAATTTTTCTCCCCCCTTTTCCAGCAACCCTTCCCCACAGCCCAGCTGGGAGATGGAGCCCCGGACAAGACATTTCATCACTGCCTCTCCTGGCTTTCTCAATGCTTAATCATTTTTGCAGTCGTCTGCAAATGAGTCGAAGCCTTTGCTATGAGGAAGCAGAGGTATCTCCACCTCCCTTCCTGGCGATTCTGCAAGGGTGGGAAAAAATAAAAGCACATGTGACCAAGGCATTAATAAGACATCCCAAATACAAAAACAAGCTAATTAAAACCAGGTATGACCTATTCATAAAATAAGTCCTTTCAACCTCAAGAGGAGAGGAGAAGCCTTTGAAGTCAGGCTTCATAACCCAGAGAGATCCCTGCCTCCACCAGTGACCTCACCTGGAAACTTGTTCTTACCCAACTGTCGCTAAAGCCTTCCCAATAAAAGCTGGCTTTGGAGACAGCTTGGGATTAACAATTGGTGAAGCCAGAGCCTCGGTAGAACGAGTTCCCCAGGGTACAGAGGAGTCTCCAGGGGCTCTCTGCCAAGGCCAGGACGCCTGTGCAGCTCCTCACGTGTTCCCAGCTGGGTGGGAAACCATCTCCCAGCAGGATTTTGGGGTGCTCTGCCACGAAATAAGGTTGGGGTTCACCAGAAGATTTCCAGAAAAGGAGAGTCTGTCATGCCCACTGCCAAAAAGAAAAGCTGAGGGAGGAGCATTGATGCAGCTGGGAGAACGTGGAGCAAAAATCCATCTGTAAACACAATATCTGCGGGGAGAGGAGGCAGGAAAGACTCAGAGAAGCCTGGGCTTTGAGGCAGCCCCCAGCAAGGACCACAGGAACCCCTTGGGACACAGCCCAGCCTAATTGCTCCGAGTTTCACACTCCCCATTGTGGCCACCACAGGGATGGGGACATGGGGCCAGTTTGGCAAGTGCCCCGCGTGTCTGCAGACACTCATCCCAACCCACTGCTGGAAAGAGCCATTGTCTCTGGATTTACTGTGAATGGAGCCAGATGCCAAGATAATCCCCTTATTAGCCTGATTCCTCTTCTGTTGCATCCTGCCTGACTCAGAGATCAGAGAAAGCTCAGCAGACTAAAGAAATGAAGGCACTGGCTGAGGGAAGGCTCAGGAAGAGGAGTTTGGGAGTGTCCAGGAGCTCCAAACACAAAAGGCTGTGTGGGAAAGGGCCCAGAGAGCTGCAGGGGTTCCCATTGGAGCAGGTACTGCACAGGGGTCATCTGCAGGTTCATCTGGTGTTAGGCAAGAGGTGACACCACAACCACCTCCCAAGCTAAGAAGGAGCTTGTGGGACATCCATCCCTTCTGGGCAAAGCCATGGAGAGAGGCTGGGAAACAAAGGCACCAAGCATGACCCCATGGCTTAGCAGGACATCATTTGGTGATAGAAGAGGGGACATGGGGAATGCCTGGGAAGAGAATAAAAGACAACCTCAAGCTACCAGTGATCTCTCTCTTCAAATTCAGAGCAGAAAGAACAAATTATGCCAGCAGAAATCCTATCCCAGCTTCCTATCCTTTTAAACACCAGGAGGGATCTGTGAGAAGCCCACAGATCACAGAACCAGCGACACAGACACACACGTGCTCCAGCATGTCCCTCGAGCTCCTCCTGGGTGTTTGACACCCTGGGAGCAGGAAGGAGATGTGACACACCAGGGGACTGAGTTTCAACAGTTTGCTGGATATCAGGGCAATCAGAGATTAATCCAAGTGTCACTGTCCAAACTTGCAAACTGAACTCATCTCCAAAAGCTACCAAGATAACTTCAGCAATAATGCTGCAGGATTTTTTAACACCATATATGACAGGGATATAAAGATTATTAGTTATATGGAAGAATGTCCTCCAGCAGCACAGAATGTGGTTTTGTGGGGGGAAATACAGGGCACAGCTGCAGCAACAGAGCCACCAGTGCCACCTCTGCCACTCTGGAAGCCCTGAGGTTGTGGAAAAGGCTGTCATGCCCCTGCAACCTGTTAAACCCAGAGCCTGGTGCCTTGCCCAGGGTCAGAGAGCAGCTCAGGACGGGGGCACAGGGCTCTGCTGGAGCCAGGGATCAGCAGCAGCAGCGCTGGGCTCTGTCCCAGGGAATGCAGCCTCTGCCTTTGCATGGAGCACTTGGATGTGCACAGAGAGCCCTGTTTTGGGCTGCTCCATCCTCCACACCCCTCGGAGGGACAGCCAGAGGATCCCTAGCTCAGCCCAGGGCCTGGGGCTGCAGAAACGCCATGAACACAGAGACAGTGGAGCTGTGAACACAGGGACAGACTGAGCACCTCGATGTGGGCACCAGCAGTGCCCTCCTGCCTCTGCTCCTGCAAAAGCACTTTTCTTGGAGCCAGCCACCTGCAAAAGCACATTCCTTTTAGCCCCAGCAGAGCCCAGGTCAGATCCACCTGCTCCATCAGAGCAGGATCACTCCCTGAGGCAGGTTTTCTCTCCAGCTTTTTGGAGCTGTTTGCTCTTGATCTCTGTCTCGCTGTCTCCAGCCCCCCAGGGCTGTCTGTGCCAGTCTCTCTCCTGCTTGCCCTAGACCTGGTATCACAGGCTCTTGAGCTGTTTTACCTCGGATAAACTCTTCCCATGGTTTCCAGCATGAGCAGAGACTGCACACAGGGAGTTGTGAATGAGGTTAAAACGAGGGGAAAACATCCCTGTGGAAAAGTGCCTGATTTCCAGGCACTGTACAGGCTTGAATATCTTGTAGCTGCAGCAGGGCTTCCTTTCCTCAGGAAACCCATGAGCCCCAAAGGAATTAATACATTCCCAGTTCAATCCCTGGCTGTCCCAGGTCCTTTGGGAATGCTGGAAAGCATCACTGCCAGAGATTGGAGACCCAGGCAATGCAGCACATTTCACCCACAACCTCTGCCACAAGGCAAGTTTGGGAATGCTGACACAGCCACACATCCATTGGGGCTCCCTGGAAAGGACCATCCTTGCTGGGTCTATCTGAACTCATGGCATGTCACAGCATCTGCCCACAAATTCCCACTTTTGGTCCCATTTCTTCCTGGAGCATCCTGCAGTAGATGTTCTTCCCCAGTTTGGCTGTACAAGGTCTGAACACAAAAATAACCTTCTGATAGCTGGAAATAAGTCCTGGATTGGTCACAGAGTTGAAGGCAGGGCTACTCACTGAGATTTTGGTGAAGATGGAGAGCAGGAGTGACAGGCTGGAGAGGTACATCCAGATCCTCTCCCTTCCAAACAGGCACAAACACCCAGGCCAGTGCCAGAAGAGCATAATCTGCCTGTCAGGAAGGAGGAAAGAGACAGAAAAGAGCATGGATGCTGACTGCAGTCCTAGACCCTGTCTCTGCTCCTGATGAAGCCCTGGGTCACCCTCAAGGACACATTTACACCCACAAACGGCTTCAGATACCCTTGAAAACCTTTTGGGAATGGGGACATGGTGGAGACCCCCTGGCACCCCAGCCAGCAGGAACCTGCTTCCCTCAGCCCTTCAGCTCCTGACTGGACATCTCCCACCAGCTCCTTGAGCACCACAAAACTCAAATGGCTTTATGTTTCTTTATTTTTCTGCAGGACCCAAGAACTTTGGATAAAAGCTGTGGGGAAGCAGTAAATGGGTGACCTATTCAGTCCTGTTATGACCTGCAGGGGCTGGATTAGGAACTCTGCTTCAGAATGTCCTTTTCCTTGAGCACGTGGAGCTGAGCTGGCTCCATCCTCACCGTAGGACGCTGGAGAAGCTGAGTTAGCAGGGCTGTGTTAATTACCCCCTGCTCGGCTCCTCCCAAACCTTTCTAGACTGTGAAATGACCCATCCGCTGCGACAGAGCTCATTGCCTTAATCACACGACACATTTCTCACATTCCACTCGAAGCAGGGCGACAGCGATTTCCCCGGCAGCGCCAGGGAAGAGCCCGGAGCCTTCCGCCGATGTGCGGGGAGCAGAGCAGGAGCTGCAGGTGCTCACTGGTGCTGCCGTGCCAGCTGGACCAGCTTTGGTCCTTCCCCCCTCCAGGGGATAACTCAGGAAAAGGAGGTGGAAAAAATTCATTCTGAACTGGAGTAACAGGGCACAGACATCACCGTCGCTTCTAAAAGTGTGGCCATCCCATGTGGGATGAGGGATGTGTGTGTATTCAGCAAGAAAAATCTCTTGACACATAAAATTCAGGTAGCTGAAAAATCCAACTCACCTGGACATCCCTGCTGGCTTTGGGATTCATTTTGTGTTTGCCACAGTGGCCACAAACCCTGCTGGAGGAGCCAGTGCCAGACACAGGAAGGACCAACAGGCAGTTTGACAAGATCAGACAGAAATAAGAGGGGGAAAAAAGAAACTTGGGACAGCCATAGTTTGTTGTAGGAGTATGCAGGAGTGGTGAAAGTGGATGTTTGGCTCCACAGATCCCTCCTCAAGCTCAGAGCAGCCTGTGGGAAGACCCAACAAACTCCAATCCTCTGTGCAATGAGAAGGGAAACACAGATCCAAGGACATAAATTCTGACAGGAGGAGGTGGACAGGATGGGGGAAAAGCGTGGGCAAGCAGTGGAGAAAGCAGAGGGGAATTCATTGTGGCAGTGCTGCTGTCCCTGTGCCCAGGTGTCACAGGAGGCACAGGGGTCTGTCTGTACTTACTGGCCACCAGGCCATGTCTCTCCCAGCAAGGAAACAGCCACTGACAGTGCTCCTGCTCACCCTGCAGGAAAACTGGGAGGAGGAAAGATCAGCACAGAGCACCCTTTCACTAAAATCCCAGACAAGTCACTAGGACCCAAGTCTCCCAGACAAGAAGCCAAGAGACAGGAGACTCGATAATTAATGGGAGCTCTGCAACTCAAGCTTAATTACACAATACAGTGGCTGCACCCCGGGTACCTGGAGCCATGAATGGCAAAGGAAGCACCTGGAAAAGGGGAAGCCGGGAGGATGTTCCTGTCCTAGTGCCATCCCCAGCAGACAGGTTGGCTAATAAGACACAGCTTTGGCCAGGATTTTTCTGCAAGGCAGAATAAATGCAATTGGAGAGTCTTTATCTGTAACTGCTGTAGCTGGTGGTTGTTTCTGTTATCAGGGCATTTGGCTCAACACCCTGTAATAGGGCAGAGCTGCTCTCACCCAGCAGACAGGCTGGGGGAAAGATGGTTAATTGGTTAATTCCACCTTGCTCCCAGGCTATAGGAGCCTTTCCACAGGGGGTGAAAGGGGCAGAGGATTTACACAAAAAAGAGCAAGTCACAGAACCCCAGAATGGTTTGGATTGGAAGGGACCTTTAAGCTCAACTTGTTCCAAACCCGTTCCACTATCCCAGGTTGCTCCAACCTCCATCCAGCCTGGTCTTGGACACTTCCAGGGATCCAGGGGTAGTCACAGCTTACAATTCCTTGTTTTGGGGTATTTACCCATCAGTTCGCTGTGCTGGATGCTTGTCTGGCTCATTCCCAAGTGGCAGCACACTTCCACAAGGTCTCACTAATAAAATAAACATGGTGCAGTTCACATGGCCATCACTGAGCCAGGGCAGCATTTCATTTCTCCTCTTTGAAGGAGCCGCTGCAGCAGCAGGAGCAGCTCTGCACATCCGTGAGGAACCGACCTTCCCCCTCAGTGCTCAGCTGGAATGTGACCTGCATTAACACATCCAAAGTACCCACACGTGTCAATAAGCCAGCCTGCTGTATCCATTAACATGAAGGGAAACACCTGGTTTTATCCTTTAAAGTCAATGAACCCTCCAAAGTCCTTGGAAGTTTGTCTCCGACATAGAAACGGTGTCAACAAAGTTAATTTTCACTTCTGAACACGCCAAAAGCTTTATACTCACTTGTAGGACATGATGGAAAGATTAAACCAAACAACCTCTAAATGCTCATCAATTCCACCACGGTTTTCTCTGCAACAGGTGAGGAACTTGGAGTCTCCAGGACTGGGAGCTGCCTGGCAGCCAGCCGGCCATTCCACCCACACCTGCCCAAAGAGGGTTGGGAAAACAAACCTGGACAAGTTCAGCTCTGCACTGTGGTGTATTTTTTAGCTCATCCACGCATTCAGGGCAGACAAAAAAACCTCAAAAAAAACCCCCCAGTTTACCTGAGATGAGCTGATTTGGATTTGACCAGCTGGAACCTACACTCCCCACAATATTCCCAAGTCAAAGAATCACAGAATGATTTGGGTTGGGAAGGATCATCTCATTCCCAAACCTTGCCATGGGCAGGGACATCACCCACTATCCCAGGTTGCTCCAACCTGGCCTTGGACATTTCCAGGGATCCAGGGGCAGCCATAGCTTCTCTGGGAATCTGTGCCATTGTCTGAGCAAGTCCCTATTGCTCCCTGACATCCACCTGACATATTTAAGGACACACAGTTTAGAAGACAAAGGACCAGCACATGGACATTTTTAGAAAGCTCACACAAAACAAGTCTTTATTCTTTGTTGCAGAAAATAAATACAGGTGCATATTCCATATGCTTTTCTATAAAAGCACTCCTACAAAATCACTGAACTGCATACAACAGTACAACCTTTTTGGCTTTTAAAATGCAAATATCATACAGTCAGGTCATTTTGTTATCATTTAAAGCACTTGTAACAAGCAGCTTTGGAAAAGGAATGCTTAATTTAGAAGCCAAATTCTTGCCTCAAGTGTTTTGTGGGATTTTTCCATCGTGTATAGTGCAACTAACCTAAAAGCAACAGTTTTTTGTAAAACGTTTAGTCCCACCAACCCCCCTCCCAAAAAAACCTGCAAAGGGGAAAAAAAAAAAAAAAAAGGTCTTAAAAACTGTTCTACCTTGATACTTAAACCAAGAGAAAACAAGAAGTGGCTCAATGGAAATATTAAGGTAAGCACGATGCTTCACAGCTCGTTCTCTGTTCCTTCCAGTTTGGCCCGGGGTGTTTGTTTAGGGGAAGGAGCTTTAATCATCCACTCCTATATTCCTGAAAAGGTACGACATGGACTCCCCATTATGGATCCTGCGAATGGCTTCTGACAGGATCATGCTGATATCCACAGTCTTGATTTTAGGGCACTGAAGTTTTTGTATTTCATGTGGAATTGTGTTTGTAACAACCACCTACAGGAAGAAGACATGGTCAGAACACATAGCTCTGTTATGTTTTCCACCGTTTATACTGGAAGTGTGAAAGGGAGTTTTACAGATCCCACAAAACCACCCTGGCTGACAAAATAACATTTTACATTTCTGTCAGGGTCACAATCTTAGGAGGAGCCAAGTGTTGCCATAGGTTTCATGTAACCATGGATACTAATGGCACTGTCCCTCCTTCCTTTCATTCATTCATTCTGCCACACAGACCCAGAGGAGGTACAAAAACATCCCACCCACTGAAGGGAAAGGTGTGCTGATACTCTCCACTTCCCACTGCTATAGATTAAAGACATGTGGATGCTAATATTCCAGCACACGATTTCATAGTAAGAAACCCTGAACCAGGGACCTCCCATCTAAATGCTTAATGCCAGCATATGTCAGTAATCAAATCAGGAAGAAACTGCTTGCTTTGAAAAGCCCCAAATCACTTGATGAGAGCTCAGCCTCCACTCACTTCATCGATGGCAGACTCCTCGATCAGCCGGGGAGCGTCTGAGGACAGCAGCCCATGGGTGGCCATGACAAAGATCTTGTAGGCCCCTCTCTCCTTCAGGGTCTCAGCTGCAGCCAGAAAGCTGTCAACGTCATCTATGATGTCATCCTGCCAAAATCACAGAGGGTTCACCACATCAGATAGATCAACACAGCACATCTGACTGACAGCACAGCTTTACCAAGTGCAACAAACCCCAACCTACCAGGAAATTGTTCTTTTTCTCTCAAACCCAGAGATGACACTCTGCTTTAGAGAAATCGAGGAATCATAGAATGGCCTGGGTTGGAAGGAACCTTCAAGATCATCTCATTCCAGAGACACCTTCCATTAGACCTGGTTGCTCAGAGCTCCACACAGCCTGGCCTTGAGTGCTTCCAGGGATGGGGCAGCCACAGCTGCCCTTACAGGGAAACATTTCTTCCTTATATCCAACCTAACCCTACTCTCCTGTAAGTCTGAAGCCATTCCCCCTTGTCCTGTCACTGCAGGCTCTTACAAATAATCTCTCTCCATCTTTCTTGCAGGCTCTCCTCAGGTACTGGAAAGCCACAATTAGGTCACCTCAGATCCTTCTCTTTTCCAGGCTGAACAATCCCAGTTCTGTCAGCCTCTCCTCATAGCAGAGCTGCTCCATCCCTGTGATTATCTTGGTCAGACTCTAGACTTGTTCCAACAAGTCCACATCCATCACCTCAGCTTCTCTGGCATTTCTAAACTCACCAGGAGGAACAGGGTGATTCTCTCCTCCTGTGGTGTGCATGCAGCACCTGAACCCCTTCAGGTAAGCACTGAACAGAATTTCACCAGCCCTGCTCATGGAAACAAGGTCCCAATGCTGCTTTCAGAGTGGATCCATTCAGAGCTCCCTGCCAGCTTTGGGATCTCAATGCTGCCCTATCCTATCAGCAACCAAAGCTGAGGAGCTGATACACAACAGCTACTTCATTTCTGCACCTTTAACATGTTGAATGTGATTTATGAGAACTGATGGCATCACACTTACCACAATGATAGCTATTCTTCCTCCTACATCTCCAACAACTGTGATGGGTGGCTTTTCCTTGGGAATCAGCACTGATTAATGGCAAATGTTTTTAGAGAGGTAGAAAGGAGAAAGAAAAGAGGAAGTTTATATAATTTATTTGAACTATGGAAATGTCCGATGGATCATCACTGTTAGAGACATGAAACAGCAACTATTTCAACAGCATTACTGAGAAAACCAACAGGATTCTAATACATAAAACATTTTTTAGCTTTATTAAAATATTAACTATATTCCTTTATACCTGAATTCTTTACCAATTCAATTAATTCTTAATTTCAGCACAGAAACAGAGTGGCTTGCAGACACAACCAGTTCAGTCACCCACTGACACCCAGGCTGGGTTGATACCCTGCAGTTTTGGTGGTGCAGCTGTAGGTCATATCCACACTCAAGCAAGAAGGAATCATCTTCTCCCCACTTAGAAAGATTTTTTTTCCTCTGTAAGGAACCACTCTTTTTAGACAGTCCATCCCTGCCAAACCCAATCCCTAATCCACAAAGACACCAGGAAAGACTTTCCCACACACACTTACGTACTGGGGATCTCCAGGCTGGGGTGGATAGCAGCCACATATTTGGCTGTAGGAGGGGAGTGCCGGCCATCCACCATGTCAGACTCAGCATCCTGAGCTTCCCCGTGGATCACGGCGATTCCCAGCCGCAAGCGCTCAGCAAACGACTGTGCCCTGCAGGGAAGGGTTAAAAGAACCCAGGAAAGGTGAAATTTCAAATAATTCAACTATGTACAAGCCTAAGCTATTTTCATTTGATTTCTAATGTTTCAGAGGGAAGTCTCAAACGATCTTAAAATTTTAGGATTCATAGAAGGAATCGGTTGCCCCTCAGTATCTTGTTTTTATCAGGTTTGTTGAAGTCAGAATAACATTCAAAGTGCCCATATGGGCTTAAAGCAAAAGGATAAATGCTGCAGGTCACAAAATGCTGACTACTCCCTTCTGCTTTGCCCAACAGCCAAAATAACACTTCCCAGCCTGCAGCATCCCTGGGATCCCATGCTTTAGGACACATCTAATAGTAATCAAGAACAGCCTTGACGTCAGGATTGTTTACATTTAATAGGGAAAAAAATACTCACGTAAAAAGAGGAAACAAGAGTTCACAATTTATTTAATACTAAATAAAGACAATATCCCTGACCTGCTGACACATAACCTGAGATACCCTACAGAAAAGGGGATCCAGATGATCATTCTGCCTGACAAACCATACTTGGAGTTGAACAGCTTGGATTTTTTAATTAGCTGACATAAAGTTCCTTCACACTGCAGTATTTCTTCAACTAAAATTAGGTATTTCTGTAAAGAAGTGTAAGGTTAGTTGGGGGAGCAGGAAAAGCAGAGAGTCAGGAAAATAGGAATTTGCATCCCAGATATTGGAAAATACAAATTAGCACATCCATCCCACCTTACCCTGCACACCCAAGGGTTTGGGATCCTGCCTAAGCCACACATCCAAGCCTGCTCTGGTGCAAGCCCAGCACATCCAGAGTGATTCACTCTGCTCTAACATCAGCACCTCAGACCTGTGCCTGAATCACCTCCTCTGTCCTTAAGCCTTATTTCACTATCCAAACAATCCAAAGTCCAGAGAGTAATTTACCCATCGTGATATTCAGTTAATTAAAAATGAAGGATCTTCCACCCTGTGGTTATCATACTGTTATAATATTTTTGCAAGCAGTTAATTACAGGTAATTATTATTACAAACAATAAGAGTTATGATTAGCAGGAATAATCCTATCAATAAAACCGTATTAATTATCTTAAAATGCAGTATTAAACTGAATAAAGTTCAAAGTAATAGCCAAATGATTTATTAATTTTCCAGCAAGCTCAGAAACCAGACAGACATTTTGAACTTCACCACGCAAGGTTTCTTTTTCACAAGCAAGCATTCATCAAAATTATTTTCCTAGATTGTTTTCAGCCTGGATTAAGCTGAAACATCCAATTATCCCCCTCCCAATACAATGTAACTCTTCAAATATTGTCCTTAAATACTCATAGAAACATGTGAATAAGCTCAACAACACAGTTCTGGGATCCTCTCCTCCATAATCATTGCATGATGTGCAACTCATCTGTCTATTTGCTGCATTGACAATTATTGGATAAGCATTAAAATGCTGCAACAAACCCTTGCCTCCACCCAAGAGGCAATACTGACACCGTGGAAAAGAAACAAATGTAATTTACCTGGCCAAAACAAAAGAAATCACAAAAAGTACTGCTGGAGAAAAAGATGACAAAAGGTGATTTGTTACAGGAAATAAGGAAAACACAGAATACCACAATTCATTGGTACTACAATTTGTTGGCATGGAAGTCTAAATATCTTTTCAACAAACTCTTGGTTTGTCACCACAGCAAATACAGCATCTCTTAAACCATCATCCAGAGCTGACAGCACTGCAATTCCAGAGTTTAGGAACAGTCAACTAAAAAGCTTCATGGATTAAAATCTGTCATTCAACCACCAAAGACTTCAAAATCACAGTATCTCAAACAGCAAACCCAGTTTCACCATCTGTATTTAGGATCTGATCAGCCATGTTCTTAGTTATGCCCATGTTAAGAAACTCATCTGGATTAATGGCATTACTCTTCCAGCCACTCTTCCTCATTTACAGCAGATTTATAATGTAAATGCACACAAATATAACATGATTAAAAACCTTCTTAGTCATAAGCACTGCATTGATTTACTGCATCCTTTCGTATGTTTCTTTTTTACTCTCCTTAGATGTATGATGATTACAGCAATGATGTAAAAACTACACAGCTGACAGAGGAGAATTGGGAGGGGTGTGAAGGCTGCATCTTCTAATTATTGGGAATTTGTCCTTCACTTGATCCTAAGAACAAAATCCCGACAGAGATTTCCTGCTCTAAGGCAAGAGAGCAGATCTTACCCACCTCTTTGCAGATGCAGGAGATTTGGCCACAATTACAGCATTCCTGTAGTCTGGTATCTGTAGTAAATAACAGATAGCAATGTCCACTTCATATCTTCAGACAAATTTAAACTCAGTAAGAATCAGAGAACTTTATTTTGCCAGAAGAATTTTAAGCATTGCACATTTTACCTAAGAAAGCAATCTCAAGAATCCATGGTACATGATCAGGGTTGACAGCTCAGTACAAACATGTATTTAGAAAATTCAGGTATTAACTTCAAACTGTAACTTTTATAAACTCCACTTTATAGTACAGACAACAGAAAAGTAACTGCTTTAGGATATCAGAGTTGCACCTACAAGTGTTAAAAGAAACAGGAAACTATCAAAATTAAAGTTTCCTGTTCAATCTAAATTGTCTTTAATCACTAAAAACCAGCATTTTACAACTTCCTATTGTCTTACAGAGAGCCCCAAGAGAAGTCACACCTCTCCATCACATCATCCTGACCTTTTCTGTGGACCATCAGAAGGGATGAAACTTCCACGGTCACTGCACTGATCCTGGAGCACAGTCTCACAGTGCTGCAAACGCTCCCACACTGGTGAGCACGAGGAGATGCTGCTGGAAATGCTGACAGCACCAGAGGGATGAGGCCAGCAAGTCTGGGTTTCCCTCCCATGTCTGGCAGGTGCTTCACTCAGGCTCCACAAGCACAGCCTGCTCCTGAGTTTGCTGCCCCTGCCCCATTCTCATATTGGTTTTTCACTCCAGACTCCTGATCCCCATTTAACCAGCATTTTAGTCCCCATCTCTAAAGTTTCTTATCCTCATCTCCATTTTCCCTGCAAACAGTGACTCCACATCAGATTCATGTGGCTTGCAACTTCCTAAGCAGTCTATCACCACACTACCAGTTCTCTTTTCCAACTACAACTGCACTTCTCTGGTATTTCATTTTACTCACTCCTTGCAAACTCAGCCTTTTGCTTCACTGTGCTGCCCTGGGATGATCCATCTCTATGGAGAGCAGCTTAAATAGAACCTGTCTGTCCTTCCTTCCTATCCAAAAACCACAGTCCCGAGCCAAGCAAAGTCCTACAGAGCAGGTCCAGTCCTCAGAATCCCAGTGTTAAGGAATGGAAGACTCTTCACTAAATACCTGCAAATTGATCTGTTAGGGATGGAATTCACAGATTTGTTGGGATGACACCCTGTCATGCAGTTCACCACCTTGTCAGATGTCAAATACCTGTTTCAGAGCACAGATACTTGGGGTTTCTGCAAATACAGGCAAAGCAAGTTCTTCCACAATCTTACCCATAATGTACAAACTGCACTAGCTGATTATTTCCAAAATACCTAAATACCATTTTCTATCTAAAATAGATATGGGGAAAAAATAAGTTCTGAATTTGAGCAAGGGCTCAACCAACAGAAAATAAGAAATCTTCTAAGGACGTCAGGCAACACTAATAATCCACAATGTTAGTAACCCCACCTATGAACTGGGAATTCAGCATGTTCTGTCCTTCACAAACTCTGAGTTATACAAGAGGCTACAAAGATTAACATGATGGAAGGCATGGACAAGGCAGAACCTGTCACTTGACATAATAGAGGCTTTGATCTAGTTCAGACACCATTGCCTCATTCTTCCCCTGCCAAATTACCAAATTTGTTCTCAGCTCTTCAAAAATGAAGTCTGAAAGCCAGAAATGTCATTCCAAACACACTGAGGTGTCAACAAGTCCATGTAACAAAGGGCTATGTCACTCTGGGATTAACACCTGTGCAAAGGAAAGAGAAGCCACAAAGTGTCCAACATTTGCCAAGCACACAGAGGAAAACACCCAACTACTATTATATCACAGGAATTTCACTGATTGGACTGGCTGCATCCCAGAATAGTAAATGATTCTCTTCACATCTAGACACAAATTTCCAACAGGGAACAACTACAAGCCCTCAGCCTCCTAACTTTCAGTGAAATGTTTTATAGGTGACTTTCGTTCTTATTAAGCTCGACTCTATTTTGTGTTCCTCAGTAGATCCCATCATGATTCCCATAGCTTGGAAAGCTCTGGCATTCCCAGCACAGGATATCCAGCAAGTTGTGGCCACCAGGAACTTGAGATGAATACTAAATTCCCCCTGAACAACAATGAATGAAAGATTTTAGCACAGATCCCATCAATGATCTGGCTGGTGAAGGTACTTGCCAGTACAGACCCCATGTGATCAGATCCATTCAGTTAACTTTGATTTTAGAAAATCCCCTCATGGATGAGCAGAGGGATGAAGAACTGAAAGGATCTTTTAAAACTTTTATACACATACTTCAGATCTCTACAAATGGTCATTTGTTAGACTGCACAGCAGTGTCAGACTCTAAGCTGCAACAATTCTGTCTACACCATTAAAAGCTCAGGAATCAAAATGTGTTTCAAGATCAAATCAGGGCCATAATTTGTTATTGACCATAAACCACACTTTCAAGCAACACATAAAGGCAAAACTTTTGTGTCTGTGCATTTGGTTTTCCACTTCTGTTCTTTTTTTTTTTTTTTGTTTGTTTTGCTTAAGTTAGGAAATGCTTACAATGTGCAGTACTTCTGTCCTGCAACTCAATATGAATGACTGTGGCAAAGTCAGAGCCCGGAGTTTTGTTCTGCCATCCTCTTTGACTCTATTACCAAATGAAATTATAATGAGGAATTCAAATGGTAACTGATTCCCCAAACAGCATTAATGCTGTCACAACAAAATCATGTTGGTTTGGGTTTTTTAAAGGGGTGGGGTGGGGTGTGTTTTGTTTTTAAATTAAGGCATTCCTATCTCTCTAAAAAGAAGTAGCTTAGATTCAAAAGCAAGAATGAACTAAACCTTTTCTCTTCACTAGGAAGAAAGCGCTTGCTTTATTCCAAATTACCATTAGTCAGAGGCTTAACATGTATCTTATACCTACAATTATCATCTGCACATTTTGTATAGGGGAATCTACCAGTAGCACTTCTCCAAACCCTTATAAAAATAAGATGGAGAAATGGAGGCACAGAACATCCCAGGTTAAGCTCCTCAAGTCAAGACATGCAGTCTGAACAAACAGTGGGTGAAATTTCCACCCACCAACCTGAGCACAATCAATAGGCTCTCTCATGGTTTACAACTTCCAAAGTGTTTATTATTATGTGATTTAAATTTATGCCCACACAAACAGCCCATCCTATAAATGTCAAGGAAACTGGAAATAGGAAGAGGACATCAAGAGCAAGAAAATCCTTTTTCTTTTTTTTCCAGTGCTAGGGGAATATATCTAAGAAAAAAACAGCATCGCTGCATGGGTAAGAAAACACCAGCTCTTCAGGAAAGCAAAAGTTAAACGTGGGGAAGAAAAGAACCAACAGTTCCCAACATCACTCCCTGCCCCAACAGGACCCTTCCTCCCTCAAAATTCAGTTGGAAGAGTTAATCTTTTCAGAGGGATTTGTTTCAGATGCCCTGAGACACGACAAAAAAAGAATTTAAAAATCCAACTGTAATAACAGGCCTTCCTCACCTCTTCTTGGATGTACTGGAGTAAAAATGGGGATGCTCTCAAGTTATCAACTGGAATATTGAAGAAACCCTGAATTTCCTTCTGATGTAGATCCATGGTAATAAGATGAGTTAGTCCTTTTAAATAAAATAATAAGACATACAGAGACATCAAAAGTAAGAGAGAATAGACACTTTATTTTTCTAAGCTTCACTGCAGTTTGTCCAGAAAATCTTTAAGTTGTATGAAAACACTAAGTCAAAGTATATAAGAAATTAATTTTAGTTCCTCTTAAGCACACTGGCATTAATGTGTTTTGAGGCTTCTACAGTGACTTTTTTAAAATAACCTCAGAACACTGCACAAAACTGACTCTGCAGTGCCACACTGAGGCAGGCAAGATCCTTCTCCACTGGACATGGGACAAAATGGAAGCACTGATTTGTCCTATGTCACACAGTGAGACCCTGGCACACACATTAGTTCTGAACTCCTGAAAAATGGGCCAAGCTCCTAATCAAAAACCACTTCTCTCAAAATAACAACCCAGATCACACAGTTTGTTATAACTGCCTGCTTTTTCCCAGGGATGGGAGTGGAAGGAAAGAAGTAGAAAATGTGTTGAAGGCTGTGAAAATGAATAATCTCATTCTCTCACACAGTCTCAAATGTAAAGGACAAAGTACATTCATCCAACAAGTAAAAAACAAGACAGAAATGACAAGGCATAACTGGTTCCAGACTGGAAGAAAAGCAAAGGATGGTATTATGAGAGGTGGATACCACAGCCCCAAGCAGCTCAGCCCAGCAGCTATGTACAACTCAATGTAAAAAATGGTTGTATCAAATTTGGGTTTTTTATGAATTCATCATTTGGAAACATTTCTAATTACATTCTCCTTTTTACGTAGGTTTTAAACACATGAAAAGCTTGGCAGTTGTTTATACAGAGTCCAAATTTGTGCACAGATCTCTCTAAACCTGCAAGCAGGATCCCTCCTTGCTGTGATGATTTAAGGACAGTCACATCCTTACCAGCTTTGCACATCATGGAGGCCAGCAATTTGGAGACAATGGAGCCCCTTTTCCTCATCTTGCACTGTTTGCTGTAGGGGAAGTAAGGAATCACTCCAATAATGCTTTTGGCACAGGAGGTTTTACATGCATACACCATGATCAGGAGCTCCATGATCGTGGTATTCACATCCCTGCAAAGAGAAACATCTGCTTCTGTAGCTGGTACATAAAAATCCTGTACTCACCACAGTATTTACACCCAGCAGAGATGGAGAAGGCTCATTTTTAGAGAACTGGTCATCAACTAAGATCTACATTTCTGCTGCCATTAAAAAAAAAAAAAAAAGTCTTAGCATTTGTGAAGTTCTTTTCACATAAAATTAAAGAATTTCTGAATCACAGGACACATTGCCCAGGGAACACTCCTCCTACATCTTAGCTTTGTGATGGTGCTAGAGACAGAGAGCTGAGAAGGGAAGAATTTAAAGAGAATGACACAAGCAAAAGAATACACTTAAGGAAGGAATGCAGAGACCAAGGGGAAGGTATTATTGATATAGTCACTAAAAATTAAAATCACAGAAGCTAACTTATGTCAAAGCTGTCTTTGTGTACATATAAAAAACCCAATAAAACCAGTAACAAAAACCTTCCACAAAGAAAAACCTCTATCGAGTTAATTTAAGCTTATTACACTGCAGCACAAACATGAAAGGTGATAAAAATGAAAACCAGAAGCACTCCACATCAAATGGCAGCACAGGGTCTTTAAGCAGTTACTCACTTTGAAACCGTTTGGATGATAAACACGTCCTTTCCTCTCACAGACTCCTGAATCTGCACTCGTGTTTCTGCCAAGAACAGAAATATGCAATATTTGCAAGAGCAAAACTCTTTTTAGAGTCCAAGAAAAGGGCAACCAATACACTCAAAACAGTGTCAGGTACATTTCCAGTTCTGCTAATTAAATGCTCACCTCTGTTTGGCTCTTGATAAACCTGAACCTTCCCCATCTCAACTCCCAAGCGCCTGTGGGAACAGAAAAAAGGCAGAAGTCAACAAGGGGAGAGGAAGGGCAAATCAAATGTAACTCCCATATAATGCAAATTACTGAAAAGGCTGCATTCCCTGGGAGAAAACCAAGGAAAGAAAATCCCAAACCATAAAACCAGTAATTACAGAGAATATATCTTTTAAAAGCACCTACAATTTTCAAAAGTTGCACTGCAGACTACACTAAACTTATTTTCCAGTCAAGCTCCAAACAAGTAGCAGGAAAAAAATGCTGGAGTACTAAACCATGTGACATTTTGTAATATTTCATATATTTCTTGTCCTATGTATATATATACACACATACAGAGCAACTTACATGTGCACAATACTTAAAAATACTGCTTTAAAACCATTCTTCTCAATGGAGAGGAAAGAGGAAAGAGTAGCAAGCACTGTTCTATGGATAATGGAAGAATAATATCTGCTGTATTTATTCCTTGTCAGCATTGGCTAGACCCCCTCACTACAAAGATGAGATCAGAGTATGCTCTGCACTCAGACCCAAATTCTTCCCACACATAACCTGAGTTCCTTCACACTCCCCTTTCTCCTCCCATCACACCTAACTTCGGGTAAATAAGCCTCTGGAAGAAATCCATCCTAATATTCCCAGTAATGTTATGCATCCTAATTAGTACAGTAAAAACGCACTTAAGTCCTAAAAGTTCTGCTGAATCTATTCATGCATTTAAGCTAAAGAAATGTTCCCATCCAAATTACACAGAGAACAGAAGGGATGTAGTTTTCCTGCCTAAAAATATCTCACAACAAGGAGTAAAAACTTGTGCCATGATGATTTAACACTATGCAAACATTAATTATCCCACGTGTCTCCTATAAAAGGCTGCAGCCAATCACAACCTGCCACGGAACAATTCAAACACAAGTTTCTCCCTCTCTTATTGAGCTGTTGAAATCCACTCTCCAATAGAGCACAGTCCACATTCCTGCAATTCATGGCAGTTTTCCCATATAACTTTGCTTAAAAGGGGAAATCAAGTGTCCAGTAAAACAAATCCCATCAGAAGAACCCCAAGATCACAAGATTCCCTGCAGACTTTACTTACTCAGCAATCCTCTTGGACAGTTCCATGCACGAGGAATTGGAATTAGCTGAGAACAGCACCAGCCCACCCTTGGTGATATTCATGATGGCCCCAAGTTCAGTTGATGGCACACAAAACATCAACCCTAAGTTGTTTTGCCGCTTCTAAAAGACTGCAAGAGATCAGAGGTCATTTAAATACACGTTAAATAACTAAACAAAACAAGATTCACCTTTCCTCTGTTTAGAAAGTGTAATCTCCCAGAACCCTGGATATTCCAGCGTCCTTAAAATCTGTTTCCCTACAGTTCTCCAAAGATTCCCCAAGACAACCTTCTAGCACCAAGATTTTTTTCCTTTTTAACTGTTTTCCTCAGGCTATCATCCAGTAAGACTGACACTTTTTTCCATCAGCTTGTCCAGTTCATTTTCCAGAACTGAGCAACATTTACTGACTTTTCCAAAAATCACAAAGACAGTCAGGGGTAGAAGTGAGCTAAAAAGAGCTCCTGGGTCCTGGCTAGGAGAGTCTGTTTCCATATCTGAGTCTCTTTTCATTACTTTGCAGTAACTTATAAACTTACAAATAAGGATGAAATGTAAGGAAGAATTCAATAAAGCTGGCAGCTGTAAATAATGACCTCTTGCACAGCAAATCCACTTGCTGAAGCAGCTGTTGTCATTCTTTGAAAGCAATATTTCTCCTGTGAAAACAGGAGAAAAATATCAGGAGGAAATCAGTATCATTTGTTTTTTGTTTCAAATAAAGAGACAAACCACTATCTCACCAAGGATTTGATGGGATTCCATCTTTTTACTATTCTTTTAAACCAAATTTTCATAGTTATTTCTACCATAAAATTCTAGTCAAAAGGAAAAAGAGATCCCATTGACCAGCAGCCCTGGATAGATTGAATTCAACTCAAAATCCTGCTGTACTTCACTTCTGCTGGATAGAAAATCCAATCCTTCATCATCCATTTCAGGATTATGTAGGAGACTGGAAATATGAAATACAAGTGGCATAATTTAAACCAAAGCAAACAGAAATTACAGCTGAATCTGTAACTCCTTTCCTGGTAAACATCTCCCTGCTGAGAAACAGAATTATCTAATAGTCACATGTAATTGGCTAGAAAAAGCTGATGATGTATCAACTATTAAGTTCTCCAAAACAGCAACTAAAAGAAAGAGTTTTGTATTTACAGGAATAGCTGCCTAGGTCTGTAATGGAACTCCTTCACAACCAGACAGTCTGGCTCAGTTTAACTTTGTCAGAGGAACCCAATTCACTCTTGTGAAGAGCCAAAGTCAAGTCAGGAACTTCCTAACAACAAATCTGTTGGTGCCAAGGCTGAGCTCTGCTCAACTGCTGTGAATGAAAACCTGCCTGTCATGGGAACTTCTAAACTGCACAGAGTGAGCACAGACAGCCACAACTCCAGCCCCCAGAACGCCTGAATGTTTCGCTGCACTAAAAACCAGAGGGGCCCCCCTACATCCCCAAAGCAAGACCTTATTCTTCTCAAATTAAATACCTAAAAAAACTCCATTTCTCAGCTAGTGTTTCTACCTCACTCTACAACTCCCAGCTGTCAACTAATGGCCATCACTCATCAAATATTCACGATGGTGCTCAAGATCCAGCTCAGCTCCAGCTGAGCACAGAACTGAAATGCTTTTAGGTCTCAGAACATCACCTGAGAGCGCCCTGTTTGTGTGCCTGGATAGGAACAGCATGAAAGAAACTTTCCATGTTACTAAAAGCATCCATAGAGTGTTCAGAAGGCATCTTTTTATCCAATGGTGTGTCTTGTTTGTCCCACAGATTAGGGAAATGAGGAGCCTTTGGAGATGTGAAAAGATGAGTTGTTGGCTCCCAACTATTGCTGAGGGTGCACTTTATGCAATATACTGATGTACTTACAAGCAACACTGAACATTGCTCTTCACATTATTATAGGTCAAGGACTTTCTTGTGGATGTACTTCAGCATCTATGAGTGGGCTATGGTGTGTGTGGGCAGAGAAGTTGCATTTCAAGAGTAATATGGATATATCAACCTTCAAACAGGTGTTGGGATGAAAGCAAGCTCACAAAACTTTATTAGATGTGCAAAGATGTGACTCCATAGGGGTACACAGGACCATAACCCTCTGGTTTGAGGTGGGCCAGCTTTCCAAGGTGGAACACAAGCACCACAGAACAGACTGCAGCACAAACTCCTGCCTTTCCTCTTGGGCTGCACACAATTACACAGACACATCATGATGAGCACAATTACTGGGCACACATGGCTTTATGTCTCCACGAACTGAGCATGTCCACACAGAAAGCAACAGAGGCAGGAATAACTGGATGGGATAACCATGGTATAAGGAATGGGATGGAGGGAATCTGCACCCTCTCACCGATCTCCCCACATGGATTTTTCCCGTTCCTCCACACTCACCGATCCTCCTGGGCTAAGAGAGCCTTGCAGCCCACACCGCCCTACAGTCCTTCAGATGCTCCAGGTGGGTTCCACAGGCCCCGTGGTCCCCATGGATCCCATCCCTCCGCCCCGAGAGCGGCCCGGGCACACCGCAGCCCCACGCCGCTGCCCCTCACCTGTGGGACCTGCGGGCAGCCCGAGCAACCCCGAAAAAGGAGCCGCCCAGGAGAGGGTCTCCATCCCCCGAGGGGAGGACGTAGCCCATTCCTCAGGCGTCGGAACCCCGTGTGGGGAAGGGGGATGTCCTGCCCTCACACAGCCGGCTGAACTGGGCTGAACGGGCGGGAGTGCCCCTCTCTGAATGCCTTACCTGCCGGCTCCGGCCCCCCGGCCCCGGGAGAAGGCGGCCCGGCCGGAGGGGAAGGAGGGGGAGAGGCAGAGGCGGCGGCGGAGCTCAGCCCCTCCGGTGCTCCGCGGGCAAGATGGCGGCGGGGCGTGAGGGAGGGAGCGCGGGCGGGCGGGGCGGGCCCGAGGCGGCGCCCCCCCCCTTCCCCCCGCACTGAGGGGACCCGGCGGGCGCCATCTTCCCCCTTGCCCGGCTGTGAGCCGGGACGGGGTGTTGGAGTCACAGAGCCTAGGAATTTTAGAATCAGTGTTAGAAGAGACTTTCAGAATGATCCAGTCCGACCGTCAGCCCAGCGGTACCACGAAAACGCATCACCCAGCGGCAGATGTGGATGCCTCTTCTAACACCTCCAGGGATGGTGACTCTGCTGCCTCCCCGGGTACCTATTCCAATGCCTGACACACGGACAATGAAAATTTTTCTAATATCTAATCTTAATCCCCCATGTCTCAGTTTTAGGCCATTTCCAAAACCAACCCCCTTCTCACTACAACATCCTTTCGGGGAGTTGAAGAGAATGGTAAGGTAATCCTCCAGAGTAAACAGAGCCAGCTCAGCCATTCCTTATAAAATAAATACATTTTCTAGACCCATCATAAGCCTTGTCTGAAAAAGGGAAGTACAGATCTGAGTCCCCAGCTGGGATGATGGAGAACCCCAACACAACAATCCAGCTGCCCCCCACCAAAAAAAAAAAAAAAAAAAAAAAATTACCCCTGATGCACAATCCATATGGAATACCACAGTGATGTCCACAGGGTGCCATTATTTTGGAGCTCCCACATCTTCACCCCACCAGAGAAAGATGGAAGGGCGGCTGCCACATTGCTTTGGGCGTCTCCATCCCCGCTGGACACTGAGCTACCATCTGGCCTTTGCTATCAGCAAAATGAGCATTTCTGCAAAGTAAATTAAAAACAAACTATCAGTGGCCTCCCAGCTCCTTGTCAAAAGCACACACGATTTACCCAGGACTTGCCACATGCATCGGTTGAACTACACAAAGATTCTTTTGACATCTGAAATGAGACTCTTATTTCAGTCACCCTGTTTAAAAAGAAAAAAAAAAAAAAAGAAAAAGAAAAAAAAAAAAAAAAAAAAAAAAGGAAAAAAAAAAAAAAGCTTTATCCCAAGACACCCATGACAAAACTGCTTTAAGGAAGTTGAAGTCATCCCACACAGACTCACATCCCTCCTTTAAATACAAAACCCAAACACCATGTTTTTCCCCAGACTGCGCAGTTCGAACCTGTTTTAAACTGCACTCCTCAGCACGCCCAAGTTGAACAGCATTTTATGGATCAGAATTTTAGCACTTAGCATAAAGCTACAAATCAGGTACTTTCTGCTGCCGTTTTCCTCACAAAAAGCAATTAAATTTGATTATCCTGGACTGCAGTGTGCACTGGAGCAAGGCTGATCATCCCAGTTGATATTTCTGTCCACACTGACCTTAACACAAAAGAGGAGGAAAAGCCACAGGCCAGCTCACCAAACGTGCCTGCAAAGGGAAAACATTAAATTCATAGTTTGAAACTGTTTCTGCCACTACAAACTGCATTTTCTACTTTAAATATTCACAGGCCAGATTTTCCCCCGATTTCACATTTCCTTCAGGCATTCCAAGACTTGGTCATCTCCTTTTTTGATTTTTTTTTTTTTTTTTTTCCCCCCATCAGAGTCAGAGCTGGGGAAGGGGAATCCATTTAACGTGGAGCAGATGTTGAGCACTCCACTTGCAGGCTCACAAAGCCAGGACATCTGTTAGAAATGTGTGAGCAGAGAGGCCATCAGCCTCTTAGATGCTGCAGTGATCCTCTGCCTTTCCTAAATCCTCTTCCAAATTACACTGAGGAGTAAGGGAATAGTCCTGTCCCTCACCACCCCCAACCCATGTTTTTCTGCTTCCAGGCTGGTGCTTCCACACGGTTGATTCAGGATCATTGACCCAAGCAGGTTCTTTTTTTTGTTTCAGGGCTTTCAGGACAAAAAGGAAGGGGGGTGAGTTTTGTTGGTCTCTTCACAGAGCAGATTTCTCTTAGCATCAGTCTCCCTCGCAGTATTCCACTAGAGGCTGGTGTGACAGAGCAGTTTCATGCAGAACAACCAGAAACAACACATGGTGAAGCACTGACCCATAATGCAATTAGCAGCCTTCCCCAGAAACATTTTTCAATACCCCAGGGCCCTCAGAATTTGCTGACTGTTTGATTTGTGCTGCCCCAATTCCTGACATTGCTTAAGCAAACCACAGGACCAGGAACTGAGTGATCCTGTCTTCCAATCTTTTTTTTATAAGGCTCATGCCTTTGTTTTCTTAGAGAATAAAAGATCAATTTCTTTCCCTCCTCTGTCTTCCTGATCAGAGGAAAACCAGTTTAAATCTCAGCTCCTAAGGGAGAGGGATTTGTTAATTTGAAAATCCTCTATCCAAACGCTAAGAGTTCAACAAACAGTTGCTCCAAAGTGAGCACACAGATTTTATTCCATTTACAATGATTCAATTAGCAGCCATCTAAGGAATTCTGAACATTTGCTGGGTGTGAACACAGAGGTTTGTTGTTCTTTATCCAGATGCTAGCCTGGCAAGGAGAGGTGTGCAGAAAAACTCCCTCACACCTAGTCCTGCCAAGGTGAAGGGCACTGCTCATCCAGCACTGGGCTGGAGGACAGCCTGCATCCATCACCTGAGAGAAGATAAATGCTGCTGTCACCCCTGCTTCTGAGCTCCATCCATCACTGCTCAGCCAGGTTGGCTTTTGTTTGTTTGTAGTTGTTTTGTTAAAAAAAAAAAAAATTAAAGCTCACCTGCAGTGAGAACTATCAGACATGGTGCACCAAAGAAATGCTCTGAATTTATCCTGACAGATGACAGAGCCCTGTGGATAGGTTTGGTCTCTCCCAACAAATAAAGGCATCCCAAAAATATCCTCTACCCTACACAGCCCCTCTGAGCCTGCAGGGAGGTTCTTCAGCACACAGACACCTCCACACTGAGCACAACCAAAAGCCATCACCTCCCTGCTCCCCTGCCTTCAGCTTTATTGCCTGGGAGACAACTGTGTCCAGTTTCCAGAAGATTCTGCCTTGGACACTACCCAGGCACAGAGGCAGAACTCAAAGCAACTATAAGTGCATTTGGGAATTGATGGAAGGAGGTGTAATTTTATCATATCTTAGGAGTGATCTGGAAATAGCATTCCCCATGTCTGGGAAGCAAAGTGTTTTAATAAAGGTCCTGGAGCAGGGAACACATCTTCTCTGAGTGAAGGGCTGTGGCAGTAGACAGCACTCATTGCTTTATCAAATCTTACTTCTTGGCTGTCTGTGGGAAACAGGCACAGACTCATTTGTCACAGTCCTGTTCCCCCTGAGTCACAAAGCTCTGACTGAAGGACTCCCCGAGCTCAGGGTTTCCCCTGCCTCCAGCTGCGCTCCCAGTTCCGGGTCAGTCTGTAATGTTTAACAGATCTGCTGCATCAGCTCCAGCACAGACACGGGGTTATCTCCAACCAGCCTCCTAACAAGGAGACGAGAGGTTTGTGGGAATACCTGGAGTGTGACATGCACAGACAGCTCCAGCTGGATATCAGGGCGAGGGTTTGGACAAATACTGCCCTGGAACAAAAATCAGCAGTGGTGCCTCTTGTTTGGTTCACAGATTCCCCCTGTGCGTGGGCAGCTCTGTCCTGCAAAGTCTGTGTAACATCCTGTTCATGTCCATCACCTGATGTTTATGGGTGTGGTTTGCCCTTTAGGCAGAAGTGGTTGGACTGCACAGTGAATTATTGTCATTTTAGGAATTTGAGCAGCTACACAGCCCATAACAAACACTAATTAGTGCTCTGTTCCTCCTTTTCCTACGGACGGGGTCCCAGCATGATTTGCTATTTGCCTCACTAAGCTGCAGCTCCTCTCCAAAGAGCACACAGGCACCATGCCCTGTGCAGGCATTTAGTGAGCACAGCAAGGGTTTGACTTGGTCATTGTGGAGAAACTTTGCAGATTAAAGCAGAATTCAGTGTATGAGAGCAGGTCTTGTGCTTTGCATGCACAACTGTACCAGCCTTGGCCCATACACTAAAAAGGAGCTGGGAAAGGTGTGGGGAAGCAGCAAAGAGTATCCTGTATCCTCCTCAGTTTGGTTCTTACCAGGACCAGCCCTAGATCAGCAAGAGCAAATTAATGCCCATGCTGGGAATGGGACCCTGACCCAGCTGCTACACCAAAAGAAGGGCTGAGCCTTTCTCAGACCTCTTCAGCCTACCCCCCCCCTTACTGACACTATTACCAACAATTCCTTCAGAGAAAAGCTTTCTACCAGAGCCTCTCCTCTAACTCCCTGTATTATTTCCTTACTTATTTCAGCAAGCTCTGGAAGAGGTTCTACTCTCAGACCTCTTTGCACTGCCTTTGACTTTATCAAACAAGTCATTTCCCCAAGTTCAAGAGCACAGACACTTAAAAATTTTACTCACCAGGAAAGTCTCACCAGAGGAGAGGTGTGGGGACTGTGAGGCTTCCCAGAGGCTTTTATTGTCTCATTAAGATTTCCTTAATGAGAATTTCCTCACCTGCTGCATTCATCTGCATTCACTATCCTGCTGCTGGTACTTTCAAGATTATCGTAGCTCCCACTCGTTTCTGTTTCCTCCTAATTAATATGAGCCCAGTTTTTATCTCCCTGCTGTCATCCAGGTCGCAGGGAGAAAATACTTTCTCCTCTTTTGTTACTTCTTGCCACGTTCTCCTTGGCTGGTTTCCTCCCTGACATCTCTGCAGCCTCTCCCAGCCCCAGAATCACCTGCAATAATCTCTCCTTGAAAGCAAGTCAGCAACAGCTGCTCCTGGTGAGATCCCTGATTTAAATTCTTGCCAAAAACTTGTTTGTTCTCTAAGCTAAGGCTCCCATGCACAGCCTGGACCACACACACACCTGAATGCCTGGACCCCAAACACCCCAATGGCTCTGCCCATCCCAGCCCGCTGTTTGTAGGAGCAGGGCTGTGGATCTGCCCCTCTGCAGGACCAATGAGGCTTCACACCAGCAGGGCAATGGGTTCAGCACCTTTCTCAATGACTGCAAATACTGGGAGGTTCAGGCTGTTCAGCTCATCCCATGGCATCTAAAAAAGCCTTGACAACAAAGCTGCGTCAGAGGGGGGCACAGCTGCCAAAGCAGCCTCCTCAAATTGCCTGTTGGAAAGTATTTCCCCTTTTTTTCATCCAAGCTTTTCTGGATAAGCATATGGCAAATGGAAATATCAGAGAGAATGAACTGCCTCCTAATTGGGAATGAGGGACTGACAATTATCCCTGTGATAATGAGATAGTCAGAACATGAGGGAACTCGATACAATGGGAGATTTATCTTGGAAGCAGTCCCTTGGCAGCCTGGCCTGTCTTGCTGTCAGCATGGTTTCCCATTGCACAAAGGGCAGGGATCAGACCCAGGATGACAAATCCATCTCCATCTCAAGCTCATCCTGCTCCGTTACCTACGGCTGGCAGGTAATTCCTTAGATCATCTGGAGTCTCTGCTTCACTTAAATCATGTTGTCCCATGGAATCTGTATCCACCTTGGATCTCCAAATGACCCAGAAAATTGCCTTCTTTCCCACCACAATCCAGGTCAACAGTTCAAATCCTCACCTTCAAGGCTGCCAGAGTTAAGGAGAGAGGCAAGACAGGAGTCCAAGGCCTTGGTCCAACACTCCCAGAGACTCTTGTCACAAGGAATTATGTAGATTCTGCAAAAGATAAAGAAAACCAGAAAGAGCAAACGTGGGTCTGCACAACCTTGACATGGCAATCGATGCTGCAGTTTACCACTGGGAGCAAGTAAACAGCCCCAGAGTTACGTGCTGCATAGCAAACATTGCAGTTTTATCTGCATGACAGGCAGCAATTTGTGGCAAAGGTTAAATCTCTCTGTTCACTCAAGCTTGACATATGATGGTCGTGTTACATTCCCTGTTCTCAGCGGGTTTGTGCATGAATGTGAGGTTAAGTGCATGTGTGCCTTTAGGATCATGACCTTCATTCAATACTGCATGGCCCATCAGGCCCATAATTAATCCCCAACATGTTCAGGTGACAGCTCTCACTCGGAACATCATCCATGCAGAACGGTGAGGAACGTGTAAATTCCTACAATCCAGCTGGGAGTCAGAGATTTTCCAGCCACCAGAACAGGGAGGCTCCAAGGCAGGTTTCTGACAGGATGAACAGGACAATTATGTATGTTGGACTAATTTGCAGGTAAATTGGGTAGGGCAGGAGAGGGAGGTGTGATACAGACACTGCTCCCTCAGCTGCCGAGGATGGGCTGGGAGTGACAACACCTCTGTGCTGTCATTCTCTGCTACGTGACCAACATTTTCTACTCACAAAAATGTACGAGTTCCAAAGGCTTATGAAGCTTGTAAGAAAGTCCCCACCTTCTTCATCCTGGACAATTTGCAAACATGAAGCTTGACCAGACTCAGCTCAGACACTTGTTCTTCTTTCCCCTCCCAATCACTGGTTTTCAAATGTACCCAAAGGTCTGAAGCCCAGCAATAAACCATAACCACGGTCTGGCAATCATATCTATGTGCCCCAGGCAAAGTCCTCACACCCAGGTCATGTCCTGTCTGCCTCACTCATAGAGCTGCTGCTAATACCAGTGGTTTGTTTCCAAATTCTAGATATTTAATCTTTTTATCTACTTTTTCTGTTACCAAAGATGAACCTGCTCAGTCAGGTTGGATCAAGTGTTTTATCCCACAGGCAACACAACAGGCTGGGTATGCTTTACACAAGTTTATTGGGGTTAATATTCATTCACCAACAGCACAAAGTATCAGATCTCTGCTGTTTAAGGGCTGAAAACATGTCAAACACAAACAGAGACAAGCATTGCTCAGAAATAGTTATGCTGTACTGATTTTGCTGTACAAATCTGAGTAACAGCAGCACGACCCCTGATTTGTCCTGCCTGAGGAAAGATGAGTGTCTTACTCACTATTCCATTCCCTACAAAAATACATACAGCCATTGCATTTAACCCTCTTTCTATAAAGGCTCCATAAAGTAAAAGGCACAAGGAGTAAAATGCTGCTACTTTGACCCACCTTGCTGCAGCTCCAGAAAGTTCTTCCATTCCCATTGTGTGTTAAATCATAGCATATTTGAGACACCTCCAAAACACAAAATCACACCTCACTAGCAAATGCAGCCCTTCACAATCCCCAATCCTATGATTTGAGCTCTGAAATGAGGGAAATTGCAGAGAAAAGAACTGCCCCTTCCACACCAGCACTTGCTCAGACCCTTGGGGCCTCTACTTCTGAAGCAGACCTGGACTTGCGCCGGCTGCTCAGGCTGCCCAGGAGCGACTCCTCACTGAAGGCCCCTTCGAAGGTTGACAGGATGGACTGGCGAAACTTCTCCTTGAAATCCGGCCCCACAAAGACATACAGGATGGGGTTGATGCAGCTGTTGAAGAAAGCAAGGCTGGAAACCAAGGGGATCCCTATGTAAAGGGCTAGTTTCATCTCGTGGCTGGAAGAGTTGTTGGATATTTCCAGCAAGGAGAAGACATGATAGGGGAAATAACAGAGGAAAAACGAGACTGTGACAGCAATGATGATTCTGTAGGGCTTTGCAGAGTTGGCCAGCTGCCTTCTTTTCAGCTTGACAGCCACAACGCTGTAGCAGATGAGGATCACCATGAAGGGGATGAGGAACCCACATAAGAATCTCGTGATGATCATCGCTTTGTGCCGCATCCTCCACAGCCTGCGCGTCGCCTCGGACGTGTAATCATTGGACAACGCAAAATTATTGTAACAGCTGGTGACGTTCCTGGAACTGACCACAGTGTCCCGAAAGACGAGGTACGGGGAGCTGAGCAGGACAGCCAGGACCCAGGTCCCCAGAGCGATCCTGGCCGCCAGCTCCGGGCTCCTGCGGTTGTGAGACCAGACGGGAAAGGCCACGGAAACGCAGCGGTCAACGCTGATGACCGTCAGGAGGAAGACGCTGGCAAACATGTTGAGGAAGGCAATGGTGCTGTTCAGCTTGCACAGGAGCTTCCCAAACGGCCAGTGGAAGCCCAGGGCGGTGTAGGCGATGCTGAGGGGCAGGAAGAAGGTAAAGATAAAGTCAGCTATGGCCAGGTTGAGGAACCAGATGGAATTCACCGTCTTCTTCATCTTGAAGCCTGCAATCCAAATGACGAGGCCGTTCCCTGTGACCCCCAGCAAACAGGCGATGCTGTACACCACCATGGACAGGATGTGCATGGTCTTCTGGAGGCCAGAGTAGTAGTCATGGTCAGTGGCATTTTCAGGCTGCTCTGTGGGGCAGCTGGCAGAGAAGGGGGAAGGGGAAGAAGAGGAGCTGTCCATCACTAGCAAGCCAAGACCTGAAATCACAACAGAGTTGTTATCTGGAGCTCAAGAGAAGCAAAAATCTCTGTGAGCAATTGTGCACAAAATGTGTATGAAAAGCCAGATTAGATAAATAGATTTATAATTAAGAGTCCTTCTCTATAGCATGTGCTGCTGCACCTCACAGAAACCACCTCAAGCAGAGAAACCAACCCCAGTTTTGCTGTTGGTGTCAGTGTGTCAGAACAACACCTTCATCAGCAGCCCACAGCAACAATCCAGCAGGAGTCAGCAGCAAAACCACAGAAACCGAGATCCCCCCACTGTGGCAAATCCTCCTTGGATTACCAGAAACAAATTATGACAGCAAAAACTATCTAGACTGGTAACAATGATGTTAACAGACTATTTCCTCAGCAAGCCCCTTCCAAGGAGGTGCAGAACAACACCAGAGCTGTATCCAAGTGTAACCACAGCCCTTAACCCACTCACTACCCTCTGGTGAGCCCACCCTTCTCATCTCTCTCCTGTTCATCCTGGCACTTGCCTTGGCAGATCCTGGCAGGACTCACCGTGCTGTCCTTTGGCTGCTCTGCCCAGAACAGGTGGTCTCACTCTCCTGACTGACTCCCCTTATGCTGCTGCTCTCCAGGGTGACTCACTCTGCATGGCCCCATTTTCCAATGGCTTGGGATCACGAGGAATTTAGTAGGATCACTTATTCCCTAATCTTGTTCCTCAATTTATGGTGTGTTGATTTAACCCCTGAAGCCCCAGAGGGTGCAGGTTCCCTGGGACCTGTTGGCAAAGCCCACCCACTAAATCAGATTTGATGAATGAAAAAAACACAGCCCCTCTCCTGCCTGTGCCATTCATCCCCCTGGCAGCTCTCCCTCCTGAGCGCCCAGAAATCCATCCTTGCACCGGGGGGACAGGGCCAGCTCTGCTCCCCACAACAGCGGCAACATGCCCAAGCTGTGCCAGGGCCTGGCACACCCGCTGTCCTGGAAACACGGTCTTGGCTGGGGGGCTTTGGAGGTGCCTGGAAGTGCTCCCTGCCCGATGCAGGGTGTTGAGGTGTCCCATCCTTTGGCTCATCTGGAAAGTCGCGGGACAGTGGGAACACGGCAGGGCTGGGGAAGAAGCACCTGGGGGTGCACGGCAGGAAGGCCTGGAGCTGAGGGTGACGGCAGAGGAGGGGTGACTGACAGCAGAGGAGGGGTGACCGCAGAGGGGTGACAACAGAGGGGTGACCACAGAGGAGGGGTGACAGCAGAGGAGGGGTGACCGCAGCGCCCCCCGCCCCTCCCGCCCGGCCAAGGTCACCCGCGCCCCGGGCGCCACGTGCGGGCCGCGCCGCCAGCCCCGCCCCGGCGCGGGCCAATGGGCGGCGGGGAGGGGGCCGGGCGCGGCGCTGATTGGCCCAGCGCTGCCCGAGCGGATTCCCCGCCGCCGGGCCCGGGGCGGAGCGCGGCGCTGATTGGTCGCGGCGCGGGGGGGCGGGGCCCGGCCGGGCTATGGTAGCGCGCGGGCTCCCGCGCGGTGGCGGAACCAGCAGCAGGTAAGGACCGGGACCGGGCCAGGATCGGGGCGTGCGGCGTGGGGAGAGCAGGGCTGGGGCACGGCATCCCGCTACGGGTGATGGCGGCCAGGCAGCCCGGTTCCCGCCACCCGGGACAGGGCAGGGGGGCGCGGCGCCAGGCTCTCGGGGTGTGGGAAGTGATGGAGTCGGGATACAGGCAGTGCAGAACTAGGTGGAGGTAGAGCTTTGGGGGTGGGGCTCCCCAGGTGTCCACCATCCGAGGGGACATGGTGAGGGGGGGTCTCATCCTGACTGGGAATGGCAGTTCTGTCCCTCCTGAGCCAGAAGCAGTGAGTGTGAGTGCTGCAGCAGCCTGTGCTGGGGGGACATGCAGGACCCAGGCATCCTGCTCAGAGCCAGAGCACTTGCCCTCGCAGCCCTTTGCCCAGCCCAGCCTCTCTTGGCACAAGGAAACCACGTGGGATTGCTTAATAACCTGCTCACAGCCCTTCACCTGTCCTTGTGGGGTTAATGAGTAAAAAGATGCATTGTTTTCTGCCAAGGCAGCAGCTGGGCTGTTACTCCTTCCCCAAGAGCAGCAGTAGCATCAACTGGGCCAGAGGGCTCCTGCCAGGCCTGGGCATCAGCCATGCCATGGAACCAAGCAGAAGCAGAGCTGCTGCCTCTCAGGGCCTCCCAGCCCCACAAGATGCTTCAGTCAGAGTTTGGGGCAGGACTCTGACCTGCTGGGGTTTTGCCTAAAGGAAAACAGCCAAGAGGTTTAAGCATGCTGGATATCACAATGTGTTAAAAAAATTGAGATCTATGGGTATGAGCACTTCACTGCCCTTGAAATTAAACATCAGGCACTGCCAAGCTGGGCAGGGGGGCTCAGGGAGGGGTGGTGATGGAAGAGTATCAGACATTATCAAAGCACTGTAATTAACAAACTGATCTTAAATCAACAGGGGAAGCCTAAGGGTTGTGTGTTCCTCACCCAAAAACCCAATGGCTGTTCTCAGGGAATATGTGGGTGGCAGCAGGCAGCACATAGGGAGATGTGGAGGCACCCAGCCCTGCTGCCATCCCACAGAGTCCCTGCTTCCCTGGCAGGTGAATTGGACCCAGCAGCAGCACCATGGCGAACTCAACACAGGGACTCCCCAGTGCCGAGCTCTGGGCCTCTCATAACAAGATGGTGTTGGAGCCACTGGACACCAATGACCCAGAGGTGAGAGCCCCTTTCTGGCTCCTGCCCAGCTGCTTCACTCAGCCCCCACCCACCCGTGGGGATGCTGACCTCATAGAGCCAGGGACGTGGCAGGGTCCAAGGCTAAGCTGCTGGAAGCCATCCATCCTCTGTGCCCTCTCTGTGATTGGCTGGGACCAGCTGCACCAAGAATGGATCATGTCTCTGTTCTCCAGCACCTTTCCAGGCCCCTCTTCAAGCCCTGTCTCTGTGGTGGAGCATCCACATCTCTGTGCAGAGCCAGCATGGGTGAAGCCATTTCTCTCTTCTCCCAAAGGTGCACAGCATCATCAAGAAGGAGAAGCAGCGGCAGAGGTTGGGGCTGGAGTTAATTGCATCAGAGAACTTTGCCAGCCGAGCGGTCCTGGAGGCCCTGGGATCCTGCATGAACAACAAATACTCTGAGGGTTACCCAGGACAGAGGTACGGGGCTGGGGCCAAGGCCCACCAACCCAAACCCTCAGAGGGTGGGAAAGAAACCCCCCATCCTGCCAGGCCTCACCTCAGGGAAGGAAGTGATGTCCTTATGCTGGCAGCCAGGCTCTTCCAGGACAGGCTCTGGCCTTCTTGGCCTCTGTCCTTGACCACACATGGGACAATCTCAGCAGGGTCATATCTGCTGTGGCTGCACAAATGGGTTATCACCCCAGTTCCTCTCCAGCTTGGTCACAGGGACCATTCAGAGTAATGAGTTTGGTTTCACCCTGTCCTTTCCTGCAGGTACTACGGCGGGACGGAGTTTGTGGACGAGCTGGAGAGGCTGTGCCAGAAGCGAGCCCTGCAGGCCTACCGGCTTGACCCCCAGAAGTGGGGAGTCAATGTCCAGCCCTACTCAGGTATTGGGGTGCTCAGGAGAGCCAGGACAGTTGCCCAGGCCTCTGTGTGCCCCAGCACTCATAACCAGCCCGGTGTGCTCTCACTGCAGGGTCACCCGCAAACTTTGCGGTGTACACGGCCCTGGTGGAGCCCCACGGCAGGATCATGGGGCTGGACCTGCCCGATGGCGGCCACCTCACCCATGGGTTCATGACAGACAAGAAGAAGATCTCTGCCACCTCTGTCTTCTTCGAGTCCATGCCCTACAAGGTACAGAGATCTGGTCCAGCCAGAGCCAGGATGCAGTTATCATAAGTATTGGTGCCTCTTAAAGTTAAAAGTGACAGCACTGCAGCTAATCTTCACCACAGTGAGGTGGCTGAACCCTCCTCTTCCTCTCCCAGGTCAACCCCAAGACTGGTTACATCGACTATGACAAGCTGGAGGAGAATGCCCGGCTCTTCCACCCCAAGCTGATCATAGCAGGTAAGGATCACACCTGTACCAACCTCCCTGGTGGCACAGCCTGGCTGGGGGTGGCTCCAGCTGGGCTTTCTGCACTGCAAGCCTGGTCCTGGGGCTGTCCCAGGGTCCTGCACAGCTGCTCCTGCCCCCTCCTCATCGCCTGTGCCCGCAGGTGTCAGCTGCTACTCGCGGAACCTGGACTACGCCCGCATGCGGAAGATCGCCGACGACAACGGCGCCTATCTGATGGCCGACATGGCGCACATCAGCGGGCTGGTGGCCGCCGGCGTGGTGCCCTCGCCCTTCGAGCACTGCGACATCGTCTCCACCACCACCCACAAGACCCTGCGGGGCTGCAGGGCCGGCATGATCTTCTACCGCAAAGGTGCCCGACTGGCTGAGGTGCCGGGAGAAGCGCTGCAAGTTAACGCTCCTTCCTGCTCTAACTGGGAAGGAGGGAGGGCAGGAAGATCCTGGGAGTGTCTGGGGAGCTTCCCTGGGTAATCCTGGCTCAGATTTGAAGAGGAACAAGCACTATGGCTGCCCTGAGTAGCCAGGGGGCGAAAGCAGCTCATGGGAGAAGGGTTGCTGTGCTGCCTTGTGACCATGTCCTCCCTGTCTCACAGGCACCCGCAGCGTGGACCCCAAAACGGGCAAGGAGACCCTCTACAACCTGGAGAGCCTCATCAACCAGGCGGTGTTCCCAGGGCTGCAGGGAGGCCCACACAACCACGCCATTGCAGGTATGCAGCCAGCTCCAGCATGGCAGAGGGAGCTGGCAAAGGTGTCCTGGCAGGGCTCTGGCCCCCAGCAGCAGCGTGGGAGGCTCCAGCTGCCCCACAGGGCTCACAGCCTGGGGACACTGTGGCAAAAGGCAGCTGGTTGATCCAGCATTGCCCAAGGAGTGACCAAGCCTATCCTATCCTGTGTTTTGGCTCATGGCAATGCCACCAGCCTGGTTAGGGGAAAGGAAGAATCACTCCATTAGATTGTTTGCTTCCAGTATGGCTTCTGCTGGCACTGCCATTGTTGGTGGGAGCCCCCAAAACTGCCCCTGGCCTACCTCTCTCCACAGGGATCGCCGTGGCGCTGCATCAGGCCATGACACCCGAGTTCAAGGCTTACCAGCAGCAGGTGGTGGCCAACTGCAAGGCACTCTCATCAGCATTGATGGAGATGGGCTATGACATTGTCACAGGTGAGGACACATCAGTGGGATGGGGCTGACCCTGAGCTCTCACCAGGGCAGCACTTCATGTGCACCCCGGGCAGGGCTCTGTTGACACAATTCTTCACCCCTTGTTAAATCTCAAGTCTTCTTTTGCTGAAGTTTCCTGTAGGAGCAGCATTTCCCAAGCCCACGTACCCACCAAACCCCTCTCTTTGCAGGGGGCTCTGACAACCACCTGATCCTGGTGGACCTGCGCAGCAAAGGCACAGACGGCAGCCGGGCCGAGCGGGTGCTGGAGCTCTGCTCCATCGCCTGCAACAAGAACACGTGCCCTGGTGAGGCATCCCCCAAGCTCTGCCAGCCCTGGGAACCAGGCTGAAATGCCAGGGGTGGTGGTTTCGGTGCCAGGTTTGGTCACGCCGTGTGCCTCGTTTGGTGCAGGTGATGTCAGCGCCCTGCGCCCCAGCGGGCTCCGGTTCGGCACGCCGGCGCTCACCTCGCGCGGCTTCCGGCAGGATGATTTCCGCAAGGTGGCCCAGTTCATCCACAGAGGTGAGCCAGGGGCGGCTGGGGCCAGCACCAGCCTGGGCCAGGGCAGCTCCTCCAGGTGAGGAGGCACCAGCTGAGAGCCATCCCCACAGCTGGCAAGGGAGCACACCCACAAATGAGCAATAACCATCCTACCTCCACATCTGGATTGGGGGAGGACATCTGGCCACAGCTGGGACCAGCCAAACTCTCCCCACTGCACAGGCAGTCCTTCTCACAGTCTTCTCCTAGCTGTCCAACTTGTTTCCCAGGGCAGCACGTCCCTCAATGGGAAGGAGGGCGGGAGGGAGCAGGGCTGTGTCCCAGCAGCAGCAGGGTGGGAGAGCCGTGGCACAGCAGCTCCAGGGCTGACCAGGACATCTCCCCCCCCATCCTGGCAGGGATCGAGCTGGCTGTGCGCGTGCAGAAGGACATGAGCCCCAAGGCCACGCTGAAGGAATTCAAGGACAAACTGGAGGAACCAAAATACTGTGGGGAGCTGAAGGCACTGAAGGAAGAGGTAGAAGCCTTTGCAGCCAAGTTCCCGCTCCCAGGGCTACCTGTCCTGTAAGAGGACACAGCCATTCCCGCTCCCACAGCCACAGGAGCACCAGGGATTGTGGCACACTCACAGTCCCCAGCCTGAGAACAACACCCCAGTGCCTTCTCCCAGCACTTCCCTGTGGAACTGCAGCAGCACCTCCTCCTTTGGCTCTTACTCCTCTTTCCCCTCCCATAGGGGGCACAGGGACCCACATGAGTACAACGCCGGTGGGGACACCAGCCCTTCACCACTGTGTCACCACTGGGTCTGAGCACCAGGTCACCCTCACCTCATGACCAGGTGCCATCCAGCTCCTGCTGGCTGTGGAGAAGCAGATTCCACATTCCCTGGACATCCTGCCCATGGCAGTGTGAGGGAAAGGGGCTCCAGCTGCACAGGAAACCTCATAGTCACTTAAAGTCCCCCTGGTTTCAGCCTTGAGGATTCTTCTTCATCCTATGTGCCTTGCCACCTCCACAGGCTATGTCAATGCCAAGCCTTGTCCTGAACATCCCTCCCATCCTAACCAGATCCTCCAGTATTTTCTCAGACCCCTTGGCACAAAGCTTAGGTTGAACCATTTTTTAATAAGCATGGTAAAATTAAGAATTTAACCACAATGTATGACAAGAATTATAAGCTTTAAAAAAATACGACCAATTTTTTTTTTTTTTTTTTTTTTGTATTTCAAAAATATCTGAACCCAAATAAATATTTTTTTTTAAAAGTACATTTCTCAGACTAGTCATTTGGTGTTAACATCTGTTAAACTCTTGTGCAGTAACACTTACAGCACGACACTAAGACATGCTTCTTGGATTTCTCCCGGTCACACTCGCCCTAACTATTGACGCAAGCATTCAGCACGCACAGGCACACACACGGAACTCAACATGCAGGAATAGGATACAGTGCTTTTAAAATAGGATGAGAATTCATCACAGCCTCCTGGCAGCCCTCAGAGGCAGCTCCGAGCCCAGCCCCATCCCCGTGCCAGCAGCCGTGCCACTGGCAGGACTGGGTACCCTGCTTCTGCCTTCCAGTTCAATCCGTCTCGGGGAGCAGTGGGTGGGGGGTTTGTGACCCCTCCAGCATCGGGGTGCAGTTTGGTGCTCTGACATTGTGCTCTGGGGCAGCCTGGGCAGCTCCCTGGATTCCCTCAGACCCTGTTACAGGAGCCTTCTCACTGTGCTGCTGCTACAAGCCCTGGGTCCTACCCAGCTCCCGGAATCTGCAGCATGGGATAGCCCCCACCAGACCAGGGGACTCAGGACCCTCACGCTCACTAAAACCCAAAGAACTGACCTGAGGGCACAGAGCCATCAGGTCTCGACCCTGGAGTGCCTCTCCCACCACGGTGAATATTGCTAGAGTATAGGCAGCTCCTCCCTGCCGAGGCAAGGCAGCTATGGAGCTGCTCAGAAGTGATTGCTATCAGATGAGAGGAAATCTGAGCACTGTTCTCTGAGAAATGAAACCTTTGTAGGGTTAAGATCACCTACAGCTATGGCTGACCCTCCTGGGGTGGGAGCTGGAAGCAGAGGGTTAGTGGAGAGCAGAGCAGGGGCTCTCTGAGCAGCTGGGAAGAGCAGCAGTGGGAATCAGGAGCTCTCCCTCCTGGCCGGGGGAAGCTTCTGCTCTGATGAATTCTCGGTCAGGTCGAACACCTCCTGTCCCTGGCAGCGAGGGAGGAGCCAGCGCGGCCGTGCGGGAGTGGGGACATGCTGGGCTGGCAGCACTCACGGAAGCAGGGACTGGCCATGCAGGGCACTGCTGGCTCTGGCAGCTGGAAGGCTGGTGAGGATGGCACTGTCCCTGCCTGGAACCCGCCCTGCTCCTCGTGGGAAGGATAGCTCAGGCAAGACAACGACACATGTGCCAGGACTCATGGCAGGAGCTATCAGTGCAAAGGTTGTGGCTTGTTGTTAGTCTGTGAATATCAGAAACCAGTGAGGTACCACACCAGAGATGGGGGAAAGTCCTAAAGTGCCAATACAGGGATCTGTACTGTACAGGAGCAGAAGAACAGAGACAGAGAAATTACAGAGGAAAGAGGAATTCAGCTCCCAAACACCAGCTGTGCTTGGAATCCCCCCAGTTTCTGCCACCACAAGCAGAGAGGGCTCCAAATGCTCTGAGGTGCCACAGCCCAGTGTTAACTCCCCCTTTTCCAGTCCAAGTTCAGAGGTTACACTGCTGAGAGAAGGACAAGCACTCCAGGGCGTGTTTCTCCACAGCTCCCAGTTGCAGATAATCCCAGAGCTCCTGTTGGGAATCGGGTGATGTTCCAGCCAAGCCCCTGGGGCATCCTCCCCAATCAGAGCTGCTTTGTGGCAGAGAGGTGAAGCAGGTCAGACAGGTGGTAATGCAAGTATTGCTCAACACAGCCTTGAACATCAGATACTACAGGTTGGGCAGAGGGAGCAAGAAGTGAGTTATTTATCAATTTATGAGCACAGCTGAACACCACAGGTCAAGACTACTGTGACTAAGATGAGCCACCACGAATCATCTCTCCCACTCCATGCTGGAGGAAGATGTGAGTGAGTCAGCAGGAAAAAAGTCTGTCCCTCCCTCCCTCCCTCCTTAAACCCAAACAGCACTAGGCTATTTTTCAGCAGGAAACAAGCTCCTGTTTTGAGCACTGCTCCAGAGCAGGATGCTGGGAGCTTTCATCTGCCTGCTGTCACCTGCATTACTCATCTACCGAGACGCCTCTTCCCCCAGGGAATCTCACCTCAGCTTTAGTGTCGAAGTTTGGGTGTGTATGAATCAACCAGGGGACACCTTGACTCACTTCAATAAGCAGCCAAATTGATGGACACCGAGGCGTTTCACCAGAACTCAGTTCACATGAGACAGGAGGGTACAGGCAGGACAGGAAAAGGCTTTAAAGATGCTGTAAAGGTGAGCAGCCCCAGAGAGACACTGCTCACCTTTAGCAAAGGCCACACAACACTGCTTCCAACCACGACCTCAAAACACCATCACCAGCAACCCCTGACCCAGGAAATCCCTCTGGAGAGAACCACGAGGCCAACTTGGCTAAGCCACCACAAACAGCAATAACCTTAAAAACAACTTTTCTGCCCTGTTGGTTTATATGCCAGAGAGCCCTTTCCAGGAGAGAGGAGGAGGTGGCACAATCCTGAGGCACAGATGCTGGTGCAAAACAACAGCCTCTCCAAGGAGCCTCCCTGCCTCCAGGACATGGTTTTGGAGGAGTACAGGTCACACAGCAAGTCTCAGTGGGGTCTAAGCCATGCTGGGGAACCTCAGGCTGTACACAGAAAATTCCCAGGCTCAGAAAGAAGATCACACTCATCTCCAAAGCTGCCTCACATTATCACCATAAACAGAAGTTAAAAAAAAAACCCAAAAACAACAAACCAAAGTACAGATCAGTAGCTGTTCTCACCTCATAATCAGCATCAAAAAGAATTAAAACCAAGATTATCTTTCCTAGCAAGATTTTTCTTACTTTAGAAGTACCTGGGGAGCTGCTACTGCCCTATGGCACCAGGCAGAGCAGCCTGAGCCCAGCATCACCTACGAGACTCCAGAGGGAAGTGCTGCACCTGGGCTCAAAGCTTTCAGCATGGACAGGAACGATCTGGGAGTGGCACCATGTTGGTGATAAATCCTTTATGGCACAGAAGCTTTGAAATGAAAAGTTCTCAGTACCCAGGTTCAGAAAGCAGCAATTCTGCCCCATCCAGAGCCACCCAAGAGCCCTGGGAGAGGTAGTCAGGACACAACAATGGCTCAGCCAGGGGCAGCACGCAGCAATGCCCGGCCCTGTTTTATCAAAAAGCACAAATGCCAACTCCCCAACAAAAAAAAAAATACAAAAATAATAAACTATTATGGATACAACACAGAATCCAGTACATTCATCCCCGATCTCTCCTGAGCTCTTGTACCTCACCAGCCAGGCAGCCCATGGTAACAACCTGCTGTCTCACAGTGTGGCTCCAGCTGAATCACATTGCTTCCCCATCACAAAAAGAGCCTAAAAAGAGGGCCCTCACCCTCCTTCAGTTCCCTTCTGTCTTTAAAAAGCCACCCCTGTCCTCACACGCTCTGAGGATTCCCAGTGTCCCTCCAGCCTGCTTGGCCTGCCCACTAAATGGGACGTGACAAATGAACAAGGCACAGTGCTCTACATTCACAGCGGCTGGCGCCTCGGGCTCGCCAGCCTTAGGGAGTGCTTCCACCTTCCTGTTTGAACAAAGCTGGGAGAAACTGGGAAACCCTTTCTGGAGAGAAGCACATGTGCCTCTGCTGTGCTCCCACTCACCCAGGAACAACCAATCCTGGGAAGTGCCCAGAAACTTAGAAAGTGCAGGAGGGGACACCAAGCACTGTGGCTGTGCACAGACCTGTGAGCTGCCACCTCTGAGCTACACTCACAGGACAGACACATCAGTAGATACAAAACTTCACACGGCCTTTACACCTCTGGTCACAGCCCTGGCTCTGTGGAAGGGACTGACAGTGCTCAGGGCTCTGGCAGAAGCATGCAGGACACTGTGCTATATGGGGGGCTGCACACTAGTCAGTACTGACCCCTGAGTAGCCCACCTCCCCTCAAGCCATGACCCCCCTGGGATGCTGCTGTGACCCACTTTAACAGTGCCTCTTCTAACATTTACAGAGTGCCCAATGGATTATGTGATGGAACATCTACGCTTTTGGCTAGAGGGAACAGCCAGAAATCTGCTCCTGCAGACCTGGATTTCTGCAGAGCAGAGACACCAACACCTCAGCCTCTCCCTGATGTATGAGAGCTACTGCAGACAGCGGCAATGTCAAGCACGGATGAGCTCTGTCAGACCCCGAGCACACAGCCTGTGCAAGGCTAGATTTTGTACAAAAAGCTGGGAACATAGTCAAATCTGAGCAGGGGGTTCCCCCCCTGCCCCGGTTCCTGAATGTAGTGCAGCTTCAGCAGCTCGGCCAAGTACTGCACGATTTTGATATCTTCATTGGCAAGGCCCAGCTGAAGCTTTAGAAAGTTCATCCTACGATTGACAACGGATTCCTCCGGTTCCCTTTCGCTGATGGGAAGGTGCAAATGATGGCAGAAGGTGAAGAGGAAGGCTTTAGAGCACAGCTGGGTGAGGATGCTTTGGACGTGCATGTAGTAGGTGCTGCCACGCTTGATCTGCGTGCGGTGGTCGGCCAGCCGGGCCACCACGCTGCCCTTGTAGAGGGGGCAGCGCAGGGTCTTGCTGTCGGCGTCCAGGATGCTCAGGTAGCGGCTGTAGCGGCTCAGGGCGTGCAGCACGTTCACCCCGGCAGGGGACGCTGCCCTGGAACGGCAAGAGAGAGGTCACGGCTGGAGGGGAGCTGGAATTGAGTAGCAGGGTGTGTCCCCGCCCTGTATCCTGTGTAGTTTCTCTCAAGTTGAGTTGGTGCAAAAGATCTGAGGGTGAGTAAAGCCCAGGGGGGGAGAAATTGGCTCTCCAGCCTGCTAGATCTCAAAGAAACCTCAATTCCCTGGATCCCCACACACCCTGATCTGTGCTGTGCATGCTGCAGCACAAACCACCACACTTCAGCTTCCTCCCTCAGTGACATGGAGAGGGAGCGATTGGATATCTCTGGTGAACAGACACATCCTACAGCAGCTGGAAGCCTCTCGATGTGACTCAGAAACCCAAAGCAGATCCCCCTTTCCAATAGCTCCACATTCCCCCCAAATCGCTTTGGGAGGGAACTGCTCTGAGGTGGTTGAAGCCCTGAATGGAGCAGAACCTTCTAAATTTCCTAAAAGACAGAACCATCCTTAACCCACAACATTCCGTGGCCCAGCCAGGCTATTTGTCATTCAGGTGCAAACCCACAGCACGCTCACAAATTACCCACCAAGCTTAACCTAATGTTATTGAAATGCAAATTACAAGCCTACACAAACCCTTCAGCTCCTCCATTCTTTGTGGTGATAGTTGCTGGGCAGAGATACAGCTCCCAGCCTCAGCTGGGAGCCCCAACTGGTGAAGGGGCTGTCCCTGTGCCCAGGTATCACCTGGCCTTAGGAAACACAGGATCCTTACTGGAATAAGTAGCTCAGCCTCTAAATTCCTTCCCAAATCCCTCCTACAATGGTTTGTGGAGAGCACCCACATTAAAATGAACACTTAATTAAAATTCCACGGAGGAGAGCTGAAATGACTAACACATGTTACAAGCAGTTCTTAAATAAAGATTTCTGTTTATAAAAATTGCATCTAACCACAAACATTGAGCAATGAGTAAACACTTGGGGTTTTTAAAAACCTCACTGATAGACAGAGAGCTTGCGAGCAGCTGTTGGCAGAGCTGTCATCCTACCTCACAAGCATAGAAATGAGAGCAAATTCAGTCTGGGAAAATTTCACCATCCACATCCCCCAGCAATACAATGCTTTGCAGCTCAGAAAGCAGGTTTCTGGGTTTTCATTTCCCTGCTGTTTACAAACACTCCTGCAGGAGCTGTTCCAACCCTGAGCTCTGAGCACTGTCTGCCATTCCGACTCATGTTTTCCACACTGGTGAGAGCAATGGTCATTCCCTGCCATACCTGCACCCAAAGCACATCCTGGAAGACACAAATATATCTTTTTCATAACATCAACAAGGGCAGGGCACTTGAACTGAACAAACACTCTGCTAATATGAGCTGTGAAGCCACAGTTCAGGACTGGGTGTTGGGAAGGGGCACTTGATTTTGGGACAGTTCTCACCCTAAGCAGAGGTTCCTACGACCCCAATACTGCTCCTGCACAGCTCCAGGGGCCTTTCTTCACCAGCCCAGACCAAGGTGCTGCATGCCAATTCTGACCTACAGATCTCATCACCTCCTCAATAGCTCCACAAGAAAAAACCCTCCCCTCCAGCACAGCACCATTTACCCTAAAATTTCAGCTAGAAATGTGAGAAGAGCTCCTGTGGGAGATGGCAAAGCAGAACACACAAGGGACTCCAGGAACACTTGTATCAGATCATCCAGGAAAACTCAGCAGGATTCAGCAGTTTGCTCTCTGCTTTGCCAGGCAAAAACCTCCTGGCCAAGTAACTCACCTGAGTCGGGCAGCAAGTGCTCAGCAAATGTTTTAAACGTTAATTCTCAAGTGAGGCTGGATACAAAGAGACACCTCTACTCCTTTTCCAAAATAAATCGCATCGGCTGTGTTGGTAATTATGAAACTTCCCCTGCACACACAGTGCCCTCTCATATGAAGTTCTTACAACACACATCAACCCTATTAAAGTAACTAGATCCTTGTATTTACCTCTGGAGTCCAATCAACTTCCACTTCTGGAAATCCACCAAGTGCAGAGCGGAGGTGACCCAGTGCTTCACGGGCTTGGCGTACACGCCGCAGTTGGGCACGAAGATGGAGAGCGCTGTCACGAGCTTCTTGACCATGGTCTCATCCTCCCCCAGCACGACCAGGGTCCTCCCGCTGAGCAGGGAGTAGATGGCGGGGTGGGCGAAGGGGTACTGGCGGATAAAGCGCAGCGCGTTCTGCCCCGCCTTCTTCCTGTGCTTCTCCCCGGCCGCGCAGCGAAGGTGGGCGGGAGAGGGGGTCCTGTCGGAGCACGTGGAGGCGGCGCTGCTGATGTAGCTGGTGGAGTCCGAGCACTCATCCAGGCTGCTCTTACTCACCTCCCTGCTGCCTGTCAGGTAGCGTGAGTCGAGCTCGTAGGGCAGGAGTCCCCCCGAGAGGCCGTCGTGCGAGGGGAAGCCCCCGCGCAGCCCCGGCTCTGCCAGCCGGTACGGCTGCGGGGGGATCCGCACCACCCCGTCCTCCTCGCACGGCTTCTGCCCCAGCTCGGCCAGCGGCTCCAGGAAGTTGGGGCTCTCCTTCCTGATACAACAGGCAGCATCCACCTGTACTAAGCTTTCCTGTTTGGAGATGTCGTCCTGCCCGTCATCCACGCCCGGGTTCAGTCTGGGGGTGAAGCGAAGGCCTCCCTCGTCGTCATCCGCGTAGGGCTCCTCGTTAATGGCACTTGGGTAGCTCGCTTTGAAATCCTCCGGGATGAGGGACTCGGAGGGACACGTGCTGAGCACCTCGATGCTGTCCTCGCTGACCGTGCGCCGGCTGCCCACCTTGCTCCGCCCCGCCTGGGGGCTGGCCATGACGGGCAGGCTGGCCTGGCTCTCCGATTTCGGCAGCCCAGATCCCGACTTCTCCGTTCCCAGCACCTCGATGCTCTCCCCGCTGCTGATGCTGCCTTTGATATCTGCATCCAGATAGTCCAGGTTCTCCTGGTGCTCAGACATCACCGACTCAGACATTTTGGGTTCTTCAGAGTCCTCCATTTCCTGCTCCATCTTGATGGGCACACATTCCACACTGGACTTGTACGAGCCCAGGCTGATGACCACTTTAGGAGCAAGGGACTCTTCTGAACACTTTTCATCTACGGCACCTTGATCGAGCCCCTGGCAGCCACTGTACTGTTTCTCAGGAGGTTTTTCATCCAGGAAAGACACATCCTCAAAGAGGAAATTGGTGACACTCTGCTGCTTTAGGAGAGCCCGGCTGATCTGCTCTGTCAGGAGGTAACACACATCACCTCGAAAAGTCCTCTCGATATGGTGCAACTGGTCAAGGGTCTGGGTGAAAAAATAAACATCACAGAGTTCCTCCAGTGTCTTCAGCTTCTTGTCAAAGCACTTGGCAGACTTGGCCTTGATGAGTTTGGGGGTGTAGGATGGCACGTGGGTGTAAAGATGAGTTTCACCGGGCTCAGAGGCAGTGGGGTCCTGATCACTGTCCACATCAGCCCGTTCCAGGGCACACTCTGGCTCATAGGGGTGGAATTCAGAGTCCTTCAGCTTCCTGTAGGGATACGACCGGATTTGCCTCAGCAGGTCTTGGTGCTCGATGATTGACTTTTCCACACTGGCCAGCTCGTTGGCCTTCTCAATGGCCTGGGTTGTGTAATACCCCTTGTCGTTGGCTTTCTTCTGTTGCTCAGTCTCGTTGTGCAGGACAGTCCTGGTGTAGTCAAGATCTTTCAGTTTCTTTTCCAGTTCGTTGGCAAAAGCTTTCCGGTTCCCCGTCTTCAGGCATTCAGAGGCTTTGGAGAACTCAGTGGAGAGTTCCTGAAACTGCTGCATGATTTTGTGCTCGTCAGCAGAAATATAGGCCATGCAGAAGGGCCTCACAAAGCCCCTGGCTTCCAGGTCATACAGGGTCAAGTGGTGCACGTAGGCAAAGGCCCCTTCCTTGGAGTCCCCCAGCACCACCTTGGAATCCTCCACAAAGTTCAGCTTCGGGTAGGCAGAACCGGGAGGGTGCCCCACGAAGGATGCCTGGTAATCCACAGACATGATCCGCAGGGAAAAATAATTGAGATCGAAGGTGCCCGATACTTTGGCATCATCGGGGATGGTCAGGAGGGGCTGGGGCCCCACTTGCTCCGAGAACTCGGAGATGAGAATGAAGTCCCGGGTGAACTTGGAGCCGGCGACCTTGGCCCAGGGGTTGGCGCCCTGGCCGGAGAAGGGGAACAGCGGCACCGAGTACTCCTCGGGCAGGGGCGGCTCGCGGTACAGATCATCCTCCAGCTCCTCCTCCCTGGTGAAGGCCACCACATCAGGGGCGCTGATCATATTTCCCGCAGGACGGGACCGACATGGAGCAGCGACGCGCCCCCGGTCCCCCCGCCACCGCCGAGCCCCGCGAGAGGCACCGGCGCAGCCCCGGCCCGGCCCCGCCGCTGCCGCAGCCCCGTGTCCCCCTCACGCCGCCGCCATGGTCGGAGCCGCCGCCTCCTCACGGTCCTGCAGCCATCTTGGAGTCACATGACGCGCGGCCTCCGACCCCGCCAGCAGGAAGCGACGCCGCCGCCTCCTCCTCTTCCTCAGCTGGAGCTGTTTATTTTTACCGTCGTCGCCCTTTGTCGTTACCGACCCCGGGACGGGCCCAGCAGCGACGGGAGAGGGGGAAAACAGAGGCGGAGCGGCGGCAGGAGGGGGACACTTAGGGCACCGCGGGGCATCTCGGGAGTTGTAGTTCCGTGCCCCCGCTGCGGCTGCGCTTTACGGCAGGACGTGACGGTGAGGGGGAGCGGGGGGACGAGGGTGAAAGGAAGGGGAAAAGTCTGCCCTGGGGAAGGGACAGCCCCAGGGGGGATCAGGGGTGGCGAGGGGGCTGCGCTGCCCTGGGGAAGGGACAGCCCGAGGGGGGGATCAGCCCCGGAGAAGGGACAGCCCGAGGGGGGAATCAGCCCCGGAGAAGGGACAGCCCGAGGGGGGATCAGGGGTGACGAGGGGGCTGCCCTGCCCCGGCCGTGGGGGAGAGGGCAGCCCCAGACCCAGCCCGGCAGGAGATGGTCGAGGGACCCCCCACAGCTGTGTGTGGAGCGGGGTGACGCCTCCATCCCCGTGCGGCTTCGAGGGGCTGCCCTGAGCCTCCGGCGGCGACACCAGCAATGTCCCCATCCCCACAGGATCCGGGCCGCGGAGCAGCAGCATGCCCCGGCCTCAGCTCCTGTGATGAACCTCTACGTGCGGCTGTTTACCAGGGGCACCATGCTGCCCCAGCCCTGGCGCTTCTTCTCGCGGGCTGCGGACGACTTGGCGCTGCAGAGGATCCGCAAGGTGCTGTGCGTGGCGGAGAAGAACGATGCTGCCCGAGGGATCGCTGAGCTGCTCTCCAACAGCAGGATGCGGCGGGTAGGAACGCCCCACCCACACCGTGCTGCTCCCTGCTGCACCGAGACAGGGCTGGCTGGGGAGGGTCCGTGTGAGCTTGGCATGGACACTTCGTATCAGCACGCTTGGCAGTGTTTTTGTCACGAGGGTATAAGAATTGCTTTGATCTGTGGACAAACACCGCTTGTCCAAATGTATTTGGGAGTCTCAGGTCCTTGTGGTTTAAGTCTCCCTTAGGTCTCCCTGCCCATGCTGCCTTCCCCAGGCACTGAGCTCCATGGTGAGGGCTCCCTGGTCATTAGCAGTGCATGACACGTGCTTCAGAAACTGACACCGGCCATTGGCATGCATTTCCTTGTCTAAAAGCACCACTTCTGCAGCATCAGCAAGTGACAGGGGTTTACTGGAGGTCACTAAATAAAGCAAAAACGGGCTGTGGTTTGGAGAAAAAAAAAATTCAAAGATTTCTACTCCCTGCTGCTCTGGTAACAGTTTGCATAATCACCAAACTAAGGAATTTCCAAACTAAGGTGCTACTAGACTAGAATCAGAGAGTCACTGAGGCTGAAAAAGACCTCTGAGATTATTGAGTCCAACCCATGATCCCCACCTTGGCACCCACCAGAGCACTGAGTGCCACATCCAGATGTTCCTTGAACACCTCCAGGGGTGGTGACTCCACCACCTCCCTGGGCACTTCTAATGCTTGATAACCCTTTCCATGAAGAAATTCTTCCTGATGTCCAACCTACACCTTCCCTGGCACAGACTGAGGCTGTTTCCTCTTGTCTTGTCACGTGGGAAAAGAACCTGACCCCCATGTGGCTCCAAACTCCTTTATTTGAATAAGAGGTGTTACTGAGAACCTGGACACTAACAGTCCCAATCAAGACATTGTCCTGCTTCTGTAAAAAAAACAACAAATACACAATCTAGAAACTTCCATGAGTCCCAGTTAGATGGGAGGTAGCCTTAGGGACTCTCCTTGTCACTTGGAACAAGGTAGGAGTTTGTCAGGAGTTTCTGAGCACTGGCCAACCCCATTAACTAAATCAATTCCTTCATTATTTATGGGGAAATAACCCTGGAACCACCTTCAGGAATGGTTTAAAACCCTCTTACCTTGGAAATCACCATTTCAGTGTCTCCATAAATGATACAAGAGATTTCCATCCCCTTGCTGCAATTCCCATTAGCTCCAGTATCTGGTTTTCCTTTGTCATGTGCCTCTTGTGCTCCATCCCAGTGTGGACAAAGCAAGACGGGATGGATTTGTTTCCTGTTAAAAAATTGAATTTAAAAAAATTTGAGAATTTGTGTCCTGTTAAAAACCAGAAACTCAGGAATTCTCCTTTTCCTTCCAGAGAGAAGGGTTTTCCAAGTTCAACAAGATCTATGAATATGACTACCAGATGTTTGGCCAGGTAAGAGTTTATTCTCAATCTGCTGTTGAATTAATGAAGTACAAATATTAATTAATAAAAGCCATTTGTCAGGAGTTACAAAACACAGCTCCAACCATGGGGATGTTCTGTCCAAAGATGAGGAAAAGTCAGATATTGTTTTCTTGGCTCAACCACCTGTTTTGTTGCTCTAAATCTTTCGATTTTCTGGTTTTGTGTCAGTTAAAAATATGTTGCTGTTTAGAATTGGGAGCTTCCTACATAAATTGAGGATAAGGCCATAGACAGAGCTTGTTATGATGTATTAGTTTTGGTTGCCCCAGCCCTGGAAGTGTCCAAGGCCAGGTTGGATGGGGCTTGGAGCAGCCTGGGACAGTGGAAGGTGTCCCTGCCCTTGGCAGGGATGGCACAGGATGGGCTTTAAGGTCCCTCCTAACCCAGACCATTTTGGGATTAACAGGAGAAAGGTGTCACTAATCATGTAAATTGAGAACTAAGGGGAGATTTTGGGGCTGTGGGTAGTTTTTGGTGAGTGATGGGCCCTAATTTCCTTGCTTTATCTCTTGCAGAAAGTTACCATGGTGATGACATCTGTGTCAGGACATTTACTGGCTCATGATTTTATCATGCCATTTCGCAAATGGTTGGTACCTCGTGCCCCTGTCACTTCCTGCCCCTCACAGGAGGGGCCTGTCACCTCCTGCTCTCATCCTTGACACTGCAAGCACCTCCTTGACACATCCTTGGGACACTGCAAGCTTGGGGAGGGATTCTGACTCAGAGCAGGGTGATGAGTTCCAAATTTTATAGAAAATATCCAAAATATTGTTTCAAATTCCTGTCTTCAGTGTGCTAAAACCCCTGAAGACATGATGCTGGTTAAAATACATCAAGGCAGACACAGGGAATTAAACTGATTCCAGAATGGGATGGTACTGTGTTCTTTGTTCAGCTAGGAGCTGTTCTGGGAAGCAAGGTGCTTTGTCTGCCTTACCTCCTTCTATACTCTGGGCTTCAAATAGGAGAAGCTGCTTGTTGCCTTTCAGATTTGCTGTTTTCTCTGGCTGGTTTTTCATTCTGTTGCTTTTAAATGTTACTCAGCATCTCATGTGAACTCTGTTGTCTGAAACAAGGGCTGTAATAAAATACATTAATTCCAGTACTTAGACAGCACCAGTTGGTGTCTCACAAATGGGGTTTTAGTTTATGTCATACACACACATTTCTCCTCTCTTTTCCAGGCATAGCTGCAACCCTTTAGCTCTTTTTGATGCTGAAATTGAGAAGTATTGCCCTGAAAATTACCTGGATATCAAGGTACATCATAGTTAAGACTTTGAAACTGAGCTCAGGGGTTGGTTCAACAAATATTGTCCCACATAGAAGAATGATCTTACCTTTGTCCTTAACATCCAAATTTCTGTAGTGTAGCAGATTCCTCCTACATTTCCTAGGACTATAAATGCTTTTCATTTGTGACACTGAAACCCTTTTTCATGTACAAGTAGTGCAGTGAAGGAACAGCTAAAAACAGAAATGTTTTTTTCCAACAAGGTGGAATTGATGATTGTGTCTCAATTTTACAGAAAAAGATATTTTTAGAAAACAGATTGTGGTACAACCTGCTCCAAGCCAAAGTTTTTAACAGAATTAGATGTAAATAAATGAGTCAATTCTTTTGAAAGCTGCCTGATCTCCCGAGACACACAATTACAAAATGTTATTGCAACAACCCATCTCCATGGATACACATTGCGTTTCGTGTTCAGTGAGTCATTCTGAAATGAAATGACAGAGCAAGTGGCCTGGAATGTTCTCCCTGTGTTGTTTTTCTCCTCTCAGAGAACTCTTGAACGAGAAATCCAGCAGTGCCAAGCCCTGGTGATCTGGACTGACTGTGATCGAGAAGGAGAGAACATCGGCTTTGAGATCATCCACGTGTGCAAAGCGGGTGTGTAGAGCATCTTTATCAGTCTGAATTCCATTAATGGTTTAATAACTCCTTTAGCAGAGGCAAATTCTCAATTTTATTATGTGCAGATTAAATGCTGACTAATTCTAATAAAACATGTGGCTGTGATAGACCAGAAGTGCATGCAGCTGTTGGAAAGCTGTAGAATCAGTTGACAGCATGCTCTCTCAATAGCTGTTTTTTAGTTGCTCTTTTCATTGGTGTTTGAGTCACTCTGATTTCTCTTCTGGCAGTAAAGCCAAACCTCCAGGTTTTCCGAGCCCGGTTCTCTGAGATCACACTTCATGCTGTCAGATCAGCCTGTGAGAACCTCACCCAGCCCGACCAAAAAACCAGCGACGCCGTCGACGTCAGGCAGGAGCTGGACCTCAGGATAGGCACGTAAACTTCTGTTACTGTAACCTCAACACAAGGCAGAAATGCCCTCTGTAGTCTCATGGTTTTTAGATCAGATATGACTAAATGACATCTTATGTTTTACTGGAAGTGTGCTCTTTGAATCAGAATATCAACTGCCCAGATCAAGTCCAACCTGTGACTGATCCCTTCCTTGTAAACCAGAAAGAGCACTGAATGCCACATCCAGTTGTTTCTTAAGCATCTGACTCCATCACTTCCCTAGGCCGTCCATTCCAATGTTTAAAAGCCTTTTCTGTGTAGAAATTCCTCTTGAAAAGAGGAAATTTCTCCTTGGAGCAAATATTAAACTTATAGACCATGCAGCACTGACAAGCTTCTTCAACTGAGTATTAAATAGAGTAAAATTAATGTTCAGAGTACTAAAAAGATCTGAAGTGCTGTGATTATCATTCAACATTGTTGTATTCAGTTGTGCCCATTTTGTTTCCTCAGGTGCTGCCTTCACCAGATTCCAGACTCTGAGGCTGCGGAAGATCTTCCCTGATATTTTAGCAGATCAGCTGATCAGCTATGGCAGCTGCCAGTTCCCAACACTGGGATTTGTAGTTGAACGCTTTAAAGCCATCCAGGCCTTTGTTCCTGAAGCCTTCTATAAAATTAAAGGTAATTTTAGCTGTTTGGGGAAACACAGTCCTGGGCTCTGTCTTCAAGGGTTTGATATGGATAGAAAAGAAAAACATTAAAGCAACTAACACAAAATGCTGCAGAGGTGGTTTCCTCTTTCTCTGCCACAACCCCTGAGCAGAGCTGGAAGGTTTCCAAGTTCCTTTGTGGTATTTCCATTTTGTGGCTCCTCTATCAGCCAGCTCTGTTGTCCATCACAGTGACCCATGACCATGAAGATGGCAGTGTGGTCTTCAACTGGAAGAGGAACCGGCTCTTCAATCACACAGCGTGCCTGGTCCTTTACCAGATGTGTATGGAGGTAGGAAAGCTTGTAAATAGTTGCATAATCCATATTCAGCCAAACATTCCCTGTATCTGTCTTGTTCAAGACTTTTAAAAAACAGTTTGTGTAAACTCCTGAAGGAGATGTGGGTTTTGCTTATTCTGTTTAGGATCCGGTAGCGACTGTTGTTGATGTTGTGAGCAAGCCAAAGAGCAAATGGAGGCCCTTGCCCCTGGACACTGTGGTATGTTTGAACTCTGGAATGGTTTCTCTGAAAAGAGCTTTGAACAGATGTTTTACTCTGAATTATCCACTAATACTTTTGGGTTTTCTGGCTCTTCCCAATGCAGGAACTGGAAAAACTGGCTTCCCGCAAACTGAAAATAAATGCAAAGGAAACTATGACAATAGCAGAAAAACTCTATACTAAAGGGTAAGAAAGCAAGACTTGGCTTGGTTAACTTAATTCTTTTAAATCTAAATGGGCTTTTGTTTGAAATGGGAAACATCTTGGAACAACTCAAAAAGTACTCTCCTGTCTTTCTTGCTAAGGTTCATTAGTTACCCTCGAACTGAGACCAACATTTTCCCCAAGGAGCTGAACCTCTCTGCCTTGGTAGAACAGCAAACACAGGACCCAAACTGGGGACAGTTTGCACAGAGGATTTTGGATCAGGGTGGGCCAACCCCTCGGAGTGGAACCAAATCCGATCAGGCTCACCCTCCCATTCACCCCACAAAATACACCAGCAACCTGCAGGTGGGTGTAACCAGAGTGAAGTGATGGGTTGATAAATAAAGATAAAAGACTTAATATGTTCATTAGCACAAAATCCTCACCCGAGATCCCACTAATTTTGTGATGTCTTGTTATCCTGGGAGGACACTGACCCTTCTCACTGTTGGATCTCAGGGCAATGAGCAGAGACTCTACGAATTCATCGTGCGCCACTTCTTGGCTTGCTGCTCTCAAGATGCCAAAGGACAGGAAACAACTGTGGAGATCGACATTGCCAATGAGCAATTCATTGCTCAAGGACTCATGATCCTGGCCCGAAATTACCTGGAAGTGTATCCTTACGAGAAGTGGAGTGATAAGGTAATCCCCTGGAGTAAAAGAAGTGGGAGAGGCTAAAGTAGCACTTTACTGCCAACTTCAGACCTCTCTGCAAAACATTTCTGGCTGTAGGACTCAGAGCCTTTGTCCTGAGTGAATGGACCAGGAAGCAGCTTCAAAGAGATTCTCCTTCCTTTCAGGTTATCCCGCTATATCAGAAGGGATCTCGCTTTCAGCCCAGCACAGTGGAGATGGTGGATGGGGAAACCAGTCCTCCCTTGCTCCTCACGGAAGCAGATCTCATTGCTCTCATGGAAAAACATGGCATTGGTCAGTACTGGGCAGCATGGCCTCTTGCTCTTGGCAGAGGGAATTCTCCCTAGGGAATTCTCCAAATGTTGCTGTAGATAAGAAATTACTTAAATGTGCAGAAAAAAGGGATGTAGAGGGCAAAGTCCAAACATCCTCAGGAGCTGCAGAGCACCTCCAGTACCCAGGGAGATGGACAATTTGGGGTCTAGGGTGTGCCACCACCACCGTGCTGGCCTCAGTGCCAGTGGGGCACAAGGGCAGCGCTGCTCCTCACCAAAAGTTGTGTCCTTGTCCCTAGGCACAGGGGTAATCTCTTCTTGCCCCTGCTCTGACTGACATCTCTGCCTCCAGGGACTGACGCCACCCACGCCGAGCACATCGAGACGATCAAGACGCGGATGTACGTGGGGCTGACGGCAGATCAGCGCTTCCTGCCCGGCCAGCTGGGCATGGGGCTGGTGGAAGGTGAGGGGAGAGCCCTTACAAAGGTGGCAGAGTCCTTACTCACTCCTTCATTTCACTTACCATTGCACATATTCCTCAGGCTATGATTCCATGGGCTATGAGATGTCCAAGCCTGACCTTCGAGCTGAGCTGGAGGCTGATCTAAAACTGATCTGTGAGGGCAAGAAAGACAAATCTGTAGTGTTGCATCAGCAGGTCCAAAAGTACAAGCAAGTCTTCATTGAAGCTGTGGCCAGAGCCAACCAGTGAGTACTGCCTTTGCCCTCTTCCTTTTGCTTTGCTCTGCTGGGAGGTGCTGGCTGCTCACCTGGGGCTCAGTCTGGAGTGGGGGATCCTGTCACACTGTTTCTCTGGAGCTCTGCCCCCTGTGTGTAGGCATTTGCATGGGAAGGGATGACTCGCAGCCTGGCACGCTCTCAGGAGTTCCTGCCAGCTAAGGGTTTAAACCAGGATGAGCTGTTGAGATTAAATTTGGGGATGGCAACATGCACTGACCTCTGGTGTTGTACCCACACCTTTCGTGTTCCAGAAACGTGGTGCTGAGTCAATGTGCTCGTGGAGAAACTCAGAGGGGCTGTGTGGGGACTCTGAGTCACTGCAGCACCTGATTGCTCCTTGTAGGATGCTGTGCTTGTTTCTTTACAGGTTGGACCAGGCCCTGGCTCAGTATCTTGGAGAAGCAGCAGAAGTTCCAGAGCAGGAGGAGGTGTACCCAGAAACGCCTGTTTCTGTTCGGAAATGTCCCCAGTGCAACAGTGACATGGTCCTGAAGACCAGGAAGAACGGCGGGTTGGTGACCTTATCTCTTGTAGCCTCCTGTGTTGGTTTGTGTTTCTCCAGGCATTCCTTTACCTCCTTTGGTAAAAGCTTGGAAACCTTGGGCTGCAGTTTGCTGACTCCACCAGCTACACGAGCTGTGTGGACTCAGCTGAATCCCTTCTCAAGTAGGTATTTCCCCAGTAAAACTGCAGTTTTGACAATTTCTGATGGCTGAGAAGACACAAGAATGGATCCCAAACTGTGTTGAGTTTGCCTCTTCCTCATCCAGTGCCTTTGTCCCACGGCAGGTTCTACCTCAGCTGCATGGGCTATCCAGCCTGTAAAACTGCAGTCTGGTTCCCTGATTTTGTGCTGGATGTGACCAGGGATGAGAGCATCTGTGATGTGTGTAAACCCCATCCAGTTCACAGGTAGGTCATGCCAGTTATCCCTTGTTGGACATTGAGGCAGAGACTTCCATGGGCTAGGCTGGGCAGCCGTTTTCCATTCCAGTCTTGGAAAGCTGGAGTAGCACTTGGCTTGGTGATGGAAAGAAGAGGGGTTGGGGAAACTGGCCTCTGCAAAACAGAATCAAAACTATAAATAAAAGTTCAAGTATAAATTGAGGCCTGTTGGTGAGAAACTGGGAGACTTTGACTCTTCCTTTCCTTGCAGACTGAAGTTTAAATTCAAGAAAGGCAGTGTTCCCCCTGTGATGCCCTTGGAGTTCATTGGCTGCATTGGAGGCTGTGATGAGATGCTGAAAGAACTTTTGGACCTCAAATACTTGCACAGGTCATCCCAACCTGCATCATCCGCCACGCAGCCAGGGCATCACCTGCAGGCCAACCACTCACTGAACAGAGGCAGCAGTGAGACCAGGCAAGCCAGGGGCACCTCAAACCTGGCACGGGGACACCTGCTCTCCATCAACTCCTCCAGGACCCCCAGGGCTGCTCCTGCAGCTGCTGCAGACGATGGGAATGCCGTGGTGTGCAACTGTGGGAGCGAGGCGCTGCTGCTGACCGTGCGCAAGGAGGGGCCCAACAAGGGCCGCCAGTTCTACAAGTGCAGCTCCAGCACCTGCAACTTCTTCCTCTGGGCTGATGAGCAGCCACAGGACAGAAGCTCCACGCTGCTCCAGCCCAGTGCTGGGAGAGCCCCAGCGGGGTTGCAGCGCCCAGGAGGCGGCAGAGAGCCCCTGGGGAGCAGCAGCTCGGACGCTGGGGGTGTGACGGTGTGCCGGTGCGAGCAGCCTGCCGTGACGCGCACCGTGCAGAAGGACGGGCCCAACAAGGGCCGGCAGTTCCACACCTGCCCCAAGCCCCGGGAGCAGCAGTGTGGGTTCTTCCAGTGGGCAGATGAGAACGTGGCACCAGGTACGGCTGGGCTGGGGGCACACACAGGGCATGGGGGCTGTTCTGAAGCTGAACTAAAGGAGCTGCCTCAGTGGAGGCCACAAAGGTGGTGAGGGGTCTGAAGCATCTCTGTGATGAGGAAAGACTGAGGGAGCTGGGCCTGTTTAGTCTAGAGAAGAGAAGACTGAGAGGGGATCTGTAAATATCTCAAAGGTGGGTGCTAGAAGGATGGTGCCAGACTTTTTTTGGTGGTGCTCAGACCCAGGATGAGGAGCAATGGCCAGAAACTCAGACACAAGAAGTTTGACCTCAACGTGAGAGAGAACTTCTTTACATTAAAGGTAGCAGAGTTCTGGAACAGCTGCCCAGGGAGGTGATAGAGTGTCCCTCTGTGGAGACATTCAAACCCACCTGGCATGCCAGGGAAACTCTGCTGCTCCCTCTGCTCTAGTTTAGGGGTACAGGGAAAGGGCAAGTCATTCTGGAGCTTTGATCAGAGATGAAACTGTGTGGAAAGATGCTGAAAACAAAAACAAATGACAATGACAAGGATGCAAAAGAGAAAACAGATAACCAGGTCCCAGAGGGGGAGGTGTGGTCTGTGAGAGATCCTTCTCCTCCTCAGACATTTGTGCCTAAAGGGGTAAAATCAAGTTTTCAAAACTACTTAAAGCCCAAGTTCTTCTCTGCCATGTTTTGTTTCTGCTTCACCTGCAGACCAGAGCATGCAAACAGGCAGATCAGCTTCCCCTGTGTTGTTCCCACATGTCTCTAATGCTGCAGGACAAATGGGTAATATTTCACTGTTCAGACAAGTCTGAAGCAAATGCAGGTTCAGAAATAATCTGAGAATCCTTGATCTGCTATTTTGAACTTACCTTGTGTTTCTCACCTACTTCTGTTTTCAAAGATCCTTAAATTCAAGTTGTTTATCTCTAGGTCCTTCTGAAGGCGACTCTTTGAACCACTTTGGCTGCAATGGATACTCCAGAGGGTTGGGAAGCAAGGCCAAGAGACCAGGCAGTGTCTCCTCAGGATCTGCTGCCAAGAAACCACGGACCTGCAGCATTTGCCACCAGCCTGGGCACACGAGGAAAAACTGCCCTCAGAACCACTGAGAGGCTGCCAGGAGCAGGGTTGTGGACTTCTGCAGGAGCCACATCTGCCACAAGGAACTGGGCTCTGGGAACAATCCTTGAGTGTTTTTTGGAGGTGCTGGTTGTAGGCTGCTCCTGCCAAGGGATGCTATTTGTTATAGCAAGGGTTCAACCAGTTTAGGAAAGTGGTTCCACTTCCAGCTTTTGTTTCCAGCTGCTCTTCTGCTGAGCAGATTGGGAAAGTCTGAACATTTCCAGGAAGCACTTGGAAGCTGAGTCTGTGGAGAAAACTGCACTGGATTGTCCCCCTGCACCATCCTGGTGGTTGTTCCTGGCCTTTCCCTGCAGGGAAGCTGGATCAAGGCCACCAGGACAGGCACCAGGGCTGCTGAGCTCTGCTCAGTCCCTGGCTTTCCACAGTGTGGAATTTAAGTTCCCTTCTAAGTTGATGTTACCTGAGCAACATTCTCCTTTTTTTTACCCTTACCTGGGTTGTCCCTGCCAGTAAAGGAAGGTCAGGTGGGATCTGGTCCTTGCCCTGGGAGGAGTTTCAGCTTCAGGGCTCAGGAAAAGTCTTCATTTTAGATGGTTCCTGAATTTAAAGGCGAGTTCTTCCTCAGACTTTGAGACCTGCCTTTGTGATGCTGCTAGCTGATGAAAGTTATTCTAGTCAAACTAATGAGTTTCTTATTAAATATTATTTAAATTTTAAATTTGATGCAGTGACACCTTAACTCTGCCTAATGATTTCTTCCTACATAAAATAGTGAAGCTTTTACTGTATAAGCATCCAGCCAAATCTTGCTCTTTCCAATCATGGGAACAATAGAGGAGCTCTCTTGGCAGAAACTCCCTGCAGTAATTTAGAAGTGAGTTACAAAGAGATGGGAAAAGTGTTTTTTATCTCACCAGCTGCATCTGCTGACCTGGGACAGACAGACAGAACTGGCTGAGCTGAAGAGAAGCTTTGTTTTTCTCTTCTGAGTTCAGACTGAACTCCCTGGGAAGCCAGGCTGCTTCTTCCCTCACTGTTGGGCCTTCCTCTGTTCATCAAAGGAGGGAGACTTGCAGGATTCCTGTGCTGTGCTGCCAGGACCTCCAGTGCTGCTCAGGATCCTGCTCCTGGGCACAGAGCAGTTCTGGGGTCAGCACTGAGGGGACAGGCAGAAGTTCTGGAGCACTTTAAGGGCAGCTGGAAGCACAGGTCTGAAAGAGAGCCTGAAACCCTGCAGCAGTCCATTGCCATCAGGCCTGAATCCATGCAGAAAGTCAGGAGAATTTGGGTTGCATTTCCCTGTAGTCCTCACTCCCACCATTAACAGCCATGGCCTAAAAATACACACCCTGGGCCAAAATAACAGGATTATGAGGCTTTGGAATGCAGTCACTGAGCCAAGGCAGGGCAGCAGTCTGGCCAGCCACCTTGGAATGGCAACAGCAGTAGCTAGGCAGGACACAGGGAGCAGGTTAAACCTTGCTGCTGGATCAGCCAGGACCAGCTTTAGGAATCTCACCCTAGTCAATGCTCAGCTGAGCCCTGTAAGTGGGACAAGCTTAGTGTCCAGACAGCTCCCACACTGCTGCCAGGCACCCTATGGGTCCAGGGCTTTGGAAGAGAAGGAGGAGGAAGAGACTGCAGGATGGGATCTGACCATCACCAAGCTCTCCAGGCAGCAAGGACACACCCTGGGTGGTTCCCAGGAAGGCCACCACAGCTGGGGGGTCACCAGCCCTTACTAGGGGGAAGGAGACAAGAGAGCTGACACCAGAGAACCAGTGTGCACAGGGAAGGTTTATTCTCATCACTAAGTGGGAAGTGGTTTGTAGGAACAAAGTAATTGTCAGACTGGGAGGAAAAGCAGGTTTTTTCCTCCCATAAACATGATAGCTGTAAAGAAAATTAAACCACAACAGCTGCTCACAGTGAAGTCCACAGGATTCCTCCAGCTCCACCCGCGTGCAAAACCAGCTCTTCCCATTAAATACAAGAATAAATTCCTTTTCTCTGGGATTAGAGCCAGACCAAACCCTACTAGCAGCCACTCAAAGGAAAGGAAAAACAAAACAACAAAACACCCAAACAAAATATATCTTCTTAATAAAGAGCATAAACCACTTCAGTTCTTGCAAGCACTCTGCTCACATCATTCCTGCCCTGCTTCCCCACCCCATACTGTGGGGCTCCAGGGAAAAAGGACCTCAAGACAGCAGCAATAAATGTGTGAAAAGGTGATCAGACAGACTAGGAGGGGACACAGTACCTGCAGACAGACACTGGCAGCCACCCACCCACCGGGGAGGGGAAACAGCCCTGCTGCAGCCTCCAGCTGAAACCAGGAGCTTCCCCAGAGCTAGCAGCACTTTCTCCACTTTCTCAGGACATCTTTCAGCAAAACACTGCATGGGACAAGGGCCCCTCTTCAGGGCAGCATCAACACTGTCAGAACAAATTAGGTAGGGCTGAGCTCACCCCTTCTGGCAGCTGGAAGGGTTTCCAAGGAATAAACCCCCAGCCCCATTTGCTATGGCTGTACCATCCATACCACACCAGCCATCCAGCACCCAGACAACCACCCAGATCATCCACAGGGCTTCTTTTGGATTGGCAAAATCCTCCAGGTGGGTGAGGCTCCCTCCCACCCCAAGTGCTGGCACAGTGAAGCCACGTGGGGTGCTGGTGACAGGACCAACCCAGGACGTGGCACCTGAGGGGTCTGCAGGACACAGCAGCAGGAAGGGGCTGCTCCCCTCCAGCTCCAGCTGGTCTCAGAGCGTGAGAGGAACCTGACAGCTGGGACAGGCAGAGGACACTGGGAGCCAGAGACCAAACATGCTTCACTGGGCTCCCAGCAGACTGAACTCATGTGTGGTGTGGGCTGCCCTCACCCCAGGTTCAGCAGAGCCTCTGAGCCAAAGGCTCCTTCTGCCAGCACCCACCTCTGCTCAGGCACGTTTTATTCACACAAGAACCTTTTTTTTTTGTCATAAAGTGCAAGAACTTTGCCTTTTACTGACTAGTCAACTAGAAGCATCACAGCCCTCAGAGCGAGGAGCAGCAGGCAGGGGAGCAACACCCCACGTTCAGGAGATCCCATACACCAGTCACTTCAGCAGGACCTCTGGCTCAGATATGGCCCTGTAGAGCACAAAACCCATCTCATCAATTTCCTCTTCCAACAGCCCGGAGAACAGGTTGATTTTGGGGTTGAAATAAGAAGGCAGGACTCCTTTCTCTAGTGAGGCCACCAGCTCCTCCAGCACCTGCTGGAACCTGTCAGCAAGGCTTTCCTCTGCCCAGTCCGAGGCAGTGTCACTGAGGTGCAGGATGACGTGGGTCACGGGGCTGCCACCCAGTTTGTGCAGGCTGGGCTGGCTCCTGCAGACGCCCTTCAGGATGCGCAGGCAGAGCTGCCGAGCCCCGGAGTCACCAGCATCCAGCTCCTTCACCCTCGAGACTTCTGCCTTGTAAAAGCTCTCCAGCCAGAGGTTTTCCACCAGTCCTTCAGGAGGAACAGACAGAAGAACCTTGTCCTCCATTTCCACCACTGGGAAAAGGGTGATGCTCAGCTCAACCTGATCGTGTTTGACTTCCAGCTTGAGCTCCCGGGAGGCCACCACGGGGTGGATGGCACAGCCCAGCAGGCCACCGATGGCAGGCCAGTTGATGGAGGCCACCAGCAGCTTGTGGAGGGTCTCGTTGATCACGCTGGAGGAGAGGTACCGGCCCACAATGAACCTGTCCCAGGGGCTGCACCCACGAGGGAAATACCCCAGATCGATCCTCTTGATCATCCAGTACTGGGGGTTCCTCACCACGGTGTCCTCTCCAGAGATGAGGCTCCAGATCCCGGTGTCAAGGACCACTGGGAGCATGAGGTGGATGTGGTCAGCTGCCAGGACCTCCAGGCCATCGAGCAGGGCCCCGCTGAGGAAGAGGCGGCCGAAGGGCAGCTCTGGGAACTTGCTCCGCAGGAAGTTCTGCAGTTGGGTGCAGATGCTCCTGGCCAGCTGTGGGACAAGGGACGCTTGGATCTCGGGCACAGCCAGCTGGCTGCTGTGGGAGAGGAGCTTCTCCTGCAGCGTGAGGCAGCGCAGGGGGCTGGGCTTCACCTGAGGATCCCCCAGAGGGGCAGAGCAGTCCCTGGTGTCTGTGAGAAGGGAAAGGAGAAGTCACAGCTCTGAGCACATCACCTGAAACCCTCAGCAGCAGAGGGGAAGGCATGAGTGGGGTGCCCAGCTCTCAGCCCACTCCTCTGGAGGTGACACTAACCTCACCAAAGGCCCTCATTAAGCCCACTGATGTTAAAAGCATTTCTCAGCCATGCAAAGCCCAAACCAACCCCAAAACCTGACTGTTCCCAGCCTCACTCCTCAGGCAGAGATGGGAACCAGGCAAAGGATTTGCTGCCAGGGTTGGAGAATCACAGAACAGGCTGAGTTGGAAAGGACCCACGAAAATCATCCAACTCCTGGCCCTGCGGACACCCCAACAATCCCACCCGTCCCTGAGTGTTGTCCAAATGCTCCTGGAGCTCAAACAGCCTTGGGGCCATGACCATTCTCTGGGGAGCATAGTCAGTGCCCCACCACCCTCTGGGGGAAGAACCTTTTTCCTAAAATCCAGCCTAAACCTCTCCTAAAACAGCTCCTGCTGTTCCCCCATGTCCTGTCACTGGTCATGAGAGAGATCAGTGCTTGCCCCTCCACCTCCTCACATGAGGATCCCACAAACAATCCTGCTCTGGGTCCAGTATCTCAGGACATGCCCTGGACCAAGCTGGGCCAGTTTCCCAGTTGGAAAAACGCCATCTCCATGGGCAGCCAGACAAGGCAGCCTTTGTCTGCAGCAGCTCCCAAGCACACCTTCCTACAGGCAGAGCTGACCCAGAAAAAGAGCACAGCCACCACTGCTCCAGAGGAAACAAACCCAAACAGCCCCCACCCTGCAGCACTGGCTGGGGTACCCCAGCTGTCATCAGAGCTCCTGTTTCCACAGGCATTGCCTAAAATGGGGCCATGGCTCGGGAGCCTCCCAGGAGGGCAGGCTCAGTCGGGTCGGCTTTCCGGACGCTGAGCTAAAAATATCACGGAGCTCGCAGCACGGCCACCCGGAGCACACCAAGGTGATCTTCCTGGCTGGGCACTGGGAGCCTCACCTGGCACCAGAGGCTGAGCTGGAAAGAGCAGAGGCTCGCTGAGGTCTTCCCTTCTCTGCTTCTTGGGGGGTTTTGGTGTTGTCTTGATCAGTGCCAAGTCCTGCCAGCTCTCCTCCAGGGACTTCTGCTCAGCTTTGGGATCGCCCTCATCCCGAGGGCTGGTGGCTCGGTCGATCAGCTGGAGGGAAGGAAAACCCACGAGGACAAGTTGTTATCTTTGTTTTCCATGAATTATGGGTGACAACAGCCCCTCTGGAGCACACACATGGGGGGACAGCCCCAGTCAAGGCTTCTACTCAGAAAAACACCCAGTTTGGGGGGCCACAAATGCACACATCATCTTCCTGCAGGTTTCACATGGCAAACAGATACCCAAATACAAATTAAGGCCCAGACTTTTGGGATGGGATACTGGACCCCAAATGCTCCAGGCAAAAGGAGCATGGATACATGGTCCCATAGGGTGGGAGCAGGCAGCTCCACACCCACGGCACTGCCACCAGCACCAGTGGCATTTGTGCCATATGCAAGGAACCAGCTCAGGAGCAGACATTGAAGTTTGGGGCACATCTTGCCACACCACATTGCGGCCAACCCAGCTCTCCTGGGCATCTTCCCGTGCTCTGATCCCTGCCCCAGCCTTACCCTCTTGACGGCCAGCGTGGCGATGGCCAGCACAGCCGCGCCGCTGACGCCCAGCACCAGCCTGGCGTTGGCCAAGAGCACATCGAACACGCTGCCCAGCCCGTCGATGACACTGCCCAGCCCGCCGTTCTCCTGCCGCCGGCCCCGCTGCTGCCAAAACGCCGCCATGGTCGCCCTGCGGAGAACAGGAGTGTCACCCTGGGCTGGAAAATCTGTCCCATCGGGACAGGCACAGCCGCAGGGCGGGAGGGTTCGGGGAACCAAGGGTTCCGCTGGCCCGCTTTCCTCCGGGACAAAGGCTCCCGCCGCCGCCGGGACACCTGGGTGCGGCGAGGGAGCAAGGGTCACCGGGGAAGGGACACCCCAGGGAAGGAAGGGACACCCCAGCGAGCGGGCACCGCCGGGAAAAGACGCCCCAGGGAAGGAAGGGACATCCCGAAGAAGGGCCACCCGCTCCCCACCCGGCCCTACCGGAAAGCCTCGCGGGGCACCGGCGGCGCTGGGGCGGTACCGCGGGAAGGGAGCCCCCCCCGTCCCCACTGACCGAGGGGAGGCGGCACCAGAACCGGGACTGGTACCAGAAACGGGACCAGAACAGGGACCGGGACCAGCCCGGCCCGGCCCGGCCCCGGCGCTGCCCCCGCGCGCCCCCGCCCCGCGCTCACCGCGCGCCCCCGGCGGGGCCTCAGCCAATGGGGGCGCGGCGCGGCGAGGCCCCGCCCACCCCCGCGCGGAAGTAGCTCCCGGCCCCGCCCCATCCCGGTGCGTCACGGCCGGGGCGGGCCCGGGGGCGGGGCCTGCGGGGGGCGGAGCCTGTCGGGGCGCGGTGCCGCCGCCGGGTCCCCCCGCCCTTCCGCCATGGCGGCCACCGGCGTCCTGCCCTTCGTCCGCGGCGTCGATCTCAGCGGCAACGACTTCAAGGTGCGGGGGAGCGGGAGCGGGGGGCAGCCCGGCACACAGGGCTCCTGCGGGCCTGCGCTCCGCGGGGTTGTCAGGCCTGGCTCGGCTCCTGGGGCGGGGGAATCCCGGCCCTGGCCCCGCTCGGGGTGGGTGACCTGGGGCAGTCCCGGTTCCACCCCGTGGGCACTGCGGGGGTGGGCGATGCTTGACCACCATCGAGCCGCTATGGTGGAGCAACCCCACCCCCAGGGAGACAGGTGATCCCCGAGCCTCCAGCTCCCAGTCCCACAGGACAGGGCGATCCCGGCTCCCAGTCCCACAGGACTGGGCATTCCCGGTTCCTAGTTCCAGAGGACTGGGCGATCCCAGCTCCCAGTCCCACAGGACTGGGCATTCCCGGTTCCTAGTTCCATAGGACTGGGCGATCCCGGCTCCCAGTCCCACAGGACTGGGCATTCCCGGTTCCTAGTTCCAGAGGACTGGGCGATCCCAGCTCCCAGTCCCACAGGAGTGTCCATGGGTGTCCATGGTCCCCATCTCCCAGTCCCCTAGGAATGCTCGATCCCTGTCTGCCAGCTCCCAGTACCCTAAGACTGGGTGATCCCAGCCCTCTAGTTGCCAGTTTTATGTGACTGGGATAATTTTATTGGGTAATCCCAATCCCCACAGCTCCCAGTCCCTGAGGACTGGGCCACCATGACCCCACAGTTCCCAGTCCCATAGGACCGCTCGGTGCCAAACCTCCCATGACCACAGAGCATCAATCAGACTGAGGTCCCCAGACCCTAATCCCATGGGACAGGTGTTTTCCTCACCCTCCTCCTCCTCTGCAGGGTGGATACTTCCCGGAGCACGTGAAGGCGATGACGAGCCTGCGCTGGCTGAAGCTGAACCGCACGGGGCTCTGTTACCTGCCCGAGGAGCTCGCTGCCCTCCAGAAGCTGGTGAGCCCCGTGTTTGGGATGGAATGGGGCTCCCCTGTCTCGCTGGGGATCCCTGTGTGATCCCTGATCCCTGCCAGCCTCGAGGCTCAGCAGCAGATGCTTTGGTGTCTAATAATAGCACGGGGCCACAATGTGTGGTTGAAATGAGATGCAGGAGCTGTCAGGAGTGGGGTTGGGATGGACTTGCAGTCAATTTTACCTTGTTTCCCTTGAAAAGCAGATTAAAAACCATGCTTAGATCCTCTGTCCTGTAGCAAAAGGGAAGGGTGATGGTCACAATGGAAAGGATCAAGGATTTTGGGGCTTTTTTTTCCTTCTCCTTTGCCAAAGTATACAAAAAGCAGGAGCTGGCAGCTGCCTGGCTTTGTTTTTTGGGTAGCTCTACTAGGCCATGGGTGGAGTCGTGGCTCAGCTTGGCTTTGGTGGTGTCCACAGCACATCAGGGACCTCATCCTGTCAGTGTCAGACAAACTGAGGGCTTTAAATGCTGCCAGAAATCCCCATCCCCGTGCCAGGTGCAGGGAATCCCTCCCTGCTGCTCGGAGCTGTGCTCCCACCAGCCCTGCCAGGAGCTCAGGGGCCACAGCAACACTGAAAAAATGAAATCCTGGCATCCCTCCCACAGCCTGCCAATTCCTTGTGTTCCTGAGCAGGCAACAGCCGGGGCTGGGGATGCTCAGAGGAAAACATTTCCCCAGGGAAATTCCTCCTACCCCAGCAGTGCCCACGTCTGCCAGATCACCCAGAGAGGTGTTTCCAAGGACTGGGATCTGTTTGCACGGGGACTGTGTGGGCCAGCTCAGTGGCATCCCAGAGCACCCCAAACCCTACAGCAGGGCTGAGGTGTCCAGCCAGGGCTACCCCAGGGAATGAGGGGTGTGGAGGCAGCACAGGCACGCGGCGCCAAACAACCAGTTTGGGACTGGGAGTGTCCCAGCAACTCTGTGTGTGACAGGGCTTCACAAGTCCCCAACTCTCTCCTGGGATGGAGGAGCCTCCACATCAGTGTGGGGGCCCAGCTCTTGCCCTTCACAGCTCCAGCTCCTCTCTCTGCTCACTGGGGCTTGTCTGGGGCTTCCCTGCAGGAACACCTCTCCGTGAGTCACAACAGCCTCACCACGCTCCATGGAGAGCTCTCCGGCCTGCCCTGCCTCCGGGTGAGTGCCCCCCTCCTGCTCAGGGGTCCCCAGGCACCTCTGGGATCTCAGGGCACACAAGGATCATACCTGGGCACCCTGGGGGCTCAGCAGGCAGCTGCATTCCTGCCTCTCTCCCCTTTGCAGGCAATTGTGGCTCGTGCAAACAGCCTGAAGAACTCAGGAGTCCCTGATGACATCTTCCAGCTGGATGACCTCTCAGTGCTGGTGGGTGCAGAGTCTCCTCAGCTGATGCAGGAGCCAGCTCAGACTCCTGGATTCTATTCCTGCACCTTGGTGGCTCCTTGGGAGCACCAGTCCCGAGCCCATGGCTGAGCTCCAGGGAAGCTGGCTGTCAGCAGGATGACCCTCTGGCAATGCCTCCTTTAAAGGCTGATGCCATGGATGGGTTCCCTGGGTTGTCTGTGTGCTGGTCCAGCTCCTGCTGTGCCCCTGGAGATATCCCCCAGTGCTCAGCTTTGGGCATGGGGCAGAGGGTGACAGCTGCTTTGTGCTCCCATTTTCCCAGGACCTGAGCTACAACCAGCTCACAGAGTGTCCCAGGGAGCTGGAGAATGCCAAGAACATGCTGGTCCTTAACCTTGGCCACAACAGGTGGGTCCAGACTAGGGTGACACTCTCCCTTTCCTGGCCCTGGCCACCTCTCTTGGTGGCTTTGCTCTGGGTCCCAGTCCCTGCCCCTCTTCAAGGGAGAACCAGGGCTGGTGCAGATCCTAGGCAGTCCTGAATTTCCCCATATCCCTACAGCATCGACACCATCCCCAACCAGCTCTTCATCAACCTGACGGACCTGCTCTACCTGGACCTGAGTGACAACAAGCTGGAGAGTCTCCCACCCCAGATGAGGCGCCTGGTGCACCTGCAGACCCTCATCCTCAACAACAACCCCCTGCTGCACGCACAGCTCCGGTACAGCCCCGCTCCCCGGGCTGCCTGCCAGTCTGGCAGGGATGGCACTGAGCTTCCTGCTCCATGCTGATGCTGTCTCTGCCCTGTGGCTCTCCCTGGTCCCCAGGCAGCTCCCGGCAATGACAGCCCTGCAGACCCTGCACCTCCGCAACACCCAGCGCACGCAGAGCAACCTGCCCACCAGCCTCGAGAGCCTGGTCAACCTGGCAGGTGGGACCAGGGCATCCAGCCCCACAGAGCCCTCCAGGGGCTCTCCCAGCCCCATGTTGGTCTGGCTGGTGGTGTCACCCCGTTGTCTCTTTCCTCAGACGTGGATCTGTCCTGCAACGACCTCAGCCGTGTCCCTGAGTGTCTCTACACCCTGGGCAGCCTGCGGCGCCTCAACCTCAGCAGCAACCAGATCACAGAGCTGTCCCTCTGCATCGACCAGTGGACCCAGCTGGAGACTCTCAACCTGTCACGCAACCAGCTCACCTCCCTACCTGTATGTCCCTGTCCTTGTGTGCCATCCCTGCTCATGTTTCCATGGCTCTCCCTCACCCCACCATCTCTTCTTTCCCCAGTCGGCCATCTGTAAGCTGACCAAGCTGAAGAAGATATACCTGAACTCCAACAAGCTGGATTTTGATGGGATCCCCTCAGGCATTGGCAAGCTTACCAACCTTGAGGAGTTCATGGCAGCCAACAACAACCTGGAGCTCATCCCTGAGAGCCTGTGCAGGTAAGGAACACACAACTGGATCTGCTGTGTCCCCGAGAGGGAACGCAGAGGTTGTATGGTCACAAGTCACCCTGGGCTGGCATGTCACAGCATCACTGTCCCACAGGTGCTCCAAGCTGAGGAAGTTGGTGCTGAACAAGAACCGCCTGGTGACGCTGCCAGAGGCCATTCACTTTCTGACAGATGTGGAGGTAATCACCCAGAACTTCTCTTCCTTGGGCTGGCTCCACCACAGCCCCAGCACCTCCCTGGGATCCCAGGGCTGGAGGGTGGGCTGCATGAGGCGAGGGGAGCTCAGGTCCAACACCTGTAATCTGCCACATGGCTCAGCCCAGGCAGACCATGGATTCAGGGCTCCTTCCATATCTCCTCACCTCACTGAGGTCTGGAGTGCTCCGGAGGTCTCCATCCCATGCCACATTCCCAAATGTCCCTGTGAGCGTGTACTTCACTGTGCCCTGCTTGGCAGATCCTGGACGTGCGTGAGAACCCCAGCCTGGTGATGCCCCCGAAGCCGGCGGATCGATCCTCGGAGTGGTACAACATCGACTTCTCCCTGCAGAACCAGCTCCGCCTGGCCGGAGCCTCCCCGGCCACCGTGGCCGCCGCCGCCGCGGGTACGTGCGTAGGGATGAGGGCACGCCTTCCCTGCCTCGGCACAGCCCTGGGAAATGAGCCCTACTCCACAGGGTGCCTCTCACCCCATCCCTGTGTCCCCAGGGAGCAGCACCAGGGACCCGCTGGCCCGCAAGATGCGGCTGCGGCGGCGCAAGGACTCTGCCCAGGATGACCAGGCCAAGCAGGTGCTGAAGGGGATGTCAGACGTGGCCCAGGAGAAGAATAAGAAGATAGAGGTAGGGTCTGAGGTGGGAGAGTGGGCCCTGGCCTTCCTTGGGTGCCAGCAGGGTTCTGGTGTCCCGAATTTGAGCTGTTCCTGTCCCACAGGAGAGTGGGGAGGCGAAAGCGCCAGACCTGAAGACACGGCGCTGGGACCAGGGCCTGGAGAAGCCACAGCTGGACTACTCAGAGTTCTTCAGCGAGGATGTGGGGCAGCTGCCTGGCGTCTGTGTCTGGCAGATCGAGAACTTCGTGCCCACGCTGGTGGATGAGGCTTTCCATGGCAAGTTCTATGAAGCCGACTGCTACATCGTGCTCAAGGTACCTGGGGAGGACCAAGAGTCCCCTACATCCCCTGCCTGGAGCTGCAGCCATCCCATCTCACACCCTTGTCCTTCCAGACCTTCCTGGATGAGAATGGTTCCCTGAACTGGGAGATCTACTACTGGATCGGGCAGGAGGCCACGCTGGACAAGAAGGCCTGTTCTGCCATCCACGCCGTCAACCTCCGCAACTACCTGGGGGCTGAGTGCCGCAGCATCCGGGAGGAGATGGGCGATGAAAGTGAAGAGTTCCTTCAGGTCAGGCCAACCCCCAGCTCCCCTGTAGCCCCCAGCCCCTCCTGTCCCACCCTTACTCCCTCCCTGCCCCCAGGTCTTTGACAATGACATCTCCTACATCGAGGGTGGCACGGCCAGCGGTTTCTTCACCGTTGAGGACACGCAGTATGTCACCAGGTACAGCTGGGGACAGGGGCTGGGGGGTGTGTGGGGCAGGCAGTGCCCCATGTCCCACCTTGGCTGTCCCTTCCCCAGGCTCTACCGTGTCTATGGGAAGAAGAATGTCAAGCTGGAGCCGGTGGCACTGAAAGGGACATCGCTGGACCCCCGGTGAGTGACCAGGGGACAGAGGGTCCTTGCTGAAGGTTCAGCAGGGTCCACCTGAGACATTATAGCTGCAGTTCTGTGGTGCAGAACCATGCCAGCACTATGCCAGCACGTTTCTACCAGAGTATGCATTCAAACCCCACTTGGTACCCTGCAGGGATTCCCAGGATGGGGAGGATGCTCAGCACACCCCATTCTCTCCTGACTCCTCTCACCTCTCTCCACCAGGTTTGTTTTCCTCCTGGACCATGGCCTCGACCTCCTGGTGTGGCGTGGGAGCCAGGCCACGCTGAGCAGCACCACCAAGGCCAGGTAGGGCTGGTGGGGGTGCCGGGGGTGTGGGGAGCCCAGCTGCCATCTCACCTGCTCCCACTGCAGGCTCTTCGCCGAGAAGATCAACAAGAACGAGCGGAAGGGCAAGGCAGAGATCACACTGCTCACCCAGGGCCAGGAGACCCCCGAATTCTGGGATGTGCTGGGGGGGCAGCCCGAAGAGATCCGACCCTGTGTCCCTGATGACTTCCAGCCCCACAAGCCCAAGCTGTACAAGGTGGGGAGCTGCATCCATAGAGCCACCAGCCCTGCTGGGGTCCCCACTCACCTCTGTCCCCATTCCCTCTGCAGGTCGGCCTCGGTCTGGGCTACCTGGAGCTTCCCCAGATCAACTACAAGCTCTCTGTGGAGCACAAGAAGAGGCTGAAGGCTGATCTGATGCCAGAGATGCGCCTGGTAGGCTGGGGCGGGGAGGTTCTCCCAGTCTGACCAGTGAGACTGGTTTCATGCCCCTCTGCCTCCAGCCATGCTCTGGGAGAGGGAGGTTCAGCCAGCAGCGCCTGGCTGGGGGATGCTCTGCTCTGTCAGGAGCAGGCAGGAAGGGTGTTTTCCAGCTGGGAACACCTCCAGGTGCCTGACTCCCTCTTCCTGGGGTGCCCTCAGCTGCAGAGCCTGCTGGACACCAAGAGTGTGTACATCCTGGACTGCTGGTCTGACGTCTTCATCTGGATCGGGAGGAAGTCGTCGCGGCTGGTGCGGGCGGCGGCGCTGAAGCTGAGCCAGGAGCTGTGCACCATGCTGCACCGGCCCAAGCACGCCATGGTCACCAGGAACCTGGAGGGCACCGAGTGCCAGGTAGGGCCTGCACCCCTCAGGTGGGTGCTGGGTGCCTGGGAGGGGGCTGTGGCTGGGGGTCTGTTACCTACTCCCCAGTTTACACCTTGAACATCAGAAGTTGTTCAAGGAATGACTGGAGGTGGCACCCAGTGCTCTGGTCTGGTTGATGAGGTGGGGATCAGTCACAGCTTGGACTTGATGATCTCTTAACAATTCTGTGATGCAGGTGTTCAAGTCCAAGTTCAAGAACTGGGATGATGTCCTGCGGGTGGATTACACCCGGAATGCCGAGACAGTGCTGCAGGACGGCGGCCTGGCGGGCAAGGTCCGCAAGGATGCTGAGAAGAAGGACCAGATGAAGGCCGACCTTACTGCGCTCTTCCTGCCCCGCCAGCCCCCCATGCCCCTCAGCGAGGTAGGGCTGGGGATGCCCGTGAATCCCCCATGGCGTGGGGCTGGGTGCTGCTGGAGGAGCTGGGGTCTGACACAGCATTTGGGGCCACAGGCAGAGCAGCTGATGGAGGAGTGGAATGAGGACCTGGATGGCATGGAGGGCTTCGTGCTGGAGGGCAAGAAATTCACTCGCCTGCCTGAGGAGGAGTTTGGCCACTTCCACACCCATGACTGCTATGTCTTCCTGTGCAGGTGACACCTGGCTTGTCCTCTCTCAGGGACTGCTGGACCACCTTGTCCCCATCCCTCACATTACTGTTCCTATCCTCAGGTACTGGGTGCCAGTGGAGTACGAGGAGGATGAGGAGAAAAAGAAGAAGGGTGAAGGCAAAGGGGAAGAGGATGGTGAGGAGGAAGAGGAGGAGAAGCAGCCTGAGGAAGATTCCCAGTGCATCGTCTACTTCTGGCAGGGCCGGGAGGCCTCCAACATGGGCTGGCTCACCTTCACCTTCAGCCTCCAGAAGAAGTTTGAGAGTCACTTCCGCGGCAAGCTGGAGGTGACACACTGGGGGTTACACAGGGGTGTCAGCTTTGCTTCTCTACCTGCCCCTCAGGCTGAGGCAGGGGACAGTAGCAGAGAGGGGAGCTGGCAGGGAGGTGCAGCTGTGTTTGGAGCTGTGTTTGGGCAGTCCCTCTGCCCCTTGTGACACGCCCCCCTGTGCAGGTGGTGCGCATGACCCAGCAGCAGGAGAACCCCAAGTTCCTGTCGCACTTCAAGAGGAGGTTTGTGATCCACCGGGGCAAGCGGAAGGAGCGGGTCAGCACCCCCCAGCCCAGCCTGTACCACATCCGCACCAACGGCGGCGCCCTCTGCACCAGGTCAGTGCCCCAGGGCTGCTCCCTGCCAGCAGCACCCAGGGCTGCCACATCCAGCTGGGATTCCTGCTGCTGGGCACAGCTGATGGGTCTCACACTGATTTGTGCCTCGGGGGCTCCGTCTCCAGGTGCATCCAGATCAACACGGACGCTGCTCTGCTCAACTCTGAGTTCTGCTTCATCCTCAAGGTAGTGCTGGTGGCTGAGTATCCTCAGGGCTGCCTGGGTGCCCTCCTGCCCCCCTGGGCAGCCCTGACTCCTCTGTCCCCCAGGTTCCCTTTGAGAGCACGGACAACCAGGGCATTGTCTACACCTGGGTGGGCCGGGCAGCTGACCCTGATGAGGCCAAGCTGGCTGAGGACATAATGAACCACATGTTTGATGATTCCTACAGCAAACAGGTGAGCAGGGCTTCTGTGCCACCTTACCTGGGTGACAGTGACCACCTGGGCCACACTCAGCCTTGTTCCTGGCCTTTCAGGTCATCAATGAGGGAGAAGAACCCGAAAACTTCTTCTGGGTGGGCATTGGGGGCCAGAAGCCCTATGATGAAGATGCTGACTATATGAAGCACTCACGGCTCTTCAGGTGGGCACTGGCTCCAGTCTGTGCTGCTTCCCTTCCTCCTACAAAGCCCATCCCCCTTGGGAACCAAACAGCCAAAACAGCTGCTCCATCACATTCCTTGCCTCTACACGAGCCAAGTTATAATAAACTCATACCTGATGCTGTCCCTGTCCATCTCCCTGCAGATGCTCCAATGAGAAAGGTTATTTCTCCGTGTCAGAAAAGTGCTCGGATTTCTGCCAGGATGACCTGGCTGATGATGACATCATGCTGCTGGACAATGGGCGGGAGGTGAGCTGGGGCCATGAGGCTGTGCTGGGCCCAGATCTTCCAGTGGCTCTGTGGGCTGAGCCCAGTTCTGATCCTTTCTGCAGGTCTACATGTGGGTGGGCACCCAGACCAGCCAGGTGGAGATCAAGCTGAGCCTCAAGGCGTGCCAGGTAAGACCTCCCTCCATGCTGGGACTGTGTGAGGGAAGATCTGGGAAGATTTGGGCACTTCCTTCTCCCCTGGAGGCCCTGATTTGGGTGGTGCAGAGCTCTGGGCTGGGGAATACCAACCCTGGAGGTGGGTGAGCCCCAGGGCAATGCTCTGCCCCAGGTGTACATCCAGCACATGCGCTCCAAGGACCCCACACACCCCCGCAAGCTGCGGCTGGTGCGGAAAGGCAACGAGCCCTGGCCCTTCACCCGCTGCTTCCACGCCTGGAGTGTGTTCCGCAAGCCGCCCACCTAAGGGCTGGGGGCACGCGCTGCTCCGGCCACTGCCCCCGGCACGGCTGCGCCAGCGCCAGCTCAGCCCGCACCGCCTCCCCCGAGCCAGGGATCTGGGGCTGTCCCTCCGTCCCCCCTTCTGTGCTGTGGGCCCCTGGCACACCCTGCGTGGGGATGCTGCTGCCCCAAACCAGTGCCCAGCTCGCCCTGTCACTGGGGGACAGGAGTGACTCCCAGTTTGGGTGGGAGGATGCTTTGCTAAGGAGAACTGGGGGGAGTGAGGGGCTCTCAGCCCTGGGCCTTACAGGTGGTCCCTGCTGTCCTGGGGATGGACCCTCAGCAGGGATCAGCCCATCTGGATCATATCAATAAAGGCTGTTTTTCTCACCTCGACACTGTCCCAGGCTCTGGTTCCCCCCCAACCCTGATCGTGCCCCTCTGCAGCTCAGGGGAACCCCAGCACTCACCTGGCTCCAAGGCTCAGCAAACACCTGCAGCCTAGGCAGTTGATATTAAATGCTTTATTTTCAATATTAAAAACCAGTATTTTTAATAACTAAACAATGCTAAATTCATCTTAGCAAAAAAAAAAAAAAAAAAAAAAAAGAGGTTGGGGGTGGGAGGGGGGTTCTACCAGGGACGCTACAGCCCCGGCCTCGGCCGGCAGCAACAGAGCCCGAACCCCCCCAGCCACACACGTACCGCAGGAGAGCCCGGGGGGCCACAGCTCCCCACAAGGAGAGGGGCAGGGCCAGCTGAGCCCCGTGGGAACAGCCACCGTGGGCCAGGGGACAGAGCCGGCGCCACCACAGCCCCACAGGAGGACGAGGCCAAGCTCGGAGCTCAGGGGGGATTTGGCACAGTGAGACCCCCAGGGTGGGGCAGCCCAGCCTGGGGCAGGAGGGGGCTGGGGCAGCCCCATCTGCCCTCCCCCAGCACCAACACGAACCAGGAGTCGGTGTGTAATTCCACAGCGTGATCCCATCCCAAACCCACCCTGTGGCAGGAATTAGTGTCAGAAAAGAGCAGCAGGCTCAGAGCCCAACCTGGAGAATAGCCCTTGGAGAAGCCACTAAGAGAAAAAGGCCACCTGTGACCCCCCAGCGTGCCCCTCCTCGGGCTGCTCGAGGCCTCTGCTGCCCACCTGGGAGCCAGGGGATCCCTGGGGACAGTCCCTGTGTGGCAGCCAGAGCCTCCTGGCAGGCAGGGAACAGGGCTGTAAACTGCAGGGAGCCGGGCATGTAAACACAGACCAGGGTATGGGGGGGGCCGTGCCCAGGGGCTTCTGACCCCCCCACTGCCCCAAGGGACCAAAATTGGGGGACAAGGGGGGGGTCCAAAAGCCCCAGCCCTCCCCGTGGAGCCGGGGAAGCAGCAGCATCCCCCAGGAAGGGGGCTCTGGAGCAGTGGGGACAGTGACACTCCACCGTGTATAAAAACAGGAACTTATCTTCCCCGGGAAGAGTTTGTGGCCCACGGCGCTGGCTCGGGGGCCAGGGGGGCACGGGGCCGGCGGCCGGGCGGGAGGTGTGCGGGAGTGCCGGAGCCGGGGCGCGGCCGGCGCGGTGTTAGAGAGGAGGCGAGGCTACGTTACAAGGGGAGGGGCGCGGGGGTCCAGTCGGGTCGCGCATCCCGGGAATCCGAGCACTGAGACGGGTCAAGGAGGCTGGCGATGCCTGTGGGCGAGGCAGCTCCTCAGAAGGAGGTGGTGGGGTCAGGACAGGCATTTCCCCTGATCCCCTCCTCCTCTACAAGCCCCCAGGATCATAACTCCATCCTCCCATAAAGGATCAGGAAGCCAGGGCACTGCACAGCTCCAAAGCCCACTCCCACCCCAAGGACCACCAGCCCCTCACAGACCTCACTTGATGAGGATGCCCGTGGGCCGCGCCTCGTCCTCGCTGGCGTTCCTCAGGTTCTGCTCTGCTTCCTCTGAGGACCTGGGGCAGAGCAGGGTGAGAGGCACTGCCACAGCCCCTCAGCACCGCTCACCCCATTCCCACCCCACTCACGCCAGGAAATCCTTCACTTCCTCCACGGTGATGTCCCCGGTGATGTCCAGCGGGTTCTCCATGCTGCTGTTGGGGGAGTCGATGGGGCCGGGCGAGAAGGCAGCCGGGTGCTCCACAGGGGACCCTGGGGAGTCATGGCACAGAAGGGTTGGGGACAGGCAGGGCACAGAGGCAGGCTTGGAGCAGGGCTGTGTGACCAGTGTGAGTGCAGGGACAGAGTGGTCACTCACGGTCGCTGTCCGAAGGCGAGTGCTGGCCCTCGGAGCTGCGCGGGACGTGGGTGCCGTTCGCCTGGGGCAGCTTCGGTGTCACCGTTGAGCTGTTGCTGGAAGGAAACAGGGAGAAGTTATGGCCAGAACCGGGGTCATGGGGTGGGTGTACAGAGGTTCCACACAGCAAAGCCCCCCACACCCACCTGAGGCAGGAGGTGTCCTGGAGCCGGGTGACCTCCAGCCTGCACAGTGGCTCCGTCACATTCCTGGCGCTCAGCGAGAAGCGCTCGAACTCAGATGGTGAAATTAAGTAGAAACCTACGGGGGGACAACAACGAGCCTCAGGAATCCCCCAGAGTGCTGCAGGTGAGGTCAGCATCCCATGGACACAGATGTCACCTGGTGGCCTCACCTTGGCCATGCTTGGTGAAGACACAGGAGGCAATGCCACTGATGTCCTCCTTACGGATGCAGCTGTAGTGGACCTGGGGCCGCAGGCTGGGCACGGTGAAGATGTGGATGTCCCCCAGGTTGGTGAGGCAGGCCAGGCAGTTTTCCAGCCGCTCCTCAGAGCCAGCACTGGCCAGGCTCACCAGGGCCACCTTCCGCACCCGGCAGCCCTCGTGTGCTGTCAGCTTGAACTTGGTCTTGGCACTCACTTTGGGCAGCGTGAACACCTGGGGGGGCAGGAGGAGCTGAGCTCAGGGGAGAACAGAAACCTGCAGGGTTTAGGGGGGCACCCTCCCCCTGGATTCACCACCCTAGAACAGGCATAGGAGTGCCCCCAAAACCTGACTTGTCACCTCCAGTCCCTGCGTAATGAGGACATCCAAAGAGGGCACAGGACATTTTGTGTCCCATCTCTACCACAGTGGGACGCAGAGCCCTGCACTCACCTTGAACTGTTCCTCGGAGGAGATGAGCATGGAGTGGCTGCCCTGCATGTCAGGGGCCTTGGCGAGGTCCCGAGACACCTCGTACGGCTCGGGCAGGGGGTTCCCCCGCCCGTCCAGCACCGCAATGGCCACCACCGGCGCCCGGTGCATCAGCTGGATCTCCTTCCCCAGCACCGCCTCCACCGCCCGCTCCGAGAACTTCTCCTGCGACGGCACCTCCAGGGCATAGGCGAACACCGACCCGGAGTTGGTCCCTGCCCACATGGTGGGGCCGTGGTGGGCGGCTGTGGGGGTGCAGCAGTGTCAGAACCCCCTCCCCACTGACCCAGCTTGGGGGCTTTCCCAGGGAGGGACGGGGGTCTCACCGTCACGGAGGAAGGTGTCGGCAAAGTAGAGGCACCGCACGACCCCCGAGAGCGAATCGTCGGCGGAGCGAGGCTCGATGCGCCGCTGCACCGGCGTCATCTCCACCTCGGGGGGCCCCGCCTGCTCCGCCAGCTGCGCGTTGGCCTCCTGCACCTGCGGAGGGACACGGGTCAGTCCCTGCTCGCTGGGGACAGCAGCTGCCACGGCGGCCCCCGCTCCCAGCCCACCTTGCTGGAGGGGCTGCTGGCGTTGAGCCTCTTCTTGCCCGACACGCGGCTCTTGCGGATGCGGCGGAAGGACTGGCGCAGCGACTTCTTGAGGGACTTCACGCGGGACAGGGGCCCCTCCATGGCCAGCGAGTCGTTGGGGTGCAGCGTACACCTGCGGACACCCACGCTGCTCAGCACCCGCCATGTCACTCCAGGGGTGCCCAGCACCGAGGTGCCCCCATACCTGGCCAGCACGGGGTTGCGCCGGTAGTAGTCGAAGAGCCCAAAGCCGTGGCTGGTGCCGAAGGCCACGAGGTTCCACTCGGAGTGGAGGGTGACGGCGGTGACGGCGGCGGGGGGCACGCACTGCACCAGCACGCTGGGCTGGAAGCCTGGGGGGAAATGGAGGGGCCCGTTCCGGGGGGCCAGCCGGTCGTGGCCCTTCCAGGTGAAGCCCTCACGGTCCTGCAGCAGATCCACGGTGGCCACGCTGACTGCATGCTCTGACTTCTCGTCGCTCAGCTCCATCACCAACACCTGCAGGGACAAGCACAGACAGGGGGACACACTGGACCCTCCCCCAGACGGCCAGCCCACTGCACAGCCAGGGCTAACCCAGGGTAGGAGCCCTTCAAGGACAACCACGAGGGTCTGCAGGGTCTGTAGCCCCCCTCATGCTGTGGGTACGCCAAGAGGTGCTCAGCAGGCCCTGCTCTGTCCTTGCCACCTTACCTGCCCCGCCGTGCCAGCCACCACCATCTTGGCCGTGTACTTGCAGAGCGCAATCTTCTGCACGCCCAGGCGCGGGTCATCGCTGTAGGGATCAAAGCAGCCCACCTGCGGGAGGGCACAGCTGAAGGGACAGCCAGGCCCCCGCACACAGCTGAGGGGCAGCCCCCCTGCACCCCCACATCCCTCCACCCGCCGTGGCACACGGCACACTCTGGGCACCACGCCCAGGAAAAGCCTGTCCCCACGCACCCCCTGGCTGTTTCCCCCAAGCTGGGGCAGACCCAGACAAGCGTCCCTTGTGTCCCCACAGTGCGTCACACAGCAGCTGTGCCCCGAGCCGGGGGACACGTCCCCGGGGCGCAGCCGGGATGGCTCCGGCAGGTGCACCCCCCGTGCCCAGCTCTGGGTCTGCCCCCTCCGGCGCTGGCAGAGCCGGGAGGGTGCTGAGGTCCATGGCAGTGTCGCCCTGCCCAGGGGACCTCACCTTGCGGAACGGAGGCCACTCCTCCTCGCCCGCCTGGTTGAGGCTGTCGTTGTGCTCACAGTCTGTCTGGAAGATGTTGGCGGTGCCCAGCTTGTAGAGGGGCTTCAGGGAGACCCCCGAGGCGTCCCAGAACCGCACCGTGCCGTCCTCGTGCCTGGGTGGGGGGGTCCTGTCAGCACAGGGCCCCAACATCTGCCCAGCTAACAAGAGCTGCCTCTGTGCTGGCAGCCACCATGCCAGAGGGGGGGACAGCGGGGGACAGCACAGCGGGTGGCACACTCATGCACAGCCAGAACAAGCAGGGGCAGCCCACTCGAGAAGAGGGAGTGGATGCCACCACCATCCCATCCCATCCCACTGCCCCACTGCAGGAATGGGTGTGGATGTGTACCCCACACATTTTGGGTTTCCCAGTCCCCCTCCCTGCTGCCAGCACACTCACCCAGTGAGGAGAAGCCCCCGCTGCATGGGCTCCTGGGCCAGGTTCTTTCCCCCATCAATGGGCCAAGCCTAGAGGGAGGGATGGAGAAGGGATAGAGGAAGGGATGAAGCCCTCTGGGCCATGCTGGAAGGGGCTCAGCTGGACCCCTCCCCACCACCCCCATCACTGACCACAGAGGATTGCCGGGGGCTCTGCTGCTCGCCCACACTGACGATCCTCTCCCAGAGCTTGAGGGGCACGTTGGAGACATGGCAGGAGCAGGTGATGGCAGAGGAGTGCAGAGGTGCCAGGTACGGGGCAGGGATGGTGGGCCAGCCTGGCGTCTGCAGGTCGATGGCCACCAGCTCCTCCTCCACCAGCACCACGAGGGCTCGGGGGTTCTCAAAGCCTGGGGAGGGGGGAGATGGCTGCTGCACGTGGAGATCCCCACACCATCACCCACTCCCCAAGGTGAGGACATACCTCCCTCGGGCACCTCTGCGCTCTGCACTGTGAAGAAGTCAATGACCCGGGAGGTGAAGTCGAGCGTGGCCAGGGTCTGGCCCTGCAGCACGCTGACACAGTGCCTGTCACCGTAGCTGGCCCGTGGCATCCCCCCACTGAAGATGATGAACGGGTTCCTGTGTGGGATGAGGCAGCTGCCATCAGACCCTGGACCCCCAACTTCCCCCTGTGCCCATGTCCCACCCACCTACCCTGACTCGCAGGTTCGCCAGAGGATTTTGCTGATGGCTTTGCAAGGGAACGGCCCTGAAAGAAGCACACCAACACTGTGGTTGTAGCACTGGGATGGAGCAGGATCAGCTCCAAACCCCAGAGCCCCCCAGACCCCCATCCTGTACCGTAGGGGATGGTGGACATGGCAGGCTGCTGGGTCCTCTGGCCGGTGCCGCTCACTGCCCACACCATGTACCCCCCATCGCTGTGGGAGCTGACGATGCTCTTCCCGCTCTGCTCCCAGGCCAGGCTCTCCAGCTGCTGTGGGGACACACGGGGGGCTCAGCACTTGGATGGGGACACACACACAGGGCCACAGCCCCACCAGCCCCAGGCCAGCCCCAGTACCTGGTTCCCCAGGAAGAGATGCTGGACAGCACGAGTGCTCTGCTCCCACAGGACCACCAGCCCCCGGCTGTAGCCGATCAGGAGCTGGCTGCCGCTGCGTGGGTGCTCCTGGATGGATTCCACGGGCCCCAGCGCCTTCCCGCAGCGGTACTCATCGGGGACGCTGCGGGGGGACACACACAGGGGGTCAGAGGTGGGCTGGGGGTGCTGGGCATGGGGCATGGGGCCTGCAGGGCTCTCACCTCTGCAGGATCTCATCTGGGAAGAGGGTTTTGTCCTCCAGCAGCGTCAAGGTGGGCAGGGTGACAAAGTACACGGCACCACCCTCAGTGCCCAGGCAGACCATGGCACCAGCAGCCATCGGCAGGACCACTGTCACCCGTGTGATGCCAGGGGAGCAGCTGGGGGAGGGAACAGAGGCTGCCTCAACACTGTGTTGGGTCTGGGGGAGCATCAAAGAGACCCCACACCTTTCCTGCTCCACTCCTTCATTCCCATCTCCATGAATTCAGGAGGACAAGGACAGCCTCAGTGCTGACAGCAATTAGAGCCATTAATCACCCCCGGGCCCTGCCAGCACCATAAAAACCCCAGAGCTATTCCCTGCACTCAGCATCTCAGCTGGGATCAGAGGAGCGTCTCAGTGGGGAAAACACCATCACGGAGAGGAGCTTGGCCAGCATCCCTCCCTCCCTCCCTCGCAGGCCGGCTGCTCCCCCGCACCATTCCCAGTTCCCAGTTCCCAGCTGGCAGCAGCATCACTGCGGCCGCAGCCCCGCGGGGGAGCGGCTCCAACTCCAATCCCCCCAGGCAAGTACTTAGCGCTGCCGGACCCTGGGCGGCCCGGGAGGCCGAAGCTGCGGGTCTCCTCCAGGTGGGAGCAGCCATCCTTCTGGCACACCTCCCACAGGTGCAGCGTGTTGTCATCCAGCAGCGACAGGAGCCAGCCCTGGGGATGGGGGGATGACAGTGGGGCATGTGAGGTGCTGGGGGGCTGCAGCCAGGTTCCTCCCCACTGCATCACCCACGTACCTGGCCGGGAAGGAAGTGCAGCTGTGTGACAGTAGCTGTCTCCTTGTGCAGGCCTGTCAGCTCCACACCTGGTGCACCATATCTGGGGGGGCCGTCAAAGAAACAACGAGGGTAGGGCCCCCCACCTCTTCCCCAGCAAAACTCAGGACCCTCCGAACTCCCTCAGGACACAGTTCTGCCTGCAAACACCAGTTTAGCCCCCTGTCCTCAGGGCAGAGCATTCCTGGCAGAGCATCCATGCCAGAGCCAGCCTTGCAAACACCACCCCTATCCAGGATCCACCAAGCCACCAACCACGACACTGTGAATCAGCCTGGGATCCACCAAGCACCTCCAGCTGGGACACCGCAGGTCAGGCTGGGATCCACCAGCCACCTCCCACCGGGCTGTCCCAGGTCAGGCTGCGGCCAACAGGCACAGCTGGGGTGGGTGTGCGAGAGGCACCGGCAGTGCCGGGGTGGGGTTCGGCATGCGCCGGCACAGCCTCACTCACCCGACTGGTCCCGGCTCCTTCGGTGACGCCGCTCGGCAGGAACCGCGGCAGGACCCGCGCAGTGGCTCCAGCACGGCACGGAGCACCCCGGTCTGGCATCCCCAGCACCCCCACACCCGGCCAGCTGCTCCCCCCCAGCCCAGTGTCACCAGCGCTGTCACATCTGGGCATGCCATGTGCTGGGGGTCCTTGCCCCTGGCCACCTTCTGGCGCCCCCGGCACAGGGAACCAGCCCAGCAGCTCTGCCCGGCCGGACAGGCAGGAGCTGTCTGGCAGTGCTGGGCACAGCTGAGCCGGCAGAGCCAGGTGACAGCCACGGAGTTTTGGGGAGAGCAGGAAACAAGGCATGGGAATGAAGCAGGGAGCACGCAGAGGGCTCTCGGTGCTACATGGATGGGGGATGCCATCCATCCTTACTCATTCTGGGGTCTTTCCCCACCCAAAATAGCGCCACAAGCTGAGAGCCCTCAGGGCAAGTGGCTCAGGCACAGCAGTGTCACCAGCATGCGATGTGGGTCCAAACACAGGGACCCCCAGCTGCCCCAGAAGACTCCCCAGGAGCTGGCTGCCCCTCAATTCCAGGCTGTCTGCAAGTGGATCCCCCAGCCCGGCCGGGGAGCACGCAGGGGTGCCCCCACTAACCAGTAACGCCAGTCAGGCCAGCTCCGGCTGCTGCCTCGCCCGGCCCCAGCTTCCCAACCTCCAGAAGCATCTTTTTGGCGGCAGCCAGAGCGGGGCCGTATAGGCACGGGGTACCACGCTGGGTACCACCCCAAAACCATCCCCGTTGAGGATGTTCAGGGCACCGCAACCTCATCCCCGCGGTGCCGGGAGCGGGGAGGCGCTCAGCTGGGACCAGCACCGGGGCCGGGCTGGCGAGTGGGGCGGGCGAGTGGGGCGGCCGGCGACGTCGCGGCCGGGCTGGCACCCGGGCGGCCCCGGCAGAACAAAACACGCCATCTTTGTGCTCTGGAGGCAGCGAGCCGCCGGCCTGGGGGATGGGGAGCGCGGCCGCCCCCCACGCCCCGACCCCGCTGCGGGCGCAGCCGCCCCCGCGCCCCCAGCCCGCATTCCTGCGGCGCGGGGCCCCCCGAGCCCGGGCCGCATCCAGCGCTGGCCGCTCGCCAGCAGTCCCTCTGAAGTCTCCCTGCACGCTGCCGCCAACAAAGCCCGGCCGGCCCCGCTCCGCGTCCCCCCCGCTTCGGCCCCCCACCCGGGACCGGGCTCCGCGCCCACCGCGGCCCCCTGTGCCCCCCCGAGGGCTGCGGGGATGAGGATGGACGGACAGGAGCCCCCCCGGGATAAGCGGGGTAACAGCAGTGAGGACCCCCCACTCGGGATGCGCCCCCACGGACGGCCGAGCCCCTTTGCCCCCCTCCTCCCGGCGTTTTGGGCGAGGTGGGGGTTTCTCCAGCCGCCCCCTCGCCGCCCGGGCCAGCTGCAGCACAGCTGGACGGAGCGATGGACGTCAGCCGAGTGGGGGCTGCCGGATGGGCCAGGAGCAGCACGGCCACGTCTCCAAGCATTCCCCGGGATGGGGACAGCCAGAGGAGGGAGTGCAGGAGGGTCCCGGAGGTCCTTACCTCCTGCTCATGGGGGAGGAAAAGGATACAGCTTGACGGCTCCCGCCTTGGTGCCGATGGCCATCACACGCAGCACGGGGTCGTAGGCCAGGGCGCTGGGCTGGCTGGGGAAGCCGTGCTCCACCGTCTGCCATGGGGACAGGCAGGTCAGAGCGGGACCCCCAAGCTCTGACACCCCCAAACTTTCCACAGCCGCCCCTCACCCCCACAGCTCCGATCCTGCACCAGCCTGAGCATCACCCCTGCCACGGGGGACAGAGAAGATGCTGCTCTGTCCCCCAGTGCCACCAAGGACGGCCCTGGGGAAGGGGGACATCACTCCTCACCCAGTTGCCACCCAGCACCCCAAAACCCAGCCCAACAGCTACACCAGGGGCCGCGGTAGGTCTGACCTTGAACACGCTGTCCCACCACCCGCCAGCACTTTGGGGATGGGACCCCCCTGCTCTAAACCCCCGAGGTGAGGACACCCCAGGAGAGGTGACCGGAGCCCCAGTGCGACATCAGCGGGCGGCAGAACCAGGCGAGCGGGACCTGCCAGCGCCGTCCCCGCCGGAGCCGCGTGTGGCCCGCGGGCACCTTCCCAAGGAAGTCCCGGCCATTCGGCGTGCCCGGGCTCGCCGGCTGGGGAGGGGCTGCCCCGGCAGCGGGGGGACGCGGGGGGCACCCACCGCCCCGGCCCGCGGCCAGGGGACCGCAGGGCTCCCGAGGGCAGCTCGGCTGAGCAGCGACGGCGCGATCAGACGATACGGAGCCAGACTGGCCGGATCCTGACCTGCTCCCTTTGTCTGGGGCATCCCAGAGAGGCGCAGCGGGGCGGCTTTCCGCACCCGCCGGCGGCAGCCGCTGTCACCCCAGCTCCTGCTCCCCTCCCAGGGGACACCTTCAGCAGCGTGAAAGCGTCCCCCGCCCATCCAAGGCGAGCCGGCACATCCCAGTGGCTCCCAACACGTCCAAGGGGCGAGGAAGTGGATGCTCGTGGGTGCCGACCCACGTAGGGTCGTACTGAATGCCCCGGGATGCACGTCGTGCTGGAGGAAGGAGCTGGGACAGCAGCAGCACAGGGACACCACAGGGATGCTTTAGGCCAGAAACCAACACGGTGACACCGACAAAGATTCCCCAAAAAGTGCTGTCCCAGTTCCCCAGCACTCCCGATCCCAAAGGGGGACCCGGCTCAGCCCCCCACCCGCAGCCCCCGCTCCCGCCCGCAGCGGGGCCGCATCCGGCAGGCAGTGCCGGCCGGCCAAGGCGCGCTCCCGGCCAAATTACAGCAAATCCCAGGCGGATCTGGAGCTCGGCAGGAAAAACAACCGTTAATGGGAGGCAGGTGGGCAGCCAGCGGCCCCAGAGCTGGGCTCTCCTCAGTCTCCCCCCAGGACATCCCACTGGCACAAACCCACCCTGGGCACTCGTTCGGGCAGGATCCGGCCGCGGGACTGTGCTCCCCAAAAACAGCGGGGCTCTGGCTGGGCTGAGCCTTGCACCCCGGCAGTGAGCTGGGGGCCGGGGCCGTGCTGGGCAGTGGGAGCTGGCTCTGACCCCTCACCATGGCACATCCCGACACCTCGCAGCCCGGTCCCGCTGTGGGACAGCCCGGGGGGCCCTCCGGTGCACGGCACCATCCCCAACATGAGTTGGGCAAGTATCCCACAGCAGTGCCAGGATGCTGCCGAAGGATGGACTGATGGCTTGGGCTCATCCAGGGGCCACTGCCAGTGTTTCCACGGCAGAAGGGTGGTCCTAACGCCATGGCGGCTCTGGGACAAGGCACCAAGTCCCAGCTGGGCACCCGCTGGCACAGCCCGATGTCCCGAGGGAAGGCTCTGGCACCCCAGAGCTTGTGGAGTCGCACCAGGGTTGTTTGATGAGCTTGGGGGTCTCTCCCGCCTCAGATGAGGGGGGCAAGTGGGAAAACTCGAGGGAGGACAGGGGCAAGCACTGACCTCTCATGTGCCCCCAGAATCACATCTTTGGGGTGCCAAGGAACCCCAAGCCCAGAGGGTCGCTGCCACAGCCTTTCCTGCTGACACAGAGGGTCCAGCTCCCCAGTATCCCACCCCTGCGGAGACTGGGGTGAGGGGCTGAACCCCGCAGGGGAGATGCAGCCAGGGATGCTCCAAGGCCAGACAGGGTGCGGGACCATGGGTCACCCCAAAACGCCCGTGAGTGAGGCCTGGGCAATCCACGGGACACGGGGAGCACGGGAATCGGGGCATTCCAGGGAACCCCTCCCAAGAGGGGCTGGTGAGGGGGTTCATCCTCTCCCGGAGTGACCCCCTGCACCGCACGGGGCGGAGCGTAGCCCCCTCGCTCCGCACCCTGGGGCGCATCCCGCACCCGGGGCTCCCGGTACCCACTCCCGGGGGTGCATCCTCCCGGGGCGGCCCAGCAGCGACTCCCGGGGTCCCCGGGCCAGGCAGCCCTGCCCTTTCTGCGTGCCCCTTCCCCGGGAGCGGGGAGGTCCCGGTGCGCGGCTCCCGCGGGGGTTCAGCCGGTCCCGGGGGGCGGTGCCCCGCACGCTGCTCGCCTCCCCGCGGGCAGCATCCCGCCGGGGTACCGGAGCCCCGCGCCACCGGGGGGCTGCCCGCACGCCGCACCCTGCCCGGCACCCCCGGTGCCTCCCGGTGGTCGCCGCCCCCCGGGATCCATCGCCGCGCCCGTCGCTCGCCCCAGACGCACCTTGCTGAAGGCGAAGAGGTCGTGGCGGATGCGGTCGCGGTGCGGGTCGGCACCCTGCCGCCGGAACCGAAACTTCATCATGGTTGGGCCGGCGGCGGCGGCGGTGGCGCGGTACCGGGCGGGGCGGGCGCGGCCGGCGGTCCCGGGGCCGGTCCCGGGGCGGCGGTGGCGGTGGCGGGGCCGGGGAGCGGCGCGGGGCGGGGCCGGCAGGGGGCGCGGTGCCGGTGCGGGGTCCCCGGTGCCGGTGCGGGGTCCCGGTGCGCGCGCCCGCCGAGCCCGGGCAGGCACCGCCGCGGTGGGGGCGGGGCGGAACCCTGACTGACAGCTCCGCCCGCCAATCACCGCGCGGCAACGCGCGCCGCGCGCCGCGGCCCCGCCCACCCGTGATGCGCCTGCTCCGCCGCCGCTGCCGATGGGAGATGTAGTCGTGCAACTCAACGCCCTCTGCGCTGGATTTATTTCTATTATTTTTTAAATCTTCTTCTTTCGGTGTTTTTCCTCCTCGTGGGCATGGTGAGGGACAGTGAGGACACCCCAAGCCCGGTCATCGTGGTCGCAAAGCCCCGCAAACACGGGGTGCCGTGGATTTAGGATCTCATCATGTGCCCCACAGCCATGGGGTGCATCAACATGGCGGCGCCCCGGCTACTGGGCCCGGAGCATCCTGCCGGGCCCCAGAATTAGCATTCGAGGCTCATTCCCGGCTGGCGACTCATTATTCCCACCAGGGCTCCGGGAATGTTGTTCCCCACTCCCCCCACGGCATCATCCCCAGGTAGGAGGGGGAGCAGCCTGCCCTGCACCCAGTTTTGGGGTGAGTCACCCCGGGCAGGGCACGGCTTCCCCTCCCTGCTGACTAACCCCGGCCTGCGGAGATGCGGCACAGGGGTGACGCCGGAGTTCGGGGCGGAAAACTGCCCGGGGGCGAGCGGGGAACGACGGCCCGGTGATGGGCTGATGGGCTGGGGGCTCCGGGATGGATGGAGGGGCCTGAACTGCAGGCACAGCCCCGGGGAATGAGGGTGGGGAGGCTGGAGCCAGATGAGGCAGAGAAGGAGGAAGGAGGAGAAGCAAGGGGAGAAAGAAGGAGGTAGTGAAAAAGAGAGGAGAGGCAAAGAAAGGGAATAACAGATAAAGAGGCATGAAGAGGAGAAACAAGAGGGAGAAGAGATGGAGAAGAGGATGAGGATAGGAGAGAGAAGGGAGAAGAGCAGGAAGGAAAGAACAGAGGAGGAGGAGGAAGACCAGCAGACCGCATCCATCCCCTCTCTGACACCTCACACCCATCCCACCATCTCCCTCCTGCAGGAGGGAAGCACAAGGAGGATGAGGGATGAGGCTGAAGCACAGAGATCCCTGTCCCTACTTTCTAGGACAGCTCAGGAAGCACAGCCACCACATTTGGCCACCCTGTCCCCAGGGAGCTGGTGAATCCCTTTATTTAGAACCAGTTCCCTGCTCCCAACCACCTCACTCCTGCCAGGGGGAATCGAGGCACATCCTGGCCCCCAGAACCACCACACAGCCAGGCCAAGCGATGCTTTCTGCTTTTATTTAATTAATGCAGCAATCTATACAAGAAAAAAAATAATAATGAAACCATGAAATTCCAAACCCTGACAGTGAAGAACCAAATTCTTCCTAAGAATCAACCAGAATTAAAAGATTCCCCCCACATCAGACTGTACATAAAATAATCTCTGCCCCATTTACAGCGTTTCACACAGTACTTCTCGTATCTCAAACTTCAGAACTGTACAACTTTGTTACAAACCACGCTTTTTCCTAGGAAAAGCTTACAGAAAAAAATATTGCCACTTTCTTTTTTATTTTTTTTTATTTTTATTTTTATTGGTAACAAAAAAAAAAAAAAAAAAATTAGAATCTTTTAAAAAACAAAAATTAAAGTCAGCCAGAACTTCTAAGTGTGGGCAGGGGAAGGAGCGGAGACATTTCTCAGCCCAATGTTTCTCCTCCCAACAGGGAAAGGGAACACTTTTGGCAGGTAAAAAACTCTTTGCTGCTGGTGGGGGTCTAGACCCCAGCCCCCCCCAGCCCTCCTCAAAGCCTGGCAGCTGTTTTGATCCATGGGCTTGGATAATTCCACCACTGACCCTTCTTGAGATACGGTAACAGTAACAAAACCCCAATTCCTCCTGTTCTTTACAGAAAAGCAGGGATGAACCCCACCTTCCTTCCCCTTCCTTAGGAAAGACAGTTCTCCTGGTCTGGGCACGTGGATTGTCACACTGGATGTAGCTCCCGGTTTGGGGCTGAGCACGGACACGCTGTGGGTGGATGGAGAGGTTGGACCACACACAACCAGATCAGACACACGACAAAGCCAACGGGGTCAGGGCTGTGCATGAGCCTGGCCTGGGGGCAGATGGGAGAAGTTTTGCCTCCAAACTGGAGCTCACCCCACTCCCTGCTCAGCAGCAGCCCCGTGCCACCAGCCTGACCTGATGCCTGTGTGCAGCCCAGCAGAGAAAACCAGGAATTCCGAGCCACAGTTTCAACCAGACAGGTTACAGGAAGGATCCAGATCTCTGGATCCGTGTGAAAAATGTCTTCTAGTTTCGAATCCAGGTCTCCACTCTGATGTTGTTCAGTGCAAAAGAGTTAAAAAACCATGTTATCTACACATATACATCCGTGTCTATAGAAAATGTCTGTACAAGTGGGAAGATGGCCCTGCCTGCACGCTGGGGACTCCTCTCCTGAGGGATGCTGCAGGTTCTGCCCACCTGCATCCTGCTCCCTTTCCCTCTCCAAGGTGTCAAGCCCCAAGCAGCCAGGTTAAAAACCAAGAGCAGATCGTGGCTGGAGAGGAGCTCCTCCTGTCCCCCCAGCCATGGCTGTCAGCTCTGACCCACTGCATAGATGGGAAGAGGGAAGGAGGGGAAAGCTCCTGAGCAGGACATGCAGGAATACCAGAACAAGCTGGGAAAGGAAACTGGCACACGTACAGCCTGCACAAGGACTGGGATGAGGTGATGGCTGGGACCAGGCTAGAGGTCCTCAGGATGTCCAGAGACAGAGCCAATACCTCATCCCATGAAAGTCCTGCTCTGGGAAGCAGCTGTGGAAAGGCTAGATGCTCCAGGTTCATTTTGAGTTGACACCAGGGTAGAGCATCCATATTGGAGAGGCAGGGATAAAACTAGGAGCCAGAAGGGGAGACCTCTGGCAGTGACCTCTATCACTGTCTGCACCCACAGCAGAGCCTGGCAGCATGACAGGCACAGGGATGGATCCAGAAAGACAAAGCCATCAGGAGGAGAAGGGATCTCTGCTCCCTGCGTGCACTTTTGCTATCAGGGGAATGCCAAGCTTTCCAAAACAGGGGGTTTGTAGCCAAGAGCTGGCCTGGATTAACAGCAGAAAGCTGGGAGGGTGAGGAACATCGCTTCAAATGCTACGTGTGGTCTGAAAACAGCATTTTCAAGGTTTTACAAGCAGCAGAAGCACACACGTTTGGATCTCTGGACTGACAAGACACGTTCCTTCAGAGGTTGTGCCTCAGCACGGAGCCAGTGGGGGCTCTCACCAGGAAAACCAGATCATCAGAGACAGGAACTGGGGACTTCACCAACACCCCCACAGGCCTGCACTGTGCTGAAGGTGATGGCAACATCCACTGAGCTCATGTGACAAGATCCAGCTAAGCAAAACCCCAACACCAGGTGAAAAATCAGCAGGGAAGGGAAAGGACAGTGGGACCCAGATGTCAGCAAATGTCCTCGATCAGTGCTGCAGGGAACAATGCCTGGGTGGTTGCTTTAAACCAGGAGCCCCCCCAAGACAGCAGCAAACAGGTTTCAAAATATATTACATCTTTTTATTGCCAAGCGTGCAGACCATGAAGTGTGTGGGGGACACGACACTAAGAAAAACTACAACTGGAGGGAGGGCAAAGCAGTAAAAAGTTAAAAAAACGACTACTCCTTACAACTGCCAACACTTGGGTTCAAAGAATCAACTGGAGGAAGTTTTCTTCTAAAGTACAGCTCTAAATATGGCGTTGGGCCCCAAACTTTTCAAACACCAAGGCTTTGGTCTGAGCTAATGCAAACCAGGTGGGAGAAGAGGATGATGATGGCAGATACTCTAACACAACTCCACAGGGCTGAATGCCTGATTCTTCTCAGCATTTCCTGGAGCAACCAGGAAACTCCCTACCCCAGGAACACAGGCAGGAATAAGCCAGGAGAAAACAGGCAACTTCAGTGCTGGATGCACTGAACTGGGGCCAAACTCAAGCCCTGCAGTCCCTGCTCCCAGAGCCAGCCTCGGAGGGGACAGAGCTGCTCAGCTCCCCCAAGGCCACAGCAGCTCCTGTTCCTGCTCCACCAGAGTGCAGCCAGTCCCTTGGGATGGGACACTGTGCCAGGAATGCTGCACCAACTCAGCTCTCTCCACCTGGAAGGGGCAGTGGAGAAGGGCTCTTCTCAGGGGTCCCAAGGCACAAGCCCTCACAAGCACAGCATCTCCTACTCCTCTTTGCTATCCCCAGCTCTGGGAAGCAGCACGTGCTCAGTGTGATCCCTCACTTGGCAGCCCTGAGATTCCAATATGGATCTCAGGACAATGCTGGGCCAGTTTCCTTCCTCCTCAACCACAGCACGGCCCCAGTCAGACCAGCACTGAGAAACCAGAGCTCTAGTACATTCTTCTTGGAGAGGGCAGCGCAGGGACACAGGGCTGCGAGCCCATGCTGGCTTGGGAAAAGGGTCTGGAAAGGAAACCTACGGCATTTAAAACACTAAAGTGCAACAAAAATGTCCTAAACCCTTTGAAATCGATCGCAGCAAGAGGGGTCTGCAAAGATTCAAACTTCCAGTTACTGCAGGGCACCCTTCAAACAGAGCCAACAACCACCAGGTAAGAAAAGACTAAGGAGCCCTTTGGGGAAACAAGGAATACGAGCCCACCATGGAATTTCAGTTCCTGGGGTCAAACATCATATTTAGAACATTTGGAAAGGAAAAGTGTTAAAGCAAAAAAAAAAAAGAAAAAAGAAAAAACAAAACAAAACAAAAAACAAAAAAAAAAAAAAAAAAAAGGGAAAAAAAAGAAAAAACAAAACCAAAATCCAAAACAAAATACAATTCTTGAAACAGTTAAACTTTTTGGTGTTTTCAAAAGAAATCCCAACAGACAACCTGGCATAACTTTATCTGCTTCCTAAGAGAGAGATGCCCATTTGACCCATGACTCAGGACACCATGTGCACTGGGCATGTTCCATCCTCACGTATGTCTCAGCATTCCTCCATTCATAAAACCAAATCCTTCCTGTTTACTCTTCAGCCTGAAAGGAAAAACCAAAACTGAAGCGAGATGGAAGATAGCCAGAGGGAGGAGAAAGTTTTCACAGACTGGAGGCCAATCTCATCAGCTCCATGAGCCTGGGAAGTGCAATCCTCAGTGCCGCCTCATTTTGACTTTCCTGGCGGGGCTGCCATCCTCCTCCTCCTCGTCACAGTCCTCTGTGTACTCGTAAGACCTTCGCCAATAGTTCTCAGAGCTGAAGTTGCTCCTTCTCCTATGTTTTGGTAAGAGGACTGAGCGCCTGTTCTCCTCCTTATCCATTTCTAGGATCCGTGGCCTGTGGAGAGGCAGAGCACAGCAGTGAGAGCACACCACGATGTTCCTCCTGGATGTTACCTGCCGTGACAGCTCTGCCTGTTTTCCTGCTGCTTTCCCAGCACTGGGTACTTGGCACAGCAGGAACAGATCACCAAGCTGCACCTCCCAAGGGGAGCTGAGAACTTTACTATGATGGGCCAGTTCTTTCCCTTCCCAAGGCAAGCTTTGGCCTTTACATCCACCAGGAACACTTCCAGTCACCTCTATTTTTTTAACTTGCAGCTTGTGGCCTCAAGAAAAATCCCTTGAGCAGAGGGGTCTGTCTCTACTGCAGCAGAATTCAGAGCACAGAGCTGAGCTCCTTATGGTTCAGGATCACACCACAGCTCCAAAATCCTTTGTTCTCTCAAATGTTAGCACAGTGCAATTGTTATTTCTGCAGAGCTGCCTCTGATCACTTTCTAGCAGGACTGGGTTGGTGGGCTGCACACACCACTTACTTTATCCAAGTGGTTCCTGAGAGATCCCACCATGATATCTCTGAGAATTACCTGTTATACTGGAGTCTCTGAGGCCAGAGAAAGAGAAAAACATGTTTTTCACACCCATCTGCTGCAGGAGCCTATGCAAGCCATCCCCCACAGCCTGATAAGGTCACATCAGGCTGAATAACAGCTCTGATGGATGCGCACATTTGTCCTGCATGATCGCTCCTCTAATCGGACACCGGCCCTCTGCGTGCTCCCAGGGAAGCTGCATCTGCAGCCCAGCCTCAGATCTTCATCCACCTTCCAGCCTGTGTCCAGGTGAATGAACACTGCTCACAAACAAACCATCCCCACCCTCCTCCGTCCAGGACAGGTTCAAACAGGGCTGGGAGCGCACAGCAGCCAAGCCCTGCGACCAAATCAACTTTTGGGTTGTACCCATTGTGCAGAGAATGCCATCTGGATCTTCAGGAAGATTTGGAATTGGGATATGCAGGACAGCTGGCAGACTGGCTATCACTCACAGCCATCAGTGTGCTCACACCAAGGTGTTTAAGGGAAGCCTTGATGCAGAGCTCAAGCTTGTCTGAAACCTCAGCAAGGAGCTTCCCTGAAGGTCAGGATTAAACATCCACTCAGTCTGTTTTCTCACACAAAAATACACACATGCAGCTCTGGAATCAAAACAGGCCTGAAAAGCTTCCCAAGAAGTCCTTAACCTTTCCCAGATAGCAAACCCTCACATTCCCTCCCAGGACTGCTTTCATAATATAGTTTAACACAGCTGCACAGGTTGCTTGGCAATAGAGGTCAGAAATGATTAGCTGCAGGGAAACTATTGTTCTGAACGACTGCATTATCAAAAGCCAGCCAAATCTATTGCTTCTTCATTATGCCACTCACAGGATAAACAATGTAAGCTGCTTACAGCCAGAGCTCAGCCTCCACAAGTCTGGGAGGAACACATAAAGAGCTCGTTCTGATAAAACAGACCTGGGCATTGCAGAAAGCACCTGGCAGGTGCAAATCAGAATGGTTTTAATTATGTTCTGAGTCTAGGGACCTCAGCTATGCAGTGATTCACAGACATCATCTCAAACATTGCTCTTAGGAGAGATGATCCTACCTGTGGGCAGCATCAGGATCTGCTTTGCGATGGGACCGCTTTGGTTTCAGGATCTGGTCCCGGTTGCTTCCTGACAGGCGGTCAGAGTTATAACCTGGTGGCAACACAGAGCTACTCAGGGATTTTGTTTCCAATCGAGGTGCATCTAGTCTTGTTCTGCAAATATTTAAAGAGAAGAGAATTTGCAAGGAGTTTCTACAGAATCACCAGTGTCACAGCAAACCCCTCCACCCCAAACACAAAGCTCGGGAGGAGAGGCAGGAACACCACACTCCACAGCACAACAAGCTGCAGCTTTGTGGTACTAGAAGCCTCAGAGAATCACAGAATGGTTTGAGTTGAAAGGGACTTTGAAGATCATCTCATTTTCAACCCCCTGCCACAGGCAGAAAACCTTCCACGAGACCAGACTGCTCCAAGCCCTGTCCACTCTGGCCTTTCAATGATGGGGCAGCCACAACTTCTCTGGACAACCTGTGCCAGGTCTCAGCATCCTCACAAGAAAGTATTTTTTCCCTTATACCTAACTTAAACATACTCTGTCAGTTTGAAGCCATTCCTTTTTATCCTGCCTTGGCTCAGGGACACACAGTCATAAGGGGAATGAAGAGGTGCTGGGCTCACTGCAACCCCAGCTCTGGGATAAGGAGCAGAGGTGCTGGAGCAGCTGTGAAATCCCATGAAATCACTTGGCAATAACTCACAGCTCCAGTTAAGCCACCTGGGTGTAAGATACCCTGCAAAAGCATCATCACCTACAACAGTAATAACTGCTTCCACCTGGAAACTCCCTCCTGCCCACGGATCTCCAGGGGTCAGGTGTTCCTCAGCTCTTGACTAAGAGTTGCAAAGAGCTGAAGTACGAGTCAGGAGGAGGTGTAGCAAACAGAAGCTGCACCACATCCCTTCCAGCAGCTCTGCACACACTCAAGCTGTGCTGGAGAGCAAGCACAGCTCATCCCAAAGAACTGTCACAGGACTGTAGCACAGGTGGAGGAGGAAAAATGAAGGGGCAGAATCACTACTTGCTTTCCAGTGCTGAACTTTTAGCTACTGAGGGAGGTTTCCACAGGAGAATCCCAATCTAAACTTCCATTAGGAAGCACATCCAGCTGCCAAGCTTCTCTCTGCCATCAGGGAGAGCCTCTTCAGCTAATCAGGGTGATGCCAGCCTGGCACAAGCAAAGCTGGACATGGCAGCCTGAGTTTGCCCAGCATGCCAGAAACAAGGAACACTTCCACAGGCAGCTGCCAGGCTGGAGCCTGTGCTGGTCCACGCTGCCATCCTGAGTTGTTCTCAGCTCCAGGGCTGGATTCAGTCCAGCCTGAACACCAAGTGACAAGTGAGGTGATTTAAATACTTCCCAAATACAACAGCAACTGTGGGCCTGCAATCCAAACAAACCAACCCCCAATACACTGCAAGGGCAAGGGAACACCAGTCATGATCCCTCTGGCCAGGTACAGGGAGAAGTGACAAAATGGAGAACAGTGGACCTACCTAACTTAAATAGACAAACTCTATGAGACTGAAAGCAGAATGGCAGCAAAAGCCTCTAAAATTGCTTTCAAGACCTGGTTCAATAGGTCTCATTTCTACACCCACCTCCCACATTACCTCTCCCAGCACCTCATAAATTGAGAGCACCATTCCTCCCCTCCTCTGGCTCAAAGCACTTCCAAACCCCGCCGGCTCCCGGCAGCCCTGTGATCCAACACACACCAAACACTGAGTCCTGGAGTGTTTATGACCTGCTTGGTAACCACGCTGCTCTGGAGAATCCTGCAAAACCCCACTGCTCCTCCAGCTCCCACAGTTTGGTTCTCCTGCTGCTGTCAGCAAAAACACGCTCAGAGCAGAGGCAAGAGCAGAGCCAGGCTCAAATGTCTGTGACCCAGCAGGCTCTGGCAGAATTCAGAGCTGAATATCCCAGCTCCAACTGGGATGATCCAACTGATCAGGAAAGCTCAGGGCTGATCCTCACCATGAAAAAGAGGAAGAGGAGTTTTATGAGCAGCTGGCTGCTCCTGAGCCTCTGGTGCTCACAGGCCAGCAGCGGAAGCAGCTGCTTTCCTGGTTGCACAACACCCTGTTCCAGGCAAAGTGGCATGATCCTGGGGATCCAGGGATCAGGAATGGCATTGGTGCCATGATCCATGGCACAGGGACACGCAGGGGACACAGGGAGGTGGCCTCCCTGGCCAGAGATAAGCAGCAATTAATAAACTCTATTTGGCAGCAATCACAGCGCAGCCTCTGGCAAATATTGCCAAGGATTCACCACAGAAATAATTACCAGAGAAAAATCCAGGTTTTATCTGGCCTGTCTGATGGGCAGAGACACTTCTGCTCTGACATTAAGCAAATCAAGCCCTAAAAATCAGGATGGATGAACAAACAAAGCCAGCAGAGTACAGGCTCTGTCCCTTCAGCAGGAACCCACCAGGTCAGCTGGGTACAATTGGGAGACATCACTGTTCCTCCCAGGACTTTAAGGGGGCTTATAAAAAACACAGGGAGCAACTTTTTACATGGGGAGATGATCATAAGACAAGAGGGAAGAGTTTTAAACGAAAAGAGGGAAGATTTAGATTAGATGTTAGAAAGAAATCCTTTACTCAGAGAGCAGTGAAGCACTGGCACAGGCTGCCCATAGAAGCACAGATTGAACAGGGCTCTGGGCAACCAGGTCTAGTAGAAGGTGTCCTTGCCCATGGCAGGAGTTGGAATGAGGTGAGGTTTAAGGTCCCTCCTTGCCCAGATGCACTTTGAGAGCAACCAGGCTTGACTAAAACAATCCAACACTCTCAGCTTACCAAGGCTGGAGAAAGCAAGAAGCAGAGCCAGTTTAAACAGGGACATTCAATATCTGCACCAGTTTGGGCAGCTGTAGCTTATTTATCTGAGTCTGTCTTTTCCAGGGAATTGCTCCACAACCTAGACCAGGCAGCTTCTCTTTCCCAATGTCCAACCAAAGCAGCTACAAGACTTGGAGATGCCTCCTTGTCAGCACTTGTGCTGCTTTCCCCTGGCTGCTCCAACACCATGAACACAACAGCTGTAAGTTCTTATCTCTCCCCAAACCTCACGTGGCCATACCCAGCTGTGGGGTGGTTTGGCTACAGCCTGCCTTTCATCCCACTCTATCTCCTGCCACATCTCATCCTGCCTCCCTGGGTCTGGGCTGATTTTGCTTGGCTAATGCCTCAGGGCTGCAGTTTTTCCTGCCTTCATTCCATGGGTTTCTCTAACCAGATGTCCAACTCCACTCCACTGGCTTTGTGCCATATCCTCATAATGTTGCCAGACTTGTTTTGAAACCAACTAAGCCATCCAAAAGCTCATCCAGTCTGAATCCAGACCGCTTGCCTGAGAGCCTTATGCCAGCCTGGGCCACAACACCAATGCCCACGGTTTTGGCTGGGTTTACAGGACTCAAAGTTGTGTATTTTAATTTACAAAGATGCTTCTTGACAGCAGAATTACTGCTAACACCTTCCAAGGCACAGTCAGCAGGGGTCAATATGTGGCAGTCACATTTTTGGGTCTCCTAGAAGGAACTGAGGAGAGAGGACTTTTCTAGGCAGAAAAGAAGGTTTTACCAAGGGACTTTGGGGTGGGGTTAGTTTAGTTTGTCTCCATTTTCTTAAAAGCTTTAGAACAAGCACTGATTGATGAAATGCCATCAAGTGTGCTCTTTTGGAACAGGAAGCTCCTTTCTAAAACAGCTTAAGGAGCTTGCTTCCCAACACAGACTCGAAGGACAAGCTCTGTAAGGAGCATTGAACTCTACATGTTTCCCTCCAAAGCCAGTGTCTTCCTCTCACCCCAGGAAACAAAAGCCATGATACCAAGAAAACTTTCTCTGCTTCACAGGACATTCTTCAACACAAGCCTCAGCTCCAAAAGACCATCCAGGTAACTCACACATGTTGATATCACATAACCAGATACCTAAATATACAGCCCAAAACAAGAAAGTTTGATATCCCAGGTGTTTGGAGCCATGGAAACCCAGTCTGGGAACCAGCAGGGCTTGCAATCCCTGACGTGACAATGAAGTGCTGCTGCACAGAGCCAAGAAGTGATGAACCCTGCAGGAGCAGATTCCAGCCACTTCCACTGCCAGGTACAGCAAGACACGAGCTCACAGAGTGACACCTAATCAAGGTGTAAATCAAGCCAGCAAATTAACAAGCACGGCAGTTTTCAAGTGTTTAACTATCATGACTTCACATCCACGTTTATCTTGCTGTCTGGAGGGCTTCAACACTTACTTTCTGAGGATGATGACAGCTCTCCTCTCCTTGATGTCCTGTGGTCGAATGCAGTGTGTGATTTCGTCGGCCGCATACCCACTGACAACAGAAACAAAAAGCCACCGTCAGGGAGATGCCAGGCAGAGGCAGAAAGTGGTTTCCAGCCTCAACAACTCAGTTTGGCCAGTATTTCCTAACTTCCACCAGGAATTCCTCCTCCAAACATTACCCCTCAGGCACACAGGAGCTAGACTTACAGGAAGGAACAAATATAGAGAAAGAATGAGAACAGTCAGAGGGTTTTAAGGGGTTTCATTACTCCATTTTTCAGCATATCCCAGAGGAAACTGCCACCTGCTCCAGCACTGTGAAATAAAACATGTAGAAATGTAGATTCAGACTATTAATTTATAAAGAAATTAGAAAGCAACAGGGGAAAAAATGAGTACATTCCTCCACAGCATCATCTCCAAACATGTGTAAGAGAAAAGCCATCTCTCACAGCTCAGATGTGCAGCACACCCAGATCCAAACATGTAACAGATCCAGGAGGTTTTTTAGTCAGAGGGATGCAGCTGTGGTAAGAGATGAGCCTCTCACCCCCTTTCCCTGAGCACAGAACCTCATAAAATGGCACATCCTCAGCCACCACAAACCAGCCCATACCCAGTACTCATGGGGTAACTTACAAATTCAGACCTGCAGACCAAGCTGCACTTCTCTGAAACCTCCCTGTAACAGGGTGAAACAGCTCCCTGGGCTGAGGAAAAGCCCAGGCTCGAGCAGTAGCTGTTGTCAGCAGGAGTGTTTGACTCCAGATACTCCACATTTTTCAGCAGGCTGGAGAATAGCCACGGCCAAGGACAGCCCCAGCTTCCCACAACACACTGGAGCATTTCCTCATGGCTGCCTCTGTTTCCAGCTGGACTCCTGTGCCCAGCACAGCAGGGGAAATCACAGTGGGTCTGTGGAGAGCAGCCACCACACCTGCCCTGACACACAAACCGTGCTGGGAGCACATCCCATCACTCCAGGGTGTGAGCCAGCAGCTCCCAGCGGTGGGGCCTGCCCTCTACCTGCAGCTTGGAGAGTGTCAGCTCACTGAGAGCCTGCTGGAGTCCAGCATGGGGAAAAGAGCAGCTAAACATCTCCAGAGCTTCCTGAAACACCCAACAAGGGCAGCAACACCTCGGAAGGCACTGGGGTGAAGGCTGCTCAAGCCTGCACACCCAGCCTGAAGCAGAAGTCACCAGAACCAGTGTCCCCACAAGGTTTTTCTGTGCCACTGCTGGCAGGGTCAGGGGCTGGCAGGTTATTCAGGACACCCTGAGCAGAGAACAGAGCTCACACACGCAAGGCTTCTCTGGGGACAGGACCGGGTTTCCTTGATCTGGTTAGATAACCCACCCACTCACCCAGAAACACCTCCTCACACACAGATTTACTGCTCTGCCAGGAGAGCTGAAAGTCTAAGAGCTGACCAGTTAAAGCAGGGGTGGTGTCCATCCCCACCTGCTCCAGGCACTGCAGAACACACCAGTGCAATGCCAAGGGGCTGGTGATGATGCTCTATTATGTTCCTGGAATCTCTGCGTCAAGCTCCAGTGATTTCATGAATATCACCCACGTTAGCATTCAACTCAGCATCCTCAGCAGCACCCTGAACACCAGGGAAAGGTCTGATTCCAGAGCTGCACTCTCCATCATGAGGTATCAGCCTGGATGCTCCTTTTCATTCCTTCCCTAGGCAGGATCCCCTTTTTCAGATCACAGAGTGGCACCAGGAAGTTTGTGGTTCCAGATGCACATCAAACAACAGCCACACCACTCCAGTCTGAAGCTCTAAGGGGGACACACCAGCCTGCCCCCAGTGCCAAACTGGTGTGGGAAAGCTGTTTGCACTATATCATATATCATGATGGTGTGCCTCTGCACAGGCAGAGAAATGAAAGAAAAAGATTATTTGGTTGTGTTATACCTGTGCTGCCTTGTGCCAGCATGAACTTCTCATCCACTGCCCAGCCTTGCACACCCTGAGGATGGGTGAAGGGGTAGACCCTGAAGAAAAACACCCATAATGACATCAAGGCTCTACCCACAGATTTCTTGCCCAGAGAACAAACCCAAAGTAACCTGTGAAGGAAAATCATAAATTCCTCCCCATTATAACATTCAAGTGTGTCATCTCCATCCCAGAGCATTTTCCAGAAGAACATGGGGAAGTGCTGATGTTTCCCACATACTACCCCAAAACCAAACCCCAACCTAACCTGTCAAACCTCACACTCCTAATTCTTCCCTGAGTCTCTTTTTCCATCTGGAAGACCTGCTGCCGAGCCAGAATTGATTCACACAGAGATAAAAGTGGACATTTTTGTGCAAACATCACCAGAAAGGAAGCCTTGAAGTTCTACAGACTCTAACAAGAAAAGCTGGAACAAATCTCTGCCTCATCACCACTGGCACACGTGGAACTTCCTCTGCACCACCAGCCTGTTCTGAGGGATCAGGCTATTTTGGAGCAGACAGCTGCAGAGAGATTCCTCCAGCTGGGAAGGAAGGAGGTTCATCCTCCAGCGACTCCAACCTGCTCTGATTATGCTTCCATCAGGCACAGGAGGGACACACATCACAGCGTTCCCCTGCCACTACAAACAGCCAGGAGACGACCTGGAGCACTCTCCAGCTGTGGGAGGGAAGCCCTTATGGCACAAGCTTCTGGAATTTGGGAATTGTTACCTGTGCCTTTCCTTCTTCCAGCTGCAGGTGCATTCTTTCCAATGCTCAGAAAACATACCTGGTAGTTTCAGCGCTGAGATTTGCTTCCTATGACAGCAGCTGCAGGGCAGGATCCACCTGGAACTCCCCATCCCCGCTGGCTCCACACACACCCCCTGCTCCCCCCACTTCTTCCCAGCCCAAGCATTCTCAAAGCACACAAATTCCTTCATCTCCCCCCCCCCCCCACTGCTTCTATTGATTGATGCTCACCAAATTGTTTTCAAAATAAGAAAACCCCACAAACGTGGTGAGGTCAGCAGCCCTCCCCAGAGAGCTGATGGGTCACAGGACTGGGATCCAGCATCACACACTGAGCTGATGCTTCCTCCTGGCCTGGCTGCCACTGGGACAAACCTGCAGGAGCACCTGCTTCCCAGGGCTATGGGAGAAGAGGGGACTGGAGGACGTCATCCTCTACATCTCAAAACCTACAAGAGCAAATCTGTGCAGATATGAAAGGAGAGGAGAAAGGGCCTTGCTGGAAGAGGGAAGGGCTCATTAGCAGCTCATGGGCTGGCTCAGCCTTTGCCTTCTGGCAGAGGGGCACAGCCCAGCCACGTGAATCTTGTTCCATCTCACCTGTCATTTGATGTCTGAAAACTTTCCAAGGAGTCCGAGGCAGGTTCAGTGTTGGCAAACACCACATCCTGCTTCAGGGCAGGCAAACAAAGTCAATCAAGGGAAACAGGGAAAGCCCCTCTGCAAAATCCCTACTGAGTTGGTAGCTGTGCCAACAGGACAGGGGCAATCTGGGGCCAGCCTGAGAGTGCTGTGGGGTCAAAGAGAGGAAGCTTTAGAGCTTCCTTTAGATCCTCGTGAGTTCCACACAGCCCCCAAACACGCGCGGCTTCCCAGGAAAGGCTGCACGCCAGGAGCAGCCAGTGACCCAGCAGGATCTGAATCCCAGACATTACAGGCATGCCACCTCTATCTGTGCCCATTCCCCATCTCCAGGGAAACTGCCTCCAGCAGCTGTTTACCCAGAGGAGAAAATGCCAAGTTTGGGGAGTTGACTTAGTCATGACCAAGGGCTGGATTTGGTGACACACCTCTGAGCATAGTTTGCACCTCTCCTGCTCCTCCTGGTTGCTGGGATTAGATGGGAGACCAGGAGATGTGCTGTTAGGCAAGGAATTGATTCCAGCCAGGATCCTGGAGATCTGCTGTGAGACAAGGAATTCATTCCAGCCAGGATCCTATCAACACAGAACAGTCACTTTGGCAGAATCTCTCTTAAGTGAGTGTAAAGTGCCTGCTAACTGCTGTACCAAATTTGAAGTAATCCCTGTTTTAAAGTCTATTATTTGCTGGAAGGCAGAACATCTGACCTTGATCAAGCTGCAGTGGGTGGGTCAGAAAGCAGCTCTTGGATTTGGAGGGAAAAGATATCTAAGGTATTTTCATTTGGTTTGTACGATTACTTCAGCCACATTAACAAACTGATGATTTGAGTGACACTGGACAACTCAAACACCCCTGGGAGACACCTCAGTTCACACAGCAACCTCTTCCCAGCAGTTTTGAAGGAAGACCCAAGGGTCTGGAATAAAAAAAATATTCTCTGGTCCTGGAGCAGAGAAAGCATCTTTCCTTCCTCCCACCATCCTCCTCTGCAGATCCTCCTCCAGAGTTTTCAAGAGGCTTTGACTGCAAGACTTGAGGCTGACCCTGCATTAGCAGTTCTGCCAGAATGATTCCAAGCAGGATAGAACTCTAACTGTCCTTAAAAAACAAGGCCTCTGGCTGCAAAAGCAGAGACAACTATTTATCCAGGCTTGAGGAGGAAAAACAGCAGAGGGGTTCACATCACCAGCAGGAAAATTAGGATAGAAAGTTTCCTCCTGGTATCTCACAGAAGTCAGGGAGCAGAAAAACTGCCTCACACCCGGCAGTCTCCATGCCTGGGGATGGACTTGCTCTGCAGTAAAAAGACACAGGGCAGGATGAGTCCCCTTGGGTCCCATTTCACAAAATCACCCTGACCTCTGCCCCCCGAGCCCTGTCAAACCACCAGAGAATCAGAAAATGTCATCAGGGCTGTTCCTGACTCTCTCTGCAGCCTCCCTCGTCCCTGGCTAATCCACACAAGTTACCTAATGCTGGGGTACAGCGAGGATTAGTTAATGTTTGTGCAGCTTTCCCGAGATAAAAGCGACGCAAGATCTCAGCATTTATTATTGATGCACCAAGTCAAGGAGGCCGTGTGTTTGTGGGGGGAAAAATTCCTTCCCGAACCCTGCGGAGATCAATTTACAAGCCAAAGCAAGGGATTGTGTTACTGCCTGGGAGCCCGGAAAACCGGCCTGGACCTTCACCAGTCCAAAAGAAAAAAAAGCCCCGAACGAGGATACAGCTGGTGGCAGTGCTGGCAGAGTCCTGGTGATCCCTGCTCCTGGCAGGGAGCACTCTGACCTTCAGGGACACAAGGGACTGGCAGCCCCGGGGCCAGGCTTCGAGCTGGACACCAGCAGGATCTCTGCACTCCAGCCCTTCCTGTCCCCTCACCTGTCTGCTCCCCCTCCCAGCCCGTGCCGGGAGGCAGTGGGATTAGCAAGGAAGAGTTTCCCGGTGCCAACCCCAGCTTTGCTGCCGACCAAGTGCGTGACCTTGGGCAGGTCATTCCACCTTCCAGGGCTCTTCCTCAGCACACGCAGAGTCCTTTCCTGTGCCCGTGACCCGCTGCACTTCCCAGTGACAATCACGCGGGGCTCTGCGCTCCGGCCCCCCTATCGCCATCGGCCAGGGAGGGTTCAGCGCTCCCAGCTCAGGACTGGGAAGACGAGGCCGTTCACACCTCCTCTCCACGATTAAGGTCAGGTCAGAGGCACCGGCCGAGCTAAGAATAGACCCAGGAGTCCCGTCCTTTACCAGCTGCTCCGCTCTGACCACTCTTGGGCAAAGGATCCATTTTGTGTCACAACGTGTTATTTTAACCGTTTACAGGAACTCGGCGGTTAGCCACGCTCACACCAGCATTCACCTCAAGGCCCGTGGAAGGGACACCCACAGTGGACCCCCCCAGATCCCCGCTGCACCCCTTCCAGCACAGCGAACCTTTCAGCCGGGGCTGACGGAGCCCGAGGCGCCGTCGGGGCGCGCATCCGTGCGCCTCGTGATCCGCGTTACACAACCGGGCCCTCGGCAACGCGGGCGACTTACCTGAGCACCGTGACGCTCCCCCTCTTCACGGGCAGGAACAGGACGGGCTCCGACACCCTGATGGGCTTGAACTGGAATTTACACCCGAAGCAGAGCGCCGAGTCGCTGAAGAAGGACACGGAGACGATGGGCCTCTCAAAGATATGGATGGGGTCCACGTGGGAGACAATGCAGCCCCCCGGCTGGTAGTCGTTGATGACGGCACTGTTCACAAAGCCCTCGGGGATCACCCGGTGCTCCACCAGCTTCCTGATCACCAGGTCGTGCACCCACTCGGGGATGGCGTCCACCTCCCCCCGCGGGTACAGGCGCTCCTGGCCGGGGCCCCGCCGCTGCAGCTGAGACCCGTAGGTGTATCCTTCCCCGAAAAAATACTTGTTCCGCAGCGGCGCCCGATCCACCGTGTGCTCCTTGTAGAGCCCCTTCTCCGCCCGGGACACCACGTCCTCGATGCGCGCCTCGATCTTGGCGCACTCCTCGGCGCTGAAAAGGCGAAGCTGGCGGATGCCGCTCTTGACTTTCCGAGCTTCCTCCTCCTCCTTCTGCTCCTCGTAGTCGCTGGGCTCGGAGCCGGAGTCCTCCTGGTGCCGCCGCTTGCGGTCGTACGGGGGTTCGGGGGGCTCCCGCGGGAGGCCGCCGCCGCCGCCGCCTTTGTGGCCGTCCCGGTAGGGCATCATGGACTTGAGCTTCTCCCGCAGGTCCGTGTAGCCGCTGCCGGCCATGGCGCGTCCGCAGCCCCCGCCTCTATCGATCCCGGCGCTGCAGGCGGCGGCGGGCGGCGGCGGGGGACGCGCAGCTGCTGCTCATGGCACCCGCCGCCCTGCCGGGAGAGAGAGCCCCGCAGGACGGGGAGGTGAGCGCGGCACTCCCGGTACCGCGCCAGACTCCTTCACCCCCCGGAGATAGGACCCCCCTCCCGGAGGGCAGAGCTCCCACCCTCACCCTCCCTCCCTCCCGGGGCAGCGGCGGCCCGGCGAACGCCACACTCACGGCTCGGCCCGGGGCGGGCGCGGACAACGCTGCCGGTGCCGGTGCTCACGCGGCGGCAGGGCCTGGCACATTCCCAGTGGCGGCCCCGGACGCTTTGGCCGTTCCGACCGCCGCGGCTCTACCCATGGCGGGGGGCAACCGGAGGAGGTGCGGGGGGTCCCGTGCCGTGCCGCGGGAACAGAGGCGGGCGGGGGTCTGGCGCGGCCCTTCCCGCTACGTCACCAGGAGCCGGCCCGACATCCCGGATCGCCGCGGGGCCGCCCCGGGCCCGGCCCCGCCCCGCCCCGCCGCGCAAGCGCCGCCACCGCCCCCGGCCCCGCCCCTCTCGCATACGTACGGACAGAGCGCGCGGTCCGGCCCCGCCCCCGCGCGCGCACCCACCGGCGCCGTTAACCGGGAGCGGCAGCCCCGCCCCGCCCCGCGCGGCTCTGATTGGCCGGGGGGCGGCCGCGAGCGCCGCGGGCCAGCGGCTGATTGGGCGGTTGGAGCGCGCGCGCCTGGCGGCGGCTGGGAGGAAGAGGCCAGGAGGTGGCGGCGCCAGCGCGGCTTCAGCGCCCCCTGGCGGACGAGCGCGACAGGCGGGCGGGAGTGACTGAAGGGAAACTGAGGCACGGGCGGGGTAGAGGGGAAACTGAGGCACCAGGATTGGGAAAGAGGCACTGGGATGGATGGGGGAAACTGAGGCACCAGGTTGGGAAAGAGGCACTGGGATGGATGGGGGAAACTGAGGCACAGGAATAGAAAGTACATAGTGATTGCTGTGGAATCACACACGGAGGGCAGCATCCCCCCCGCAGCAGCGAGCGCAACACAAAAGCAACAGACACCGAGTCATGCCGGGCTCCCGGGCGTGTATAAAACCCCAGAACAACAGTGGGTTGGTGACAGGGGCCAAGCTGAGGACACCCCATGGTCGCTGCAGCCTGTGTCCCCCGTGCCGGTGCCGGGGGTCCGAGGCCATGGCGGGCTCAGAGCAGGGTGATCTCGCTGGGCGGCAGCGTCAGCCTCTTCTCCCGAGCGCCCAGCAGCCTCTCCATGTGCGCGGCCACCACGCGGCACAGCTCCAGGCCCTGCACAGGGACACACACCAGTGGTCAGTGGCCGTGCTGCCCCTGTGAGACCCGCCCCAATGTCCCTGTGTGTCCCCGACCTGCTCCAGCTGCAGCTGGGTGATGCCCTGGGCCAGGAGGTCTCCCAGTGTGATCTCCACGTAGGGATAGCTGGATCCAGCCGTCGGCCGCTGCGTCCGCGTGGACTGGATCTCGTTCAGCGAGAACTTGGCGATGAGTTCCTGGGAGGGGGACAGGGGGGTGGCCAGTGTGCCCTGGGAACCCCTCCAAGGGGACCCCAGCTTGGTCCCTGCTTCTAGTGGAAGGTGCCCCTGCCCATGGTACGGGTGTGGAACTGGATGAGCTTTAAGGTTTATTCCAACCCAAGCCATTCCATGATTCCACGTGTCCCACACAGCCCCACACCTACGTGGGTCTCCTTGCTGAGGAAGTTAAGGCCATTCTGGTTGACGGCCAGGATACAGGGTGAAACAATGGCGTTGTTGCTGCAGCTCTGGATGTAGAAGAAGGACGAGCCGAACATGGGGTAGGCGCTCAGCAGCCCTGCAGGACAGAGGACGGGGTCTCAGTGGCCACTGCCACCCCCATCTGCCCAGTCCCCAGGGTGGCCTGCACCCAGGAGCAGCCAAGGGAAACGAGTGTCCCAAGTGGGGCCTGGAAGGAGCCTGTCCTGTCCTGCCAATCCCTTCTGCCTTCCCAGGCTCTGTGCAGGGACAAGGGCAGCATCCCATCCCCATCATCATCACCTCCAGGCAGCCTCGCATCATCAGCAGCATTACATCCTCATTAGCACTATATCCTCATTAGCATCTCTCCCTGTGAATGTCACCTCCCGTCCCCATGGCTGTCCCCTCACCCAGGAACTGTGCCCTGGCCTGGTGGGCGCTGAGTGCCTGGGCTTGCTGCACGTGCTGGGTCACCATCTGCAGCCAGGACTGCGGCTTCAGCAGGCGGAAGAGCTGCGGAGGGACGTAGTCCTGCATCTCCCGCCTGTGGGGAGCCCCGGGTCAGGGCCAGCGCCGGCCAGTGGGTCCCAGATCCCACGGGACAGGTGTTTCCCCCCCACAGGTGCCCTGTCCCCTGCCGTACGCCGTGGGGAGGTGGTGGCGGTCCTTGGCTCGGTGCTGGAGGGCGGCCAGCTTGGCCACGTGCGGGAAGTGCTGCTCGCCCGGCCTCGCCGGCGGCAGGACGGTGAACAGCCCCTTGAGGTAGTCAGGCAGCACCTGGGGGGGACACAGAGCACAGGGACACGGCTTGGGGACAGGGCACGCTCTGAGGGAGACAGGGAGGTGGCACTGGGGGAGGCTGATGGGGTGGCCCGACCTGGTTGTAGTGGACGGTGACGTAGAGCTCGTTGTCGAACTTGAGGGGCTGGCTCCAGACCACGCGGCGGCACCAGAAGGTGTAGCTGGTGTCCCGGAGCTCGGTCTCGGCAGCCACGTCCAGGACGTATTCCCGGCGGGTCAGTGGCCGCACGCTCTGCCCTGTGCCACCCAGGAGTCTGAGTGTGGCCCCCACGCCGCCTGCATGGCTGTCCCCTCCTGTCTTGTCCTGTCCCGTCTGTCCCATCCCTGCCAGCTCCTCACCTCTGTCGGTCACCACGAAGAGGATGTACTCCTCCAAAGCCTCTGGATTCTGCAGCCCCATCTCACAGCACAGCTCCTCGATCACATCCAGAGCCACCTGGGCACAGGGACAGGTGGCTGGGACGCTGCCACGTCCCCCTGTTGTGCTCTGGGCCAACTTTTGTCCTGCATTGAGGCTCATCCCAGTGATGATCCGCTGTTCCCAGAGGATGAAGTCCCACAGCAGGGACAGCCCCCCCACCTCCACACCCTCTGGGTGCCCAAAACTGAGGTGTCACCATAATCTTGGGGTGCACTGAGCCTCCTGTCCCCTCTGGCTCACCGAGCACGTCTTGATCTTGAGGTGCCTCTCGATGCCACCAGGCAGGAGGAAGAGCTGGCGCTTGGCGCTGCGTCCAGCCTGCATGGAAGGACATGTTGGGGTGCAGGGGGCCCCTTCACACAGCAAGAACCCACAGGACACCCCAAATCCTGCACCTATCCCTAAGGAACCATCCCATTGGGATTATCCTGTCTCTTGCCCACCCTGTGCAGATAAACCATCGTGCCCCTACTCCATGTCCACAGAGCTCCATCCCCACTGGGAACCCCTGAAGGCTCAGGGTACCCCCAAAGTGGTGAAGAGCAGACCCTAAGAAGGGCTGTGCTTTCTTGGGATGATCCCCAAAATTGATCACCTCAGCTCCAGGGTTGTGTCTGAGGGAGATCCCAAGCCCACAAAGGGGGAACCTGACCCTATGTGGGTACCCAGAACTTCTGGGAGGGAATCTCAAGCTGACACCAGCCCTGTTCCATCCCACAAGCCCCTGGCCTCACCACCATGGCCTTGAGCTCCATGCTGCTGGGGAAGAGGCTGCGGCCGCCGAACTGCAGGGTTTTCCTCAGGTTCTGCTCGCAGGCTTTGGCGATGCCTGCCAGGAACAGGGACTGGGATGAGGGATGGGGCTGAGCTGCCACGCTGGCTCTGTCAGAGCTCCTCCTGAGCTCTGTGACACCTGGGGTGTCCTTCCCCACCGTGCACCCCTGGGGTGTGCACAGCCCTCACCGTGGAAAGGCAGCTCCGGGTGCCTGCTGGCATCCTGCAGGAAGGCCACGAGGAAGGGCCGGAGCACCTCAGAGCACTTGTAGTAGGCAGCGAGGATGTAGAGCAGCCTCCAGCCTCTCTGGCAGCTGTCCCTGTGGGAACAGCCAGGGCTGATCCCCTAGGCAGGGCCAGGATGCCCACGATGGCATCCAGCACAGCCCTCTGCAAGGATGAGGTCCCCACGCGTCCCCCCAGGCTGGAGCAGCTCAGGGACACAAGTGTCCCAGTGCCAGCCTCTGCTGTCCCACATGGGTGTGGGGACTCACGGCTTGGAGCTGGTGTTGTTGGTGATCTGCTTGATGATCTGGCAGTACACCTCATCCCGCAGGACCTCGTGCTCCGCGCACAGCTGGGGGACAGGCACAGCTGCCACCTCTCTGCCACCCCCTGCCCAGGCCACCCCCAGGACTGACCACCCAGTGATGGATTTACCTTGAGGATGGTGCAGACGGTGTCCAGCTCTGTCTGACCCCGCAGGGGGTGGTCACCCATGAACTTCATCACAGCTGGGGACAACAAAGCCACACAATGACACAGCTCAGGGTGTACCTTCCCCAGGGACGTACTCTCCTGGGTGGGCACATCCTGGGCACATGGAGCAGTGGGACCAGGACTAAATTCCCCTAGGACACCCCCTCTGTCCATCCCTGTCTAGCTCCACCCTCCTCCAAGAACAGGGCCGGGGATAGCTGAGGGACAAGGGGACAGGACACTCCTGTCCCTGCCTACCTTGGAAAGCCTCAGCAGCCAGTTTGTTGAGGCCACCATCCACAAATTCGATGAGTGACTCCTGAATAGGAATCTGGGGAGAAAGGGCCAGCTCTGGGACCCTGCTGGGACCTCAAAGGGACCTGCAGGTGACAGCAGGACAAGGGCACTCCCCTTCCCCATACCTTGCTGAACGTCAGCATCTCCAGCACACTTGGAGCCTTCATCCCACGGGAGTCCCTGGCGGAGGGACAAGGCAGCAGGTGGGCACAAGTGTCCCCACCATGCCATGTCCCTGTCCCACCCCTGGACACTCACATGGTCCCGCGTCGCGCCGCACGGAAATGCTGCTGGGCAAAGGCCAGCATGGGACAGGCCCCGGTGACACCCCTGAGCTGCTCCACACCATCGCCCTCGGGGCCCTCCACGAAGGTGGCACTGGCTGGGGACACCTGCGGAGTGGGGCAGTGGGCACCGGGCACAGCCAGCACCGGGAGGCAGCCCCAGGGCCAGGACCCACCTCTGTTTTCCGGTCCAGCTCCTGGGCAGCAGCAGTGGAGGCCACGGCCACAGCCACGGCTGCTGAAGCTGCCACTCTGCCCTGCTTGTCCCTGGGCTCCTCTTTCCTCTCCGCAGGCAAATGCACGAAGTCGGGCGCCGCCACGGGCTGGACGTACTCGGCAGGGAAGAGCCCTGACCTGCCATGGATGGCCCCAAACTTCCACCCTGTGCCAGACAGATGGTGGGGATGGCACTGAGCTGGCAGCCATGGGGTCACCCCTAAAACTGACTGCCTGCTCTTTCCTGCCTCTGCACCCCCAGCCCTTTCCAGGGATCTGGTCATGGGTTTTGGCTGGAAGCAGCTGCAGTTTGGCATCACTCAAGGGAAAGGTACAGACCAGGGGTCACAAAGCCTGTCACCTGTTGATACCAGGGTGGGACCTGCAGGGGAGCACCTCCCTGCATCAGGTCAGTGCCAAAAAGACCCCAAACCATCCTGCTGAGAGGTGACAGAGGCAGGACCCTGCCCTGTGCCCTGGACCCGGGAGGGGACACAGCTCAGTGCACACCAGGGACACACACAGGGACAGTGGCACCCACCAAAATCCTGCGTGTCTGTCTTCAGCTCCTCCAGGTACATCACCTTCTTGCGGACCACGCAGCCATAGTAGTGGTCTGCAGGGACACCATGGGGACACCATGGTGACATGGGTGTCACAGGATGCAAGGCAAATGCACAGCCACCTCCAGAGCAGGGCAAGCCATCAGTCTGCTGCCCCTGTGTCCCCCATCAAAGGCATTTTGGCATGGGGGGCTTTGGGGGTGCCTCACCTCTCTCAGGGTGCTCCAGTGACTGCAGGTGGATGATGTCCCCTTTGTGGAAGCTGAGTCGGCTCCCATCCTCCGGGCTGTAGTTCCTCACGGCCACCACATACTGGGAGTCCTGGGCACAGGGGGTCTGGCACAGCCCATGCACATAGGGACACCCACACCCCACCCAGCACAGGGACTTCAAGCACCCACAGCCTCAGGACCATTCCCCGAAATCCAGCCTTGGTTCCATTCATCGGGTGTCCTCCTTTGCCCACCCCAGCCCCCCTAACGCAGGCACATGGGCCGGCTCTGACCCCCAGGACAAACCCACCCTGGCCCCAGGGCACCCCGCACCTTCCTGAGCTCTGTGATGAAGTGGTCTACCATGACCTTGACCTGGGGGGCTTTGGGGGAGAAGAGGATGAGCTTCTCGCTGCGCAGGTTGAACTCCAGCATGTTCCTGGATGGGGTGGTCACGAAGAGCACGTCGGGGTAGCTGGAGCAGGGCGAGGGGAGGCTGAAACACCCGGCACCTGTGGCACCCACAGCACCCACCCCACCCTGGCCACCCCTACCTGTAGGAGCGCAGCACCCGCAGCTGCTCCCCGGGGACATTGGTGCCCTTCACCACCCGCAGCAGCTTGATGCCGGTGTGGGACACGGCCAGGATCTGCACACCTGTCCCCACGCTGCCCTGTGGGCCAGGACAGCACCTCAGCCAGGGGCACGGTGACACAGTGCCCCCTGTGCTGGCCTGCCCCACAGCTGCACCCTCACCGTGGCAGGGAAGAGGCGGGAGAAATAAACCTCGCAGCCATCCCGGGCTGCAGCGATGATCTCCCTCTTGACATTCTCGGTGGTCACGGGGCTGAAGGAGTCCAGCTTGTTTTCCGCTGTGGGAAGGGGAAAATACCTCCTGTGAGCACCCCCTCCCTGCAGAGGATGTGGACAGAGTTCACAGGAAAAGCAGGGGTGCTCATGCCCTTCCCCTGAACAGAGACAGATGTGTGTCCCCCAAGCAGCTTGTGATGTGGAGCACTAAATTACAGGGGAGTCGTTGCTTTTGGAGGCAAAACTACCCAGGGTTAAGCAGAGCCAGTCCTGGCTTGGAGACACCCAGGAGATGAGGCCAGGCTGGGTGTGAGCCCCCAGGCAGGGAGCAGCAGGACACAGGGTTACCAAAGAGGGATTTCAGGCGGAGCCGCTCCTCCTGGCTGATCCGGATGCAGGTGTCAGACAGCACATCATTGAAGATCTGGGAAAGGGAGTGAGGAGCAGGAGGGTTGTGTGGGGAGGAGCAAAAAGCCCCCCATCTCCAGCTTGCAACAGCCCCAGGTCCTGATGGCCACAGTGGGATGAGTAACCATCTCCCAGGGAAACCTTGGGGGGCTGTGGGGCCAGCTCGTGCCTCACCTGCCGGAAAATGAGGTCGAGCAGCAATGGGCTGTTGATGCTGTCCTTGGGGTAGAAAACCTGCCAGGAGAGAGACCAGGGCTTGGTGTAAACCCCTTATAGGACCTTGGCACCAACCTGTCCCCAAGTGTCCCCATAACCTGCACCTCCTTCCGGATGAATATTTTCCAGGGCACGTTGTGGTAGGTGTAGAAGTCCTCGCTGCAGCTGCGGTGCAGCTGGGTCTGGACCTGCTGTGCCTCGGACGGGAGCTCCCGTGAGACAAAGACTGCCAAGGGACAGAAAGCCTTGCAATCCCCAGGGCGAGCCACCAACAGCTGCCTCCAGCTGGGGAAACTGAGGCACGGGGAGCAGCTCTCTGGCTGAGCCGCACACAGCAGTTATCCCACCAGGCATCAGCCGTGCCACTGGGAGGGAAAGTATCTCATTCCACTGTGGCCCCTCCAGTGCCACAGCTCTGCCCAGCAATACCTGGGGGCCGTGTGGCTGCAGGACGTGCTGTGGGTGCTCGCAGCTGGTACCTGGCACTTGGCACCGGCTTCACCGCAGCCACCACCTCCTTGTGCCCCTGTGAGGCACAGAGGGGCGCGTGGTCAGTGCCAGTGACACCCCCAGCCTGGTCAGGGGGACACGGGGACAGCCACATCCCTACCACAGCTGATGGCACCCTGGCTGCTGAGAGCTGCTCCTTCAGGATCTGCATGGCTTCCTCATGGGGGTCCAGCTTCTTCCCAAAGAGCTTGCTGCTGAAACAGCATCTGACATCACCTGAACCCCAGCACCAGCTGCACCCCAGCATTCCCTGAACCTGACACCACCTGCAGCCCCACCACTGGGTGCACCCCATCATTCCCTACAGCCCAGCATCAGGACCAGCACATGCTCCCCAGGCAGGGGAAGCCCAAGGCGTGGCTGGGGGCCCGGGTGTACCTGTGGGGCTGGGAGCTGCGTGGGGCTGGCTGGCACTGCCGGATGATGTTGCGGATGTCGTGCGTGGGCCGCGGGAAGTGCTCGGAGTTGAGCCGGGAATGCCGCACTGGCTCTCCCGGCCACCGCCTGGCCACGGCTGCTGCAGAGCCCAACACACGCTCAGGGGCCCTGGCTCAGTGCCACGAGCCCCTGTGGCCACCTCATGGCACCAGGACCCCTTACCGGCTTTCTGTGAGTAGGGCCGGGGCTGGGGGACATGGGCTGGTGTCCCCTCTGCTGCTCTGCCCTGCAAGGGACACGATGCCATCAACACCTGGCACCTGCAGCTGCTCCCATCCCCAGGGGCTGCCCCAGAGAGGAGCCCTGAAGCAGAGAAGGGGCTCGAGCCCTCGCGGCCCCCTGGCACTGACCGAGGGTCCAGGGGGCTGGTTGACATCTGCCCGGTGCTGTGGGGACGGGTCTGGCTCTGTGCCTGTGACAGCAAAGAGGAGAGCTCAGTCAGAGCTCTGTGGGTGCAGGGATGCTCCCCACGCCAGGGATCAGACAGGGAAACTGAGGCAGGGAGCTGGGTGGGGCTGTGGGAGTGCTCAGGAGCTCACCCTTCGGCTGACGCGTCTCTGCAGCCACGGGAGGTTCGCTCTGGTTGGCATCAGTGCCACCGTTCCCCCCTCCCACGCCACCTCCTCCCTTCAGCCTCTGCGACAGGATGGACGGCTTCTCCAGCTCCTGGGGGACAGGGGTCAGGGCAGAGCAGCCAAACCACATGCACCCCAAAATGCCTGGGGCAGGGGGACACCCCTCTCACCCCATTGCCATAGGAGAGCACGGGGTCAAAGAGACTGTCCAGATACCGGTCCAGACCCTTCTGGCTGCGTGGCTCCCCAAATTCCCCATCTGTGAGTGACAAGGCATAAACCAGTGGCATGGCAGAGCTTTGTCACGATGCTGGGGGACAAGAGTTGGGAGAAAGATGTCCTACCATGGGGGTGATATGCCTCCATGGAGGGCAGTGTGGGGGCTTTCACAGCTGGGGGAGGAGGCACTTCATCCAAATCAAATCCGTGTCCCAGCACCCTGCACAGAGGGAGGATGCACCCATCGAGCACACACTGTGTGCCAGGTTTCCCCTCAGGAGCCCACCCATCCCTACCCAGCACCCAGCCCAGTGCCAGGGGTCCCCCACCAGCCCCACAGTGGGGCACCCATCCCTGCCCAGGTACCTACGGTCGGCTGTCCCTGCTGCGGCTCTCGGTCCCGTCCCAAGCGATGAGGAAGCAGGATTTCTGTCTGGGGAAGCCCCGCAGCAGCTCCAGGTCAGAGACAAGGTCCAGGACATAGTCGTGTCCAGCCAGCTCAGCCCATTGGGCACCCGCCTTCATCGCCACGGTCCAGCCACGCCAGCCCTCTGCCAGCCCTCTGCCAAGAGCCAGACACTGGGCATGGGCACAGGCTGCACAGGGACACCCCGCCCATGAGCTGGGCATTTGGGGCTCCCAGATCCTGGGGACACCAAAGACAGCCCCAGGTGGCACCCACGGCTGGCTGGGTGGGTACCCACCACATACCTGAGCTTCAGGACATCCCCTGCCAGGTCCTCGCCTGTGCTCCAGGAGTGGATGGGGCAGGAGAACTGGTCACCTGGGGAGGGACAGGCAGGGAGCAGGTGCCACCAGTCCCCCCTGCCCGTGAGGATGGTCACCCTGGGACCAACCCTGGCCATGCTGCCCTCACCGTTGAAGCAGTGCAGGTCGAGGGCCATGCTGGCCTGCTGCCGGTTCGCCGTCCACTCCAGCAGCGAGGGCGGGAAGGTGCGGGCGGCGGCGGCGCCCAGCTGGGAGCGAGCCATGGCCTGCATCAGCTTGCGCTGGCACACCGGCTTGTAGCCAGCGAAGGCGTAGTCGGACACAAACCTGGGGGGAAGGGAGGATGCTGCAGGAGGGAGGTGGGCAGGATCATATGTGCCACGTTGGGATAGAGGACCACAGAGGGATTAAGAGTGTCCCTGGAGGGATCTCGGCAGCATGCTGGGCATGTGCCAGGCTGGCCCAAGGCATCTTGGAGGGATCTCAAAGCATCTCTGGTGGGACTTGGCCAGTCTCCCTGGGCACATGTGCCAGGCTGGCCCTAGGGAACCAAGAGGGACGTGGGCAGCTTGTCCAGAGAGATCCTAAAGGGACCTCAGAGCATTCCCAACAGGACCTGGCCATGTGTGCCAGGCTGTTCCAAGCAATCACGCAGGAACCAGCTGGGGCCTAGGCAGCAGCATCCTCAGCCACAGGTGCCAGGAGAGCCCTGAAAAGCCCCAGCAGTGTTCCCAGGCACAAGCTCCAGCCTGTTCCTGAGGTCCCAGCCACCCCACCCCACTCCCCACCCCAGAGCCCAGCCCCAGCTCACTTGAGCAGGTACTTGTCGAAGGCGGCGGACGGGGGGAAGGCGCTGAGGCAGGCGGCCAGCAGCAGCCAGCCCCTCTCCTCGTTGTTGACGTTGGTGTTCCGCCAGACCTGGTTGGCAGCTTGTGCCAGGAGCTCGTCCCGCAGCCCCGGCACCGACAGCCCCTTCTGCACGATGTAGTTGCCAAAGAGGGTCTCCTGCGAGCCGCCCAGCCCCGGGTCCCCCATGAACCGCAGGATCTGCCACAGGGACAGCCAGGTCCTCCCTCTGAGCCGGGCACAGAGCAGGCAGGGGGCTGCGGTGACGCATCCTGCGCCACCCCACCTACCAGCTGGAAGAGGCTGAGAGCCTCGTGGCACAGCTCCTCATCCAGCCGGGTCAGGGGGGCTTTCAGTGGGGCCGTCAGCATCCCAAATGCTGGTTCCTGCGGTGACACCCGCACCCATGGCTACCTGGGGACAGCCTCAGGCCACGAGGGGCTGGCCCCATGGTGCTGAGCGTGGTGTTGGTGCTGGGTGCAGCCTGTGGGGCTGCCAAAGGGTGAAGGATGGGGCCAGCAGCCTCCTGGGAGTGGGGCAGGGAGGGGCTCGGGGTGTGCTGGCAGCCCCAGAAGTGGGTGGTGAGGCCCTGGCACACATAGCCCAGAAAAGCTGTGGCTACCCCATCCTTGGAAACGTTCAAGGCCAGGTTGGACAGGGCTTGGAGCAACCTGGTCTAGTGGAAAGTGTCCCTGCCCCTATGGCAGGGGTGGAGCAGAATGGTCTTTAAGTCCCTCCCAACCCAAACCATTCTGTGGTTCTATGCCAACACCTTGGCAAGGCTGAGAGCCTTATCCAGCCCCGGTGCTGTCATTCAGGATGCCGGGGACTGGGAAACACAGGGCAAAAATAGGGATGAGGAAAAGGAATGGGGCAAAGTGACCGTGGGTGGGGCCGGGGTCCCGGGAGCAAAGCGACCTGGTCTCCCGCCCCAGCGTTCCGGATCCGCCCCGCGTCGGGCGTCCAGGAGGGCTCAGCGGGTCTCTCTCCGATAACCTCAGCAGGGTCCCCCCGGCCTCTGGAGACGACAGGAACCCACGGGGAGGGAGGGAGGTGGCAGCCAGCTCCCCACAGCACCACAGCCACCCCGGATCCAGCCTCTCTTGCTACCCGTGGTGTCCCCAGGGTGGGAGCCGGGGCAGAGCCCAGTGGGACAATGCGGGAAACCACTACGGGGGACCCTGAACCTCACTGCTCCACCGTGACCGGGGTGCCAGGGACTCCCCAAAAGCTGTCTGCCCGTCGGGAAAAGCTTCCCCGCGGCGCCCACCTTACCTGGAAGTGGCCCCGCACGTACTTGGCCATGGGGTAGTCGTTGATGTCGAGCGGGAGGGTGAGCTGGGGGTCGGGCTGCAGCGCCGGCGGCGGCACCAGCACCACGCAGCCGGCATTCACCTCCCGAGCGGCTGCGGCACAGCGGGGAGATGCGGCACGGCCGTCGGGGGGGACACAGGGGGCTGGGAGCCACGGCGGGGCGGGACCCGCTCACCTGCAGCGGCCTCCAGCAGCCCCATCAGCTCGGCCGGGATCTCCAGGTGCGTGACATCCACCACCTCCCTCCGCGTCAGCTCCTGCAGCGCAGGGATGCTGTGTGCTGGTCCCACGGATGAGGGCACAGCCACACGGGCTGCACGGGCATCACACCTGTGCTCCCACCAGTGCTGCACATCTTTACCTGCTTCATCCTCTCCTTCTCCTCCTCGGCCCGCCGGCGAGCATCCTCCTTCCTCTGCAAGCAGAGCAGCCGTGCTGAGTCTCACCCTGGGTTGCCATTGACCCCTCCCCAACATCAGCAGGGTTTTCACCCCGAAAAGGCACTGCCCATACCCAATGGGACAGGGAAGAGGTGATAGGGTGGGCTCACGGCATGGGGATGCCACCGTGTCCTCTTCAGACCCACCACTGACCATGCAGCAGAGTGGCAGCGTGTCCCTGGACCCCTGGGATGTGACAGCCCCCAGCTCACCTTGAGGTACCTCCGGCGGTTCACGTAGATGTGCACCAGCGACCTGAACTTGATGAGCGTGTGCCGCATGCGCCGGTACCTCTGCCTGCAGGAGGGCACCCGTCACCCTCTGCCTCCCGCCAGCGCCCCCCGCCACCCCCAGGGACCCCCACCTGGCCAGGTATCCCCGCGCCCGGCTCTGCAGCAGGACGATCTTGCGGCGCAGGGAGCGGAAGCGCCGCTTGATGAAGAAGGTGCGGGCGTAGCGCTGCAGCGTGAGCGCGGCCAGGTGATGGGCGCGGCACCGCTTGCTCTCCAGCGCCTGGTACAGCTGCTCCTTCAGGAAGAGCTGGGAGCAGGGGTGAGGCCATGAGCCCCCCGCCCTGGCCACTGATGCCTTGGGATTTAACTTTTATATTTTTCAGAATCTCTACTGCTTAGTGTGTAACTCTGAAACTTCTTACTAGGTGTTAGTAAGTTCTCTTCACAGGGTAGTTAGACAAAACAATTCCTTTCTAGCTAGAGAATCAAGGATAACTGGTACCCAAACAGCAGAAACAACAGTGAGGGAAAGGGGGCAAGCCACGGGGCTGATATTTCTTAGCCTGGGGCTGATCCCAATATGTAGATGAAGCAAAACTTATAAAAGTATAAAAACTCATGACCGGGATCCATCCGGGATTTAATATGGGTGTAGCCCCGGCTGGGCTCTTGCACTGCCCAAATTGTATCCTTTCAATAAATACCTATTTTAGTCCTTTTGCTCTGTCTAGTCTCTGGAAAGGTCAACCTTTCCAGGCAACACCACCACCCCCAGGGCAACCCCAGAACCAAACCCCCTCCCGGGACAGTACCTTGGTGACACCAACATAGTACATGCTGGGGTTAACGGGGCAGAGGCTCCTCAGCATCTCCACACAGTTGGCCCCATTGGGAACGACATATCTCCACATATCAACGAGGCAGCGATACCTGGGTGAGCCCATGACACTGTCACCACACAGGAGCCCGCTGGGACACCAGCACAGACCCTCCCCGTGGTGACAAACCCTGCCCCCAGAGATGCAGCTTCTCCCAGGGCTGTGTGGGAACATGAGGGGGTCCCAGCTCCCACTGTGGGGGAACCCCAGCCTAAATGCTGCCCCCAAAACAGCCTCAAGCTCTGTGGTCTCCCCTCGCTGGGATGGCAGTGGGCAGCCTGCAGCCCCCAGGCACCTGTCGATGAAGACGAGGAAGGGGATGCGGATAGGGAAGCCCTCCTTGCGGATGCGGATGGTCTCCAGAATCCCCGAGTACCGCAGCTGGGTCTTGACCACGTCAGCCTCAAAGAGCCCTGGTTCCTGGGGTGGGGATGGGGAGAAGCATCAGGGACTGCATGGGCAAACCCCCACCTACTGTGTGCCCACAACACGCCCAGTGCCAGCAGGGCAGGCAGCACAGGCACCAGCACAGGCAGAGAGCCCCGGCTCTCACCTTCTTGTTGTTGGGCTTGATGCAGCGCACAAAGAAGGGGTTGCACCTGTGACAGAGAGACCCTGTCAGCCACAGGGAGCAGGGGACAAAGCCAGCCCAGCCACCTCAGGCTCATGTCCAGCTCCCAAGTGGATGGCCTGGCTGCCCACCCTGCCCACACTGACCTCTCCATCCTCTCCACCAGCTCCAGCAGCGACTGCTGGAACCGTGCAGCCACGGTCGGGGCCTTGTAGCGCCGTGTCCTGGTGCTGCTCCTCCTGATGAGGCTCCTCTGCCGGGCCATCACCTGGGCGTGGCCAAAGAAGAGGTTGGCCACCACCTTGGGGAGACAGCAAAGGTGAGAGAGGAGAAGAGTGGCCAGGATGGTGCAGCTCTCCCAGATCCTCTTTCCAGCCCGGCCATTCCTTTTTTGCCGACTCCTGAGCAAGTTGCATCCCCTAATTGTGGCTGGATTCCCTGGACAGGGATGGGGATATGGATAATACAAAGGACAGGAGCAGCCCATGTGCCTGTTTGTGCCAAATGCTTGAGGGGTCAAAGCTCAGGCATCCTCTGCTTCTGGTCCCCCAGGGCTTCACCAGCCATGGGGACATGCTTGGGGACATGGGAAGGGATGTATGGAAGGGGACTATTGATGCCCAGTGCCAGTGCACAGCCAGCCCCAGGCAGGGCCCTACCTTGGTCCTGCTGCTGAGGAACAGGTCCAGCACATCCTGACGGACCTGGTCATAATTTTTATCCAAAAACTTGTGAACCTGACAAATAGCAAAACCTCATGGTGAGGAGCCTAGCAGGATGACAGGGTGAGGCAAGGAGCTCCAGGACCCCAGCCAGACCCCCAGAGATGCATTTCTGTCCTTGGTGCAGGATCAACCTCCTCTTTAACCTGTCCTAATATCCCTGCTAGACATCCCAATGTCACACACCTGGTAGGTCACCTTCCCTGCATAGTGCTTGATGGTGAACTCAGGCAGAGGCATCTTTGGCTTCGTGTACAGCGGGTTTGTCCCATGGTGGTAGTGACACTTCTGGAGGAACGTGTGGTCAGTGGCCTGGGAAGGGACACAGGAGGGATTCAGCAGCAAGTTGGAACTAGATGATCTCCAAGGTCCTTTCCAACCCAAATCATGTTGTGATTACATGATGTTTCTGTGATTCTTCGGGCTTATCCAGCCTGAGGAACCCGGGGGGTTTCCCAGGGTGTCCAGGACAGTCCAGGAGAAGAGCAGCCCTAGGCCATGATGATTCCCCAGCCACAGTGACCTCCAGTGCTGGCTGCATCTCATCACTGGGCAGCCCCTCACCTGGGGGAAGCAGCTCTGGTCATCCAGGATCCGGAGGATGCCGTAGGGTTTTTGGGAGATGAGGTCAATGCAGGGCTGGTTGTCGCTGAAGGGGATCTCCTTCCACTCGATCTGCTCCCTGATATACTCCTCCTGCAGGGTGGGCACCAGGTCAGCCCTGTGCTCCCAGCCCCACAGCAGAGCCCAGCACTGGGGCAGAGCCCAGCTCTGCCCACCAGCCCCACCTGCTCCTCCTGGAACACAATCCTGTTGAAGAAGAACTGCAGGTACTCATTGGCATAGTTGATGCACAGCTGCTCAAAGCTGTTGAAGGTGAGGTCCTGCAAGAAGGAAGATGCATGGAGCCTGGGAGGATGGAGCTGGGATTGAGGCAGGATGGAGCTGGGATGAATCCTGCTCACCTCGAAGCCGTAGATGTCCAGGATGGCGATGGAGAGGGCCTCCTGCCGCGGGTACACCAGCTTGTTGATGCGGTCCGTGAGCCAGCTGAAGAGCAGGGAGTAGAGGGTCTTGGCAATGGCATCCCTGGGAAGGGGAGAGATGAGCAGAGGGCTGGAGCTCTGCAGTGGCACCAGTGTACTCCACTGCCACAGCCAGCACCCACCACAAATTCTCTTTGAATCTCTTTGAATCCACTCTGGGGGACCTGATCATCTCCTTTCCCAGCCGACATTTCACTTCCCACACCATCCCTGGGGGACAGACCCCCCACACCCTCCTGCAGGGCAACCCCCCTTCCCTCTACCTGGCATCCACGGCGCTTTCAACAGTCAGAGGGGTAAAAATCTTCTCCCGCTGCGTTTCCTGGTTGGGACATGGCATGATGGGGTTTCAGCAACATCAGCCATGGTCCCCAAGGGCCAGAGACCCCCTCCCAGCCTGTCCCCCCTGCACTCACCGTCACCTTGAAGGTGATGGCTTTCTGCAGGCCCTCAGGGGACACCTGCAGCAGCTCGGCCACCGTCCGGATCTCCGTGGCACTCACCACCGTGGCCACCTCCTGGCAGTCGGTCTGCAGCACACAGCCATGCCGTGGGACGTGGGGATCGCCCACAGCCACACCCCAAACCCCGCCCGAGGAGCAGAGCTGGGCTCCCCACGGGGTACCTCGTATTTCTCGAAGTAGACGTTGCCCAGGTGGAGGACGGAGGAGAGGATGCGGAAGATGCTGTTCTGCTCGTCCACGCTGAAGTTCAGCACCTCCATGGTGTTGAGCAGCCGGCGGAAATCCTCAGCGTCGTCCTTGCCAGGAATCTCGCAGTTCCCACCCTGGCAAAACCCCCTCAATCCATCAATGGATCCCAGGAGGGGTCAGCACCCAGCATAGGGAGGTCACCCTGCCCTGAGCATCCTCCTCATCCACACATTGAGGACTCAAGAACCCACCAGCACCCTGAGATTGGGCAGCCCCCCAAAAATCATGTGGGGGGACGCAGGGGAGGGGACACTACCTGGTTCAGGTAGTAGTAGGTCTCGGCGCCCTGCAGGCAGTACCGCTGCCGCTGCTGGGACGGCAGCCCGGCCAGCATCTCGTAGAAAATGTGGTAGTTGCGCTCGCTCTTGGCCTGGGGAGCAGAGGACAGAGCTGGGGAGGGGGTGGCAGAGGGGGCAGAGTTGGGGGCAGAGCCCAGGACCCCCTCACCACACACCTGGAAGACCACGCGGGACTTCTCCAGCAGGTACTGCGAGGTTATGGCACCGCAGATCAAACCGCTGCAGGGCGAGAGTGGGCACCCAGCTGGCAACCTCGCTGTGGGCAGGTGCTGTGGCCCCCACAACGCACCCATCCATGCCCCAATGCCCCCCAACAAAATGGGGGGTCAGTTCTGCTCCCCTGATGCCCCCCACCAGGGATGGGTGTGCAGGGAGAGGTGTCTGCACTTGGCTTGAGCGTTGCACCCCAGGGTGATTTTGGGCACCCTCCTGTCAGGATCAGAGGGGCTGAGAGAGGATGGGATGGAATATGAGGACAAGGGTAGGGACTGGGAATGGTCAAGGTGCCAGCCAGGTCACAACATTGCTGCCCCTTCCCCAGGGACAGCCACCTGTCCTCAGGTGCCATCACCTTTCCAACACCAGGTTTGTCCCGAAAGCATCCCCATGTGTCCTCCCAGAGCCAAGGGATAAGGGGCTGGGTCGGGCAGCAGGGGACACAGGGTGGGAGCAGCCACACACAGGTGTTACTCAGCATTACTTACTCCTCCAGAAAGATTTCCACAAATTTCCCAAACCTGCTGGAATTGTCATTCCTCACGGTTTTGGCGTTGCCGAAGGATTCCAGCAAAGGGGTCGCCTCCAGGATCTGTCGTGGTGATGGGGAGAGCTGGGGTGTCAGCCTGGGCACCCGACACACCATGGGGTGTCTCCAAGGCTAGGGGACCCCCTTTGTCACCCTGCCACCCTCCCTGCCACCCCATGCTCCATGCAGACACCCGTGGGTGCCCAAATTTGAGGTGTGCACCACAGCCAGGTTAAATGAGGATGTGAGAGTGCACAAATACTCCATCTGTGTGCATGCACTGATTTCCTGCTGCCCCTCCCGCCTTTCCCCTGCAGCTGGGGTGCCATGCCCAAGATGCCACCACGATCCTCTGTCCCCTGAATCGTCCTAGCCCACGTGTCCCCCCAGTACCTCAATCTGCCATGGTCCAGGTGGAAGCATTGGGATGAGGAGAGAGCAGCACAGCAGTGAGTGGGATGGAAGAGAGCACTGGGAGGTGGGAGAAGAGGATGGGGACACGGGGACTCAGGGATGTCCCTAGGGCATCACCCTACCTGTGGGGCAGAGCTGCGTTTCTGGCTGACAGCTGCCAGGTAGCTCAGGATCAGCTTGGTGGCTTCAGTCTTCCCTGAGCCACTCTCCCCACTGAAACACAGAGTGAGGGCATGGCTGGGGCCATCATCAGTCAAGCAAGGGGTGCCCACCCCAAACCCCCACCAGCACCATCCCCAGGTTGGTGGCAGTGACCCAGCAATTAGGGGGTGTTGATTAGGGGGCACCCCGGGGGGCTGTGCGTGGGGACAGCCATGTCCCACCTGATGACGATACACTGGTTGTGTTTGGCATCCATCACTTTGGAGTAGGCGACGTTTGCGATGGCAAAGAGGTGCCTGGGGTGGGGAGAGGCAAGGGGGGTGCGGTGCCACGCTGGGCCACCACAGGGACCCCCAGAAAGTGCCCCGAGCATCCCCACACACAGACAGAGCTGCTCCAGCACGCAGTGACTGAGGGATCCCAAGGGTGGGGGACAGAGGGTGGAAGTGACCCCATCTCCACAGGGCATTTGGGGACAGCCCGGCACTCACGGCGGGTTTTCCCCCAGGGCTCTGCCTTCGTACTGCAGCACCTGCTCCTTCCCGTAGATGTCGTAGAGCCGGTACGGGTTCACCGACACCAGGATGCTGCCGATGTAGGTCTGCCAGAGAGAGAGGATGGGGCTGTGAGCCCTCAGAGGGGGATGACTCCCCAAAGACCCCTCACCTACACCCTTTGGGGGGTGCTGTGTCCCCCTAAGCTTACGTAGATGAGTTGGCGCTCGAACCGCGTCCGGATGTTGTTCAGCACTGCAGCCTCCTGGAGGTCCCTGGCAGGGAGCAGAGGCTGAATTAGGGGGTGACAGAGGGACAAGGGAGTGTCTGCTGTCCCCACAGTGTCCTCAGCATCTCCAGGTCCAGGAGGCTTAAGCAGAGCCCATGTTGGGGTGAGATGGGATGGGTAGCAGGGTCAGGGGTATGAGATTGGGGGCTGCAGCCCCATTGTCATGGGGTCACTGAGTCACAGTGTAGGGGACAGGGACACTCACTCCAGCTGGGTCATGTCCTCCAGCCCATCCTCCTCCTGTGGCTCCTGGTACCGCACGATGGGCAGGCTGCACAGCGACTGCATCTGCATGAATGGAGCAAGCACCCCATCATGGCAGGGATGGATGTGCCAACACCCTCAGATGTCCCACCCAGTCACCACAACCACCCCAAAACACCACCTGCGACCCCAAACTAGGTGACACACAGTCAGCAATGACACAAACCCGAAGAAAACACCCCACAGCCCCAAAACCCAGCAAGAGCATTGCACGTCAGGTGAGAGCAGCAGTGCTGGAACACACGAACATGAGGCCACCCAAGGCCACCTTGGGGCTGATCCCGGGAAAACCTGCTGCTGAGAATGCTGGTCCTGCTCACCGCGAGCATCACCTTCAGTGGAGGTGATGGAGGGGGGCTGAGGCTGCTCCCCCCGGCCATGTGCAGGGGTGACACAGGACAGGTGCCACACGGGAGCCTGCGCTGGCACTCGGCCAGGCGGTGGGCAGGAAAGCGGACACCCCGCCGGGTCACCGTGCCACCCGCACCCGTCCCCGCCGGATCGGGTCTCTGCATTTCCATACGCCAGAATCAAGTGTCCCCAGAGGGGCCGCTCGTGGGGGGACACACAACGGGTGATGATCCCCTCTTCCACTCTGCACCCCACGGGAGGACCCCCGCCAGCACCCAAACCACCCACAGCCATTTCCCCCCACCCTGGGCGCTGTAAGCCCCTGTGCACCGATGCCTCCGTGCCCGGCAGGGCCACCAGGCACCTTAACTCGCCGCCCTGTCCCGGGTCCCGCCAGCTGCCAGCTCCCCCCGGCTCCGTCCCCCCGAGGGGGCTCCCCGCGGCTGTTACCTTGCTGCGCCAGGGCTGCTTGCTGCCCAGGTACCCGTCTGCCCAGGGGTGCCTGTCCCGCCAGCCGCCCGCGGGCGAGCGCGGGCACAGGTATCGGGCGATGTCGGCTCCCCACTGGCCCGCCCACCGCCGGCCGCGCTGGGTGGGCTGCGGGGGGCGACCCTGCTCGGCTGTCCAGGCGTCGGGCATCTCCCGCACCCGCACGACGTGCTGCGTGGACCAGTGCTGCTTGTACATGCGGGATGCGCGCCGGAAGGAGCCCAACCTCTGCACCTGCGGCGTCACCACCGCGTAGCGCCCCGCGCCCTCCTCCGCGGCCGCCCCGTCACCCTCGAAGGGCTCCACCGGCCCCGGGGGACGAGCGCCGTGCCGGGGGAGGGCCGGAGAGCCGGGGGCTCGCCCGTGGGGAGGGGGGAAAGCGGCACGGCGGGGCGGCGAGGGGCTCCGGCTGCCGCGTAGGTTGGAAGGGAGGATGGGGCGCCCGACGTCGGGCCAACCCCGACGGCCCGAGGGTGGGCTCGGAGACCTGCGGGTGCTCCCGTCCCGCCGGGATGGGCTCCGGGGCAAGGAGGGCGAGCGAGTGGAGGGATGGCGGGTGGGTGGAGAGGAGGAGGGGGCTTTGGTGGAGCCGATGGTCCTTACGAGCAGCGAAGCCAGGGACTGCGCCACGGAGCGCCCCTTGGACAGGCTGCGGACCCCCACTTCAGCTGATGGCCTCGGTGGTGAGGAGTGCGGGGCCATCCCGGCGAGGGGCTGCCCGATGCGCTGGATGAAACTTTTGGGGGTGCCGGGAGCGGAGCTGGGCGGAGGGGGCACCCCGGCGGGACCCCGCGGAGAGCCCTGCCAGGGCTGCAGCTCCTCATCCCAGGAGGGGCCGGGGGGGCCGAGGCGGCGGCTGCCGGGGCGGGACGATGGTGCCAGGAAGGGGGTCCTCTGCAGCGGCTTCACCGCCTTGGTGGGGGGCTCGGGAAGCCGGGGCCAGGCCTGGGGGAGCGGCAGCCCGGGGGGGCTGCTCCGGCGCGATGACAGAGATCTCCCCGCCGCCGGCCCCCCCAGGCGCCGCCCCCCCGGCCCCGGTGAGTGGGGGGCGGTCGGTGGCGGGGCGGGGGGCTCGGGGCCGAAGCGCCGGAGGCCGGCACCGAGGGACGGGGATCGCCGCGGCCCCTCGCCCCTCGTGCTGCCGGGGCGCGGACGGACGGGGGGCGGCGATGGGGAGCGCCCGGGGTTGGCGAAGGGGTTACGGAGCGACGGCCGGGAAGCAGCCCCCGGCTCCCGGGAAGGGTCCCGCCCCCCCAAACCGGCGCTCTCCAGCCCCGCCTGCCTGCGGCTGGAGAGCCTGTAGGAGGGCTGGGGGGTGCGGGACCCCCGAAATCCGCCGGCACCTCGCGGAGGGCGGCTGGGAGGAATCGAGAGGGATCGCTGGAGGAACTGCCCCAGGGGGCTCCCGCAAGCCCGCGCTGGCGAAACGCGGCGTCCCGGGGATGCCGTGGGGCCGGGGGCTGCCGGGGGCGGCGGTGGCTCGTACTCGTCGTAGTCGTCCTCGTCACGGGTAGCGGGCAGATGGGGGGATGGTGGGAGGGGCACGTCCAGGCGGTCCCTGCCGAAAAGCTTGACCTGGGGTCGGGGGAAGAGCCTGAATTTCCTGTTAAGGGAGAGCTTGGAGGAGAGCGTCTCCCGCATGCCCCGGAGCGAGGAGGCGCTCAGGATGGAAAAGGGATACTCCTTCTCCTCTTCCTCCTCTTCTTCCCACTCCTCGGGCTCCTCGCCCTCGGCGATCTCCTCCAGGCCCAGGGCGTAGGGGTTGCAGGAGGATTGGGAGTGCGGTGCCCACCCGCCCTCGCTGTACTGGATGCGGTGCTCGGGGTACTCACCCCCAGGGTAGCCCCCGGCAAAGGGCTCCCCAAAGTCCTCGTAGGGGTCCCCCCTGTAGCCAAAGGACCCCGCTGCCTCCTCACCGTACTCAGGGTCGCTGCTGTAGGGGTCGTACAGGCTGAGGGGAGAGCCACCACCAAACTGTCCCTCATCCTCGAGCTCTGAATAGCCGTAGGGGTGCCCTGGCTGGTCTCCATCCTCCCAAAATCCCCCGTAGGAGTCATATTCCTCATCTGTCTCGTAGCCAGGATAGTCAGAGTAGGGGCTCGGCACCTCATCCTCAAAGCCGTACCCTGCTGGGTAGGCTGGGCTCCGCATGTAGCCTTCCTCCTCCTCGGAGTAGTTGCGCCGGGAGCCATAGGCTCCATCCTCCTCGCCGCTGTAGCCGTGCCACGGGCCATAGCCTCCCTCCTCCTCGGCGTAGCCACGGTGGGGTCTGTACCCTCCATCTTCCTCCTTGGGCCGACCGTGCCAGGGTCCATAGGCTCCATCTTCCTTCCTGGCATAGCCACGGCGGGAGCCGTACGCCCCATCCTCCTTGCCGTAGCCCCGCCGGCGGCCGTAGGCTCCGTTCTCCTCCTCGGCCCAGCCGTAGCGCGGCCCCGGCGGCGCCGGCGGCTCCGTGGCCCTGCGCTGGGAGCGCCGCCGGGAGCTCCGCCGGGACGGCCGCCTCACCATGCTGCCCTGCCGCGGAGCGCCGGGCGCCGACGCCCCGACACCGCCAGGGATCCGCCTCATGTTGGCCCGGTGCCTGAGGATCTCGTCTTCCGCGGGGAACGGCAGCTTCTTGGCACCGATACGGGACAGCCAGGCCGGGTCAGCCGCCCGGCTGCCGCCCACCAGCCGCCCGCGCCGGGACAGCACCTTCCTGGCCAGCCAGCCCGTGGCGGCGGCCGCCTTGCTCAGCACCTGCGCCCGCGGCTTGAATTTCCTTTCCGGGCGACGGCGGAAAAGCTCCGCGCCGTCCTCGGGGTCCTGCCCGCCCCGCCGCAGCAGCAGGAAGGATGGCTTCGATGGCGGCTCCTTCTTGGCCTCCTCCTTCCTCTTCTTGCCCACCTCCTTGAAGCGCATCATCAGGTTGGAGGTGGACTTGAGCACCGCTTTGTTCTTCTTTTTCCTCCTCTTCTTGGTGCTGTGCTTGTGCAGCCCCCAGAAGAAGCGGGATGTGTTCTTGAACTGCCCCTTCTTGGGCCGACGCAGCCCCAGGTTCTTGAAGCCCATGAAGAGCTTCGAGGTGCTGCGGAGGCTCCGCTTTGCTCGGGCCTTCGGAGCCGCTGCCGCCTCCTCCTCGGCCGGGCTGGCTTCCACAGATTCTTTGGGCTGGCCCTTGGCCTCTGCACCCTTGGCCCCTTTCTTCTTCTTGTCCACTGCCAGCCCCATCACCAGCTTGGAGGTGCCCTTCATGTTCTTCTTGGTTGTTGCAGCATCGCTCTCACCCTCCTCTTCCTCCGTGTCCTGCTGCACCTTCTTCCCACGGCCCAGTTTCTTTCCCACTCCTGCCTTGGGCAGCCCCTTCTTCTCCTTCCCCTTCCCCTTCTTGGGCTCTTCTGCTGCCACCTCCTCCTCATCTTTCTCCTTTTCCTCCTCCTTTTCTTCCTTTTGCTCCTCCACCACCTCCGTCTCTTCGCTCTCCTCTGCCTTCAGCAGCTCCGTATCCGAAGCATCCTCCGACTCGTTGGGATCCTCCTTCTTGCCCTTCTTGCCATCCTTCCCTTTCCCTTTGCCCGCCTTCCCTTTGGCTTCCCCCTTCTTGCCGGCCATCCTGGCAGTGGCGGGCGCTCATGCTCCGGCCCCAGCGGGGCCCTGGGAGATGCTGCCGTGTGCCGGCAGGAGCCTGCTGGCGGCTCCCGACCCCGCCTGCCCCGGCTGGCTGTTTACCTGTGCCCGGGATTGGCGAGGCACATGCCCGTGCGTGGCTCCCTCGCTGGGCATGGCGCTGGGGCGGTGGGAGCCCGGCGCAGCTGCTCCTGCCTCCCGCGCACCCCGCGAGTCGGCAGCGCGGTGCCGGTGCTGGGATCCGGCTGTAACCCAACCGCCAGGCTCGCGGCGGCATGAATAATGTAAGGGATGCACCGCGCCAGCCCCGAGACTTTTCCGAAGGAGCAGGGAAGGGCCCCGGCTGCTGGGAGCATCCCCCCAGGGGGATTCTGCAGGGGCAGCACCGTCACCCCAAAACGGGACCCTGCCACTTCACCACGCCTCGGGGCTTCCTCTGCGCCTCCCTGAGGAATCCTCCGGTCGGCACGGAGACGGATGAAGCCCAGGGGGCGGTACCGAGAGAGAGGTGAGAATTCTGCAGAGCCCAAGGCAGCAGTGGGAGCACCCCCAAGGGGAGCGACGCAAGGGAGGGACCCAACACCAGACCAAATTCCACAGCCCTGCTGGGAAGCACTGAGGAGCCCAGAGCCCGCAGGGGCGCTCCTCATGCCATGCCAGGTGGCAGGTGTGTGCAGGGTGCCACACGTGCCCGCACACACGGACAAGAGGGGCTGCATGTGCCGCGCGTGTGACCCGCGGCGGTGCCAGCAGCGTGTTCGCGCACACACGTGCCCAGGCGCGGGGTGACCGCATCAAATGTTAATGCCAGGCCTGGATTCCTGCGGCTGCAGCTCATCAAAGTTTAAGCAGCAGCAGTGGGAACTGGCTGTCCCACATGGATCACCTGCAGGCAGCCGTGGGGCTGGTGTGGGCAGAGGCAGCACTCACTGCACCCCCTTACAGGGGATGCTTTTGGGGAGACAGAAACATCTGGCAGCAGCTGGCAGAACCAAACAACCAGCAGCAGCTGCTGGACTGAACCCATTGGTCTCCCCCAGGATCAGGAGAGCCCAAGGCTGGCATCTCCTGGCACTGTGTTATCCCCAACCTTGTCCCTCTCTGTCGCATCCACCATGATCCCATGGCTTTGCCTACTCCCTGCACTTATTTCTGGGTTAGACACACCCTGGTCTGAGTAGATGGAGGCAGCTCTGGAGTGCAGGGTGGGCAGAGGGGGATCAGGAGAGGGTCTATGACAGAAACACAGGATCAGCAGGAGCCGTACCTGGCACTGTCACAGTCCATGCACAGGTCTGCCATGGCCACTGGGGCTGACAGTGCCTGCCAGGGCACAGGTGCCTGCCACACTCCACCACCCCACTCTTCCTCCTGGCATGGGCACACAGAGCCTGGGCACCACAGTGAGGCAGGGAAACACCTTGGACATGGACACAGCCCTTCCCTCTCTGCTGGCAGAAAGCAAAGGGTACCTGGCTGGTGAAAAGCTGCTAGAGGTCACTCCCTGCATCCCACCCCTCGTGCAGTCCTTGCCCCCACCCCCCAGTCCCTACCTCTGTCCCCCCAGGCCGGGCAGTGGCCCTGGCAGTGCTCTTGGTGCCCTGGGCACTGGCACAGCTCTGGTGCTGTTGCCGTGGCTGTGCCCCTGGTGCCTCCCTGCCCCTGACAAGGCCTCTCCGAGATGGGGAATAAAGGAGAGAGAGGCTTCATCCCACACAGATGCTGCTTTCCATGGTCCCAGCCTCCATACCAGAACCCCAAAACCCTCTCCCTCTATATCCTGGGCACGGGGCTCACCTGCCTTTGGCATGGCAGAGCTGGCCAAGAGGCTTTTGTGCCCAGGTGCAGTGGGATGGAAGCAAATGCAGAGGATGAGAGGGGCACCCACACTTGGTGGCTGTTTCCAGGGTGTCTGAGCACGGCTGCATCCAGCAGCAGCACACAGGAGGGACTCTGGGTGCAAAACCTGGCAGTGAAGGGTCTCTGCAGTGGGTACCAAGGCTTTAGTAGAAGATATCCAGAGCATCCTTCGGTCAGGTCAGTCCTGAATATCTCCAGCCACGTGGGTGAGGCAGGGAAAGCCACCTCACCCCAGGGACACGGCCCGGGGCAGCCCCGGTCCCAGTGCCGCAGCCTGGGCTGGATGCAGGGAGGGGATGGAGACTTTGGCCTCGGGGGTTCCCCGCCCCAGCCCGGCAGGACTGTACCTTGGAGTGCCGGCATCGGCGGGCAGAGCTCCAGAGGCAGCAGCTCCACGGCTCCCGGCAGCTCTGCGGGCACCAGCCGGCCCCGGCTCCGCTTACAGCCTGTTTCCAGTTACAGCCGGAGCAGGGCTCCGTGCCACCACACCACACCAGCCCCAGCCGTGCGTCCCGGGAGCTCCGTGCTCCTGAGCCAGCCCAGGCACCTCTCACCATGTCCCCTTCCCTGTCTTCAGTTCTGCATCTTAGCACATTCACTTTCAAACACCTGCGAGCAGGTGAGGAAGCCCAGCCACAGCTCTTGTCACTCCAGTCACAGCTGCAGGGATGCTGGGAGCATAGGGATAAGCTGGACCCTTCCATAATGTGACACTAGCACAGCCCTCCAAGCCCCCGAGGCACAGTGGGGTTTTTTCTTGCTCCCCCAAGCACCCATCACCCCCCTGACCTGGCTAATTTCCACCCCCTCCAGTTCCTGCCTCCAAAATGAAGATGGGGACCCAGCACATGAGCAATACATGGCAATCTCTGCCTGCCAGCTGCTGCCTGCTCCCCACGAGGGAGGTGTTATGGAAGGAGACAGGCCAGAGCAGGTGCTGGAAGCACAGACCAGCTGGGCGCGATGCTGGCGTGCACCCAGGAATATGCTGGCTGGCAGCCCTGGAGCCAGGTCACAGCCCTGTGCCATCACTTCAGTCCCAAAGCCAAGCCTAGGAGCTTTCCTGGGGCAAAACAGCCCCGAGGTAAAAGGAATGTGGGGAAGAGGTGGTAGGAAACATGGGTAGGGGGCTCTGGGGAAGGAGGGAGTGTTCAAGGGAGGCTGCTCTGCTCTGCTTTGGAGGCCAGTGGGTATGTGGAGAAGGTGGGAAGGCAGAAGGTGAGATAAGGGAGGATAAGGACAGCAAGCAGACAGGCAGGGACAGGCAGGGGTGAGGGGACACCACACACCTGAACAGCAGCGTTCACTTAAAATCCACCGTGGCACACAAAGGTCCCTTCCCGGCAAAGGCGCTGCAGCACTGCGAGCCCCAAGGAGGTGCCACCCAGCTGGGGCACCCACAGCACTCACCTGGGGTAGCCAGTCGCCCTGCACGGTGTGGGGCTGGCCCGGGGCTCTGGCAGAGCCGCGCTCCGGCCCCGCTCCCCGCCGGGACCATCCCTCCCCTGGCAGCTGCGGGACCATCGCTGCCGCGCCGAGGACACGATGCATATTTGATGACTGCTATTATTCTCATCTCCACTCATGAGCAGAGGCATGGGAGCTGATCTTCCCTCCCAGCGCTGGGGAGCTGCAGGGAGGGAGTGGCTGGAGGGGTGAGGGCCCCCTCCTCCCGTGGTGCCACAGCTGGACAGTCCCACATCCCTCCCGGAATGTGGATGAGCCTCAGTGTAACCCAGATGTGAACAACTGGAAAATGGCCCTCACCCATTCTGGCCCCCAAACCAATGAAAGTTTAGAAGAAATCCCAGAACATAACAGTGAGGAACAAATGCACCTCCTCACACCCCTCTCCAAAGGTGGGCTGGGACCAGCCAGCTGCAGAGGTTCTGGCAGGGATTCATTGTCCCAAAAATACCAGAGCATCCTCTCCTCCCTGGAGAAGCAGGACACTCCACCTGCCTTCACAACACTCCATTCTCCCCATTCCAGCCCTGGGCTCCTGCATCCCACCAGACTGGGGACCATTTTCCTGCAGTGATGGAGCCACATGCAGAGGCAGAGAGAGCATCCTGCTGCAGCACCCGAGCTGAGAAAACCTCCGCTTCCTTCTCCTCCAGGCAGGCACGTCCCAGCCGTAATGCGGTGGGTATTTATTATGCTGATTCCTCAGAACGCGAGGGCTTAACTGCAAATTACAATCAATAGCCCCAATCCCCTCGGGGCAGGTTCATCATTTAGCAGGCGCAACCAGAGGAATTCAAAACTATTTGCCAGCCATAAATCCTCCTCCCCGCAGCCTCCCCAGCCGGCTCCGCGCCACTCGCGATGGCTGCTTGGGGTGACCCTTGTCAGCATTTGAGACAATTAAGCTGTCACTGCGGATCGTGACTCTTATATACGGCCCTGAGCAGCACTTTGAGATGCCACCGTGATGGGGTGAGGGGAGCTGGCTGAGGCGAGCCCGCAGCAGCAACCATCTCCCATTGAATTAAATGAATGTATTTGGAGGCAGAGTCACTCTTTATTACCTTGCAAACGATTCCTGACTAAATTAAATTATAAGAGGAGTGTTCAGCCAATCAAACCTGCTTGATTGCCTGGAACAGGCATTTTAAACAGAGCACGCCTCTAGGCAGGCGCTGGTTGCAGAGGGGGATGGAGGGTGGCTGATGGGCTGTGGGGAAGCTGATCCGCCCTGCTCCGCACCTGGAGTGCTGCATGGCTGTGCACAGACCCCGGGGGACAGCAGGAATGAGCCTGGGGGCAGCTGGAAGAGCAAGGCAGGAGCACAGAGCACCAGCAGGGCTGCTGAGGGCAGCTCTTTCTGAGCATCATCCAGCCAAGGCTTTTCTCCTACAGCAGAGAAATGCAGGGTGCTGCTCTTTTGGGTGCAAATCCACAGCTCCTGCCTGCACCCACCTTCTTGGAGAGCCCTTCTCCCAACACACAAGGAGACTGATCACATTTCCCCTCTGGTCAATGCATAAAATCCCAGAAGGGTTTGGGCTGGAAGGGAGCTCAAAGCTCATCTCATTCCATTCCCTGCCATAGGCAGGGGCACCTTCCACTATCCCAGGTTGCTCCAAGCCCTCGCCTTGGACACGTCCAGGGATGAGGCAGCCACAGTTTCTTTGGGCAGCCTGTGCCAGGGCCTCCCCACCCTCACAGGGAAGAATTTCCTCCTAACACCTCATCTCTATCTCCCCTTTCAATTTAAAACCATTCCCACTTTTCCTGTCAGTGTATGCCCTTGTGAGAAGCCCCTTTCCATACTGAAATGCTGCAAATTTCATAAACCTCAGGAGGCTCCAGTACAACCCTAACTCTGCAGCAGATTTCCCCCTTGCCCTTTGGATCTTGTCTTTTCAGGACTTGGAGATCTCTTGGAGGCAAACTCACCCCAGCACGAACTGCAACGTTTGCTGCTTTTAACATAAGTGCAGAACAATTAGAGAAGCTCCTGGAAGAAGGAATACTGCAATTAAATGGTGCATTTTCAAATGCAGCTATAAACTTGCTGCCAAAAAAGCTACTCTCCCTGAAAAAAGAAGTTGGCTTCTTCTAGCTTAACTATTTTTACTTCATCCCCATTCCAATTTTAATCATGTATCTGTTCATTTTGAACAGGATAAAACGCCCATTTTCCTAAATGAAGCTAATTAGGCAGAGGGGGTTTTAACAATGATATGCCAAAATCAATTTGAAACCCACACTGAGGCAGCACCAGCTATTCAAGGACAGGTTTTAGCAGGTAACACTGTGCATTTCAGCCTCACACCAAGCACCTCTGGCTCCCAGCACTACCTGGGCTGAGGATGAAGCCCTGTCAGCAGTTCTGGTTGCCTGGCTCAGTGCCAAGGCTTGGCAGGCTGTAGGATTTGGATGGAAAAGTCAGAAACTCAGGGACAAAACAAAACCAAAATTAGTCTCTGTGAGGGCAACTCTGCCTGTACGACCTTCACGGGGAATGGGAAGGGTGAGTTAATGTGCTGGAACAGTTTCCCACCCAGCTCACACCAGGAAGGGCCAGATTTCCACTGCCAGAAAGGGATAATGTGGATAATTTGGAGCTTGTTCTCCACTCGTTGCCTCCATGGTCAGGATTTGCTCTGCAGTCCAGCTGTGAACAAAGCCAGGAATAGGGAAGGGAACTTACAGAGTTGAAAGTCACCTTCTTAGCTTGGGCACTGGGTATAGTATCTATTTATCTCTCATCACCAGTCTCTTGCAGACACTTCCCCTTCTACTGCCCCCTAAATCTCCTGTGACAGCATCCAGGATTCCTCAGGTGGCCAAAGGTAAAAAAAAAAAGAGTTAGAAAACACCGAGCCATCTACCCACCATTCACATGAAATAACAACTTTTTATTTTCTCAAATAAAATAATCCTTCCATTTCTGCTCAATCAGGTTGTGAGGGGTGGGAGGAGCAGGGAGGAGGGGAGGAACTCTGCTCAGACAGGTGTCACACCTGTCCTCACAGTTCTGCATCCACGTCAGACCAAACCCTTTTCCAATGAAAGAAAATAAAAGCTAATGGCAGCTCCTGAAGGCAAGAGCTGTCCTCTATCAGGCACTCTGAATTGTTTAGCAACAGTATTCAATGGAAAAGCATGATTACAAAAATCCCAGATTTCTGGTGAACAATATCCAGACAAGCAATGTTTAACAGGGCTGGGGTAAAACTCACAGCATGGGGTGGTACCTTGAGCTCCAAAGAGCTGCAACTGGAATTTAGGGGCATGGGTGATGAGACCCCCACCTTGGGGACTAAAGGGAAGGACAATTCCTGCCCAACAAAGGAGAAAGCTCCCAAGGCAGAGAGAGCATGAGTGAGATGCCAGAAGTGAATCCTCACCCCAGATAACAGCTCTTGGATCATACCCCACTGCAGTCTGGCCAGGCTAATTAACCATTACCAGTTTAATTTCTCATCTCTCAGTACCAGTTGGACTAGGATGTCCTACAAACCCCTCTGCAAAGCTATGGAGAGGCACAGAGTGCCAGGTATTAATGTTAATTGAGGTGGGACCATTAAAAATTGGGGTTGTCTCAGCTGCAGACGTGTCCAGTGAGCATGGAAATGAGAACTCTGATTTTGTTTCAGATCAATGCTTAAATTAAGTGAATGGATAAGCAGCAAAGCATTAGCAATGTTCTCTCAGCCCAAAGCACAGGGCCAGATTTTTTCACACAAACCCAAACACTTCCCACTGGGAATGCACATGGATTCATGTGCAAACCCTCCAAGGGGCAGGACACTGCTGGCTGTGGAACTGTGTCCTAGAAGAACTGGCTCCTTTTAAATTTTTAGGAAACATCACTTGGCCTGAAATGCTGCAAGATGGAAACCATCTTCCCATCCCCACCTGCAAGCACAGTAGCCTCATTTTCTGCCTTTCTCCAAGAGAAGCAGCTTCACAGAAGCTTTCTTGGCTCTGGAACACATCTCCCTTTTTCTTTTTCTCTCTTTTGTTTTTTTTTTTCCTTTTCATTTTTTTTGGTGTTTTATTTTGTTTTTACATGGTCAGTTCCAATTGCAGTGATTAAAGAGAAGGCCAGGCACCAGCAGTTACTTCTTTACGATCTGAATGACATCTTCATGCTCCATCATATGGGTTAAGCCCACTCTTTGAGGGCTGTACTTTGTGCTTGTCCCCTTTGAAATAAAAAATGGGGAGAAAGGTTAGAAGACCAGTCAGAGACATCTGAAGACAGGGATTCCAGTTGCTGTGTAACACTTACCCACACCAGGGCATATTTGAACTGGCTGGCTAATGATCTGTGAATCCGATGGCACTGCAAGACAGACAGGAAGAAGTTTAAGTATTTACATGACACCACCTTGCAAACAACTTTTCCAGTACCCAGGAATTAAAAGAAACTCAAGTGTATGGCAGAATTTACAATACAGACTTTAGGAGCCAGTTACCATCACTTGAAATCATACAGAACAGACACAGGAATCACCAGCCCACACAAAGCCCCATTCCATTCCTTCCATGTGCTTTTTCACTAGGCTGCATTAAATAATGACTGTTTAAACCTTTTATAGCAGCTATGAAAGAAGCCTGAGGCAGATAAAAAGCAACAAAAGGAGAAGCCCAACCAAACACTGACATGTCCTGAGCTTTACGAAGCACAAATCACAGGAGGTCCAAGAGAAACTGCCTTCTGCACACAGAGAAATGTAAAAGATGCAGAAAAATTACCACATGTTCCACAGAGGCCCCTTTCCGTAGAATAATGGCATCTGTAAAGTCTGGTCTCTCTGTGGAGAAGCAGAAGGGGGGAAAAATCATTGGATTTCTATCAAGTGTGTTCTAAAATGCTGACACCATCTCACATCACCTTGTGCTTACTACTCCCAAATTCCTCCTTCCTACTCCCAGACAGAACAGGGATCCAGTACCTAAAAGCATCAAATCAGCTCTCCACTACCCACAAGTGCAATTACCCACTCCACACAGTCAGCAGCTTCCTCACAACTCACCTGACCTAACTCATCCCAAACCCTTGACTTAAGAGAAACAAAACCACCCAAGTCAAAACACACCTGCTCAAGGAAAACCAAAATTTCCAAGATTTCAGAACTTAACAAGCTCAGAAAATTCCTTGATCCCCTCACATCCACCCAATTTCAGCTGTTCACAGCCAAACAGAGCAAGCTACAGATGTGCCTGCCTCATTGGGAGAAGCTGCAAGTGGGTTATAAAGCAAAAGGAGGATCAAAGGCACCTCCAAGGGCATGGGAATCACCAAATTTCTTGCAGCAGGGACAGGTAACTTCTTCTGGGTTGTGATGGGCTGAACAGTTCATCACAGTGTGCATAAAAAATAAAAAAGTTGTGAACTTGCTCTCTTTATTCCCTTATATAATGCAAAGACTTATGAAAATTCAGCTCTTATAAAATACAACAGGAAGGCCACAGTGGGATCCACACATGGCAGGATCAGAAAGAGCAGGAAGCATTTCCCAAGAGCTGAAAGATGATTAGGGAGAGTTTAATTCCAGCATTTCCAAGGCACCAGCCTGTCTGCCTTCCCTGAGCAGCAGCAGCAGCAGCATTTGTGTCTTTCAAACCTGTTCAGCTCGTGGTCACTTACGTCCCCGTTTCTTGGTGTAGATGCAGGTGAGTGCCAGGTATTCCCAGAGCTTTTCCAGCAAGTAGTCCAGGTTCAGCTTCATGCCACAGCTGCAAAACACCAGGATCATCTGTTTACTGCTGTTGTAATTTAGGGATCCAGAAGAACAAGGTGAAATGTTTTTATTAAAGTGCTAGAGAACAAGGGGAAAGTCTTTAATGAGGCAAGGAAAGGAAAAGCACAAGGTAAAATGACCTTAACTGAGGGAGGGCAGGGTTGGTTTAGATATTAGGAAGAAATTCCTTACTGAAGGGGTGAAGAAGCACTGGAACAGGTTACACAGAAAGTCTCTGGCTGCTCCATCCCTGGAATTGTTCAAGGCTAGGTTGGATGGGGCCTTGAGCAAACTGATCTAGTGGAAGGGGGTGGAATGAGATGGGCTTTAGGGTCCCTTCCAACCCAAACCATTCCATGATTCCAGAAGGGTGAACAGCTTTGAAGCAGCAAAACCCCAACAGATATATCAGCACTTCTAAGGAAACAAGCCAGATTGTTTGACTCAACTCTGTCCTGCAGACAGCATAGAAAAGCCAAGTTGCCTGCCTCTCCAGGGAAAGGAAATCTGGGAAAAGTTTCACAGCAGCTCTGCTTCTCACCCCAGCAGCCCTGGGAGAAGAGACTTTCTCCTGAGAGAAGCTGGAGAAAAGGGTGTGAAATGAACCACACCAGGCAGACCAGCAGAAAAGGAAAAATGATGGCTCCTACCTGATGACAACACTGTGTGGCCTCCGAGCAAGACGATCCACCTCCTCCATGGATATCTGATCAATCTTGTTATAAACCTAAACCAAAGGGAAAACAACACAGCCCTTATGAAAGGCAATTCACCAATGTGTCCAAATAACAAGTTATCTCCAGCACTTTAAACAGAAACATAGATCCTGTTTGAAGATAAGCCAAGACTCTCAGTAAAACAAACTATTAAAATTCAGAAGCCTGAATATAAATTTTGGCCTTTTAAAATTCTCCCTTTGGGATGACTTGGAACACGTTCTCCGGTGTCTTTGATTTCATACAGACCCAGTGGCTACAAACAGAGCCCTAAAGGGACCTCTGGCACACAAGGGACCAGATGTGAAAAGTTAAGCACAAAGCTGGCAGCAGGGGAATCAGAAGCTCCACACGTGGGAGCAAAGCCCCAGCAGCAGGATTGGAAACTCTGCTGCTCCAGGGCAGCACCAGCCACAAGAGGGCCCAGGGAACACACACAGCACAGCTGCACATCCAAAGCCTATAAAAAACTCCCTGTCGAGCTGTTTTCCACCTCTTAAACCCCCAAATCGTTACTGCTTTGGGAGCCAGGAACAGGGGCATGGAGTAATAGGACAAGGGGGAATGGCTTTAAATGGAGAGGGCAGGGTTAGATGGGATCTTGGGGAAAAAATTCTTCCCTGTGAGGGCAGGGAGGCCCTGGCACAGGTTGCCCAGTGAAGCTGTGGCTGCCCCATCCCTGGAAGTGTCCAAGGCCAGGCTGGACAGTGCTTGGAGCAACCTGGGCTAGTGGAAGTTGTCCCAGTCATGGCAGGGGTGGAATGAAATGAGCTTTAAGGTCCCTCCCAACCCAAACTGTTCCATGATTCTGTGAAGTCCCAACATTTCCTTTGTAACAGAGAAGAGATGCTGGATGTGACAGCAGCCAGGCTACCCAGGATACTCACATAGAGGCACGGCATGTAGACCCTGTTTCCTACAATCACATCAATGAACTCATCAGGGGAACAATCCTCTCTGAACAGGACCTCAGCATTGAAGATTTCTGAGGTGGACACTGTCAAGGCCCAAATCCCAACACATCACACGGGCTGAGCTCTCTGGTGACAGCCTGCTGCCAACCAGCCAGCACCAAAGTGACACCAAGGCAGACCCCCAGCAGGAAGCACTTGATCCATGAGCTGCTGATGGCTTAAGGGCTTCCCCATTTTAGGAAAGGATACTGTATTCGTGGAGGATGAGCTGAACCAGCTTCTCAGAGCACTGAGTCAACGTGACAGTGGAGTTGAAGGAGATGCCTCCACCCTTCTTGGGCTGCAGGAGGCAAAAAAAACAAAGTAACAACATTCTGCAAAACCCACAGCCCCCTCAGCCTGTCCAGCATGAGGGGCAGCACAGAGAGAGCTCAGCTTTGAGCAGGCAGGCAGACAAGCTGTGCCTGCAGGAGCTCAGGAAGCCTCACCTTGAAGTAGATATTTGGTTTGCTTTTGTTCAGCCGGATTCCTACAGATTCCAGTTCTTTCTCCAGCAAGGCTCTGCAGGGACACAGCACTTGTGAGGCTGAGCATGGCCAGGTGACAGCCAAACCTTTCCCTTTTTAACTCTTGTGTTGATACAGCCACAAGCTTTCATTACAGCCTAAACCCCCCCCAATGCAGGCCAGATTCTGTGGTGGAAATCCAGGCTGCCATTCCCATCTCTGACAGCCATGCTCCACCTGAGAACCCACTTCAGTCAGCAGGATGCTTCTCATGGAATACAACACCCATTGAGTTGAATTCCTCATTCCTCAGGTGCTCTCCACAATCCTCAGGGAGCTGGCATGTTTTCAAGCCCAGAGCCCTCGTGCCCAGCACACACTCACCTCTGCACCTCGCCCTTGGTGGCATCCAGCATCATGATAACAACATCTGCTGTCCTGGCCACAGCAATCACCTGCCGGCCTCTGCCCTTCCCTGGGGAGACAGGAGGTGGAGGCACATCAGCAAGAGGAACCAGCAGAGTTCTGTGACAGATGGGGACTCCTGCCCCATGCACCAGCTTGAAAGCAAGGAAAAAGATCCTGCAGTGCTGTTCTGGCTGCAGAAAACCCTGGCAGCAGCTGCAGGCAGCACAGAGAGCTCAGCAGAGAGATCAGTGCCAGAAGGTGCCTTAGGAAACACAGGCACTGTTCTGGTGACCCAAGGGGATGGCTGGAGCTGTCAGGGAGGGTTAGGTTGGATATTAGGAAAAGGTTTTTCCCTCAAAGGGTGGTCAAGCACTGCCCAGGCTCCCCAGGGCCCCTCCAAGGCTGCCAGAGCTCCAGGAGTGTTTGGACAACACCAGGCACAGGGTGGGATTGTTGGGGTGTCCTGTGCAGGGCCAGGATTTGGACTGGGTGATCCTGTGGGTCCCTTTCCAGATGTTCCATGACTCCCTGATTTCCTAAGCTATTTTCAGACACAACCAGCCAATGAGGACAGTGACAACACAGAGACACAAAGCCAAGATCTCTTCCCAGAATCAGGAGTCATGGGAGGACTGGCAGGAACTCAGGGAATTACTCAAACAAGGTTAGTGTTTAGCTGTAATTCCCCCTCCGCATCTCCAGCATCTTTCTATAGATCTCCCCAGTACCAGAAAACAGATGAGCCACTTAACACTCAGGCAAGGAAGTGAGAAGTGACTGGCTTGCTTTGGCTCCCACCTCCAGAAAACCATCTTTGTGCTACATATAGAGCCTTACGTGGGCTCAGGGATAGGAATCGTGCCTCACATAGGATCAAGGACTCAAAAATGTGGAAAGACAATGCAGGAACTCTTAGCCCAGGAAGCCTGAGACACGAGAGGGACACTACTGAGGGCAAATCCCTCCTGTACATGAACACAGACATGAGCCAACCTTGAGCTGCTCCTTCGATGATTCCAGGCAGATCCAGCAGCTGAATGTTGGCTCCTTTGTACTGAAAAGGAAATGAAAGGATGGAAAGTTGAAAGCTTTTTGCAGGGCACTTGAGCTGCACCAAAAGTTCCAAACACATGCTGGGGGTCCACATCCTGTGGAGACTGGAATTGGATGGAAATGGCAGGCCAGGGGAACTCTGCACAAAGCTCATGGCTCTGCTCTGAGGCAAATTCCATGGCTATAGGCTGTGCTCAGCAGCAGACACAGCTGTACATTAGATCCTGACTCCCTAAAGCATCCCATGACTGCAGCTGGACAAAGCAGCAGAAAACAGCACAGCAGCCATGTATTCCCAAGTCTGAGGAATAGAAAGGAAAAACAACCCATTCTTTCTTGGTGTAATGAGAAAACTCAGTAATGAACAAGTGCCAAATCTCTTACTGTGACAGATCAAACTATTCAGGTGTGCTGCAGGTGTTATAGTACCAGGAAAAAACCCAGGAGATTCTCATTCCCAGGATTTGCAAGGCATTGGCTCTCCAGCTGTTGTTGCAGCTCACAGCTCTGCTTGAATGTGTTACATTAAATTCCTTTTCCCACCAACACAGTTCCTTTCATTATTTAACTCCCCCTTTTGATCCTGACCCAGATTTCTTCATTACTCTTGGACACTTTTCAGTATGATGGCCTTTATCATTTGCTTTACTGATGGATGCTGAGGTCACCAGTAATAAAACCCCTCAAGGACAGGAGTATTTTGCATTTTGTTTTGAAAGTGATCACAGCACAGATTGCCTCCGTAAAACTTCATTAAAAACAAATCTGTCAAGGTTTGCAGCCAGCTGGTCACTGGCACTGACAATGGTTATACAAAATTCAGTTGAGAATTGTACTGCTCTGGTCTGTCCAAGAGCAGCACAAAACTCCTGATCAGGCAGCCAATCCCAAAAAGTGACTGAGTTCAGGGGAAGTGCTACACCAGCACTCCAAAGTTTAAAGTAAAATTCAGCTTTGGAGACCTTTGGATGTCTCTGCTCCTTAGTGGCAGCACAAGTGTGGCTGTGCTAAGACACTGACACATCTGGAGGAGAATCCCACTCACTTCTATGACTCCAGGGATGCAGGTCAGCGTGGTGAACTCGTACGACGCCGCTTCGCTGGCAGTTGAGGTCATTAAACTCAGAAACGTGGACTGAAATGTAAGAGATCAGCATCAGCAGGCAGGAAAATGAAAAGGTTCAGCCAAACAAGCAACACCAAAGTGCCCCTCAGACTGTTCCAGGCACAGGGCTGAGGTGGTGGCATTGCCACAGAACTGAAGTAAATCCTGCACGTCCCCCTTTCCTCAGCAGTGCTGGGCTGGGCAAGAACAAATTTCAGGCAACAACAAGTTTCACAGGGCAGAGCACACAAAATGAAGGAGTGTTTCCCCATCTCCAACTCTCAGCTGGATCACAGAATCATGGGATGGTTTGGGTTGGAAGTGACCTCAAAGCCCATCTCATTCCAGCACTGCCACGGGCAGAAACCATCCACTATTCCAGGTTGCTCCAAGGCCTGTCCAGCCTGGCCTTGGACATTTCCAGGGATCCAGGGGCAGCCACAGCTTCTCTGGGCAACCTCTGCCAGGGCCTCCCCACCTTCATGGGGAAGAATTCCTTCCCTACATCTCACCTAAATTTCCCTTCTTTCACTGTGAACCGTTCCCCCTTTTCCTACCACGACAGTTCCTGACAAAGAATCCCTTTCCAGCTTCCCTGTAGCCTTTTCAGGTACTGCAAGGTGCTGTGAGGTTTTCACACAACCTTCTGTTCTCCAATCCCCTCTCCAACAGTTCCATGTACTCCTCATACTGGAGAACTGTGCAGGATTCCAGGTGGGATCCCACGAGATGAGCTTTAAGATGCCTCCCAACCCAAACCATTGCAGGGTTCTGTCATCCCAAAGCTGCTCTGCAGCCACAGCAAACACAGCCTGCAGCCACAGAGAACACAGCCCCTGACTGACCTTCCCCACAGAAGGAAAACCGATCAGTGCCACCCGGGCATCTCCTGATTTCATCACATCGAAGCCCTCGCCCTTGGCCGCCGGGGATTTGGAGGGTTCCAGCAGCTGAGCTCTGTATTTTGCAAGCTTTGCCTTCAGCAGGCCCAGGTGGTACTCAGTGGCTGCAATGACACAAACCCAACAGCTGGTTGGCAGAAAGTTGCTGGTGATTCATTTCTGGGAACGAGAACCTTCCTAAAAGGAAACACTTATGGATCCTGGTCAACATCTTCACCACTGCCAGGCACAGAGCTGCCCCCACATGTTCCATCACCTTTTGGAACCCTGGGTATTGAGAGCAAACCTCCCAGGGACCTGCACAAAGCCACATGGAGGGAAAGAGCCAAAAAACTCCCGAGTTACAGGAGCAAGGCAGAGGGAGAGCGGGTGCAGGAATGAAGGGGTGAAGGGAGCAATCACAGGGGGATCAGCCCCTCCTCACACCTGGCCACATTCAGCACTCCAAAATGACCAATTATTTTCCCCTCCTCTTTGTCAACTTTTAAAGACACATTTAACTCAGAGCTTGCATGTGTGAAAAGTACTTTACTGCCTTATTCTTAGCAAAACACTTGAATTTACACCTGAAGCAGAAAAAAAATGAAGGTAGCTGTCTCACTTTGTAACAGGTAAGGGCATGAAACCAGGAGCTTAGGTTTATTTCTATTATTTACCACAGCCTACAGCCTCATCAGCAGCTCTGGCAGAGCCCACAGGGAGCCCTCAGACCACTAAAACACCAGGAGCCTCTTGTGCCTGCAGGACTTGAGATGTGCCCCCCTCCCAGCTCCAGGAAGGAAAGAGGGCACCTCACACATACTCCCACCCCAAGCCCAGGGCTCACCCTGCTCCCAGCACCTGGATCCCGCCCTCTGGGTCCCCAAAGACCCCCCAGCTTTACAAACCTCACCCATCCTGCCTCTCCCACAGCCCTGACCGGCGCCTCTCTTCAGAGACCCCCTCCCAGAGCCCACACCCCCGAGCCCCCCGCAGTCCCCAGACTCTTTGCCAGCCCGCCATAACTCGCAGCCCATCTGACCCCCAGACTCCCCACACCCCCCAGTCCCTCTTCCTTCAGCTCCCCCCATAACTCACAGACCACCCGTGTCCCCCTCGAGCCGCCAGCCCCCCATAACCCCGGGCCCACCTGCCCGCCCGCTGTCCCCGGCTCCCTCAGCCCCCGGGCACCCTCCGCACCTTTGTTCTTCTGCGTGCGGGCGATCTCCTTCTCGATCTCCGAGATCTTCTCCAGGATGCCCATGGCGGGGCCCCGCTCCGCGCCCGCCGGAAGCGCCGCCGGCCCGCCCGTCCGTCCCCGTCACGCGTCCGGGCCGTGCCGCACTGCGAGCTCCGGCCGCGCCCCGAGCCCCGCGCCCTGGTTCCGTCCGCCGCCGCCGCGGGGCACCGGGAGGGGCCGAGAGATGGGGACAGGAGGGAGAGGCTCGAAGAGAAAAGTCTCAGAAAGCAGGGGCGGTGTTAAGGGGAGTGCCCACCGAGACTGCCTCCGCCTGCTACTCTAATTAATGCTGGATACTGAAAGGAGTGTGGAGCAGGTGTGCATCAGGCTCTTCTCCCAGGCAACCAGCGACAGGACAAGAGGACACAGCCCCAAGGGGGCCAGGGAAGGTTGAGGTTGGCATCAAGAGGAATTTCTTCCCCGAAAGTGATTAGATATTGGGACAGGCTGTCCAGGGAGGTTGGTGGAGTCCCCATCCCTGGAGGCGTTCAGGGAAAGACTGGATGTGACACTCAGTGCCACCAAGTGAAAAGGTGGGGATCGGTCACAGACTGGACTCGATGCTCTCAGGGGTCTTTTCCAGCTTTAAGGATTCTGAAAGCCTGTGAGTTAAGGCCATCAGAAGCTGCTGAGATTCCTGGAAAAGCCCTCAAGGAAGGGGATGAAGCACAGCAAATCCCTGGAACGAGGGAGTGCTGTGGTGGGACAAACACACACGGACACAGACCCCTTCAATAGAGTTCATGTTTAATTTGGACGTTGATCGCTCCACAAAACTCCTCCTCAGCCCCCACACGGACACCCTCTGCTCCCACAGCGACACTCTGCTGCAGCCAGAGTGGTTCAAGGGACACCACATCCTCCTCCAGGCCCAAACATCCCATTTCTTACCTCTGCCCCCCAAAATCCTTCCCTGGGCCGTTCTCTCTCACCACATCAAAACGTACATCTCCCCCCAACTCAAACAGGTCAAACAAAAGGAAAAAACAAAGCAAAGGCCTTTGAGGATGGAAAATCCACACACCAACAGCCCCTGCAAAACCTTTAGATCCACAACGTGCTCTGCACCTGCCACACATCACATCCAGACAGTTCTGGATCTAAGCTGAAATTCCCTGGATGGTGGGAAGAAGGCAGGCACAGAGCAGGATGCTCTTTCCACATCCTTCTCATGACATATCAAGTCTTAAAAAAAAACCAAAACAAAAAACCAACTTCATTGGTTTAGGGATACTTACACATGTTAAACACCCCCACAACCATCCTAACTCAGCTTCTGGCAATGAACAGGGTTAATGCAACTAAACCATCAGAAATCCAACTGGCCCTGACAGCCTTGTGGAGCACAGGGACAATAGTGCCATCACCAGCATTGCACAGACAGCTCCAGAAGGCTAGGAAGAGCTGTTGGAGCTGGGTCCCTGCACTCACACAGCACCTGGGAAGGAGGCTTCACCCCCACACTTGGTCACAGTGGAGCAGCACCATCGGATTTCACTTCTAAAACCAGGACATCTCCCAGCACCATCCATGAGGAAAATCCCTCTCCTCAAAAGGGGCTGAGTTTCTCAAAGAGAAGTAAAATAAAACAAGAGCACCCTTCCCAACTGCTCTGCTCAAAGCCCCAAATCACCTCAGCACTGTCCCTGCACATCCTCCAGCAACAGCCAAAGCACCAGCACACAGTCCCTGGGACAGGCCAGGTCTCTCCCTTCTCCCCCAGGCATCTCTCTCCACATGTGCCAGGGAGCAAGGATTGATCCACGGAGAACAGCACACACAAGGTGTGTGAATCCCGCATCATCTCCTCAGACTGCCCCGGCTGCTCCTCCAAAATCCCAACTTGGAATAGAAGAAAGGGACTCTCCAAGCCCTGAATCCTTCCTTGTTAAGGCTTAAACAAGCAATAACTGCTGCCAAAAAGGAAGTTAGTTAAAAAGAAGCAAAACCCAAAGCACCTCGGAGGCTTCAATCCCCTCTCCCAGGTGGAAAATCTATCCTCAGCACCAGCCATGCCACACGTCTGCTTGCAGGAAGCTGGGCTTTAAAACAGCCAGAAAAAAAGGCAAACTAAACTCTCACAAATCCCCACAGGTGGGGCTGACAAGGTAAAAACACAACTGAGGCCAAGTTTTAAAGTGTCTTTAAAAAAACCACCTCACACGCGTACACACACACGCTTTGGCACAGGAGCCTTAAGTTATGTCACTTGGAACATTCAGAGTCAGAGGGAGCTACTGGGAAGGAGTTTTTTTTAAACTTTTTTCTTGCTTTTCCTTGTAAAAAGGTGTCAAGCAGTGGTGGTGAAGCATGAAGGGGGAGTACAAACGCTGAGAGGTGCCAGGGTGATGCTGCTCAGCACCTGCGCTCCGGTTACGTTCCCAAAGCTTAGCTGGATACAGACACAGATATAAAAACACAGACATTCCTGGTTTTCAATGTGAAAACAGTAACATGGAATCGAGTACTTGTGCATTTGCCAAAGGGTCCTTTGGAAAAGGAACCATAAAAATAGATATATATTTTTTTAATAAAAGTCTTTTTTTTTTTTTTGTCTATTTTTTTTTAAACTTTTTTTTTTTTACCCTTAACTTAAGTAAAGAGCAAATATACACCTACAAGCAGAGTTCAGATCCACTTTACTGAGAGCCTGGAAGTCCGTACATCAAATTAATTCCCAGTGGCCTATCCAGACACTGGAACAGCTCCCAGCTCCAAAGGGCTGGTGTTCTTGAAAGATCTGCAGCTCCAGCTAACCTTGTTAGCCAGCAAAGCCTCACTCCAGCCTTACCTCAGCCAACACTCCCCCAACAGACTCCACAGCTGAGCCTCACACCCAGGACCTGGCTCTGGGAGCATCAGAGCTGGAAATCTGGGCAAGCAACCTGAATCCTGGTTATTCCAACCCACATCAGGATATAACAAGGAAAATATAAGCCTTGAGCTTACATTTCCTTATTACTTAAGAGGCCAGAACACTGATTCCAGCTACTGAGAAACAGCTTCCAGGAGAGCCGGGAGGAACTTCAGTGACAGAGAAACGAGCTGTGCAACAAGAAAGTGCATTAAAGTAGCTTAAAACCAGAGTAAAGATCAAATGGCCACTCGACAGGAGGGAGAATCAAGCTCCAGCAGCTCCTCAGGCTGGGTGAGTTCACATCCAGGCTCTCTCTCTCTCTCGAGTCCAAGGGGCAGGAGAGAAGCGTGCATTGCCGTGCTCCCACAGGGACACAGTTCTCCTGGCAGGCCATGCTCTCCTGCCCGCTTTGCTTCTGGGCGCTATCAGATCGGGACAGCTGTCATCGGAACTCGTAGATAGGAGCACTGTGCTCGGGAACGTGCGTTAAATTCAACGACTGATACCTGGCAGAGAAGGCAGAGAGGGAGGACAGGGTTACACAGAGCTCCTGCTTGGCAGCCACACAGAGACACTGTGCTGGCTGCTCTTCTTCTTTAGTATTCAGACATCCAACACCCAGAGCACCAAAATCCTGACAGGTCCCAGCACTGTTCCTCATCACTCCCTGACAGGGGGGTGCAGTCAGGTGGGGGTCGAGCTCTTTTCCCACACAACTAATTATAGGACAAGGGGAAACAGCCTTAAGTTGTGCCAGGAGAGATTCAGGTTGGATATGAGGAAAACACTCCCCACTGAGTGGTTTAGACCTGGAATGGCCTGCCCAGGGAAGTGGTGGAGTTACCATCCCTGGAAGTGTTTAGAAATCAAAGAGACATTACATTGAGGGTTTAGTGGCAATGGTGGTATTTGGTCAAATGTTGGACTTGATGATTTTGGAGGTTTTTTCCAACCTTAATGATCCTGTAATTCCCACTCTGGTCCCTCTGAGCCACCTGCAGTGAGGTAGCATTCCAGGTGGGCTGTCTATGATGGTTTTTCAGACTCCCTTTGAAGTTCAACAACTTTCAAGTTCAAACAGTATTTGCTACAAGTGCAAATTACACTCGAGCCTTTCAAAGCTCAGCTTGAGGGAATGTGTCTGAAAGCCTCCTAGTTCCTTCCCTCCCCCTGAGAGCTTCCAGCCATTCACCTGCTGCTCATGACAATGACGCAAGGGAAAAGAGCTCTCCACAGCTCTTTGTCTCCAACAAAAACCCCACCAATTAACTTTGACTGTTCTCTTGTTCTTAACAGCAATACCCCAAGGACCCCAGAATACAAAACACTGGCCTGACAAGATTTCTGCCTGAAGGAGCAACAGCCAAACTGTTCCTCAAGAGAGAGAACTGAGCTCCCTCACAGCACTTCTCCAGACCCTGTATCATCTTTCCTCGTCCACCCTGCTAGCCCAAATTTCCCCCCCTTTTCTATAAGGGCAGCACTTCATACCACACCAATGGACTGCACCAGCCTGCTCAGGCCAGTCACATCCCACACCTCTTCCTTCTGCCCCAAGGTCCAACCACCAGCATGGATACTCCCAAGGTTGTGGACAAGCAGGAGAGGAGTCACAGCTTGGTTTAAGCCTTCAGGAGGCTTCCTTACCATTCTGAACTCCTATGGTAGTAATAGCCCTCTATAGATGCTGCTGACTTCTGGAAGCAGATGTAATAGAAACCAGCAAAGGAAGCACCACTGATGTCCTTGATGGTGTGATCTGGGACTAGGAACTGCTCCTGTACAAAAAACACAGGCTTCATTTTAAAACGTTGGCCACATACAGCCCCACCCCACCCCAATCTGCCTTCCCTAACCAAATGCTGACACTCACTAACATGAAGACATTCCTAGCTAAGCACTCCCTGCATTCTCAGCAAACCAGAGCAGAGATCAAAGTGTCCCTTCAACACCTGCCACTGCAGGGACCTCACAGGGAAGCAGATAACTGAGAACAGGATGAGTTCTAAGAGTGCAGGAGATCAGTTTCAGCTCAACACCTGTCCCCTGCAAACCAGAAGTCCATTCCAAAACTGGGAGTCAGAGCCCAGGAATGAAGAAAAAGCTCCAGGGTTAGATGAGATACTGGGAAGAAATTTGCCCTGTGAGGGTGGAGAGGCCCTGAAACAGTTTGTCCAGAGAAGCTGTGGCTGCCCCTGGATCCCTGGAAGTGTCCAAGGCCAGGTTGGACAGGGCTTGGAGCAACCTGGGCTAGTGGAAGGTGTCCCCGCCCTTGGCAGGAGAGTGGAACAAGATGAGCTTTAAGGTTCCTTCCAACCCAAAGCAGTCTATGGTGACGCTGTGATGATCCCAGCTGAAGAGTAGAGCTGCAGACTGGCCAGTCTGCACCAAACACAGGCCCCACACACTGGAGACATCAATTCTCTCATCCTCTGGAGCCTTCACCAAGCAAGGTTTTCCTGTTGTGTTTTTTGCCACGACAGCAGCCCTTAAGGACACAATTAGCTGGCTAGACACGAGTCACACTGGAACTCGCAAGTGCAGTGGGTTTTGGGGTTGGCAGGGAGAGATCTTTCATTAAACTATCATAGCTGGAAAAGCTCTGAGACACTTCAAGTCTCTGTCAGTGCCTTGCAAGCAGTTCATCACAGAAGCAGACAGGACAGTTTACCTTCCATCTCATGAAGACATAGTCCCCATTTTTTAGATCTTCATAATCAAAGTCATCAGAGTTAAATGTTTTTGCATACTGGTAAAAAGCCTGGAACTTTCCCTGAAACAAAAAAAAGTAAAGAGGAAAAAAAAGAAGGATGTTTATTCTAGGAATAGAACTTCTAGTACCAGCTGCTTTTTAGGAGGAAAATCTACTGACACCCACAGCCATATCCAGCATATAACAAACATCAAAGCTTGGCAAACAACAGCCAAGGTGGAGACGTGACCAGGTGGCTCCTGTGGCCTCAAAACACAGCAGCAGGTTGCACCATGCCCTGAGCAGGGACACAGGTACCTGTGCTAGTAGGAGGTCCCTCTCCCCTTCTCCATTCCATTTTGCAATAAGTCTCCAAAAATAAGGAGTGTGTTCTCTTAGGGGGGGTCAAGAGACAGGGATTTCCCCTGCTCCCTTCCAACCCTGTGGCAAACAGACATCCCCTCCCTCATCACAGACACCACACCTTGCTGGAGAGACCTCTATTTGCAAAAACCCCAGTGGGAGAAGGAGGAAGGCAGCCAAAAAGGAGAGGTCTCCAGCCTTTCTGCCAGCTCTTGCATGGGCACACACTGCACCTGTCCTCCAAAGCAGCAGCCCAGACCCAGCCTCTGCCCCAGATTTATTCACCCAGTGTTTACGATCCACGTCCTCGTCAGCGTCCCACTTGCGCGTTAGGAACGGGTGCTTCTTACTGATTATCTCGCCTTCGAAGAACGTGGTGAGGGTTGGGTACTCCTGGCAGAGGGGACACAAAGCTGAGGTCACAATTGTCACCTCCAGACACAAACCCAAGAGCAGACAAAGCTCCATGCACTCAGCAAAAGGCATCTCCTAGGGAGAGCTTCAGGCAATCTGAGACTCGCTCCCATCCCTCATCCTGCTCCACACTTTTCCAAGGCTGACTCTTCCACACCCACAGCCTCCATGCTCTTATTCCAGCCTTTCTCTGCCTCTCTCCTCACTTTATGAAGCCAGGAGACATGTTAGAGCTGGGCTGTGGGGAAGGGTTTGGAACACAAGTCTGGTGAAGAGCAGCTGAGGAGGCTGGAGTGGCTCAGCCTGGGAAAAAGGACCCTCACTCTCCAAACTCCTCGACAGGAGGGTGCAGGGCTCTGTTCCCAGGGAACAAGGGACAGGACAAGAAGAAATGTCCTCAAATTGCACCAAGGGAGGTTTAGGCTGCATATCAGGAACAATTCAAAAGAGTGGTTAAATGTTGGAACAAGTTTCCCAGGGAAGTGGTGGACTTTGCAGTGTCCTGGGTCAGTGGTTGGACTTAATGATTTTAGAGGGATTTTCCATCTTTAAATGATTTCATTAAGCTCCCAGCTGGATGATGACCTGTGACATTTACAACTAGCACCACTCCCCCTGTGATCAAATCTACAACATGTCAATACCTCCATTTCCTATTTCTGGCAGCAGGATCTCCCACTCCAACAGGAAAAAAACAAAACAAAAAAACCCCAAAATAACCACCTTAACACAGCCCCTTTTTGTGCTGTTTTGCAGTTAACACTCACCTCTGTAAGGCCTTTAATCTTCAAGTATCCGCAGAGATAGGAGTTTTCCATATCCACATGCTGGAAAAAAGTGCAAAGTCCAACCATAAAAATAGGCACGAAGATGCATGCTTGATCCAAAGCAGTCCCTAACCCTTCAGAGGATAATTTCAGCTCTAGCTCACTGCACAACATTCATACTGCCAGCCCTTTTCCATGATGGGAACCACCTGGAATGATAATTTGCAGGTGCCTAGCTCACCTCACATCCCAGGCCTGCTCCCAAGGCAACACGCTCTGCACAGAACTCTCCAGCAGGAAGCAAATCCCCTTTCCAGCAGGAAGGGATCTAACTCACAGTGTTCTCCAAGAAAAAGCATCCCTGGAAGAATCACCCACACCCCCAGCATTTTGCAGGAGGCCTTTTCTCTGAAATCTAAAGCTTTTATGCCACCTGTACTTTCAGTTATCAGGCTGCATCTCTCAGTTTGTGTTGTGCAGAAACTAGGCAGGGATTTCCCTGCTCTTTTAAAAGCAGGGATTTTCCAAGCTTTTCCCTGACATCTCCAGATCCGCTTTCAAAACACGCAGTGAGTTATTCACGGAAGTGCAAACCTGTGCTTTGAGAAGATGGATCTTCTCCACCTGTGATCAAAGGATGGCAATATTCCCCTGTGCTCAGCAAAGGGAGAGCAGGCAGGCCCCTCTCCTCAGCTGACACATGCAAAACAACCACGTTTTTGGCACAAAAGCAGCGTTTTAAAGCACAAAACGACAGCTAACCCCTATGAGGAGGCAGCGTGCAGCGGAGCTGAGCAGCCATGGGATGGCCCCACCACAACAAATCCCACCAGCAACACGAAGAATTAAACATAAAAACACCCCGCCGGCTTGGAATCATCACAGAACCACTGAGGTCGGAAAAGACCTATGAGATCATCCTGATTCACCAGCTTGTCAACCAGACCGGAGCACTGAGTGCCACGTTCAGTCTTAAATACCTCGTAATATCGAGGGATAGGGTGCTGCGGGTGCTGTCGCAAGGGGCCGGCAGGGCGGGAACGGCCACCGCGGCCTGAGGCGAGCGGGTCCCCCGCTCGCCCCAGGCCGCGGTGGACGTTCCCACCCCGCCAGAGCTCGGCTCGCCCCGCCGCCCCCCTCACCTGCATGACGACCTCCACCTCGTAAGCGTTGCCTTTGCTGCGCTGCTGCCCGCGGAATTTGGCCCCGCTGTAAAGCAGCGAAGTCGCCACTCCGGGTTGCGCCGTGTTGATGGGGGGCGGCGGCACTAGGCTGCTGGCGGCCGCTGCGGTGGTAGAGGAGGAGGATGAACTCCCCGCTCCTCCAGCGCGGCGCCTCTCGCTCCGAACCGGCATCTCGGGGGGGTCCCCGGGCGCCAGCGTGGCCGGGGCCGGGGCGCGGCCGGGGGACGCCGCCCGCTCCGCTCCGCTCCTCTCCCTCACGCCGCGGCCGCCGCTGGGTCGGGGCCTCCCGGCAGCGCCTCCGCGCGCTCCCATTGGCCCCCGCGGCGCGTGGCTGAGGGGCGTCCCCTGGCTCTGACTGGCTGCTGCCGCGGCTGCGGGCGTTGATTGGTTGTGCTGCTGCCTGGCGCTGCTGGGAAATGTAGTTTTTTTTATCCAGGCGGCGCGGATTGGTCACGGCAGCCGGCAAGATGGCGGCGCCCAGGCAGCAGCGCTGAGCGCGGTCGGGACGAGGTTGCTATGTCGTCTGTCGCGATGTGGCGCGGCTGTCGCCGGCTGTGCTGGGCCTACTCTCCGCCCGCTCGGCTCCCCCAACCGCCTCCTGCAGCTGCCGGGAGCGGCCCGGTGGAGCCATGCGGGCGCCGGGCCTATGCCCCGCCGGCAGGTGAGGGAACACCGCGGCGGCTCCAGCTCCGTTTGGGGAGGGGGATCCTTCCCTGGGGACCCTCATCCCGGGGTCACCCAGAGCAGGGCAGGGCTGGGATCGGCTCTCCACGGCCGCTGAGGGCCCCGGTGCTGGGGATCCCCCCGTGCCCTTTCCCTGGCGTTAATGTGGGTTTGCTGCGGGCAAGGTTCATCGGCAGCTCTGCCAAGCCCTCACTGAACCAGTTTGTTACACTTGTTTTTGCGTTATGTTGGATTTTAGAGATTTTGAGGGAATGAGACTCAGACGAGACATGTTCTAGTTCACCTATCCCATCCAAATACTTTACTGGAATCGTGCAAAATTAATCTTTTTGTCTGAGGTGAGGTTGCAGAGTCGCGGTGACTCATGGCAAGGTTTTGGGAGCCACTGCTGAGCCTTGGGGCTCCTCTGGGATACACACACTAATCTGGTTTTAGAACTGGGCCTGAGGCGCTTTCTGAGGCCCCAACGCTTGCAGGTTGCTAAGCCTGAGCAAATCCTTCCATTTCCCCAGTGAGAATGTCATTTTTTTAGCCTAGAATAGCAGACCTGCAGCCTGTCCTGCTTGCTGTGCCCTTCACGAGACAGATTTATGGGTTTGGGATTTACAACCTGGTTGCTGTTGTCAGGGGAATGGCTCGTGGATTCTTCCTTCCTCGTGGGAGGAGTTTGAGCCTTTGGAATGCCTGTAATCCTGCTCTCATGTGTTAGGAGTGCTGGTAGCAAAGGATGCTGCTCCTAAAGTGAGACCTGAAGTTTCCTCAGGCTCACCTTGTTGGTGTATTCCTGAGCTGGACTGGGATGTTTGGGCTGCAGGGAGGAATGTCCTTCATGGATTAATTTGCCCAGTGTGACTGTAGTTGTAGAATCTGGAAAGGTTGACCATGAAGCAAAAATTCTGAGGATTGGTGAGACAGGTCTGCTTGATAAACCAGCCCTGCCACACTCTGAGGCAGCTGAGCCCCCAGCCTGGCAAGGGTGTAGCTGGTTCTGTTTGCTCCCTGGCTGTGCACAGCAGCAGTGTGGCTGTCACCAGTTTCCTGGAGTTTCCTTGCTGAGTGGAGCTCACTGGAGCTCACAGCTTGGAAATTGTGCATGAAGGGCTGGATTTCCATGGCCAGGCCACCTCGACAACACCAAAGCTCTGTCTGTTCTGAGCTGTGATGGGGAACAGGGGAAGGGGCTGAACATTCTCTGTTTACCCTCTGAATGTTCTCTTTGCCCTCTGTCCCCAGAGAGGAAGAGGTTCTACCAGAGTGTGAGCATCTCACAAGGGGAAGGTGAGTGCGGCCGCTGGGATGGGATGGGATAGGATGGGATGGGATGGCTGATCCCTGGGAGAGGTGTCATCACCCCACACCATGTTGGAACCTGCAGCCCAGGCTGTGTCAGTGGCATTCTGTCACCAGCTGCTGTGCCCCTCCTCATCCACAGCAAAGCTGCACAGAGGGAAGCAGCTTCTAAGATCAAGTGTATTCAAGTGGGAAACCTGAGTATTCTGGTTCATGGCTTCTGTCAGCTCCAGCTCTGAATCTGCTCCCACTGTGGGGTTGTCTGTTGTTCCTTAGTGCCTGCTCCTCTTTGATTCCCCAGGATTTCTACTCTGATTCCCCAGGAGGCTTTGAAATAAACCTGGACCACCGAAAGCTGAAAACACCCCAGGCCAAGCTCTTCACTGTCCCCAGCGAGGCCTTGGCCATTGCAGTGGCAACGGAGTGGGATTCCCAGAAAGACACCATCAAGTTCTACACAATGCACCTGGTGAGCACGGCAGGGTGGAATGCTGAAACCTCCAGATGCAGAATGTGGAAGCAGCAGGTTGTCCTGTTCCTAATGAACAGAAAGTTATGACTTTCTCTGGACTGGCTGGTGCCTGCCTAGAGAGAATCTGTCTCATTGGGGGAACTTGAGAAAGGGCTGGTTTTGGGAATAGTGAGGGGCAGGAGGAAACAGTGAGCGCTGGAGCAGTCCATGCCCCTTTTTCCCTGCTGCTTAATGGGCTGTTTCTAGGGATTCTGAAAGATTTGAGAGGATACCTATTACATGAACCATTTTGTGGCCCTGCACCTCTCAGCCATTCATCTGCCACAAATCCTGCTTCTTCTTGCCATTGTACCATGGAAGCTGCTGCTTTTTCAAGCTTGGAATAACAGCAGTTTCAACTGCCTTTATCCCCAGACCACTCTGTGCAACACGGCGCTGGACAATCCCACGCAGAGAAACAAAACGCAGCTGATCCGGGCAGCAGTGAAGTTCCTGGAGACAGACACAGTCTGGTACGAGATGGGGGCCCAGCTGGATTTTGGAAAGAGGGTTGGGTAAAGTGAGGGAAGACATCTGCTCTCATCCAGTCATGGCATGGCTCTGATCTGTGCTGGTTTTTGCCCAAGGGCTTGAATTAGTTTAGATCAGTCCTGCATGTGCAAATCTGGTTGGATTCTGTGCACCCAAAGGAGGAGCATTGGGTTTGGTTCTTTATTGAACTCTGTTTTAGACACCTCCGTGCTGGACAAGGTGAAAGCAGCAGGAAATTAAGATCTTGGAGAAAAGAAAAGATCTTTGAAAGGCCAGTCAGCCTGGTATTTCTGTGTCAGTACAAATAGCTCAGACTACCTGTACCAGTCCCAAAATGACCTTCATTCTTTAAAGTCCCTGTGAGCTATAGGATCAAACTTGTTCATACTCAGGCTCCTATCCCACTGGCAGCTGCACATTTCCTATGGAGAGAGGGGAACAGGCTTCCCCCACCTGCCCTTGTGGGTTTGGTCTGACTAGGGAGGGAATGCTGAGCTGAGCCACTGGGCAAGGAGAAGCAGGAGTGCCCCACACAGAGTTGCAGTGGGGTTTGTACCTTCCCCTAACTGCTAAACCTCACTTCAGTTTGTGGCTTGAGGCTACCTGCAGTTTTCAGCTGGCTGGTTCACTGGTCTATTTTGTAGTAAGACAGAATTGTCCTTCCTGGAATAACAGAATGCACTGAATTTGGGGAACAGCTGGGGGATTGTTCCCTGTCACTGCTGCCTGGGTGGACAGCAGGTCCCTGTTCCGGTTGCTGTGTGTCTGGTGGGATCAGTGTCCTTCCCAGAGGCGTGTCCCAGCCTGGGAGTGACCATCCAGTGTGGTTTTGTTCTGTGATGTCCCAGCTATCGTGTGGAGGAGCCTCCAGCCTTGGCAGAACTACAGAAGAATGAATGGGATCCTGTGGTCGCCTGGGCTGAGCAAAGGTGAGACCTCAAAGGGTTCCTGGCTGCTTAAGGCGTTGCCCTGCTGAGCCCAGGAGCTCTGGTGCTTGGGACTGCCAGGGCCAGAGGCTCTGTGAGCCCTGGGCCTTTCCCTTGGGCTTTGCTAAGGATTTGGGTGATCATTCCAGGTACAACGTGACAATCGGCTCCTCGACCAGCATCCTGGGGCCAAACATTCCAGCCAGCACCAAGGAGACCTTTGTCAGCCATCTGGCATCCTACAACATGTGGGCCCTGCAAGGTGAGCAGGGCTGGGCCAGTGAGGAGGTGGCTCCTCTCCATAGGGTAGGAGAGTCACTGTAATGTTCTCTTCTCCTTCTCCAAGTGTGGAGGTTTATGTTTTAAATCTGCAGGCCAGGCCCTGACCTGCCTTTGTCACAGGCAGGGATCACTTTAGTGCCACTGGTGTTCAGGATCTGACTGTGCTGTCCCATGAGCTGCTTGCTCCACCTTAGCACAAATAACTTCTTTAATGCCAAACCTTCTAATGATTTAATCCCTAGATTTGTTGTTACCAGGAAAAGGAATCAGGCTTAGTACTCCAAAGTGCCCACACTGTGCACTGGCCTCACTTTTTCATCTTTATATCCCACTTAATCTTGCCTGAGTAATCTGAATTACACCAAAAGATAAAGAAATCAAGGGAGATTTGCTTTGCTCCAGACCTGAATGAGCAGCAGGCAGTGAAACCCACAAAAGACACACAATGCTTGAGCCTGGATGGATATTTCTTTGCTTTGCACAGGGAAGGGTTGTGACAGAATAAAAGGAGGTGGCTTGGCCTTTGTCACTGTGGTGGCAGGGTCAGCACAGTGCTCTGTGCCTGCTGTTAACAGATCTGAGTGCCCAGGTGCAGGTGGGAGGATCACTGGCCCTCCCCGAGGGGGTACCACAGCCTGCCTGTCCCTTCAGAGCATGTGAAGATGCTGCTGTAATGCTGCAGAAACCATCTATGAATCTTGTTTGGTTTGGGTTATTCCCTTCCAGGTATAGAATTTGTAATCACCCAGCTGAAATCGCTGATTCTGTCCATGAGCCTGATTGACAGGCACATTACAGTAGAGAAAGCTGTGCTTCTGTCTCGCCTGGAGGAAGAATACCAGGTAAATTATGTTACAAAACAGCCCTATAATTCAAATAGCAATAATCTCAGCATGACAAATGCATCCCCCACCACAAATAACTGGCAAGGGAAGTGCCTGCTGTAGCAGGAGACGTTCCACTCCACCAGTCTCCCTGTCTGAGAGCGTTTGGAGCGTGCTGCTGCAGAGCAACACCATGGGCACACCAGCCCAGAGTGCTCCCAGGGCTGCCAGTTTCTTTTCACAGAGCCCAGATGGCTGCTTTTCTCCCTCTCTAATCTGAAGTGCAAAGTTGTGGCTGGCTTCTCCTGCTGAGGGTTATCCAGTCTGGAGGCTTTGATAGACACCAAGATATCAAGCTTGCTAGAAATTAGCTTGGTGTGAAGCTCTCCTTGTCCCAAAAGTGGTTGAAGTTGAAAATCTTTTCATCCTCCTGTTAAGAGGCTTTGCTTCAGACCTCAGTTCAGATGAAGCACATCCTCATCTCGAGATATCCCTGCCTCAGCAGTCGAGGATCATCTCAGTTCCTGGGAGGGGTTACCTGTGCTTCACAAACATGAGAAGGGAAGCTGAGAGTTGCTGAGGTGATTTGAATGTAATCCATGTTCCTCCTCTCCTTCAGATTCGGCGCTGGGGCAACGTGGAGTGGGCCCACGACTATGACCTGTGTGAGCTGCGCGCTCGCACAGCAGCTGGGACTCTCTTTGTTCACCTCTGCTCAGAGAGCTCCACTGTAAAACACAAGCTGTTGCAGGACTGAGGCAGCTGGGCAGGGCACGGCACAGAAAGAAAATGTCCAGCTGGGATTTGCTGGCCTGACCCAGTGGATGGTAGCCGCCTTCCTGCCATTCCACTTTTCCTGGGATCAGCTTCATGTGCTGTGGTTTTGTGGGCAGCTCTTCACTTGGATTGCCTGCTGCAGTGCAGCACACAAGGAGGAAAGGTCAAGGTGAGTTTCCTCTGAATCCCCAAGCCAGCAGTTCCAGCCTTTCCTGGTGTCTGTAACTCATCAGAGGAGCTCCACAGAAGAAACAGCTTCCTGGGCAGGGCACGGCACAGACATACCCAGCATATGCCACATGTCTTCATAGCTGCCAGCTCCTGACACACACTTGTTATGGAAATCTGAAAACAGACTCCACTGCATCTGTTGTTCATCCCTCGGCGTGCCTGTCTGTAACACCAGGGTCTCTGTGTTCCATTAAAGACTCGCCCCTGTGAGGTACCAAAAGCTGTGTGTCTTTGTTTCAGTCACCAAACTGTGGGGTGGTCCTATGCTACCAGGTTATGGGAAGGTGCTGGGATGGCTCCAAGTATTAAAAATCATAGACCAGAGCAGACATTAACTTCTGTGTGAACTGCTCCATGAAGCTGAAGTGATAGCAAGGAGACAACTGGATACTCCTGGAGCAAGAGGGGTAAAACCTGGGCTCCGGCCATGTTCAGAAGCACAGAGCACGATGAGCTGAATCTGTGTTTGACAGGCAGCACCGGCCACAGGGTTTTCTGTGTCCTGCTCTGTCCCTGGCGTGCACACACAGCCACCCTCTCGTTTAACCTTCCCACCTTCTTGCTGCCTGCCTGGAGCAGCCCCGCCCCGGCCAGCAGCGTTCCTCAGACGCTGCCCACAAGCGAGCGTGGCAGCGGCTGTCACCGAGCAAGGAGGGGAATTAATGACTCCTCGCTTGGCTGTCGCGAGCGGCGGCGCGTGAGCTCCTGTGGAACCATTGATTTCCCTTCCTGCTGGCTGGGGGCTGCTCTGCTCACGCTGCAGAAAGCCGCTTGTGAGAAGGGGTGAGAAGATGAGGCTCCCAGGCATACGGAGCCCCCACCAGCCTTGTGCTTGCTGAGCTGGAAACCTGCTGTTATCTCGGGGGTGGTTTGATGGAGAGCGCTCCTCTCCCGAGCTGCTGCCTCGTGCCAGTGGCTCACAGGTTCCTGCCACTGAGCTCGCAGGTACTGAAGCTTTCAGGCATGATATGCTACGATGATTTGGTTCAATCAGCTCACAGCTGATCCATAACCCCTTGTGACCAGGTCTGAGTTGTCTGCACGGGCTTTGTGCCAATGTGATGGAAGAGACAGGGCTTCGGATGCTTTTCCAGAGTCAAGAAGGAGCTTTTATTTGCAGTTTATGGTAGGATGGAAGAAATATGCATTTGGTCTGAAATGTCCCAGGCAACTTGGGCATAGAGAGGCAGCTGTTCCTGCTGGGGGCTGTCCTGTGTGCCCCAGCTGAGGTAGCCCCCAGCCCTATTCCTTAGGATTCAGGCTCACTGCATTATCCAGCTCCTTCTGCAGAGTGTTGATGAAGCAAAGGATCTTTCCGATACAGGCGCGGTTTCTGTCGTTCTCAGTTTGGAAAGCCTGGACAGATTGAAACCAAGCAGTGAATCTGCAGGCGTGTCAAGGTCCCTGGAGCACAGAGGGCTCCAGCAAAGGTTTCTCCTCACAGTGTCCCTGCCACTTGGGCCAGACCTGTCTGTGGCCCATCCCCCTGAGTGTGAGGGTCTCTTACCTTCTCTGTCGCTGAGATCTGCCACTGGTAGATGTTGCAGAGCATGTCGCTCTCTCGCTTATCAATCTTCCGCAGGCGGATGCTGTGGGCCATATTGACGATGTTCACAATGGTCTTTTTGTCGTCGAAGAGCTGGGAGGTAACGTGACCGGATGAGAGGAGGGGGTGAGCACACAATGAATGAGCAGCACAGCAGTGCTCAGAGGGAGAAACCCTCTGTCTCAACCTGGCAAATCCCTACTCATTGGGATGAACCCAGGGCTTTACCCTTGGCCTTATGGTGTAATGGAGCATTATCCCTAACAGAGGTGGGGAAACAGAGGCAGCACCTTGGCCCCACATACTGGAACGGGGAGTTCAGTGCAAGCAGGGCTGCCCTGCAGCTGGTGTTGAAGTCAGGCTGTATATGCTCCAGCATGCCTGGAAATGGAAAATCACACTTGGAAGGGATTCCTGCACTGCTGGCACTGGCTGTAAATCTTCATTTCTGGAGAGTCCCAGCTTCTAATGGAAGCAGTGACTTCCCTCGTGGCTCTAAACAGAGGGTGGCTTCACTAACCCATGATGAGTCTCCTCCTGCAGCCAAGTGCAGCTGTTGGGCAAATGAATTCCCTTCTCCATGGGAAGGGATGGCAGTGAAGCAAAATGGGTGCACAGCAGCAGCGTGGAACCGCCACCATCTGCACAGGCCATAAAGCAGCAGCTCCCCCGGGGGCTCAGGGGTCTGCTTTGTGTCTGTCAGCTCTTGATTACCTGGACTGACAGGGGGCTGGGATAATCTGGACAGAGCAAAACCACAGCTAATGCATATTCAAGTAATTTAGCCACTAAATGAAGGAATAATGGAGGCAAAAAGGGCACAGCGTTGCTGAGTGGAGCACTGCAACGATGTTGGTGCTTTTGTAAAGGCTCCTGGGGTCTTTGCTTCCACAGCAAGACTGAGGGCTCGGTGGAAAGCTGCATTTAAAGGGTCATGTCCTGCCTCCAGATCAGCTCATGGACTCAGGAGCTCCTGGAAGGGATTTTGAAATCACTGAGGCAAACAGAGCCCAGGTGCAAGAAATTCAGAGCAGTGCTGGGATTCTGCTGAGGGAGCAGGGAGAGCCTGAGCAAAACCAGCTGTGAGGGAGTGCAGCAAAGATGCTGCCTGAGTGCCTGGAAATCAGCCAGAGCAGTGAGTTGTGCTGAAGGTAGGAGAGAGATTTCCTCAGCACCTCTCCTGGGCTGCTGCCACCAGCTCTGGCAGTGCCTGGGGAAACCTGCTGTGCAGTTCTGCCCTGTCCTAGTCAGTGGAGATGTTCAGAGGCACCAGAGTTCAGCCAAGCAGCTGGACCCTCTAGGAAGGAGGTTGTGCTGTGGTTCAGGTATGGTTCTGGCAGCACTGATCCTCCTGGAAATCCTGTCCCTTCAGAGAAGAGGCTGTGGCCTCGTTTTCTTGCCTGTTCCCTCACTGAGATGAATTGTTTTGGTGCCCTCACCCTTTGAACATCCTCTGGCAAACTGTCATCAAAGGGATCCATGTCCAGTTTCTCCTGGGTGGCGATGACAATCTTCATCAGCTTTTTATGGTGTTCATTTTCCAGATCCCGGCACTGGTTAAATGTACAGAACGTGATTAAGGAAAAAGCTGACCACACCACTGATCTGTGGAGATTAAATGACCTCCCATAGCTGGGCTCGAGTGTCTGCACAGGGGAATTCTGCAGAAATGAGCCTGGCTGCTCCCAGGAGCTGCTGTGGTGTCAGGATATCAGGATATGCACTTTCAGTTCTTAATCACACACTGATTCTCATCTTTACTGCCAAATATGACAGAGGAGTGAGACAGGACCTAGGATTGCCAGGGAAATTGGAAGAGGCCTCCAGGTAAAAGCTAAGCTCTGCATGCAGTGCAATTATTTGCACCAGGCCATCAGATTTCTAGATTTAAAGCAGCATGACCTGACACTGAAGCACTTCAGTATTCTCATATAACTTTTTTTTCAGCACACATCAAAAATACAGAAATGAACACAATTTAAAGACATTTCAACAAGAACTGGATTTTTCATTGATTGCTATGGTAGGAATGTACCTAGAAAACAGTCTAACCAGATCTTTCCTGTATTTTGTATTCTCTGCATGGAGAAGGAAGATTCCCAACAGGGTGGAAGCTGCCTAAATCCTACAGACTTTCAGCACAGTAGAATTTAGATCTTTCTGTGCTCTCCAGAGCCTCTACATAAAGAAGCTGGGAGCCTTGAATGACTGTTCCTCTAATCCAGGAAAAGATATTTTCTGTTGATTAAAATTTAAAAAATAAAGTTTTTATACTTATGGCTCATTTTTGGATTTAGAGGTGAACTATAGGTACATGACTGGGAGTTCCAGGCCAACATACTATGAAAAGGATATATCCCTTGAATGCTTTCAGTGAATGTTGATGCTATGACATCGATGCTTCTTTTAAAATCCTGTAGCAGTTCCTTAACAGAGGGGGAAAAGAGGACATATCACAATGAAAACTTGCATAAACATAACAGGGAGTCGGGGAGTCTAGGAGGAATCTACAATTTATTGTAATTTGGACTCACTGCTGTTATTAGCACAGTCAGAAACTGAACTGCCTCGAGCATTTAAAGTGTTTTCAAAGTGCTGCAAGATATTCTTCCCTTCTTCAGGGACAGAAAATCACAATCAGTTTTTTGGAGGGAAATTGCCTGAATACTACCTTTACCCAGTGTCTGGGGATCCTTTGTTACCCTCACCTAAGCAATGCCTGGAGAGGGCTGTATTCCCATACCCTGCCATGCTGCATTCTCCTTGTCCTTGTCTGTATGAAGAGCCTCTTGTCACAAGCACAATCCCTGCCTGGGCTTTACTGCAGCTCTTGGTTTAGTCCTCAGAAATTAAAATTGCTGCTGCCTATTCCCTCTCTCAGAAACGGCTGATGGAGAATCTGTGAAGTGCTGCACTTAAATGTCTTGGTACCCTGAATTCTGCAAATCCAGCAGGGCACACAAGGAGAAATGTTACTACTCATCCCATCAGTGATTGCAGATATGTAAGGGCCAACTCAGAAAACACTGAAAAGGCACAGTCCTGGTGCAGTGAGGATCCATTTTGAGCTGCTGTTTTCTGCCATCCATGCTCACAAAAGTAAATTGCTGCACACAGGCCACAGCTCCTGCCTGCTCATTTTTAAAGAGATTACTTTGGGTTTTTTTCCTTGGGTGAAGATGCACATCAGCAGCCCTGCCCTAGTTTTTGAGAAAAAGTCTGGGGAGGAAAAAGCAGCTATTATGCAAGCAAATGCAGCAAGCTGAGCAGGAATGTGTGTAATCTTATAGCAAAGATCAGCTTCAAAGAGTGACACCTCTAGAATTCCAAATGCATACCCCATGCTATGCAGTGACTTGTGCAGACCTATAAAATGATTGCACAACCTCCCTGTCTCTAAAGTGTGGGAAACCAGCTTGGATAGATGTGATGGACATGCTGTGTTCTGCTCTGAGAAACAGGAATCTCATGTAAGGTATTGATATCCTGATCTCATCCCCATCAACTTTGAGCAGAGAAAGAATAAGATGGGGACAAAACATTTTTCTGAGTGGAAGTGCAGTGTCCTCCTCTTTGTGTGTAAGCTGCAGTGACAGAGAAATGACCCCCCAACACTCTGGCTGTGAGGTGCCACAGGTGGGAGCTTGGATCTCACCTCCAGGTCGTTGGACACCAGCGCTTCCAAGGTCATGAGTGCATCCCAGAGCTGACGGATCTCCTCCTTGCCCTGGGCTACTTCAGACTCAGCAAGGTCGCCACTCCCAGCCTGATAAAGCTCATCCAGCCTCTAAACACAGAGATACATGAATTACTTATAGCTTGTGTGCAGCACTGCATCACAATTTAATTAACTTGTTACATGTGTGAGAAAAGTTCCTGCTGCTGATTAGCTGAGGTGAAATGTGATGATTCAGGGAAGTTGCCAGATTTACATAGTGGAGTTAACAATGCTGAGCTTTGCTACTGCAGGGGCATTGGGAAATCTTCCTCATCCTCCACTCAGCAGAAGACTTTGCTGCTTCTATGCTTCCAACTTTGGTTCCCCTTCATTTCAAGCAAAAAAAAGAACAATATTTAATTCTTGATATTGCTGGATGTGAAGAAGAAATTGGTAATTGCTTGAGAGAAAGAAATACAGGTGTAAACCTGATCCACTTCCTACCAAGAGAATCCACTTCCTACCAAGGAGAATCTTGACTGACTTCCAGTAGGGTCAGGATTTAGTATTCTGAATATGGAATACCTATCATTGCCTGCCTTCCTCTTACAGCAAGGATTTATTGCCCTTCAGAATTTTGTATTGACGTCACTTTTGTATCAGACAAGATTTATGTTTTCTTGGATCAAAAAAAAAAAAAATTCTCTTGTGCTGAATGTGTTATTTTCAAGTCTGTTTAAAATCAGTTAGCAATCAACTGTTTAAAAAAGGAGGGAAAACATATATGTTTTATTATGTTTAATCCTCTTCTCCTGAGAGGTAATGGAATGGGGTGAAATAAAGAATTCAATTAGAAACCCCTGCCAAGGCTTGTGTCTGGAAATGGGGTGGATTACCTAAAAGGGGGAAGGGGAGAGCAAGGTGTCTCCTTCTCTAATGTAAACAAGTTAGGAGGCTCTAAAGGCTCCAGAGCCACACAAGCTCTGGGAGCAACAACTTCAAAGTTCAAGGCCTTTAATCCTCTGTAACTAACTTCAGAGAGCACAGTGATTTTACAGGTTACCCAAGTTTGCATGAAAGGATTACAGACAGACAAACAGCCCTAAGAACAGCTCACAGACTGCAGTCTGCTGGGGCTTCTGTGCTTTTTGAACTCCTCCAGCAATTTTAAATGATGGGGGAAATGATGTTAAAACACTGTGTTTGGTTTTGATAGCAACTCTTCTAATATTTATATGAAAACTGGCACACTGATCCCTGTGTCCTGTTTATAGAGAATCACAGAATCCCAGAATGGTTTGGCTTGAGAAAAACCTTAAAGACCATCCAGTTGCACCCCCTGCCATGGACAGGAACACTTTCCACTAGCCCAGGTTGCTCCAAGCCCCATCCAACTCGGCCTTGGACTTCCAGGGATGGAGCAGCCACGATTTCTGTGGGAATCTGTGCCAGGGCCTCATAGGGAAGGATTTCTTCCTAATATTTAATCTAAATTCTTCCTAATATCCCATCTAAGCCTGCCCTCCTCCATCCTAAGGCCATTCCCCCCTGTCACCCCTTGCAGCCCAATCCACAGCTGAGCCTGTAGGTCAGACCAAGATGAAGGGGTCAAATCACTCTGTTTCTTTGGGTCTTGTTGTTGTTTCTTTGTTTTTGTAGGTTTTGCAGGGTTTGTTTTGCTGCTTTGGGGTTTTTTAATGGAAGATATAGAGAGAATTCAAGCTCAAGTCAACCGAATACTCATATCAAACTTCAGTATTGAGATGATCTTTAAGGTCCCTTCCAACCCAAACCACTCTGCAGTTCTGTGACTCTGGTAGTGCTGCCAGCTCCTAGAGCTGCTGGATGCAGATTTCCAGCATGAGTCAGCAAGGTTCAAGGCCCTGGGAGTAGAGTGACTCAGCAGCTGTCAGCCTGTGACAGGCACTGAAATAAAAGTGACCTGGTTTGCAGCGGGAGCCAGCGCTCGTGACTCTGCTGGTGTCACTTGTCAGGGACTTGCTCTCTCAGCTGACAGTGTTACCAGGCTTTAGCTCTCCCTAATTTTTTTTTTTTCCTGTGGAAACAAAATCGTGATCCATCTATTATACATGGTTAGAAAGGGATCCAGCTAGAAGCTACGCCCTGAGCAGCCACAATGGGTGGCTGTAGTTGAGCAGAATGAAAAGAGAGAGTTTCTGCTTTAAAGGGCTAGAAATACATTCAAATAACTTTATCTAATTTTTTTGGTTATAGTTCTTTGAGCTGTTGTTGAGAAAATGAACTGAAGCAGAAAATTACTTGAAAATAAACTGAATGCCCTGCAATTTCCTTCCTTTTCTTCCTGATTTTTCAGTGAAGGAAGAGCTATTGGAGGCTTCAAAAAGAAGGGTAGTAGCAGTAAATATATACCTATTTGTCTGTCTGTCTGTCTATCTATCTATCTATCTATCTATCTCTCTCTCTCTTATAAATCAACTTTATAAAAATATTTAAACTAAAAGAAAGATTAAGCATTTCCATTTTCTTAAATATTGGTAACTTTTCTGGATGGGAAAAAAAATGAGTAAAAACTCTCACCCTGCTTAGCCACATTTTTTCTGTAAACTCTTGAAGGACCTTTACCTTTATAGATGATATTATGACACATTAATTTTGTTCTGCACTGAATTTCTAGTATAGATAAAGGCTGTGTTAGCTGGTTGTAGTTTTCCCAAAGGGTAGAAATTCCAATCCCCCCTTTTTTCCCTACATGAAGTATTAAAAAATTTTTCACATTCTATCAATGACATTATATTATCTAACAAACAATTTTTCTGCATATAAATTTATGTTGTAAGAAACATGTAAGGAAATATCAGTGGCTGAGCACTGTAAAAGGTTTCCTAGAGAGGCTGTGGAGTCTCCATCCTTGGAGTAATCACAGTTTTGGGCAGCCTGCTGTGGGTGGTCCTTGACCAGAGATAACTTCCAGACATCCCTTCCACCTTCAACCACTCTGTGATTCTGCAATTAGGGATCAAGTATTTATTTCCCTTACAGCACTGTCAATCCAGAATAATTTTCTTAATTTTAATGGAGTTGCCCCAGTTTTCAGCACAATTAAAAGCTGGCATAGGATGTAGAGAAATCATGTATCAAACAAACAGATGTGTAACATTACCCTTTGGTTCTGACTCTCGAAGTCTGAGATTATCCTCTTGCTTTCTTCCTGGTTGACTGTCAGAATTTCATGGTACCTTTTGTAGAATTTAGAGACTTCAGCTTCTCGTTTTTCATACTCTTCCAGTCCATAGTTAAACAGATTCACACAAACTGAGACAAACTCCTCCTTGTATGTGACAGCAGAGTCAAGGTTTTTTGCTTGTTCAGTGGAGCAACACGTTATGTTCCTTCTGCCTCTGCAAATCTGAGCAACAAGAGCTACGAGCTACTTTTATGTTAACTCTGTGGTTCTTGCTGGGAGCTGCCAAATATTCTGTCTGGGGCAGGACTGGGTCACCCATTCACGTTTTATGCATAGGATTTTGCTGCCTTAAGGGTATGGAGAAAGCTGTGGCAACTTGAGGAGGGGAAAAAGACCTTGAGGAAAAGAAGAAAATACATTCACTTGTCTGATTCTTCTGACACAGCAGCAGAAGGAAGCCTACAACCCTATCTGTCTTCACAAGTGTGAATACAGTGCCTGTGTAGTTAATAAATACAGCTCTGGAGCCCACAGCCAGAGCACAGAATAAACTACTGACTTAGTAGCATCACAAAAATAACGTCAATTTTTCTTCTGCTATTATCTTGGCAATGGAATTGTTTCTGGAGTCTATTGTTGTTAAGCTGTGATGCATTTTTCCCCAACAGTGTAATGCAATTTTAAGGAAGGTCAAGTTACTGGCCTTGACAATACTCTATTAATCTGAATGAGAAAAGGAAAAAGAAAAAAACGTGTCTGCTTTCTGCTCCCCCGTGTAGGAGCAATGATCAGAAAAATGTGCTGGCCTGGAAACTTCACGTTGCCAGTTCTGGCAGGTTGTGAGATATGCGACTTGTATCACTCTGATTAGTCTGTTCCTATCTCCTACCACTTCAATTTCAACATGATTTTAGCACTGTGCTCTTACAATCTACCCGGCAGAGATTTATCTTCCAGCTCATTTTAAACTTTAAGTGGATTCCAGACTTAAAGAAAGTACAAAGTCTTGATTCTTGAAGGGTCAGAAAAGGAGGCTACTGAAATGATGTTTGATTCAAGGGAAGGAAAAGGAATATGGTAATTACAACAGGGAGAATTTAAAATGCTGGGATCTCATGACCTGTTGGGGATAGAAACGAGTGGTTTTACAAATGGGATATTTCAAGCTGGGCTGGCCATCTTGCCAGTAATATAAACCATTTGTTTGGAGCCCTCATATTTCACAAGATATCAAGCCTTAAAGCAGTCAGTGGTCTCACAGCCTTGTAGTGTAATTTTTGGTACCAATCCAAAACTGAACACAGACTGTCTCAGATCTTAGATCAATGTAGCTTTCAGCTCTGGACAAAAGCAACAGATGAAGAGTCCCTGTGGATGCACTTCCTTCTCAACTCAAGGCATTACCTTTTAGCTATAAGTATTCCAAATCCAGGAAGGATATGCCTGCAGCAGGTCCTCCACTCCAGGGAGGAAAGCCAGTTTGGCAGCATCTCTATCCTCTTCATACAGACTGTCAAACAGGAATGATCCATTCAGGTACTCAACAAAGGCTGTCTTTGAAGAGAAACAGAGCAAAATAAGTAAAATGAAGATGCCAGCCTGCTGCCAGTCCTCAGGATGTGTCTCTCCTAGAAGCACCTCAGCAGCAGCAGAACCTTAGTGTAGACACAGCTACATGAACACAGAAGAAACACCAACCAAGCACCTTGCAACTGCAGTGAAACCCATCCCAGGGGCTTTGCTGCTACAACTCTATAGCCTGAGGATAGAAAACACTCTTAACTCTCATATCAGATCATGAAATTATAAAATGATTTGGGTTGGGAGGGACATTAAAGATCATCCAGTCACACCCCCTGCCCTGGGCAGACACCCCTTCCACTCTCCCAGGTTGCTCCAAGCCCCATCCAGTCTGGCCTGGAACACTTCAGGGATGGGGCAGCCACAGCTTCTCTGGGCAACCTCTGCCAGTTGCCAGTATAAAACATTGTCACATCCAAACACTTATTGCAAGGCTGTTTAGCCTTTCAGATGAGGAGTTGGTGAACTTTGGGGAGGGACAAAGGGAAGAGTTGCAGACATCCTCCCTGGCACTAAACACTAAACTTAAGCCACTCTGATCTTCTAGAGTCTGGAATACAGATCCAGGCTACAACTGAAAGCACCATCCCACTTGGTCTTGCTCTCAGTCTGATCACAGGACTTCAGTGATCTCCAAAAGTCCTGGAGAGTTTAACCATAAAATTGATGAAAAGCTTAACTTAGTGTGAAGGAGGAAAAAAAAAAAGTCACTTAATGAAAATGTTAACATTTCCCTCAGACCTGTAATTTTCTTAATCTCATGTCAGGCTGATAAGCTCCCTGGGTATGATTTACTATTTAGCTTTGCAGGGTCTCTATCTGTAGTTTCATTGTTCAGCCCAAAGAGTTATGTTCATGTGTATTCCACAACAGTTCCTGTTTCCATCCAAAAGATAAGATTCAGAGATCACAGAGATTAATCTGAGCCTTAGTTTCAGAAAAGCTGATGTCAACCTCTCATTAAATCTTCAAGCAGGGAACAGACAAGTCAATATGTGTTGTGCTTCCTTCTCCTGAGACAATACAAAACCAGCCAAAGAAAACTTACCTGGTGGTAGTCCAGCTCCTTCTGCTTTGCCTCTTGTGTCTCCTGCAGAGCAAGGACCTGAGCCTCCTCTTGTTCCAATGGCTTAGTAAGATCTCGATACTTTAAAGCTGCAACTTTTCTCTGAGAAATATAAATAAAATATTTATTTTATATTATTGAATATTGCTCAATGAGTTTGAGCATAAGGAACTGATCTTTCTAGAACATGCATCAGAGTGGCATCTGCATCTCCATTTCCTCATCAGCTTTTTATTAAACTGCTTATGAAGTTTCTAATCTAATCCTCATCCCATTTTTTTCTGGCATATTGCTCTGTTTCTGCATTCAATGCATCTGAGATAATTCAGTCCCAGGAAGCTTTTCTCTCTCCATTTTCTCATCTTTAGAGTAGGTTTTTTTTCCTCTTTTAGCAGGAAGTTCTATTTTAACTTCTAGAATTTAAGCTCCAATTTGATCAGTCAGCAAGGTTAATACATTTTCTTGGGTGGAGAAAGCTCTTTGGAGGAGTGGATAGCAAGGTAGTATCAGGGGCAAGAACCTCATTAGCTTGAAACTGAAGCTTGACAAATTTAAGTATGCAATTCTCTGGCGTCCCTGATGAGCAGGGACTGCATTCCATGACCTGGAAAGCCCTTCCAGTTCTGTGGTAAGAGCAATGTACATTCCAAGTACAGCTCCTGCTCTGTGCCAAGCAAATTTACAATTAATCATGTTCTTTGGTTACTAAAAAAAACCCAAAGCAAACAAAACAAAAACCCCTGAACAAAAAACCCCATCTTTGTTCCTTAGAGCCCTGGGATGTTAAAGCAGCTCCACAGGTTACTGGTGAGGATGAAGTGTCTTATTCAGAAATCAAAAGTGGGAAGTGCATCCAGGCACCTGCTTGCCTGGATTGTCAGCTTGCTACTGAAACAAATCACTCAGTGAGCAGCAGGACCACCAAGGCTCCTTTCCCCTGGATCCACATCTCAAGATTGATTTCCTCTGAGATTCTCTAAGAAGACTTGCACTCACACTGCAGCCTCTCTGTGGCAACACGAACCAGGCCCCTCTCCCACACACAGCTGCTGATTTTCACAAAATCTGTGAAGACATCATGCTTCTGACACCTCTACCTCTCTGTCAGATTTGACAGAATTTGGCCTACAGGTTCACAGCTGTTATGTGGAAGCAGAATAAACACTGAGTGTTTCTGTGAGCCTGATTTCTGCAGGGAACCTGCCCTCAGTGCTGGAATATTGCTGGCACACCAACAAAGCAAAGGCTCTGTAAGATGCTGCTGCCTGATTTCCCAAGCAGGGAATGCAGAAATCTCACCGTGGAGCCTCTCACCAGCTTGAAGTCCAAGTAGACCAAGTTTGGAAGATGAGCAACAACAAACAGTGTGTAGTGCTCCTCTCTGCAGAAAGGATTCCCACTGAGGTTCAGTGTCCGTAAGCTTTTTAACCTCCTGAGGCAGACAACCTGTGCCAAAGGGAAAGAGCTCTGTATTTCCCACTGCTGGGGAAACACAGCCTTGGAATTTATGGCTTTTATTATAGTTGAGCTGCAATATTATGTATTCTGCTCTGCTGCCAAATTCACATGACAGTCAATTATGAGTTTCTAATGGTTTTGGGAAAGGAAATACTTAAATTCACGTTGGGAATATCTAATGGGTGGAGAGAGAAGGCAGATGGGGTGCACAAATCACAGTGCTAAATTGGTATGATGCCCTCAAAAGAACCCCAAGTAAATCCTAGGCTTCTCCCCTTTTCTCATATGTAGCCACTTATTCCTTTTCTAGCTTTCATGGGAGCCAATAGGAATTTTGCCATGGCTGAGAGCAATCACAGAACTGGGCTCCCATGAGTCAATAATCTAAAAGAAAAATGGCTGCAGTAAGCACTTAACACCAGAGGACCAAAACCATAGCACAGACTACTTAGAAATCCTAAGAAGAATTTTATCAGCTAAGGAGGGGATTGGACACAATGGCAAATGCCAAGTTTAGAATATCTGATCCTTCAACAGAGAATATTTGCAAAGTCAAGGAACACTCACATCTTCCAGAATGGTCAGATTATTCTTCCCTATGGAGAAAATCTGCAGCTCTTGCAATGTGTCCATGTGCTCAATTTTAGATATTCTGTTACTGTAGAGACTAAGGTCCTGAAGCTTGACAAGAGTATCCAGGCCCTCAATTACTTCAATATTGTTGAAGGACAGGTCTGGGGAAGAATTTAGAAATCAAAGATTAAATTATTTCTTGCAGAACACCCTGATTCCACCCTTTAGATCTGGATGGAGGAGTTTATGTACAGATTTTTCTCAGGGGTGGTATGTGTCTCACAGGAAAGGCTCAGCATTAAATGATCCTTTATTCTCATCTCCTCTTTGCAATTGTCTGTGCAGCTTTTAAATGAGAGGAAAAGCTGAAGTTAGTCCATGCAGAGTCAACATACACAGCCTGAAAGGGATTTCTGCCTTATACAAATATGAAATACAAAACAAGAGGTGGGGAAATGCCCTTAGAGGGGAATTTCTGTGATAAATCTGACACTGTCTTGTGTCTTGCAGACTCTGTCCTGCCACAGCCATGGTCACTCCCACAGGACCAAAATATGGCAGTTCCATGTCTGTTGAGTTAAGCAAAGGCTCACTTTAGCTGTTTCACTTATTGAAATGTCTTCTTCCCCTGCCAGAACATTTCTCCTAACACCTACACTCACCATGACTAAGGGCAGGATTTGCCCTTGGACTAGTACTGAGCAAGCCAAGAGCCCAAAAACTGTTTATGAAGTCTTTTGTGTGGCTGAGACACTTGTGCAGCAGCAGCTGAACCACTGCAGCCTTTGGGCAAACAAAACATGTGAGTGTGCTTCAAAACACTCTGCTAACACTGATAGTTGGTGATTCACAAGTGCATCAGTCATCTGTGGAGCAGAACAGTGCAGACAACTGGGAGGAAGAAGCCATTAGACATTTCACAACGTGCTTATGAGCTGAAGCCCTGCGTGCTGAGGATATATTTAGGATTCCAGCCAGCAATGTGGCTGCAGTTCCAGGGAATGCTCTAAGCTGTGCATCTGTGTAGCTGCAAGCAGTCACATAAGGCTACAAGAATGGGCACTCCTTGGGACAACGATGACACCAAGCCCTTAAGGATATAGGGGTAAAGGTTGTAGGCTCTGGAATGCCTGCAGCAGCTTTGGAAACAGAATGCAGGCTTCTAAATCACAGAGGTGTTTCCATAAATATTCCTGAGAGTCACCCCTAAATACAAGACAGACAACCTTGGAAATAACCTTGAAACCTCAGCTTCCTGTTCCTACCCCACCAAATGTATTAAACCCAGTTTTTAAACATTTGAAGAATTGTTTTGCAGCTCTGATACTCAGGCATTTTGACATTTGACAGTCAAATAAGGAGAGACACAGACAGCTGACAGCCTTCCCAGGGTAAGCTCCTATCAGTCCTGTTTGAGAAGTAAGGTGACATCCTGGTTTATCACAGATTGCTTTGCACCTGTGAAGGCATCCACCCTCCTCTGCCTGCATCTCACCAAGCCATACAAGGTGAACCAGACTCTGCAGACCTTCTATCTTCTCAATGAAGTTGTTGTCCAGCTGCAGCTTAGTCAGATTCTCTAATGGCCACAGATTATCAATCTGCAGGATGCCTAAAGCCACAGGAAAAAAAAAAAAAAAGAGAAAGAAAATAAAATTCCTTTTCATGTGAGACTGCTTCATTTCAGAAGACACACTGCCTTGCACAAGGAAAACAGGTCCAGTCTTGCCTCCAGAAGGATTTTCAGTGTGTGATGAGTGCCCTGGAGAGCTCAGAGGTACACGGGCTGGAGGAGATTACAGTGAAACAGCCCACTTAACCCCAGTGTCCTGCACCAGCACACACTGCTCATCAGCGAGGCCAACGAGGCGTGCAGGGGATGCTGACTATGGCCCTGCACTCCAGTGCCTTTATGAATCCACTGCTAGGAGGCCTTGACCTTCATTTTCCTCTCCAGCTCCAAGCAGGAGGTTTGGGATGAGACTCTGCTTTTCCCTGCATTTGCAGTCTGGCTGTGCCCAGCTCCTGCTTTTGTAAATGACTCTCCTGCTCCCAGGATTCTCATCACAGGAGAGGAAGTTGGAGTCTTCTCTTTCTGTGAAGCTGCAGTTTAGAGCTAATCAATACCCCTGCATTTCGTTTCCTCCAAAAGCAGAATCACAAGGGCAGGCTGTTAATCACCACAGCAAAGTATCAGGAGCAAGGTGACAGGAAATACACAACATTCTCACTCCCATTTCTCTTTTCCCTGCAATGGATTCCCAGAAGATTTCATCTGCAGCCCTGCTATCCTTATTTAGTGAGGGCAACACAAACCAAGGAATTGCACACACAAAATATTCACACAGTTCTGGATTTTGTATTTGCAAACAAATCTATGCAGCATCAGGTCAAGGGAGCCTTTTCTAAAAAAATCAACTCATACACACATTATTTTACTGGAACACACAAAGAATAATCAACAGTAGATTTTGCCTGTGAAATTCCGCCCCCCTCCCCCCCACCAAATACTTAAATATTGAGCCAAATGTTCTTCCTTTTTTTTTTTTTTTTTTTTTTTTTTTTTGAGTGCAAGTTTACAACAGGTTTGACAGTAAGAGACAAGCCATGGTAATGCTATGGATGACCAGAGAATGCCATGAGGTGGGACTGTAATCACCATAATCTCCCAAACAGCTCTCACATAATTACCAGCCAAGGCAGAGCCTGCCCAGGGCTGGATTTGGCCACGAACTGAGGGGCCCATCAGGCCTGTGGCCTGTAGGTGTCACCACAATATAAATGTTAAATGAGAACAGCAGTGACAATGAGAGTGGGAAGTGAAGCAGTTTTGAAGTTACCCATCAGCAAAAGCACCCGGCTCCCTCTGATGAAGCTCCTTTGTATGAGCAAAAGTTCAAGCCCAGACGTTAATTTTCACATAATAAATCCAAGTTAATAATGGTTGCTTAATTACTCTATTTCCTTCTAGCAAAAGAAGAGGCAAAATATGTATATATTCTGATACTCACTTTTAAAACTAAGTTGTAGCTCTGTCACAACCTTCCAGTTAGTGATTTCCCTTCTGGCAATATCTCCAAGGTCCTCTGGACACTTCTCTTCGATGGCTTTCTGAACCATTTCATCATCAATAATGTTTGGCTCAATATTACTGACAAACTGACTCATTGTGAGACAGAATCAGCCTTAAAGGACAGAAAAGAAAAATAAATTAAGTCACTGCCTGGCTACTTTTTCCAGCAGTTATAGAATCTCAGAATGGTTTGGGTTGGAAGAAACCTTAAAGCTCATCTCATTCCATGGGCAGGGACGCCTTTCACTATCCCAAGTTGTTCCAAGCCCCATCCAGCCTGGCCTTGGACACTTCCAGGGATGGGGAATCCACAACATCTCTTGTCATCCTGTTACAATGCTTGACAACCCTTTCAGTGAAGAAATGTTTCATGGAAATTTAAATATTCCTAATGTTGCCCTGGAGGCAATGAGACTATTTGTCTTTTTTGAGCTGTGCAGAGTTAATGAATCACTGTGAAGGACTTGGATCTTCAAACTTTTGCTTGTGTAAGATGTTTATAATCACAGAGTAAGTTCTGATTTATTTTTGCATAGGACAGCATAATAAATGTCAGAGTTTAGAAAGTTCTGTTCTCATTGTGGAACCTCATGAACAAACCAAACCTCTCTGTGGCTGTGTGCAATACAGACTGAGGAGCAGCAGGCTCTCGATTTATCCATCCTTCACCTTCCTCTATCTCTTTCTTGTACAATCACAGAATGGTTTGTGTTGGAAGGAACCTTATCTCATTCTACCCCTGCCACGGCAGGGACACCTTCCACTATCGCAGGTTCTCCAAGCCCCATCAAACCCGGCCTTGGACACTCCCAGGGATGTGCACTTGTCAATGCCGGTTCCAACCACGGCCCGGTGGGTGGGAAGGGGCCGCCGCCTCATGCTCCCAGGACCAACCGAGGCCCAGATCAGGCCCCCGGGCCTCTCACCCGCAGGTCCCCGGGGTCTGGGTCTGTTCCCGTTCCTGATTCCCGGTTCCCGGTTCCCACTCGCGCCTCGGCGCCCGTCGCTAAGGAAGCCCAGGTGCGTTGCTAAGGGCGGCACGTGACCGGCTCAGCCGCCAATGGGCGTGGGGTGGGTGAGGAGGTCAGCTACCAATCAGAGCGCCAGAAATCCGTGTCAGCCAGTCAGCGCCGGGACCGTGCCCTCGGGGCGGAGAGGGCTCGGGTGATTGACGTTCCCTTTGCCCAATAATGTTACACATACTTTCAGCCTCTGCCCAATGGGGAATGGCAGTCTCGGTGTTTCCGCTGTCCATCAAAAGGAGGGCGGGGAAAAGGCCGGGACCACCGCGGGGGCGGAACCCTGGCTTGACAGTGATTGACGTGGTCTTTAACCAATAGTCTTACTGCGCGTACTGCAGCTGTCCAATCGAGTGTAGGGAGGCGGGACCCGCCTGTCAGAGCGCGCTGTGGTTGGTGCGCGGGGCTGTCGGTCAGGGCGCGGTGCGGGCGGGGTGGGCGCTGGGCCGCTGTTTGTTGTCATCCCAAGATGGAGTTTCTGCTGGGGAACCCGTTCAGCACCCCGGTGGGGCAGAGCCTCGGTACGGCGGCCTGGGGAACGCGGGGGGGCCCGGGGGAAGCCGGGGAGATAGCGGGGGCTTCGGCCAGCGGGCGCGGCTGGAGCCAGCGGGGGGTTCTGGGGGGCTGTGAGGGGCTGTGAGGGCTCTGGGGTCTGTGAGGAGCTGTGGGAGCGGTGGGTGGAGGGTCTGTGAGAGCCCATGGGGGAAATTTGGGCTCCGTGAGCGGCTCTGGGGCTCAGTGGAGGTGTTTGGGGGTGATGGGGATCAGTGCGGATTGATGGGGGTCTGGAGGTGCTGATGCATCTCTGGGGGCTGCCGGGGGCCTCTGGAGGTGTGGGAGGGTCTCTGGGGAGCAGGGATGCCAGGGCTGGTGGGGGCTTGGAGGTGCTGAAGGCTTTGGCGTTTGGGGAGTGCTGGAGGCCTCAGTGGGGGACAAGGTCTGGGGAACAGGGGGGATTTTGGGCAGGCTGCTGTCCATGAGAAGAGAGTGACTCCACGTCGAGATGGACGCTGGAAAGTTGTTGCATCCCCCAGCTCCTTTCCCTCAAGTTGAGCGCCTTCTTCCAGACTACCCTGTCATTGATCCACCTTTTCCCAAAGTTCTGAAACCTCCCTGTACTTCTGAGTGAGCAGGGGGTTTAGAAACACAAATACGTGCTCAGTTTTCAGCCTGGAGGCTGAGTTGTGGTTTTGGTAATGCTTTGGTGCCATTAGCAGGTTATTCTCAGTGAGCTTTCACTGCATGGCCAGTCAAGGCTTCCCTGGGCTGCTGTAGCTATTCATTCCCTCCCACAGATGTGTTCTTTCATGGCTACTCATGTTTTGGTGTGGGTTGCCCTGTCTGTAGCAAAGAAGAGAAAGGAGGAAGCCTGGGCATCCCTTGAGCAGAGTTTGGTAACTCTGAGTTTTCACCTCAGCTGGGTGGGCTCTCAGTGCCTCCTCCTTTCCTCTGTTGGGCCCTGGAGAAATTGAAGATCTCTGACATTGCGGTGGGAAGGAACAGGCTGGCTCAGGTTCCTGCAGTGCAGGAGGGCGGGCAGTCCCAAAGCCAAGGTGATGCTCAGTTGAGCATGTCTCCTGCGAGGCAGGGCTGGGAGAATTGGGGTTGTTCAGGCTGGAAACGAGAAGGCCTTGGGGCAACCTAACTGTGGCCTTCCCATACCTGAAGGGAACCTGCAGGAAAGATGAAGAGAGTCTATTTACAAGGGTCTGGAGTGACAGAACAAGGGAGAATGGCTTCAAACTGACAAGAGAGTAGGGGTAGATGGAATATTGGGAAGAAATGCTTCCCTGTGAGGGTGGGGAGGCCCTGGCACAGGTTGCCCAGAGAAGCTGCGTCTGCCCCATGCCTGAGAGTGTTCCAGGCCAGGTTGAATGGGGCTTGGAGCAACCTGGGATAGTGGAAGATGTCCCTGCCCATGGAAGGGGTGGAACGAGATGATTTTTAATGTCCCTTCCAACCCAAAACATTCTGTAATTCTGTAATTCTATAACATACAGCTATGTATAGTCTTGCCTATAGCTATTCTACGTTGATTTATGGAATGATGGAAGTCTTTGAAAATCATAGTGGAGAAAATTTTGCAGAATATCAGTTCATGACCTCAAACCTCTTTTCTAGTCCTTTCCTCATCCCCATATGCAGGGACGCCCCTGGTTGAGGTAAAAGGCCCTTGCATGGGTGAGTCTCACGCTGTGCTCTGAGCATGACTGGGCTCTCTTTGCCAGCCTATATGGAGCATATGTATAACTTGCTGTTTATCCTCAGCCATCTGGGGTGTTTATTTCTTCTGCTGAGGGAGAGAAGTGCCAGGAATCAGAAGAAGAATAACGAGAATAGCTCAAGTGAAAGGTGATTTTAGAGTGAATTGGCTTTGTTGTGTTGGCCATCAGAGCACCCCTGCCAGGCCAGCTGCTGCTGGGCCAGGCCTCTGCCGTCAGCCTGGAAAGGGAAGGCAGCAATTCCTCCTCTCTTCATTGGCAGCTTCTTTTAGCATCAGTCAGTGGTTTGAAGGAGCTGAAGAATTGTTGGGGGGCAGGGAGGGAGGAGCAGTAAAATCTGCTTTTTTAGCCTTCTGCCTCTTTAAGTCTGGAGTGCAAAGGTTTTCACAGCTCTCACATCCCTTCACTCGCTGAACGAGCGGTCGCTGCAACTTTGAGGCTTTGAACACTGAGCTGCTTCCATCAGATAAGGTTAGGTGTGCAGCTTCCCTTAATGCAAAATTCAGCTGCACTTTCAGAATGTTTTTTTTTTTAACTCCCAGGGGGAAGAGATAACTGCAGATTTTATTTTGGAAGACAAATTTTTCTGCTTCTCCTATCGCTGCCAGTTATCCCTTTCTGAGACAGCAGTAAAACAAAAGCATGCCTTGTTCTCAGACACTGCTATTTGCCCAGTGCTTCCACAGTTTGTTTTTCCAATGAGCTTGTGGAATATAATTTTCACTTATGTTTCTCTTCATTCTTTGAAAGAAACGGAATAATTTTGTATTTCTGTTTAAACATATTGTGTTGTACACAGTTGTGATGTTTTCAAGCAAGGCCTAACACTCACCATAAGGAAGAAGTGCAGAAAATCCTGTAGGTCCATCAGCACACCAAGAATGTGTGTTCCCTGCCAGGAAGTAGCAGAGGTTCACGAGAAGATTTAATTAGGTCTCTACAATATCTGCAGATAAATGCCAGGTCTGAAAAGAACAAAGATGTCAGAAAAGGTTTGGGGAGAGCTGAGAGAGGTAATACAAGGGATTTTCTCTTTTCTCCTCTTTATCTGGATAATGTCTGAAGCTAGGCAGGCTTTTTATGTTAACTCTTTTGCTTAATGTGGGAAAGTAATGCTAGGATGAGCTCAGAGGATTTGTAATGGAGATGGATAGAGTCTCCTGCATCTAAAGTGCCAGTTGAAATGGCAGCCAGGTTACTCATGGCTGAAACCTACCTGATTTTTGGACTGGCTTATATGGCACCCTCTGTTTAATTCCCAGTGGTGACATAGCAGAAACAATATAAGCCATCACCATGGCTGCTAATTACAAGCCTCACCTAATTTTGCTGTAATACTTTGATTGACCTGTGGATACCCAGCTGTCCTTGTGTCTCCAACAAAGTCCTCTTCTGAGAAGAGGGGTTGGATTTTGGTGGGGCTGTTGTGTGGAAGGCAGGCAGCTGTATCTGAAAGATTCCTGAACTAAAAAAAAAACAAACAACATTTTCATTCCATATTGCGTTTTACCTTGAGGTTGCTGTGAAAGGAGCTTATAACATAATTTTACATATAAACCAAAAATCTCACCCAGGATTTTTGTAGCAGAATTCAATACTTCCCAAAGGTTTTTTTGAGGTGTTTTTCAGAAAGTCTTTGTGAAGGCTGCTGAGGGTGGAAGTGGGTTCCATGGGTTTCTTAGGCTGCCAAGTACATCGAGGTTGACAAGATCCTTTGTGGCATTGGGTGCTGGCCCAGTTCTTACAAGTGAACTGGTTTTTTTTTTTCCAAACACCACTGTAAATACTATATTGAAGAATATCCTGACCAGGGAGGAGCAGAAGAGCAGGAAGATATGTAGTAAAGCAGCGCTGACAGAGCGCTTGCTGTGTGGAGAGGGATCAGCCTGGAGAAAAAGCTGCAATTTACAGTAGTGGGAATTTGCCTTGAGATTCACCATGCTGCCATAAATTGCATTTTTATCTTTCTTTGTTCAATGGAACCATCTTTAAAGTGTCACCACTCTATTCAAGGTTATTAGAACAAATACCCTTGCTGCAGGTTAGCGAAAACATCTTCGATGATTAAAGCTGATTGAATTACAGGGCTGTGGAGTGCTGGTGAGTCTTTTTTGGCCATTCTGCTTATTTGATAGTGGCCATATGGCTTACATGTGAGGACACAGGAAAGCCTGGTTTAGTTGTTTGGTTTTTTTTTTTGTTTTACTCTGGAGACTTTGCAAAGACTTCAGAAGAGTGCTTATTTGTTTGAATCCAAAGCAAACTTTGCTGCTGGCCCCCTCATGCAGGTGCAGAGGGCTGACCTGGGGCAGTGAGCTGTGAAATGGGCTCCTCACAGGGTGCTGGGCAGGGCCATCAGGGTCAGTTTTGGTCAGGCTCTGGTCAGGGCTATGTGTGCTGCTGAACTCAGCTCTTCTCACGCAGCCCCAAATCTGCCTGACCCAGAGCCAAAGACCTCGGGGAGTGAAGTTCAGCACCTGAATTAAGTGCAGTGAGACTTGAAAGTTAATTTTTAACAATACAGTAGAAATAATGTTGTCCTGTGTGGCTGGGAGTAGGGAGCAGGTGCTGCTGGTTTACACCCCTGCTTGCAGAAGGGAAGTTTCAATGCACAGTGCTGGTCTGGGCACTTGCTTTGGAGTCTGTTTTTGGAGGAGAAACAGTGTGGTGATTTAATACAGAGTATTGTTTAAGGAGGCTACAAAAACAAGGTTTCAGCAAAAGATACAGAGACACTTTATTGAAGCAACAGTGAGGCAGACAGCTTTTCAATTGATTTTATCAAAGCACTTGCAGTTTCCATTCAAGGCTGTTAAATTGATAATATATATGGTGGATACAGGCTGTTTTCAGAGCTGCTGTTTTGTTCCCCCCTCCTTTGTTTTTTTCTTTTTAATGGGAAAATGCTTCAGCCAAGGGCGTTTAAAACACCTTTTTTATTTTTCCTTCCATAAGAAGCACTTGAGCCTTTTCTTCAGGTTTCTTATATCTCTAAGATTTTTATGATTCTCAGAATAAAAACAGTTCTTAAATAAATGAGTTGATGGCTACATGTAGGAACAGAGAAATGCATTAGAGCCAGCAGCTCGTGGTAGTCTTGTGGGAGGCATTAATCCAGGCTTTCTTGTCCCAAAATTTCCCTAAGTTCTCTTCACAGTAAACTTACTACTTTGCTGTGCTGTAAGTGAAACATTTTTTTTTTGTTATACACGAGCCTTTCCCCAATGCTAGAAATCAGTGTTTAAAGTGCACACCATAATTTTAGGATGTGGTCCCCGTAAAATATCATTTTTGCAGTGTGCTGTTGGGCTCTGAATCTTCTCTCTCACCATTCATTGCTTTATAATGAAATAAAAAATCCTTTGCATTTACCCACAACCATGGAAACATTGTCCCTTATTCTAAGGGAAGCTTTTCTCCATACAAGGTGGCAGTAACTTTTCTTGCTGTATCAAAAAGATGAATTTTGTCTTTACCTGCAGTGAAAAGGGCACAAGAAGTTCTCTCCTCAGAGCTGAAGTACTTTTCTAGGTACTCCTGTGGTTGGTCAGTTGTTAGAAATCCACCCCCCACTGCTTATTCAGAATTGTGCTTGTCATGCAAAAAGAGCCTGATAAAGTGCTTTTAGTTTTATAAGATTATTTGGATCTGCTTTCACTTCATGACAATGGATTATGTTGTAAGGAAAATCTCCATGAAATACAAAAATGGATATCTTTGCTTTTAAAGGAGCAAATAAATACTGAGTCATGAGTCTGGCAACTTGGAGAAACTACATACATGTGTGAAGCTGGGTAATTAGTATAATGCCATTTAATACTGGGTTACTAAGACTGGATTTATTTTATAGGCACAAAAGCAGATTGTAGTTCATGAAGGTATTATAACATGTATTTTTGGGTAATGCTGTTTTATCTCTTTCAGCATGATATCCATAAATGTATATTCCACATGCTTCTAATAGCCATCTATATTTGAGAGTGAGGACAGCTTGTTCCCAATTTGTTACTTCTCTGTTCATGAACTCAGCAGTTTTTTTAAACTGCATATGTAAAATATGCTTGCCTAAAACCACAGAAAATCCCCACAAACCAAGTGATGTAACATTTCATCCAAAACAATTTTCCCCCCAAAAAGTATTCTGTGTTTTCCTTAGTGAGGAATAGCTTTAAGATAGGAAGAGTTTCCGATGATTTCATAAACTATGTTGAGTTTTTAATTAACAGTTTTTGAAGGTGTTGAAGGGATTTGTGGTATTCTCAGTGGTCAGTGGAGGAACAGGAACATCTCCTGCAGAAGTTTTGTTGACATGATCTCAGAAAAGTGAAGAAGAGACCCAAAAACCCGGCGTGTGAAACACAGCGATGGATCTGCACAGATCATCCAGAACTAGTTTTCCTCTTTCTCATTTGCATCTGCCTGGGGAATTCATAGTTTTCTATGTAAAAGAAACTTGTTGCTGAGCATAAAAATCCTACCAAGGATAGATAAGCCTTATCTTCTGTATTTGTGTAGTTTCAGTTTCTGTCAGTGGCAAAAGGCTCTTTTAAAATTGATTCTTCAGCACAACTGGTCTAAAAGCTTTGCTAGAGCTGGGTCTCTCTTCCCTTAGGAGCAGCTCCATTGCTACAGGTGAACATGTTTTTATACAACCCAGGGAGTCAGATATTCCAGCTATAGGTGACATTTCCCATCACTCAGGAAGGGGAGATGCAAATAAATCCAGCCAGTCTATTATTGGCAGCACTGTCTTTAAATTTAAATATACAGTCCACAATTGTTCTCTACCTGCCAGAATTATAAGGTGGGCTCCACAATGCTGTAACTAATTTCAAAATCAAAGATTAAGTATGAAAAAAATCCATGCCCTGTCTGTGTTTGAGCAATTCCTGGCATGGCTGTGTATGGAGTATTTACCCATGCTCCTGTATCTCTTGGTTCACAGCTTTTGGCAGCTCAATGTAGTCTCAAGAGAGCATCAGGAGACTCAAAAATAAGGAGATACTCAGAAGAAACCTGTTGGTTATCTTGTAGCCTGCTTATTCCTTGAGAATAGGGCAGCCTGTTCCCCAGCTGGTCCTCAGAAACCTTCTGGGTTAAATTAGTTTGGGAAGAAATTATTTGTTCAAATTCAGATCAAAGAAAACATACACAAAGTGAAGGCACAGATTTGTGTTGTAAGCTGTTTAAACTGTTTGAATACCAAGAATTTTCATGGTTTCATGTTCTTAAGGCAGGAGAGACTTTGTTGCACCCCAAATGTGGTCAGGAATGTTGAAGATGTTAACTTGAACATTTTGCATCCTCTTTATTTTTGTGGGATGTATTTACTGCAGGAAATATGACTGCTCCCTATTTGACCCAAATAACAAAAAAAAAAAAAAAATCAATCCCATTTTTTTGCCTAGTTTAATAAATGCAGAAAGTCCTTTTTAAAAATCGGGTGTTTCCTGACCTTTTTTTTTAACTTTTGTTTTGTCTCAATTATAGCTTTCTGCATTTATTTTCCTTTTGGAAGGAAGGTGGTGCCTTTCCTTGCCCATAAACACAAAAAGCTACCTTGAGTATATTAAATAAATTGCAAGCTTCAGCAGCTTTGCCAGCAAATTTTGGAAAGTGTTACGATATTCTGGGCCTACAGGTGAGAGATAGTTCATAGCTTTGTCTTCTGAGACTAATAAATACATCTGTATATTGACTATAAGCATTTTACTTAAGCTTTGGTGACCAAATGCTTACTGAAATACAGCTAATTTTTTTTTAAAACCATCTGCAAGGCTTCAATTAGTAGTTTTGTGCAAGAAGTCCTGCCTAAGTATGGTTTTGACTGAAGTGATCCAGAGATGAGATACTATGTTGTAGCTTTTCCTCCAAAACCTCGTTGATTGCAGTTGAAGCAATGGACATCTGTTGGGCTCAACACTTTCTCCTCTCCTGTATAAGTTGTTGAGGATCTTAACTCCTCCATTTTCAGCAAAAAGCTCTCTGATCAGTTAACAGAGTATTAAGGAATTTTGCCAGTTAATTGGTTCCTAATTTAAGGATTAGGAGAGAAAATATGCAGATTTTATTGGAATATTTCATCTAGAGTGAGCTTTGAAATCTGTCTCCACACTGTGACCTGAGTTATTTCCTGATTTCTGTCTGGTATTTTCCTGAGCAATTGTTATGGGATATAGGCATGATAATAAGATGATTGATAGTGGGATGTAGAGGTTGGGCTGGATCCAGCATGTATTTGGGTTTGTGTTATCCTGAGCTCACATTTAAGCTGTTGTAGTAAATAGCTTGGGTTTTTTTCATTATCTTTGAGCTGCCCTTTCTCTACTGATTTTCAGTGGTTTTAATTAGAAGGGTATTTTGCTGAAAAGAGCGAACTCAGACCTTTGTGAAATTTTCTGCTAGTACAAATAATGGTAAATCTGAAATCACTTATTAGACAAGAAGTTGTTATGGCAACTATAAGATGGTTGGCTAATCAGAGAGTGAGATCAGTTTTTATTTACAAGTGTAATGAGCAATTAAGTTTGAGCAGCTGTCAGACTTGGAAAGTGATTAAAGTTCAGCAAACAACCCAAATGGGTCAGTGTTCAGTTCTGATGGTTTTCTGACACTGCAGCTTGATCATCTGTGGGTTTTACCTACTATAATTAAATCTGCCTTTTAAATCCCCATCCATGCCAATGACTTGGCATAGCCAATGAGTAGAAAAATCCCTTTTTCCTACCAGGTTCCTTAATGGGTATTGGCCTGGAGTCTTGCTGTGGGTAATGAGGTATTTCACGTGTAGCATTCCTTAAAGCAAAGCTCAGTTTGGATGCAGAATCATCTCCTGGCTGTGGTGATCACCAGGAGGGAGCTGGAGCAGTCTGGCTCAGCCTTTGCACCTCTAAAGGCTCCCTTTCATTACAGGCAGCACCACATCAGGCACTTGTTGGTTGCTTAGGGAGCTGCTGCTGGGCTCAGAGGAAGGACGTGCACAGTGTACATGAGCATTAAACCCAAAGGAAGTGGAGAAAGTTGTAATTCACCCAAAACCAGGAGGGAATGCCCAGGAGAGGCTGAGCTTGGCTGGAGCTGGTGATGCGCCATCATTGGGCTGGTCACAGTGAGCAGGGCAGCTGCTTGTCCTCATGGCTTTCCCAAGCAGGAGGAGCTGGTTCTCTGCAGATTCCAAAAGATTGCATGTGTTCATACTGGGAAGGTTTCCCTCCCATCCATACTCTGCACCAGATTAATTTCAATGCTGGTGTTTGCTTCCCTGCTGCACGTGTTAAATAAGCCAAACTGTTTGTAAGCCTTGCTCTAAATTTGTGTTTTAGTTAGGATTTTAACTGTCCAAGACAGCTAAACCAGCAGAGTTATTTTCCAAAATTACGCTGCAGTCCTCTGATACATTTACATTTTTATTAATTTTGCCACACTAATGCTGTGATGTAATAGAGGCAATTGCAGCGGAACGTGAAATGGATTGGGACAGCTCCTGACCTGAAGAATTTACAAAGTCGTGTGCCTAGATAACACAAGTTGGTGAATGGGGACTTAAGGGAAAATTAAAATGACAGTCTCAGAAATAGGCATTTGCATACTTGACCTAAACTTCTGGTATTTACATTTTCTATTTATCAGTCTTTTTCAGGCTTATCTACAGCAGTGGCACATGAGAAACAGGGCTGTAAAAATGGAACAGAATTTTTAGTAGGGTTATTAGAGACCAAGAAATCCACATTTCTCAGCCCCCAAGATGGGATTGCACATACGTATCTTGTTATTGCTGTTGCCTGATTTGCACTCGGGTTTCCTGAGGAGATTGCTTGGTTGTGTTTATCTGCTAAGCTTCTGCAGGCATAGCAAGCCTGGCTGCTTGGAATGGGCAGCTGGCAGTGGAGCCCTTCAGTGACCACAGCACGGGCAAAAGTAATTCCTGTCACCTAGTGGAAGAGGAGCCAGCTCTCCCTTCCTCCTGTGGTGAATACTTAGTGTATTTCAGGCACTGATCCTCAGGCTGTGGAGATTTTGGAGAATTGGGATGGGGTTGGAGCTTGCTGCCTCTTGTACAGACCTGGTGTCATCCTGTAGAGCAGTGCAAGGGAAGGCTGAAAAATTGAAATGCAAACTGAAGCCTTCACACTAGAAAACACAACCCATCGACCCTCAGAAGCTGCAGACTCCTCTGTCTAGTTCACTCTACATGTGGGATAATTGTGATTTTCCAGAGGACACAGCTCTCACCTTCACAGTTGTAGGAGAGCTGGGGGTGGGAACATGCACGTGGAATAGTTACTGCAAGAGTTGTTGCGTTTCATTTGTAACACATTTTAATTATCACGTGTGAACACTTGCTTAAAAATCTGGTGTAGCAAAGGAGTAAACCTGTTCTTGTAACTGCCTCCTTGTAGGAATGGGAGATTTTGCCTATTTTTCCCCTCACTTAATAGTGTTTTCAGTTTATTTTAAGTATTTGAAAATGTGGGCAACTGATTTTAGGAGTAACCTTTAAAAAATAATACAAATAATTCTAATGTAGGAGTGTGATGATTCTTTCTGCCTCATAGTTTGTTTGCAGCAAACATGTTACGAGTGAGCAGGTGGGAGGGGGATTTTGAAATATATGGGGATGGATTTTTAGAGTTTGCAGCTGATGTGGATTAAAAATTCTTCAAACATTTCATCCATGAAAGGCAATTAGTTTTGTTTTATGAATATGAAAAGCACGTAGCTTGTAAGTACTGGAGTGAAGTCCCAAGTGAGTTATTAGAACTTGCTTTACTCGTGTAGTACAAAATTGGCCATCAAGAGCTGATGGATTTCAAATATAGCTCACTGACACACTGATCGTCCATAACTTTTCATAAAGTCATTTTTTTGGGCTCACCTGTAATTACTGGATGCTGTTGAAGTCCTGAATGGGGCAGATAGTCACAGATCAGGACACCTCCTTACTCTTGATGGTGATTACAGCATGTTGTGCTGCTGGGATATGGAATTGTGATACCTATCTGCCTGCTTTCCCTACTTTCAGCTGCCCCTTTCTCTGAGATTCATAAGTTAAGGCTGATAAAATGAACGTAGTCTGCTCTTTTTTTTAGCAGTTTGTTTTGTTTTTGTTTTTTTGGCATTAGGAGAAATTAATGCTGTCATTAGTTTTGGATTATTTGGGTTGTCTGTGTGAGTAGTTCTCAGCTACTAATGGGTATTTGGAATTTTTTTTTTTTCAGCTTCTTTGTTTTTTGGAGAGCCAAAACTGTTAAGAAATTTGGTATTTCTAGTGTTAATCAACAGATGTTACTCATCCAGTATGTCAGTGCTTTAATACCCGAGATTCTCAGTTAAGGAACTGGTAGCCCAAGTAAAGAAATGAGGTATCCCCTCCAATCATCCAAATTCCAAAACAGGAGAAAACTCTTTGGCAAGTGGTGGGCTACAATTTAAGTTCTGGCTATGGAAATTACTGAATGTTGAAGATTTTGTTGTAAAACACTAGCTGCTGGACAGTGTTCAAAGGAGGAGGAGATTTGGGTACCCATCCTGATGCACTGACCTGTTTAAACAACACTGTGCTAATAAATTCTCCCACACAGAATCATATGGACACATCGCAGCAGTCCCAGTTAAATTTAGAAAAGGCAAATCTGAAGGAGGCCATTTCATCACCCAGGAGATTTTAATTTATGCTTTCATGCCTCTCATCCAGAGAAGAAAGATGGACACTCAGAGTGGGATGATATTAAACTACTGGAAGTGTTGCCTAATAGATCACAGATGGCTGTGAAGTGGCAAGTCATCATCCCCCCGACACAGCAGGACAAGGGGACACTGTCCCGAGATGTGACATGTCATAAAGGATCATTGATTTGTTGCTCCCCTACTGTAAATCAAACATCTCCATTCAAATCCATTAAAATCCATTAATAGAGGGCACAGATTTTAAAACAGCTTTGACATTTCTGATTGAAGGCTTGGGCGTATCGATTCCTGACGTGAGCAGCTCCCTGTTTGTCAATTGTAAAGTGGCACCATCATCTGAAAATCGTGTGTTGGCAGCAAGGTGGGAATCTAGCCAAGGTCACTGCTAAAAGAGATGAGGAAACGTGCAGTGAAGGCTGAATTTTGGGGAAAAGTGCCTCTGAATCATGCAAATGGCTTGATGAGCTGGGAGCTGCTTGTGTGTGACCTCGCTCTGAAGGACGGCTATTTACAGTACATGGGTCAACATGTGAGCTCTAATGAGTGTCAGGGCATGGGAGGGAGGTGTTCTTCTCTGCTTTGTTTCTAAAGCTGTGTAGAATGGAGAAGTCAGATGGATTTCACTGTGTTTTAAAGAAGCAGTAGTGTCTCTCTGCCATCTGTTTTGGAAGAGAGCAACTCACATACACATGTCATTCAGTGGAGTTTGCTGTCAGCAGCAACAATTTCTGCTGATGGGGGAACTTCAGGGAGAATATTCATAACAAAAGTGTTTATTGTATAGAAACACACCGTTCTGCTTGGGATCCAGCCTCCAAATGCTTTTAAGGACTGTGACTAAACTACCATTTATGTCTGAGATGAGAAACATCTGAGTACAGAAGCTGCCTGGACCAGGTTCTCCTGCCAGGCCTCTTTGTGCAATACAATTGCAGATGGGAAGGTCCAGCTGGTTTTACACCCTGCAAATGTATCAAGACCTTTGAGATGTGATAAACTAAGTGAGCCATGCTCATATGCTCCCTTGCCTGCTCTGATACTATTATAAGGCTTTCTGTTTTGGTTTTCTTTTTGTTCAGGTAAAGCTCTGATCTGAGTATGAAAGAAAAGTCTTCTTTGTTGTACAGCTGTTAATATTTGTTTAATATGTATTCAATAATGTATTAATATCCATTCACCTTGCTCTGCTTCTGAAACTGCAGTGCAGCTATGCTCAGTTAATCACCTGGAGTTTCCTGCACCTGAGAGGCTGAATCTGGGGGAGATGGCGGGTGATGTTTTTTTCTGCAGCATGTCTAAATCACAAGAATGTTGTAGCATGACTGTGAGTACCATGAGGTCCTTAAAAAGGCACTGTAATTATGTACTATATATTCATGATTGCAGGTACGTGTGATCTGGAAAGCAGGTTGGAGGAAGTTTGGCATTTGGGTGGCACCTTCAAAAAGAAGAAAACCTGAAAGTTAATTGGAGAAAATGACAGTTCCCAGTTTACTGCTGTGCTTTCCAACAGCACTCGAGCTAAATACTCATTAGGATTGCACATGTGCATGTCCACAGTGTCTCGTTATTTTATTTTAACATAGACTCTGCAGCCATTACCAACTATTCATTTATTCAGCACCAGAAACTTTCACAAAACAATGAGTGGAGGATAAATGATTTGATCCCAAAGAGTTTCAGTGTGAGCATAGCTAAAAACCAAGTGAAAAATCACAGTGGTCATGACAAGTGGATAGCCGGTGCTGCAGCAGTCCAACCCAAATCACATTTTCTGTAGTGCTTTGCCATTCAGATTGAGCCCGTTTGTTCTAGCTGACTGCCTTTTTCCTTGGAAGTGTGAAGCTCAGCATTTTCAGAACAGTGTGAAATAAGGAATGTAGAAAAAGGACTTGGAGCAGTGAGGTGGCTAATTGAAAAATGCTCTTGGAGCTGTGCGCTCTAACAAAGAAGCTGGCAGGGTTTTATGAGTAAGTCACTCCAGAGTTGAGTTTTGATCTTGAATTTTGAATGAGTCACATTTATATTTTAATAGGAATGTTTTGATAAAAAGGAACAATCCTCCTGTTGGTTACCATAATGTCTAAGTGGCCGTGACTGTCTTTTTGAAAGCAAATATAGAGAAACAAGAATACTGTTGGGTCCAGCAGTATCCAAGTGTGTTACTTGAGTGTGTCTCTGTCTCCCAAGTGAGATGGCTTGAACTCAGCTGCTTTGTGAGTGCTGGAGGTCTTTGGTCTTATCTTCATTTTGCTTGGATAGCTGAAATATGGCCTCTGGTTATTCCCTGGATTTTATTGATGGTGCTGTAGGGGTCATTGATGAGTTATTGAATCCAAGAGAGACAACTGAAGTCACAAAATGTAATAGTGCTTTGAAGTGTAAAACAGTTCAGTAGGCTACAGCTCAGAGATGTCATCATCCTGTTCACTTGAGCAATTTTGTCTGGTTTGCATTGCCTTGCAAAACTCTTGCTATTTTCCTGAAAGCTCGATCTGTAAAAGCATTTTGCTTTTACCCTCAGCTGATGTCCATCACTTCTGAGAGAGCAGCACTGCATTGAGGGGAGGGGGACCAGCAGGATGGAAGCAAAAACCTGCTGATACTGTGGCTCTTTCTGATCTCTATTAAGCAGAGTGAAATATAACATATCTGACTATTTGATTCTCTAAGTTCAGTGGTGGAGCACAGCTGGTAGGCAGGTGGACTGTTAAGAGACGAGACAAAGATCTAAGATCTGCAGTCTTATGAACTTGCAAGTAAAAAAGAAAAAAGGAAAACAACCACAAACACCAAGATGTTTTATGTTATTTGAACACCAGACACTGTTGGAGGGAAGGGGAGAAGTTTGGGCTTGGAACTTTCTTGGTTTTGGATCTTTCTAACATGATGCACTGGTGTGCATGTTTCTTGCATAAATAGAAGGTGATTTTGTGTGTGTAATTCGTCCCAAATGTGTGAATTGAGAGTCTCTGAAGCAACATCTGGAGAAGACCCAAGAGAGAAAACACAAAGATCTGTTCATTCATGAGATTCTGATATTCAAAGAGAAAACAACAGTTGTGCTGTTTCCATTTAATGTTATTTCTAGCAAGTGCCACATTTAACTTTCCCTTTTGCCTTTTCTCCCTAGACCATTCTACAGCACCATAAAGACTTATTGGTACTTATAGATGGACTTTTGGAGAGATTTTTACCCTGGTCCTGGCATCAGTCAGGCTGGAATAGCTGTTCTCAGTGCTTCCAGCAGTCAGAATTCTAGTCTCAGCTGTACAAACATGCACATGGAGCAGTAGTGTGGATTGAAGAGAGCAGAGAGGAGCTTCTTGAGGACAACCAGTGTTGGTGTTTCTCTGTGAGATCGCTTTTGACCTGGTTTCAGGATGGGTGCTAAAAGTTCTGTTTTCTTCCTGCATTTAGAAGCTAATTCCTGCCCTGCCCTCTGCAACCTGTTTGTTACATGGTGATTGTATGGGGATTTCTGACCTGATTTCCTTGTGGTGACATCTCGGGTCGGAGCAGGTTGTTTGGGCAGAGCCTTGGCTGGGGGTGTGTGCACTGAGACTGTACTGGGAACTTTACACTGCTGAACCCTCTGAGTGCTGTAAATTATACAGGATTTCAGTGTGAGCAGGGAAATGCTGATACTGCCATTTGGCAGAGCGTGGATATGTGGCCACAAAAATTGGATCTCAGAGGGAAGGTGTGAATGAAAAAAATAGCACAATTTTTTCTCCTTTTCCTCACAGACTCCAGATAAGCTGATGCTGTGTGTGCATATGCAGTGCCCAAGGTCTGCTGCGTGTCAGGCATGGAGTGCCAGATTGTCTTTCTTCCCACCAGAACATTTATGCTTTAATTTGGGACACGTGGTGGCAACTGATAGCATCTTGTTTCAGAGAGAGACTTTCTGATAATCTCACTGGTAGTATCATGTCTCCATGTGAGACACAAGCCCGGCGTTATCCCAGCCTGAGTCAGGAGCTGTGCAAGGAGCCCTTGGCACCAGGCTGGGAGCTGCCAGCCCTTCTTGATGCAATTAAACTATACCATAAACTCTTCAGTTCAGGGCAAACTCCTCCTCATCACCTTCCCTCTTAACATTTCTTACTGCACCCTGGAATCCTTTGGTCACATTCCAGAGTCCATGTGTGAATGAACTGGTGCCATTTTGATGCCTTTTAATGAGCATGAAAGAGTTTGAGGAACTGATACTCTTTCAAAGAGGATTTGCATGATTTGTGTGCCATTCCTTTGCTGTTCTGTGATAGTTTCCAAAATCTGTTTAATCTTGTCAGTTGTATCTGGGTGCTATTTGAGGAGGAGCCTTCCAAAATGTCCATGAAATACTGGGCAGGTTTTTGAGTAATTTTAATCTACTGCGTTTTGGCTATGTTGGGCAGGCAGAGCTGTTTCACTAGAAATCCAGAACTACAGCCTGCTCTGTTTTGGTTCTAGAAGAGCTCTGTAGGCTTTCAATTCGTCATAGCACAATAGTGCTCTTCAGGCAAATCCCACCCAAACCTTCTCTGCAGCCAGTGAACTCCTTTGTACAGCTGAGAGAGCATTGCAGCAGCAAATCTGGGTCACACACCCTACAAAGGACACACAACTCCAGATGATAAGTGCTCATGTGCTCTCTGTTGCTAAAATTAGCTTCTGATTCTTACTCGAATCAAAAATTACCCAAGGGGAAAAGAACTAATTCTCAAGAAGGCAACTGTTATGTCTTAAACCCACACAGTCTCAGCTGTGTATGCAGAAATGCAAAAATAAAAAGGTAGTAACCAAGTTTTTTGGGAGAAAAGGGATTTTGTTTTCCCTGAAGTATCTCAGAAAGGGAATATGACCAAGGTTGTTTGGGGCCACAGATGAGCATTCCAGTGCTAACCTCTGTACAATGCTGCAGCAGCATCTCTTCACTCTGCCAGCTCCCAAATATCACAGCTTTTACCTGTGGAGTGTTGCTATATTCACATTTTGTCAAAATAAACTTTAACTCAGTGAATTTTACAAGACTAGTGTGTGAATTTGCTGCCAGCACAACTTAGTGCAGGATCAGCATTTTCCAAAACCATATATAAAATGTGATTATAGCAGACCAGAGAGTCTGAACATGGCTAAGTTGCTGCCTGATGACAAATGCTGTCAAGAACACACAAATTTGTTAATATAGTTTAAGATTAAGGAAACAAATCATGTGCCCAGCTTCAAGAATACTCTCTACTTAAAGCATAATTTCTTATTTTGGAGCATTTGGCTTGTAAATCCTTTGCAGCTCTGGGGATGACTTTCTCTAGCAGATCAGATGTAGTGATGTTTTTTTTTAAATATATCTCTGAATGTTAAGGGATTTTTCTAATGTTAAATAAAATCTTAAGTGATAAGGACTATATGGAGGTGAAGGCAGGTCACATTCTATAGCAATAAAACCTTATGTAGACTGTAAGAACAAAAAGCAACTAATATAAGTGATTCTTACAAGTAGCTTTGCACAAAGATAAATTTCCTGTATCCTAGAAAACATTATACAGCTCTGCCTGCACTGTAAATGCAGTAAAGGAAAAATATTCAGTAGCCTGTCTGGTATTTATTGGGTATTATGGAAGCTGTGCATCTCTCAAGCATAAAGAATTTTCATTGACCAAAGTGAACTTTACCATGAGGTGGTGACAGCTGAAAAAGATCCAGCTGGGAGATTTTAAGCCTCCATTCCCTCCCCAATGGGTGCCTTGCAGTGCTGCTTCTCAGAATGAGAAGTGAGGTCTGTAAGAAATGTTTTCCTGTTCCATAATCTCCTTTTCCATGGTGTCCTCTCCCTTCTGTTCAGCTCTCTCTTCTGGGGTTTTACACAGCTGTCTGGTTTGTCTCAGACTTCTCTAATTGCTGTCTTTGGTGGAGCTGCTTTAACCACAATTGTGGTGTAGATAAGTCACTGAAACTTGAATTACCCAGGCACAGTCTTTCTCCAAATAATGTCCCATAATTATGGCCTGTGGGCATCTGTATCCTCAGTCACAGTGATGGAAATATTAATAGGAAAAAAACCAATGTTGTTAAACAAAAAGAGATGTGTGAAGTCCTTGGAGCCTGGTCTTTCCAAACAAAATCTGCCTTGTTCTGGGGGACAGATTGGGATTAGGATGTAGACAGAATAGTTGGAGAAGATGGTACCTGTGGTTTTGTTTCTGCTTTGAAATGTTTAAAAGTGAGTTTGCTTATCCTCTTTGCCTTCCAGCATTGGATCTGGCAATCTGTAATCTGTACCTGGCAATACAGGTATCTAGAAAACCCCAGACTAATTTAGAGAAGTTCATGCTTGGCTCAAAGGTCCCCTTTTTAGCTCTTTCTAGTGACAGACTTTACTTGACATCATTCCTGACTGTGGGTAGCAGATAGGATTTGAATGCTGCAAGTGGGGAGTGTGAAAATTCCAGGGATGTTCCAGGCACTGCTAGACAGAACTATATTGATTTAGGAGGAAATCCCAAGGAGGAAATAGTTCTTGTCAGCTGATTACTACAAGTTATGGTTATGCTACTCTTGTAGACATCTATAAATTAAACTGCCAACAGTTGGCATCTGCCACTGCCACAGTGCTATAGGTCATCCTTCCCTAGGAATTGAGTGATGCCAGAGTGACTTAACCTGCCACACAAATAGTGAGGGAAGATTTGGGAGGAAGGCAGAGCTTGGGAGGTGCGTACAGAGCCCCAGAGGGACATAGCATGGGACAGGTGTCATAATATCATGACCTGAACTGTTTTGTGCTAAATGTTTTCACGTGCTGGTGGGTCTTGCCATGCTGAAATTCCTTGAATTCTGTCCCCAGGTTACTATTTTTCCTCCCTCAGTTCATGTGGAGGTATTATCTGCTGAAACAGGGGGGAGGTCATGTTGGTTTGGGGGATATTTTCCTAGCTCATAACTTGCCAGCAATGCAGCATCTGAAGAGTTTAAATTGGAATTAGCTGACATTTTCCTACTCTCCCAGGAATTCAGGAGTCTTTGAAGAACAGCCCATCTATGTGGGCTGGAGGGATAATTGATTCTGTCTGGAAACCTCTGTGCTGATCCCTAAAACCAGGATGGAAGGATTGACATTGTTTATTGTCAGTAGGGATTTGTTTTTTTCTGTCTGTTACTGAACAGTTTCAGAGTAACTGAAGATGGATTGAGGTATAGCCCTAATCAGGAAGATGTGAAAAGATTTATTTTTCTTTACTTTACAGAAAAGGCCACAGATGGCTCTTTGCAGAGTGAAGACTGGACGCTTAACATGGAGATCTGTGACATTATCAACGAGACAGAAGAAGGGTATGTGCTATTTCAGCAGACTTGGAAAGGTCCCTGAACACAATCTTCTTCCAGTTGTGAGGAGGTGCAGCAAGGCTGGGGGCAGATGCTCATGGTTTGAATGCATTTTGCAGATCAATTGCTTGGTTTTTCTGCTCCTTAGATCTCTCCTGCTCTCAGAAAATACAGCATGATACAGTCCCTGTAGGATTCAGGGCAAGAGGAAATGGCCTCAAGTTGTGCCAGGAGAGCAACTTATTTAGATGACATATTAGGAAAGAATAAAAAGGGTGGTCAGGCACTAGGTCATGCTGCCCAGGGAAGTGGTGGAACCACCATTCCTGGAAGCATTAAAAAAACATGTGGATGTGGCATTTTGGGATGTAGTGTAGTGGTGGGCTTAGTGCTGAGTTAATGGTTGGACTCAATGACCTAAGAGTGCCTTTCCAGCCTAAATGATTCTGTGATACTTTCTGTGATTAGTCTGCTTGGGAGGGCTGGCATGAAGAACTTCTTGGAGAGGGTGCCACCTCTGTTTTTCAACAGGTGTGTCTCTTTGCAATGCCTTTAACTTCAGCCATTTGTGTAGACAGCTTTTCTGACACACCTCCTTCAGCACCAGAAAGCTTTGCTGCTTGCAGTCTGCTGGAGAACTGATCACTGCTCTTATTTCCTGGGCTTGTAAGGGTGACTGTCAGCTTGGGTTTTTGGAAACTTGGGGCATTCCTCTAGTCTTGACTTCTGTGATACCTTCTCTCCTCAGTTATTTCTCCATGACCCTACTTTGGTTGTAGTCAGATGATCTGAAGTAAACCCACATGCCTATGTCCAGCTGGAAATGGCAAAGGATTCATTTTCCCACAGTTTATGGGATGTGAAAAGCCTGTCTGAGCTGTCTGTTAAAATGGTATGTTTCTCCTTCAGGCCCAAGGATGCCATTCGAGCGCTGAAGAAGAGGCTGAATGGAAACAAAAATTACAGAGAGGTCATGCTGGCGCTGACGGTGAGTGGGGGCAGGCTGGAATGCCTCAAAGGGCAGAACCCTTTTGTCATTTTCCTCTTCCTGGCACTCTCTTGAATGTACACACTATTTCCTTTAACAGCCACTGCTCTGCCCTTTTCTTCTCTCCAATTGCCTCCTCGCTTCCTTGGGGAGAGCTGCTGGAAGCTTTGCATAGTGGTTTTCTGACTCAATTGATTTCTGCTTCTTTTTGTGGCTCTTATTCATCCCAAGTACTGACTGAGGAAAGTTAAAGTGGCTCAAATGGGTCTGTTACTCTTTGAGGTTTTCCTTTCTACTCTCATTTCCCTGTGTCCAGCCATTCCTCCACTCCAAGGCAACAGCTGTGGGCATATCTGCAAGTGAGGATGATGAACTTGCCATATTTTCAGCTTCATAAGTAGCTGATGCACAATTTCCCTTGTGAATGAATCTCTGTAGGAGACAATGCATTAATTTATGCTGATCTAATTTCACTCAATAAAGTGTAAATTATATTCTGTGCATTTAGGCAGCACTGCTAAGGTGTGGGATAATTTAGCAGTGACCTTTCCTGCTGATGGCTATAGCTGGAGGTTTCCTGGGTAGTGCAGTGGGGTGCTGGGCTGGCTCTGGCAGTAACTAGATCGAGTTATCCTGCTCTGGGGAGGTGATCTGTGTGATTCTTTCACAGAGCTCTTGTTGCATCTCCCTGACGAGGCGTAACCGTACTTTCTGTCTTCTTGCCATTTCCTGTCCTGGATTGTCATTTTGACAGATTACCAAAGTCCAAACCATGAGATTATCCATTGTGCAGGAAAGAGCGAAATCCATCAGGAATGAGCCTGTGTCATCATGGCTGATGAAAGTAGCTGAAGGAGGAGAGTAATTACAGACTCCTCGGTACAGAGTCACAGTGGTTATTAGGCATGGCTGTAAGGAGAAGTGACGTGTTGGATTTATCTCCATGCTAATCATGTTCTTCAGAGAGAAATCAACAGCTGTTCTTCCATGGCAGTTGAATGGCAAGTGGAAGGTGCCTCCAGCTAGGTTGCAGGGGGAAAATGTGTCAAAGTATAACCTGTCAGAGCATTCACAGGGGAGTGTTTTGAATGAGTGAAGATCATTCACCTGAATTCCCAACTCTAAAACATGGCTTATAGCTCAGAGCAACTGGGTCCAGCTGTGTTCCAGGCACATAGAAAATGGTGGAGAGGCACAGCACGATAATATCTCACTGTGACAGGATGTCCTCTGTCTTACCTGCTCCTGATGTGCTGCTCTGTACTTGGCTGTTCAGCTGCACCGGCTGGAAAGTTCTGCTTTGAAGATGAGGAAACTTTCTATTTCTTTACCTTGAAAACAGGAAAGGTGGATCACAAAAATGCCCAATGTGTTAACAGTGGGTGAGGTACAGCTGAATGTGTGTGTAGAGAAAAAGTTTTTTGGCAAAACTGGGGAAGAGAAGCAGTAAAAGTGTAATCTTCCCTCTATCTTCTTGCTCTCCCATCAAAAAATCTAAAATAAATTTAAGAACTAGGTGCTGTGTGTGTGATCAAGCTTTGCTCCAGCAATGAATGTTTTTTTGTGTGTGTAGGTGTTGGAGACCTGTGTGAAGAACTGTGGCCATCGCTTCCACGTCTTGGTGGCAAACCGTGATTTCATCGATGGCGTTCTGGTGAAAATCATCTCACCCAAGAACAACCCCCCCACTATAGTACAGGATAAAGTCCTAGCACTGATTCAGGTACACAGCTTGTCTCTGCTTCCATATGCTGCTGCCTGAAATAAGGACTGTCTGCTTCGATGCTACGCATCACTAAACACGCTGTCATCGTTAAAAATGTGGCAAGTTTTTTATATATGAACTCAAACAATATATCCAGATGGGTGGGAAAAAGCAGACATGTACACACATAGATATTTTATCTGGGGAGAACTGTCTGGATTCTAGTTAGAGAGTACCACTCTAAAACAGGAGGATTTAACACAAGGTAAATGGATGCTTTTGCAATTTAATAGTCATATCTAGAAGCTGGAGACGTGCCTTGGCGATGAGCTTGTCATCTGAGGCCAGGAGATTTCAGAGGATTGTGCTTTTGGTGTCAGCTGCAGAACACTTGTCTTTCTGTGTCTGTTTCTCTGAGCGGAAAATGGAGCCGTTTCCCTCCATTTGAAAGCATTCTGCATTCCTTTCAAAGATGCTTATAGGAAAGTAAATGACCATATAGGAATTAAAATGGTTTTGGTGTCTTTTCTCTGGTTATTGTGCAGTAAAAGCGCGCTGTCAGATCCTTGCCTGCAGTGGGAAGTTCAGCCATGGGTCTGTCTGCCACTTCTCCTTCTGTGCAGCACAACAATAAACAGCCGTGTTAATTCCACAAACCATTAGCTACACATGAGGAAACATTGGTGCCTGCCTGGAGGAAATCTGACAATTATAGGAAGCTTTATCACTAAGCTTCCACAGGCTACTGCGTACACCAGAGACTAAAAGACACTGCGTATTTAAAATGATATAAACCTGCTGCAGTGTTCCTTGTGGGGAGGTATTTACAAATGCACAGCATCATTTACCAGATATACTTCTGATTTTTATGGCAAAGCATGCCACTTGGATTTCTGCTGCTTTCTTTCTTATTTGGATACAGGGATAGGGCATCCTTAGAGCATAACAATGTAAAGTGATTTTTGAATAGGAAATAGGTAGGATGGTGGGATTAGTGGGCATTGCGTCAGGATCTGTGGGGTCTCTTTACTTCTGGTATATGATTTTATGGTTTTTTTAAAAAAATAGCACAAAAGTAATGAAATTAATAAAAGCAATTCTTGTGCATCTGACTGAGCTCTCAGATTTCTGCCTGCTTTAGTGGGAGAGCAGATGCATGCAGTGACCAGAAGATGAGGTCAAAAACTGTCCCATAGTACAAACTGGGTGCGTTTCCATGTTGTTTTAGGGAGCATTGGTTTTGCTGGGCTCTGGGTTTAAATGGATTCCCAGTTGTGAATGCAGCTAAGATGGGAGTGTTTGAAACATAATCAGAAAGCCACAGTCATTGCCTCAGTGTATTAAACAGAGCCTTATCTGAGGAGACTTAGTGCAGTAGAGCTAAAAGCCTCACTCTAGGTACTAAATGCCTTTTGATATAAAAAGCCTGAAAATTATGAAAGTTGCCTGTGGGTGGGTTCTGTTTGTGTCTCTTTAGCTGGAGGTGGTAGGGGACTGTTTTTCAGATTGCCTGACAAGTTTGGAAGAGTGATTGCAGTCACTCATCCCAAGTGCCCTGTGGACACACACCCCCAAAATACCCTGTGACAGCTTCACTCAGCTTAGGCTGTGCTCTGTAGAGCTCCCTGGGGCTGGAGTTAACCCTGTCCCCAGAGCACTGATCTCAGCTCTGCCCCACCAACATCATATTTATCCCTTTCTATATCAAATTTGATATTGGGGAATTAATAAGAACAAAAATGAGAGGATAATAGCTCAGACTTGGAAACATGGAAGAGAGCTGTATAAACAGCATATGCCTTCAGCCACACAGCTGTGTGTCGGCCTTTCCATAACCAGGGTAAATAAAGCTGCCATCAATTTCTTATCTAGAGACTTGTTTTGAGATGTTGAGCATCCTGTGTCTCACTTTCTCAACCTGTTTCCTAGTGTACATGAATTAGTATATGTTAGAGCTAATCCTTCCTTCATAGAGCTTATCCTTTCTTCTTCACCTTGCTAGGAGCCTTGGAAGTATTCCTTGTCACTGTGTACTTGGTAAGAGCTCACCTGTTACCCAGTGTCCAAACACTGGGATGGTCCCCAGGTTAGGGGCTGGATTTACAGTGTTTGGGCACACTGAGGATCCAAGTGGGATTTATCCTGAGGTATCTACATTTGATAGTCTGGCCCAAAGGAGCTCTGAATTCAATCTCCCCTCTGTCCTATGTGTGTTTGGACAATGGGCAGGTCTGCTAAGCTCTAGTGTAGCTCATTATCCATAAAGCAGAGCTAATATTGCAGCTGCCTGGTTGGACTGTAAGCTGTCTAGGACAGGGATTGTTTTACACTGTGTGTGGACAGCACTTAGGACAATAGTGCCTGTCCTGCTTGTGACCTCTGAGACGCTCTAGTGTAGATAATGCTCCCAGCTCAGGTGAAGAAGAATACAAATGGAAGTGTCTCCTTTCTCCAGGGAAGAGAATTGCAGAAGAGAGAATATTTTTAAAAGGTGGAGTGCAGATGAAATGAGATTATTTTGTAAAATCCACAGGAAGCCAATGAAAGAGGGGATGTATTAGTACATCTTCCTGGACAAAAAAGCCTCATTAAAAACTGGGAGCAGAATGCAGCATATTTTTGCCTCTAAGTTTCTTTCAAGTGATGATTATTAAAATAGAACATCCCTTACCTAACACTTTCCACTTTTGCTTGCAAATAGAGTTGAAGTGGTAAACACCATTATGTAGAAGCATCATTCAGATGGCTTCTGATGTAAATTAAAAAGGCAGTGACATGGCGAAGGTGGAGTTCCTTGTGTAGTCAAAATCCCCATCAGAACTGGGGATGTTTTGGAAGGTCAGTTCCAAGGAAACAATGGCTGTGTGCTGTCAAAGCTGTTTTCTCTGGCTCAAGCAGGGCTGTTTGAACTTGTACTGCATCAGAACAGTTGATGCAGTTAATTTACTCTTAACAAAACTGAGAAACCAACCCAGGATTGTCTCCTTGCACCTGATAATGGATTATCTCCTAGGTACGGATGGTAGGAAATGCTCTTTCTTGGAATTGAACAGGATAGGAAAGCAAGTTAAAAATTAATATTATTTCTTATCTTACTTTGCTATGTTGGATTTCTGTCCTCTCAAATTTAAAAAACGGTTCAAAGAGCTTTTAAAGTAAAAATAGTAAAAAAATTAGTGTAAAAGGGATGACTAAATGAATTAAGTTCAGAGCCCACACACACGTCTCGCAGTAGTTCTGGATCCAGCATACCGATACTCTGCTCCACACATGTGGGGGTTTGTGGAATGCTTCATTTTTTAATTGAGTCATAATATTTCAGTTTTTCCTTCCTCTACATTTTTAATATTTGGCTAATTTCCAGCACAAGTGAAAGGGGTTGAGGCTTTCAGTATTCTGTGCTCCCAGCAGCTCTGTGAGTGCAGGAGGCTGGCTAGCCAGGAAAAGCACTTAGTACTCCCACTGAAGGAAAAGCTCAAATGTGAATTGAAGTCTTTTTAGACACCAGAGAATTCATGAAGGAGAGATATTATGAATGTTCTGGCTGTGGGAATTTCTCTTTTTTAAACTCATCCTTTGTGCCACACTGGGGTGTCTGAGTGTTGGATATGCTCTGTCAGAACCCAGGCGTCGTTAGTTCTGCTGCACAGGGGACTGTCTCTTCCACAAGACAAGAACCTCAGAAAGGACCTTTTTTTAAATTTAAGCCCGGTCCAGATAAAACACTGAAGACAACTTGATGGCTGTGTTTTTCCTTTGGCAACAAATGAGGATGTTCTGCAAAGTGAATGGAGATTACTTAAGATGATTGTGCAGCTTTGTGAATGTTGGTTAGATCTGTTGAATCTTTCACACAGACCTTTTCTGATGGGTCATTTGCTGTACAATATGCCAGAAAAGATCAGCATCAATCACTGCTGAGGAGAGGATATGGAAAGAGACTTTCATGTGTGTTCATGGATTTTTATGATGTCAGGGGCTACTCACAGCTACTCTGCACTGGGTTCCTGTCTGTTTTATATCTGAATAAAATGTAGAGGCGACTGTCTTAATATTTGCAGGACCTTTTAGACCAGGTCTGATGATTCCAGCTTTCCTTTGAAGCTGAAATCCATGAAAGCTTTAACAGTCAGTATGTGAGGTCAGGGTGGGGCTGGAGCTTCATTTGGAAGGTTTATGGATAATCCCTCGTGTTTTCCAGGCTTGGGCTGATGCCTTCCGAAGTAGCCCCGATTTAACTGGAGTAGTGCATATTTATGAAGAACTCAAGAGGAAAGGCATCGAGTTCCCCATGGCAGATCTTGATGCTCTGTCTCCAATACACACACCACAGAGGGTAAGCTGCAGCCTCACAATTCCAGGGGTGTTTTCCCAGGGTGTCTAAATAGCTGGATAACTACCCATTTTCCCCCTCCCATTTATCTGAATTTGGCTCATTTTCTCACTCCTGGAAGGATATTTTAATACTGAAAGGGCATGTAAGAGAGGCAAAATACAGACTGATAAACTGTCTCCTGCCTTGAGTTAATCAATCTGAGAATAGGGAAAGAGTTTGTAACATTTAATCTTCTACCACAAGACCACCAAACAAATGCAACTAATTTGTTCAAAGGGAGCCCAGCAGGATTTATGATAAAGATTTACTTCTTTGCTCAAAAGTGTGGTTGCTTCTGTTGATGATAACCCTGAGCCAAGGTCTGCCTGTCTATTAGGGTGTACAGAGTCTGAACCTCTCTGATCCCACGGTAATGTGAGAACTTTATACCTCTGGAAAGTTAGGTCTGGAAAGTTGACAGAACTGCTGCTTGGAAGTAACTTAATGATCACAGGTGTTCTGATTATTCACTCTGAAAACTGAAGTTAATGAATCTTTGAAGCAGCAAATGCAAGTGATCAAGGACTGAGAGATTACAATTCTTGTGTCAAGATTAATTAAATTCAGTATCTATGTATCACATCATTGTTTGGAAGCCTGCAACTTAATTCCTAGTTTAAAATAATTTATAATTATTCCTCTTTGGGTCTTGTTTTTATTTTGCTTCTCACTTTTCTTGTGAAAGTAAATGGAATTAAATGCTTGTGTCAAAAGATACAGGCATGGAAGATTTTTGGAGCTGCCAGTCTTTTCTAGGAGCTGCACTGACCTTTCCCACAAGGTGCAATTATGTTCTATATTTGAGCCTGTTTGGCCTGAGGTTGCTGACAAAGCAAGTGCTGTCCCAGCTCAGCTTTTGAACTCCTGTCTTTCTGATGTGGCAGAGTGTTCCTGAAGTTGATCCTGCAGCAAATATGCACAATTCCCAGTCTCAGCAAAGGATGAGCACCAGCTCTTACTCTTCGTCCTCTCCAACAGCGTATTCTGCTCCTCAGGCCCCAGCCTTGAATGTGACTGGTCCCATCACTGCTAATTCTGAACAGGTATTGGCATGTTGATTCTTTCAAGTGAGACTCTTTCAGCAAATCAAATTAGGAATTAATTTGCAGAGGAACTTTCATTTTAACTCTTTGGACTTTGTCTCCTAGGTCTGGCTCTACTTAGTAATCTTTCTTCCTGTTATATTGTAAAATCTGGGCTTTGGACGTGTCTCTGTGGCCTGGTAATGGCAGCACAATCTGCTGGTCCAGCTCAGTATTTTAGCAGTTATTCCCATTAGCCCCTCTCTTTTCAAGGCACAGGATGTTTTGCAAATGCAGGAAGTCAGGCCCTTGCAAATGCCCTAATACAGGATATTATTTACTCCCTGCAAAATGATAACTGCAGAGCCAAAGATTCTACTTAAAATATGTACATCTTTCCCCACACTGGAGTCAGGCACCACAGCCAAGGTCTGGCTTTAGGTGCTGTTTGCAATTGCCTCCATTCCATACAGACACAGCACAGCTGGGTTTGTGATGATAATTCTTTTCTTTTTCTGTTCCTTTTCTCCTGGGTAAACTTTTTATCTTTTTTGGTTTTTTTCCTGCTAGAATGTCTGGAGCCTGAGATATCAAGTCAGACAGAACCAGAGATATCTCAAAGTCAGTTCTTGAAAATGAACTGCTTAAACCAAAAGATTATGCAGTGTTTTGCTATCTTGTTACCCCAATTTAGATTGCCCGGCTGCGCAGTGAGCTGGATATTGTTCGTGGGAATACAAAAGTGATGTCTGAAATGCTGACAGAAATGGTACCTGGACAAGAGGATTCCTCAGACCTTGAGTTACTCCAGGTAAATTTCCTAGAAAATATGATTCTGATCCTTTCTGTACTTGTGTTTCTCTGGGGGGTATGTTTAGTTGTAGCTCACTTCACAGCCCATGCTTGGATACATGATGGATGTGGGCTGTGCCTGACCCTGGCAAGTGCCACTTGATTTTCTTCATTTGTTAAAGCTTACAGTGACAAGGATTTCCTGACTTCCCTTGAAATTTGTTCAGTGCTTTCCTCTTTGTGTAGCTAGAAGTTTTTCCCAATGTTGAATATCATGTCTCCTTTACCACTTAGCAGCTTTAGAATTGCCACAGTTTCTGTAAGCTCTGAGCATTCCTGCTTCTTTTACACCCCCCATCACCACTTGTACAGTGTCAAAACATTCCTAGTCACCATGCAGGAAAAAACACTCTATATTTCCATCTGGACTAAATAATGCTAAGAGTCTGTGGGTTCTCTGCCACTTGAAATCTTATCTATGAACTAATTGTCTTTCCAGATGTGTTTTCCTGAAGGTGTCTTAAGGCAGGTGAAGTTCCATGGTGTCCAGAGAGCTAGACTGTGTAATCAGGAGGGATTTCTTTGCTGGAAAATCTCAATCCAGGGCAGCACTGTGCATCTCAAGAGGGAAAACAGTATAAATCGAGCTCATGTCTCAGGCTTCACACCTATTTCCCAAGGCCAGTGGTCGTGGGGTGGCCTTTTGGCTGTGGAAAGTCACAGAGATCCACAGATGAGGAGCACTGTGATATGTCATTCCAGCTTCTGCCCCTAACATGGGATTTGCCTTTCCACAGCTTCAGAAATAGCCTTCTGTTTTGATCCTCCAGCGAGGAGGATGGGCTCCCACAGCAATCCGTTCAGAGGAAGGCAGGGAATGCTCTCTGTGACACATCAGAGTTTGAAATCCATCCAAAAACTGGTCTCTCCCATGCAGGCATTGTGTGTTTGTCTCAGAGCCATCATGGCAGCTGATGAGAGGCTTTGCAATAAAGAGCCTTTCAGTCACTGCCCATTTGGGTCGAACTGCTCAAAACAAAAGCAGCTTCCAGGAAACCATGACAGGCCGAAATCGAGCAGTTTGCTTACACTGAGAAACAACCACCAGCATCTTGACAGTGTAACCTTAGAGCACAGCTTTAAGGTGGAAGAACTTGATCATAAAATAGAGTGACAGCAGCGATTCTTTATTCCAGCTGGTTCCCTTCTGTGACTGGTGCATCCAAAATCTGAATCACAGAGCTGGGGAGAACCCGTTTTTGATCACAAAGGATGGTTAGTCTTTTGAGAGCTGGGTGCTGCATGCAAGGACTCCTTGCTTTGAGGTTTATATAGCCCTCCTCCTTAAATAATTCCTGACATTTTCTCCAACAATCAAATGTAAACAGCCTGTGAGAGAGCCAGCTCTGAGCAGAATAGATAGGTACTGTCAGCCCTCTCGGAAAGGCAGCAAACAAACCTCTGAAATGTCACAATCTGCTTCGAAAGTGATGGGATCAAAACTGACATTGGAGAACACATTCCTCAAGCTGTTAAGGCAGCTGGATTGCACTAGGTGAAATTTATCCAGAGCTTAGGATGTCAGACCATGCAAGGAAAACAAACACATTTTTGCTTTCATCCTGAAGGTTGTGTACCAACAAGTCATCCTTGTTTAGTGCTGAATTTTTGCTGTGAAGTGGAGCTGGGAGGTGTGGAAGATGACAGAGGGACATGCTTTAGCTGGAATGTCAGTGCTTATTGAAGTAAAACCATTGGCCTGATCACAGGCACCCTGCCATACGTCACATTACTTCGTGCAGTTCTCCTCAGCAGACCAGTTTGACCTTTGGTCCTAAAAGGCTACAGAATTCTGCTAAGTAATTGGTGATGGAAGAGATGTCCTGGAAGCATGAGAACTCCTGGTCTAGGCAAACTGAAATCAGATTTCTTGATGAGAGGCTTCAAAAATAAATGCCCTCACTCTGCATTCCTTAAAACTTTCTCCTGAAACTCTCCATAGCCTTTGTGCAGTCTCTTTCTCTGCACTTGCTCAGTGGAAGGGAACATTACTGTGTGTCTCAGTGCTGGAGGGTGTGTGGAACACTCACCTTTTGATGCTCCTGCTCCTTGGTTTGTCTTTACACTCATGTTCTCTGTAGTTGGTAAGTTGTGTGTCACCAGCACTTCTCATCCTAACACACATGTAATACCTGTGGTAGCCCTGATGAAACCTTTTTCCCCCACATGTTCTATTATCCACATCATTTGATTTTTAAGGATGATACTGCCAAAAAGAGCAGATTGAATTTTCCTTGAAAGCTTTCTTCTGGGAAGGTGTTGTATTAACATGCTTTATTCTTAAAACAGATGACTAAAATATAGATATTTATTTTCTAAGTGCTCTAAGTGCTCAGAGTTAAAGAAGAATCAGGAAGTTGAATTGTGAATAGACTCTCAAGGTTTTGTGCCATCATTTCTTGAAGGGCATTTGATTAGATGTGCTTTTGGGTGACATTTAATCATGCAAAGATAAACTTGTCTTAGTGTTTCTCAGCTGCAGGATATGTTTGGCTGTGAACAGGGCTCAACTAAATCTACTTATTGCTTGTTGCTTATCAGACTGTGTGTGCTCAATGCATTCCTCCTAGGAGCTGAACCGAACCTGCAGAGCCATGCAGCAGAGAATTGTGGAGCTTATCTCACGAGTGTCCAATGAAGAAGTCACAGAGGAGCTGCTGCACGTGAATGATGATTTAAATAACGTCTTCCTCCGATATGAAAGGTGGGGCATCTCTCCCAGCAACCATTTGCATTCATTCAGGGTTTTCACTTAAGAATAAAATAGGTCAGTTGGTGAAATTGGGCCTTCTGGGCCAAGGGTCCAACATGACACAGAGAACCAAACCACAGGAGCCATTTACACAGTGGTTTTATGGCCTTTTATGGTAACATTCCTGTTTCAGTTGATTCTTTTAATACTGTGATCTTTTTTGTACTATGCACTGAATTTTTATGGGGCATATCCATGAAATGCAAGGCAACTTTGTGAAAATACTCTGAATGCAGAGGCTCAAATCTGCAAGTCCCTGTTGTGCAGGGCTGTACAGGTTTAGGGACTTGGGACCAAAAATAGCACAGCCAGTCACTAGTTCCCCTGCTAGCTAGGGCTCTGCACAAATCTCTGTGCTGCTTCCTGGCTTAGGGAGGCTCCCATGAGCTCTCTCTGCCCTCTGATCTCTTGAGCTTTCCAGTCTCAGTGCTGGTGCAAGGGGAGCTGCCTGAGGTGGGCGGGAGCATCGTGCATGCAAAGGGTTTGTTTTTAAGTAACACTTAAAATCTTGAAAAAGGGAAAAAAAAAAAAAGCTCTTGTGCAGGGCTAATGTTTCGAAGAGCTGGTCTGTAGGAATCATCCCCAGGGACCGGACTGGGGGCACAGGACTTTCGACATGCCAGACAAAGGCGCTGTCAGGCACATCTGCTGCAGGAGGCGACACGTGATGCTGCAGTCTTGGGAAAGTTTAATCTTCCCCTTAATCACAGGCCTGGGGAGCGAGGCACTAAAGAGTACCCTTTGTTCCTTGCTCTTAGCACAGGGCTTTGTTTCTCAAGCCTTTAAAAATAAATTAGACTCTAGATCTGTGAATTTGTGCTGTCACAGCAAAGGCTGCAAAGACGACTCGGTGCCCTCGATTTTGCCTTTGATTTGTCGTTCAGAGGAGATGGGGCAAACTTTGAAACAAGCGCTGGCTTTTTGTGTGAAATGGTGTGTGTTTCATGCACAAGCAGGATCCTACAAGTGGCAGAGTGTAACTATCACTGAGGTTTAGCCTGGTCACCCTTAATATTTTTTCTATTTCCCCCCATCTGCGACTTTGCTGACTGTGGCTGATGTGTTTGTAGTCATTATTCATGAAAGGGGAGCTGAGTGATGTTAGCAAGTCATTTGTGCTGGAATAGCTGCACTGGTCTGAGCATTCAATAAATTCCAGTTCCTCCTCTGCTATTCCAAAAGCTCCACATCCATCATGCTGATTTCTAGCACAGGGACTAAGCTCTGTCAGTGACTTAAGCAGGAGCTCTGGCCTTTGCTGTGAAGCCTTGGGATGTAAATGAACAGAAGCCTTTTGGTGAGAAATGAGGTGGGAGGTGTCTTAGGTTTCCAGCAAAGGGAGTTGGATTTCCAGTAATAGCAAACACCCACAGTTTCCTAAAATTGAAATTTGGGCCTGAATTTGGTTTTGCTGCCTTTTAAGTCTGCATTTTCCTCTGTTACATTAAGAAAACATTTTAGTTTGCTTGACTTTCCCTGTTGTATTTTGTCCATCTGGGAGAAAACCCGGAGGATTATATGAATATTATGGGCTTTTTGCTGGAAAGAGAGACTATTTCTGAACCTACTTTGAAAAATTCAAACCTCCAAGAAATCATGGTGCCTTTTCATGTTAAGGAAGGAGGTCACCTGGCCTCAGACAGGCCATAGGAGTAGGTAGTTTTTAGTTCATAGAATCACAGAATGGTTTGGATTAGAAGGACCTCAACATTCATCTAATCCCACCCCTCTGCCATGGGTGAGGACACCTTCCACTAGACCAGCCTGGCCTTGAAGACTTTCATGAAAGCTGGGTTTAGGCTTGTGGCCCCAGATGCATGGAGTAAAGAAGAGATCAGAGCTTGACTTACCAGACTTCTCCTTAGAACCATGAAGGTTTTATCCAACATCATTACCTTTCCTTGTTGGAAAGTACCAACTTATAGTATAGGCTGTGACCATCTTTGAATCAACTCAGGTTGTTTTAAGCAGTGTATCTGCTGTTCATTGTCACTCGTGTCATTGTGCCTGGGTTGGGCTGTGCCACACACAAATGGCTCCTCATTTATATTATTGCAGCAAGAGGGAGCTGGTAAGTGGGAGTGAGATGAGCTGCCGTGCTTGGCTTGTTGAGCTGTGAGCATCAATCTTGCTGCAGTTCCCCCTGTCCCTTGGCTCACACAACAGTCTGTCACAAAGCACTTAATGATTAAAACCCCCCACCCCCAACCAAAAGACAAATCCTGCAGTGTTTTTCAAGCATTTGCTGCAAGATCAGATTAGTCAACTTCAAATCCACCTTTGCCAAGAGTGCAACTTCTCAGCAATCTTCCCTTTGTCCTGCCTTGGAGTTAAAGCTTTCAGGCTTCCCTTTGGAGCCAGAGAAAACAAAGTTCAGTGGCAAGCATGTCATGGCTTGGTTATAAACTCATGTTTTTTATTATTTATTGGTGGCTTTGATAATCCATGTTGTTTTTTGTTTTGTTTTGGTTTTTTTTCCCCTAAACAGATTTGAACGATACAGATCGGGACGCTCCACACAGAACGCCAGCAATGGAGTAAGTACCTCACTCCCTTGATTCTCTCATACCAGCTCTGGTACTATCAGTAGTACCACCCCTTTTACCTGCCCAGCCCTGTGTCCTGCCTCTACTGGCTAATGGTGGACGCCAGCAAAAGTAAGAATGTGGCAAACACCAGGGGACAACTTTTAGCTCAGGAAGTCACTTCACACTACAAGATCTCTGTGTTTACAATCCTTGATGGATTTTCATTCCTCTATTAACTTTTTTGATTGCTTTTGAGTCCATGTGGACTTTAGGAGTTCACAATGTCCTTAAGCAATAAGTTCCACAGTTTCACTATACATTTTTACATATTTATTTTCCATTTATATATAACAAATATTTTGTTTACATTTGATCAAGTCACTTAATGGTTTTTGTTTGCTTCACCTAATTTTTCTTCACTGTGTCTTACAATACCACTGTTCAGGTTAATTTTCTTCATGCCATTCATAATTTTAGGAGCCACTCTCATCTCCTATTTAAGCAGCCCCTTTCCAAGCTGAGGAGTTCTAATTATTCTTTAAATGAAAACTCTTTTGTAGCTGTTTTGTAGTGTTCAAGGTCTGAGTTCATGATGAATCTGTACTTCTATTACATTTTCTACTGTTTACTTTGCTTCATCACTTCTGCAGTGTGATGCAAACTTCAGCAAAGACTCTGTATTGTCACTTTAGTCACAACAAAGAAGTTTTGTTTCTGAAAACACTTTATACCTAATGTGGAAAATTTTGATGTTTAATGTACTGCAAGAAGAAGTTTCTGGCATGTGTAATTTCTGTGTTTCTTGTCCTGACAGGTACTGAATGAGGTGACAGAAGATAATTTAATAGATTTGGGTCCTGGCTCTCCAGCTGTTGTGAGCCCAATGGTCGGAAACTCAGCACCTCCATCTTCACTTTCTTCACAGCTTGCAGGGCTTGGTGAGTGCCTGATCTACATCATGCTCTCCACTTAATGTTGCCAGGTGGCCTTCAAAAGGTTTGGGTATTTGGCTTACAGGAGGATCAGAAGGCATTCCCACTCTCCTGCACTGTGGCAATCTGCAACTGAGAACCAGCCTGGAACAAGGGAGGGATTTATTAATCAGAGGGAAGACTGATGGAAAGGGTGCAGGTTGTTGTTCATAGCAGAACTTGTGCTACTATTTCTGCTTAGTTATAATTCTCTGTGAAAATCAGCCTGGTGAATGTTCTTGATTTCCCTTCTATAAATTACATTTGAAACCTTTAGGTGAAAGGTTTTATGAAACTCTTAGGTGATTTACATTAAACGAAACCAAAGATTGTGTGATTGGATCACTGGGTTTGACTGAAGGTTCTCCACCTCTTTCAGCATTGCACGAATGCCATATCCCTTTGTTTGAAAGTGTTGATTTCACACTCAGTAACTGAGAGAAAACACTGTGGAGAAAACTACTGTCCATGCCTAAAATTTTGGACTGTGTTAGTGACCAGTAGATATCTCAGGATATTGGCAGCAGATTCACACCAATTCCCACATGCTGGCTTCTTGGTGAGGAGGATTTATGGAGTGGTGCTTCCAGGATGAATTAGATCATCTCTACATTTTTCTTTTAAGAACACATGATTAGCATCCTCCAGCCTTTTTTGAACAAAACTGTCCTCAGTACTGTAGCTGTTAATGGTGATTGCATATGGTTTGTTATTTCACTGGTTCACTATTTTTTCTCCTCTGGTTGCAGACTTGGGCACAAACAGTGTCAGTGGCACACTCAGCTCCCTCCAGCACAGTAATCCTAATCCTCGTGATGACTTTGACATGTTTGCACAGACAAGAGGCAGCTCCTTGGCTGAGCAGCGAAAGAAGTAAGTTGGAGCTTGTCTTTAGCACTGAGTCATGGCACTGCTGTTTTCTAAGGACATAAATCTGAAACTTCAGACTGAAAAAGTAGTTTTGTCATATGCCTTTGTGCTTTTGATTCAATCCCTGTCCTTTTGGATGTTATTAATATGAGCAAGTAGAGAAGTTCCTGCTGTTGGACAGAGCAGACTGGCTGGGTACTGACTATCTTAGTTAATGAGCTCACTGGAAGCTTGGATGTGTGCTTGTGCCTTTTCCTAAAGGCTTGTCATCCCATCCACCCATGTCTGAGATACAGGAACAGAGGGGTCCTTCACCTGAAAGTCATGGATGTACTTTGGTGACTGAATTACTGTCATCAAAGCCTTGGAAACAGAATTACCATCCAGTTAACTCTTCTTTTAGCCCCAGTCAGACTCACTCAGGCTGTCAAGACAGTGTAGCTTGCCTGGCTCCATGCTATCCCTAATTTGTTTATATGCATAGGGCTTGCATCTCTGGAGCTGCAAATCTGGCACTTTCAAGGGCATTTAACAGGTCAAATTATTTTAATGTAAAATAAATCTATGCAGTTATTAAGAAATCCTTTGATCCCTGTCAAGTGATATTCAATAAAAGACACACTCAGGTATTTTTCTTTCATATATTATATCTTGCCTCCTGACTTCAGATTTTAGAGGAAATAGGGGCTACCAGCAGTCAGAACATCATCAATATCCTGTCTCAAGCTAAGAAATGCTGTTAAATAGTTTATCAAAAATTCAGAAAACTTGAGCCTACGAATATATTGGGCTCTTTTATTTGCAGTTATCAATATAGCTGTTGGTATTGCCTCAGCTGTGGTATCAGTGCTGAGAAGAAATGCTCTAATGTAGAGGGATAGGCCACCACTGGAGATTTTAAGAGCTAGGAGCCTTAATGTACAGTTAGAAAGGAGATGCATTGCAGGAGAGATCTAATCAAGGTCCCTCTGTCTCTTGTGCTAAATGAAGCACAAAACTACCCTTCCCACACCGTAGCTAATGGAACAAGGAGCACGGATCATCCATGATTTCACAAGGGAGGATTGCTCTGTCTTCCTTGGATTGTGCACTATATAAACAGAGCAGCAGGGAGGAGGAAAGGCATCAGTGTGACATGCTGTGGTGTGTAGGTGACAGCTCTGGGTGTGAGAGCTCTGGGTGCTGTGCTCACAGCTTGGGAGAAGCCAGCATGAGGAGGAGAGAGGGCTCCCCCTGCTCAGGCAGCAGCCCCTGCCAGGAGCTGATTTTGGGGCACGTGTTTGTGTCTGCTGCAGCTCATGCTTCACCACTGTGCTCTCTGAGAGGATGCTGCTGCCTCTGTCACCTGACTGCTACATGTCCCTTTTGCTTTGCAATTTAAGAGGCTTTTAACAGCTCTGTAAATAGTGCATTTCTTTGTCTGCTTCACTGCAGTTGCATACTTTCATCTCTCTTCAAGTCTCGCTCTGCTTTGCCCCCTATGCACACATCAAGGTCAGGCTTCCAGATGTCATATCCAAATCTTTGTTAAACATAATCTGCAGTCAGGCCTCTTTTCACTTCTTTTCACAAGTCCCCCACTTGCTCTTGGACATTCTTAGGGTGCCTCATGACCTGTTTGCCTGCCTTTCATACTACTGATCTTACTCCCTTTACTTCAAGGTGCTTTCAAAAACTGATGGGTGGCCTTTGTACAGGGCAAGCTCCTCTTCTTGGGGTACACACAGTACCCTCCAAGTCTTGTTAAGAAAAAGAACGTGCTTTCTGGTTCCCAGGCGAGTAAATCAGGGTATCCAAAGTATTATTCTCCTATGAGGAAAGGCTGGGAGAATTGGGATTGTTCAGCCTGGAAAAGATAAGGGATTCGGGTAACCTAATTCCAATACCTGAGGGGAGCCTACAAGAAAGATGAGGAGACATTATTTACAAGGGTATGAAGTGACAGGACAAAGGGGAATGGCTTCAAAGTGAGAGAGTAGGGTTAGATTGAATATTGGGAAGAAAAATTGGTGGAGCACTGGTACAGGTTGCTAGAGAAGCTGTGGCTGCCCACTGGAAGTGTCCAAGGCCAGGCTGGATAGAGCTTGAAGCAACCTGGGATACTGGAAAGTGTCCCTGCCCATGGCAGGGGTGGAATGAGAGGATCTTTTAACCTCCCTTCCAACCCAGGCCTTCCTGTAATTCCATGATTGCTAATGGGTGGCTGCTGGACTTTAGCTCTGTGGTTTGTTCCTTTCTTGCAGCGTGACGTACGAGGATCCACAGGCTGTCAAAGGACTGGCATCTGCCCTGGATGTTCGGAAACAGAACACGGGAGGGGTAGGTCATGGCTCTGTGTTTTGTTACCCGTGTGGAATCCAAGCTGGGGCAGCTGCTTTGACTGAGCTTCTCATTCTGTATTCCAGCAACGTGGTAGTAATGGCTGTTTTGAAATTGATATCTGGGAGCAAGTACTTGCTCAGTAATGATCTCTAAAGAGATGCTGCACTCCAGTCTAAAAGACTTCAGAATCATAGTGGGTAAATTCTCCTGTGTCCTTGCAGCTTTCCTGGGGAGTCCAGCTTTTTGGCTGGAATCACTGCTGAGAAGAATTAAATGGGGAATGTCCTGTGAACACTGATGTGCATTGGCTTGATTTGGTTTTGCTTATGAAAGTCTTAATCTACTAGACTTTGCTCCAAGTGCATGGATACACAAGTGAGTTACAGGGAGAGAAATTATGTAGACTTTTAATGCTTCGCATTCTTTGCCATTACTGCCCTCACTTGCAGCCTGTTCTGATCGCCCAGGGCAGGCTCTTGCTCTCTTGTGTGGGCAGAAGAGCCCCATGTGCTGTCACCTCACAGCAGCTGACACTTAAAACATGGGTGAGAGAGCTTGGGCAGCTTTGTCTGCATCCTTCGGTGAAGGAGCTTTCAGGTCATTCCTCGACCCCTTTTTGCCACCCTGCTTTTTAAAACTGTGGTGCTCTTTTGTACATAGCTGTGTGTAAGTTTTTAGAGGCCAGAGCAAGTTCAGAGCCTTTTCCAGTCCAATTTTGGGCTGTGATGACCACTAGGGAGCACGGCAGAGCCAGCGTAGCATGGGAGAGCCAATGCAGTGTGCACATGCCTCTCACCAGGGAGAATTGTCTCCCCATGCCTTGGCTGATCCCACCCTGGTTCTTTCATGACATGAAGAGAGAGTGCTCTGGGCAGCTGGCATGCCTGGCAGCTTGTGCTCCAAGCTTGTGTTGGGAGCCAGCTGGGGTCAGATCACAGCTGCCTGCCTGCTCCAGCCATCGTTCAGTGGGAGCAGGACCTCAGCTCCTACAGAGCATCCCCTAGCCCACAAACCTACCTGCTTCTTCCTGTCCCTGTCCTCCTGCAGGAAGGGTAATTTATAACCCAGGTCAGCTCCATGACCAGCTGGAGCTCAGCCCCACAAAAACTCATGGCAGCAGCACAGAGGAAAAGGGGAAGCATGAGGAGGCAGGGACAGAAATATTCCTTCACAGGAATTCCTGAATCCAGTGTGACATCCCAAGCCTTCAGTATCACTGAGCTGTTATTGGCAGGACCTGGGGAAGGATTTGAGATTCTGCTCTTTGTTCCTGGCTAACCAAATGCAAGGGGCTTGCATTTAGCTGGTCAAGGGGGATGTATTCCCTCAGGGGCCTCAGGGTCATGTCTTTATTTATTAACACTTTTGTTCCCAGCCAGTACTGTGCTAAGCACCAGCACAACATGTCATTCACACCAGCAGAGCTGCTGCTCTGCCCTAAGTGTTATCAGTCCAAAGGGCTGTGGGTAAGCTCATCTGAGGGTCAAAGTTTTTTGGGGTAAATGCCTTATAGGTTGTGGATCTTGGGGCTCTGAGTTGTCAAGACTTTCAGCCTCTTTTCAAAGGTCCTGGAGACTGTATCATGTAATCAGAAGACCTTGTTTTGAAATGCAGTCGCTCTGTAATTGGTAAATACTTTTTCTCAACTGTTGTGGGGCTTGTGGGTGTCTCTTCTTAAAGGAAATAAAAATTAAACTCTCCTAAAGTTACCAGCCCCAGCATGTGTAGCAAAAAACTGGTAGTGCTCAGTAAACGAAAACATAGGCTTTAATTTGGGTAGAGCTAATTTAAGAACAGCTCTGGGGAGGAGCCAAAAGCTTTGCAACACATTCTTCACACACGTCTCGTTCCAGCACAGTTGTCCAGTGGTAGAATTCAGCACATCCGACGTTTCTAATGTAGTCATTCTCGGAATGGTCTGCAGAGAGGAGGCTGATCACGTGGCATTAGCTGTCTTTTAATGTGATTTAGCAGCTGGAAACAAGATGAGCTAAAAATACACTGTTTTCTTAATATTGCTTTTCCATGTTGGGAATTGCTTTTGTTGCCACAGAGTTGTTGCATGATCACAACTGGGAAGAGAGGTGTCCAAGAAACAATTCTCTGGTGTTACACAGGGAGTATGAATTTGGAATTATTTCCCCCTCTTTTTTTTCCCCCTCAGAAAATGAGACATAAAAGATTGCAGCTGATTCTCCATTACCTGTGTTAATGGGGACAGGAGAGGTGTCCCATTTGTACAGGTGTCTGTACATTACACACCAGTGGCTCTCTGCTGAGCTCTTCCAGTTCTGGGCTGGTGCCACTGCACTCTGCTGAGCCTGAGCAAGCCCCTCCAGAGCTGGAGATGACTCTGCATCCCACCCTGGCTCAGGGAGGAGATGCTGAAGGACACAAAACCATCTTAGAGTGTTTGTGGTGCTGTGCCATGCAGTTTGCAGCCTGCTCAGGGGAGCTGGATGCATCAGCAGTCCTTTAACCTCTGCGCTTTTCAAGAGGGGCAGTTTGAAAGGCTGCCAGGACACTGCAGCAAACTGCCCTGACTTCCCCTCCACTCAACACCATCACAGAGCTGCTGTGCTGTCTGTGTGGGGCACAGTCTGTCTGCTGAGGGCAAGGACATGAGCAGGGTGTGCTGCAACCCACAGCTTCATAAACAAGGGGGTTCCATCGAGTGTGACATGGGAGTTTCCAGTGCAGTCTCACTGACTGCAGAAGCTTGTACAGCCTCACTTTTCCTTCTTCTAAGAAGATGACAAACATCAGCCTCACTACTAGCCAGTGATTGGTTTATTTTATTATTATTTTTATTTTTAAGGACATGAGGGAGTGGTAAAACACTGTGAACTGTCTGTAGGAAGTGCAGAATTCTGGTTGAGGTCTGTCCCCATATGGACAGAGCTGACAGGCAGAGGGGGACACAGCTGCTGCCAGGAGCTACTGTAGGCAACTCTGTGTGTGTGTGTGTGTCTGTGTATGTGAAGTTTTTAACTGTTTTATTACTTGATCACGGGTTGTTGCTGTGGTTTCTCTCTTTATGGACCTTTCTGTTCTCAACACAGAGGAGAGGTAAAGGTGGGAACTCAGACATGGAGCCCATAGACAAGTGGCTAATTACACAAGGAATGGTGAGGACTTCACCAGTGAAGCAATTCCTACTGCCCACCCCAGTCCCTGACCTAGAATAACCATCCTCCATTCACCTCTTGTCCTGCCCTATTGAACCGCTTGAAATCAGACAGTACAAGGAGTTTATTTCCCACCTACATCATTACCTGGGGCAAAGGGAAAGATTTGCATCAATTTCTGGTTTATACAGCACAAAGACCTGTAAACAACCAAATAATTTGTAGGATCCCACATCACCTTCAGAAGAGGCCTGGGGATCCATTTGGTTCCTTCTACTGTCTTGATTTATTTATGCAGTATCCACTTTTCGAGGGATAAACACAAGTCTTATGGATCTTATTCATAAAGAGGACACTTGCTATCTGTCTGTAAAGCAGCCTTTTCTGGTAGTGCTTAGCTTCATGGTCTGGAATAAACATAGGGAAGATGCAGAATCTTATGTAGTTGAATGGAGTGATGTAGGGATCATTCATTATGCAAGGAAGGGGATGGGGGAACTACTGCCCACATTGGCATCTTCAACTCCACTGGCATTAGGAATCAGACTCCAAAAGTTACAAGAGTGTTTCTGGCTTTAAGGATTTAATTCCTATGTCTGGTGATGCCAGTGCCTTGATAAAATCAGGTTTCTGAAGATCACTGAACCTGTGCACATTCTGACCTTGTTTGAAGTTGTCCTTCATCAATGTGCTTGCAGAGAGAAGTTCAAAGCCTGCTTTAGGTGCAGAAGCCAGAGGAAGGGAAAAACAGCCTCAGCTATGCCTTAAAGCCAAGTTCTAAAACCATTTTTTTGGACGATGTAATCCATCATTTTAAGTGTTTGAGATTAGTACCAATAATGTGACCCAACTAATAATGTAGAAAATCCACTTGAGACAGTCCTGGCTGCAGTCAGAGAGCTGCAGGGAGAAGTCTCTTTGCTCTGGGATGTGTTGGCACCTGTGGGAGCACCAGGAATCCCATGGGGCAGGAATGTCTCACTCCAGGGACAGCCCTGAATGTCCTAGACTAAGCTGCCCAATGCTTAAATAGAAAAACATCCCAGAAAGTTTAAAGTTTAGAAAATCCAGGGTGTGCAGTATCTACTCTGTGAAACACTTCCATTTATTCTGCTGGATGTAGGGCTAATCCAGATTATTTCTCAGGGCCATCTTGGAAATTTGGCAGAAGTTTGCAAGGCTGGTACACACACAGTGATGGGACAGGTGTTGTATCTACCTGCCCAAAAACAGCTCCATGCCTGCTCACACACATGGATAAGCCCACTGTGGGTACCTGTCCCTGGGAGCCAGAGTGTCATTTTAGTGCTGTCAGACACCCTCAGCTCACAAGGAGAGAATAAAAGCTGTAAAATGAGCAGCAGTATCAGCTTTGCCTCTGATACTGTTGGCTGTGGCTCACAGAGGCTCTCGCTGTTCGGTGGCTCTGTTGCAGCCAGGGATGTGCTGTGCCACTGTTAGATGTTCATCCATAATGAATAATCCAGTGATTGAGTTAGTTCTTCTTCTTTGCCTTTCCACTGTTTACAAGAGCGGGGAAGCATGAAATCAGCACCCCTGCTGTTCACACCACTCACACCACTGCTTTATTAAAAAAGCAAACAGCATATTCCTTCATTGGCTTGTGGTTATTCAGTCTGGAAAAAGGATACTGCAGCATTCATGGAGGCATATGGATTTGGGGAGGGAAGGGGGCCTGGTTGTCCAACCAGTCACTGCTCTTACAAACCTTTCACCTTGTTTGTATGCTAAATACAAGAGAGAAATACCTAAAATAGAACTAAACTAATCATTAACTCAGTTTCTCTCTTAACTGGCTGTAGTTCTTAACAGTATTTATTAATATGACCTGTAGCATTTACAATGCCAGTGGATAATTAGAATCCCAGGTATGAACTTGATGTGCCCACTCTGTGGGGTGCTTTTTGAACTTTGATGAGGAGGAAGGGGGTGAGCTGACACTGCTGTTCCCTGTGCCTGTACAACACTGAGACCACTCGAAATGAATTCTCCACCTGCCAGAGTGCTTCTCACATCTCACGACCTGACATTGTTCTGTACAAACTGGGATACATTTCAGCTTTGGGTTGAGTGCTTCCCAATCCATTTCTCTGCATCCCATTTCACCATACTCCTTGCAGTCTCTGGCTCTCCTCTCCTAGTGAATTTGGCAGTGTTGTTCTTATTTCCACTTAACTTGTGGCTCAGTTCTGCCATCAGGATGATGCCAGAACCATGGAGACAGACACAACCCACACTTTTTATCCATCCCAGCTCTACCTACAAAATTAAAGTAAGCAAAATTATATTGGCAGAAAATGTTTCTGGTTTTAATATGCCTGAGGGATGGGAGGTGAGCTGTTCCAGTGACAGCTCTCTGCAGTGTGAGGTCAGGGTTTTGCCATGCAGGGGTCCATATCAACAGCAATTAGGCTCAGACTTTACCACAGAGCCATGTTTTAGTGCAGGTAGTCATAGTTCCCTTCTCATGAGATTGGACAGCTATTGAGATTTGCATTAATATATTCCTTTCTTAGAATAATCTGTCAACCCACTCACATACCAAATGGGTTATTTGTTATGAAAGTGAGAAGTAGATATTGCTTAAGCCACCATGTCAGGATATTAATTGGGACAGTGGCAGGGGAAGGATGAAAATGAACCAGAATTCACAGACAGTGATATGAACACCACTCAGCATTCTATCTTGACTGCCAGCAGCATGCCTGGCTGGAGAGGAGAGCCCTCTTTGTAGGAAAGATAGGTGAGTAAACATTAAATGAAACAAACCTCTGTTAATTAGTAACCAAGTGGGATGCCGCTGCGTGCCTTCAAGAGAGAGATAGGATCTGAGATGTGGAAATGCCTTGAGTAAGGTGAGACTGTTGAATAACATCATCTTCTTGGAAACTGAAGTGCTTGAACTGTGGGTAAGCCCAAAAACAGACACGAGAAGATCTCCTTTCTTCTGTGTGGTGGGGCCCCTCTCCCTGTTGAAGGCAAGCAGGTGCTTTCCCTTCTCCAAAGACCACGGGGGTGTCCTCAGCCAGCCGTGGTGTTTTCAGAGCAAGGATAACCAATCCCCCGTGTCAGGGCACGCCTGTCCTATCCAGATGTGCTGGTTGTTGTGTGGGCACAGCAGGTTGTGCTGGGGAACACGCTGCACCTGAGCCCTGCCAGCCCCTGTGCCCTGCAAACACAGTGAGGAGTAACCAAGGAGTTAATTTAATCCTCGCACGCAAAGTCAAGCGTGTTCTAATATTGAGGCCAAGCAGCTATTTCAAGATCACAACAGCTTTAAATAGATGGTAAGGCTGTGGTAGTAAGCTGGAGTAGCCTGCTGGTGTGCTCCTAGTGCTGCTGTAGGAATGACAGACCTTTACTACTGCTAACCAGAGAGGGGAGTGAGTAACAACTAACCAAGAACTGGTGTCAGCTTTGTTAAACATCTAGAAAGAAGTGGAATTAACTAAGCTATTACAAGGCAGTAGTCTAGCAACAATTAGCATAAACCTTGTTAAACATTTTAAGAACATTAATGAGCTCACCTAGAGACCTGAATTGTCATTTCATACCTGCTTCTTTTCCAGTGGGATCATTTTTAATAGAAATAAAATGTGATAATAATAACCTTAAACTGTCTTTTTAAGGGTAGAATATTGGATTTTATGACTTCTGAGGAAATATATTGGCAATACTCTTTGGCTTTTGATTGCTAGTGAGAACATCAACACAATCTAACTTAGATAAGTAGGAACTTGAATTCCAGGTTCCTGTGGGTTTTGTGGGATTGAACATTCACTTTTGTTCTCCCAGCCCTCCTTTCCATTTCCCTTTCAGGACTGTTGAGATGATCCCATTTGTAGGATTTTCAAAAGACTAAATAAAAAAGGAATTTAAACAATCAGCCCAACTTTTAATTAAAGCCAGTTACTTGAAGTACCCAAAAATATTTTGTGACTTAATTTCCATTTACTCGAATAAGACTAAAAAAAAAAAAAAAAAAAAAAAAAATCACAGCATATTTATACAAACAGCTTTTGTAGCAAGCACTGACTGTCTGGAGAGCTCTCTTGTCAAGACTGAGAGCTTCACTAGACCATGGAAGTTTGCATAATCAAAGTATCAACAAGACAGTGTCCCATTCCAGAGTTTTTCCCATGTAGTCTGCTGCTTATTGCCAGAAACAGTTCTCTTTTTTTAATATGTAAACTAGTTAATTTATTTTTACATTGCCTCTGTTAGAATTTAGGGATTAGTTATAACAAAATTCCTCTGCACATTTTTTAGTTTAGGGCTTCTGAAAGGGGAAGACTTGCCAAGTACCCAACTGGCTGGCAAAAACTGAGCTTCTCTGTATGGTCAGTTTAAAATGAAAAAATTAATGGTACAATGCTATCATTAAAATAATTTAAAACTTCCAGTTGCTCTTTGAGTTTCCTCCCTCTTTATTCTTGAACAAATTAAACCTGACACATGTAACCCATGTTTTATGAGGAAATGGGGCTCAGAGTCTGAAGAAAGTAAACTGGAAGTCTGTGCATGGAAGGAGCAATAGACACAAACCCTCAGCACTTCTGTGGATGTGCTGGGAGACAGGGGAAGCTTTTTAAAAGGTCAGTGCTGAATAGCAAACAGCTGACACACTCAGATGTTTATCTTACAGCTTTGTCTGCTTCTCTGCAAGAAGTGCACTTGCACTTCTGAGGGCTTTGTTTGTTTAAGTAGCTCTAGCTGAAAGTAGAATTCCTTTTTTTGCTTTTTTTTCTTATTTTTAAAAAATTCTTATGAAACACCACAGCACAAACTCTTGTGCTGCTGAGCTGTTCTTCGAGGACTTCTGCAAGTTCAAGAGTCATGTGATTCTCAGGAACTCAGTACTTGATCACTCATCTGTCATATTTTCAGGATAATCAAGATTTGAGCTGCTGTTCCTTCTAATACATGGACACAGTACTGCCACACTTTTTAGAACACCTGCTCTTATATTCATAAAATCAGAAAATACTGGAATGGTGACACAGTTTCTCTGGCAATCTGTGCCAGGGCCTCCCCATCCTCATAGGGAATTATCTCTTCTAGTATCTAATCTAAATCCACACTCTTTCAGCTTAAAGCCATTCCCCTTTGTCCTGTCACTGCAGGCCCTTATCCAAAATCCCTCTCCAGCTCTCTTGGAGCCCCCTGTGTTCCTGTAAATTTTATTCACAGAAAAGGAAAAATAAACCAACTATTTTCCTCCTCCCTTCCATGCACATGTTCTTATCCTTAGAGAAACATAAGCACCTTCCTGAGCTGCAAACCAACCAACAGCTCAGCAGCTTCCACAGTGTCACCTACTGCATGCAGGTTAAGCAACATAGCAGAGAGGCAGCAGTGCAACTTCTGCAGTAGGTTTTAGGTTGCTGTAGGCTGAATAAATTAATTACTTTCTATCTCTGAAGTCAATATTTTATAAAGCTGTTAAACTAAGGAGACAGTTTTACAAGATGCAGCTTGTCCTTGGGAAGGAACGTGTTGGAAGGTGCTTAGAGCTGTTCCCTTGTGAGTGGCTGTCTGGGCCAGCCTACAGCAGCTTCAGCTCACATTGTGTGTGAATGACTCAGGAAATCAGCAAGGGGCAGTTACCCTAAATCTGGCCCATTCCAGAGGAAACTGCAGGAATTTATTTTCTCTTTGGGATCTTTATGAATTCTCTGGAAGCAAAATGACACTGTCACTTTGTCCAGCAACCTGTCAAGTCAGAGCCCAGCCACCTTCCTGGTGCTGCTCTTTGGAGGAGATGCTTTGGATTGAGTTCTGGATTTCCAGTTCTTTGACAAAACTAACTCACTTTAGAACACCTCACCTCAAGCAAGGGCTTAACTGGCCTTCTCAGTACAAAGGGCCATTTGATTCTGTGAAAATTCCTGAGGAGCTTTGCTAACAGCCTCTGTGATCCAGCATCTGTCCATCTTCCTCTGCTACAAGTGCCTGAGAAATCTACATCTCCCAGGAAATGCATCTGCAGAGAGTCTTCCAGCTCTTCTTATTGAATCACAGAGTCATTAAGGCTGGAAAAGACCTCCAAGACCATCAAGTCCAACCATTAACCCACCAGTGCCAAGGCCACAACTGAGCCATGTCCCAAAGCATCACATTCACAGGGTTTTTATCACTTCCAGGGTGGGTGATTCCTGTGAGAGGTTTCAGGCAAAGCTGTGGAGAACTCCTGAGATCTTTTCTACCTAGGAGAGTCTCTCTCTCAGTGCCAGGTCTCCTCCCTGCCAGCCCTGCAGTTTGGCTGCCATGCCCTGGCCTGGAACTCACATGTCTGACATTGTTTTCCAACTATTTTTCAAGTTGTCCTTACCAGATCTATTGTGGTGTTTTCCTGTTTACCTCATCAGGCCTCTGTTGTATTTAAGCAGTGTAGTTAAGTCAGGAAATTCTACACCTAATACTCAGTAATTTCCCTTTGCTGACCCAGTTACCCTTAGCACTCTGTGAAATCGCTGCCCTTCAGCTGCCTGTTGCAATCACACCAGTTCCACTACAGGGGCAGGGGCAAACCTTCCATGCCTGAGTGTTAAACTCTCCCTGGAGCCTGACCTGCTCTGGAGAGCCCTGCTGCAGCTCTGGGGCTGTGCTCTCCTCCTCTGCCCCATCCTCCTCCTCCCTCACCTTTGAGACTCTGCACTTTGCTCTGGCACACATTGGGCTCTGCTGCCCAGGGTCACCTCTGGCAGAGGAGTGGGAACTGGGAGCTGGGACAGTTCTGCTTTAAAACCTTGTGCCAAGGCTTGCCAGGGCTCAGTGGCGTGGGAGGAAACATGACTGTGCCCTGGGCTCTGACTTCTCCACCTGCAGGGAAAACCAATTTGTTTTCATAGGAGTGTTGCCTGAATACTTTGAGCCCTTCTTTTTTCTAACCCTTCACTGTGGCTAATACCCATTTTAAAAAAACAAAAGGTGTAAATTTAACATTTCAAAACCTAACTGATATCCAGTATTCTACCCTTAAAAGCATTTCACGATCAAGATTAGAATCATCAGTCCATCTTGATGGTTTTAATATGTGGTCGAGAAGTTACTCATCTTACACTGGCATCCAGTCACGTCATTCCCCATAATCTTTCTCTTGTTTTTTTTAGCCTTGTTGTTCATAATTTCCTTTCCAAATTGTTTCTTTATTTGAAATGCCATTTATATTTTGTTGCCTTTTTTTTTTTTTTTAAATTTTCCAGCACATCTTACATCTTTGTTTTTGTTTTGTTTTTAATCTTATTTCTGGCGTTTTCCATCGCTCTGTGGCCATGATTGTGGATGTGTTTTGGTTTTTGCCTGCCTTGCTGTTCTCTCGCTGCACTCCCTAGATCCCTGTTGCACAGTCCTCTGTCATGGATGACATTGAGGAGTGGCTCAGTACCGACTTGGTGAGACTCTTTATATTTTCATTTTTCACTTGCATGGGTAACTTTGAATGCATTGCTGAGTTCCTGGTACTTCTCATAGCGGGAAGCAGGGAAACTTCCCAAGCAGAGAGTTTGGTTCCCTTTGAAGGGAATATCTAAGCAGGAGTAGTCAGGGTTGTGTTCAGCAATTCAATCAAAACACTTTTCTTCTGAGCTGTTTTATTTTCCCTTCTCCATGTGAACATCACAGAATACCATGTGTTCCAGAAAACGTGGGATTCTGATCCTGAAATAGGGAAGCCTTAAATATGGGCTGAATTCTTCTGCACCAGACTTAAAGTCCATATTTAAAGCTGAATTATTTAGACAGGATCTAAATTCATGCTTATGTTGAGGCACGCTTTTAAGAGATGCTGGAACAGGGCTTAGATTCCTTTCAAATCAAGATGTCTTTGTTAAACTGGCAGGCAATCTTGACATGTTTCATAATAGTAATAATAAAAATTTATAACAGATTCTCTTCAATGTTTATAACTTTCTCCTAAATGATTATTGTCTGGTAATTACTAAACAAACAAACAAAAAGCAGAATTAAAAGTAGCTTTAAACAAACAAACAAAAAGCAGAATTAAAAGTAGCTTTGCCTTCATCCTGGAGTTTGTTTTGCTGTCCCAAAACACATTTGTTTTAAGCAGGATACAACTAGTACACATTTATTCTATTTTAGTTTTTTTCAGTGTAGGCATATGACTCAAGTCAACCAAGTGCATTTTGGGGGGTGGGTGGTGGGTTGTGTTCACACTGTTCTTTTTAAACATGGTTTTAGTGACCTGAACTTGTGCTCACCATATCCCCAAGGATCATCTCCTCCCATTCTTCCAGCTTCAGGCAGAAAATTCCCAACTCCTTAGGGTTTCCCCCAGCCCTCTGCTGCTGCCTGCTCAGCTCCCAGCTGGGAGCTGTGGGATTCAGCTGGAAGCAGAGCTGCAGGCACGCTCTGGCACGTCAGCCCTGTGCTCTGGCACTGGAGGAGCTGGCTGTACTGGAAGGAAGAAAATTCTCCAGCTCTCCAGAGGTGACTGAATTGCTTAAACAGATTCTGGGTTCAGTGTTTGATTTTGGCAGCCTGACTACTGGCTGTCTCTGAAATGTCACTGGGTTCCAGCTGCAGGTAGGTTTGTCAGGCCTCAGTACAGGAGTCACTTTCAAATTTAATTACAAACTGGTCTCATTTTGTTAAAGAAATACAGTAAATGTAGTATGTCCATTCTGCTTAACCAATAAACTTTGGTCTTTGCCATTGAAATTAATTTAGAGGGAGAGAAGATCTGATGGAGAGATATGGAGGTAGCTCTGTGCATCTGTCATCCCTAGCACAGACTTGCTCAAAAGGAACAGAGCAGAAAAGTGTCCTGGAAATGCCTGAGCAAGCCTGGGGACGTCCCTGGGCCCTCATCCCTATGTGGGTGCAGCAGAGAGACGCCTGTGAAAATTTGGACTGGATTTTTGTTTTTCACTCTGGGTCACCTCCTCCTTGTTTTGATAACAGCTCATTTCAATTCTCTACTTCCCAAGCGAGGAAGCTGCAGGTTAGGTTAGATAATTGTTATTTCCTTACCCTTTTTGGGGTACATTGAGACAAACACCAGCTCTGCCTGTGAAGAGGCTGCTGTGTGAACCTTTGGAAACTTCAGTGCAGTAGGAAGCCAGGAAATGCTCAGGCTCTAAAATGTAAGGCCAGTCAGTATGTTCCCACTCCAAGAGAAGCCAAGTATAGACAAATACTTTACTTTTTCAAAGCAGTTTCAACATGAGGTTTTCAACCATATTAAACATCCTGATAGATTGACAAGGATGCCTGTCCTCGGACTTTTAATTTCATTCTTGAAATGCACATTGAAATGCACAAACTGGTGGAAATGCAGTGACCCTGTGGCATTCCCAGCCTTTGATTCTGATGGACAAACATTAACTGCTGTCAGTATCCTTCATCCAGCTCACCCTGGTCTTGTCTTTGTACAGCATGGGCAGAGGAAAGCTGCTGTATTTTTGTATGAAACCTAAAACGAACTCTCAAAGGAGGAATGTTGACCCCAGACAATTTTGCACATGTCCTTTGTCAGCTAAAAGTGCATTTCACTTAAAAGCACAATGCAAACCACAGTTCTGACTTTTTTAAGGACCATGTGACTGAAAAGATGCCATATGGTACAGTGTGTGTGTGTGACTCACATAGCTCAGATTTGGACCAGAATTACTGTCTGAAGGGGAAACAGCGCTGGACTGATATTCAGATCCAACAGGGAAAGCTTAGCAATCCACCAGCAATATCAGAAGCACCTCAGTGCTCATCCTCCTGCTCTATAGCACAGTGAAATCTCAGCCTCCACTGGCCTCCCAATGTGGGAGCAGTGTGATTTCCCCAGGTCACCCTTCTCTGATGGTTAATATGTGGAAACAAGTGGTGGAAACTGTCCAATTGTATTAAAGATGGAGGGGATGATGGGGAAAGGGAAACAGTGCCTGTGCTCACGTGCCTTTTTGTTCCCATTGCAGAAAGGCAACGAACTGGAAGAAGGAGTGACCAGTGAAGGTAAGCAGAGATGCCCGTGGCTATGAGCCATTCTCAGGTTAGTGCTCAGATGGAATTTGCTTTGATCCCTGCTGAGATGCTGCCTTCTCCCAGCCTGATGTTCCCCAGCAAATGCCTCTGTCAAAGGCAGGAGGAGAGCATTTCACAGAAAAGACTCATATTTATGGTGTGGGGAGCCCTCCTGGCTGTAAGTGCTTCCCTGCCATCTTCCTTGGCTGTGCTGTGTGTTTGTGCCAGCAGGAATGTGTCCCCAAGCTGCTCAGCCCTTTGGAATGATGTTTCCCTGGTTCTGTCACAGCCGGTGGCACAGTGTGGGTTTGATTCCAGCTGCTGCCTGATCTCGGGTGTCTCCAAGGACGGCTGTGCCCTTTCTTTAGGAAGTGGGGCTGTACCATTATTCGTGCCTGCAAACACAGCCCGACAGGATGCCAGGCTCTGGAATTTCAGCCCCTGCCAACCTCTGCACCTCTGCCCTGGGGCCAAACCCACAGCCCCCATCCTTACCTGTCTTTCTTCTTTTTTTTTTTTTTTTTTGCATTGCAGAGTTTGACAAATTTTTAGAAGAGCGAGCCAAAGCGGCGGAGATGGTTCCCAATCTGCCATCCCCTCCCATGGAAGCCCCCACCCCTCCGACAAATCCTTCCAGCAGGAAAAAGCAGGAGCGCTCGGAGGACGCCCTCTTTGCACTGTGAAGGCGGAGCGGAGCCGCTCTCCCGCCCCTGTGCTCCGCCGGCCAATGTCGCCGCACGGCCACTTTGTCCTCCCACAGTCCTTGGCTAACAACGACTCCCGTCCTCCCCATTCCATAGTTTGCTTCTCCTTCCCTCCCTCCCTAAATGATCCACCCCCACAAGCTGACTCTTTCTATTTAAATCCAACACTATTCCTGCCAGACCACGATTCTCCAGCACTCGCTTAATCCCCTTCTTCCTGTCCCAGCTGCACAAAACCAGCTCTTGATGCTGAAAACCCCTTCAGAATGCACCAGTACGTCACACTGGGCTGAAACAAAAGCCCAGAGGGGAGAGAGCAGCCTTGCCCTTCGATTTATGTAGGGATCATCCTCTTCTGTAGGCAGGTCCTGCCAAGTAGACGGCTCTGTCAATCAGCATGTAATTGACTGAGCTGGAATGTTCAGGAGGAGTGTGTCTTTATTTTTAGATAAAATGTTAATGTATTGGCTTTCGTGTTGGATTCGACAGCAAGGAACAACTGTTCCCCTTTCAACATGTGCTTCACAAGTTAAAATCCTTTACTCTCCCACTCACACATCTCCTGGTACCATATGGTGGTCGCTTTTCCCCACTTTCTGTGGCGTTTCATTTCTAAATCTCACAGGGTATTTTTTGCCTTGTGTTTTATCTGGGCTTGCTCTAATTTGAAGCAGTCTGTTGGCCGTGTCCAGTTGCTCTGGCAGTTGATAAGGATGGAAAATGCTGGGCTAAATGGCTGCTGTAACGATGGCACAGGAAGCACCTCGCTCTTCAGGAGAACGTTTTCACACAGGAATTTTCCTGGTGTGTTTGCCTTTTTAAATACCTTGGTTATTTTCTCCTTATCTTAGATTCCTTCTTTGGTGGCTGTAGAGCTCTGCACTTGGTGTAAACATCCATGCAGATGGATGGGACTTGCTCATGGATTGGGTGTGAGCTGAGCTTCCTGGATTCCCTGCCATGCCTGGTGGGATAGACATGCTGGTTCTTGGGGGTAGGGATGAGGAAAAGAGGCAAACCTCAGAGGTTTGTATGGAACGCTGAGGGAGGTGGTTACCATGGAGGGATTAGCTGTGCCAGCCTGTGCTGGAGGTGAAACTCCTCATTTCCTTCCAGTTTTAGGCCTGAGAAAGTGTTGAAATGATTGTGACCGTGCTATTTGTAATTTTTGGAATGTCCTTTGATCCCTCTGCCCTTCATTAACTCCCGGCTCCTACGGGACTGCAGCCTCTGTGCAAACAAGCATATTCCCTTGCTTGCCAGCGGCATGGTCAGGATTCCTGCTCCTCTGGGGCTGCCAGAAGGGATTCCAGCATGTGTGCCTGCCTTGCTGGGCTGACAGGCAGAGCTGGAGCAGGCTGCTCCAGCCATCGCCGCATCCCCCAGCGTGTTCCTTGGGAGGCAGCCAGTGGCGCAGGATGGCAGGATCAAAGAGAGAGCTGAGCAGTGCATGGCAGGAGAATCTCCCATCCCGACAGAGAGGCACTTTATCAGCTAAACACCCGTGCAGGCAGCAGGCTCCAGCCCCTTCTTCCTCAGGGTGTTCCTTGGCTTAGGCAAGCTCCTTCTGACCTGACATGTCTGAGCTTCCCAGGATGCTGATGTGTGTCAAGCTCTCTTGAAAGTTGTTCTAGGCCAAGTGATAGAAGCTTTTATCTGAGCATAGCATTTTATCAGCCCATACCGTGCTCTCTGAGGACCACCCCCTTTGGGATGTTGTGACACACAAAGCCTGTTACCAAATGCCTGATTGCAGCGCTGATGGACTTTGACAGCGGACACATTAATCTTTGAAGGGAAACGTTGCTTGGTGCAGGATTTCCAGGCCGTCCCAGGTCAGGTTTCACTCTGTGCTCTCCCTGCTCTTTGCCTGCTCTGTCCTGCCTCTTCCAGGATCCCTCCATATGTAGCTGGGCCCAGACAGGGCTGTCCTGCCACCCTTCTGCACTGATGTGACACCTCATCACTGGTCTGTGTAGCATGGCTTACAAATGGACAGGGAAAGCCAGTTTAAGGATGGAGATAACTTGGGGATCAAGCTTTTCTCCCCACTTGCTGGCCCTCTCTCCAGTTGAAGCACTTCTCTGTGGGTCTGCAGAGGATTTTTCCCATTCCATCTTCTCCATGGCTGGAAAAGAACAGTCTGCCTTGGCTGCATTGCACGCTCCTGCTCTCACCCACTGCTCAACACAAGGTGAGCCCAGTGCTCAGGGGTTGGCACTGCCAGCTTGCTGCAACGCATCAGGTGTGGCCACCAGCTCCTAGAAACCTGAGGAAACTTCTGTGGCAACGCTGATTTGATTTCAGACGGCATCTGGTGATCGCCTGAGCAGTCTCGCCAGCACAGAATGAACTGCTGGTATTCCTGTCAATGCAGAAAGCTCCGTGGGTGTTTTAAGTGTGTATTTTCTCTTCTAAATCCTTGAAACACATTGACCCTGTAAATGGCCACATCAGGTGATTCTAAGCATGTTAATCCAGCTTCCCTGCCAAGCCAGAGGAGATAATCGCATTGCTCAGGCATGGGGACACTGTCAGATGGTGCAGAGTGGCACGGATGCCACTGTCACTGAGCCCCCACAGTGTCGCCCTGCTGCAGCTGTGCTGGCCCTTCATCCAGCCAAAAGGTGCTGAGGGAGTGTGCTTTTAGTGCTTTTTTTCTGTCACACTAAACCTGTCCTGGCACCTCCAAGGTGTTGCTTTAGAGAGAATTTGGCCCCTTTCTGAAAGATTCTGCAGAGCTGTCGGTGATTGCTCTCTCCAGATGGGAGGAAAAGAGGTAGAATGAGAAGGCTGAGTCTGGGTAGGAAATACAAAGTATGTGTTGGCAGAGCTCAGGGGGCTCTTTTGGTGTGTGCAGCCCCAGGCAGCCCATGGTTCCTGCTGACACTCTGCATTATCCTCTGGAAAGCCGTGGCACTGCTTGCAGGGAGCGGCAGGTGCTACCAGTACAAGTGGTGGCTTTGCTGGAAGTAGGGCAGCTCCCAGGAGATGCCTTCCTTGGGAGGAAATGTACTTTTGGAAAGACCCGAGATGGATCTGGAGCCCAGATCCACCACACTTGGCTCTCAGGGCTGGAAGCACCAAAGGGAACAGAGTGTGGCAAAACAGGTGGTTTGGCCCAAACCTTCTTTAACAAATACAAAAGCTACGCTAGAGCTTCCCAAATATCCTGTATCAGGATCTCTCATCCTCCCTGTCCTCTTGTGGTCTGCTGAAAACCAGAGCGGTGGGAACTGTTAGAGAGAAAGGGAAGGGGTTTTTCACTTCAGGAGACCAACTTCTCAGTTTATCCTTCCTCCGCTTTCACTCTTAAGTGCTTCCTCTGTGCAAGTGGGCAGAGGACTCGTGTGGCTCCCATGCTTGCAAGAACAGGGATGGAGCTGCAGCCTGATCCACTTTCCATAAGAAATAACATCCCAGTGCTTTCTAGGCATATTAGGAATCACAGCTTGACACTCAACAACACTAAATTATTCTTGGGGTCCTTTGTAAGTTCTAATTGTGCCCTATTCTAGGTTAAAATATTTATTTTGTCTATATATTTTCTTTCCAGTGTGTTTTTTAACCTCTTCTGTTAACTCTTCATGTGCTGAGATGTAAGGAATCAATGGTTTCTATTTAAATATATCATTTTGGGTTTGTTTTTTTATTAATTGTTCTGTGTAGATTTCAGCTGCATCTTTGGCAGGTGTAATAGATAACAATGTGCTGTACAGACGTTTAGGGTGTAGGTAAGGCTCATAGGAGAACTGCTCATAAAAACGTAGCATGGTGTCTCTTAAAGGGAACAGCATAAATGCTGAGACTGGTCCATACTGGGACCCTCACGTAGCCTCCAACATACCTTTTCCCTTCTGATTATCACAGCCTCCATCTCTGGGATGTGCTGATCAAACTCTGTCATCCCCAGGGCTGCTCTTGCACCTCCAAGCTGAAGGATTTTTTTAGTGAGGATTTCTGTTTGTTTGACTTCATTCAGCCTTTTTTGATGGGATACATTGGCTGTTTCCACTTTGAAATGGAGGACTGGGAGCTGTCTGGCTGTGGTGGCGAGATGTTTCCCTCCAGTGGTGGAAGAACAGATCCGGGCCGTGGTTTCAGGCCCAGGGCAGGGGTGATGGGCCCTCTGTGCAGGATCTCCTGGCCAGCACAGCCTGTCCCTGCTCCTCTATTCCCTGCTCTCCTGATGTCACCTGCAGGGACAGCATATGCAGCCCAGGAGAGCAAACAAGATGGATTTCCAACACTCTGTTCCATCCAGTGAGTTGTTGAGTCTCCTGCGGCTGCTGGGAGCCCTGGAGTGGGAACTGCTTGTGCTATCTCCATCCCCGTCCATCCCACCCAGCTCCGTCATTGTTTACCTCCTCAGGGCTCACCACAAACCCTGCGGAGCCTCCCCTGGAAAAAAACAGCTCAGAACAGTTATTTTTATGGAAATAGTGAAGCAGTGAGTGGATTTAGAGCTGTGTTGGAGGTAACCCTTCCACTGCTGTGGGCTCCCACCAGTCAAGGAGACGAGGTGCCCATGCAGCACCTTCCACCCGTCCAAACCACAGCCTCTGGAGCAGCCTGTGCTGCCTGCTCCAGCCCCAGGTTCTGCACACCTCCTCCTCACCTGGAGAGAGGTGGGGCTGTGAATCACCAAGAGCCAGCTGGCCTTGAGCAGTGCTGAGCTCTGGTGCTGGTTCTCTTTAGCCCACAGCAAACCCACTACTCCAAAATTCCCACCCTGCTCCGTGTTTTTATGAGTATGAGCTCCTCATTCCCTACATGTTCCTATGAGCTGTTGTTAACCCTACAAATGTAACCTGTGTAATAGCTTCTCTGTATATTACAGCAGTAGGCTTTCCAGATAAAAGTGGATAATATTTATTTACTGAAGATACTGGATATTTTTTTGTTTGGGAATGGGGTAGGGGGAGAAAGGGGACATAACTGTTTAAAGAGATCAACTATGTAAAGAGAAACAAAATATACAAAAACCAGAGAAACCCAACACTAAAACATCGCTGTATTCAAGTAGAAAGTGTTTCCGTTCCAGATGAGACAACTGTATTAATCTGCCATTGTTTAACTTGCTCCAGAAATCATCTCCTTGGTTCCTGCATGTGAGATATTCCAATAAATACACTATTAGTGTGAGCTGGGGGTGCTATCGTCTGTCTCTCAGCTGGGGACTCACTTGGCTCCACTGCTTGGCCTGAGCACAGGGAATGAGAGAGCACAGGGGACATGTGCATCCCATGGGTACCCACCACATATCAAAACTGGGAGTCCTCAGAACCTGGCTGTTCCCACTGGGAGAAGGTTTGTCCCCAGCAGTTGCTCTTCGTATCTTTGCATGGCTCATGCTGCCCTCAGTGCTGTGTTTCCAGCTAAATTCATGTCCCACTAAATTCTGAGACCGTATTTTGAGGGTGGCATCAGGCAGATGCACAGGTGACAACCTGGGTACTCAGTAGGACACCTGTCTGCCTGGCAGGGCTTAACTGATAGTCTTGGAGGGCAACTGTGGATCACCACCCTGGTGACCTAGAAAGTGGTGGGTGATGTTCCCAGCCCATCTACGAATTTGCTCCAACATCCCCATTATGATGATGGATTTGATGGGCAGAGAAGGAAGAGCACCAGCTTAGGAACCCCAGAGAAGTGGCATTGCCCAAAACCGAACCAGTTTGACAGAGTGGTGCACTCTGTTCTACACGTGGAGATCCACTTTGATTGTTTAAATCTGGGGAAGGGGGTATAGCTGGAAAGATGAGTTTTCCCTCCCTGTAGCCACATATTAGCATTAAACAGCCCTGCCCCAGCTTGTTTATGCTGCACTGATCATGTGCCTGGCTCAAAGTCGGATACATTCAGGGAGGCTCCTGGCCTGGATCTGTTGGGAAAGGTGTGGAGCTGCTGCTGCCCTGACAGGGCAGAATCACACAAAAACCACTGGGTCAGAAATGTGCAGTGCTGTGGGAACAGGGGGGCTGTGGGAGTGGGGGATTTGAGAGCAGGGACTGTGGGAGTGAGGGGTTGCTGGAGCAGGGGGCTGTTCCCTCCAGGGGCTTCACCACATCATCCTCTGCAGCCCCACAGTTACACTCATGAGGGAAAGATCCCTCTAACCCCAAATTCTTCCTCCAACAGGGGCCAGAGTGGGTGCAAAGGGAAGCGTGTAAGAGCAGGACAAGCAAATTGCTTTTCCCATGTGTGCTGCTCCAGCCACGGGTGATCCAACTCCCCAAAATGAGCATGGCTTCCCAGGTTTGTGATCCGTGATGGGATTCTCTTCTCTCACAGCAACCGTGCCAACTCCATCATGGGCTGGGTTCTTCCACACATCCCTGCCCTCCACCGTGGGCTGCCAAGCCCGGGCACAGAGCACGGCACCGAGCCCCATATGGGCAGAGCCTCGGGCAAGCTGAGTGTCACTGCTTTCTGGCATTGGGCAGCAGGTTTGGATGCCAGTGCAAATAGGAAATGACCACAGGTGCATTTGCCTTTCCCCATTTAGCCCCGAGGGTAAATAGACCCGGAGCAGGGGCTACACTGGAGTGCCACCAAACCTGGCTGCGCCTCCCCAAGCTGTGGCTCAGGAAGGGACAGTTGGCAAAGCCGAGTTACAGGCAGTGAAGGAGAGAAGAGGCTTTTGAATCTGTTTGCGACACAAATTAATGATTAACGCCACGCTCTGCCAGAACGAAACAACCCCCGGGGCAGGCAGGATGCCAGAGGCTGAGCACGGAGCATGGCACGCTGCTTGCAGCGCGGGGCTGAGGCGTGCTGGCAGGTGGGGAGCACCCGGGGGCTCGCTCTGGGACAGCCCAGCTGGCTGGGCGAGGGGGCAGCAGGACAGGGGCTGCTCCGTTCTGGGGCTGCTCCGTTCTGGGGCTGCCGCGTTCAGGCACCGCACATCCCGGAGCTGCGGTGCCGCTCGGGGCGGTGCTCCACAGCCCGAGCCCTGCGGAGCCGCACCAGCCTGCCCGGCCGGCTCGGCGGCCAGAGCCCAACCATCCCGGGGCCGGTTTGTTTTCTGTCTCATCCTGCGGTTTCCTCCAAGCCTGCGCTCGGGAAAACGTCTCAGCGACTCCGGAGCGCCCACGTGGCCGGTCCGCCATCCCCGCAGGACTGACATGATGTAATCGCGGGCCCTGAGCCGTGATGCAGAATCACTCCACTCAGGGCAGCCGCGCTTATTGGCTGCGTGGCCCTGGTCCTACGGGCGGGGTTTTCCCTGCTCCGTAACCCTGCGCACCCCCGGGAGCCCCACCCCGCGTGGAATCCACCGCCCCCAAAGCCGGCCCACGGAGCTGCTTCGTCCTTCCCCCCAGTGCGTGCAGGACGCTGCTGTTCGCTGGGGTGTCCTCCCGAGCCCGCAGTAGGGACAGCATCACTGCTCCTGGAGTCCTCGGACTATGGGGATCGGGGAAGGAGCCTGGCAAAATCCAGCTTTGCACACAGCTTGTGCAGAAATTAAGCTGTGTTTACGTGTGTTATTTCCCCCTTCCATGTTTATGTGTGATTTTCCACTTCTGTGTTTGTGTGGTTTTTTCCCTCTATATCCCTCAGGGAAGGCTGTGCCCCGGATCTTGCATGGGTTATTAAAGGTCTGTGACCCCCATGCTTGCACAATGCTGCTCTAAATCCATGGGGGCCATCGGCACATCCGTGTCCCCAGTCCTGGAAACCTGTCCTCTCCCTAGCACAGGGACTGCACCGAGGAAAGGGAAACACCACCACCACCGAGCCTGGCTTCTCCCCAGTGACCCAAATAAAAACAGGGAGAAGCACATGGTTCCCTGCATGTCCCGTGGCAGGTCATGGATCTCCTGCTCGTGTGGTCACTGTTCCCTCGGTGGTGTTTGCTCTGGCTGAGGGATGTCCGAGCGGCTGATGCTGCCCCATGATGCTGCCCCAACTGCTGGCGCACAGCTGAGCCAGGATTCCCTGGGCTCATCCCCAGCTCGGCCACTGGTCAACGTCCCCAGATTGAGGAGGACGGAATGGGGTGAGAGTGCAGAGGGGATGAGCAGGGCTGTGCACCCCCAGCTCTGTGTGGAGCTCAGTGAGCCCTGGGGTGCTCTGTGCCACACACGGGGTCCCTGTAGTGCAGAGCGGTGCCTGCTGTGCCACCATGAGGGAGCCAGTCAGGCCAAAGAGAAGCTTCTAAGGTGCAGCCAGGTTTAATGAATTCCCAGGTAGCCTCAGATTGTGCTTGGTGGCACAGGAGAGAGCAAACTTCCAGAGAGCTGATGTTGCAGCACATTTTCTTGTCCTAAATGAATCCTAGCAGCAGGACAGACCATGGAGCTCTGCAGGGCACATGGGATGGCATTTTCCTGGCACTGAGACCTACCACGCTTGGGCAGCAGCCACAGCACTGATCCCAAAGGCACCAGCATTTTTCCTGGATCCCACAACTGATGGCCCCCAGGAGGGTGCATGAGCTCAGCTGAGGCTTACAGGGCTGCATTGATGTGTCCCTAACCAGGGGGGTGACAAATTTCCCCAGTGGCCCAGCCTTACTCTGGCACGAGGACTCCACGAGTGCAGAGGCTCCTGCAGCCACGGCCACCACCTGCCCACGCCGGCCCTCCCACCTGCTCCCTGCATGCCCTGTCGGGGACTGGGGGGGCTCAATGCCCAGCCCAGGTGTTTAGAGCCCAGCCCAGTCCTTAGGTGCCTGTCGTTGGGGTTTGGTGCCTGTCCCCAACTGTCCCTAGGAGTGAATGACGTCCCCAGGCTTCAGTGACAGTGACAGGGATCGATGACTTTCCAGGGCTCAGTGTATGTTCCCAGGGCTCGGTGCCCATCCCCTGGGGTCAGTAACATCCCACGAGGCCGGTGACATCCCCAGGGGTTGATGCCCATCCCCTGGGGCCAGTGCCATCCCCAGGGGTCGGTGACATCCCCAGAGGACGCTATCCTGCTCAGGGGTCGCAGCCTGCGCTTCTCCCTGCCCAGCCCCCTGCCCGGTGCCGGGGGTCCCTGTGCGCTGTCGCGGGGTCCCCGCTCGGTGCCGCCGGGTTGTCCCGGTGCTGCGGGGCGGCGCGGGAGGCGGCGCGGGGCGGGACGCGGCGGCGGACCCGCCTCCATCCATTCCCCCCGCCCTTCCCGCCGGTGGCAGCTCCGGGCACGGTTCTCGGGAGCAACTTGGCGGCTCGTCCCCGTGGTGCCTGTGCCCGGGCCAGCGCGGCCATGGCGGGCGGGCGGCCCCGCCACCCCTAGAGCCGCCCGAGCTGCCGGAGCCACCGAGAGCCACGGGAGCCACCGGAGCCGCCGGGATGAGCGCTCTCGCATTCGACGACTCGGCCCTGGAGGGGCTGGCACCGTCCCTCGGCCTCTCCGGGGCCAGCGACATCGACACGGCCCTGCTCAGCGACATCGATGGTGCGTCCCGGCGGGGACGGGACGGGGCACGGCCGGGGCTCGGGGCACGGCGGGACCGGGCTGGGGGTGTAAGCGGGGCTCGCTGCACGGCGGGGCTCTGGGCTCGGTGCAGCCCTGGGGCTCGGTACATAACCGGGACCGGGTCCGGGCTGGGGGAAAAGCGGGCTCGGTGCACGGCCGGGGGCTGGGCACGGTGCATGGTCGGGACATGGCTGGGGGCATGACCGGGGCTTGGGGTATAACCGGGACCGGGTTGGGGCTGTAACCAGGCTTGGTGCAATGTCAGGACCGGGCTGGAGGCATAACCGGGTCTCGGTGCGTGGCCGGTACCGGCCTGGGGGTGTAACCGGGGCTCGGTGAATGGTCGGGCGCGCTCGGTGCATGGCCATGGCCGGGGGGTCCAGCCTCGGTGCACGGTCAGGGAACTCGGTACCGAGATTTGGTCGGGGCAGCGGCATCGGTGCACAACCGGGACTCTGTGCATGGCCGGCGGGCCGGGCTCTGTGCCGGGCCCGGCGTGGGGAGGGGGGACACCGAGCTGCTGGAGCGCGGGGTCGGTGCAGAACCGCGCTGGCTCCGTTACCGGGGGCCGCTCCATAGCGGGGGGCTCAGGTGGGGGAACACAGGACACCGGGACCCCCGGGCTGGAGGCGCCGCTACCGGGACAGCCCCGACGTTCCCCCCCCGTTCCCGGTCACAGCATCGTGTCGCCGGTAGCCCCGCCCCTCCATGACGTCACCGGCGGGGTTACTCTCGGTCGTTCCCTCCAGGACTCCTGGGTTCTCCCAACGCGTCCAACCCGCGTGTGCTCAGAGAGACGGGGCCGCTCTGCTCCAGCCCCGGGACTGGCACCCGCCTCCCCCCCGGTCTGGGGTCCCTGAGATGGGAAAGCTCCAAAGGGACCCATTCCCGGAGCGAACCCACTTCCCAAAGGGACACCTTCCTCAAGGGGACTCACTCCCCACCACCACACCACCACGTGCGCAGAGTTCAGTGTTTCCAAGGCTTTAGCAAAAAATTGCGGGTCCCAAAAAATTGAGGATCTCAAAAAATTGGGGATTCCAGCTCTCGGGAAGCCCCGCACCCGCCTTGCCACGTGCTCCACCAGCTCTGTGGATGCGCGCCACCCGGCACAGCCGGTGGAACACGCGGTGAGGCGGGCACGGCACTTGAACCTTCCAGGACCTGCCCCACTCTGTGGTCCGTGGTGGTCTCTCCTCCGAGATCTGGGGTGGAGATGGCATCCCAGGACTGCAGGTTCATCCCAGTGGCAGTCGGGGTGGATCAAAGCAGATCCAGGTGCCACCTGCTTTTCTTGGCGAGGTTTTGGCGTGGGCAGGGAAGCAGGAGCTGTGCCAGGGCTGAGTGGTGCCGTATGGGATGAGGTTTTACCAGTGTGGGGTTTTGCCATGCTCCTTTGTATCACAGCCAGCTGGGCCACCTTGTACCACACAGTTCCCCAAAGCGGGTTTGTCGCCGGTCCCCAGTTGGCCGCGGCGTGTCCCTCATCCCTGCACCAGCCCTAGGGTGATGTGGGATGTGTGCCCAGGGATGTGGGTGCCCTGAGCCTGCTGAGACCCGCCAGGACCCACAGACGAGTGGGTCTGTCCCACAGGTTCCCACGGTGGGCGTGGGGATGGCGCTGGTGGGTGCCCATGGCCAGGGTGGCAGTGGCTGCCACAGGAAAGAAACACCTGGAAGGTTCCAGGAGGGTGGGACAGCCGTGCCCAGTGTCCACCTCCAAGCAGGGGGGGACAGGAGGGAGCACCCCCTCTTTGCACACCTAGACTTTGCACCACGAGGGAGCCTTGAGTGGGGGAGTGGAAGGGGCGGGCTGGGAGCCCCCCAGACGGACACCCACCTGCACAGGGCAGGATGCCGAGGGCTGGGTGTTTTTTTGGGATGTAACAGTGCTGTGTGCACACGCCCATCGTTGTGGGGTTACTCCTGGGCAATGAGGGGGGTCACAGCGGGCTGGGAGGGGGGCAAAGGGGTTAACGGAGTGTGACCCCGAGTAACCGCGGGTGGCTGGCGGCGGGTGGCCGAGAGTAACCCGGTGCCGGGCTCACCTTGGCCGCCGGGGGCTGTCCGGGGGCGGCAGGCGGCGATTGGCGGAGTCGCATCACCCCATCGCCGGCCGCGCTCCAGCCTTGGCGCGGGCAGCGCGGGGAGGGCGCCGGGGAGGAGGCGAGAACATGGCTTTAAAATATCCCGGGGCTTCTTCGCTGCCGGCCACGGGGCTGAGCGGGGGCTGCAGCCTCCTCCTGGGGACCCCCCCGCTCCCACCGGTATGGAGTGCACCTTTGAAGGTACCCCCGCCTCGCCAGCCTCCTCCTCCTCGTCTGCCGGGTCATCGCCGGAGTGCTGCCCCCCGAGCGGAGGGCGGTGTCCGGGGGCTGTGTGGCTCGGTGGGGACATCCCGGGGGTGGGTGCTTTAGGGGGTGCCCCGGGGGTCTGTGCGTGCAGATGCGGGGTACCGGAGTGTGGGGTATCCTGGGGGTTGTGCCGGGGGGATACCGGGATGGGAGCATCCCTGCGTGGTGGGAGCATCCCAGGACACCTCAGTGGAGGCATCGCAGAGACCCCGATGTGTCTGTGGGGGCACCCCAGGGCGCCCAGGTCCCATCGAGTGGGACAGAACCCCGCTCAGGCTGTTTTAGCCCTGTGCTTGCCCAGCTGCCCTCCTGAGCACACCTGGCACTGGGGTCTGGCACACCCCGGGGGTGCCACCCCGCTGTCCCAATCTGAGCACCCCCTCCCCTTGGTACAGGGGCTGGTTTGGGGATTGTCGGGATTCCCAGTACAGAATAAATGAATGAATGAGCTGGCACAAGCCCCCCTCAATATCGGAGACACGCTGAGATGTGCCCTGCCACTCCCAGACCAGGCTGAATAACACTGCTGTAGCCAGGTCTCGTTTTGAGCGTCGTGCCTCAGTTTCCCCAACGTCAGGATGGGTGGGAGGCTGAGTGGAACAGGGCACAGCAGGTTCACGGGCTCTCAGGGAATTTTGCCTCCGGGTTATGGGGATCTGCCCCCTAAATGCTGCACTGTGGGCAGGGCAGCACGGGGCCGGGCGCACGTTGGGAGGCGCGGCACAGTGGCTGACGGCACGGGGCGTGTGTTTTTTACAGACATGCTGCAGCTGATCAACACGCCGGACAGTGACTTCTCGGGGTTGTTCGACTCACCATTCAGTGCCCCGGACAGCGCCGTGCCCCCGGGGCTCCCCTCCTCGCCGGGCACCCTCAACACCTTCCTGGGTCCCAGCAAGCCTCCCCCCGCCGTCCCCACCGGCAGCGCCTACGGGGGGCCCCCCGGGATGGCCACCTTCACCCCGCCGCCCCCGGCCCCGCTCCTGCCAGCCCCACCCCTGGGAGTCAAGGAGGAGCCGTCCGTGGTGCCCAGCAGCCAGCCCCAGCCCCAGCCCCAGCCCGGCGTCATGCTGGCCCCCAGCTTCGTCCCTGCGTCCCCCAGCCCCTTCAGCCCCCAGCCCTTGGTGGGCTACCAGAACCAGCACAGCTTCTCTGGTGAGGATTTGGAGGTGCAGGGGGGATTTGGGCTCCCAGGGTAATGGTCTGGCTGGAGGGGGGATGTGTCCTTGCAGGATGGGGTTGTGTGGGGTGGGCTGGTGCCAGGGGCTCTCTTAACACTGTCCTCTGCTCCATGCCCAGCTGTGCAGCCTGGCAGTACGGGGCAGACCCTGCCCAGCCCTTTGCCTGCCCCACAACCCAGCCAGCCGGTGACGCTGCCTGGCCCCGTGCAGAGTGTTGCCCCCCAGCAGCTCCTGGCTCCTGCCACCCCCACCACCCAGTCTGTGTCACCACAGATCCAGCCGGTGCCGGTAAGCCCAGGGCCAGGGCTGGAGGATCCTGATGATCCCCACAGCCCCACTGACCCCCACTGCCCCTCAGGTTCTCCTGCAGCCCCATTTCATCAAGGCTGACTCCCTGCTGCTGACGGCCGTCAAGACAGACGCCAGCAGCGCCAAGACTTCCACCATCGCCTCCCTGGCCACCAGTGCCAGCGGCTCGGCCGCCCCGCTCCAGGTGCCGGTAGGTGCCACCGCTGGGCGCTGCCGGGTGGGGAGAGGCTTCTGCACCGTCACTGACCCCTCCCTGCCCCCCTGCAGGCCCTGGTGAGCGGAGGGACCATCCTGGCCACGGTGCCGCTGGTGGTGGACGCAGAGAAGCTGCCCATCAACCGGCTGGCGCCCAGCGGGAAGCCGGCGCTGGTGCAGAGCCGCGGCGAGAAGCGCACGGCCCACAACGCCATCGAGAAGCGCTACCGCTCCTCCATCAACGACAAGATCGTGGAGCTCAAGGACCTGGTGGTGGGCACCGAGGCCAAGGTGGGAGCAGGGGGCGGTGGGGCAGGGCTGGGCAGTGGGGGGAATTTTTCCGGAATTTGGGCTGAACCGTCCCTGCCCGATGTCAGCTCAACAAGTCGGCGATCCTGAGGAAGGCTATCGAGTACATCCGCTTCCTGCAGCAGAGCAACCAGAAGCTGAAGCAGGAGAACCTTGCCCTGAAGATGGCCATGCAGAAGAACCGTGAGTGGAAGGGCAGCTCTTGGGGTGGGGGGCTCAGCTTGTGCCCCCAGCAGCCATCAGCTTACCTGCCTCCTGCAGAGCCTGCAAAGGACCTGGGGACCCACTGCAGCCGGGGGGCCAAGGCAGAGGCCCCCATGGAGGTGGTGAAGGCGGAGGTGATGGAGATGCTGACACCACCGCCCTCCGACGTGGGCTCACCATCCCACAGCAGCCCACTCTCGCTCAGCGGTGGCAGCAGCAACAGCAGCAGCGACTCAGAGCCTGACAGCCCCCTCTGTGCCCCTGGCAAGGTGAGGGAGGGCTGGGGAGCATCTCCCTGCCCTGAGAGGGGCCAGGGATCTGCTGCTTCATGTAGGAGGTGCCAATGGCAAAGTGTATCAGATGGGAAAAGAGCTGAGAGCCGTGGTCTTGTTCTCTGAGGCTGATCATTATATGATCTGAGGCTGGGTGTGGAGGCAGTTTTGTTCTACCCTAAAATGTGTTCTGTGCTCCATGCCTATATGCTGAAATCCATGCCCCTGTATTCCAGCCTGTGCCTTATCACCATGCCCTGTACCCCATGCCCTATATCCCATACTCGTCCCCCATCACCACACCCTATATTCCCTGCCGTGTACCCCATGCTCTGGATGCTGTGCCCTATATCTCATGCCCTATATCCCATGTCTGTGCCCACCAACCCACGTCCATGCCCGTGTCCCAGGCTCACAGCAGCTCTGCCCATGCAGGTGAAGCAGGAGCACCCGCCACCCTCGCCCAGCAGCCAGGGAATGCTGGACCGCTCCCGCATGGCTCTCTGCACCTTTGTCTTCCTCTGCCTCTCTTTCAACCCCCTGGCCTCCCTCCTGCGGGGTTCTGGCTCCCCAGCCCCTCTGGAGAGCCAGGACACCACTGGCACCGGCAGGAGCATCATGGCTGAGTCTGGCACTTTGGGTAAGCTCTGGGGTGGGGGACATTGGGATGGAGATTGTTGGGATGGGTGTGGGATGGAGGCTGTCAGGGTGGGTGTTGAAGTGAAGACCATCAAGGTGCAGGATTTTGGGGTGGGTGTATGGCAGGGGCTCCCTGGCTCAAGGCTGTTGGGGTTGCTGTGAGGCAGGCTGTTGGGATGGGGGTGTCAGAGTGATGACCATCACAGTGGAGGTGCCCATGGTAGGCATGGGGTGAAGGCCATCAGGAGGGGGGTCTTGGAGTAAGTCTGAGATAGGAGACAGTTGCGGTGGACATGGGGCAGAGGCCATTGTGTGGATGCTGCTGGGATAGGCACAGGGGGAAGGCCACCAGAATGGACATCCTGGGGTGTGTGTGAAGCAGAGACCATTGGGGTGGAATCTGTTGGGGTGGACACGATTGGGTGGAGGCTCTTTGGTGGACATGGGGTGAAGGCCTCTGGATGGAGTGGGCACAGGGCAGCACTGCTGGGGCACTGCTGACCCCATCCCTGCACAGAGGACCCATGGGGGTGGACACAGTGGCTGTGGCCCACACTGGCCTTCTGGGCACTGAACGTGGCGCTGGTGCTGGGCGCGGTGGTGCGACTCTTTGTCTGCGGGGAGCCCGTCACTCGCCCCCACTCCGAGCCCTCCATCCTCTTTTGGCGGCACCGGCGGCAGGCCGACCTCGACCTCGACAGGGTAAGTCCCACTTACCAACGTCCCCTGCCCTCATCCCTGTCCCCTTGCCCTGCCCACACTGACCCGTCTCTCCGGGCACAGGGAGACTTCGCGCAGGGAGCCCAGCACCTGCGGACGGCGCTGGGGGCTCTGGGGCGGCCGCTGCCCGCGTCCCACGGGGACCTGGCCTGCAGCCTGCTCTGGACGCTGCTGCGCCACCTGCTCCAGCGCCTCTGGGTGGGTCGCTGGCTGGCTGCCCGCGCCGGGGGGCTGCGCCCGGACCCCCCGCCCCCCGCCCACGTCCGCCAGAGCGCCCGCGACGCTGCCATGGCTTATCACCGCCTGCACCAGCTCCACCTCGCCGGTACGGCCCCGCACCGTGGGGGCTGAGGGACAGGACCCCTGTGCCCTGCATGTCCCCACAAACCCGTGCCTGAGCCTGCTGTCCCATTCCTACAGGGAAGCAGGCTGGGGGACATCTGCTGGCCATCAACCTGGCGCTGAGCGCTGTCAACCTGGCTGAGTGCGCCGGTGATGCCATCTCCGTGGCAGCGCTGGCTGAGATCTACGTGGCGGCTGCCCTGCGGATCAAGGCCAGCCTGCACCGCTGCTTCCACTTCCTGGCGGTGAGTGTGGGCCACTGGGGTGTCCCCTGTGTCCCCTGGGGCTGGGCTCTCAGGTCCTTCCTGACTCCCTGCTCTCCCCGCAGCGCCCCTTCCTCTGCAGCGCCCGGCGTGTGGCCCTGTCCCACGGTGGGGCTGTGCCCCCTGCCATGCAGTGGCTCTGTCACCCCTTGGGACACCGCTTCTTTGTTGATGGGGACTGGGCAGTCAAGGGTGTCCCCAGGGAAACCATCTACAGCTCTGCCGGCAACCCAGGTGACCTCAAGCTCCCAAACCCCTCACCCCCCGTTTTGGGGTGTGGTGTATCTGCTGACCTCAAGCCCCCAAACCCTTCTCCCCCCGTTTTGGGTGTGCTGTACCTGCTGACCCCATCTCTGTGTCCCAGTGGACCCGCTGGCACAGGTGACCCAGCTCTTCCGTGAGCACCTCCTGGAGAAGGCGCTGTGCTGCGTGGCCATGCCTGAGCCCGGCCGTCCCGCTGCCCAGGGAGAGGGGTGAGTACTGGGGTGGGCACCTTCTCCCCATGCCTGGCATGGGGCCAGTCCCCTCACAGCCCCTTTCCACAGGAGGTTCTCTGATGCCCTCGAGTACCTCCAGCTGCTCAATGGCTGCTCAGATGTCAGTGGCACACCTGGCCCCGTGCCCTCCATCACCTCTGGCTTGGCAGCTGTCACAGGTGAGGCTGGTGTGTCTCCCATGGGGGTCACTTCATGTGGGGGGGCCATAGAAGTGTAAACACCCTGCTCCTGTGTCCCTCCCCCCCCGCAGGCACTGACCCTGTGTCCAAGTGGTGGGCATCCTTCATTGGCATCGTTATCCACTGGCTGCAGGGGGATGAGGAAGGGGCTGAGCGCCTCTACCCGCTGGTGGAGACCATGCCTCGGGCACTGCAGAGCTCTGAGTGAGTGCTGGGGACATCAGGGACAGGGGTGGCACCTCATTGCATGTCCCCCTCCAACTTGGACTGGCACAGCCTCTCTGAACACACTTGGAGCACCTGGTGTGTGTTGAGGAAGGGCACAGCCATGCACAATCATGGGTCTGAAGTGACCATGTCCCCTCCACCTTGCAGGAAGCCCCTTCCCCGTGCTGCCCTGCACTCTTTCCGAGCTGTCCGTGCCTTGCTGAGCAAACAGGATGGGAGCCAGGCCACCCTGAGCCACTGTGAGAAGGCCAGCAGCTGCCTGCGGGAGAGCCTGGAGCTGGGCAGCCCCCCCAAGGGCACCATCGACAAGGTGAGCCGGGCTGGGGAGGGACGAGGTGGCCGTGAGCCCCCCCAGCCCCGGCGGGAGGTGCCCCCGACCCTCGCGGGGGTGCATTGTAGTTGCATTGCATGTGTCAGACTGGGAGTGCAATGCCCCTGCCATGCAGCCCGGCGGGGGTCCCGCGCAGCAGCGCCTGCCCGCAGCGACCTCGTCGCGCCCCGTCCGTCTGTCCCACCCCCGCTCACCCCGACGCCCTTGTCCCTGCAGGCGGTGCAGCTCCTGCTCTGTGACCTGCTCCTGGTCACCCGCACCAACCTGTGGCAGCAGCAGATGGGGGCCAGCCAGCAGCGCAGCTGCCTCTACCAGGCGTCCGCCCTGGAGCTCCGCGGCTTCCAGCAGGACCTGAGCAGCCTGCGGCGCCTGGCGCAGACCCTGCGCCCCGCCATGCGCCGGGTGAGCCCCCCTCCTGGCACCTGCTGCCTGCCCAGGTGCCCTGCACCTGGCTGTGCTCACTGTGCCTCCCAATCCAGGTGTTCCTGCATGAAGCCACCGCCAGGCTGATGGCCCGGGCCAGCCCCACGCGCACCCACCAGCTGCTGGACCGCAGCCTGCGGAGGAGAGGGGTGCAGGGCAGCAAAACAGGTGGGCACGGGGTGGGAGATGGGGTGGGGCACCTCAATCCTCACCTGCAGCACCCCAGCAGCCTTGGGTGGTGGGATATGTGGTGGGACAGGGGTGGGACACATTGCACCCACGGTGCCCCAGCACGTTGGGTGGTGGGATGTGGGGTGGGATACTTTGGCACCACCTTGGAGGATGGGAAATGGGGTGATCTACACCACAAGTCTTGGATGTTGGGATATGGGGTGAGATACAGGGTGGGAGACCCGTTTCCCACCTGGAACATCAGAGATGGTGGGTCATCAGGTGGGGCACCCCAAGAGCTGGGACACATGAGCTCCCAGCCCCTCCACTGATGGTGGCACCAGCTCCAGGCTGGGCGAATAACCCCATCCCTGTGCTGATCCCCCCAAGATTTATTCAGTGGGGCGCCCTCAGTGCTGAGCTTGGCTCTGTCCCCTGCAGCTGGCGAGCCTGAAAGCCACCCCAGCCCACGGGAGCACGCCGAGGCGCTGCTGCTGGCCTGCTGCTACCTCCCCCCCAGCTTCCTGGCGGGCCCGGGCCAGCGCGTGGGGATGCTGGCCGAGGCTGCCCGCACGCTGGACAAGCTGGGCGACCGCCGGACGCTGCACGACTGCCAGCAGATGATCATCAAGCTGGGCAGCGGCACCACCGTCACGTCGGGATAGGTGGGGAAGGGGCCACCAGCCCCCTGCCACCCCCCGTGGGTGCGGGTTGTGGGGCGTGCCTCAGTTTCCCCGCAGCAGGGTGATGTTAGGGAGCGGTTTTGGAGGTGAAGGGGTGGGTGGGGAGGGGTCGGTGGTGCCTGGGTGGGTGCGGGGTGGAGGTCGCAGCCACATTTGGGGTACCCTGGGTGGGCTCCCCCTCCCCAGCCCCCGGCCGTGCCCGTGTCCCCAGCCCGCGTGGGGCGTGGGGACCTCTAGTGACACTGTCGCAGTATTGCAGGGCACCGGCACGCGCGGCAGCGACCCCCGGTGCCACCCGGACCCCCCCAGTGCCACCTGCATCCCCCCCGGTGTCACCTGTACCCCTCATTGCCCACGCTGTGGCCTCTCCTGGGGTCTCTGCCCGGCCCCCCGTGGGTCCCACTGCTGCAGGACCCCTTGGGTTTGGGGTTTGCTTTTTGGGGTGGGGCACCATGGCAGCGGGGAAGTGTTCCCTCCCCAAGCATGGGGGACTCCCACCTTATTCCCTTCTCCCCAGCACTGATCCCCCCATTCAGAGCTGCCACCACCCCGGAGCATGGACAGGCTTTGGGAGAAGGGATGGCAGGGTGGCACAGGGCTCCTGGGGGGCTGGTGGGGGCCCCTGTGTCCTTGCTTCACCTCCTCTTGTACATAGACCCCCTCCTCTTGCTTCCCCCCACTTCCCTTTTCCCTTTTTAAACGGTATTTTCATAGTTGGAGAGTTTTGTACAGACAATTAAAGCGGATTATTTATACTGGTGTGTGCTGGATTGGAGGGGGAACTGACACCAAAACTTGGGGGCAAGGGGCCCCCACAGCTGTGGATTCCTTGTCCCCTCAGGGCTGCATGGGAGGGGGGACAAGGGTGGCAGGGATGGGGACACTGGGTGCTGAGGGACCCCAAATAAAAACACCCCCTCTTTACCCTGCTGTCCCCCTGTCCCTGTGCCCCATCCCCTCCAGTAAGACCCTTGGGGACAAAGGACCAGCCAGGGGCTGTCACAGCCCGGGGGGGACCCCAGGATAAAGAGAGCCCCCCAAGGAGAGAGGCCACGAGCAGGGCGCCACGTACTTCCAAAACAATCGTTGTATCTTTATTGACGCTCTGAATGCAATGACCTGTTTTTTTACTCTTAAGGAAAATAAACATCTTTTAGAAACAGCTTGTTACACACAATCTTCAGTGTGAAGCAATATACTAATAAGAACACTAGTCTTAACATTTACAGTCTTCATATATATTATATATATGTATATGTATACATATATATACACTATATAATGAGGCAATATATAATACACACGGTTTACCATTTTACAGTCATATGTACAAGATGTCACTAAAAATAGCCAGTTTTCAGGCAACACTGCCAAGGACACAGGGATATTTTTTTTCTTCTTTAAATTAATTATTTTTTTATTATTATTTCCTCCCTTTTCATTTTTTTTCTCACCTCCTCTTTTTGTTTTTCACTCCTGTGTCCAAGGCAGCTGCTGAAACAACAGACATTGTGTGGCCAGCAAACCTTGGGGTGGGTGGGATGGAGGGGACACAAGAGGTGGTGGGGACATGGGGTGCTGGCTCTGCAGGGGACGTGGATGGGACCAGCATTGTGCCCCCCTTTGCAGGATGCTGCAGAGGTGGGGGGCAGCCAGTGGCTGCTTTTAGGATGAGATTTGGGGTTGTTTACCCTGGGCTGGTAGCTACCTGTGTCAGGGTGTGGGTGACACAGATGGGCTGTGGAGCCTGGGGACAAGGAACAGGGGTCACCAAAGTGTTGGGCAGTCCCCTAGCTCCACTGAGGTGGCCAGGAAGCAAAAGCCAAGGGAGCTGAGCAAACCCAGGGCAGTGAAGGGTGAGCCAGGCCCATGTGAAGGGGAAGAAGCAAATGCTTCCTCCTCCTCCAGCACACAGAGCTGTGGGGTTCAGCACAAGCACAGGGAGCAAAGCCCCCACAAGAAGAGCCACAGAAGGGGTGCTGGTGAGGCCAAGCACAGGCAGGAGGGTGGGTTTTGGGGGGTCTTGGGCAGCAGGACCAGGTGTCCCCAGCCCAGCAGTGCCAGCGCCGCATGGATGGGAGGGTGGGGGTGCAATGAGTCAGGGTCTGGGGTTTGGGAGCGGGGCTGGGGCAGCCCGGTGGGTGCCCACCAGCCTGGCCAAGCACCCTTAGCCCCCCGGGACCCTGGTGTGATGGGGACAAACAGGAGATGGACAAACAAAACGGAAAAAGCAGAGTGGTGTTTCAAACAGCAGGCCGTTGTTTGCCTTTTTTTTTTTTTTTTTTCTAATTTTTCTCCTTTTTTTTGGTCTTTTTTTGTTCTTTTTTTATCCTCTTCTTCGCTGAACTATATACAGACACCATGAGGTTTGCTGAAGGCAACATCTCAGATCAGATCAGTGTGATATTGAGAGCCGGGACCCACGGAGGGTCCGGCGGCCCCACAGTAAGACAACATCGCCGGGACCCCCCCTTGTACACGGACACCCCCCGCCCCCCTGTGCAGCCATCGCGGGTGGGGCATCCCGATCCGTCCCCCGCTTATCCAGACCGGGTTTTACCGGGACCCGACGGGAGGGAAAACCCGGCGCTGGCTCCGCCCGCCCGGAGCGGGCTCGGGGTTCCCCGCCCGGCCCCGCTCTGCTCCAGGCGCTTTCTCCTCTGCCGGTCCCTCGCTGGCGGCGGGGCGGGTGCCCGCGGGCGCTACACCGGCTGCCTCTGCGGGGAGAACGGAGCTGTCAGCCCGGGGATTCCCCGGAGGCGAGGGGTGGCCCTGGGTTCTCTTCATCGACCCCCCCCCCACCCCCACCAATAACCCGGGCATCCACCCGGGACGCAGTGCTTTGAGAAGGGGCTCAACCATCATTCACCATCTCGTTTGTGCTCGGGGAAGGGGATAAGACCCCTGAGACCCGGCTGGGGTGTCCCGGACCCAGCAGCACCCACTCGCTGGCCCACCCGATACCCCCAGAAGTGTGATGCCCACACAGAGCTGAGCATCCAGGATGGGTGTCCCCAGGAATTTGGGGTTGAAGGCAGACAGAGAGCTGCACAGCACTGGGGAGTGCACCAGGGGCTCTGGGCTTACCTTATGTTTGGGACATCTCAGAGAGAAGCTCTCCTCAGTTAATAAGCAACCTGCAAGGAGAGGGCAAGGATGTATCAGGGGACACTCTGCACTGCGAGTGGGGGGAATGCAGTGTCCCCTGGTCCACGGCCACCCACCAGCCACAGTGTTTGTGTGAAGGGCTCAGCTGAGGCCAGACAAGCTTGTGACACCTGCCAGTGCTGGCAGCACCGTGGGCATCACCATCCTGGCAAGCCAGCGAGCCACAAGCCCACCCTTGACCCTGGAGCCACGGGCCCCAGATTCAGCTGGGCCAGACAGTGCCCAGGACCCCGTGCCCATCCCCGTGGGCAGGCTCACCTGTGTCGATGGCACACGCGTAGTGGTAGGTGTGGGGACACCCCTTCTGGCAGCAGCCCACGGTGGCTCCCGCTTGCTGGCAGCTCGAGCACTTCTGTACACGCACACGGGAATGTGGAGCAGGGAAGGAGAGATGTGGAGAGACAGAGAGACCCTGTCAAAGCCCAGCATAGAAGAAGAGAACCACGACGGCCCCAGCAGTGAGGGCAATGTGGATGTCCCAGATCCTTTCCTTGCCTCTCCCAGGCAACATCCTTCCTCCCGTGCCAGCGCACTGTGAACCACACCACGCCTGTCACTCAGCTGTCTGCAGCCACACATGAGGTTTCTACCTGCCATACCACTGCCCTGGATGACACCAAGCCCACAGCCATACTCCATGGGGCAGGAGGTGAAGGGACATGACCTGGTTGGGTTGTGCCCAGCCTGCCCTGTCCCCAGTGGGTACTGCAGGGATGGGAGCACCTAGCTCTGTGGTGAGGGCAGCAGCCTCCACACAGCCATGAAATGTGCACACACACTTGGGAATACAGCCAGCCCCCAAACCTGGCACTGGGGGACTTGCTGGAAACCCTCTGCACAGCCTCTGATGGGAGTCTGTCCCCTTCCTCTCCCCAGCACTAAAAATCCTTGTCAGAGAATCCCAGAATGGTGTGGAAGGGACCTGAAAATAACTCATCTCATTCCAGCCTCCTCCCACAGGCAGGAATACTTTCCACTAGACTAGGTTGCTTCAAGCCTCATCTAGCCTTGAACACTTCCAGGAATGGGCTAGCCACAACTTCTCACCCCCTGTGTCCAGCTCCCCTTTCTCTGCTGCCCACCACGGTAGCATCAGGCTGTGTTGTTGTGCCCATTTTCATCTCCCACCCTGTGGCACCTGTCCTGATCTGAGCCACCCCTTGCAACATAGAGGATGTGACAATCCCATGGGGGTCCAGTCACCTTCCTAAAACATAACACCATAGGTTATTTCTGTGCCTAAAAGGGAGAGTTCACGTGCTATTAGAGACGCAGCAGCACAGATCTCGCAGGGACCGGCGGGGCTCATGGTGCTGAGCATCTCACCCTGCTCTCCCAGGGCAGAACTATTAATTTCCATCCCGACCGGAGGCGCAGACACGGGAATGACGTTGGCTGAAGGAGGCCAGCGGAAGATGCCGCCTCGGGCGTGCGGCCGAGCTCTTACCAGGTCGGCAGCCGCCTTGACAGCCTCCTGCAGCCCATAGAGCTTCCCCGCCACCAGGAAAACCCCAGCGGTCCATACGGCACAGGCCTCGTGCAGCCAGTGCTCCTGCGTGTCGCCCGCCGGCTCCTGCGGCGGGGACTCGGCCTTGTGACATTCGTGCCGCCGGGGCTTTTCGGCCGCCTCCTCGCCCTCTGTCCTCTCGTCACAGCAGTAGCAGCTCTGCAGCCGACGGAACATGCCCCGCGGGCTGGAGCGCAGCGCGCTCTGCTTGGCCGCCTCGGCGGCCGCCTCAGGCCGCGCCGCCTTCCCGCAGCCGCCCTCAGCCCCGCGGGCCGCCCGCTCGGGCGCGGTGGAGTCCTCGCCCGGCCCCTCCGCCCGCGCCTTCTCCTTCAGCCGCGATTTCTTCTTGGGCAGGCAGTCCTCGGGGTAGTAGGGCCCGCAGAGGTCCCCCAGGTCCTTGTAGTTGGCGGGGTTGCGGCAGAGGCAGCAGACCAGGCACGCGGCGCTCAGCGCCTTCGACACCACCGGCCCCAAGTGCATGGTGGAGGAGGCGGGCAGGGCCGCCCGCGGCCGCGGAGCCGGCCCGGCCGGTCCCCGCTGCAGCCGCGCCTCGTCGCCGGGTGTGTTGACGACGGTGCAGGTGGTGCTGAACTCTCCGCGCCGCTCCACGCGGACGTAGGGGGCGAAGGGCGGGGCGCGGCTGTCCGCCCGCAGCCGCTTGCAGGAGATGTACTTGAGGCGGATCTCGGGCTCGGCGGGGTGCAGCAGCGGGGCCTGTTGGGGCTGCCGCCGCCGCTTCCCGCGGCTCTTGCACCGCGCCGGCACCGCCTTGGCCTTGCCGTGGCCCAGCCGCTTCCGCTGCCTTTTGGAGTAGCCGTTGTAGTTGGAGTGGTTGGCCCGCGCCTTCGGCCCCCGCGCCGATCCGGCGGCGGAGCGTCCCTCAGGGGCGCCATCGCTGCTCCCCGCCTCCTTCTCCTCAGTCTTTGGTTTCTTCTCCCGAGGCGCCTCCTCCGCACCACCCGGGCCGGCTACACGCTCCCGGGGTAGTGGTGGTGGCAGTGCAGGGCTTAGGGGTGCCTTGGCCATGCCCAGCGCTGCTGCTTTGCCCTTGCGGTTTCTCTTCTTGGGCAGGAGCCCCAGGTTCTTCGCCACCATGTTTGGGCTGGACTGGGTCCCAGGCGTTGACCCACAAGCCTCGCCCTGGCAGCCCTCATGAGGCAGCTTCTTCCCACCACCCGGCTTCCCCTTTGGTGCTCGGCCATTGGGGTTCCGGCACAGCGGCTCAGCCACCGGGATCGTGGGCAGCTTCTGTGCTGCGGCCAGCTTGGGCAGCCGCGCATCGCCCACAGCCACAGCCACGCCACCGTGCTTCACCACCCGCTCCCGCTCTGCCCCAGCCGGGCTCAGGGAGGAGCCATAGGCAGCTACTGTGGCTGCCACCGCTGTCGCCGCTGGTTTGCAGGTGAACTTCTTCAGGTTGGGTGAGGTGATCTTCTGGACGATGGCCTCCAGCTTGAGGCCACGGCCCTTGCGGGGAGGCAGCACTTTGGTCTTGGTGGCCTCCTGGAAGGCCGCCCGGGAGGTGATCTTGATGCAGACATCAGGGGCCTCCTTTGGCAGGGGGGGCTTCAGGATGGCTTCGCCAGAGTTCTTGGGGGGCAGCTTGGATTTCACCTTCTTGGCCACCGGCATCTTCTTGAAGAGGCTGGGGGGACCCTCTGGCTTCTCCTCCTTCACACCACCGCTGTTGCTCCGCAGGACCAGGTTCCTCTTCTTGGTGGGAATGGGGGAGATGAAGGTGGACTTTCTCTTCAGTGAGTGCAGTGGCCGCTCTGACATCTTGCCCCCAACGCCCGGCCCTGCTTTGGGCAGCTTCATCCTGGCACCCACCTTGCCCTCCTTGTGGGGGCTGCCTGGTGCTGACAGCTTGAAGGCAGGTGGGAGGTGGTTGTTGGATATGAGCTTTTTGGGCGCCTTGCAGTTCTTCAGCCGGACATCAGCTGCCCGCTTGCCCCTCTGCCGCTTGGTGTAGAACACCTCCTGTGTCTTTGTCCGGGAACGCAGGATCATTGACCGCTGATCCCTCTCCCCGGATTCCACCGCATCCACCTCCAGCGGTGTCGGCCCTGCCACCTCCTCCGCTGCCACCAAGCTGGGCACCAGGAGGGTGGCATCGCTGGCATTTTGGACCACTCTGGGGGCCGGCCGGCTGTTACGCTTCCTGGTTTTGAAAGCCACTCGCTGCTTCACGCCACAGCCGGGCTTCTTCCCCAGCTTCTCCTGGTGCGCGGGTGCCTTCAGTCCCTCCAGCGGGGCAGGGGCGCGGGGCTCGGCCAGGGCGGTGAAGGAGCGGGTGCACATGCGTGCTGGCAGACCTTCGGCTGGAAACCGGGGTGTTTGGCTCTGGGTGCTCTTGCTCGGTACCTCCGTCTGTCCGTCTGGCCCTAGGGAGGCACCGGCCACACTGCTGGCTGCTGGCAGCTCATTGAATGGACTCAGCACGGTGCTGCCGGGGCCATCCCCCTCCGGCAGCCGGCAGTGGACCCTCTTGTTGCGGAGGCTCTTGCCCCGTGAGACAGGCTCCATCTTCCCCAGCACATTTTCAGGCATCAGTTGCTGCTTCACCATGACCGTTGAGGCAGATTCAGCATCGGCTGCCTCCAGGTGAGACGTCTCCCCTCCGCCATTCTCCTCTTCAGGCTGGATGTGGGGCAGGGAGGATTTGAACCAGCTCTTCACCTTGGTCTCTGTGCCCACAGCAGGGCCCAGCAGGATGACAGACTGGCCAGAGAGGCGTGGGGTGGAAGCTGAGCTCTCCTTCTCCACTGTGCTGACGGTCTCCTCGGCAGACACAGGCACCTCGCTGGAGGACAGCACAGCTGGCATCTCCGAGGGCTTGGGTGGTGAGGCATCGTACGTCACTGACTTCTGCTCCGAGCCAGCCAGCTCACAGAGTGAGGAATACTCCTCTGCCTCCAAGTCTGACTCCTTCAGATCTGGCGAGGAGATGATTGGGATCTCACTAAAGTCCCCAGCTGAGCAGCAGTGCCGGGTGTCCTGCAGCCACCTCTCGCTGTCTGCCTTTGTTGCTTCATCGTAGGTCAATGTCTCCTCCTCCTCCTCCATCACCTGCTGGCCAAAGTCCTGGATCGGCTCGCTCTTGGCTGGCTCCTCTCCATCACACAGCTCCAAGCTGCAGGCGTTTTTTTTCTCCTTGCAGGAGCTCACCAATTTGCTGGGGAACAAGCCCTTGGGGAGGTCAGTGGCTTGGAGATCCTTCCACCGCAGGCAGGCCTCACCCAGGCTCTCCTCTGGCCACTCAAAATGCTCCATGGCATTCTCAGACGCCACCGAGTTGGCGGTGGTGTTTGAGTAGCAGCTGTAGCCAGTGGCTCCCGCACTTGACGTCGCTGCGGGGATGCTGGGCTTGGAGTTGAAGGCCAGTGGAGCAGTGTCCTTGAGCACATCCTTGCTTTCTGTGGCTGCAAACTCCACCTGGGGACCCTCATACACCTCCTCACTAAAGTCCTTCCCTGTGCTGGCCCCTGAAGCTTTGTCCAGCTTGAGGGGCTCAGTGAGCGTGCTGGAGTCACCCTGGCTGGGCCAGGCACCCTTCACCATGGAGTCCAGGCTGGGCCGGTGGTTCTCCAGCTGGAAGGAGGACTTGGTGGTCTCCTTGCCCAGCATGGGCAAGTTGGCCCAGGCTTTGTCTGCCTTCTCGTTGATGGCATCCTGTAGGACGATGATCTCAGAAGCCAGCTCCTCCTGGGACAGGGCGCTGAGGAGCAGTCGGGGACAGTCCCGTTCATTGCTCACATACTTGGTGAAGGTCTCCAGGGGCAGGGTGGCATGGATACTCTGGAAGGAGTCATCTGATTTGGTAGACATGTCATCTGGGGAGGTCACAGAGCAGGTGGACACTGACTCAGGCTTTGCCTTGGAGTTGCTGTTGACACGGGCAGGGCTGCGGTTCTGGTTGCAATACAGGAAACTCCTCTCTAGCTGGTCCTCTGACCCACTGAGATAGTCAGTGTCCTGTGTCTCAGCGTGGACAGACTGGGGGGTGCTCAGTGGGTCAGACAGGGGGGTCCCCACCTGCTCTGCAGAGTAGGTGCTGCTCTCAGGACTGCAGTGCTGCCCCTTGAGCTGCTCGGGGGTCCTCGCTGGGGTCTTGATGCCCTTTTTCTGGGGCACAGCCGTCTTGGAGAGCAGCAGCTGCTGGACAGTGTTGGAGATGTTCTCCACCTGGGAGGTGAGTGCTGTCAGGCTCTGCAGGCTCAGGTCTGACAGCAGGTTTTCAGGCAGCTTCTCCTTCTGCAAGTTTTTGCAGTTCCCAGATTGAGTGTCGGGGCTCGTCCCGTCAGTGGGAGAAGGGTTCAGCAGCGGCATGAAATGGCTGTGGTCAGCAATGCCCGCCGGGAAGGCACCGGCACTCAGCGGCTGCTGGCTGTATTGGAAGTTCTCCAGGTTGGGCATCAGAGGGGAGGGAGTGGAGCTGTAGGACGGGGACCTGCCGACGGAGCGAGCCGGTGAGTGGCTGGCGCTGGGGCTGAAGGTCTGGTAGTACTGCTCCGGTGTCCGGACGGGCGGCGCGTCACCCTGGCAGTAGGTCTGGCCTGGCTGGTTGTAATGTTGGTACTTGGCCAGGTTTTGGTAGTGGAGGGTCTCTGAGGCGTGATGCCGCCCCTGCATGGGCTGCGGGGGCTGTGGGGGCTGCGGTGGCTGTGGGGGCTGCGGTGGTGGTGGCTGCGGGGGCTGCGGTGGCGGCTGCGGGGGCTGCTCGTAGCCAATGCGGTTGGGCTGGTAGCCGTGCAGGTTGGGCACACGGGGGCCAGGGGCCAGGCTGGCAGCGCTGCCCAGGGGCCGCTCCAGCGGCGGCTGCCCCGAGGGCGCTGTGCAGCTCTTGTAGGAGTGTGCCGGCTGGCTGCCCCCCGGCACTGAGGAGTAGGTGGAGGAGGCAGGGAAGGACTGGGAGTGCTGCCCGAAATGAGGGCTCTGTGAGAAGGGCATGGGTGAGGAGACATCGTTGGGCAGTTTCTGCCTCTGCAGCTTGGGGTAGGGGAGTGCGGGCGGCTGCTGCTGCTGCTGCTGTTGCTGCTGCTGCTGCTGCTGTTGTGGCTGCTGCTGGAAGTGAGTCCGGAAGGGCAGCGAGGTGGCCGCTGGCTCATGGTACGGCCGCCCACCCGCCAGCGCCACTGTCTTCTTCATCAGGTTGTCCTCATACTTGGCCACACCGCCGGGCAGTGCCTGTGGCTGGCCACCCCAGGCCTGCAGGCTCTCGTCCCCGGAATACCGGGCCGGATAAGGGCTGTTCTCCTGCACGGTGTAATTGGAAAAGGCCGGCCTGCCCTGCAGCTGCTGCCCTGCTAATTGCTTGTTTCCCCGGTGGTATTTCTCCACGGCGCTGTTCTCATAGCCTGCGTACGGCAGCTGCTGCTGACTGTAGTACTCCTTCGCCACCAGCCTCTGCCGCTCGCAGTTCGGCCCTGCCTGACTTTGATGCCTGTAATTCTCCAGGCGTGATGTATCTTGTGAAGTCGGCTGGTAGCTCTGCTGGTTGCCATGGAAACCACACCTTTCTCGAAAGGACTGCATGGCGCGGGCTCGTTATCTGCGAAGAGAGAGAGGCGAGAATTCAAATGAAGCGTCGCCACTGCGGTGGGCCAGGGACCGAGAGGGGCCAGTGTCATCTGCACCATGGGGACAACACTGCCTTGCCTCACCTCACCTGCTAGGCATTGCCCCACTGGGCATTGTCTCACAGCCACCCCGGAACACAGCACATGATGCTGCATCACCTCACACTGCTCTGCATTGTCTGCCATCACCCCATGGTGCACTGAATTGCCTGCATGGCCTTGCATTGCTCTCCAACACCTCACCTCGTGTTTCACCTCCCTGCATCATGTTGTCTTGCATCACCCTGAATTGCATCGCCCTGATTTGCCCCGTATTGCAATGCCTCACACTACCTACACCCTTGCTTCATGTTGCCTTGCATTTCATCACCCTGATTTGCATCTCCCTGTATCACATTGCTTTGCTTTATCCTGCATCGCATCACTTTCCATTTCGACTCCCTGCATTGTGTTGTCTTGCATTGCATCCCCCTGAACTGCATTGCCCTGCATTGCCTCCTCCTGTCTCACCTCACATCACCCTGCACCATATTACCTTGTATTTCATCTCTCTGCATTGATGCATCAGATTGCAATGCCCTGCATCTCATTGCCCTGCATGGCATCCCATTGCCCTGCATCCCATTGCCCTGCATCCCATCCCTGTGCACTGCAGTGCCCTGGATGGCAGCAGCTGGCTCTGTGTCACCTCGCATCGCTCTGCCTCGTGCCTTGTCACCCTGCATCACATTGCCTGGCGCTGTATCCCCACCTTGCAGCGTCCTGCATCCTCCTCTATCCCATCTCCTTGCATTGCAGCACGATACCCATAGGCAGGAGGGTACTGGGGTCTGGTTGCCTCCTCCCCACCTGCAGTGGGCTCAGCCACCCTCCTGCCCCTGCTGCTGAAGCTGTCCATCTCTGCTGCCCACCCCTCCCTGCCTGGTCACCTCCTGCAGTGACCCCCCACACGATGTCGGGGTCCCTCTGCTTTGTGTTTCACACATCCACCACCCCTCACATCCACCAATCACTCCCGCCCTTCTCACACGCCTCCCCAGGGATGCCGGGATCCTGCGAGCGCCTCTGCACACCCCTCTTATCGCCATTCTTTTTAATTATTGGGCTAATTACTGGAAGCAGCAGCGCGGAGGGCCAGAACCGCAGGCTCTGCTGCAAAAAAAGTCATTTCAACTTGCTGGCTCTGCCCATCTCTGCCGGCTGCTGCCTCCCGCAGCCCCCCCGGCCCCAGCGATCCCCCTGCCCCGGCGCGATGCCATCTGGAAGCTGTCTGCTCCTGCCAGCAGCCGTCATTACTGAGCGCCTCGCCACCGTCGTCATTAAAGCTCCCCATTTCCTCACCCCGCTTGCTCTGGGAGCAGGGACACACCTGGGTCACTGGTTTGATCTCTTGAGGCAGGCAAGTGGCTTGTGGGGGCTAATGAAGGGCTTGGTGGCGGGGGGATGCATCCTGCCTGTCTCCAGTACCAGTGGGTTGAAGGTACTGGGGTGGACACAAGGATGAGATAGAGATTTGTCAGCCTGGGTTAGGGCAGCCCCCAGGGTCTGTAGCTGTTCAGGGACATCCCCAGTGCTGCTCCTTTGTCAGTGACACAGTGGTGACACCTGTGCTGTCCCCTCAGTCTCCATCAAGGCAATGAGTATAACAAGAGGAGGGGATGGGGTCCTGGCAGTGTCTGTGCCCATCCCAGCTCCTGGCACACTTCCCTGTGGGGCATAGATCTGTGTATGTCCCCACATGTCCCTCCATCACCCTCATACCACTACCACAACATGCCTAACACCACATGGTCCCTTTGCTGGCAGTTCTGCCACAGCCACATAAACCACTCTGCTGGTTTGATGGGTCCCAGCTCAGCCCTTTTCCTTGCAGCATCCACCAGTAACACCTCAGCACCTTTCTGGTCTATACACACAAACGGGGCTTTATTTAGTTTTATTTCCATAAACACCAGCTGCTTAGGCATGCACCCATCACACAGTGTCCTTGGGCACACTGGAGCCAGGCTCAGTGCCACCCACACCAGCCCAGCACCCCATCCCTCTCTGTTCCCCATTTCCTTCTGGGATGTTTTCCACTGCCACATATTGCAGATGCTTCTTGCCGGCTCTGTAGGCAACTGGATGCAGCTGAAGACTAAATTCCACAGAAAAGATGGGTCAAAAAAATCTGGAAAGCTGGCACAAAAGCCCCTACCACAGCATGGTGTCCTGTGCCAGCCCTGTGCCAGTGCTGCTGGAACAAAGGCAGGAAAATCAAAGCCAGGCTGTGGGGCAGCCCTGGGCTGCGGTGAGAGAATTAATGGGAGCAAAGGGTCCTTCATGCTGTGTGGGAGTGGGTTTGAAAAATGAAATTGGCTTGAAAAGACCCTGGGCTGAAGCTTTAGGGGGAGCTTTTCTCCCCTTTCTCCTTTATTATTAATTATCATCATTAATTAATTATTGTTATTAATTAATTATTGTTAATTTTCCAAACAGCTGGGACAATGTCGGGATGAGCAAAAACGCACGGTGCGAGGGGATGGATCAGAGGTGGGGATACACAGAGGGAATGTGTTCCAGCTGAAATCCCACAAACCCAGAGCCACAGTCCCATGTCCCTGTGGGCCACCTGGGCACCAGGCTGTCCCTGGGAGGGGACACACTCATCACCAGCAGCACCCAGACCCACTGGCAGAGCCAGAGGGTAGCTCTGCCCTGGGATCTGCCACGGCGTTGCCGGGGAAGGGCCGTGCCAGATGTTGTGCCTGATGCAGGCTGTTTCCGAGCAAACGCTTTAACGGCATCAAATCAAGCTGTCGACAGCAGGGAGGTTATGGCCTTCCCCCGGAGAGGGAGGTGGCTGTGGCTGATCCCAGGGGCCCTGCCCACTCACTGTCCCTGCCACGTCCCTGCTGGACGTGCTCTCCTGACCCTGAAGAAGTTTCCAGCACTGCCTCTGAGATGGGAATCGATACAGGGCTGTCGGTGCACAGACACCTGCCCTTGGCAAAGCCGTGCTGTGGCCAGGGCTCATGGTGTGGGTCCCTGGGAAGGGACAGGGCAGGGACTTGGGGCCACCATGCTGACCAGCACTGGCATGACTCTGTCCCTGGAACACAAGGACCAGCACTCACTGCTGGCTACAGCCACCACAGAGCATCCCATCCCCTTGGCCCCAAGAGAGTGTGGACAGCCCAGCACAGCCCCCGTGTCACTCATGGGGGACACACAAAGAGCTGCTGCACCTCCCTGATGTGCCAGGGCATGAGCCTGGGCCATGATGGTGCACAGGGTCATGCTGTCATGGTGCTGGGGGCTGATGCATGGCATAAGCTGATGCCAGGAGTGAGCCAGGGCACTGTGTGGCACTGCCAGGCCAGCACACACCGTGGCCAGCAGCCCTCCTGCTGCTCAGGAGGATTTGTGCTGCGTGGCTGGATTCTGTGTCATTTCCCCCCCCCCCCCATCACCCCTCCTTCCTTCCTCCCTTCCTTCCTTTCCTCCCTGCCTTCTCTCCTTTCCTCCCCCCCGCTCTTGCCTGGCAGGGACATGGCATGGCCGGATCCAGATCCTCTGAAGCAGCCCAGGACACCCCATGGCAGGACCCTCGGTAAGCACCAAGACCTTCAGCCCAAGGGGCAAAGGGCGTCCCCCATTTCCCTGCACGCTGGCCTTGCTTCCCAGCTGCTGCTCATCCCGCGGGGCCTGATCCAGCCCTGCTGCTGCTCCGGCTGCTCCCTCGCCTTCGCTGCTGTACCATCAACAAGGACTCAGCTACTAAAAATAGCAGCGCTCTCGCAGGGGGATGCTCTGCCATCAGAGCAGTGCTGGCACCACGGACACCCCGTTCCCCGCCCCAAACCCCTGGCACAAACCCCCTCCCAGCCTTCACCCCACGGCCAGGGTGCAGCCCCATATGGTGAGGTGGTGTCAGAGCTGGGAACGGAGGGATTGGACCCCCCTGGATCCCCCGGCAGCTCCCAGGGAGGGGAATAAGCGCCTATCGAGTAGCGTCAGCCCCGGATTTGTTTAATTGTGAGCTGGTGGAGTTTAAAGAAACCCTTTCTGGCTGGCTGCCACACCGCAAAGTGCTCCGGAGAATTTGATTATTAAGGGAGGAGAGAAAAGGGGAGGCTGCGGGGGGAGAGCCGGGGTGTGTGGGACAGACCAGGAAAAGGCATATTGCCTCAGGAGCTGGGAATGAGAGGAACTGGGGGGATGGAATACAGACAGTCCCCTCTCAGCGGTGCAGAGGGACCCCTGGGGCTGGTCCGGGGTAGGGGCAAACCCTCCACGCAGTTGTGGAGCTGCTGCTGTTCGTCCCTGCACCCCACAGACCCTGCTGCCAATGCACCCCCGCTGCCAATGCCCCCTTCTGTGAACCCCTTTAATGCACCCTCTCCCCAGTGCACCCCCTCAATGCACCCCTTTACTGCACTGCCTCCCAATAAACTCCTTTAAAGCACCCCAATAGTGGTCCCTCTCTCCAGCGCACCAATGCACTCCCATTAGCGCACCCTTGCCCCAACGCACCCCAATAATGTGCTCGCCCCGCAGTGAACCCCTTTAATACACCTCCCCAATCCCTCCATCACCAGCAGCATCTCCCAGCACGCCAGTGCTCCGTCCCAGTGAGGCGATCGTGGGGTTCTGGTACCCCAGGGCAGCCCCCGCGCCCCCCCAGCCCCGCGTCCCGCCCCATTTCGGCGCTCAGCCGACCGGAGCAGCTGTTCCCTGCACACTTCACTTGCCCGCAGATGATGATAAATGGAGCTGGGGCTGCGCCGCCCATTGCGTGGGGGTGGGCGGATGTGGGTAAGGAGGAGGAGGAGGAAGGATGGGGTCCCCATCTCCTGCAGCCCCCCCAGATCACGCTGCTCCTCCCATCCAGCTGCTGGGGAATTCCCTGGGCAGGTCCCCCCCTCCCCAAACCGCCCTCCCGGGGGTTGGAACCTGCCCAGGGAATTCCCACCGCAATGGGGTGCATCCCCATCCCCAGATCAGTGTCCCATTTAGGGGCCACAGTCCTTCACTGCTGCCCCCCCTCCCAGCTCTGCTCCTCCCCAGTGAGGAATTTTCCTTGGGAAAAAATTCACTGCCTGCGAACCGCACTCATGACTCAACGTTTCTGCTGGCCCCGGTTCCTCTGTCGCTTGCCAGGGGAAGCCCGTGGCCGCCCCAACCTCATCCCCTCACATGGAAATCCGGCTCAGCCGCCAGCTCCAGCCTCTCTCCACTTGGTTTTATTTCCTTTATTTTGGAAGGGGGGGGTTGGGTCCTTGATGTCAGGGATGGGAGATTTGCAGAGGGTTGGGCTGGGGAGGATGATGGGAGGTTCTGGAGTCAGAGCTAGCTACTGGGTTGTCTTTTTTCTTGGTGGTGGAAAATGTCAGTTGGTAAGGCAGGATTTGAAAAGGAAGGGAGGCAAAAAAGGGGAAATAAAAGGAAGAAAAAAGGGAAAAAGAAGAAAAAGGGGGTGGCAAGGAAAAAATAAGAAAAGGAAAATAAATTTTAAAAAGAAAAACACAGAGAATGAGAAAGAAGAATAAGAGAAAATGAGAAAGAAAAAAAGATAAAAGATAAAAAGATAAAAAGGGGAAAACAGGGTGGTGGGGGGGGAGGAAAGAAGGGGAAAAAAAAAAGGCTGAAGGCTCACAGCAAAACAGATGCTCAGCCTGAGCCTTTCTGGGCAAATTCCCTCTCCAGAGGAGAACCGTGTTCCACTGCAGAGCAGAATTCATGGCCGGATGTACCATGGAGTGAGGCTCCACATGATCCTGCTCCCAGCCAGCAGCTGGACATCGACCTTGGGGCTCTGAGGGGAGAGGAAAACCAACCCTGCAGGAGCTGGAATCAGCTGAGGTTAGGAGGGATCCAGCAATCTCCAAACCCAAATCCTGGTGCAGACCTGCCTGGAGCTGTCAGTACAACGGTGCAGGGCACCAATGGGCACAGCTGTGGCCATGGGGTTGTTGTCACCACCACGGTGACCTTCAGCCAATCCTCCAGCCTCACCCCAAGTGAGCAGCACGGGGCCAGTGTGAAGCAACAGCCTGGCTAGTTCTCCACACACTCATGTTTTTCTTCTGTACTCTTTTTCTGCCTGACAGGTTGGGATTCTTCTTCCTTCCTCCCTTCCCTCCTCCCTCCCCTTCTGCTCTTGGCCTGACTCACTTCAATTCCAATAATAATTAACCATTCCAATCATTGCTGTGACCGCTAATATCAGCCCTCCCTTCTTCTCCCACATCCTTTTTGTCCCCTGCCTCAGTTTCCCCTTGAAGCAGGACATCCCTGCAACGAAAGGTGGGCAGCAGATGCCATGCCCTTGGCACCCTCCTCTGCAATGCTGATGCCCCAAGGGGTTCACGCTGCTTCCAATGAAAATAAAACAAATAAAAGCTCTCCCAAGTACAGGAGAGGGAATGGATCCTCATCCCAGTCCTGGATCAGGTCTGCATCTCGTCAGCTGGTGGCTCATGGATGTGGTTGGATGCATAAGGCTGCACTCCCTGGGGAATGCAACAGGGATGGCTTGTGGTGCCAGGGGGCACCTGCTGACCTATCAGCCCAGCAAACCCACACCAAACTGGTGGCAGGACCTGGCAGGAGCTGAAAAATTCACTGGATTGGAACCAGGAGCACTCTCTAGCTGTGCCTCAGTTTCCCCACTGTAGAGGGGTCCAGGTTTGTGCTGGGGTCCAGTGTTGATGCTGGGAAGTGCCAGCCCAGGAGCATGGGAATGCAGCAGGCTCGTGTCCCAGCTCCAGGATCCCCGACCTCCTCCCCAGTGGAACTGGAACTGGAGACAGGACTGGAGACCCTGCAGGATGACAGGTGGCCATTACCCCCACTACATTCCCAGCTCTTCTGAATGTGCCACTGGATCCAGCCCCTCTGGCTTGTCCCTGGTCACAGCCAGTTTCTCTATCAGGAAAACTTCCAGCATATTCACGCTGCCACATGCAAAACCAGGAGGCCTCAGCATCCAGCAAATGACAGACCCTTGCACCATCCCATGCCTTCTCCCCATCCCAAACTCTCTCTCCCTGTCCAGGAGGAGATGGAGCTTTGTCCCAATGTCCCCACCACGTCAGGCACATGGGGACATTTGTGGCTGTGTTTTAGACGAGTGCTATTCAATTATAACCGGTGATCCCAGAGAGATCCCCAGTCCCTGCCTCATTGAGACCCCCTCACTGGGATTCATGGTTATGGGGGGCATTACCCTGTCCCCCTTTTGCCTTCCTGTGGCAACTCCTGCCTTCACTTTTGGAGCAGCCAATCTCATGACCCAGCAACTGCCAGCTCCCCACAGCAAAATCTGTGAGGTGCTCTCAGATAGGGGCACCCCACAGATGCCACGTTGCACATCTGCCCACAGACAGGTCCATGCAGCAGAGCCAATGCTGGCTGTGCTGCTGCAGGGCTCTGCCCTGAGCCATCCCCTGCCGGCAGCAGACAGCTCGGTAATGAAGCGTAATGCTCCGACACTCCCCTGAGTGACAGTGGCCAGCACCGCCTGTGTCCCCCGGCTCAGCACGGGCTCCTCTGCCTGCCAGCGAGGGAATGAGCATCCTCCTGCCACGAGCAGGGCTGGGGGCTGCACCGTGGTCACCTGCTAGGAGATGCTGAGCAAGAATCCCCTGGGGGAAAGGAAAAATAAGGACGAAACACTCTTGAAAAAAAGAAATCAAGTATAAAAAAATAAAAAAAAAATAAATATATATATAAAAGAAAAGAAGGTTGAAAATAACAAACTGAGGTTTGATGCTGTGTGGTAAATTATTTTGGTATTATGTATTCCCCAGTTTCAAATCCTGAAGACAAATACTGGGGCAGGTGAAGTGGGAAGCAGATTTCCAAAGGCCTTCTCCCGGCTCCAGGTTATTGACTCTGTCAATCACGGCTGTCCCCACCTTTGGCACCCTGCAAAATCGGTTCTTTTGTTCCTGCTGAAAAACTGAGGCGGGGGAAGAGGAGGGGAGAGGAATTTGGGGCAGGGAACTTCCAAAAGAGATGATTAAGGAGTTAATCTGCCTGAAATAGATAAGGAGCTTAGAGCTGCTGGTATTTGACTGTCCAAGTTTGGATTCAGCGTGTCTTAAACACTGGCTGGAATGTACTTAGATATGACCAAAGTACATGTCCCCCCGAGGAATTACCAGGTTGCCAATTAGATTTGCTTCCCAGATTCACTCAAACCTTCACAAGCTTCTTCAGAGCAGGAAAATTGCTGCCTGTCCCTGGGGAGATGCAGAGCAGCCGCTGCTGCCTGGCCCCGCAGCCAGCACAGCTCAGCATGGCACGACACGAGATCCCAGTGGGCAGCCCCAGGATTTGCAGGAAGGTGGCACAGCCAGGACAATGGCAAGGCAGAGATGCCTCTGCCAGGGTATGGAGGCACCAGGCATGGCCTGGTGGGTGATGCTGGGGGAATTTGGGTGGTTTTGGGTGCTTGGGATGCCAGTGAGAGCCTTGCCATAGTCATGGTGCTGGTGCACTGATGGGGCTCTCACCAGAGCAGGCTCAGCATTCCATGGGGTCGCAGAGCCATGGCTCTCTCCCTACCTCCAACCAGGCTCACAGTGCTGCCACGCAGCCAAATCCAGCCTAAAACACCCCAGCTCAACCTCCAGGCAGGGGACACAACACAGAACAGAGCCATGAGGGCACGTGTGGAATGCAAACAAACACCAAACCATGAACAAATCCCAGTAGTGAACAGCTGTGGGCACCTGGCACATCACAAATTCACCACAACCCAATGCTCAGAGCAGTGAGAGCCCCTGCCCAGGCCAGGATGACGGTCACCACTCAGGAGCCACAACAACACTGGGATGAAGTGGACGTAGAAAAGAAAACTCAACCCTTGCAAAAACCCTTCCCTATCCATTCATTTTAACCACTCCATTCCCATCCTTGCCATTTATGGTGCTTCATAACACTAGGTGAAAGTAATGAAATTTAGGGGGCTGCATGATCAACACAGAGGGAGGAACATGATGGGGGATCCTACCACCAGCTCCCACATGCAGGCACCAAGTTTCTTTCCAATCCTGGGCTGTATTTACTAAATCTGAGCTCAGTTTCTGTGCTGGCATCCCAATCCCATTGAGAAGTGTTGGGAGTGGCAGCCAGTCTCACCAGGCTGGTGTTGGCACAGTTGAAGTGGCGGCGGCACCGTGATGGAAAGTTGCTGGAACATCAGCTTTGGATGCTGAGTCCTGGTAACAGTTGCTATGTGAAACATTCAGAGGTGGAATTTACTGTCACAGTTAATAATAGATGAAGGTTTTAGAATTTTTGATGCTTTACATTTTAAGCTGTTTGATTTATAATGTTTCAGAAAAGGGTGGGGGGAGGCAGGAGCTGAACAGCAGCACGAAGTAAACAAAGCAAGTGGGGAGGTGGGCAAAAGGCTCCATCCATCCATCCATCCATCCATCCATCCATCCATCCATCCATCCATCCACCCACCCATCCATTCATCCCCCTGCCCATTCCAGAGATGTGCTAAGATCCCCCGTGGCCAACAATGGGATGGGGTCTCCCCACCAACCACCAACACCAGTGAGCACCCTGGTGGAAAACCACAGCACAACTGGGACAGAGCCCCTCAATTCCACATCACACTTCATTTTGGGTTTTTTTTTGCCTGTATCTCTTCTCCCCGTTTTCATTCTGGCGGGTTGCTGGGTTATTTACTTGCTGGCTCTCCTCTCTTGCAGGTGTATTTCAAGTAGCTCCGTAAATAGCAGCGCTTGGCGTGCCTGCGGCGGGGCGCGCGGGTCCTGCTGATTAGGAACATGCTGCCAAAAAAAAGAAGGGTCTCACCTCCCTGCCAAGCTGCCACCCTGCTTCCACAAAGAAGTGCCAATGTCCTGGCATGTGGGGATGCTCCAGCTGGATCCTGGGTGTGTGCTGTGTCCACTCCTTCCTGGAAAGGAGCAGTGAGCACAGGTGAAGAATCTCAGTGTCTGATTGTGTCCTTTGATGTCCTCAATGTCCCATTATGGGCACCAAAGCCCTGAGATAGCTTCAGCTCTAGCACATTCTTCCTGCTTCTTCCAAATGCTGGAGCATCCCAACGTTTCCAGTGTGTGTGTGTGGAGCATCCCAGTGCCAGGAGGATTTAATCCCAGTTCAGCAGGGCTTCAGATCATGACACAAGGAGCAGAAGGGGACTCCACACTTCCTCCACCAGTGCTGGGCCGCAGTGACATCTTGACAAAACTGGGGGGTGGGATGGAAGAGAGGGGGTTGCCCTCTACTCCCCCAAACACAGTGCAGAGAGAAGATATTTTGCAATGCTGTTGGGAGGACGTGGTGACTGAAGCCCCAACACCTGAAGACATTCCAGCCCTGACCAGCTCCCACCAAAGCCCTGAGTGCACACAGGGGCTACCAGACCACAGGAGGTGGCTGAGGGGCATCCCACACCACCAGCACCCTCAGGAGCCCGTTTCCCCCAGGATTGAAGACTCCCAGGGGTCCCAGGCTGAGCTGCCCCATGATGTCTCAATCAGGGCTGTGCACAGCTCCATTTACATACACACACCCCAGCTGGAGCCGAGTATAATTTCCTTATAAAGCGGCTTTGACACACGGGGTAGCTCGCCGTAATGAGGAGAGTTATTCCACAAAGACCCGTTACTAATGGGTTTGGGGCAGGCAGTGCCTGTGCATGCAGAGTCCTGCAGCCAAACCCAGCACCACAGCACACCCAGATCTCCCCACGGACACAGCATCCCCACTGGAATTACACCCACGGCTGAGCCACTGCTGCCAGCCTCTGGCTTGGTGGGATCTCACCCTGATCCCTGTAAGATCCTATGCCTCTGCCAGCTGCCTCTCTGCCTTGCATCAAAACCATCTTGGAGGTCCAAAAAGGCAACTGTGAGGCACATCTTGGCATGCAAACCATTCAACCCTTCCCAAAAAACAGCTCCAGGGAGGCAGACTGAAGTCAGCCCAGCACTGGAGTCCCCCAGTACACATGAGGTACCTGACACATCAAACCATCCGTGTCCCTGTCTGCACAGGCACCATCTCAGCCAAGGCACCTGCCTGGCACCAGCTCTGCCCTCAACCAGCCTGTCATTATCAGAACTAATGAAAAAACATATTAAAACCCGTGATTCCCTCAAGAGCAAGTCCCTTCCTGCAGAGCCCTGACAAATTCAAGGCACAGGTTCATCCCCACCACTCCCCCGGGTCCCCCGTTAGCGGCGGGTGCCTCGTTAGCTGGCCTTGAGCCAGAGCTTGGCTGCAGCCCCTTCGTGGCACTGAGCAGCTCTGCCCCAGACACCTCCTGCGACCAGAGGCGCGCTACGTCCCAGGGCACTGTCACAATATATTAAGATGCGGCGCTAAAAATAAGCAACAGCAAAAATAAGCAGGAGAATCGAGGTCCCTGCCTGCCCCTGCCGGCCCGGCACCGGCGGAGCTCCCGCTGCCGCACACGAGCTGGGGAAGCACGTCAGGAACGAGAGGATTTTGCTGGGTTGTATTAAAACGACGTGTTTCTCCCTTCCCTCCGCCCCCATCTCCAGCCTCTCTGAGGAGCGAGCCCCGCGGTGACACACAGGACTTGGTGACAAATCATCCCGGGGGTGGGCGGTTTCTCTGCATGCTGGTGGTTCCAGGAATGGCCACAGCTGGCGTGAGGCCCTGCCTGTGCCTCCAGGGCTGGAGCAGATCCTGGCCCACCCCACACAGCCCAGGATGGGGCTCTGTCCCCCATGGGGACACCCCAGGAGCCAGGGGTGCTGCTCCATGTGCCCAGCCATGGTGTGCCATCAAATGACAGATGGGTTTTGGCCAGCCCTGTGTTAGACACAACAGCCAGGCTGGCTCTCTGTGGCTATCCCCATTCCCAGAGCTCCCCAACATCTGCAAACACCTCCTTCTCCCTGCTCGCTGCTAGCCAGGCACATGAGCACTGCTGGGAGAATCCTCTACCCGAGAACGCATCTTGGAGCACCTGGGGAGAAGGCAAGAGCTTCCTCCCGCTGCCTACACCCCGTGGGGCACCATCCTGCATGCCGGGTTCCTGGGAGGCACGGGCAGGGACACAGCCCCTGCTGGTCTCCGGGAGGTGAGGGAGCAGCTCGGGGCGCGGGGAGCTCCGTGCGGCAGCCCAGGAGCGCGGCCGCCCTGCCTCGGCTGCGGCTGAACGAATGCGTGCACATACCTCTGCCCCGGCACGGCTGTTTGCTCTTCTCTTCCGCGGCTGTGATTGATTAAAGGATCAGGGACATCTGAGAATGGAGGCAGCAGCGGCAGCAGCAGAAGCAGCTCCCTTTGGACTTGGAGAGCTTCCTTGCCTGCTGCTTGCTGCTGCCGTTGCCTGTCAGGCAGCTTTTAATCAAGGTTTGCTTATATCTGCAAAGGCCTTTCCCAGAGGGATGAAGGGAGGAAAAGAGGGGGGGAGAGTATATTAACATGCCAGCCACCCTCCCTCTCCCTCTCCTTTGTTTATGGAGAGGGTCAGTGCTTGGAAACGGCTGGCGGGGACCGGGAAAGGCGCTTTGGGGGTGCTGGATTGTGGTGCAGCCCTTGGCATGTCCAGGTCTCATGGCATAGCCAGGGGTAGGAAGGGCATCATACCCAGCTGGGATGTGCTCAATAACTGCACCAGTGCGTGGAGGGAGCAGGACCTGAGGGCAAGGGCTTGGTGGCTTCCTCTGGGTGGCCATGGATGCCTGGCACGGCCCCACAGGCACAGCAGGGAGAGGATCAACCTGTATATCCCCAAATCGGGGTCTCAGCTCAGAGAGACCAACGCCAACCATATGCTGAGACCAGCACTGTCCATACACCAAGATCATTCAGGCAGAGAGAGCCCAGGCCCCTCCATCCCACCCCCGGCCTCATGGAAGGTCAGTCTCCATCACTGGGACTGCAGTCGGGATGGCCACACTACAACACCCCATCTCCCTTCTGCAGGGTGGGCTCTGGCAATGAAACCAAGGCTCAGAGGCACAGACACCAGCCCCACACCTGCTCCAGGGCTGGGTTTGCCCCACGGCACTGGGATTTCCGCACTGCACAGGCTGGAAGCACCCCATTAACACCCACTACTCCACCATCACCCACCACAGCCACCACCAGAGCCGTGCACATCCCTACAAGCCATGTGGGAGGACAGGTGACCCCCAGCCCCGTGTCCCCTCATCAAGCACTGTCTCTGCCTCCACTGCCATTCCCGCACATCACTTTGGCTCTCCACGTTGTCTTATTGCTCAGCTAATGACCTGCTAAAAGTATTATGTGAAAAACCGTGCTCTTAGCCAGCCATTAGACTGGTTAGGACCAGCGGGTCATGCTTTATTGCTTTAATAACGGAGTTTATGAAAGGTCGTCTCATAACTGATAACATGCATAATTTTTGTAACTTAATTAATGCTGCTAATATACTGGAGTCTCCATCAGCTGCTGGTGCAACTGATGCGGAGTTTGCATCCTGAGTGGGGCTGGGAAAAGTATCCCAGGCCAGGCTCTGCCCACTGTCCTTGCCAAACAGCACCCACAGCTCAGATCCACACCAAAACCTCACCACGCCACTTCTCCACACTGGAGTATCCCCTTCAGAAATGCTCCAGCAGAGACAGGGAGTGCTGTGAGTGGGCAGAGGGAAATGGGAATAGATCCAACCCCATAAGCCTGAAGGGAAGGGATTTCTTTGCTTTCATTCTGCCCAGCCCATGAAGAAGACAAGGCATATGTGAGACCTGAAGTCAGGGAGAGTTTTACCTGTGGAAGAACCAGAAACCTCAGAGGGATGGGAGCTGCTCCAGCAATCCCTTACACCTCTGCCTGAAGTTACAACTGAGCAAAGGAGTTTTGCCTCGATTGGGGTTTTGTTGCTGTGCCACAAGAGGGTTCCCATGGGAACCCCCAAACAGACCCTGCTCCTCTGGTGATGCTAAGGGCAGCCAGGTTGGCACAGGGCAAGATCCTGCTGAAACTGCTGCCTTTCTTCCCAGCACTGCTTTTTAAGGACAACCTCCTTGACAACAATTTTGATGGTATTTTTTGAGAATTTCTTTTAAGAACACCCTCCTGTGAGGGTGGTGAGGCCTTGGCACATGTGCCCAGAGAAGCTGTGAATCCCTGGAAGCGTCAAAAACCAGGCTGGACAAGGCTTGGACACAACCTGGTCTAGTGGAACATGTCCCTGCCCATGGCAGGGAGTGGAAGTGGATGCTCTTTAAGTCCCTTCCAACCCAAACCATTCTATGATTCTGCCACAAGTAGACTTTTTTCTCATTAAAAAAGAAAAAACACAAAAGCAAACAACTTCTCCCCACTACCCGAGCGCACACCTGGGGGACTGAGCATCCACTGGGGAAGCTGGGAATCAGACACATTTTCCAGGCAGAAAAAACAAGCCCTTCCCTTGCAAAAAAATAAAAAAAAACAACATGTAAATAGGAGCCCAGGTGCATGCGGTGTGCGAGTCCCTGATATGCTGCCACCAGCAAATCTGGTGAGCTGTGAATCCGCGGCACCGCGCATCCAACGCTGCAAATCCGAGCTGCTCCAGTCGCCTGCTTAGTTTTGCAAATTCTTTCCTGCTGGCTGAGAAAAGCCAATATGTCTGCTGCTCCCGCTCCAGCGCAATAATTGTTCAGCGCTGGTTATCATCCTGCCAGAAAGGCACGAGCTACCGCTGGGGCACTCTGCTTGCTGTAAATGCAGCGAGATGATTTCCTAGCAAATGCAAGTTTTCCAAGGAAGTGGGTGGAATCTGCTTGTCTCTGATTAGACAGCTTGGGTTTTTGTTTTCCTGGTGCTTTAGAGAGAGAGAGAGAGAGAAGGGGAGAGAGAGAGAGAAAAAATAAAAAAGGCATAAAATATGTGGCTTCGCATCCCCTCTGCCCTGAATCGCAGGCTCGCATGCATCCAGGCGATGGTCCCCTTGGGACTCGCAGCTTTGCCCACACTCTGAGCAATGATCCCGTGGAATGAGGCTATGATCTTTCATCAATCATTGCCGAGCGCTTCTCCCTCCCGCGCCCGCTCCCCGGGCGAGCGCACAGCCCCACAGCTCTGCTTCCCCTTCGTGCCTCCAAAAATCAAGGGGTGCAGGCTTGGTCCCCCAAGTGCTGGGGGGGTCAGGACTCTGCCTGGGGACAAAAGGAACAGGGCAGCCCCTTTTTCACCTTCCTAGCTCAGTAAAATCAAGGGATGCTTGGAGGGGATGCAGGATAACGGAGAGGATTGCAGGACCAGAGGGTAAATCCCGAATTCTGGCGCAGCAGTCAGAATAACCAGGATGCTGCAAGGGAGGTGGGATCAGGACAAGCCCTGAGGCTGTGGAGAGACAGGTCTGCCTCCCCGCCCTTGCCAGGGGAGGAAAAATGACTTGAAATTAAGATTTCCTGATGTTTGGGGGCTTGGAGACCTTGACACCCCCTGCGTCCATCTGGCTCTTCCCCTCTTGTGGCAGCTCGCTCCTGCGTTCCTGTCTATCTGTGAATACCAATTATGGTTTAGGAGAATGTATATCTGAGATGTGCAAATACAAAAGGCAGGAAATAAAAGTCATCTCTTACTGAAGAGGAGAGGTAACCATGACTACCTGGGACCTCATTTAAAACTGTGCCGGCCGCAGGCTAAAAGGCAACGCTTCCTATTGTTACACACGTTTACGGAAAGCTTTGAAAAACCCGTTTTCCCCCCCAAAACCAGCTGGGAAGTAAGAATGAAAACGAGAATTAGAGGTGGGGGGGTGTGGTGAGGAGAATTCAGGAGATATTTATTGGTGTTTGTGGGCTGGTTTTGCATGCCACCTGCACCAAGACAGCCGGTGAGCTGAAACTTCAAATGAGCAACTCGGAAGGAGACGGAGCGCCAGCGGCTGCGGCATCGTGGCTCCGGCGCCACGTGGCAGCCGAACGGGAGCACGGGCAGAGCAGCAGCTCCAGCACTCAAAGGGGGATGCACCCCTGGAGTAAAGTGGGTGTGAGTGAGCCTGTGAGGCTCTCCATGCTGCAAACACCTCCAGGATGTGCTCAGGGTTTGCACGGAGCTGGGAGGAGTTGGTGGCTATTGGTGCTGGTACCCAGAGATGCTTTGCCCACTGTCAGAGCCTGTGGTTGGCTGGATTTTGGGAGTGCCCTGGGCTTGCTGAGATCTCATGTTTGCAATCCAGATCCTGCAGACTGTGGGAGGGGATGGCGAGAGAAGACTGGAAATTGCTGGCTGCACAGCTGAACCTTTCACCCGTCACATCTGCAGGGCCAGCACAGACCAGGGGACACCGGCTCATTGTCCTCAGCAAAGACAACACATATGAAACCACAACCTGTCCCAGCCACATCAAAGACCAGGAAAGCTGTCTGCCAGCCACCAGCCTCGTCAGGACCTCACATCACTCTCCAGCTCGCAGTTACAAGGCCAATGACCAAGCAATTAAAACTGATTTTTGGTTCAAAGGCCTTCCTGCCTGGCACACTCAGACAGCAGGAACCACCTCAAAACCAGATGCTGCTTTATCAGGGATGTGTGCTGGCACCAAGAGGCATCACTGAGGATGCAGACAAACGTGGTGTTCACCTTCACCCCTGTCATTCCTGGGCACTTGCCACAAGCTCCCACCAGCAAAGCTGTCCCCTGCCCCTCTGCCTGCACTCCGGACCCACACCTGGGACCACACAACGGGGCTGCAGGCAGGAGCCCGAGCCAGGAATTATGGTCTGTACAAAAGACAATGACAGTGAATCTTGTTACTGGCTTTTCAGCAAACGTAATTCCTTTTTATTAGAAAATTAAAGGGTATGAAAAGCTTTCCAAGGCTGAAGAGCTGAAATGTGCTTTCATAAAATATGCGGCGTCTGATAAAACGGATTTGCTTGTCTGCCTGCCCTGGCCCCCTCCCCCTCCTGGCTATTATTCCTGCTGGCAAGGTGATGACTTTTGCCAAAAGACTGATTCCGATGTGACCAGTAGAGATTCCTGGGATCACTGCACCCCAGCATCCCAGTCATGCCACCATGAGGCACCCTACAGCCTGCAGCTGTTTGAGGTTGGTTTGGGTTGGGTTTTTTTAGCTGAATAACTCTGAGGAGCACAGTTATTCACCCCTGCAGGATTGCAGGTGAAGGCTGACAACCCAAACCATTACCCCAAATGCAGCCATGACACTGACAGGAGAAGGTGAAGCCAGGCAATGGCAGACAGGAAGCAATGGATTCCCCCAGACATGACACCAACAGGAACTATTAAACTTCCTGGGAAGTTCCCTCCTGAGAAGAAAGTTGTGTGCCCTCCTGTGCCCCAGCACCGAGCTGCATGTGAGAGGTGCCAAGAGCCTGCGAGCTGGTATCAAACAGCAGGCAGCTAAGGCAACACAAGGAACCTTCTTCCCTTTAATTGTTCTCTGTCTCTCATCTTTCTGATGGTCCGAGTCAACCTCCCATGTTTGTGAGGTTAAAGATTCTTGCTATCTCCCACTTGGGGCTGTGGGGCTGGCACAGACCAAGACCACAGCACCACAGAGTGATGCTGGCAGACAGTGCTGCCTCTTCCACCCTTTGTGGGCAGAATGCCCCTTGCCAGCCGTCCACAAGGACCCCAACCTTGGGGCTCACCTCAGCCCTCCAGGTTTTGTATTCCCATTCCATTACCAGGTCGGTTTTGCCTCTGCAAGTCCCTGGGGATGCATGGCAATGGGATGCATCCATCCTCACACAGAGAACCCCACAGGGATGGTAACAAAGGGACCTTGCTGTGGCCACTGTGTGCACAGGGCTGGCACCCTCTGATGCTTTGTCACCCTTGGCATGGCAGAAACAACATCCCCTGAGTGCCATCAGGGAGCTGACACCTCGGCTGGGAGAGGACCTGGCAGCCTTGGCCACTGTGACCAAATGACTCCAGCACTGGTGATGTGACACAGGGGCAGAAGGCAAGGAGACAGCAGCCTCTCTGGCATGCACCCACTGCAGTGTGCAGGACAAGCCACTGGACATGGAGTCACTGGGCTGGTGGGGACAAGGACAGGCAGATGCAGCTGTGTTTCTGCCACCATTCTGGGTGCCAGCACCACTGCCATGGGGAGACACAACTCCAGCAGCAACACCATGTCCCCACATGCCCCCTCAGCTCTCTGGCAAGCAAATGTGCCATGACCCAGCTACAGCATCTCCTTCCCACCCCTCCCACCCCAGCAGTGGGTTCCCCGTGCCACTGTGGGCTCCAGGTGCCACTGGCAGTGCTGCCCAGCCAGCTATTACCACAGGAAAAGCTGTAACACTACAGCAAACCTCCCTGCTCAGCCCTGCTACAAATCAGGGTCAGGCGGCAGCGCTGTTAGACAGAGCCTGCTGGTACGTGCTCCTGCTCCTAATGTCCTGCTGCCACACACTTAATGGGGACGCACAGGAGAGCGATGAGATGAGGCAGAGGCTCAGCCCCGCTGCCCGTCTGGGGGCTCCTGTCCTCAGAGCCAGCTCCCTGCCACCGGCAGAGGTGAGGGTTAGCACCAGGGATGCACAGCCAGGGATGTTTTCTTCCCCCGAGGCAGCTCTGGCTTTACCTTTAACATCTGCAAATGTGGTTAAAAGTTTTGCTGAACCTATTTTTAGAGCCTCTCACCACATGCGATTTCTCCATCGCGAGACAGGAAACGCTGATGAGGTTGTTCGCCACGGAGCTGCTTTCTCCTCCCTGGATGAATGGCCTCCCAGCTCCTCTGGCCTGTGCAGTGCTGCCATGGCCACTGGTGGCCCTGGTCCCCACCTCCCAGGGTGTCCCACAGTGACAGACCCAAGGGCTGAGGGTGGCAAACAGCTGGAGGGTGCTGGCCCTGCACCTGCTAGGTGATTACACCAAGATCCCCACTCATAATCCCTAGACAGTGGAGGGACAAATGTATCCCAACACCACTCAGGGACTTGAAGGCAAAACTGACCCTGGCAATGAAAATACAATATCCTGAGGGTGAAATCAGGCCCCAGCATTAAGCACCTTGTCCACCATCTTGCCCTGTGCCTCAGTTTCCTCAAAGGAACAGTATTTGCTTGGCTGGAGCAGCACTAAGGGCCATGACCAGGGGATGCATCAGCACTGGGCATGGGCACTGCCAGCACCAGACCCTGGCAGGGATGTCCACTACTCTGCCTCACACCCACTGCCCCGAGCACGGACAGCTCAGTGTGTCCCCACCATCACCTTTAACACAAGATGCTCTGGAGCCCAGGCAGAGCTGGCTGCCCCATCAGGCTCAGCCCTTCCTCGTGCCCGGATCGGCAGCGCGCAAGCGCGGCTGCGGCCGGGCGGCGCGGGTACCTGCTGTTTGAATGTCAACACCTCATTTATACATCTTGATTGGCTCTCATCAGCCATGCTGCGCTACACCTGATTGCTCCGAGCCCATGCGGGGTGCCAGGCTGCAGCGCCTAATTCCAGTTAATTGGCCCTTCATCCCAAGCAAAACAGAAATATGGGAATAAAGAAACAACAACGCGTCCTCCCCCGCTAAAAAAAAAAAAAAATTAAAATCTTGGCGTTCTAGGGGTTGGTTTTATTTCACTACAGTGAGCAGGCCGTGCTGTGGGCTATGGGAATTCCTTCCCTGGAGTGCTGGACTCTGTGTGAGCTGGGAGATGCTTTGCCACCCCACAGGCTCAGCTCACTCCTGCTCCCCTCATCCCACAATGAGCCCTGCGTTGGTGTCACGCTCGCCTGTGCTCCTGCTCCCTCCCGCTCTCGCGAAGCACTGAGGCTGAAATTTCAATTAAGAAGGAGAAATAATTACCCGCCGCTCCACATTTCCTCTAAAATGGTAGCCAATGCCGGCAAGCCGAGTCACCGCCTCCTGCCACGTCCTGGCGCTCACCGGCGGGCTGGCATTCGGCTGACATTTCCAGGATAATGCCGGCCCAGCTGCCGCACGCTGGTGGCTGCTCCCACCGCCGTGCCGGGAGGATGCTTGGAAGAGGATGCTCTCCTCCTCGGTGGGACTGGGGCTGCTGAGAGCCCCTGCTGCCCTGGCTCAGCCTTTGAAGCCTCTGCCCGCTCCCAGCCGTGCCCTGGGCTGGGATGCTGGTCCCCTGCTCTCCACCTGGCAGAAGTGATCCGTGGTAATGACTTGGCTCATCTTCCAACCACACGTCACGGGGAACCACCGTGCTGCTGTCCCCAGCACAGGGATAGGGAACATGGGGATGTTCCCCTCACTCCAAGGAAGATGCTGAAGTGCTGGAGGGTGTCCAAAAAAAGGCAACGGAGCTGGGGAAGGATCTGGAGCACAAGAAGTGGATGAGGGAGCTGAGGGTTCAGCCTGGAGAAAAGGAGGATCAGGAGAAAACTTCTTACTCTCCATAACTCCCTGGTGCAGCCAGGTGGGGATCGGGCTCTGCTCCAGGTAACACGCAATAGAACAAGGGGAAATGGACTCAAGTTGAGCCAGGGGCAGTTGAAGTTGGATATTAGGAAAAATGTCTTCACCAAAAGGGTAGTCAGGTATCAGAACAGACTGCCCAGGATATTGGTGGAGTGTTCATCCATCCTGGAAGTGTTCAAAAAATGTGTGGATGTGGCACCTGGGGACATGGTTTAGTGGTGGCCTTGGCAGTGTTGGGTTTATGGTTGGACTTGACGGTCTTAGAGGGGTTTCCCAACCTTAATGATTCTGTGATTCAATGATTCTATCTAGAAGGGCAGGAACAGGAGGATGGGCAGCACTGGGGCAGGCAGCAGCCTTGGCTGCACCTCTGGTGTGTGGAAAGGGCATTGGGAAAGGGCAAATGGACCCGGTTTCAGGACATGTCCCCAGCCTGGGGACACCAGTGGTGTGGCCATGTCAGCCTCCCCCATGGCACTACTCCAGGCAGATGTCCCAGCCCAGCGCTCACCAGGGCACCTCACACCTGCCCAAAGCTCCAGAAATCACACTTCTTGCACCCTTTTATTTTAGCACAGCCAGAGAGAAGAGGAACAAGCTCCACTGGGATTGGAAAGAGCACAAACCCAAATCAGAGAATGATCTGGCACCTCACAAGTGCTCCTGCAGCTTTCCCTGTCATGGCTACAGCTCATGCCCTGTTGGGGTGACACAACCCTGTCACAGTGACACTACCCCACTGCAGATCCCCACAGTCCTGCCTCAGAGAGTTGTGAGAAATGCAAAATCTGGAAGAAGGTGGAAGATGGGACACTGACCTAGGCACAAAAGGCTTCTCAATCCATGGAGGATGGATAAGAATAAGGGAAGAATGAATAAAGATCCATGTTGCAGCAGAACAAGCTGGGGTGGAAGATGTTCCCAAAACCAGACCCTCTGCCATCAATATGGATGGTGTCTTATTTTCCCTGGATGTTTTCCCATTCCTCTTCCAATAATCCAGAGCTGGGGGGGCCACTGCAAAGCCTGCAAGTCCCATGACACCAGTGGCAGGAGATGCAGGAGCCCAGGGCAGCGATCACAAGAATGGGGAAAGCAGCAACCTCAGGTTGCAGATTAGCTTCATTTTACAGCCAGGGAGGCAGAAACCTCCCAGTGGTTCAACATCTTGCTGGAGACCACACAGGGAGCCTGGGGAAAGCCAGGGAGAGGTCGCAGGTCTCTGCGGGGTGAGAGCATCCTCTCTCTGGGGAGGGAGGGAGGGAGGGAGCCCAGAGCCTGCAGGATCTCACAGCACCCCAAAACTCACCCGGGGCCACACGCTGCACCCCTTCCCCCTCTGACCCCAAACGGTGGGGCTGCAGCAACTAGTTTGGCAAAGAGAGAGAGGCTCTTTACCCAAGTTTAAATGCACTTCCCTTGACTCGGTTCCCAGTTCAGCGCAGAGGAGACCCAGCTTGGCCGGCAGCCACGGCTGAGCTCTGCACGTCCCCGCCGAGAGACACATTCCTCAGCACTGCAGCTAAGTGCAGCACAGCCTTTGAGGCCTTCACCCCTCCTTCAATGATAATTTATGCCCTCTGACCCAACTCCCCCTTTTAAATCAGGCTGATCAATAGAGAAATCAGACAATCCTTTTAAGAAACTATCTCATCTGATCCTGCCAGCTAATGATCTCTGCTCTCCTTACAGCTGTTTGCAGATCTGTAGCCTAGGCTGCTGGGGGGGAAGCAGGAGGAAAAAAAAGCCACTGGGCCAAATTCCTCCTTCCTCAGTCCAAGCAGGAGTAACAACAATCCTGATGACTTGTATGGAAGCAAAACAGGAGATGCCAACTCCTGTTTTTAGGAAAATAAGTCAAGCATCATGCTGCAGGGAAGCACTAGCTCCCAAAACTTGATCCCTCATTCATCTCACCACTCTTCCCCCATCCTGGGAGCCCTGACAAGACACCCTCACTCTTCTTACAGGCTCTAGCTTCCAGGCTTTCCAATGCCTCCCCTCCAAAGAAAACCCAGGAACACAAAGCAACAACCCCAAATTCGGTTCCTGGCTGAGCCATGGTCACCCACACCCTGTTCCATGCACAGCAGGGCTTCAAGGGGATGCTGTGAGCACTGGGATCTCCATCACTTGGCTGGAAAACCCTCACCCCTCACAGGGATCCTCACTTTACCAGAGCAGTAAAAGCTCAAGGATGCAGCTGCCTCTTGGCCATGGAGGAGCTAAACCAAATCAATGAAAGAGGGAGTAATGTCCAGCACAGCACTGGGAGCAGTGTGGCAACATCCATGGAACAGCCTCCAGAAGGGCTTTATTGATGGCAGCTGCATTTCTATTCAACTGGCAAAGGAACAGGGTTAACCAGCAAAGAGAGAAGCATCAGAGAACCCTTTAAGTCTTCAAAGTAAATCAGCTCCTGGAACAAACACGCTCAGTAGCCAAATGTCCCCTTCTCCTTTGTGTGCACAGAGATATTGACATTTATTATGATGCCCAAACCACCCAGAGGAAGGATGCTTTCCTTGCATCCAAGGGCCATTTCTCACCCTGGCACATTCACAGGGACTTCTCCCATGCCAAGGCAGCCCCCAGCACTCCCTACTTTAAACCACCCAGGAGGCAGGATGGGACCATGTCCCAGGGATACTCAGCACCTTCCCATGCCCACCAGCAGCCAGGAACCAGACTCCAAGCCCGGGACACCTCCAAGGTCCCCCCACCACGTCCCCTCCCACCCAGCCCTTGCTCTGAAGCCCAAGAACAGATGCACAAGCCAAGGGGTCTGAAGGGCTGCAGCAGCACAGCACGGTGCAGGTCCTGCCACAGCAGTCACAGTGAATTACAAGGTATTAGAGCCCCGTGCTGCCGTGTCTCTGTGCAGCAGCAGTCACGGTGAAGGACATGCTATGATAGGACTAGAGCCTCCTCTGGAGAATCCAGTCACTGGCCTGGTGGAAGGCAGAGGTATGAGAGGCCAGCCCTGTTCTATAGATCATGTAGCGACAGGCATGTGAAGGACACGCTATTACAGGAGGAGGAGAGCTGAGAGCCGTGGGGTTTGGGGAGGGGGGCGGCTGTGCCTCGCTGGATCACTGAGTGCCCACGCTTTGCGAGCCAGCAGCCGTGAACGTTTTTAATTATGCTTTCCTACTTTATCGAGCATCTCATTTTCATTTACACGCCAGCCATCTCCACCTGAGAACGTGGCCACTGCTGCTCCTTCCCAGCACTGCTCCCATATTCCCTCACGCATCAGCTGGAGGGACCCAGAGGAGCTGGAGCTTCATCCTCAGCACAGGAGACTCATTTGGTGACCGACCTGCCCTGCAGCTCCCCTTTGCTCCCCACACAATGCCAAGGACCATAAAGGAGCCGGGCAGAGCCTCCCTGATGCTCAGTGTCCCTCCCTGTTGGAGCAGCCAATTTTAGTGGCTGCCATAAATGCAGCAGGAGCAGTGTCCTCTGGTGAGGCATCGAGCAGTGACTAAGAGCGGAGATGACAATAAAGCAGAGGAAGCAAGGTCTGACTGCAAAGCAGCAAACCACCCCTCCCGAATTCTGCTCAGAGGCACTGACTGATGATGCCCCCCCAAACCAGAGTCTGAGCACAGTGAAAGAGTGCTGGGCTCTCTGGGGCTCAGGCTGAGCCTTGGCACAGGCTCAGTTTGGGTGGAAATCCCATAAAGAGGAGGGGAGAAAGGCTTCCCCTATCAGGACACTGGGATGGAGTTCAAGCCTCTAAGCAAAGCACACAGGGAGACTTGTGTACAGCCCCTACAGATAAATCTACCCCCTTAAAGCATTCTCAGTGGTAAATGCAGTAGAGACTGTGCAGGACTTGACAGCTCGAGGTGTATTTATGGTGCTTTGGCACAAGGGATACAACCAGTTGGGATTTTTGCTCGGCTCTACCACTTGGGCATAGCACAGCCACAACAAACCCATTTGAATACCTCTTGTTTCAACCAAGGCAGAGATCCAGCCTATTCCCTGCGGAGCAAGCGCCAGACCTGGGGCCAAATTAATCTCCGATGGATCTCCATCAACTCCATGGAGTTACAACTACAATTTGGACCATGCCTGACACGTAAATCTGCTCATTTTTCTTCCAAATCGTCCAAATACCGCAGCATTTGTTAGCACAGGAGAGGGGACGCATCCTCCGGGAGAGATCTCTTTGGATACCGCGCCAGCCCTTTCTTTTTTTTTATTTCCTTTGCTGCCTGGGATAAAAGGCAAGCGAGACAGACCGTGGTACGTGTCTGAGCTGTTTGGGAAAGAAATAGGAATCTCCTCCTGCCATTCCCAGTCTTTTGATAGGCAGGTGGGATGCGAGCAGGAATAACTCAATCAAGACAGAGCAATTTTTAATTAATTTGTGGATCCCTTCACCGGCTGATTGCCTTGGAGACAAAAGGGAAGCCTCTCCTTTAACACTTGTGTGTGCCTGGTACTCTGAGCCTCCCCTTTTCACCGGCACATCTTTGGTCTTGAAAGCTGCACAAAAGGAAGAATTCCTTGATCTTTTGCCTCAGCTTTTGCTAAGACAGAGACACACATGAGGGGGAGCTGGGTTGGGGGGTTTTTTGGGTTTCTTTTATATTTTTGGGGGATTATTAAAGCCCAAAATGCACATAGAGAGAGGTGGGGGAAGGGGAAAAAAAAAAAAAAAAAGAAGGAAAGGGGAATAAAAACCCTCAAAGCTAAGAAAGGAGAGCGTTTTCCGTCAACACCTTCTGCCCAGCCCGCTCCATCCCCAAGGGGAGGGAGTTGAAAGGTTCAAGCTACATCAAGTGGTGAGTAATGCAGCGGGAGGCTCCTGCTCGGGGCTGGGCTCTCGCCCTCTGCCATCCTCCCTGCCCCATGCCCGGTGCTGGCAGGGCAGAGCCCCGCTCTCACCCTCCCCTTCTCCCCCCACCAGCGACCGTGGGGATGCGGGAACTTCCAAGGCAGTGAGTGACACCACAATTATCGATTGCCGGCTGCAAAGGCTTGCTCTCGCCTCCCCCCCTCTTCTCACTTGTTTTCTTCTGTGCAGCAGTGCCAGCCTTCAGAGACTGCTGCTGTAAAAGGCTCGGATTGACGGGGTGTCAAGATATCTGCTGCCCCTGGCTTTTAACGTTCCCTTGCAGGGGGGAGCGGGAAGAGCCCCTGCATCGGTGAGGGGAGCTTGGATAGCTCCAAAAGAAAGGGAGGAATGAAAAGCCTCCCTCTCTCCTCTGTCGAGGAGATGCTCTTGAACCACAAGCAGCTTTTTCAGCCTCAGCTTGGCTGCGTGCAGCTCGGAAATCTCAAGATGCTGGGAAGGAGGAGAGGCGATGTGCCAGCCTCTCCAGTGCCGGCGTCCTGCCCAAAATCAAGGCACCCGAGAAACCCACCACGCTCCCCAGCAGGTCTCTGTGGGGTGACACATGCACCTGACCACCCAGCAGGTTTGGCAGTGGCCATTTTAGAGGTGGGGAAGGCAAGAAATATTCAGGCCAGATGAGGTCACCCAGAAGAGGTTGCAAAAGGACTGGGACACCCCAGCTTCGGCAAATCCTCTGCTGTTCAACACTGATGGCACAAGGGGTGCCAGATCAGAGGGTTTTCCTAGCACAGACTGGCAAAGCAGGAACTGCAGGTGATCCCTGGATCCCCCACCAAAGGCTGCCATGTCACCCTGCCCAATGGCCCTGGGATGGTCCTGTGCCAGCCCTGTCCCCATCTCAGCTGGCCACCCACAGCAAGCACCATCCCTGCCACAAAATGGGGACAGTCACCTCCTTGTGGAGGTGTTTGCCTGCAAAGCCTGGTGGCACCTTGGGACCACGGTTACGTGCTGGAGCCAGAGGCCTGAAATTAAAGCTGGCTCCACGACTGTCGGTGTCGACACCAGGTGATGGGAGGAGAGGGATCGATGATGGAGAGTCTGTCGCTCCTGATGCATCGCTGTCAGGGTCAATACACAATTCCCGGGGAGATCAGATGTCCAGGTTAACTGCTTTGCCTCCCTGCTAAGCCGATGGGCTGGCAGAGCCCCATCCTGCTCACACATCCTCTTCCCCAGCCACATTCACCCCACAGCCACCAAACGCCACTGACAGCAGCCCTGGGGCTTGTGGCTCTTGTTTTCATCCATGCAGAGCTCAAGTGTAGTTCAAATGGGTGCCCAAGGCTGGGAAAGGGACACAGAGACAACAAGGACCTGCCCCCCAGGAGCTTTCGGCTGCATCAAACCAGCCCACTGCCATGGGCAGCATCACCACGGGATCTTGTGGGGACACAGGGCAGGGAGACAGTCACCACATCCCCTGGCCACCCAAGGGGGGCTGGGAGAGAAAATGGGGGTGCTGAGACCTCTGCAGGAGGCAGCCCCATCTGCCAGTCTGTCTGTGCACCCCCAAATTCCTGTGCAACAGAAAAGGCAGAAGAGGAGGGAAACTTGCACAGCACAGGTCCTACAGGCTCAGTGCTGTCCTGCTCCTCACCCTGGGTGGGCAGAGCACCCACATGGCTTTGGCACAACACCTGTCCCCTCCAGGTGACACCACAGACCCCCAGTGGGACAGGAGAGCTGTGACAGCAGGGCTGCACTGTGCTCTCTGCACCAAGCAGGCTTGTGGTACTCCATGGCACCCCAAACTCATTGCAGTGAGCAGAGGCAGGAGGCAGAAGCCCTGCTTTGCTCCCATTCCCATGTGCCACGCTGGGCAGCATCCATCCCAGCGGGTCCTGTGAGGACGAGAGCCACCCGCAGCCAGGCTGCAGCATCTCACCCCGACAGCTCCCGAGGGGCTTCAGCTGCTCATCTCCTCCTCCAGCACAGCACAACCTACCCGGGGGAGCCTGCTGTGACCCACTGAGCAGGGGACCAGGGGTCCTACCTGCCATCAGCCCATGGAGCCAGCCTGGGGGGGACACAGCATCACACCCAGCACAGCCCGACCAGCACCAGCCCCCAACAAAAATCCCAAGAAAACAGAGCGCGGCATGAATAACAAAAGCAGCGATCAGTAAAGACTCTCCCAAGAGGCTGCAAGTTCTTCAATTAGAGCTCGCATTATAGGAATGAGAAACTCCACACTGTCTTCCGTACGGATAACACTTTTTCCCCCCTCTCTTTTAAAGAATAAAGGGAGGGAGGGAGAGGAAGGGCTGCATCTCTAATGCAACAGACAGGTCTGCTGAGATTCACTTTGGCTCTTATTTTGACTTTCATCTAAAAGAGCTGCCCTGGGAATCCATTAAGTCCAATTTAAATCGGCTCTCCGCCCTCACGGCTTCTCCCCGCCTTCGTGGTCCCCCCCCAGCTCCCTTCTGCCCCCTCCTCAGAAGCAAACAAACACAAAAGCAGGGCCAGGCAGGGCAGGCAGCGAAGGGCAGGCAGCGAAGGGCAGCACCGGGTTTCGAGCCCTTCCCTGGGGGATTACAGCCTTCCCCAGGGCACTCGCTCCATCTTTATTTCCGCCCAAATAAACACAATCCGGCCACGTTTGGATATCCCCCACCTCGGCGGTGCTTTTCGGGGGGGCCGGTGGGGTTTCGAGACCTGCTTCTACTCCCCATACATCTCCCCCCTGCACACACAGGCATATTTCATATTTCCTCCTGTTTTTATTCTTTTTGAGGACAATTAGCTCCATTAACGCCGCAACCGGCAAAGTTGGACGGGATATAATCACCTACTTCAGGTTTGTTGTTTTCTGGGGGTTTTTTCCTGGTTTGTTTTTGGTTTTGATTTTTTCCCCCAGTGAGCTTCCCCACCCCAAGATCATTCCTCTGCCTTTGGGAATCGCCCCCCCTCGCAGCCAGGCGAGGGACGGACCCCTCTCCTTTCATCTCACCACACTCATTCAAGCTCTGCTTCTGTCGTATAAGCAGTTTTCCAGCTCTTCCCCCCCCGCCCCGTAACACACCCGCTCTGCATTGCATCCTATTCATATGTTTTCAATCATCGCCGTTTCGTTATTTAAAACAAAAGCACACGGTTCCCCCACCCCCGGGCAGCGCTCCGAGCCCCCTCACCGGGCTCCGCGGCTATTCCCTGGTTTGTTTGTTTATTAATGTCAGCGGAGGATTTGGAGGCAAAATTTGCCGTGGGAGAAAGGGAGCGGGAGGTGAAAGTCCCAGCGAGGGGCTTTCCAAAGGCGCAGCCAGATGTGCAAACCCCACGATTCCTTGGGTTATCTGCTAGATCCATTTTTTCCTGCCCCGCCAGCCACCGAATAAAAGAAAGAAAATCCATCAAGTCAGCGTTCTCACGTGCAGACAACGGCAAGGAGAGCCAGGCGCCCGCCCGCGGCACCGCCGCAACTTTTGGAAGTATAAAACCATGCACATCCATAACTCCTCAATTAAATAACTCTCCCCGGGAAGACTTCCCTCTGCAGAGGCTTTCGCAGCCCCGTGCCCATTATTATTTTAACTTTACAAAAGTAGGGAGTCAGGACAAGCAAAACGAAAATCCACCCCTTCCACACACAAATATTTCCAAGTCTCAGCTGTATCTTTGTTCAGACACCCATCAATCGGCAAGTCAGGAGGGGTTTTTGGACCGGTTGCAAATTTCTTTATTACTTCCAGAAAAGCAAAAACAACCCCCCCACACACGCCCCCAGGCTCCTCCGTTGCTGCTGCAAATGGGACACACACACAACACACAACACACACACACACACGCACGTATAATCCCCCCTCCCTCCCAAAACTCCGCGATGTCGGCGCCGTGCATCCATTCAATTGCAGCAGCACACGAGTTGCACAAGAGAAAAATAAATCCGGAAAAAGCTCTGTCCGCACACCCTCACCCGCCACCCCCCCTCGCGTCCCCCCCTTTCCAATTCTGCTGCGGCTTCAGGGAAAAAAAAAAAAAAAAAAAAAAGGAAAAAAAAAGCACAAAGATGTAGCTTGCAACAATACCTGCGATGATCCTCGCTCTCTCCTCTCTCTCCTGCTGGCTCGCTCTCCTCCTCTTCCAGAGCACAGTAGCCAGATTAGATCCTTAGAAAAAAAAATGTGAGAAATAGCACAATTCTCCCTTTTTTTTTTTTTTTTTTTTTTTTTTTGCTTCCCTTCTCAGCAGCCCTTCTGAGCTCCTTCACTAACCATTATTCATAGACCACTAGGGGATATAAGGTAATTAGAAACGGCCCTATAGCATCCAGCCTGAAAATGTAATGCCAGCGGTAGGAGTGGTGGAGGCTCTGGCTGCGGGCGGCTCCGGCAGAAAGTGCTCGCTGGAGCTGGGGACCGAGGTGAGAAGTGGGGTGGAGGAGAGGGCGAGCGGCAGCGGGTGCTGGCAGCTCTCCCGACAGACCAGGGTGGCCAGGGACACCGAACGGCACCGGTTTGGGTTGGGTTTGGGGTTTTTTTGTTTTTTTTTTTTTTTTTAATTTTTTTTTTTTATATTTTGGAGTGGGCTCGCCGTGCCCGTGTGAGCAGTGCTGGGGCTGCGTGTGTGTGTGTGTGTGAGCGTGTGTGTGTGTTTGTGCCAGGAATAGCAATCAGTAGAGGCAGCACACAGAGCGCAAAAATGCCATCATGCAGGGTCAACAGAAAGCTGCAGACATTTTTTTTCTCTCTCTCTTTTTTTTTTTTTTTTTTTTTTTTTTTTGTAGGCTTAATCCTCTGGAGCGGGGGAGAGGGAAAAGGAGGAGGCTGCTGCCTTCTTTATAGTTTTGATTTTTTTTTTTTTTTTCTTTTTCTAACCTCGTAGGATCAGATTAACCCCCCCCCTCCCCTCCTCTCCAAGCACACACACACACACACACCCTCTCCAGCCCCAGCCATCCCAACCCTCCAGCACTGCACCGGGGAGATGCCGGAGCCGGCGCAGGGTGGGATGCGGGTCTGGCCGCGATGAGCTGGGTGGGATGAGCTAGGTGGGCTCGGCAGGGAAGCAGAGCAGGAGGGAGGCAGCACGAGAGGGGGGAAAGGGGGGAGGTGGAGGCAAATGAACAAATCACACCTGCAGCTTTCTGCGTGCCGGAGCCAGCTGCAGCCCAGGCAGCGACCGGCAGGGAAAAAAATCCAGGCGTGCGGGCTCCCAGCACCATCATCTGCGGGGATTTAGGTGCACGGTGAGCTGATGGCAACTCATCGCTGCGAGCGATTGATTCTTGGGGGAGGTTTATTATTAGCGGGGGGGGGGAAGGGAGGTGGTAACAAAGAGCAACCCTTCCAGGCACACTGATTTTTTTTCCAAGGGGTAAATAAAACCCGTCGCAGAGGCGAGGAGAGGCAGCGGAGCTGTGGTGGCCCTGGCACACCGTGCCCTGGTGCCGGGATCGCTGGCGTGCAGCTCCGCTCCCCGGCTGATGCCCGAAGGGCGCAAAAGCCCAGCCCTGCCTCCTCCCACGACTCCGCTCTGAGCCTCTCGTTAATTGAACTAAAGCTGTTCACCTTGATAACGCAGCACGGCAGCAAGTTTCCGAGCCGTACGCGGGGGGCTGGAGAGCTATTTGATCCACTTCCAAGGCGCTGCCTTTCAATTCAACCCCTTGCTCTTGAAGGATGGATAACCAGGCCCTCTCTTTTCCCTGTTAATTACTCGAGATAGGAGGCATCAAGCTGCACACCAGACCAAACCTCACAAGGGGACACAGCACCTGCAAAAGCAGACTGCTTGTTCTCATCTCCCCTGTCTTTTTCCTCCCCGTCCTTATCCTCATCCCCATCCCCACCACAGACCCAGCCTGGCTGTTTGTAGGTAATACACCACAAAAGGCTCCCAGCCACCTCCAGCTTCACACATGCCTCTCTGCAGGGTGGTAAATCAAGCAGGGACCTCATGGCTCTCCAGGGACTTGGTGTTATTCCCTGTAATCACCAATCTGCCCTGCCCTTCACACAGGAAGTGGCCTGGCACTGTTTGGCACCACAAACTGTGACTTCCACCCTTGTAAAGCCAAGGTGGGATGGACCCAAAAGACGTCACCCTCAGCTTCTCCTCTGGGATTGACAGAAGACTAAAGGATTTGTTATTTTTACACTACAATCCAATAAATTCAACAATCTGGTCTGTCCATGTTATTTCCCAGCTCTGGTATGTTTGAAATCCCCATCTCCAGGAGTCCTGTGATTTCAGCCCTGCTCTCCTCCAACCCTGACCTCACTGTGCTGGGGAGAAAGGTTGAAACCACAAGCCCCAGAGAGCCCCATATGCAAATCAAATCACCACCAAACACTTTGGTTATTAAACACTGTTATTTTTCAGGAACCTTTACAGTTCCACGCCTACGATTTACGGGTTCATGACTTCTCAGCATTTCTGAGGTGTCAACACCCACATCACCTCTGTTTGCATGACACGGTCATGTCTATCTAAGCCCAACCACTGCCTGGGTGGGAGACCACCACCTATAACACCAATTAACTTCACTCATTAAAACCTCCAAGCTCACAGAGGATGCTGCTGCTCAGTTGTGCAGATGGAAAAGTTTCCATCCCCTTGATAAAATCCAGATCCAGAGCATCCTGGAGCAGATCTCACCCTAAGCTACCACAAAACAGCATGATCAGCATCAAAAAGCCTCTTCCCATCTTCCCTGCCATAACAGTAGGGCTCACCTTGCTGATCAAAGTCGGGGGCTTCCCTGGATGTAACCCCACGCCTCCTGCCCCAGAGAAGCTTAAAAATAATGACTCATAGCAATGTTATTTCTGGAGCTGCTAAAACAAAGGCACTCTGGCTCCCTTGGCTCCCTGGGTGTCTCAATGCTCTAAATGATAAGGCACCCTGAGAAAACTGGTATTTTCCCCACCAGCCTCCCTTTTCATCTGGCCCTGACATGAGTGGCCAACCTGGGATCAAAGGACCTCCCCAGTACCTACACGGGATGCTCTAAGCTGGTTCTTTCTCATTCATCTTTCTTTCACCTCTCTTCCTGGTGGCTTTTCCCTCAGCCCCACTCCCAGCCATCCCAGTGGATTGTTTTCTTCCCCTGGCCCGGGTGCCACACACCCCACACGTGTGGTGGCTCCTGGCAGGCAGGGAGCAGCAGCCCTGCCCCAGCTCTCATCAAGCTCCGTGCATCGGCTCCGAGCGGATCCGATGGATTTTCATTTCCTAACTTTGCCCTTCGGGCTATTTCTAACGAGCTTCCTCACGCTTAAAAAAAAATAAAATAAAATCCTTCATCTTGCAGCGCGGTGTCGGAACAGCAACACTCGGGATGACTGTGCCTGCGAGGAGGCTGGAAATTAATTATATCACAGTGGCTTTAGGTAGGGATCCATCCACTCACCTCCTTGTCCAGCTCCTGTCTGGGAACTCAGGGAACAGCCGGAAATCCCCTCCCAGAGTAAACAGGCTTTTTTTGGCCTTGAAAAACGTATTTTCGTTGTGTGATGTTTGGTCCATGCAGCGCTGTCCTCCTGTGACCTCGTGACCTCCCTGTACCCACATCCCCAGCCTTGAACCCCTTTGTGAGGAGGACCCTTCCTGCAGGGTCCATCCACCCTCCTGGACTCATCCCTCCCGCTGGGAGGAAGGAATCAGTCCTGGGTGCCTTAATTTCCACTAATCAGATGTTTTAATGAGTTTCTCAGCGCCCAGCACATCCCACTTCCCACCACCACCCCCTCCGAGGCTGGCCCCGCTCCCGTGCTGTGCCGAGGCCCCCTGACATCTCAGAGGCTTTCCTTGGTGGGAGAGCAGCGATTATTTCTCTCAAAAGGTCTCTTATAATGGAAACCATCTCTGCATCCCTCCTTGGTCTCCTCCTGCCGTGACCCAGGCTCCATCGAGAGGAGCTCTGCTCCGAGGCAGCGCCGTGTTTCCATGGAAAGAGTGAATAGCAGAGTCTTCCCAGTGGTTTATTAGAATTCCTTTTACTTCGATGGAGAGTTTTAGAGCAAAGTAGAAAGGCTTTAATGTGGGGCTAATGGAGCCCCTGGGAAGCCCAGGAAGGAAATCTCCCCTGGAGAAGAGGAGGCGTGAGGAGAGGGAGGGCAACTTTCAAGACAAATTCCTGGACAGGTTGAAATTTTTTTGCAGGAGCCATCTCAGGCAGAGAGAAATGGAAATGAATGTTTGTTTTATTTTTAACAGATGTTACAAAAGACCTGCCAGTAATTCAGTGAACGATGCAAACCTAGATCCCACTCACTTTTCCCGGCATGTCTTACATCCCCTCCCTCTCCTGCTTGGTACAAATGCTTATTTGCATTTAGCATATCATATTTTTTAAAAAAATAAAAATATTAAGCAATAAAATAACAATCGTACGCCACTTCATTTCCTCCCTCCCTAAGGCTTTGGTTTCAGGTTAAATCCTTGGTTGGAGCAGCTATTAATTGTTTTTAATAAATTTTTCTGTCTCTTCAGATTTCCCAAACCTATATTCTACTCACCCACTTTAGGGGGTGCCCTCTTGCCCAGGCCCCCCATCCCTCTCTCTCCCAGCTGTGCCCTCAAGGAACTGCTCTTGACTCTACAAAGTGTTTTGAGCCCCAGTGTGAAACACAGACAGCAGCCTCATCCTTTTGAAGAAATACACGGATTTCCAGTTAAGAGGAGTTGGAAAGGGGAAGAGGTACAATGAGGAGGTCCTAAAACCATCCAGCCTGGGACTGGAAAAGAAGTAAGAGTGTGGCTCTAAAAAAAACAAGGTGCAGAAGGTGATTCATGAACACACACCACAGCATTTGACCAGCCCACAGGGAACTCCAAAGCTGATCTGAAACCCACCATGATGCTAGAGGAGTATTTGGGATGAGATACAGCATTTGTAAGTGACACATGAAACCCAAAACTGGGAGGCCAGTGACAGTCATGGGATCCCAGAATAGTTTGGGTTGGAAGGGATCTAAAATCCCATCTTATTCCAACCCCTTGCCATGGGCAGGGACACCTTCCACTATCCCAGGTTGCTCCAAGCCCCTTCTAACTTGGCCTTGGACACTTCAAGGGATGGGGCATTCACAGCTTCCCTGTGCCAGGGCCTCACCACCCTCACAGGAAAGAATTTCTTCCTAATATCCAATCTATCCCTGCCCACTGTCGATGTGAAGCCATTCCCCCTTGTCCTGTCACTCCATGCCCTTGGAAAGAGTCCCTCTCCAGCTTTTGTAGTCCTGGCCAGAGGAGCCCTGAATCCCACGGATACCAGATTTCCTGAAAATGAGCAACTTTGGCAGCTCCTGGTTTAACTCTTGCCTGTAAAACACAAGCTGCAATAGCTCCCCTTTTCATGCCTAACTGCAAAATACTGCTTCTCTTCTGGATACCCAGCTTTCCAAAGAGCAAGATCTCAGGAAAACCTGGAGTGGGCAAATGCAGGGTGATTTTCTGCCCAGTGTCCTGTTAGCAACCCCGCATGCATAACCCCAAGTGGCCCACGATCCCACACACCAGCATGCCCTGTGCTGGATTCACACTCCATCCTTGCCTTGTTTGTGGGACCCCAAGCAGGAAAAGAGGAGACAGGCTCCAGGGAGCAGCTACAGGTTAGTAGTACTGACACAGGGTGTCCCTGCACCCATTATAAATCCTAAAATCTGCCTGATTTCCAGGCAGAAAATGGCATCCATGTGCATTTCCAGGTGACGGAGGAAAAGTGGCTGTTTTCACTGAGCTTTCTCCTCTTCCCATTACAATCCTGCACCTGGCTAGCAACTGTCGGAAAGAGGTTAATCACAGTCCTTAAATCAGGAACCTTGTTGTGGTATGCTCGGGATGCACATCTGTGCTCTCCATGGCTCATCCCCGGCGGCATTTGGGAGAAGGCAATATGCCAAAAAAACCCCACCCCCCAAATAAGCCACCCAACCCCCCCCCCCCAAATGAGCGACAAGCATCCCAGGGTGCAGGATCCTGCTGATTCCTTGAGCTGCTTCTGCAGCACACGCGAAAGGCTCATGATTCCCCCAGCCCCACTACTGCTGTGGGTTAAAGGCATCTCGGATAATGAGGTGTTGGCACAGCCATTATGGGGCAGAAAAGGCTTTTGAGGGATTGGGGTTTTGCTGGCTGGCCAGCCTTGTGATGGAAGGGAGGAGGCACCACCTGGAAATGCCTCGGGAGTAAATCAGGGGTGGTCTCACATCCCAGCCCAGAGCTCAGCCCTTGGCAGAGCAAAGGCTGGAGCTCCAGCAACCGCCAGCTGCCCAGCTCGGCTCCTGGTTTCCAAGCATTGCAAAGCTTGGCCTGGCCTTGCTATTTCTAGACCTGTCCCAGGGGATTACCCAGCCCTCCCTGTTTTGGATAAAAGAAGCATTTCGGAGCGTCAGAGCCCTGGTGCTCAGCCGGGCCCCGGGTGCGACAGAGCCGGCGAGGCGGTTCAGGCACACACACGTGCACAGCCCGGAAAATGCAGAGGAATTGATCCCGCAGGCAAATCTCTTTTGTTCTAACCCCGCTGCTGTAACTGGATCTCCCCAGGTTCTCGGCACAGGAGCTGCGGCGGATCACATCGCTTTCATGCCTTCTCCCAGTGCCAGCTTGTCACATTCCCCCGTCGCCGGCGGGTGGGAAGGGGAGAGGCATCGCTCCCAGCGCTTGTTTACCTCAGCACCGGGCACGAGGGGTGCACGGCTGTAATGAGCAAAAAACCTGGAGGGAGCAGATTGCAGAGCCGCGGCATGAGACCACCCCCAACTCACAGGCTGCCCCTTTTTAATGAGGTTCCCCCCATCCTCCTCCCCGCCAGGCTCCCCGTGCCCTGACATCCTCCTGCCTTTCCCTGCTGTCTCGTTCCGGCTGCAGAAATGCTGATTCACAAGGAGGCGTTTGGGAGGCAGAGAGAGCAGCACAACACCGCCCGAGCGCACCCGACCTCCCCGGGCGCCTTCACACCGCTGACCGCCGACAGCGGAGTCGCTGCACATTAATCCGCTCTGCGCTTATTCCAGCACCTCTTTCCCGGTGACTCCCTCGCCTCTCAGCAAGGTGAATCCATCCCCTCCGCTTCCCGGGAGAGCTCGCATGCGAATTTACCTCCCTTTTCTGCACAGGGGAAAGCAAGGTGAAAGATTTCACGCTGCGCCACGCAGCGAGATGCCAGGACAGCGGGATGGGGTGGATGGCACTTCCCTAGGGAACTACTCTGCTTTCCAAGCGGTAGGGCAAAGAGAACAGCACCCTGACCTGCTGCCAGTCATGTGTCAGACATCACTCTTGGATGCTCTGATGCATCGCCGGCAATCCAGACCCGGTCTCCTCCTTCCCAGGGCAGGCAGTGCCCGGCGGCGGGTCCGCGCCCCGGCTGGCTCCTGGCATCCAGCGCCACATCAAGGGCGCTGCCTGTGACAGCAGCCGGCAGGAGCCGAGCTGCTCGCCCTGCCTCACCTCCCTTCTCTTCTCCTCTCCTCCTCTCCTCTCCTGCCAGCACGGTGCAGCTGGTGCAGCAGCAGGGCTGAAATCCGAGACAGCAAAAGGATGGTTTTTTTTGAGCAGGCTGTAAAGGAACGGTGTCCCCAGCAGCACAGGGCAGGCAAATGGCTGCAAAAGCAGGGGATGGCTGTCCGAGCATTTTGCTTCTCCCAAGTGCAGGTCCCTTCCTTCTGGGACAACCACAACACACTGTAGGAGAGTTCAGGTGAACAGATGCATCCTGTTCTACTCCATCTTGCATTCTGTGACCCCATTCACTTCTCCCCCCTCAGGCCACTTCATCCTAAAGTCACCTGTGGTGCCACAACGGATGCAAACATCTGGGGACCCCATGCACTGAACAGCAGGATGTGACACAGACTTTCCTGTTACCTTCACACTCCTCCCTGAGCCGTGCCCCTCTGGACCAGCTCAGCACTGCTTGGATCAGGTGGGACCATCCCAGAGCAGGGCATGCAGAAGATAAACCCAGTAAGTCAGGCAGGGAAACCAAAATTTAATGCAGCTCTGCAAGCCCATGGGAACACTCTGGATGTGTCTGGGGACACCAGAGCATCAGGACACCCCTTGCCACCACCACGCTGCTGCATCTGCAGCCCCAAGGCTCAAAGAACAAATTCACCTTTTACTTTAATCATTCCACAGTTTTTCAGAGGATGTATCAAAGCTGAGCTGGTCCACTCTGCATAGGCAGAGCCAGTGGCCAAGCTGGGCTGCTCATCTGGTTCCCTGAAAAGCCATGGTGTATCTGAATAGATTTCCACCATGCAATTGTAAAGGCCCCAGTGGGTTTGAATAGGAGCCCCTTGAGGTATTATCTCAGCAGTGCCTCGAGGCAACCACCTGAATCCTTCCGTGACTGCTGCACAAACCTGGAATGTCTCCAGCAGCTGGGGATTATGGATAGACCTTGCAAAGGAGCCCCTAGACCACCACAGCACAGCCAGCACCATCAGATGCTCCCACGTGCAGCCAATCCTCAAAAAACAAGGCACGGTGATGCTAAGACCAAAGCCCAGATGCCAAAGCAGGAAACCAAGCTGAAGTTTTCACATTAATCATATCGAGCTCTATTCTTTTTCATCTATTTCAAGGCAAGTCAAAAAGAGGTTCACACTCTCCCTTGGCAAACCACAGAGGATGACGTGAGCCTGTCTCTTGCATTGCAAGTAGAGTGTGTCAAGCAATTAGCAAGTCATCAGGAATTCAGATAGGGTGGGCAGGATATGATCCCTCAAAGCTCTGGCAGGAGCATTACCCACCCTGGAGTTTCCCATCAGGCATGGAAGGCAGCAGAGGGAGCAGGGGCCATTGGTGAGCTCTCAGGAGCAGAGCAGACACTGTGTGCCAGCAGAGCCTGATGCCATACAACACCTCACGTTTAGCCTGTAGCTCAAAGGCCCTGGGCATTCAACACAGATTTTTCCCCGCTCATTCCCAACCTCAGCAAGGGGGCCAGGGCAATTCCATGAACCCTCAGGCATCCTGCAGGCCTGCTGGGTCAGCCTGAGCACTCCACACATGACCCATTCCTGAGTGTTTTGGCATTGCATCAACTCTTGCTGGTCCCACCAATTTCACTCCCTGCAGCTCTGACCACGCTGGTTTCCACTCAGCATCCTCCCAGCAGCCCAAACCCTGCTCTCCTGGAAGTTAGTGGTAAAATCCATGCAAGAGCAGGAGCAAGCCCTCCATACTCTCACTAGGATGAGATTTGCACTTTGCTCCCCCAGTGCTGCTAAACCCACATCACACCAAGAGCACAAGTGGAGTGAGACCATCTCACCAAGAACACCTTGGAGGGGACCTCAGTGGCTTGTAGCCTCCCCAGATACCTGTCTGGCCCCCATGAACACCCAACCAGTCTCCAAAGAAAAGAGGGTGGATTATCCTGAGGCGTGAGCAGCCAACCTGGGTGCACACCTCCCTGCTCAGAAAGATGTGGTGTGCAGGGCGGGTGGCACAGGGGACGCCTCATTGCCACCCACCCTTTCTCCTCTCCATTGCCAAGGTAGCAGCAGACAATGCTATCTGCTGGGTTGTCAGCCGGCCCTCCTCCCAGCGTCTCTTTAGCCAGAAAACTCTCCATCTGTCTCCAGATGGGGTGTTTCTACCACTCCAGTCAAACCGATTCAGAGTGGAACAATGATGCTTTGTTAACAAAACAATTTTTGTATGTCAAGCTCTCCTTCTTGCAGGTTTTTCACCCCCCCCCAGTCCCCAGTGGGTCAGCTTTGTGTGGCGTCCTACATTTTGTTGTTTCTTTCACATTTTAAAGGCTCCGTATTTTAGTACAAAAGGTGCCTGCGGAGCAGCTTTTATCTGCGAGGCAAGATTTGACACATACGCAGATCACAATTGCGACAGGAGGTTCGTGATGTGGTGGTTAAGGGTGGTGTCAGGACCTTCAGAGTGATGAAGCGTTATTTCTAGTGATTTTTGCCTCCAGGACAAAAATTAGAGCTGGTCCGATGTTGCATGTATGGCTTCTGTGAGTGGAATCCCCAAAGGGCTCGTGGAGGGGGCAGAGAAAGAAAGTTTGAGCTTGCTTGGGCACAGAGCTGGCATCACCTGTGTGCATCCATCCTTCTCATGTCCTCCTGGTCAGGACAAGCCACCTCTGTCACTTGTGAATAGAAGGGATGGGGACATGGAGCAAATCTATGTGCCTGTGAGTAAGCTACAACCCTCTTCCCAGCACAATCCTTGTGGTGGGCAGGAAGATCAAACCTCAGCCGTCCTGTGGCCAGAGTCTCTGACAGAAGATCTTGGGGACTGTTTGATTTCTCCTCAGCTACCCAGGGTTGGATTATCCCCCTTGAACTCTCACCCAGGAGCAGGAAGGAGAGGTCTCTTTCCTCTTCCCAATATATCTCCACCACAGAGGCCTCCAAGAAAACCAGCTCTTCCTTTTTCTCTTTTTTTTTTGCCCTAAAGCAAGCACACAAACCACCTTCTTCTCTGCACAAAACCAGCAATTCCCAGCAAACAACCAATCTGCTGGCTCCAGAGCAAACAGCTCCATGCTCCTAAGCAGGCTGGAAATTTCTACACAAGGGGGACTTTTACTTCCACATTGGCAGGGAAGGTCCCTCCTCCTTCCTGTCCTCAGGTAACAGCATCTTCATGGAAACACCAATATTTTTATGAGTCATCCTCCTTCTTCCCCTCTCCTGCTCTGTGGCCAACACCCCTCTGCTTTCAAGATCAAAGCCGAAGGGGACCAGCTGTGTCGAGTCCTTTCCTTTCCAGCTCTTTCCATCTCCATTTGCAGCCGTCGCCAGCGCAAGTCCCTGCTGTTCTGACAGCGCTTTGTGCCGCCCATCCAGCACCGCAGCTCCGTGCCCGCTGTCTGCTCCCCCTCCATCCTTCTCCTGCTATCCCAGCTCCTGCTCCAGCCACGCTGGGAACATAGGGAACCCTCCCTGGCACTGGGCTCAGTCCCCTCTGGCATGCATGGGAGCTGCCCCGGCTGCCCTGCCTGTCATGTGCTGATTCAGAGGCAGAAATGTGCTCAGAGAGAAAGGGGATAATCTGCTTCCACTGAAATCCCATCCTAATTCCCTGTGTTTGGTAACTCCTCTGCAGACCAGAGCATGAGACTGCATCTCCCTTCCAAAAAAGCAGCTCCATGGGACCTTCGCTCCAGGCTCTTTTCAGCAGCAGTACAACCTTGGCTGGGAAAGTCCAGCTCCTGCTGGAAAAGCAGCTGAGGGAACAGGAATCTCCCTCCCTATCCAAAAGGCTGAACATCTCACACAGCCCCCGGTGCTGCAGCAGGGATTTGCAATGTGATGGGATAATTAGAGTCAGGGATGTGCTTCTTGTGCTTCTTAACTGCCAGAGGGCAGGGTTAGATCAGATATTAGGAAGAAATTCTTCCCTGCAAGGGTGGGGAGGCCCTGGCACAGGTTGCCTGGAGAAGCTGTGGCTGCCCCTGAACCCCTGGAAGTGTCCAAGGCCAGGTTGGATGGGGCTTGGAGAACCTGGGATAGTGGATGGTGTCCTTGCCCCTGGCAGGGGGGGGTGAAACAAGACAATCTTTAAGGTCCCTTCCAACCCAAACCATTCTGTGATTCCAGGATTCTTGATACATCCAAGAAAACCCGTCCATTTTTTGTCTCCCACTGAGTGTCATTTGTGCATGTTTGATGGAAGCCACTTCCATGTGCAGAGGCTCACAGGTCTGACAGGTCCCTCTCAGGGTCACACACCCCATCCTTCATGACATCTCATCTTGCACCACGTGCACCTTCTGGGTGCTGCCATCACTCGTAGTGCACTGATACAATCCCTGCTTCCCAACACCTCGCTGTAACTCAGCCCAAATCCAACTTAGAGCTGTCTCTCCTACAAAGACTTTGAAGAAAGCGTTGCACAGAATTAAGTCTCAGTGCTTTTTATATGTAAAGCACTGAATTTAGCTGCTAATGGCAATTCCCAGCAGAAAAGGATGGTTAGTAGTGGTGGGTATATTTATGAATTCTTTCTAAGCAAATGCCGTGAGGCAGGAAATGTATCGGTCCTCCTGGAAAGCTCCCCGGGTTGCTGCTGCAGGCATCTAAATGCAAAGTTTCATCATGGCTTTTTGAGTTTTGTGCTCTGCTAGACATATCCCTCTCAAATCTCTTCTCTCAGGAATGCTTTCCCAGCCTCTCTCCTGCGGTCACGCGTGTGTCACCGTGACCTGCCCGTCTCGGTGAGGGCAGCAGCATCTCTGTCCTTCTCCAGCCACTCCACTGACTTGCCAGTAAATAAAAGTCAGGGGATCTACTTGACTGGTCTCCTTAGCTGCTCTCTCCAAAGGGCTGACTTATAAAATACCCACGTCCTGGATTTCTGGGAGGTTTTCACTGAGAGCACATTGTTTTTCCCCAGAAAAGCCAGAAAAGAATTTGCAGTCGGTCCACACAGCAAGACTGCTCTGCTTTCTCTTTCCTGGGACAGGAACCCAGTTTGAAACAGATTGCTAGCAGCTAAATGCAAGTTCCTTAGCAGCTTCCAGAGTGAAAATATTCCCTCTCCAGATCTCCTTTTATGTCCACAACAGATTATTCCGGTGGAGGGCTCTCTTGCTAAGAAAAGCTCTGGTAACTCCCAGCCTTGTCTCCAAAGTGGTTCAGGTGTGGGAGCCAGCTCCCCTGCAAGCATCCCTTGGTCCTGCTGCCCAGCTGAGATGTCCTTAATTCCTCCATCTGTCCCCTCCAGGCTCTGGCTGGCTCGGCTCTCAGACAGTGAATACATACAGGAGGCTGCAAGGCTGCCTGTCCTAAATATACACTTTTCCCACAGCATCAGGAGAAACGATGCCTTGTAAGTCCCCCAGCCCACTCCTTGGGGTGCTTCTGGGGCTTTCCATGCTAAGCTGCCTTTGTCCCACACACTGCATGCAGACAGACAGGAGGTTCACACCAAAACCCACCTCTCCTCTCTGCCTTTAACTGAACCAAAACAAAAAACAGATGGAAAATCAAATGCTGGCAGTGTGAAGCATGTGGGCTGCACTTGCATCAGCCCTCCTGGAGCTGCACAGTGTATTGCCTCCTGCTCTGGGGTCCCAGGGCAAAGCCAGACCTCCCCAAAAGGGTTATTGGCAGGGGAGATCCTACTATTCCCCCTTGCCAGGCACCAAGCAGCATGCAATGAAGGGAAAGTGAGAGGCAAGAGCAGGCTTAGCATTTTAGGAAGTCCAGGAGGAACAATTTAAACCTCCAAGCAGGATTTGCACAACACACAGCGAATGAAGCACTAGGGCTGCAGATAGAATACTGGGGGGACAGTCACAAACTGGACACTGAGCTGCTTTTAACCAAGCTCCATCCATCCCACACACTCCCTGAGGCAGAGACACTGCAGAGGAAACACCTTGAGACCAGAGTTAAGGCTGTCCCCTAATGAATGCACGGCGTTCCACGGCCATAAGCTGCTCAATGTCCTTAATTCCAGGATTTCTTACACGCTCCGTGCCTGACTTTGTAACCTTAATCATGTATTTTTTAGTGTTGCTCTTGTGTGCACGTGAGCTTATCTCCTTTTACTGCGGGCTCTTCTTTTCACTCTCTTGTTAGGATAAACATGCCCATGACTCTTCCGTGTCTCTCCCTGGCAGTGCATCAGTGTCCCTAAACTGCCCTGAACGTTCCCCAGTTTTGCAGAATGAGCAGTGGGGCTGTTCAGGCTCAACTCCAGTTCCAGCTGGAGCCGTGGTCACCCTTGGATGCTCAGAGGTCACTCCCACGTGTGGATGAGCATCTGGATAACCCCAGTGCCACACCAAGGCTCCCAGCACAGAGCAGGAAGAGCAGGAGCAGAGGGAGCCCATGGTGGGGGCAGGGACCAGCAGCGTGTTTGTGGAGTAACGCTCAAACTGCTGTAACGGATTGCCTTGTTTACACTGGGCCCAGGCAAAATCACTCCAGGGATGGAGGCACAGAAGCATCCAGAAGCCTCTGAGAGCAGGAGAAGCCCTTCAGACTCTTGCCTCTAACTTTTAGCTTACAAAATCATCCCCCCCGCCTCGCCTCCTGCATCACTGTCAAGGGGCGGAAGCTTTAAAATCACTGTAGTAAGCAGGGGAGGGATGAGGAAAGGAAAGGAAAAGTATTATCGGATGGGAATGTGGCTTTTCCACTCCTCCTTGCCAAGAGGAGCCCTCAGTACCCAAGGACGCACCAAAAGGGTCGCTGGGCCACGGGGTGCAGTGAGAGTTGCCACGAATTGCTGGGAGAGGGAAAAGAATAAATAGGAACCACCTTAAGGGAGGGGAGCCACCAGCAGAACAGTTAAAATGACTAAATACTTTCCCAATATCACTCCTCCACGTAAGCATTGCTGTAATTGCCCTTGGGATGTTGCACAACGGCGAAAGGGAGGGGCAGGTGCTGGCAGGGAGGGAGTGAAGGAGTGCAAACCTCCAAATCTCCATCCCAGGCGCTGCTGTCATCGAGGAGAGACACTCACAGACATCTCTGCCACCTCGTCCCTGCTGCTGGATTTATCCCCCGAGGGGCCATTCCTCTCAGGAGCTGGAGGACTCCCGGGAGGGCTCACTCCTCATGCCTCTGAGACACAGCAGGCTGCCCCAGGGAGCAAGAGCAAAAGGCAAGGAGGAACAGAGCCCACGCTGCACTGTGTGGCAAGAAAAAAAAAAAAGAAAAAAGAAAAAAAAAGGAAAAGAGAGAGAGAGATATAAGGGCTTCATTCAGGCACTCTCGCTCTCTGGAAGTCTCACGCAGAGCAGCTGGTCTTTAAGACTGTTGCAAGCACAGCCATGCAAGCACAGAGCCCTTCCATTCCCGGGTGCTTTCATCAGTGACACTCAGACAGGGGCAGCCACTCGACCCCCATGAGAAGGAAAACGGCTGACTCATTCTTCCAGTAACACTTGAGAGCAGGACACGGTGCTCGTGCTCTGTAACAGCAGCATGGGTCCTCTCCTGCTTCCTAAGCCAGATCACCAGATCTGGGCTCAGATACCACACACACACACACCCACCAGCCAATCCACAGATGTGCTGGGTCCCTGGATAGAGGATCTGCAGCCTTTGCTTCCAAAAGCTGCCCGCTGATGCTCGAGTTGAAAGGGAAACCTGAGAGATGCAGTCTCGAGGTTTAAAACATCTGTGGGCCATCAGCCATTAAATGGGATGCTATGCTGGTTTGCTGCTCTCGGGTCTCACGCCAGGTTCATCGCTGTGCCGGCTGGGTACCGTCCAGCAATGCATTAAGTGATGTGACTATTTCTGTTCTCATCACATGTTTGCTCTCATCCTCTCCAGGGTGTGTGTGCAGGGGGAGAAAAAACACACATTCATTATGGAGTGTCATATTTTGGTAAGGTTTTTCATTTCTCTGCGTAACACCGGGCTCTTGACAGAAGAGAAGGGGGATTTTGTTTTCCTAATATCCATGTACCCAGGTATTTCTGTTAGAGGAGGCAAAGTCAAAGAAATGCTAATCAAATATCCAGGAGTGCACAGTGCTGACATCCGCACCTCGCTACTATATGGCCTTTCATTAGCATTACCTAAATGTACGACCGTACAAAGAGCAGATTTCCTTAGCAACAGGGCTGCCTTCATATTTCCTCCCCACTACCCCCTGCCCTTAGAAGAAAAATGACTTCAGCTCATTCTCTGAGCCCTGCTCTGCGCTGCAGCAGTGCTCTACACTGCTGCCAGGCTTTGCTATATGCTGCATCTGGGACGCCTGCCTCTCCACGCTGGGATCCACCAGCCATAAAGCAACCTCTTGACTTAGCTCTTCTGTACAGCCACAATAAAACTCCTCTTTTCCTAACGGAGCATATGCAAAACAGCCCTGTAACAGCAGAGGGGGGATCCTCTCCTCCAGATGACTTACAGCTCCCATCGCTGAGGGAGGATGTCCAGCATGCTCAACAGAGCAGGCATTGCTGGCTCGTGACTCCTTTGCTCCCTGACACCTGGCTGAAGGGTAACAACTGCCCTCGTCCCCAAATGGCACTGTAAGCCACCTCTGCCTCGGGCAGGGAGCTGCCAACCCCTCCTCTCCCCGGATCTGGGCCAGGAAGACGGAACACTTCATCCTCCGCGCTCTCCCCCGGTGCCACAGCCTGGTGCGCTGGGCTATTTTAAGAGCTCGTCTGGGAGACTGGCACACGCACCGCGCTGCCGGGAACTCCCTGCTTCTGTTTCAAAAAAGCTGGAGGCTGGGAGCCTGCTGGGACTCACCCCTGTGATTCCCAAGGTCTGACCCTCCTCTCGCTGGGACTGGCGCAACGCTGCTGAGTCAAACGGAATTAGTCCCAATTAGCACGGGTGAAACGGGAGGAGAATCGTGCCCTCCCCGGCATTTCAACCTCCCCAGCCAGAGGCTGGGACCACTGAGCCTCCCCCTGCAGCCCTGCCCCTGCTCCTCATCTCCCTGCTCTCCAACCTTCTCCTTCTGTGTCGCCATTCCCTGCCTTTTCCACACGGATACTCTCTCCCTTTCCCATTATGATAGGGTCTTTGATTGCACGATCGTATAACTATAATGAGACAAATATTTATTTTGCAGATATGGGTTAATCAGACCGAAGGTATAGAAATATTTCATGCGCTAATCAGAGTACCTTCAGCAATCAGTATAGTAAATAACTCAGGTAAATTAACATAGGAGAGTTCCCTTATCAGGTTTTAGTCTAAGATATATGTGCATTAAGGACTAATTTGCTCTCCCCCCTCAGATTTGGGCTGGAGCCCAAGATGAGGTTGAGACCAAGGTTCCCTCCCATCAGCTTTCACAGGAGCTGTGCAGGCTTTGCTCCTGGCAGGATCAGACGCCTGGATGAATATTCAGCAGCGCAAACGCCTTTGTTTTCTGTGCTCTGCACCTTTAAATTTCCAAGGGCTCTGCTGTTTTCAGCTCAGACAGCCTTTTTGCATTCAGTTCGCTGCAAGCTGACACAGAAGACACGATGGAGCAGGTTGTGTCTCCTGCTCTGAGCCCTTCACGCCACTCTGGCAGCGTTCAGGGGCCATATTAAGAGCTGCGAGTAATTAGTGAATTCCTCCTGCCCCAGTGTGGCGCAGAGCAGCCGTCCTGGGCATCTCTGGCAGGCTTGCAGTGGCCAGCAGGCATATGTGGTGCCATGAACATGGGTGGCTGTGGGGACACTGGCTTTTGTGCAGGTCCAGAGGGGCTGAGAACAGGATGAGCCAAGTGAGAGCCCAAGAAGGGCTCCTGGGTTCAACAGGATTTCCCAGGGTACTCACCCAAGCTCCTGCAAATTAGCAGTCCCAGGAGACACCTTATAGAATCATTAAGGTTGGAAAAGGCCATCAAGAGCTGCCCAGACTCCTCAGGCTCAGTGTCCCTCACTCCAGTGTCCCCAAACCAGGAGAAGCTGCACTCCCACCCCAAAGCCACTCCTGCAACTGCATTTTCCCTGCTTTGCTCTGAAAAAGCTCCCGCAGAGAAAACACAGAGGATCTGCCCTTGCCTCTGTCATGTTTTGGGATCCCAGAGAACAAAAAGCACCGGAGGAATGGCAGGCATTATAGTAACGATGGTGACAAATTTAATTAGAGCAGGAAGCTCTGGAGTGGATTTCAAATGGCAACACGGCATTTTGTGTGAAAGCATTGCCTCGCTCCCCCCTTCCCCGCTCCCTCCCCGCCTCCACCACGCGGCTCCATCCAAACCCACCCCACCCTGCGGGATGCATCCCTCTAATTTTCCCACATGTTGTCCCCTTCATCCTTTTCCCCCCCTACACTCCTGAACCAACACATTCCCGCGGTCTGGAAAATGCAACCGTAGAGCAATTCAATAATACAGCGGCCAGATGTGCAACAGTATATCCAACATGTCATTCAAAGGAGCCCTTCAGTGGAGCCGAGACATGCTATCCCGCAATCTTAACTAATACATCCTGAGGCCCTGGAGGAGTTGATGGATGTATACAATTCCCTTTCCTACAGCTGTGGTCCCTTTTAGAGGGGGCATCCAGACTCAACAATAGCCCTGCTGTTGCTTTCAAGACAGAACCTCTTCAGACAAACCGGGTTTAATCCTGACCCCGGTTACGCCCTCCCGGGCTCTGCTGAGGTCGGTGGGGTTTGGGAGCCAAGGGCTAGGAGCAGGATCCAGCCTCATGGAGATGCTGTCTGCTGTTTCACCTTGTGCTACAGGTTCTGAGAAACCTTGGTAACTGGTTGGAATATAACCACCTTGGGGAAAAGGCAAGCGGAGAGGAGCAGGTAATAAGATTTCTAACTGGTGCTGGTAGAAAGAAGGAAGTAATATAACAGTTTAATTAATCTATGCCTATTAGCGTTATTAAAGAAAACAGGGAGCTATTGGAGATTTACCTCGGAGAATATCATCAAACAGGGACCTTCTGCGGGGAATTTTATGTCTCTGTGCCCAATTTATAACCAGCACGGAGGTGTGGTGTTAGTGACAGCCAGTGCTGAAATGTCACAGTGCTTAGAAGTCATTAGCTGGGGACACAGGGAGAGAGAAAGAGAGGATGGAGGAGGGGACAAGGGAGAAATGGGGAAGGAAGGAAAAGGAATTAATTTAATTAAAAATATCTTTAGAGCCTGTCTCTTGATTTGTGTGGTTTTGGGGCTTGGCAGAGCTGCTGAGAACGGTGTGGAAGGAAAATCAAGGTTGCTGGGGCTTTTTGAAGCTGATAAAAAAAAATAAGCACACTTTTCATGTTCAGGAAGATAAATCCCCATTTTCTCAGTCTCAAGACAATCCAGTTATTTACTGACAGTTTTACTGTGAAATAAAAAGGGCTTTAAGCTTCTTTCTACTTGATGTCTCCATAGCCTGAATATTATTAGATCCCAGCCTGGTGCAGCTGGAGTTTTGGTTAATAAATTTAACGTCATTAGACAGAAAAGCCTTCAACTGAATGTTGCAATTCTTTTTTCCCCCCCTTTTCTTTTTTTTTCTTTTTTTTTTTTTTTTTTTTTTTTTTTGCCATTGCAGTCAGACTGTATGTAGGTGGTAAGAATCAAAAGAAAGGAAGTACGCTTGGCAAATAGGGGAGTGCTAAAAAAAGGTTTTGCTCAGGCTGGGGGTTCAGTGCGAGGGTGTTTCGCCCACAGACGAGGCAAGGCTGAACTCCCCCCGCAGGGGATGCACCCTGACGTGGCGCCGGTTTCACAGCATCTCTCAGGAGAGCAAAACACTCCTGATTTCACAGCGATGGCGTGTCTCAGGATGTTTGTCCCACTCAGAGGGGTGGCACTGCGGGTGGCCACACCACTGTCACCTCAGGAAGGTCTCGGGTAGTCCCAAGCAGCAGCAAGACCAAGATGCTCAGGGCCTGCCTTGGTGCCACCACCATGGATCTGTGTTCAAGGTGGCTTTTCTGAGAAGAAAAATCTGCTTTTCCACCCAAAATCTCTGCCTGAGGCTATTGCAAGGCCAAGTGTTGGTGCAGCAAAACATCTTGGTGGGACAATGGGGGAACAGCCAGCATGGAGTGGGCGAGGGGAGGGCAGATGGCGGTGGAGCTGCTTGTTCTTCCCATGGGGAGCCAGGTAGCTGCGGCCCCTCGGAGCTCCAGCTCGCATGGAGGGAGAGCTCCAAAATCTACCAAAATCCAGGCAGGTCCTGGATCTCCCCTCTCAGGGGGATCTCTCAGGAGAGATCCCTGCTCTCCCCCTCAAAGCTGCCTCCATCTTGTGCTCCCCTCTGCCACCCCCTCCCCTCAGCGCTGCCCCGCCATGGCCGGGCCTTCTGCCACCACAGAATGTGCTCACTGAGAGAAAGACACTGAGGAAGACAGCACAGCACTTTAAATCCCCATCATACACCTCACCTGTCTCTTCCCCAGCTCCTGCCCTGCTGCCTTCCCACCACACACAGGCGGTGGCCATGGCCAGGCCTTCCCTCCCTGCTGAGCCTAAACATGGCGGGCTCAGGGAGATGCTTCATGTGGGGGAGCTGCTTCTGGCGTGTTGGCTAAAAACATGTCCCCACACACTGGGGTTTCTAACTCCAAAACCCCATAGGTGCTGTGCACACCAAGAGGAAACTTCTGTGGTGGAAGTGAGATGCTGAGTTACCCCCACCCGGCAGCTCCGCCATCGGCTGGGCTCCAGAAGAAACAGTGTCTAAGTCCTTTCACAAAATAAACAGCGGTGGCTGGGAGGAGAGGAGCAGCAGAGGGGTATGGGGCTGGGCAGGGACGGCTGTGGAGCTGGGGGGCCGGGATGGGAAGGAAGTGGTTGTTGTGGGAGTAACGTCAGGAAGAGCCTTGGCGGGCAGGGAGAGGGGAGAGATGAGTTCATGGGACGGATACGGGGAGGAAGAGCCCAAGGGAGACGAGCCAAGGGAAGAGTCCAGCATGGGGATGGGGAATGGCCAAGTGTGGGATGGGGGAGGGTCCAGCGTGGAAATGGGGAAGGGTCCAGTGTTGGGATGGGGAAAGGTCTGGTGTTGGGATGGGGACGGATCCAGTGTGGGGACAGGGAGGGGTCTGGTGTGGGGATGAAGAATGGTCTGGTGTGGGGACAAGGAAGGGTCTGGTGTGGGGATGGGGAATGGTCCAGTTTTGGGATGGGGAGGGGTCCGGTGTGGGGATGCAGAAGGATCTGGTGTGGTGACAGGGAAGGATCCAGTGTAGGGACAGGAAATGGTCTGGTGAAAGCCCAGTATGGGGACAGGAAAGGTCAGGTGTGAGGATGGGGAAGAGTCCATTGTGGCCACAGTGAGGAGTCCAGTGAGGCAACAGAGAATGGTCTAGTGTGGAATTTGGGAAGGGTCTGATGTGCAAATGGGGAAGGGTTCCAGTGTGGGGACAGACAATGGTCTGGTGAGGGGACAGAGAATAGTCCAGTGTGGGGATGGTGAGGGATCCAGTGAGGGAACAGGGAATGGTCCAGTGTGGGGCCAGAGAAGGGTCCAGTGGGGGGACAGTGAAGAGTTCAGTGTGAGGATGGGGGAGGCGTGAGCATCCACTTGTGCAGGGGTGTGCTGGGAGATGCCTATCCTGGGAGAACAACCCCAAAATCCTGCTGGATTTGGTTTACTCCCCTGCCAAATCGATTTCTAATAAAGGTTGTTTGTTTTCTTTTTAGAAAACCCTCCCTCCGGTGAATAAAAGCAAAACAAATAACCCCAAGCAGCGAGGCTGGGTGATGAGCAGCAGATGGCTGATGATAACAGGTACCTTCATACCTGTGCACCCCTAATCCACAGCCTCCCCACTTGGAAATCCCAAGCTTCCAGTTCTGTGGCACTCACCAGCCCAACAACCCCAGCCCAGCTAGGGGATATGGGAGTGCAGACAGCAGAGAGCTGCTTTAGGGAAATCCAGTTTGGAGCCAAGTCAATGCATGCAGAGTCATTAATCTAGGTCTGGTGCCAATAGGGATGGCTTTGCATTAGCCGGGCCCCTTTGTAGTTCAGACAATCAGTTGCATTCAACCAGCGCAAGATAACGCTGCAGAAAGCTGAGACCATCGCAGCTCATTCCTCCTGTAAGGGGCGGGGGGAGAGGATTTACAGGCAAAATAGCATTGCATTAATGGGACTGCTCAGTATTCTGCACAGACGCTGGCGGATAATGTCTTTGCAAACTAACTGCAATAAATTAATTAAATTAATCTACTATGCCGTGCTTGTCCCCACCCAACATCAAATTCAAGGATGATCAGGGCTTGCCTTATCCTCCATAGCCTAGGAAAGAATCTGATCTCACTTGCTCTAGAGTTTCTGAGGCACTGAATTGCAAAGTACCACCTGCCTCACTAAACTAATCACCAGCCTGGTGGTTTAGATCACATCAGTTTTACATGTAATTAAGACTGTCCAGGAGGGCATGCAGCTGCTTACATGGTCGTTCCCTCTTATACAGCAACGTGCCTCCTGCTCAGATAGGTGCAATTAAACAAGCCTGTTCACAGTCATTAAGCATTAATGCACCTCATTAGCATAAGAACTGGAAGAAGCTTTGATGCAGGGAACCCCGCAGGAGAAGGAGATGGAGAGAGATGTACATACAGACAGGAAGGCAAAGGGCTGGGCCACCACCTTCTCGTGGCCCCGACCAACCATTCCAGCTCCATTTCTCCAAAGCAATGAGCCATACCGTGCCCTCCTCCCCAGAAACGGGTCTGGGTTATCTTTCTCTCCCCCTCCCCCTCTTTCTAAATTATGCTAGTGGAAAGAAAAAAAAAAAAACAAAAAAAAAACCCCACCACACCAAACTGTTGGGATATTAACCTAGCGAATCCATTAATAAGCTGAACTCTCTGTTGGCTTTGACACAGCACACTAAAGCTTTAAAGAGACAGGGCCCCAGACACTGGAGATAGGGGCAGAGACAACAGCGCTAACAAAGAGCCACTGTTGCCACGGCCGTGGCCATCTCGGGTAGGTCCAGCTGTCTTTGGTGTTCTGTTTTCCAGACACAAAGAGCAGACTGAACCGTTTTGGTCTGAATGGCTTTCATTTGATGGTAGAGAAAATGAGAGGGAAGAAAGAAGCTAAGTAAAGTGTCCAGGAGAGAGGAAAAAAAAAAAAAAAAAAAAAAGACAAGGGAGGAAAAAAAGAGCATGGTGTGCTGCAGGTCTCCAGTGAGAAAGGCTGCATCTCCCCCGAGCACAAAATGGGGCTGCCTCAGGGAGCAAAGGGAAGGCAACATGGTGATTTTGGAGCAGGATGGAAGTGAGGATCCGTGGGCAAGCAGGATGCACGCTCCAGGGGAGCCGGGATGGATGCAGCCTGTGTCTCACCTGCTTGCCCAACGCTTTGCACAGCAGTGTACTCAGCCCTGCCAGACCACAGGCTGCAAACAGCTTGTCTAGCTGGGTTTTAATCTCAAGGGAATAACCTGTGTTTGTACAGTCCCTGGCCCCTCTGGGCTTGGAGCCCGTTAGGAGCCTCTAGCCTGGACCAGGCGCGTTATCACGCAGAGCCTCAGCCAGCTTCACTGTCACCATGGCAAGAAATGGGCTTGCACGAGGACATGAATCAGCTGGAAAAAGTGAATCTCCAAGTGAAATGTCTTCAAGGAACCACCACATGCTACCATGGAGCCGCTCCAAACCCACACCTCAGCCCAAACTATATCCCAAGGCACGAATAACCTTTCTGCTGCAGCCTCAAGATGCCCATGTCATGCCATTGAATTTCTATCAGAGGCCAAACCTGCATCCCACAAGCTTGAAAAACAGGCCTGAAACATCCATTCCAGGCTCCCCTATTATAAAGCACAGCTCTGAAAGCCAGAAATGGAAGCTGAGACCGGATAAATCAGTACCTACCCACTGGAGAGCCACACGGGCTCGTCCCTACAATGCACTCTCTGGCCTCCATCTAGTCCAGCTCGTAAGTGATAAAAGCGTCCACGACTGCAGCTCTCATCTGGGAAGAAGAACAAACAACCCAAGTAGATCTTACCACTGGGAAATGGTTTCTAAGGGTCTCCAGAGATATCCTCTTTCCTACGCTCATTCCATTAGTGCTGTGCATGCTCCATTGTCCCAGTCTCTCCCTCCTTAGTGGTTACATCCTACAAACACAAACAGATTTCAAATCCCCCGTAGCTCTTTGGCCCATGATGATAATAATTTTCTCTCCTTGAGCACCTTTTATCTAGAGATCTGGAAGCATCTCTCTGGCATTAATAGCTATTAGCTTCACCACCATCATGCAACACAGGGTGAGCACTGTTACATCTCACAGCTGAGGGGAACTCAGGCACAGCACAATTAGGAATTCACTCCTGCCAAGTGGTGCATCCTCTTGTGCCCTATCAGTGGCACAGGGATGGTGGTGTTTGGTCCCTGGATGAATCTGGTTAAATCCTAAAAGATTTGCCAACAGCATCAGCACGAGGAAGAGATCCCAGGTTTGTGCCTGAGTCACCAAACCCTCTGTTTTCCCTTCTGTGCCTAGAGAAGTCAATGGAAAGTCTCCCATAGATGGTAATGGGAAATTCAGGCTTTTTGAGTCAGTAAACAGCTTTTTTTTCAAGGGGGAGGAGGTTTGGGCAAAGAGGCTTTTACTGCACAGTCATTTTGATAAACCAAGGAGCTGAGCTTTTACCCAGCAACAGGCTGGGAGAATGACTGATGGAGACCATGACCCCAGTGAACCACAGCCTTGCTCCCCCAGTCCCTTCCCATTTGCCTTTTGTGATTACAATTAGTAGTAGGGGCTGGCAGGTGGGGGAAAAATGAAATAAAATAAACTAGGAGCCCCCCCTGCCCCGCTGCCAGCCCCTCATTGTCTGCAGAGGCTGGCTGGGGCTCTGCACACTGCAGTCCTCTGCCCATTGTACTGCTGAGAACATGCGAACAGACGCTCTCGGGCGATGGGTTTTATTGAACGCAACTTCAATGGCAAATGGAGAGAGAAAGGGGGGGGAGAGGAAAAAAAAAAAAAAAAAAGCCTTGAAAATCCATGCCAAAAAAAAGAGGTGGGGAGGGTGTTTTTTAATGCAATCAATGGCTCCTTCCTATAACTCTGCCTGTTGTGAGGAAATTTCTTTCCAGTAGCAGCCAGCAGCAGTCCCAAGGCTGTGACATTGCTGTAACGCTTGGAGCTCAGCTCTCTATCTCTGGCAGCAGCCCCGTCTTTTTGTCATTATTGGCTGTGATTGCAGGGGGTGCACGCCAGCTCGCCGAGTGCTGAGATATTGCTGCCTTCCCCTCCCTCTGGACAACCTGCCCTCAGAGAGGAGTTTGGGGAGGGGATGAGGGTGAAACAGGGAGCTGAATTCTCTCTGCCTCCCCTGAGTACGCTCTGATCCAAGCCCACATGGATAGGTAGAGGTCCCCAAGGCCCTTTTCGGAAAGCTCATTAGGAAAGTAGTGACAGATGCATTAGCTATTAAAAAAAGGCGGGGGGAGAAGCTATCATAGAACTTTAAAAAAAAGCAGCAGCAGCCGCCCGACAGTTTTATTGCTGTCAGATCCTTTTTTTTGTGGGCATGTTGCAAAGCAGGAGAGGTTTGGGTAAATATCTGACGCATGCACGCACTTCCCATGCTCTGGGCTGTCTGTCAATAATCCAGCCAGGGTATTTCTCACACCCTCAGGAGGCAGCTGCCAGCTCTGCCCATTGCCACTGCAGCTACTCACCCTTCCTATCCACCCCCAGCATCTCCTGGAGAGGAGGTTTTGGAACAGGCATGTCTGGCTGCATGCAAAGCTGCGGGAAGAACCTGCCAGGATGCCACAGGGGGTGAAAAAAAATGGGCGTCAGCTGCCGCCATCTCTGACTCCGAGCTGCAGCCTGGGGAGGACAGGTCTTGGCATGAGATGTTCCCTCCTGATCTAAGCAGAGGCTGCTGAGATGGAGATTGAGTCCTGCGTGCTGGGACCTGCTGTCCCTGCAAGCCCCAGCAATGCTCTCCACGAAAGGACAGAATGGGTCACATTGTGCAACTGTGCTGGACACTCAGGTCTCTGTCCCTGTCCCACAGCCCACATCACAGCCCAGAGCCCGCAGAGCTCAGGGAACAGGTGTACACACATCAGTGGGAGGAGCTGCTTCCCTGCACCCAGGATGAGTGACACATCTGGCAGCAGCTGGAAATCACAAAGCCCCACGAAGGGACCAGGGACCAGGCATGAGGAAGGTGGGAAATGCTGGGTAATGAATGAAGATGCTCTGGATGGAGGTCTGGACTGGCAAGCTGTGGTGGGCAGAGGAGCAGATGATGGGGAGGATGAGGCAGGATGATGGCATGGGCTTTGTCCCTCCCTATCCTATGAACCAAAAAGGCCACCCCTGCTCTTACACCTGTGTGAAGAGCAGAGCCCAGGTAGTAACAGAAGAACAACAGATGTTGCACCTGCATGAGGGCTCCCGAACGGCGCCAGACGAGCTGGAATTCACATCTGAGACACAACAGCAAAGCTCTTCCCACAGACAGCAGTGGGAAGCAGGGATCAAAACACCACTTCCACAAACACACTCCCAATACTGGGTCCTGCCTGCACACACCCCATTTTCCACAGACCATCCTCATCACTACGAGATGGTCAAGCCAAACATGTCCCCCTCCAAGACCTCAGCATCCCTCAAAGAGGGGGCACAGCTATTCCAAAAGGAATTATGAGGGTACTAGAGGCAGCCATCAATCTGTGTCCCCCAACCTCACCTCCTGCCACCTCCCAACCACAGCCAGGAGGCAGAAAAGGCAGAAACCAACCTCGCTGGAGAAAAACAGCAGCAGCAGCAACCGTCCCCCTCGGTCGGGTTTTAAATGGCTCTCAGATCCCTTCAAACAAATCTAAATGCACCGATCCTATTGTGTGCATAAATCTTTGCACCGGGGCCTGCACGCCTCCACACTATTGATAAAGAGAAACGAGTCTTAAATATTTAATGAGCGAATAAACCCGTTAAGAGGATATGATTAACTGCACGCCACGGCTCTGCATTTAAGGTGTCCCTGCTGTACCTTTAGAGGGGTTTTATTTTTAAGGGAAATCGGCAGCAGCAGCTGGTGGAAGCCAGCAGCCGGGCTGTGCCGCACCAACAGGAACACCAGCACAACGCTCCACTCTGGAGGCATAAATATGCCACGGGAGCCTGGGCTGCTCAGGAGGGCTTGGGGAGAGCTGTACTGACTCATCTCGATGGCAGGGAGGGCAGAAAACACAGCCAAGGAGGTTTGAGGTTTTAGGTGAGGTGGCAGGAGCCAGGCTGTCGGTCAGAGAAGCCACGTGAACTCTGCACCTTCCCGTCTCGCCTGGCAGCGAGGGGGCTGCTGGGGGGATCAGGAGACCTTGGAGCTATTTCCAGCTGAACCACGGAGCTGGAGAATGACCTTGGGCAAGTCACTTACGGTCACCCTCTGCCTGGAGTGCAGCTCTGTGTGAGGCAACTGGAGTCTTGCCTGCTGAGGGTGTGAATCGAGGCAGTGTGGGGTACCAGGATGGTTGAATCTTCCTTTTCTCCACCTCCACCGAGCTGGCAGCAGCCTCAGCACGGGGCTGGAGCATTGAGGGCCAGGGTACAACACACCAGCCAGCCCACAGGATGTTTCTCAGGCACACAGAGAGCAGCTGATGGAAGATTTTATGAAACCAAGTGCTATAAATGTCCCCTTGCTATGTGACTTTTTATGTTTCTAAATTATTTTGATCATTATTTTTACCAGAGTAAGGTGAATAATACACAACAAACCACCATGAATCATCACTCTCAGTTTTTAGATATGTTAAATTTAGCTGTTTTGGTGCCACCTTTTTGTTTATATTCTCCAAGTGTTTCTTGCCAACAAGTTACCGGCAGGGATTTTTGGCCAGGAAGGGGAAAGAAAAAAAGAAAAAGTGAGACAGACTGTTAATTTTAAGCATCAACGAAAGATATTGGAAGAAAGTGAATTTCAAATTCTTAATTGCAACGGTTTCCCTCCCCAGACCTCAAGTCTAAAAATTAAGCCTGCCCAATCGGGAAGCCAAAACCCATCACGTGATGTGAGATCCCAATTAAAACGACTCTCATTCCTGAGACCAAGTATTCACAAAAGAGCAAAGACCGCGAATTATTTGCAGAAATTATCTGGAGAACAATTTTGAATAATGAATACGATGGGGGAAATCGCAGTCACTTGGAATACTTAATGCAACTACAGAAAAAAAAAAATCACCAACAATTTGCGAACAGAAAAGAGGTGAAATGCACAGAATAGATCATTTAGCACAATCCTGACACCACCACTGACTATTCCAAATGACCAAGGCCCCTGCCTGGCTGTAAATGCTGCAGGAATTAGAGACTGATGGACAGATGGAAGTCATGCTTGGAGATACACCTAATCAAAGAGGCTGTGCCACCACAGCCAACACACCCGTGACCTGGTAAAATCAGGGTGAAATAACTCGGGAAACAGGATGTTCAAAGCAGCCCCAGGCAGGAGGAAGGGATGCTCCGGGTGACGCAGCCAAGCAGAGAGCAGCTGGAGAGGAAGAGGAGCTCTGACACTAGCTGGCCAAATCCCAAGAGGCACAAGCACAGAGGAACACCAAGGATGAGCTTCTGTGTGATTGTAGCTGGTGGAAGGGGTGGGAAAAGAGAGGTTCCAGGTAGGTCTGGATCAAGCACGGGTGGTTGCTGCATCACCAGATACTGGCTTTGCCATGGGAAGTATCATCCCATCAGCCAGGGACTGTGAGTACCCAGGTATTCCCACGATTTGGAGCTGAGAGATGGGGTCCAGCAGAACCCACTCTGCTTCTGCCACCTCCCTTCAAGTGCCAAACTGGCCTCAAGCTGAGAGCTGCTCCTATGGCCATGATCAGAGTATGCAAGACCAAAGAAGGAGGAATCTGCTGAAAACTGAAAGGTCCTTTTTGCCCAAGAGCCAAAATCCGCTTCTTTAATAGGTTTACTCTACCCCAGCACAAGCTTTGCATTTCACCAACCAGCAATGAGCACGGAGGCCAAAACCTCACCACTACCTGTAGACTCCAGCTGGGAGGAAGGATCTGAAGGGAGAAGGCAGGGAGAAATTGGGGGGCAGGAGCAGGCAAAGGAGAAACAGTTTTGGAGGACTTTGGGGGATCACAGCATGGTATGGAGGAGATGGGGATCTTGTGGGGGCAGGCAAAATCTGCAAGCACCACTCAGGTGGGAAGATGCTGGGCCCTTCCCTGCCCCAATACTGAGTGAGGAAGAGCAGCAAAGGTCTGGTAGAGATGGAGCTTTTTCACATCCCAGCCTGGTCAGCTGACATTTATCAGGGTAACAAAAGGATACAGCCTGATCACAAGACAGGCTGACAGTGCATCTTCCCCTTCTGGGGAGGAAAGTCAAGAGCCAAAGTTGTAAAAAGTAGTCCAGTCATCTTTCGTATCTCCTCTTTCCTGCAGTTTGACATGTGCAGAGATACTTCCTCTCCTCCTTTGAAATGAAAGACGAAAGAAAAACATAGAAAATTCTGCAGGAATTAAAAATGAATCAAATTCTTCCAATGTTTCAGGTCAAATATTCCCCAAAGCTTCTGTTCTGGCAATCTAAGAATGTAGAGGCTGGATCTCTTAAATTCCCTTGAATTCAGGATGTTTCTATCAATCTGTAGCAGTATTTCAACAAGCCTGGCTGAGGATGCTCAGGAAAGCCTGCTTGTTATATGCCTGGACTGCGGCAACCAGAGAACCACTCAGGAACTGAGAGACTCATTATTTGTTATTAACTCACCTGGAATCTCTGATTTCTCACATGTTATTTTGCTACTTGGCTGCAGAGTAAAACAGCTCCTCAAAAAATAGAAAAAAGGAAAAAGTGAACCACCCACCAGTGGAGGATCATCTTTCCAGTGGATTCTAGTAGGTCACCAGCAACTGCATCAAAAGAGTGTCCTGGGGGCTTCAATGTTTGCTTCTTGTGCCCCTTTATTTACTGTTGATTCCCTCTGTGGCAGCACTACCAGCCCCTGCAGAGACTGCCCTGTTCCAGTCTCTGCTTTTCCAGGTTCAGGCACTGGGTATTTATTGCATTTGGCTGCTTCCAGAGCGTGGGTGTTTGCTTCACATGTCCCCATAGAGCAGAGTCCCCTTGGAAAACTGTTCCAGGCAGGAAACTGCTGCTGCTGCTCCTGGTCAGGGAAACGCATAGGGAAAATCAGGTTTTTTTCCCAAAAAATTCTCCAAGTGAGGAGTTTGTTCCAGAGAGATGGAGAACAGAGATTCCCATGGGCTCTGCTGGATTCTCCCCAGCACCCATCTGCCTGGTACAGTGGTTGCTGTAATGAATTTTTAGGGATAACACTTTGTTGGGATGACTTTAGGTGCACAGGGCACTTCTATGCCCCAGCTCTCCTGCAGCATCTGCATTTTACCTTGCTAACCTTGCAGACAGAGAAACTGAGGCACAGGGCTGGCTCTGGAGAGGGACAAAGCTCCAGCAGCACCTCCAATTTCAGCACTCATGTCCTCCATGGATGCTGCAATATCAGCATCACCCACAACCTGGCTGAACTTCCCAATGTCCCCCAACAAGAGATCTGTGTCCCCTCTGTCCCCAGCTCAGCTGCTGGCCCTGGTCTCTCTCCTGAGCATCACTTTCTGTCTCTGGCACCCAGCAAGCTCCTCTCCCACCAGCTGGGCTCTGCCCCAGTGATCTCGGGGTGCCACCTCTGCCTGCACCATCCCCAGGAGGGCATCACAGCAGGGCTGCTGCATCTCCACTGTGGCTGGGGACAGCAGGGAGGACAATGACATTTGCTGCAGGAGCCTGACATTGAACCCAGCCAGTCAGAACGGCGGGTGTTTTGCTGGCAAGGGTAGAGGCTCTGCTCTGACACCGTCAGCGAGGGGACAGGAGAGGGAGGGGAAAGGAAAAAAGCCGAAGCAGCAGCCAGAGAGCTGCCTCTTCCTCCTCCTCCTTTTGTGCAGAAATGTGGTTTTGTTTGTCAGTCAAACAGATTGTTTTCTCCTTCTTTGCAGGCCAATTGTTTCTGCTCCTGCAAGATAAGGGATTGAAAAGGGCTATATTTTTATGGCACTGAATCTAGGCCCTCTGAATTGGAGGGGAGACATCAAGTGGGAGAGGGATGCCGGTTCAAACCAACACTCCTCTCCCCAGCTCCACTCTCCAATCCCATTTCCACCCCCATTCTCCTTTTTTTCTCCTTCCTTCTCCTGCCTGGAGCTGCCTCCCAGCCCTCTCACTATTTAATCTCCGTCTCTCCAGTGGACTCAGGAGGTTTACACAGCTTCATCCTCTTTGCACCATCTGCTGAAAAGAATCCGCCTTTCCCCTGCTGCTGTGTCCAGCGGCTTCTCCTGCCACCCTCCCCCCAAAAATGGGGAAAGCAGAGCCAGTGTTACCACATGTGACGTCGGGAAGAACAAAACCCAGAAGGGGGGGTTTCCTTTTCTGAGAAGGATTTGCCCAGAAAGCACCTTGGAGAGCCAGACCCCAGAGCGTGGCAGGAGCAGGATGCAGAGATGAGGGAAGAGAATGATCAATAAGAGCAAGCCCAGGCCAGGGTAAGACAGCAGGATCCTCTCCAGGCTTCCAGAGTGGTTCAAGGAGCCTGCGTCCAGTCTTCCTCTTCCTTCTTGTTGAACTCTCCCAAATCCACGGTCCAGATGGGATGCCGTGACTCAGTGATGGGAACGCTGGAGCGATGACCCCTGAATGACCGCCAGCATCCCCAAGCCAAAGGACCTGGAGAAGGTCCTTGCTCCAGGGACCATCAGGGCTGGAGGCACCCTCAGCCTCGCTGCATCCCAAGCACGAGTCCTTTGCTCCCAGGCGCTGATCACATCGCACACTGAGGACCAGAGGGAGGATTTGCCTCTCCTCCTTGGGGGATGAGAGCCTGGAAGGGGGCAGAGTGGTTCATATCCAACTCATAAGCCTCTCAGAGCTCAGGCTTGAGGACTGAGATTCACTCAATTAATTTTGCTTTGGCAAAAAGTCCATTTTTATTGCTATTTCATGCCTTCAGTATAGATTTTCCCTGCTCGTCTCAAAGGGATAATAAAACCCGACTCGTTCTTTTTATAAAAGTCTCACACTCCCTCTCTCACCAGGCTCTGTGTTCCCCAGCTAGAGATGTAAATTTAAAGGGGAAATGCTGTCATTTAAAACAAAACAAAACCAAAAAAAGCAACTCAGAAAGCCCAGCTTTGAGCATATTCCAGCTCTCGAAACTAGGCCGTGCAACCAAAGCAAAAACCAAGCTGCCACCTTCCCGCGGTGAAGCGGCATTCCCGCAGCGATCCCAGCCTCCCACAGGGGAACTGGGGGTGACTGCCAGCCCCAGAAAGCCACTCTCCACCCTGCAGGGCTGCTGCTGGCCCTCTGCTTGCTGGGAGGGGTAGTTTTTGCCAGCTGGGTGCTGGTGGGCACAGGTGGTGAGCGCTGCTTAGAGCGAGCTCCTTGTGCTGGGATGTGACGCTGGAACCCCAGCACCTGCACCTGCCTCCCACCTCCTCCTCCTCCTCCTCCACACCAGGTGAAAGCTTTGCTGCTGCCAGTCTCAGGCAGCTGGGCCAGTCCTCCTGGTTCAGGGAAATCCCAAATCCACACAATTCTGAGCAGGTGATTTTTGAGCATGCTTTCAAGCAGGCAGTGGGACAGGATGGTGGCAGGACAATACACGGGTCTGCCTGCTCCACCCCAGCTGGGATGCATCCTGCCTTCTCTTCAGAAAAGCTGTAGCTGTGGAGGATCCCTCTGAGAGGTGAAGAAGGGAAAGGGAAATTGCCTTTCCTCTGCCATATGCCCTGCTGCCATGACCTTCTGAGAGGGGTTAGGATGTGAGAAGAGGAAGCCAAGTGGAAGTTTTGTCATCAGTGGGTGGCAGCAATCGCCTGGGGACAGGGCAGGGTCCCCAGGACCATCAGGATTTAAGAGCAGGTTAGACCCAGGTGCATGCCTGGCACTGCTGATGCAGCCCTCTAGGACAGACTCAAGCCAGTGCCTCCTGCCTTGGCTGTGTGTGTGATCTGGTGACGTGCATAAATCCACCATCACTGGGACTCTCCTGCCTCAGCAGGAACCAGGAGCAAATCCAAAACAGAGAGAATCCAAAGCAGAGCAAAGCCATGCAAGGCAAGAGAAGACACACAGGTGCCTGCACTGTGCCAACCCAGCACAGGACCACACCAGGCCAAGAGGTGACAGCCAAACCTTTCATATCCTAATGTTTCTCCTTCTCCCCATCCTGTACCCTTTTCCTGCACGCCCCTGCCAGGCTGGCTGCACGCCCTGGCTGCCAGGAACTCGGGGCCCTGCAGGGCAGGGCAGGCAGCACGCACGGGAGAGGAAATGCACAGCTCACTCTGCTCCTGCAGGTGTGCCTCCAGCACAAAACAAAACTTGTAGGGCAGCTAACAAGGACAGGCAGGAGAGGAAAGACAAGGAAACCCCAGGTGATACCACCGATGGTCCAGCACCTCCAGGCTCACCTCCAGTGCCCCCAGAGAGGCTGTGGCACAGCTCCATCAGTTAAACCGAAGTTGTGCCATTTCCTCTGATGGCAGAACAAACGGTCCTTCCCCTCCTGTGAGCTGCCAAGCCTGAGGGATGCTACAGAAAAGAATTCTGCACCTCCCCCATTTCGGGGGAAAATCAGTTGGAGTCCCTAGATTTTCCTGCAGAGCCCTCACAGGGCTCGACCCTCCAGGCTGGAAAATCCTTAGTGTGCTCTGACAACCTCTGCAGCTCAGGCACAGGCAAGAGATGATTAAGACTGGCTGAAATCTCCCAGGACTCTGACATCTGAGAGGCACCATGCAAGGCAGAGAACCACCCCAGGCTGCTCCTTGCAACCTGCAACTCCCCTCACCTTAGCACAGAGCTGAAGGGAGAGCAGGGACCCAGCGGGGCCAGGAACCAGGTCACCGCTGCTGGTTTCCAAGCAGCAAAGGTTTGGAAGAGCAGAGGATCATTTAGCAGAGCGACAGTGAAGGTTCAGAGCAGAGCCTTCAAATTACACGCTACAGAGCACTTTTCCTGCCTAAAAGGTCTCTGAAATGACTGTGGCGGCTCTGAAACGAAGCACTCTGTATGCAATTGTTCCCTGGGGCTTGCAGCGGAGACAGAGCCGGGAGAGGAGAGGTGGGTCTGCGGTCCCTGGCACAGGCAGCTCCTCATCAGACAAGGATGCACACTTCTGCTGGGCTCCACAGCACAGCACTGCTGCTTCCCTAAATCTCCCTGGTGGTTTCTACCAGTGGTGGTATTTTTTTTCCTCTCTTTTTTCTCTTTTTTTTTTTTTTTTTAATTTTTTTTTTTTTATTTCTCACTTCCTGCCCTGAACTTCACACAGCTCCTGGCCTGGGCTGCAGAGTTGCTGCTCAGGGTGTGGGTACCCCCAGCCCCGTGTACAGACCCACACTGAACCCCTCATCATCATCACTCTCACCATGCCTCGAGGCACACCTCAATCCACAGGGAACAAGGAGGGAAGAGCACTCAGGGGGAACATGTCCTTTTCTCCATCTCACTCGGCTTCTTCCCATCTTTCTCCACTCCATCTCCCAGCAGCTCGAGGTCCATTTTCATCAGGCAGTGACAGTCACCAGGAGAAGCAGTCTCAGCACCATGCACAGCCAAGCTGTGCCTCGCCCGCCGGGGGTGCCCCCACCCTCTGCCACCAGCACACAGGTGACAGCACCCACATCCGCACAGCCACCACGGCGCTGCTCACCCACCTGGGGCACACACACGCTGCCAGCCTGGGAAAGGCAGCTGAGGGGTAGGAGCGCTTCACAAAGTCCCAGCACACAGCAGGGAACCATTTCTGCACCATCAACGCAATGCCCAGGAGCTGGGGCAGCTGGAGCTGAGCTGGGAGAGCTCTTGGAAGGTGCTGGCACCACCAGTGATGCCCTGCCTTGGCTGGCACAGTGCCCTAGGAGCACTCTCCCATGCAAAACCCCAACTGTTGGGTTTGCTCCTCCACACCATCACTTTGGGAGGTCACCTGAGGGCAGCTAACATGGGCAGTGCTGGCAGCCAAGGGGAAAGAGGGCATGGGCCAGTGGCCACAAGAGCTTTCAGTAAGCCAAAATCTGCTCACATCTAAGGGATGGCATCATTCTCCATCAAAGGCAGTGGGGGAACAAACATGCACCCCAATAGCATCCCACTCTGACGCCAGTGAGAACCTCTGGCAGGTCTCCAACGTTAGCCAGGACACTTCCAGAGGCCGGAGAGCCCTCGGGATGCAGACCTCTGGGGCAGCTCAGCCCCTCCACTGGGATCCCCACCAGCTCAAGGTGCTGCTCCAGCTGCACATTTCCAGGGAGAGTGGGAATAGACACACACACACACACAGAGGAATTTAAATGGAATTTCACAGCTGCAGCAAAAGGGCACAGAAGGGGCTCAGCGCTATCCATCCAAGATGCACCATGTCCCCGCTCGGCATTTCGGCACCACCGGCCGGGAGCACCGCGGCCACCCGCACCCGCGGGACCGGGGGGGCCGGGGAGCCCCTTCGTGACGTCACCGAGCCAGGGACAGGCTCGCGTTTTGGGGGGATCGAGGCGAGTTTGGGGGGGCGGAACGGGCTGGGGTTGGAAACGCGAGTGCGGTGCGGTGGGAGCGCGGGCGGAAGGGAAGGGAAGGGAAGGGAAGGGAAGGGAAGGGAAGGGAAGGGAAGGGAAGGGAAGGGAAGGGAAGGGAAGGGAAGGGAAGGGAAGGGAAGGGAAGGGAAGGGAAGGGAAGGGAAGGGAAGGGAAGGGAAGGGAAGGGAAGGGAAGGGAAGGGGATGTGGCGGCCGGTTCGCCGTGCCACCGCCGCTCCAGCGGTAGCAGGAGCGCAGCGGGCCCGGCGGGAGCCGCGGCTGCAGCCGCAACTGCGACGCGAAGCCCCGGGGGGGTAACGGGGCGGCGGGCAGGCCCCCCCCGCCTCCGGCAGCGCCCCGCTCGCCCGGCCCCTCCGCTCCCCTCGCTTCCCCTCGCCGGCCCCTGTCACCCGCCGCCCTCCCCGGGCCCTCCCCGGGCTCGCCGGCCCGCCCGGTTCCCCCGGAGCCGCGTCCGGAGCCCTCCTTACCTGGCGGGCCGAGCCCCGCTGCCTCTCAGCGGCGGCGCTGGGCGGGGGCGGCCCCGGCGGCCATGCCCGGGCGGCCGCGCCGCTCTCCCGCGCCGTGCGAGCCGCCTCGGCGGTGTCAGCGGGCGGGAGCCCCGCGCGGCGCCGGGAGCGAGGGGAGGGACGGCGGGGGCATGACCGAGCGCCGTCGGAAGTGCACGCGCGCCCGCCGCCTGCCCGCGACCGCGGCGACACCTGCCGGCAGCGCCGCCGGTGGCACCGGGAACGGCAGCGGGGCGGCGGCGGGGGCTGCGCGCACCGCGGCAGCGGGGCACGGCACACCGGGAATCGGGGCACGGCACACCGGGCAGCGGGGCACGGCACACCGTGCAGCGGGGCACGGCACACCGGGCAGCGGGGCATGGCACACCGGGCAGCGGGGCACGGCACACCGGGCAGCGGGGCACGGCACACCGGGCAGCGGGGCACGGCACACAGGGCAGCGGGGCACGGCACACAGGGAATCGGGGCACGGCACACCGGGCAGCGGGGCACGGCACACCGGGCATAGGGAGCAATGAAGCGGGCGCTGGGCACGGCACAGCAGGCACCGGGCACAGGGCATGGCACTCTGGGAGCCGGGACACGGCACAGCAGGCACCGGGCACAGGACACACTGCGCTCTGACAGCCGGGGCACGGCACAACAAGCACCGGGCACAGGGCACGGCACGATGAGAGCCGGGGCACGGCACACCGAGCACCGGGGTATTGCACACAGGGCAGCGGGTGCTGCGCGCCAGCAGCAGGAACCGTATGGCAGGTCCTGAGCTGGGCGGCGGGGACCAGGCAGTGGAGGGTGGGAGTGGCGGTGGGTACCGGGCACCCCGGTGGCGCATGGGGGACCGTTCAGCGGTGCTGGGTGCAGGGAACCCCCCGGGTAGCACCTGCCGGCTGCCGGGACAGGGCACTGGAGGGTGACAGCGGTGCTGGGTGCAGGGCATCCCACTGGGCAGCATCTAAAAGGTGCTGGCACTGGGCAGGATGAGGTCCCTGCAGACACACACCAGACCCTGGGTCCAGATTTGAAGCTGGAGCTGTCTCTGGGCTCAAATCCACATTTGGATCAGCACTGAACCACGTGTGGGTCTGCACTTGGGTCTGTGTCTGGATTTAGATCAGGATTTGGAACTGGATTCTGATCCACATCTGGATTTGCATTTGGAGCTGAATTTGGATCTACATCTGGACTTGCCTTTGGAGCTGGATTCAGATCCTCATCGGATCAGAGTCTGGGACACGCATCTTTCACAAAGGATGGATGTAGCCTTTCCATCCCCTGCTCTCCGAGCATTCTGTGGGTGCACAGAGCGCCATCACCCTTCGAGGTGTTCATCACTGCCCATTTACCCTGCTCTGCTCAACCTGGGGACCTTCAGGGGAAAGCTGGGGTCTGCAGCAGTGTGACAGGAGCCCTGACCAGGGAGCAGAGGGGAGGGACGAAATGGCAGCGGTCCCGCTGGCCTTGGCTGTGCTCAGCGGTGCGTCTGGGGCTGAACGTGCTCCAAGGAGGAGCCGAGGTCAGGGAGGGGGATGAGTGCAGGAAACATATTAAGTGAGGAAAATTGGCTGCAGCCAGCAGCGCTGCCTGATGTTTGCCTGGGATTTTCCTCTCCATCAGGTATCCGGTGTAAGCCCTCGCTGCTGGGTGGTGGCAGCTGCTTATTCATGAGCATCTTGGATGTGCCACCGGCCACCAGCACCTGCTGTGCACCCAGAGGGGTGGCACCCAGGACCCCTCTGTGCTTGTGTCCCCAGTGCTGACACCCAGCTTTGGCCAAGGCGACGTGTGCAGATATTTTAAGAGGAAGATTCTGTGCTCTCACAGCTTGACTGCTAATTTATAATCCTGTTTTCCTATTAAAATAAAAGCCTCTCTCTTATTCCCGAACGTGAGAGCCAAAGCGGAGCTCTGAGGAAGTGCCCTGTTTGCAGAACACACTGAAACACACAAAGGAAACGAGGCAAAACCAGCGTTTTGCACGTTTTTGAGCCTCATTTTAGCTGGGACTTGGAACAGCAGAAGGGAAATCTTTTCCAGCAGGATGTGCACAGCGGGGGTGTGCGTGGAGCTGCTGGTGTCCCTTTGGAGCAGGGCCACCCGCCTGCCGAGGGACAGCAGCCGCTGCGGGCGCGTTTGTCCCCGAGGGGTGGCGGGTCCCTTGGGCATCGCAGGGATGAGAGCTGGAGCAGCACGTCCCCCGAGGGGCCGGCCGGGCGGGGATGGCAGCCGGTGGCAGGAAATACCTGCTGCTCCTCCGCTTCCCGGCCAAAGCGAACAAGAGCGAGAGTGTTCGGAGGGCGGCTGCGGCCGCGTGTGGCAGGAGGGGCCTCCGCGGGACACACGGGCCATTGTTCCTCGAGGATGTGGGGCGGAAATTTGGATGGACCCGTTGCGTGCCGCGCTGCCGGCGTTGGCCGGGGCTGATCCCAGATTGAGTGGGACCCATGATGAGGGTGGGAATTAAACACTGTGTCCAGTGGAGGGGTCCCTGATATTGGTGGTGGGACAACCCCCTTCGAGAGGGCTCTCCTGCTCCTTGCCCCTGGAGCATGGCACATGCCCAGGGACTTTCAGCCTGGTGTTTGCTGTGGCCCTGCAGTAGCTCTGTTGTCTGCCTGGTCCGCCCGCACCCCATCAGCCTCGCAGCAACCTGGAAAGACATTTAATACAGGCTGGGTTTGATCTGCACTTTGACATTCCTTCAAGTGCTCCCTGGTGTTTTCCTGTCGCTTGCACAGCGCCTTTTCCCACCAACGCTCCCTCATTGCTGTAAAAAGGAAGAAAAAGGCTTGCAGAGTGTGCCCAGCCTTGCACATCCCTAATTACCCACGGAACATCCTGGCAAACGGGCTTTCCTTGGAGCAGCGTTGCTGGCAGCAGGAATGGGGTGCAGGCTCTCCCCAGTGCGGCTGATGATGCTGGTCCTCCCATCGCCCTTGCAGAGAGAGCAGAAGGGTTTGTCTGGCTGCTCTCACCTGGCTCTGCTTTCCTCAGCACCCATCTCTGCACCGGCTTCCAGGTCTGAATAAGATTTTAAGGAGGGAGGCTGGAAAAAGGGAGAGAGAAGAGAATGTGCTGCTCCCCTTCCATGCTTCACCCTTTCTCAGGAACTGGCCAGATTGTTTCCATTAGGAAAAGCTGAGGATCCAAGTATTTGTCAATGACCAGGAGCAGATTTGCTGATGGAAGCTGCTGTTCCCTAGAATAATGTTGAGCGAGGTGCTTGGCGTGGACCCATCCTTTTATGGTAAAATTAGGGCTAAACGCTGTGGGGATTTGCATTTGAAGTTGATTGATACGTGGCATTAGTGCACGCGTAGATAATTTTGTATTTTGAGATCGCTGAGCAAGGAATAATTTTTATTTTGGGTCAAAGATAAGGGCATTGCGTTGAGATGAAATATGAGGGGGTGTTGATCAGTGTCACGGACACTGCGTTTCTCTTGGCTGGGTAAGGGGATGGCAAACCTGCATTACCCATTCCTGCCCTTGCTTTTAAGTGCTTTGGGTCTGTGCCCGGTGCAAGGAGTGATCCCCTGCTGTCACTTAATGCCAGGACACAGTTCCAACTTTATGAGCTTTGGAGTTTCCCATTATTTAACAAAAAAAAAAAAAAAAAAAAAAAAAAAAAAAAAAAAAAAAAAAAAAGATGAAACCCCTGTTTTATTTTATTTACTTATTTTAGTAGCTGAAGGCTGTGCCACTGAGAAACATTAATTAAATAGAGCAGTGTGGCTTGATCATTACAGGAAAGGTGTTGGGAGAGCGTTGCCAAGCTGGCAGTGCCTTCCAAACCCCCCTCTGGCAACCTGGACTGATGCTGTCAGCAGCACCTTGGCCCTCCCAGCTGCTCAGTACCAGTCCCTGCCCTTGCACTTGCTCTTGCAGCACATCCCAGGCCAGGTGGCACGGCTGGTGTCACACCAGGATGTGCAGCTGTTCCCTTGGCAGTAAGGACAAGGGTTCAGCACAGTTGAGGATGCAGGAGTGGAGGAGAGGGGCTTCCCTTAGGGTTCCCAATCCACAAGGGACAAAGAGGTGGTTGCTGCTTTGCTAAATGCATCAGCACAGGGCAACTCCAGTCATGAGAGTCTCTCCAGTCTCTATCCATTCATGGAATCATTGAATCCTAGAATGATTCGGGTTGGAAGGCACCTAAAAGCCCATCCAGTTCCAAACCCCTGCCAGGGGCAGGGATACTTTCCACTATTCCAGGTTGATCCAAGCCCCATTTAACCTGGTCCTGAGTACTTCCAGGGATGGGACAGCCACAGCTTCTCTGGGCAGCCTGTCACCATGCCCCCCAGGATGATGACAATATCCCATCTAACCCTGCCCTCTAACGGTAGGAAGCCATTCCCTCTTGTCCAAAATCCCTCTCCAGTATATCCATCCATCCATCCATCCATCCATCCATCCATCCATCCCATCCATCCATCCATCCCTCCAGCTCCCAGCAGGAGCACATGGGCCGTTTTGGCAGGAGCAATGTGGTTCACAGGGGTAAAGGGAGCTTTGAGGAGGGGGAACTGCAGACATTAATTAGGCAGTCGGTGAAATCCTCAGGTGCTGATAACTCAACAGAAGCACGAGACCATTTGCATGCAGGAGATGTCCCAGAGATAAGAAATTATCCCCCGACCCCCCCTTTCCCCTCCTCCCCCTGGTGTCCCTCCTTGCCACTTTGGTCAGGTCCCAGGGCCACCACAGCTGGCAGAGCAGGGTGACAGACTCCCTCCTCCTCCACCGAAGCAGGTGGAGGGAGATAAAAAGGAAGGGGAAGGAGGAGGAAGCAGAGCTGAGCAGCAAAATCAGCTGCACTACAAAACGCCCCGAGCAGTCACTTGTGCTTGAGGCCATCCCTGCTGTGTGGCCGAGTGGCTTTTTCCAGGCCTGGCAGGAGAAGCCCGGAGGGGTGGGAAGGGGGACTGGGATAAGGGAAGGAGGAAAATGGCCCCAGTTCGAGCTTCAATAGCTTTCAGAGGCATTTTGGGGATGAAAGCTGCCCTGGGGCCCCTCCCAGCGAGCAGCATTGCTGTGGGTACGCTGCGAGCATCGCGTTCGGCTGGCTGGAGGCTTCCTTGGTGTGCTGAAAATGGTATTAAAAAAAAAAAAAGAAAAAATAATAATAAAAAAGCAAAACCTACAACAACAAAAAATATAGCACCAGCCCCCCTTCACCCCCCCCCCCCATCTCCACCACCCAACAACAACCAAGAAAGGCAAAATCTTTCACAAGCCCGGAAGATGTCACCATAGAAACAGAAATCAGACCCACTCCACGGATCCTGCCGCCTGGGAAGGTGATAAAATGTTTTCTATCGATTGCTGTCGGGAAAGTCACTGCTGATAAGCCATCCGAGGAGAAATGGAGCGGGGACGTGGGAGCTCTTCAAATGAGGCTCCAGATGGTCCCTTGGCTGCCCCTGTGCAGCGGGTGGGGACCGAGGGGCCGAGGGCTGGCCGGGGGCTCTGCCCCGGGCTGGTGACACTGTGTGCCCAGAGAGGTGTCAGTGTGCCATGCCTGCCCTTGGCTGCTGCAAGCACCAAGTGGAAAGCTGTGTCTGCTTTCCTGCTCACTTCTGCAGCACAGCAGCTGTTCCTGGCTTTAAGCTGAAAGAGAGGAGGTTTGGATTGGATATTAACAAGGAATTCTTCCCTGTGAGGGTGGTGAGGCACTGGCACAGATGCCCAGAAAAGCTGTGGATGCCACATCCCTGGAAGTGTTCAAAGCCCAGGTTGGATGAAGCTGGAGGCAACCTGGGATAGTGGAGGGTGTCCCTACCCATGGCAGGGGGTGGAATGAGATGAGATTTAGGGTCCTTTCCAACCCAAAGCATTCTGTGGTTCTGTGAAAAACACACTGTGTGTGGACAGATGAACCTTCCCCTGACTCCTGATGTGGCATCACCAGCATTGCACCTCCTCTTGCCTTGCCTGGCTGGGTATCACTGTGATAATTCAGCATTCTGCCCTCCCAGAATCCGGATTCCCAGTCCCCATTTGCTCGCTGGTGGCTGCTCTGCAGCTGGGAGCATCCCTGTGGCTGCGGCGCCGGCTGGGAGGTGTGGGATCTTCCCGGCGGCTCTTCCCAGGGCTCTGCACAGCGCCGGGGCCTGGCTCGAGTGCCCTTTGAAGAGATGGAAAATCCTATTATCTGCTCATTCTTCTCGCAGTGTGAAGCCTCGGAGCATTCAGCAGCAGTCGAGTGTGGTCTGCTGCCTGCAGCCCGGCGCTGCCTCTGCTCCCACCCACGCGGGAAGCTCTGGGTCACCAGGGATGGGCATCACATTCCCATCCCCTGATCCATGCATTTCCCACCCCCTGATCCATGCCAGAGCTCGGGGATGCAGCTGTCCCCACAATACTCTGTGCAGCTTCCAGCAGTGGGGTGCAGAGGACGTGCAGGGAAGCAGTGTGGGGGTCTGTGTGCTGATCCTCTGCTCCGTGGGGAGCCGAGGTTGCTGCTCCAGCCTGCAAATCCTCACGTCATTAAGGCAGGGAAGGTGTAACCCATCTCACATCCTCCATCCCCGAGGCAGCTTTGCTGCCAGTGATTGGCAGCAATAAAAGAGGCGGTTAATCCAGGGCAGCGTGGGATGCAGGCAGAGGGATGTCTGCAGTGAAAGGCACCCTGGCAAGGAGGAGCTGAGGAAGAATACGCTCCTGGGCACAATTTGCAGCCCTGGAGAGCTGGTTGGGTGCCACGGGGAGCATTTGCTGGGGATTTTGTTAATGATGTAGGCGCAGCCTTCCCAGCTTGGCCTGTGCTAAAGCCTTGGCTCACACAAGCTGAGGCTCTTTGGCTTGAACTTAGACCAGCTGCTTTCCACTGGCTGGTGGATTTTTGTCTTGTTACTGGGTGGTTCCATGCAGGAGATGAACAAAGGAGCAGTTAGTGGGTGATTTCACCTTAGGGTTTGGGGTTTGTTTTTTTTTTTTTTTTGGAGGAGAAGGGAAGGGTTAAACCATGCCTTGTTACTGAGTTATTTTAGGATGGTTGAGCTGAAGGGACTGCGAGAGGATTTGTCTGCACATGGGAAGATGGAATTTAATCAATATTGACAAGAGCCATTCACCAAAACAGGCTCATTCGCTAATGAAAGCCAGACCTGGTGTGTCCCTGGGGAAGCACAGCTTTGGGAAAGAGGGGAAGGAGGCACTGGAAAGACACAGCTCCCACTCCCATGCTCCTGGTTCTTATGAAACCAGGCTGCATTTGGGATTGATTTTCCCAGCACAGAAAGGCTTTGGCTTGTTTGCCTTGTAGCTGCAGGACGCCTAGGACCAGCCCCTGTGGCTGGAAAGCAACATTCCCATCCCTGCCTGAGGATCTGGGCTTATGTCACCCCCACCAGGCACAGTGTCCCAGAGCCAGGCTGGGGTGTGTGTGGCGGCAGCAGAGCCAGTCCCACACAGATGGCTTGGGATGCAGCAGGGCAGGATGGGGTTGCAGGGTTTTGCCCTCCAGCTCAGATCACAGCCAGGAAGTGAAGTCTCCTTCCATGAGTGGTGATTCCATCCAAGCCATAAAATCTGCTGGGTTTTCTGTCACCTGTTTGGCTCAAACACCCACTGAGGCAGTGGGAGAAGACTGGTTTTGTCAGAGTCTTGTGTTTTCCTCTCTACCCTTGCAATTAAAAGCAGGAAGTAGCCAAGACACCTCTGTGACCAGCCACTCCCAGCAATGTACCACATGGAGGAGAAACCTAATTTCTGTGGCTGGCAGCTGATATTTCCCATCACTGCCAGCTCTGTATCCTGGAGCTGGACTGAGCTCATTATCCCACCGTGGACAAAAAGTCCTGCCATTCCCCCTCCCACCCCATGCATCCCCAGATTCCTGGAAAGCCGTGGAAGGCAGCGATCCAGGCATCATCCTCCTCCATCACAGCACCCGTGTGGAGCAGCAACCGGTCTCTGCTGTGTGGAGGACTCGACTTAATTTGTTGGGCACTTTTTTTTTCCCTCTAAAAGGCAGCACCGTATCCCCCAACCTTCTGGTGCAGCCGCGGGGCTGTTCCCGGAGCGTGGGGGCCGAGCGGGATGCAAGTGGAAAAAAGGAAGATTTTGATCCCCCGCCAAGCCTGAACAATCCCATCCAAGTTCACACTGGCAGATAATGAGCTTTAATGAGCAGGCCACACTAATTGGTAAGTGATCCCAGAACTGTCTGTGGCAGAGGCGAGGGAAGAGCAGTGGCAGCTCAGGGTGAGGAGGGGGCCAGGGCTGAGCAGTCCCTGGTGCTCCGGGGGGCAAGGGCTGCCAGGGATGGGGCTACTGGGAGCGAGGGTCTGCTCGCCCTCATGGGGGCTTCCTGCTGGACAGCCAGGGCTGTGGGAGGGATTGCAGGATCTGTTCCTGGGTGCCATCTGTGCAGCAGCCAGCAGTATGGCCAGCAGATCAAGAGATTCTCAATTCTCCCCCTCTGCTCTGCTCTGCTCAGGTGAGACCCCCACCTGCAGAGCTGCCTCCAGCTCTGGGGACTCCAACATCTGAAGGAGCTGCTGGAGCAAGTCCAGAGAAAGCCAAGGGCTGGAGTATCTCTGCTCTGGAGATAGGATGAGAAAGCTGGAGGTGCTCAGCCTGGAGAAGAGAAGCCTCCAGGGAGACCTCAGAGCCCCTTCCAGTGCCTAAAGGGACTCCAGGAGAGCTGGAGAGGGACTCTGGATGAGGGCCTGGAGTGACAGGACAAGGGTGAATGGCTTCTCACTGACAGAGGGAAGGGTTTGATGGGATATTGGGAAGAAATTTCTCCCTTTGAGGGTGCTGAGGCTCTGGCACAGGCTGTCCAGAGAAGTTTCTGTTCTGTGGGGTGATGAATGGCCAGAGGGCAGCTGGCACCTGCAGCCCTTGGACCCAGAGTGGGGCAGGGCAAGCCCAGGTGGCCAGTGAGTGCATGGTGCTGATCAGAGACATTCCTAAGGCAGTCCTAATCGGAGATCATTGTAAATTCCCCTCTCAAATGGAGTGGAAAAATGCTATTAAGCTAATATAACATCACAGGGAAGGACGCGCTGCCGCTGCTGTCTCCAGGGAATCAGGCTGTAATGAGGGGAGGGAGCCAGAGATGACAGCAGCCAGAATGTTTGGGTGGTGGGAGCTGCTCAGGACCACCTGCCCTCCTTGGCTGTGCCCTGCCTCAGTTTCCCCAGATGACCAAGGGGCCTTGAGCTCTGCTCCAGCAGTCAGGAGACCCCGGGAGCTGGTTCTGGTTTCTCATTGAACCACTGTAAAGTCAGGGGAAACTGAGGCAGAGGAGAGGGTGCTAAGGGCAGCAGCAGGATCCTACCTCCCCTGGGTGCCTTGGTGACATATTCTCTAGGAAAAAGGTGTCTTAAGTAATATTGTTTAAATAGCAACACATCCAGGAGAGTGGCTGGAGCAGAAGGCTCCAAGCAGACCTTAGAACACAGGCTGCCCAGAGAAACTGTGACTGCCTCATCCCTGGAAGTTTCCAAGGCCAGACTGGACAGGATTTGGAGCAACCTGGTCTAGTGGAAGCGGGGTGGAACTTGGTGGACTTGAAAGTCCCTTCCAAGCCAAACCATTCTGTGATTCTGTGTTGGATATGTGGCTGATTTGGGCAGTGCCTGGGCAGGGATGAGGACCTTCATCAGCTGTCTGGGGGTGCAGGGCTGGTGGGGGTGAACTCTGTTAGCACCCCAAGGTGGCAAACAGGGGATGCATGAGCATGAGCCCCATCAGCAATTATCAGCAGAGCCATCATTAGATGGGACCACCCACACCCAGGGATGCTCGGACCCCCGGGGCTGAGCAGGAGCCTGGGGACATTCCAAGCAGCAGAGGAGTGGCCTGTCCCCAGCGCTCTGCCAGCTCCCTGCAGCAGCCGTGCTCCCTTCCAACACTAAGTGGCAGCCTCTGCCCGGCTTTGGGGCAGCCCCTGGCAGCGCCTGGGCAGCGGAGTGTGGGCAGCAACATCCTCAGAGTGCGCTTCAGCATCCTCGGGAGGGGGATTCAGCATCTTCAGAGGGGGCTTCAGCATCTTCAGGAGGGGATTCACCTTCCTCGTGGAGGACTACAGCATCCTCGGGGAGGGGGTACAGCATCCTCTGGCTCCCAGGACTCCCAATCTGGCCAGGACCTGCCTGGTGCCAGCCACACTGAGGGTCCTGCCAGGGGACATCCTCACCCCCACGGCCCTGGGTGCCAGGCTGAGCCTGCACAGGGTCAGATCGGGTCGGTAATGCCTGCTAGGAGGGAGATAAGGCGCGGGGTTGGCAGCTGTTGGTACCATCTGCTGAATTAGAATCACAATCCACTAAACAAACACTGTCTTGGGATAAAAACGTGCTGCTTAAGGCAAGGAGGTATTTCTGCTGCAGGTATTGCTATGACCCGAGAATCCATTGTGGGGATTTGCAGTGCTATCAAGAAGCACAGGGATAGAAAAGAGTCCTGGGAGCTGAATCCTGCTTGTGTGCATGTCGGTGTGTCAACGTGCTAGGGAAGCACGTTGGGACCTGTGCTGGATAAAGTGCTGACACTTCGGGGAAAGGCTGCTCTGGGTCTTCTGCATCACAGGATGGGAGGAAAATAAAATAAAAATAGGTCAAATGACCATCATGGGTGTTTTAGTGGAAGGCAGCAGTTCAAACCAGCTTGGGAGATCAGAGAGACAGGCAGCACAACACAGGGCAGCCCCTGCTCCCTCCCAGGCATTGTCCTTGGCACGATGACAAATTTTAACCTCGGGAATTGCACCCAGATTGCCAAGATATCCCTATGGAGACCAGGAACCCTCGTTCCTGTATGGGTTGGTCCCACAGCCTGTCCTGCACCATCGGGGCACAAAATCCCATGTGTGGGGTCAGGATCTCCCCAGCCCCAATCCACACACCTGCAGGCAGTACAGTACTGCATGGACTTCATAAAACAGAATTCTAGACTGGTTTGGGTTGGAAAGGACCTTTGAAAGGTCTTGTAGTCCAGCCCCCTGCAATGAGCAGGGACATCTCTGAGTAGATAAGGTTGCTCAGAGCCCTGTCCAACCTAAGCATGAATATTTCCAGGGGTGGGGCATCCACAGATTCTCTGGGCTACCTATGCCAGTGTTTTACCACCCTCACCGTAAAAATACGTCCCTTATATCTAATCTAACTCAGCCTCTTTTTTTTCAGCGAGACACAACAGGCTGTAATTTACGTGCTCCTCACCAGGGGTACACACAACCCGCAGGGCTGCAGGTGCTTTTTTCCCCCGGGGCTGGGGGCAGGTACAGCTGGTGTCCAGCCAAGGGCACCGTGGCTGCTGGCAGCACGGCAGGTCCCCTCCAGCCCCGCTGGCCGGAGCCGCCCCGAGCTGCCGCTGCCGGTAACGCCGGTCCCGGTTCGCCGGTCCCGGCTCTCGTGTGAGCCCCTCGGTGCCGCTGCTGTGTCACAGCCCAGCGCTCACGCCGGGCTTGTCACGGCTCAGTCGGCTGGCACTTCCACTCCGCGTTTATCCCTTTCCCGTTTCGGAGCGAGCAGAACCATCCGCCCGACGCGAACGGCGCCGTGCCTGCACGCCCGGTCCTGTTACACCTCCTTCTCCTCTTAGATAAACACGATATGGGCTAAAACACCCCAAAACCCTGGAGAAACCCGGCCTCCAGCAGGCCTGGGAGGGGTCCAAGGGGTGCTCTTCTCCCTGGGATCAAGCGATGGGATGTGTGGGAATAAGTCATAGAATCATTAAGGTTGGAAAAGACCTCCAAGATCATCAGGTCCAACTTCTGAATGGTGCAAAGTTGTGTTGGGGAGGGGGGGTCATTAGACTGGATATTTGAAGTTCTTTCTTTCTGGAGAGAGTGATTAAACCCTGGAACAGGCTTCCCAATCCTGTCCAAGAAGCATTTGGAAAATGCATTTAATAATATGCTTTAGCTTTTGATCAGCCTTGATGTGATCAGGAAGTGGGACCAGAGGATCTCTGTAGGTCCTTTCTCCTTTCCAGCTGAAATAGTTCAGTTCTATTCTATTCTATTCTATTCTATTCTATTCTATTCTATTCTATTCTATTCTATTCTATTCTATTCTATTCCATTCCATTCCATTCCATTCCATTCTATAGTTTAAAACTCATTCCCGCATCTATCTTGAAACCCCTTTTGGACTTACATGCCTCACCCCCATGCCCAGTCTCAGGCTGCTGAGTTATTTCCATGGCTGCCAGATGATTTGTGGCCTCCTGCCACCTCTCAGAGGACAGGGACACTCAGATGAACCCTCCAGCATCTCCCCCTGCAGCTCCCTGGTGTAAATCAGCACAGCACCAGCGATTCCAGCCGGGCTGATTTATGGCAGCAGAAGGACGCTCCGAAGCCCAGCCATGATTTAGAAATCCCATTAGGACCTGGCCACTTCTTCAGGAGAGGTGCAGGAGGCTGGTTTGTCTTCTCCTCCAGGAGAGAGGGATGTAGGGATGAGCAGGGATGGCACTGGCAGCCAGCTGTGCTGTCGTTCCGTGGCTGACTCTGGCAGGATCAGTGCTCTGAGTGCTTCCTCCCAGAAAGGTAAAACCTCCTCTGTGATTTACAGCAGGCAGGAGAAGCCAGTCCCATCTGCTACCCCAGGCACCTTCTCTCTTTTTTTTTTATTAAAGCTAATGTGAGAAACAACAGGGCAGCAGGGAAAGTTACTTCCCTGGGCAGGGTTCTTGGGGAGGGAAGAGCTGTGAGGCAATAGGACCTGAATTTACCTCCATGGGAGCCCTGGAGAAAATGAGTGTTATATTGTAAAAGGGAGAGTGAGGCAGACAAGCCAAAAACATCACCTAGGAAAAAGAAAAGAATCTCAGTACTCTCTCATCCTCCTTTCTTGATCCTTCCTCTGGTCTCTGCACACACTCAGGGCATTTTGCCCTACATGATGTTTTGCAGCTGGTGCTTGGCCACACAAATCGCCCCTCAGCCAGGCTAACAAATGACTAAACAACTGCAAAGGCACTTTGCAGCATCGTTTTTTTCACCAGCTTTAGCAGCAGACTGGCTTTTACAGCACAGCTCTCCCTTCCGTCACTTTATCCAGCCTCCATAATGTACCACCCCCTCAAGAAAAAAAGAGGAAAGCAGTTTAAAACCAGGCCATTGCAGAGAAACAGCTCCCACATGGAAAATGGCTCCTAGAGGGGTGCTGCAGCCTCCCCTGCTGCCATGGAAAGGCCAATTAGAGCTGGAAAAAGCTCTCAGGGGAGTGCTCAGGTAGGAGGTTTGCTGCTCTTTTGGGGTGAGGCTCGGAGCAGCCAATGCTCAGCTTGGTGTGAGGGTCTGCAGGTCCCACCAGTGGGAAAGGGGTTGCTGAAGACAGGGAAAAGCTTTCTGAAGGATGCCTCTCCCATATTTTCTGGGCACCCAAAGGCTGGTTTATGCACTCCTGGCACCACTGCTGCCAGGAGCAGTGCATCTTCCACCCCTTCCCTTGCTTCTTGGCAGCACCATCACCACGATGCTCCATCCTTATTCCTGCAGTGGGGGCACCCACAGACCCCCCAGTTCCCATCACTATTCACCCTGCAGGGGCCTCCCAGTGGTCTCTTCCTGAGGGATTTTTTAACACTTGAGTTCTTTTTGCAGCTTGTTGTAACAAATATCCTGAGACTGGTTTTTAATGTGTAAATATGTCATTGTGCTGGTGTGGACAGCCCATGGAGGGGGTTTTGTGGGTTATCTATCCCCCCTTTTCTCTCCTCTCAGGTGATGGCAGGATCAGACCAAGCCACCAGCTCCTGTCCCCAGTGTCCCCAAGCTCAGCACTGTAACTCTCTGTGTTTGAGGGATGAGAGGAACTGTGAACTCTGGGGAGGACACAGGGCATCCTGGGGACATCCCTGGCCCCACAGCAGGGTCTGACCTTCACAGATGAAGTCTCCCCCCTTTTTCCACCTCTCTCATCCTTCCTTTTCTCCTCTAGGAAAATAAAACTTCTCACAAAGAGCTTGGGCCAGGGAAATGCCATGCCAGCAGCCACAGCCTTGGAGAGACGGGACACGCTGTCCCTCTGAGGGAACTCCCTGAAAAGTCAAGGCTGGGCTGGCACTGTGTCTAGCACACTCAGAGGGGGGCTGGATTTACTTCTGGCCATAATACTCATGTAATGCCACAGCCTTGCCATGTGCCCTTGGTCACAATCCCTGGTTCCCCGTGTTCCCCAGCGCTGATGATGCTGTTGGAGACCGTGGGTGAGAATCTGAGTGTGATGGAGGGATGGAGCAGGAGGCTGCTGGCCACACACTGTGCTCCTGGCAAGGCTGGGAGCTGCAGACGTGTCACACGGCTTCTCCCTCACGGCCTCCAGGATTAGCTTAATAGCACGGGGAAATAACAGGATGAAAAATTCGCTCCCCTCCAAGCACTAAAAGCCAAGTTTCAAGGTTAATTGTCTGCCCTGTAGGAATAGCTTTTACACACTGCAAGGGGCTTAATTAGTGTCATTTTAGCCAAGCAGAGAGAGCGTGCCCTGGACCCATACTGCATGCCCCCAAGCCTATTTTCCTCTCCATGAGAGGTGATGGATTGCAGGCAGCTTCCCTGCACCAGAACTCAGCAGGGACAGGTTTAGGGCTGATCATGGAACCCTGAGATGATCCTTGACAGCTGCAGCAGCCCTGAGCCCCATCCCTGCACCCACTGCATTCTTAGGTCCTGCATGAAGTGCTGGAAAGTGGCTGGATCCTGTCTCTGTCCCCACAGATCCCCCTGTCCCTGCTGGCCAGGGGAGCACCCACTTGGGAGAACACGCTGCCAGGCCTGGCTCTAAGGAGAGCACAGGGGGATGGAGGGAATTTCTCTCCCCATTTAGGGCTGTCCTGTGTGTTCCCACCAGCTTGTGGACATGGCTGCTCTCCATGCAGCCAAGATTTGTTTTCAGCCCAACACTGATCCCAGAGGGAAGCCAGACATGGTCCAGCACCAAGGTATGAGGAGAGGCAGCTGAACACTGGGGTCAGTGCCAGCAGTGGGGTCTCTGGTGGTACAGGACAGCAATCTGCAGTGACTCAGGACTCTCCCAGCCCAGGGCAGCTGCATTCTTGGCAGTGGGGAGGGATCCATGGAGGGTCCCATGCCCTGGCTTGGAGCCACTGGCAGCCCCTGGCTGTGGTTTCCCATCACCCAGCATCCATCCTCGCTGGGCTCCAGCTCACAGATCCCTCAGGATAGCCATGACCTCCTGTGCAATCCAGGCCAGGAGGTGCCCTGGATGCCTGCCCATCTGGGCTGGAGCAGACATTGCCGAGGAGCAGCCTGTGCAGATTTTTAAGTTTTGCCCGTATTGAAGAACTCATGGCAGCCCCACTAAACCCATCTGGTAAAGGCTCCTCATTCCTGCTCCAGCCACGCTGCCAGCTGGGCTTTCCTCCTCCCACATCCCACACTCTGCTGTGGGGTTGTGGCCATGGGTGCTGGGGCCACCCCACGCTGCCAGCTTCACTCCAGCCTCTCCCTCTTCCTTCCCTGACCTTTGGATTCAATTTCTCCCTGTTAGCTGATGTCCAAACAGGGTCCCAGGGGCTCTCCATCAGCAGAAACAAACCACAGCAGAAAACATCCATCCCAACAGTCAGGGCTGGCAGGGAGCCCCCACACCCCTGCCTGGGCAGTGACCCACATCCCAGCTGCTTCCCTTTTTTATGGGAATCTGCAAAAATACCCCAGTTCTTGGCAAGTGGGTGATGCTACAGGCAGGCACCCTGGCAAAGGGAATGTCTGGAGTTTCATGGTTGCAGGAGGGTGTGGGAAGGGGAGATGCATGAAGGAGGGAATGGGGACAGCATCTTTCTTTAGCACTAAGGGGATTAAACATCTTAAACCTGAACAAGGTAAACAGTCTGCTTTGGCTTGGGTGGGGAAACCCCAGAACTTCTGCTTCACACCATTTTATACAATCAAAGATTGGTTTGGGCTGAAAAGGTGAAGAGAAGCAAAAAGTTGGCTCTAGCAGTTTCTTTTTGCTGGAATGAGTTGAATCATCACCCAATAATGGCACCCAGCTCCCAGTCTGCCTATGGGAGGATCATGATAGAAATCCTGGTAACTCAGGTTGGGGGGTGGTCCAAGGGCCAAGGCACTCACAGCTCACACTCCCCTCCTGCTGCTGTGGCTCTGGGCTCACAGTGGTGAGGAGTGATGTATTTTTAATTTGTTTAAGGGAATTAAGCTCATCTGTGTCTGACTATTCACACAGCCTCCACTTTCATTAATTTCTGAGCCGCTTGCCTGGATTCCTCTGGCTCTGGCAGGGGTTTGGCATCACAGGGAGACCAATTTCCTGCAAATTTGACAGATGTGGGTTGCTGGAGAATAGCAGGAGACCCCATTTGTCCCTTCCCCACTGTGGGGAGTAGTTTGGGTCACTCACCACATCAGTCCCATATGGACATTCTGTGTTACCCATCATGTGCTGCTGGAGAGCAGCGTGCTGGCAGCTGGAGAGCCTCTGCCCTCCTGAGGTCCCCAGCCTTCCTTCCAGGGTCCCCAGCCTTCTCCCTGGGATCCCTGACCTTCTTCCCAGGGTCCCTGACCATCTTTCCATCTTCCTTTTGAAATGCTTCTGTGATGCAGCTCGTAAACAGACGCAAAAGAAGAGGGGAAAGAAGAGATAAGATAAAAATAACAGCAGCAGGAGTGGGTTTGAAGTAAATAACAGGAAGACATCAAAGAGGAGGGGGAGTGATGCTCTGAGGAGGTATTTATAGCTGGCTGTGTGGTTCCTCAGGATAGACCTCCATGTCCCCATGGAGCCTCTTCCCTGGCCCCCACAAGCATATGTTTGTGTCCCTGACTTACAGTCAGCCCTTCCCCAGGAGTCTTCCATGTGGATTCAGCCTGAAGGCAGAGCACATCCCCACAGCTTTCAGAGACCACTCAGGGAAAGGCTGATGCTCTGAAAACGCTCTGAGCCCAGCCCTCTGTGGCATTGAGCATTGGAATCAGGCACTTGCTGTAGGGGCCATCCCACCTGGCACAAAGCAGCCTCCACTTCCAGGCTCTTTTTCACTACCAAGTCCTCAGTGAGAGCTTTTCCTCCCCACAGCCCTCCTGGGGGTCACATTTGAGAGCAAGGCTGATTGCCTGGGAAAAGCCAGGCACCAGCAGGGCGAGGGATGAGAGATGGCCACAGAGGGAATTCTTGGTGCTGTGCTCAGGCCCCTCCATACGATGGATCCCTCCCACCCCTCCTCAATACTGTGGTTAGCACTGGGCATCTGGATGGCTCAGCTAATGGGGACACCCTAATTAGATGTGTCTGGAGCAATGCACCTTATCCCTGGGCTGCTGATGTGCTGGGAATTTATTTGGAGGCTTTGCACCTTATGGGTAAATGCACTGGGAGTGCACAGGGTGGTTTGTAGGTGCAGAGGAGAGCTGGAGGTGCAGGAAGCATTAGGGAAAGCGGTTCAGCCTCTTTGCATGGGCCAGGGGCAATGGGGGCCGTTCCCATCTCTGTCATGGGATGTGCCTGTGGCCAGGGAACATGGTAGCAATGACCTTTTCAGCTGCCTTCTGCTCTGGAAAGCCTCCGCTTCTCTTAAAGCATCTCTCCCCATGAAAAGTACTTTGGAGGGATTTAGGGCTTTGGGGGAGAGCAGATTGGCATTAAATACTCTAGCCAGCTGTGCAGAGTCAGGACATTTTGGAAAAGGGAAATCTGGGTGATTTCCACCCACCTGGAGCCTCAAAATGTCCTCCTCCTTTGCAGCCATCTCCCAGGCTGGGGAAGCAGCCACTGCTCCGTGGTGACTCTGCACATCTCGGCTGCTGCTCTCTAATCAGACACGGGGTTTGCAATTAAGCAACACAGAGTAACCCTGGGGACAGAACCTGCTGTTTGAGCCCAGCTCAGACGAGTTTGGGGAGGGAGAGACCTGATTTCCCACTTAGCAGACAGGTCACGATCGGTGGATTCATTGATCCCAGAAAGCAAAGCCTGTGCTTCATTAGAGACATGCTGGTGATGAAGGCGGCCTCGGGGAGCAGGGAAGCTGTGTGAATCCTTCCCTAAATGTTATCTCCACAAGGCTCAGAGCGCAGATGTCGGGAAGCTCCTTCGACAGAATGGCTTCCTCTGGAGGGAGCCTGCTCCGTCCCACTGTGCCCATCACATGTGGGGCTCTGAGGGGCACTGGAGCTCCTGCTGAGGCTGGAAAAATGCACCTTTATGCTTCTGTGTGTGCCTCTTCCCTGTGTGCTTCTTCTCACTGAAGTGTGACAAGGACATGATGCCCTGGCTCCAAGCAGTGCAAGCTGTGGCTGTGCCAGGGCAGAGCAGCCAGGCGAGACCCAGCTTCAACATCAGGTTCACCTGGAGTCAGTGTGGAATTCCCAGAGCCTGGGGGGTTTGTGAGGGATGCTCACCCAGAAGCATGGACACAACAAGGCCTTGGAGAGCTGGTTCAGGTGCAGGCAGCAGAGGCAAGGCAGAGAAGAGGCAGCCCCATCGACTGGGCACACTAAAAAGCTGGGCAGGTCCTGCTCCTGAACCCTGACCGTAGGTATACAAAATGTTCTGACTGTAATAGTCAGATCCTGCTCTGTCCTAGCTGCATTCCTGATTTTCCTTCCCCAGGTCAGCTGTCCCAGAGGGAGGTTTCTATACTGGCTCCTGCCAACAGTTACTGGCAATAACTTCTCGATGCCCTTCAATGCAGCTGCTCGAGGCAGCAGATGGGGATGGGGTTGAAGCTGAGCCAGACTGGCTGCTTTGCAAGGATAGCAAGCTCAGGATAAGCTGGGCTTGTGCAAGTAGCTCCATCTACTCCCAAAGTTCCCATTCTCTCCTGTAAACACCTATTGAGACACTGGTGTTACTGGGAGCAGTTTCACCGAGGCGCATTGCCCACAAGCTGGAGCAGGGCCCTGCACCATCCCCTTCCCTGAAATCACGACTCTGCATGGTAACAACACCCACAGGCAAAAAGCAAGGGAAGGACTGTGAGCCTTCCACATGGAAATTTTGAAGGTTTTCCTGGTTCTCTCCACGAGGGGAACCACGCAGGGGATGTGGCTTTTAAGAAGGTTTCTGCTCCAGGGAATCATGCTGTGCTGCTGGTTCAGGGCAGGGCTGTGTCATCCTGCTCCTGCAGGTGTTAGGACTTCTTTTTGCCAGTTCTTCCAAGAAAGGATCTCCCGTGGGCAAACCTGGCTGGCAGGACTCCCTGATGCCAGCACACGCATCCTCAGCTTTCACCAGGGACAAGCTGCCCACGCCGTGACACGTCCCGTTCGCAGGGGCAGATCTCGAGCTCCCAAGAATTTGGCTCCAGTTTCTGGCTCATGCTGAGACATGGACAAGCTGGAAGCAAAGCATCCTCTACCCAGCTTGGCTTCCAGTTTGGGAGCATCTCAGGCTTTTGGAGAATTTAGGTACGTGGAGGTGGTGTTGGTTGCTCTCTGTATCCCTGGGTATTTAAGGGAACTCAGGGAACAGTGGGGGCATGGAAAGGAGGAAAGGAGCAGCTGTCTCTGGATTTACAGGGATCAGCAGCTGAGCAAGTCCTCAGCATAACCAGGGTGTAACTGGGAGCAGAGTCTGCCTCACATACCATATGCTCCCAATCCACCACGCTCAATCAAGCCTAATAAAATTGATAGGGGAGCATTGAAAATCTCGTGATTAATTCTTTATGATCTGTAATAGGGGAGCTGTGTGCCAATTACTCAAGTAAATCATTCATCAGAAAATAAATAGAACTAACCTCCAGCACAAACACTAGAGGATTTCCACCAGGATTGCAGGTCTGGATTGCAGCATCACACCGCTGGTGACAGTACAATATCTGATGGAGGACACAGGAGTAGCTACAATTTTGCGGCTTCTCCCCAAGGTTTTGGCTGTGTGCTCCAGCATTATTTGTTGTTCTTCACCACACATTTCAATGCTCTGTCCTTGATCTCCATGACCCATCAGAACAGGCCCTAGCAAGTTTGCAAGGGCCAAACCCACAAGGATCAGCTTTATTTCAGGGCAGGTTTGAACATGGAGACCATGAAACGGAGACATGGACAAAAAGGAATGGGAACAAGATATATCTTTTATTTTTCCAGCAAGGAAACCAATCATTTGGCCTGGAAACTTTTTCCTGGTCTGGTAAGGAGAGCTGTCCCTCTGTGCTGAAGTTACCGGACTGCAATTTCCCAATCAATGTCCCATTTCTGAGGGAAAACTACCCAACAGCATCCTTTGCCCTAAATTTCCACATGTGGGGACCTTCCCGGGTTGTGTTTGAAATCTGAAATGCTCCTGAACAAGCTGCATCTTGCCAAGCCACAGTGTCCTGCTAACACACATTCAGCATCCTTTGCCATGATGCAACTCCATGTTCATCGGGGGCCTCTTGGGACCATGGTGGGATTTCAAAGGGCACTGAGGGAGTTCATACTGAGAAAGGACTTGGGAAAACTGAGGGCAACGTCCTCTTCCAGAGCTTGGTGCTCAGAAAGGGACAGCTGCATTAAAGGCATGCCATGGGGAGAAGGGGAGGGATGGGCACATAAAATCCAGCCTTTGCAGAAAGGCCTTTTTGTCTCCTGTGTTCAAGGTGGGATGAAGGCCAGCATGGAGGGGTCCCACTGCCAAAAACATCTTTCCCTGTTACATGGAAAAACTTCCATGGACAGGGAATTTGGCAGTGGAAATGGCAAGGAGGCTCAAGTGTGGTTCACTGCCCTAAACACAACCAAGCTGGTGGCAGGACACTGGATTCTGCAGCACGTGCCTTAACTGGGGTGACAGGACAGATGTTTCCATGACAGCCCAGCTCTGCTGATCTTGAATGAGAAGCCAGTGAGACAGTTCTTCCCTCTGCACCTCCTCACCATCCATCCCTCAGCAGACCCATTCCTCCTCCCACTGTCCCGCAACATCCTTGTCCTTCCCCAGCTGGCATCACCAGGACACTCTCCCCTTGCAGCCAGGAAGACAGGTTGGAGGTTTCTCCCTAATTCCTCCTGGAGAGGGATGTTAGCATCCCACACCTCCCAGCTACCGTGGCTTCCCCCACTGCATCCCTGTCGCCCTTCCTGCTGCTCCTGGACTCAGCTGGTGGGACTCAGAACAAACATTCTCCCACCTGCTCCCGGGGCCCAGCCTGGGAGATGGCAGAGGTGATAATTACACACTTGGCACAGCAAAATTATCCAGCACGGGGGAGAAGAGGCTGGAAGCAGCTGGAGATCATCCATGGGGAATGCTGCTCCCACCCACAGTGCCTCGGAGTGTGCCTCACCCCAAACCAGCCTGGTCTGTACTGCAAATGTGCTCCTGTGTGAGCACCCCGAGTGCTGGAGCTGATGGTGCAGGTGGGATGTGCTGGTGCACCGAGGGGTTTGGAGCAGCTGAACTAAGGAAGGCTGGCTTCCCATGGAGCTAATCTGGGATCCCTGGGGCTTGCTGAAGTGTATCCTCCAAAGATGCTGCTTTCATGAGGAGGGCTTCAAGTGAGCCATCACTCATGCGCACTTTCAGTGCCTGCCAGGACACCAGCATTCGGATATCCTGTCTCTTCTCCACTCCCATGAGATCTCTGGGAGGGACACTTGCAGCTCATTCACACCACATTCCTTTTTGAAGAAAATTTATTTCCTTGCAAAGCAGGATCTGCAAAAGCAGAGACCCTCAGGGGTCTACAGGGATGATACTACCCTATTTTCCAGAGAGGTCCAGGACTACAGCCCATGAAGTGCACCAACCAGAAACATCCTAGAGAGGACTGAAGAAGAAAAATAACATGAGTAGTAATAATAATAGCAATAAAAAATATATACTGCACTGGCTGAAGGGAGAAGGCTGCAGTGAATTGTCCTTAAAATACATTTAGACTTGGCGGCTTTACGTTTTGCCCTTGAATGAGTAATATTGGTCAAGCAACATTTAATTTCCTTTGCCAGGGAGACACTGCAGCTGTTTCCCAGCTCCTGGCCCTGGTGTGAGCACTGAACCGGGACAGGGCAGGGGATGGACAGCGATCACAGAATCATGGAATCATAGAATGGTTTTGGTTGAAAAGGACCTTGAAGATCATCTCATTCCACCCCCAACCTTCACTAGGCCAGGTTGCTCCAAGCCCAGTCCAGCCTGGCCTGGAACACTTCCAGGGATGGGGCAGTCATTCAGCGCTTCTCTGGGTGAAAGAGAATGGTCAGGGATCAGGCAAGGGGCAGGCACGGAGCTGGCTGCAGACAAGGCAGGGCACAAGGCAGGGGACAGAGGGGGCTGGCAGTGCCCGTCTGCCCGCGCAGCAGTGATGCCCACCCGGGTCCCGCTCCCAGCCGCACTGCAGCTCCCGCCGCGGCCCCGGGGGCTCCGGGCGAGCTGCAGCCGCGGCCGCAGGGCCGCTCTCCGTTCCGCCGCGGCCCGGTCCCCTCACGCACCCACAGCGGGCGCGGCCGGGCCAGCAGCGAGCTCAGCGCTGCCCCGGCCCGCAGGCCCCGGGCCCGGCGCACTCCAGGCCCGGCTCCTCCCGGGGAGGCGGGACCGCGGCTCCCGGCAGCGCCGCCGCGGGCCGGGGCTCGGGCCGGGCCGGGCCGGGGGCGCGGCGGGGACACTCGGCCATGGCGGGGCGGCCCGGGCCGGGCGCGGGGCGGCGGGAGGCGGCGGCGGGCGGGGCCCGGCGCTTCCCGCGGGAGTGCTGCGAGGGGCTGGGAGGCCTGGACTACGGCCAGGTACCGGCGGGCCGGGAGCGGGCGGGAGGGCGGCCCCGGGGAGGGCCCGGCCTGGGGCAGCGAGGGGGAGCCCGGGGACGGATCCCCCACCCTCCCGGTGCCGCCGCGGGGCTCGGCAGATCCGCTGGGAATCGCCCCCGCGTTGTGCCCGCAGGTGCAGCAGGCCTCGGGATGCTCGGTCCCCGGTTCCACAGCTGCACCCGCCGCCCTCCCCAGCCCGGTTCCACCCCAGCGGGACGGCACGGTCTGAGCAGGAGGCAGGGGCTGCACTGGCACTGCGGGAATGCCCGGGGCTGCTGCCACCGGCTCACCCAGGTGCCTCTGCAGCTCTTGTTTAAGTGCCAGTGCGGCTGTCATCCAGGTGTCTATTTTCTCTCCCTCGGGTGCCTGCACAGCTCTCACCCGTGTGCCCATGCAGCTCTAATCTAGATGTGTGTACTGCTGTCCCCAAGTGCCTGCACAGCTCTCACCCGTGTGCCCATGCAGCTCTAATCTAGATGTGTGTACTGCTGGCCCCAAGTGCCTGCACAGCTCTCACCCGTGTGCCCATTTATGTCTCACCCAGGTGTCACTGGGTGCCCGTACAGCTCTCACGCAGCTGCCCATGCTGTTCCCACCCTCCCTGACTTTGGGGCTGTGATCAAACAGGCACCGCTTGCCACGGTCATCGATCCCCCCACCGTGGAGGAGAGGGCAAAGTTGAATGTTCTGTGCCTGTTACGTGGCTGTCCCAGCAGCTCGCAGAGACAGCTCATCCCATTAGGGCTCCCCTTTCATCCCGAAAAGCACACGCCAGGCACAGGCCAATCTGCCTCCCGCTGGCAGCTGCGAATTTGGTTGTTGAGCAGGAGAAAAGAAGGTGAGTGCAATGTTAACGATGGTGCCTGCCAGGAGTTAGTAGGTCAAGAAGCTTTTGTTCAGCCCGTGCTAGCACTGTGCTCAGCACCGTACAAAACGAGAGGAAAGAAGCTGTCCTGCTCCCACGGGATTGCAATTGAAGCAGGATTAGACAGTTCGGCCCCGGTGCCAGCAGTTGTTTGGGTTATGGATTGAGTTTGGAGGGATGAGGTCTGGTGGAGGGGGGTTGCTCTGGGGAGAAAGGAGGGGAGGAGAGCCTGTGGAGGATGGGAATAGGGGGAGATGGGTGTGGATCAGGCCATGGGGGCTGTTCAAATTGTTCCCTGCCAGCACCCCTGTCCCCAGGGCTTGGATGAGGGAGCCTGGAGGATCTGGGGCAGTGGTGGTTTGAGGGCAGAGTGGACCCCCCTGAGGATCCCCCTTTCCCCAGGGCTGTACGGTTTTTGCTCCTGCACTTTGCACCTTGGGCAGTCACGACTGGGCAGGAGGCACTTGGAGCGACTGGACGTGCCCTGAGCCAGCATGGGAGCTGTTCCCACAGCCTTTTCTCTGGGCTAGGAGAGCTGCTGGGTTTACCAGCCCCTTTCCATGGATGACACTGTGGCTCTGGTTCTTTCCAAGAGGATGTGAGGAGCCAGTGGGAATTTCTCTCCTGGACAGGCGAAGTGGAGCTGATGCCTTTTTGAGCTGTGCCTGTCCCCTGGCATCCAGAGGATTTCAAACACAGCTGTGTTGGGGAAGCAAAAGCCTTCCATGTCTCGGTGTTGTCTTGGTTTTGTTTCAAGTGAGGACTGGGCTATTTTGTTTTTTGTTTTCAAACGTTATGACCAGAAAAAAAAAAAAAAAAAAAAGCCCTAAAAAGACACTGGCTGTTTTTCATCCAAATACCAGCACAGGGAGAGGGAGTGAGGAGGGAGAGGCAGCATGGCTTACTGCACGTAAAAATGCTGACAATGTCAGGGAGCTGTCTTGGGAAAAATCTCTCTTTCCTAAAAGATGAACAGCAAGTTTTAAGGGTTTTTTGTTGTTGTCATTAAGACAGGAAATACTTTTGCAGCTCTTTACAGTGCAAATGTATTCCCCCTTGCTGTGGAGGTGCTTTGCATCACTGGCTTTATGGGAGACAAGTTTAAAGCTGACACAGTTCACTGCTAGGGGGTTCCATGCAGACTGGCATCCCTGGGACAGTCCTGTGTCTGGGATACTGAGTTGCTATGGAATGGTGCTCCCTTTCCAAAAACACTCACGAGTTGGCAGCTGAGGGCTGGTGCTCATCCTCAGAGCAGCAGTGTCACCTCTTAGCCTGTGTCCTTTTCACAGGCTGTGAGTGGGGCTCCCAGGGAGCCCAGTGCTCCTGAGGTTTGGGGGGACAGCTTGGAGAAACCCCCATCCTTCTTCTTGCCTTTGCACCCTGACAGCACTTTGGAAGGTGTAACAACACGTTGCTTAGGGCTAATGAAAGGTTCATCTACCCTTGGGGCAGCTGGGGGGTTTGGCTTGAGGTGAGGTGTCCCAGTGGGAGTGTGCACTCCAGTAACCTTCCCTCCTTCCACAGGTGGATGTGGCAGCCATGGTGCGGCTCTTTGGCTACGTGGATGTGACCGACACTGGCTTCATTGTGGCTGCCCTCTCAATTGCCTTCAACCCTCTCTTCTGGAATGTGGTAAGAGCTGCCTTTGTGCCAGCTGCTCCTGTACTGTCAGTCTTCCTTTCCCAGCTTCCTTTGGGAGGAAAAACCTTTTGAGAAATCTGCTGGGCAGGGTGGGGGAAACTGTGCTCGATTAGACCTTAGGAGTGGGTGAGCAGGGAGCTGAGCTGCAGCTCCAGGGACTGAGGGTGACTGTGAGGGCTGTCACAGAGGAGGTGAAGGTGGGACCCAGTGCAGGATACAGAAGGAATTGGGAGCTGAGTTTGGGAGAGGGAGCAGAGCAATCAAACCCATCCTACAGCCACATGTCCCACCCAGCAGCCAGGCACTACTCACTGCTGAGGCTGAGCATGAATGGCATTAATCCCCATCAGGGTGGCTGCACTGGATATGTTGCCTGCTGCTTCCCCTTGAAATATGTTGGCAGCTGTTTGTGTGGATGGCAGGAAGCAAAAACAGTCAGCCAAAAGTTGGCCTGAAAAAATTCCTCCTCCATCATGCTGCAAAGCCTGGCAGAGAGCTGCAGGGCTGGCAGCAAGCCTAGGAGGAGCAGGATACCTGTGCATGGGTGATGTTTGCTCTGGCTGTGGGTGCCACAGTGCTTTGGGAGCCAAGGCTGGAGAAACCTCCACTGCCTGTTACTGCTGGGATTTGCTGCCTCCTTGCAAAACCAGCAGGAATCATTGCTGTTGCCCAGTTCTGGAGCATTCCAGAGCCAATGTGCCAAGCAGGAAGCCCAGGCTGGCTGTAGCACTAGGTGACTCCCACCCTGCAGCACCCTCAGCAGCACAGCTGAGGTATGGGGTTAAACATCCCTGCGAGCACTCCTGGGAATGGGATGTCATCTCAGCCATGATTCCCAAATCTGCCTGCCAAATCTCCCTCCAGGGATTCTCTCCCCGGAGAATTCTCCTTTAAAAGGCCTAATTTTTCCAGAGGGGGAGGACTCCTCTCTCTCTGAGTGTGGGGGCTCTTGAGATTGTCTCATGCTGGGCTTTGGAAAAGGGAGGCTCTGCTGGCTGTGAGTCACTTTGGAAACCTCTGTTGGAGCTCTTTGTTGCAGCCTCCCTAATTTTTCATGCAACTCGTTATTAAAAAGTCTCACGGTGTCTGAAATGCGAGCTGGAATATGCCACATTATTTCGACTGCAGAGTCATCATTTAGCATAAAGAATCAATGAACAAGAAGATTCAGGATGTGGTCTCTGGGGGGAGAGGCTGGCTCCAGCGAGAAACTGCATGAAAGGCAAAGAAAAAAGTACTTTATTAGCATCTGCTGCTATGCCTGCAACTCGTGGGACGCCTGCAGCTTGGGAAATAGCGTTGCTTTTTGGAGCAGGAGTTTGGCTGCTGTTAAAGGACAGGGAAGCCGATGTAAGAGCAGGAATTTTGCTGCTCTGCGCTGCTGTTGTCCCCTCACAGGGACTGGAGAGCGAGGTTGGCAGCAGGTGGCACTCCAAGCCAGACGTGCAGGGCTGTGCCTGAGAGCAGGAGGTTTGAGTGAGCAGCCTGAGCTGGGTGTTGGGGAAAGCTCTGAGCTTGGCATTCCCTGTTTCCCCGGCTGGAACGGGCAGGGTGGATCTTGCAGTCCATGTGCCTCCGTCCTTGCTCTGCCCAAGCCCCTGGTGTTTTCAGTCCCAGAGTGTGGCTCACACCAAATAATGCTGGAAGGCTTTTGCAGAGAGTCTGTGGGTCCCTAAACAAGCCCCCACTGTCGGGCACATTTCAGCAAAAGTGGTCCTGGCTATTCTTGGATTTTCCCTGACCTGCTTCCTTTACCTCCTCCAATCCTTTTATCTATGTGATCATTGTCCCCTGCCTACAGCCAGCCAGCAGCTCTTCTTTCTTTCCCTACTTTCCTGCACAGACTCTCTCTGTCCTTGGCTGTTTGAGTTTCTTCCCAGCAGCTGAGATTGCTTCTGCATCTGAATTACTCTGGGTTTCCAAGAGCTTCAGTGCAAAGACTGGAATTTTGTACAGTGCCAAGCACTCTTTGCTCTCTCTGCTCAATAACTAATGTGGGACAGTGGTCAAAATCCCTCCTGTGCATGAAATTCCTGATTTGGATAGAAATTGGGTGGGGATGCATTGATTTAGTTCAGTGTCTTAATTCCATGTTTCTGCTGAACTCCAGCCAGGTCTGCCTCTTCCAAAGTTTGGTGCCGAGTTGTCCTTGCTGTGCAGTGCCTCTGAATAAATATGTGGTGGGGAAACCCCGGCTCCATGCAGTGCTTGGGTCGTGGAGAGGCACATCCCAAAGCCTCGATCATAGCAAGGTGACCAGCAGCTGGTGAGCAGCAGCCATGTCTCTGGGACAAAACCTGTAGAGTTTGGGGATGAAGCACTAACTCTGGAGGCTGTGAGGGAGTGTGGCCTCCAGAGAAAAAACGTGATGCTTGTCAGGTTGATGGATGTACTTTGGGTAAGAGCAATTTTGAGGACCAGAGCCTAAATGGGGCAATTTGCAGATTCCAGCTGGGCTGTGCTGATGCTCCCTCCTGTTCTCTACAGGGGAGAAAAGCTCTTCCAGAAGGCCTCAGGACTTGCAATTCCCACCCTCCTCCCTGCAGGCATGTGCAGGAGGGTACCAGCAGTGTCTCCCCAGAGCCACCTGCTGCATTTCCTCACCAAACCCTGGGCTTGCACCCCCTCTTCTGCTCCCACCCCCTTTGTGCCAATTAAAATCCTGCCTGTTCCTGGAGAGGTTATATAGTCAATGGCACAGCCTGAATGTGTTCCTGCACTATTCTCTAGTTTTTCCCATAGTTTTTCCTCTCTCCTGCTGTCTCTGCTTTCCCACCCACTGTGTCTGTTATGAGAGCAGCTGCTGTGAGCTGTGGTCCCACAGGAGGCAGGGTGCAGGTGAGGTCTCAAAAGGAAGCAGCGAAGCCATTTTGGGAATAAAATCACTTAAAACTCCCCAAGGATGTTTAGTGCAGCCAGGAGACCTGAGCCACTGTGGGGCTGTAGAGGGGCACCCAGCACGGAGCAGGCACATCTCTGGAGCTGTGCCATAAAATGTTAATGAGGCCAGAGCAGCAGGAACTTCAATAAATCCCATCTGTGTTTGGAAAGCCACAGAACGATGGGAGAAACTTCTCATCCCTTGGTAACTAAGGAAGGCATTAGATAAAAACTCCTCAGGGACAAACATTTTCAAGCCAAGAGAGGCAGATAACCTGCATGCAGGAGGCTCTAAAGAGCTGGCTGAGCCTTGGCACACGAGGACTTTCTCGAAAGCTGGAAGGTTTCTGTCACTCTCGGTAGCAACCAGGCATAGCCGTGAGGCCAGTACTCTGACGTCCATCACCACGCAAGTGAGTTTTAAGTGGGGAGTGCATCCATCAGCAATCTTTTCTTGATTTGAGCCTCTTAAAAATTTAGGTCTGGCGTCATGGACCGATTTAGAAATGGCTCATCTTTAGCTGGCGGCCCAGAGCTCACTCCTCCCGTCACCTCTGGTCACCCCCTCGAGACACCCGTGTGTCTCACAGGAATCTGCGGGGTGAAACTTCAAATGTCACAGCTAGGAACAGGCTTGGCGTAATTCAGCGTGATTTTAAAGAAAACAGACCCCATCAAACAGTGATTTTATTCCTCAAGGTTGCGACTTTTCCTTTTCAGGGTAACACGATCTCTGTTCTAGACTTCTGTCAAGCGTTTAAGCTGCATGAGGTTTTGATTAAAGAAGTGGTTGCACAGGGACCTGGGCTGACAACGCCTGGCTCCTGATGGATGTGTATCTCTTGGTTCATTTATTTTTAATTTCCCATCCTTTTCTCCTTCTTTGGAGACTGGAGGAATGTGCCTAGTGGGTAAGAAATGCTTGCACTGGAAGGGAGGAGGGAGATTGCAGGCACTGGCAGTCTGATTTCACCTACCTCTGACCACTTCTTGCTAAACCCGGAGGAAGGTGCCTGGCCCAAAACATCCCCACACTGCTGGGAAGTAGATGGAAGCTCAGGAGTTGTCAGGATTCAAACCTCAGTGAGCCAAAGTCTGAGAAACCTTTTGGGGACAGGAAAAAAAAGCCTGATGCTGGGAGATTTCAGCAGCTCTCGCTGCCTGTCTTAGAGAAGGAAAGGATTGAGCTGTGGCTTGATGGTGGTGTGTCAGCACCTCCCTAGGGAAAGAAAATTGCAGGGTATAAAGTAACTGTGTGAGGGCTGGGATGGCAGCAGAGCCTTGCGGGGAGTGCACCTCAGTTACCTGAAGTTTACAGGAATTGGGAGATGAATGAGTTGGGGGTGATTCAATTTTTTTTTTTCTGGCCTTCAAATTCTGTCAACCTGTGAGACTTTGGTGGGCTCCCCCACAAACCTCAGCCTTCCTGCAGCCGCAGGGGAGAGCAGAAAACAGCCCTCAAACAGCTTCTGGAAAGTGCTTTTAGACCCCATCATAGAAGCCATGGCACAGCGATGATGATTATCTGCTTATAACAGATGCTAGATCAATAGTGGGGCTTCAAGCTACGCTGCAAGGCAATTGACTGCAGAAAGTGTTTCTTTATTGGGGTAAAGCTGGGCTTGCAACGAGGCTCAGATCCGCTCTTACATCTCCGGTCTTAAAATGTCACCACCAGCTCTGATGCCTTTCATCCTTTGTGCAGGGAGAGAACGCAGATTATTCATAATTGGACTCTCTACCAGGCAGCAATAGCCGTTTTCATTTCCTACAATAGCTGAGAAAGAGTGAGGATTTGCCTTTTTTTTTTTTTTTTTCCCATTTCCCAAATAGCATTTAGTGGCAATTTTATTCCAAGTGACTTGGTAACGCTTTCACTCCGGCAGCGAGGGCTTTGCAGCGTCGCTGTAACACGTGGAAGTGGGTGGCATCGATTCTCCAGCTCTCGTAACAGAGTCACTCCTGCCCGGGTGTGTAACACCAGGCCTGTTTATCTCCTAAATTTAGCTTTTCCAGCTTGTTGGCACCGCTGTGAGCCACATAACAAGTACCAAAACTGGGTCGCAGCCTCCGGCGTGCCGGCTGGAGTGGCACAATTAGGAGCACTGTCACCTTGAGGGAGAGCCACATCTTTCGTCCCAGCACTGCTTCCCACAGCCTCACAGCTGGAGGTGGTGGTGTTTTCATCTAAATCCTCTTGAAGAAGCTGTGCAATATATTTTTATGATGTGCCTGCAGGCTGAGCTGCCTGTGGTGTGGGCATTGTGGGGCCCAGGCTGGCCAGGCAGCTGTGAGCTGAGATGCTTTTTCTGTGTGTGGAGCTGGGCACAGTCTCAGGGCTCTGGGTGAGGTGGTGACAGTCATTACAGCAGCTGCCCACCTACTGTACACAGGTACCTGCCAAGGCAGGCTGTGCTTGGGAAGCTGAGCCATTTCTGTGCCTATTCCTAGAGTGAATTTGGGATCCAGCTGGTGTGCGACGTGCCTGCTCAGCATTTCTCAAAACCAAGGTCAGAATCTGCCTCTCACCTCACGGCTGACCCGATAAGCAGCCTCCTTTTTTTAGCATCTGCAGAATGCTTCTCTGAAAACCCAGAGTCTTTGTTGTATATACTGGACTTCTCTTGTTTATTATTTTAAAAATAAACTGCAGGCTGCTGGCAGCCCTGCTGGAGTAAGTCAGCACACACACAAAAGATGAAAAAAAAAATTAAGCCAAGAGTCTTGTTTCCATTTGGATCAGAGGATTATCTGTAGACCCTGGAAGCTGGAAGAGGCCCTTTCTTCTCCATCTCACTCCATCCCTCTCCTGCCATCCTGCTGCTAAGCCTCCTCACATGCTGATGAAACAGCAAGTCTGTGACCAGCTGTGTCTCACAGGACAAGGGAAAAGGTGCAACTGGAAGCAAAAAAGAAAGTGGTTTTATCTACTCAGACTGGGAGGTGTGGAAAAGGCAGTTTCACTGGGCTTTGGCAGTGTTTGTGCATAGCCTGGGGATTGGGAGCTGCTGGAGCCTGGAGGGGAGAAACCCACTGCTACCCCCAGAATGTCAGTGATGCAGGGGCTGGGCAGGACCCTCACAATCACAGACATGGGTGTATTCCAGCTGTGCTGTGGCACAGACTGTTTAGCAGAAGCCTGCCCAGTTCCCAGAAGGATAGCCAAAATAGGCTGTTTTGATGGAGAAATGCAGACACACAGTGTGTGCTGTGTGCTCTTGGGAGGTTATTTCTGTAAGCCCCGCTGCTGCTCTTCCATCACAATGCAGTTGCATCTTCTGCATGTCTGGAGACTCATGGTGGGGAAGGAGGCCTTGGGGGTTCATGGTGGGGGTGCTCACTCTGGTTTGTGGCAGGCTGATGGCACCCCAAAGAAAATGCTGCCTCGTTTTCCCTATTTTTCCTCCCTGGATGAACTCTGAGGGGACACATCTCCAGTTGCTCACATGGCAGCAGCAAATGGGTAGGAAAGTAGATTAGTAAATCACTGAAGCAAGACTCTCCATGTGTTTTCTGCCTCTCTAATGACCTCAGTGACATGTGCAACTGGAAATGGTTCTTGGCAGGAGCATCCCACATCCCTGCTCTCCTGAGTGTGGCACCAGATCCTTGACCAGCCTGATCACAGCAGTGCTTGTTGGACATTGGTTCCTTGCAGATATTAGGAGCTTCATCTTAGTTAAAGCAGTCAAGAATGTGCAGCCTCCCAGGCTGCCTGCCTGGGTCAGCCCCCTTACTTTTCCCTTCCTAAGGGATCCTGACAAAGCTTTAAAACCTCTGTACCCAAACCCAGGGGCAAACAGTTGATTATTGGAAGCTGGTGCTGATGTATTTAGTTGATGGAGGACATGAGCTATGGACACAAGTGTGTATCTGGGTTGGTTGATATGTGGCAGAGGGATGGGAGCAGCAGTGCACTGACTGAACAGAACAAGGGTGACCCCAACCCAGGGGAAGGGCTGTGGACTTGCTGCCTGAATTTTCCTTTTCCCTACCAAGCTATCTAAACTTTTGTGCTTGCTCCCGTGCAGGAATGAGGGACAACTTTCTTAAGAAGTTAATTTGGTTTCCAGAAAAGCTGGAAGCTCCAGACTCTTATACCTGCACGTGACTTCCTCAAACTTCTCTGCTTGTCCAGTGGATGTTGAGGTCAAGGACAGGAAGACTGGTGGGAGCTCTTGACTTTCCCATGTTTCACTGAAATCATGAACCTCTGTGGTGCGGTACAAACTCACCTGGATTGGACAATATCTTACCTGTTTTTTTTTTCTTTGTGAAACCTTTTTTTTTCCCTCTTTTTACTCCCCCACACCGGGGGATGATGCAGCCGTGGGCTCATTCTGCAGGTCTGCATCTGCAAGCTCTGCTTTGTGTGGCTGAAGGGTTTTCACCTGCTATCTGTGTAGGCACATTTTTGGTGTGATCCTTTTTATACTTTGGGGAAGAAAAAGGCTATGAACAGCTCACAGCCCTGAAGAGGGTGAAATGGAGATGGGTTTTAGCAATTTTCTATGCTTTTGGCTGTTGCGGGGAAGCCTGACCATCAGGGCTCCCAGAACGTCTTCGTCACCTCCTTTGTGTGGTGGGAGGTTGGCTCATTATCTGGTTTCTGCTTCGTTTATAAAAGAAGCTGTAATTGTATCAGCTCTTTGCCATAAAAGCACAAAGACATTTTCTGTGAAGTAAAGTGTACATGCAGCTTTTATGATCCTTTACAGTACTTCTTCTGCTCACTTTTCTTGCCTCCTGTCGTTTGTCCAGCATCGTCTCTGTGCCTGCCTGCTGCTCAGCGTGACCACCTCTGTCCTGAACATCTTCTTTGCACCTTTTACATAGAAAAGGTTGCTCATTCTCCTGGTCAGTCTTGCTGAGTGAAGAGAAGACAGACCCCAAATCCCTCCATGTAGGCAGGTGTTCTAATTCTTGCCTCTTCCCTCAGAGCTGTCAGCCCAATAGCAGATGCTCAATCTGCATCATCCCAGGTGGGGTTTTGGACTAGGGAAAAGAACCTTGTCCATCTGTCTGTGACTGTCCATCTGTAACAGGAAGTAATACTAAATCTGATCACTTTGAGGCACGCATGCCTGTTCCTATAAAAAACTGAATGACCTCAGATGAGATACTGTATTTTTAACTATGAAGCATTCCTACTGAGTGCCCTTTCCTGTTTATTTTTACCAGGATATTGTTGTAATGACTGCAGACTTACTCATTTCATTCCCAAGGCTGGAGAGCAGCATTGAATTAGTTTCATTCCAAGATTTTGTTGTACAGTCATTTTCCAGAGACTGATGTACTCAGAAGCCAAAGCAAATGCATTGCCCAATGGAGGAGCATTACTTTTCTTCCTGTGTCCATTAAGCTTTGGGCACTAGTGTGGATGTGAGTAGATCCATATCTGGAAGGACTTTCTCAGCCTCTCTCCCCTCCACCTCTGTGCAGCCCTGTAGTAGAAATTTGTGGAGCAAAAGGCTGTGAGAATCTTTGAGCAGTGGATGCAGGGCTGGTGTCTGTATCCCAGCACTGGGCTTTGAGGCTGCAGGAGGGGGAAGGAGCTCCCCTGAGATGCAGATCACAGGATCTGAGGATGACTGAGTGTTTACTCAGCTTTTGGGTTACTTGTCTTGCATTGAACGGATGAACAGATAGCATGGGGCATGTGCTTACACCCATGCACCCCCAGAGGAACCCCAGTGCTGACACCAGCAAAGCTGAGGGGTCTGCTGGTTGTGTTTAACCCTTGAGGTTGTTAATTACTGGTTGTGCCCCTGTGTTGAACATCTCATCCCCAGGCAGAGGGGAACAGAACCCGTGTTACATAAAGATCACATTGTCCCTCTCTATTGTTGCTGGCCACGACGGCAGCATCGCAAACATGCGTGTCCTCAGTGGGAAATGTTCCCAGGGGAGGCTTAACACGGAGCGTGGAACATGATCTGTTCAGCTGGGAGAGGACAGGAGGCCCTTCCAGACGAAATCAGTGCTTTGCTGAGCATGGCCAGTGCAACCAGTACCTCTATTCCAACAACCTCTCACTCCTCTGTGAAAAAGTATTGGATTTCTCTTGGATTTTGTGCTCTCTGAGGTGGATTTATTTTTTTCTCCCCCCCTTCCCTCTCCCCCTCCCATCACAGCTCCTGGGGGAACGATGAGCAGGTACACGCTGTCCAGAGAATGGGTATGTTGGGACTCTTTATTAGCAGACTTATTCCAGAGAATTAAACCCTAATTTCAGAAAAGGGCAGCAAGAGAGCGGCTGCAGCTCTGGGAGAAGCTGAGTCTGCTTTGTGTGTTGTTTGCCAATAGCACAAGAAGTCCTGGTCTGAGCCTGCTGGTCCTGGTCACTGGGGTATGTGACCAAAAGAGTGATTGTTGTGTTTCTTTTCTATTTAAAATGAAAACTACAAAGCTGTATACAAGGAAACCAGCCATGCGTCCTCTACCATGCAGTCACTTGTGCCTCCACTTATTTTTTATTTCAGGCAGGGCTTTAAAATGTTCCTATTCTGCTTCCACTTCATCTTTTTACCACCCCACTGCAAAGTGCTCCTCTGCGGTGCCTGTCATTGTTTCTCCCTGAATTAATTGTTGTGTGTAAATGTGACCTGCTGCAGGACTCTGCCTTGCTCTATTAGAGAGAGGTGCTAATGAAGAACATTGGGTACCATATAACAGGAGAGCAGGGCTCAGCTGTCCAGGACATGTACTTGCTGTGCTGTTACTGCCAGCCCAGGCAGAAATGGTGTTTTTGTTTCTCATCACTCACTGGCTAATGATTGTAATTTTTACTTGCTGAGAAACTCTGGATATTATGGACTTCATTAACAGATACATGAGATGCTACCAGACCTGCATTAGGGGGAGAGAGGAAGAAAACAACCCCTGCGTGGAGGCAATTTTATTATTTATCTGTAGCAGTAGAAGGGATGCAGAATTAGTGTGGGATTCGGCAGTGTGGCTAATGAGCTGGGCTGAGCTGGAATCCAAGCAAACCTATTAACGAGAGCAAACTGCAAAGATGACACCCAGCCTGAAAACCTTCACATCAAAAACAGGATCCAGGCAGTGCTGGGATGGCTTGGCTGCTTTATCTTCCCCGTGTGGGGCCGGGTGCTTGTGTGCTGCTGTGTTTGTCTCTGGAGAGGCTGGTGCTTGCTGTCACCCACAACCTTTCTTCATCCCCTTCTCTCCTGCCAGCTCCTTCTTACTCATACATTGGGTGAATTGGAGCTTCTGATTTAATCTTTTAAGACAACAGAGCCAGAGTACTTTCACTCCCATGGGCCACAGCTCCTTGAGTAATTGCCTGAATTGAAATATTGCAGCATGCAGCCCCAGCTTTTGCTTGCAGGCAGTGTGACATCTGTAGGTTGGGCTGGCTGGGGACACTGGCTGCTCACAGTGGTACCTGAACCTGTATCTGCAATTAAATACAGGTTATACAGGAGAGAAAGGAACACCTGATGTAGCTGACATCTCCAGTATAGCTTTACATGGTCTCTTTGCCATGAATCAGAGGCTGCAAGTAATGTCAGTTGTTAGGTGACCTCAATCTCCTTTTACCTGGAGCCTGTGAAGGTTTGTTTCAGTTCAGGAACAGGATATTTCTTACATAGCACATGCTGGCTGAAGATTGACCATTTCCACTCCACCTAGAATAACTGTTTTTTAATCAGGCTGACCTTATTTGCAAGGATGATTCCTATTTGAACTAGAGGTTTGCATCAGGGTTGGAAAACTTTGAAGAGCAGAATAGACGCTTAGTGATGCAGATAAAGCTTTATCTCCACATTTAAAATCAAACCCAAGGCACTGAAATGAATTCAGAGGGACTTGACCTTGGCACCGTGATCCATTGGGATCCAGGGCCTCATTTGGCAATATCGTAACCGAACGGAGGTGCGAAAGTGAAAGGGGAGTATTAAAAAAAAAAAAGAGAGAGAGAAAAAAAGAGATGTTTATCTGGTAACGTGGCATTTGTACTGAGTGCTTGCTGACAGTGTGGTGCAGCAAAGAGCTTGTCTTCCTAAATCCATGCCAGTTCAAACATCGTCAGTGCTATTGTTGGCTCGCTTTGTTTGAAAATGGGTCTGTTGGGTAGACAGCCTGTTTTGGTGAAAGCAGCTGTGTAGAACACTTCAGGCACTTCCTCAGTTTTGCTTTATTTAGGGCTGCATGAGTACGAGCAACAGGAAAAAAAAAACCATGCAAATACAGGATGTGAGGTGGGCAGAATGTTCTCAGTCACTCAAGAGACTGGCACACACCTTTGCTTCTGGTTTGTTTATGAAAGTGCCTGCTATGGGCTGCCTGTTTCCAATCTGTTTGCCCCAAGGAAAACACTCTGAGCTTCAGAGAAACGTGTGAAAATACAAGGCTTGTGGTTTTCTGGATGGGGACTGTGTGCAGTGGGAAGCTGAGTGTGAGCCAAGTCATCTGGGCAGGGAAGATGAAAAGAAATCCGGCAAAATGTTTCACCGTCCTGCTCACGAGATGCTCATCTGGCAGCACTTACCTTCCCTCTGAGCTCCAGCAGAGCCCCACATATTTGTGTGGGGGCAGCTTCTGCCTTTCCCTCATCTCAGGAGATTATTTTATCTGGTTGTATTCATGGTTCATTCAGCCCGTGTCCCTCCCACTGTTGGTCCATCCCTTCCACGTCCCAGACTGGGACTGGAAAGGTCCTTCCCCATCCCGTGCTGTGCTCTGGAGAAATCATTATTTCACAAATAGTTTTTCTGTGGGATTTGCTGGCTGGGAAAGTTGGGCTGGGCTGTGTAGCCTGATTCCTTGTGGTGGGAGCACATCCCACTTCCCCTTCACTCTCAGGGAGCTGCTCATAAGGGCTCCCCATGCCCACTCTCAGAATTAATTAACACAGCTCAGTTCTGGGTTATTGAAATCACCTGCCTTCAGCTTCCAGCTCTTTGGACATAAATCATGAGCTCTTTGCTTTGAGAAGAAACTGTTCAGATTTTGTGTTGGAAATTGCTAGCAAACACAGCCCATATTCTGTGTCATTTTTGTTTTTATTGAAGAGGAGAGGATGTGGCTCATGGAACATCGATGGACTCAGGCTGTCTTGGCTTACACTAAGCAAGGGCTTGTTTTCATTGCAGCCAGCTAATGAGATCCTACTTTGACAAATCACATAAACACTATTAGAGAAATGAAATTTTTTATCTTACTCTTTATCAGGAGTGGATTCAAGGTAAAGGCTCATATGGAGGTAATCTGGAGGGATAACTGAGGTAAAGCGTACCTAGTCTTTATGAAACCCTTATCTGTTTACCTGCAGGCTTGTTTTGTTTCCCCAACTCAAGGCTGTTAGCTGAGGTGACCTGTGCTGTTTCGGTCCAATTACTTTCTCTAGGCATGGGTGCAGGGAAGGTTGTTTTTTAGGTTGAACATGCTGGAAGCAGGCTGGGTTACTTCAATATCCTTCCACTTCTAAAGAAGTAGAGTCGCTTTACTCTTCTCCCTGTGTCGAAGTGCTCAGACTGGACCCTGTTGACCTCTTTCCTGGCAGCATTCACAAGGAAAGAGTCACTAGAAGAGGCACTCCAGCTTATGTTTCATCCTCTTTTAACTTGCTGGTTTGGGTATTGGGCATTATAGGCAGTGAGGGTTTGTCATGCTGTCTCATTTCACTGCATCTTTTTCGTTTTGGAGAGCAGCCCACCCTGCTCTCTGCTTCTAGGTAGTTCTCTTCTTCAGCACTTGGATGTTCTCCTCTTTTTGGAGTCCTTTGTGTGTTCCAAACCCCGTGTTCCACGGTCAGAGCCTGCAAACATGTGGTTTTTCCCTCTGTGCAGCTCTTTGTCACCTGGGTGTGCAGCCCCAGTGTTCCAGCTGGCTGTTCCTCACCTCAGTTCCTTGCACAGCCAGGCCACACATCGCCCTGTCTCTCCAAAATGCCTCTCCTGTTTCTTTTGGCTGGAATAAACAACAAACCCCCCATCCAGAGCCAGTGAAAGGCAATGGAAAAATCTTCCTTGCGTCAAATCGACGCCTTCCTTTCCAAACTGAAAGCTCTTGGCAGATGTGGAGGAGCTGAGTTGTGCTGCTCAGCTGTGGCTCCCTGACAACTGCTCCTGCCATCACACCAGCAAGGGGATAGGAAAGGGCAAAAACTTAACTGGTAAAGCTTGCTGGGGAGACCTGGATGAACCAGACCATCCCGATCTCTTGGGACACTTGCCAGCCCTCAAACCAGGATGCTTGGAACCTCCCAGGCTCTGCCAGGAGTCCCTGCCATGCTCTGGCTCCACATGCATGGGCACAGACTGTCACCTGTTGTCCTCAGTGCCTGTTGCTTGCCATCAAACCATCTCTGGGTGCATCTTTTCTTGGGGTATTACCATGAAAAAGCCTTTACCAGCTCCATGGACACAGTGCTCAGCCTGGTTTGCCTCACAGCTCACATGAAACCATTAAGAAAGACTGTGCTTGTCTCTTCTCATATCAGTTCAGTGTTTTAATTGCAGGAACTCAAAGCTGCTGCTCCAATACTTGGTAGGGGAACTTCACAAGGCTTTAATCATTTGCTAAAAAGCTTTCAGACTGCATCACCAACTCATGGCTCTCTGTAATGGAGAACCTGTGAGTTGAGAGAAGTAACTCAGTCTCTGCATCAGGTAGTCCAAAGCTGCCACATTTTTCTCCTAGTGCAGGCAGGAAGCAGCCGAGCAAAGTGGAGCCCACTGGGATGGTGGCAGGAGCTTGGCAGCTGTGACCAGCTCCAGCAAGGCAAGAGGGGCTCAGAGCCTCATGGTGGTCTCCTGGTCACCCCAAGTGCCAGCTTTTCCTCCTGGGCAGTGTCCAGTGGGGGTTGCTCAGCCTCCAGCTCTGCAGTGTCAGCTTCCCATGGTTTAGTGCTTGCAGAGGTGAGGAGTAATGCTCCCACCCCACCCAAGCGACAGCAGGTGATGGCATGTGGGGTAAAGGCTGCTGGATGATCAGTGAAGGGGTACAGCTGAGAACTGGTGGTTCATAGCACAGAAGAGGTGGTGGATGGGGAATTCCTGAGGCTGGAGGAGGGAAGACACCCGGTGCCTGCCCCGTGTTTGGAATCACTGACCAGCAATGGGCACTGCAGTGGGCACACAGGAGTGCCCACAGCCCAGCTCACCCTGCCCAGGGGTGGCTTTGGAGCCCGTGTGGGTTTGAGCCCCTTCCCAGGGCCATGTGCCCACCCAGGGCTGGCCTGGTGCTCACAGCAGCACACAGGGAAGGAGTTTTGTGCTTTGTATCAGTGGCACTGCTGCGCCAGGAACGTGACTGCAGGGAGGTGACGGCTAATTGCTGCAGCGAGTCAAGGACTGTTTAAGCAGCTAATTAATTCCTCCTAATCAGCCCTTGATCTGTTGAAAACTGCATGGCATTATCTCCTCTGCTGCAACACCTTGATAATTCCTGTCTGAATGGCCTTCATGGAGAACATATTTAAATAAACTCAATAGAGATTTCAGACAGATAGCAACTATAATTACCAGCTTGTACAAATTAAAACCGTGGTTTGTTCTGTTCTTTTTCTCCTGCCTTCGCTGCCCAGAGCTCCTGCTAATCATGTTCCTGCTGCCAGTGGCACGCAGGTCCCCGGGGCATTTTCTGCACATGCCTTTGGAAAGCCTGTGCCTGATGCTGGGGTGGGCTGATGTGGCTGCACATGGGCACATGCCAGCTTCGAGTGGTGCCATTCCTGTGTCAGGAACTCAGTTCTGTCCTGGTGAGCTGCAGGAACAGCTCCCACACATCCTGTGGGGCAGCAATGCATGATTCTCCTCAGGAGCAGCCCTGCAGTTTCCCCTCCTGTCTTCCTAAGCATTGCAACCTTCTGGAAGCACTGAATTTTTCTCACCTAGGAGGGACACACTCAGCCAAAGTGATGCAGGCTTGCAGCCTGGCCACAGCGTTCATCTGGTGCTGTTGGTGCTTCCATTTGGCACTGGACTGTCTGCCCTGAGTGCTGCTGGCTGCAGCAGGGCTCGAGCACTGAGTTAGGAGGGATAAGGTCAGGCCATGCTCATTTCCTCCACAGCCACTTGGGACAGCCAGAAAGGCTGGCTCCTCTGGCATTTGGCAAAGGTCAGCCAGCCCCAGTGCTTGCATTTTCATTCCAGCCAGCTCTGCTTCCCTGCCTGCTCCTGGGAGCACCACAACCAGAGCCTGTGTGCTCAGGTCTATCTTTTTCCTCCATGTCTTTAGATAAATGTAATGGCTGTGAGCAGGATTGTTTTCCAGCATCCAAGCAGTGACAGAGGGCAGAGAATGTTCTTATGCTTTAATTAGGGATTACAGGGAATCAGAAAGGGAAAAATGGATTTTTCGTAACGGGAGCAGGTCGATGCCTCTGGTCTCTGTGGGTGAAATAAGGGTAATATCAGGTTTTGTGCTCTTTCAGCAGGTCAGGAGCCAGCTGGGGCATGTCTTTCCCAGTGGGAGACGCTCCCATGGAGCTACCTAAGCCCAGAAGCAGGAATTCTCCTGCCCTAGCACCCCACAGGAGAACTTACCCCATGGCTGACCTAGGAGATGTCAGACTAAAGGAGAAATTTATTGTGTTGGAAGAAATTCCTTACTATGAGGATGGTGAGGCCCTGGCAGAGGGTGCCCAGAGAAGCTGTGGCTGCCCCATCCCTGGGAGTGCCCAAGGCCAGGTTGGATAGTGGAAGATGTCCCTGCCCATGGCAGGGAGTGGAATGAGATGAATTTAAGGTCCCTTCCAACCCAAACCACTCTCTGATTCTATGAAATTGAATTTGTTCAGGTCAGTTTTGTCTGAAGGTTTTTACTGAGTTGAGGCTGGATCACCCATATATGTTCAGGGTTTGCCCTATGAATTTGCATCCTTTTGGGACTGGGGCTCATATGTGTCCTGGAGAGCTCACTGTTCTTCCTCTGGACTTTTCATTGAATTTGTGACTTACAGACCCCTCAGCAGGCTTTCTAGACCCCATGGGATGGGGAAAAATCCTTCATGCTATCGAATACTGTGAGATGGGCATCCTGTTCACTGTCATCTCTTCTCCAGCTCAGACTTGGACACTGAATATTTTCATGCCAACAGTTTGTCCACGGCAAGAGCATCCCAGGAAATATTCAGAGCATTTCCCTGGGTGGATGATGGGATTTTGCAGGATGTAGACACAGCCTCTCTACCCTGCTCCCCGGAGAGCTGGGAAGCAGACTCACCTCAATCCTCCTGTGCCTCAGTTTCCCTTGATTTGAAAGGAGCTGCTAATCCATCTCAGTCTCCCAGGAGTGCCACAAGACTAAATTCACCAGTCCCTGCACGTTTTTCTTTGGGTACCATGGTGATGGGGCAATGTGAGGACATAACATGACTGATTTGCATCAAGATGCAAGGTGTCCCTTTGTCCTGAGCCTTTGGGCTATCTGATTTCGCTGCCCATCTCTGGGGTGAGCCAGATATAGCAGTGGAGTCACATGAAACAGCACAAAGGCTCTAATTCAGAGCTGGGACTGAGCAATTAAAATGTAGCTTGTTCAGAAGGCAGCTTCCCTGGATGGCAGACAAAAAGAATCAATTTCCTTCAAACAAATACTAAATATTAATGAGAGGCCATGGTCTGCCATGCACACAGAGCTGGAAAGAGCATTTCCCGTTGATCACTGCGGAGGCAGCTTCGTGAGATGAAATTGCTTTTTGAATGGTTATTTGTGGCCTTTCTCGAGGTGGTTCGTGGTTTGCCTGCCCAAAAAAAAGAAAAGGAAACTCAGAGCTTTTCCATTTTCCATCAGGGCAGGCACTGGGGATGTGTGCTGGTGCTTTCATTTTTGTTTACGCACTTGCCCGAGTGGTTGGGGAAATGTCTTGGATCGGTTGTGCAGAAATCAGCCCCAAATTTACGTCTAGAAGGAAGCAATTCCCTAGGAACATCAGCCAGCTGAGCCTGCCCCCGGAATGGCCTGCCAAAGGCAGAACATGGGACCCAAGAGCATCCCCAGCTTCGCAGCCACATCCGCTCGTTGATTTATTTCAATAACGAGCATTGGGGGAAACATTAAAAAAATTACTTGCAGCCCTCACCAAGTATCCTAAAGTGAAAGCAGAGTGCTGGGAGCTTTGGAAAAGGAATTTTTTTCTATTGCTTTGACCCTTGGGTAAGTCAGGAAACTTTGTATTAACTCCATTGCCAAACTTGGAGTTGGAAGAAAAATAAAAATGCTCCTCTCCCTCCTTTCCAGGACTTGACATGGGGCTTTTCTCCCCAGCACTGTCCCTGGTCAGCACAGTGCCTGCCACAGCTGGGAGGGCAAACAGCACACCAGGAATGGGTGCAACCTCCTGGGAAGCTGCTGATTTAGCCCTGCTCTGCCCCACACACAGCCATGGAGGATGTGGAAGCATTTTGCATCCATCACACAGTAAATAATAACGCGTTGGCTCATGATTTTATAAAGCCATTAAGGCAGCTGTGTAGCTGTGGGTCGATCGAGTGCTAATATTAGCTCGAAATGACTAAAATTAGAAAATTAGAACCAAGCCAGAACTAATTAGTTGTTCAAGGAATAGAACCAGAACCGGAACTAATTAATTGTTACTGAAATATCGCCGCAGGGCCCGGTGGGTGCCGCCGCTTCCAGCCCTGTGCTGGCTCCCAGCTTTGCTTGGGATGGCTCCTGTGTGGGCTTGAAAAGGAGCCTGGGCTCCCATCTGATGGCTGTGACAGCTAAATAAGAGTTGGCCTCTCAGTCCCAGCTGTGTGATGCAGCACAAACTGGGCTGTGCTGGGAGTGATCCCATCGCAGCTGTGGCAGCTGCTGCCTGAAGGGCTCGGGAACACAGCCCCTCGTCCTGATATTGCTGTCCAGATGTGCCTTTCTAAAGGTGAGAGTAATTACAGTGACCAGCTCTTCCCTCTGATCCCAGCAGCCCTGCCTGCTCCTTCTCCTTCAGCTCTGCTGTTGCTGAGATGCTCTTCAAAGCTCCCTGAGCAATCCAGGAGCTGCCGTCCATGCAAATTCTGCCAGAATAATTTCCAGGGAATTAGGAAGCTGGTCCAGATAACTGGCACGTGGCTGCATTTTTCCATCTGTGACTCAAATCACCTGTATGGTCACTTCTTTTTACTTTCCAAAGGTAGAAATGCACCTTATATTTCTCTTTCCACTCTCTCAGCATTCAAACAGCAGCTCCGATTTTAGCAGCAGCGTGACGCACGGTGTTTTAAATTCAATTTAGAATACAAACTATTTATACCAGCCAGAAAAAGGCAGTGAAGCAGCTCTCTCTGTCATGAGTGGATTTGTAATTTCAGAGCAATCATTGCATAACTAATTGAATCAGCTCTCAGCATGTGAAATCAGTGCCCCTGCTTATCAGAGGTTTTCATCGTTCCCCCCTCCTGAAGCCAGCAGTCCCCCTCCACCAGCAGCACTTTGTGCTTCTGCATCACCCTGGCAAGAAAGCGAGACCTTGCAAAGCTGCTTTTTTGTGCTCAAATTGAGCCAATAAATTACCAAATACATTCAGAGTAGATGAAGAGCTGGGTTGCAGGTGCCCCCCGAAAAGCTGCCCAGGCTCCATGCGAGGGAGTGAAGTGCATTTGGAACTAATCAAGTGCCAGCCATGTCTGAGAAGCAAATTGGTGCCGAGATGTTCTGCTGACTCCCACTTCCTGCTTCATTGCCCAGGTGTGCTCTCTCTCCTTGGCTGGAATTTCAGGTCTGATGTCTGATCAAAACCTGCAGCTTGGCACCTGAAAGTGGAGCCCAAGAGGGGTGATAAATGTAGAGACAGCTTTTTGAGGGGTGCAGGAAAGGTAGAGAATAAAGTAGCTGTAATGATTTTTATCATCTGGGAGTGCCAGGCCTGGATTTGGTGACTGGGGTGGATCTGGTCCTGCAAATTTTGGGAGCAGCTCCAAGCACCTGCATGCAGCAGCCTCCCAGGGTGAGAGGGCACCTCCTCATCTGTGGGGTGGTTTGGGAAGGGGCCCATCAGCATCTGCAGAACAGGAAGCTGAACATGGGAGCCAGGGAAAAGTGTGCTGTGAAGGATGCTAACACCTCCCAGGGATGCTGTGGGTGGTGTGTGAGTACTGGGCTGGGATGGATGAGAAGGGCAGACTAAACATGAATGGCTGCAATTGCTGAGTGCTAATGAGGGCTAAGCTGGTTTAACTAGTACAAGTGGAAGCAGATCTCTGAGCAAGGCTGGCAGATCTTGTCTTGAGGAAGCTTGAGGGAAGGGCTTGCAAACTTTTCTGGATGTGCAGAGGGAGGGATTGTTCCTGCCACATGTGGTCCCTGAGACTGGTTATGGGAGATGCCACAGCCCAGAAAATGAGAGCTGAGAGTCCCAGTGGTGCATCCCCTAGTAAGGGATCTGTTTCTGTGTCAGGAGGTAAATACTAGGATCCATGGCAGGGCCCTCTTGTTTTTGGCGGCCAGGGGACAGCCTTAGCAATGCTCTCAGCCTTGTTAGACACACATCCAAGCCTCATATTCCCTAAAACTGATGTGTAGGGTATTTTCTGTTTTGTTTTTTTCTTTTTTTACCTTGAGCCTGTACCTTGATGCTGCTGGCTGACCTCATGTGCAAGGGCATATGCAATACAAGCAGGGTCTGGCACAGGCAGGAGAAAGTTGCCATCCCCAGGCTTGATTCAGCCATGTCCCACAAGTGGCCTCCACTTGTTTCTTGCACAAAGCCACCTAGACAAAGCGTCCTGAACATGTGAGGCCAAGGCTGTGGGGTTTGTGCTCCTGGGGCAGGGTGTTCCAGGCCCCCCCCAACCACCCACTTTGTTTTCCCTTGTCTCTCCAGGTAGCCAGATGGGAGCACAAAACACGAGCTCTCAGCCAAGTCTTCGGCTCTCCCCATGCTGCCTGTTACTGCCTGGGCGCTGTGATCCTGGTGCTGAACTGTGTGAGGAGCCACTGGTAAGGAGCTCATCCTGCTGCTGTATATCCATGGGAAAAAATGCCCCTCTAGAGCGGGAGGGAAAAAGGGACATTTGCTCAGCACTGTTAAATCCAACCCCAGCATATTGCTTCTCCATGGTTGGATAACTTCAGCCAGCAGCAGATTTATTCCAGGATTTGTAATAAAGATGAGGGATGCAGCAGCACGGCCAAACCCATCAGTTTCACCGGTCGTGAAGTGTCACAGGTTGCCTTGCTCTGCTCCCTGGGGATGTTTCCTCTCTCCTGTGAGCAGCCCAGGTGACAGGCCTGTTTACACAGGATGGATCATATCTAACAGCAGAATTTTTTAATTTTCTTGTAAAAATCATAAACAAAATTAAAGCTGCTTTTAAGAAGCCGCAGTTTCCTGTGCAGAAGACCAGGATTACCCGTGCACTTAACAAACAGTCTCTTGAAACTCTTATCTGCTATCTCTAAACACTACCTGTGCTAGCTAATAGTATTGTATGACTGATACACCATACTCCATGGGAATATGTCCTTTAATGTTCCCAGTGCAGCAAAGAGGTTTTACTGCAGAAGATTTCCTCAATGCCAGCAATTTATCTGCGATCTGCTAGGCTTTATCTCCACTGCTGTTAGGAGAGACAGACTCACTAAATTCCCAGATTCAATTATACCAGGGTCAGAGCTAATGGGTTGTTTAGTACTCTGGGTAATTTCCCAGGCGCAGAGTTCTCAGGTCGGAATTTGCACATGTATTTAAGAGCTCTGCTTTCCTGGAAATGACACCAGAACCTGCCCTTGCCCTTCTGTGTTTGTCCCAGCTACTGCTGATGGCAGAAACTGAAAGAAAGCTTGCAGTGAACAAGGCTATAATCAAATGCAGAGGGCACGTGTGTGTGCTGCTGATGTCTTAGTGACACAGCGGGCTTGGATTTTGCTGGGGAATGTCTCAACAGTCTTGCACAAATTACAGAGTCACTTCTTGTCTGGGAAGCAATGCAAAGCCTTGTCCTTGCCTTTAATTAAAAACACAGGTGGAGGGACAGTCTTCATTTCCAGTGGTCCTGCTGGCTCCTGGGTCAGCGAGGCACTGAGAGGGAGCTGCTGGGAGAGCCAAAGTGGCCTCGTGTGTCCTGGCACTGGGTCACACTTTGCCCTGCAGAGCCCTTGGAGCCCTGCCAGGGCTCTGCTGTGTATCATCAGTCTATGGGCACTGTGGGACTCACTGAGTTTGGCTCTGCCTGTGCAGACCAGCACTTGGACCCTGGAGAAAACAGCAAAGTCAGTCCAGGGGCTGGAAAACTCCCATCTGGACCTTGGGTTTGGAGGAGACGCTCCAGATAGGGCTTTTTTCAAGAGGATGGGTAGCTCAGCCCCAGCAGAGCACAAATGAGATGCCAGCTCATCCTGATGGGCCAAAGCCTTTCAGTTTATTGCAATGGAAAGTTTATTTTGCCCAGATATTTCCACGTGGTTGGGTTATTCCCTCCCCATTCCTTGGTGCTGAAGTTGGCTTGAGTGGTGGCTATAGCAGGCTTTGGAGGCTCTTCTGGCAAGGCAAGCCCTTAACTGTGGGAAGGATTGGGTGGTTCCAGGGTGATCATCAGAGCAGCAACTGCTGGAGTTATCCCAAAACACAGCTCGAAGCCTCACTGTCTCCATTCCCAGCTCAGTGAGCCCTCTAGAGCTGCCCCAGGCTCCAGCCTGGAGAGCTTTTGCTGCTTGGCACGAATTCATCCTGCCCCTTACCCTTGCATGAGGATACCAGCCAGGTCCAGCCTGGGGTTCCACTGACCAAATGGGCTTCACATGACACAGTCACTGTCATCTCAGTGACCAGTGATGCTGGGAGAGACATGTCTAACTTGCTCTGCTATTTTGCTTTTCCCTTTATTTTATTCTCTGAGTCCCTTTTACTGGAGCAGGTTTTCTGCTCCTCAGCCCCTTGGAGACAATCCCTTGGTGCAGTGGCCAGGTTTGCTTGTGCAGAGTATGAGGGCTGCTGATAGTGAGCAAAAAGGCAGCCTCAGGAGTCCCTCCACCTTCAGTGCTGTAATCCAACCTTTAAAACTCCTCTTTTCCTGCTCTGGGGACTTGTTACGTGGGTGGGGGCTGCCAGGGAGCGATGAGAAGCCCAGGGGATGTTTCTTTTGGTTTTAAAAGCCTGCTTCCTTTTTGCAGCTGAATTTTTGAAAGGCTCTGAGATGGGGGTGGAGGAGGGGAGGACAGAGCAGACAGAACTTGGGGAGTGGGTTGGCATTTTTGCTGACAGCACCAGGGAGCCAGGATGTGTGGCTGCTTCACCACCTGCCCCATGTAGGGTCTGTGCTGGGGTCCTTCCTCAGACCAGCACCCTGATGCTCTCGAGCCAGCTTGGCTCCAAAAGGAAATCGTGTGAGTAAGAAGAGGGATGTCTTTGTGCTCAATTAAGCAATTAGATGCTTCCCAGCTCTCAGCTTTATTATCAGCCTTGACTTGCAGTCCAGACTGACCTGTGACCAGAGGGGACCTGCTTAGTCAAGTGCACAAGACAAGCATCCTTAATTGCTTTGGTGCAATGATTATTTTCATTGCAACAGTTTCTTTCTGCAAGAAGGAAGGACCTTCCATCACTGAGGCTCTTATCTGTGAAAACAATTCCTGAACTTTTGAACTATCTGCACTGTGTGCTGTTTGTGACTGTTATCTGTGTGACATGGAACGTGACAACCTTCGCTGTCCTCCAGACTTGCATCCGGTATCAGTATCTCTCTCTCCTCCCTCACCACGTTGTTGATATCTTTCCCTGCATCAATTTATTCACAATTAGCCACTGGCACTGCCTCCAAACCTTCCTGCATTGCCTTTGGCACACCCTGGCACATTCCCCACCCTTGGGCGTGTACACAGGGAGTTTCTGAGCCTCCCTCCTGACAGGTCTCAGGGTGTTTTCCTGAGCTTAAAGGCAACACCCACATGCACACCTTGTCTGGAGGCTGCAGGTGTTGGGGTGTCTCAGTGAGTCCCACAGAGGCTGTGCCAGCTGGTGCTACTGGTAGTGTCTCAGTGGCATCGTGCTGCAGGCTGGCATCACATCCTGCATTGATGCCACACTCTGGGTATTGGCCTCCTGTGTGGATTTCTCACTTGGAGCTGATGCTTCCAAGAAAATAAATCCACCCTGGGACGGGATTTTGCACAGTTGTTTGTCATTGCCAGGTAGTGCCTCTCACCTTATGTTCAATCCTGTTTAATTTTGTGAGCATGAATGAGTGTGTTGTAAATGGCATCAATGCCAGAATCACATGGCTCTATGTGCAGAAGTGACCAAGTTTGATGATGGGAATCGAGCGTGGCCTGACAGAGCTGATGTCCCCTCTGAGCCACTGTGCCAGAAATATCTGATGCCTGTTCAGGAAAAGCTCCAGGGAGCCAACAGCACCTCCTGCCCACAGCATCCAGATGAGGAAACCTCACAGCTCAGATGTGAGGCAGGGGGAGAAGCTGCCACAGCCCCCAGCTGACCTAAATAACACACACACCCCAGTGCTGTCAGAAAAGCAGAGTCATTATTGGCAGAAGAAGCTGTGAGGATGATGACCGGGCTGACAATTGCCGGTGATATCGGCAGGACGATTTCGGTGTTGTTGAGGTTGCTGTTTTCTAATGAACAAGATCTTTTGTTGTAGCTTGTGCTGCTGGGCACCACCGGATGGTTTTTATCCCTGTTGCCTCCTTTAGTCAAGAGGAACAAAACCTCAGGCATGGGGGACAGGCTGACATCCCACACAGTGACTGTGGCACCTTGCAGCGGTGGCTGTTGTCACCGAAACCCTGCTTGCCTGTACCACTGCTGCTTCCTTGCTGCCTGCTGGCCCCTGGCCCAATTCTGCTCCAATTGTGCTTATCAGCCCCAGTTTCCAGGCTGGTTTTTGGGATCAGTCAAAGGGAGCACTGCTGGGCTGCTCCCTGCAGTGACCCAGTTTGCTGGGCAAGGTCTTTGTCCTTTGGAGGAGGGGGATGACAAAATACACTTGGGGGCCACTGAGAGATGCCCCCAACAAGACCTAGAAACCTCAGCATTTCTTTTAGTACACTATTTCTAGGTTTTCTTCCTGCTCCATGTGACCTTTGGGGATGTGTTTCAGACTGTGACTTGTTTTCTGGTTGAATAAATCAGCACCTGATGTGCAAACCTGGCTGCACGTCCTGTCCATGTCCCAGCCAGAGGATCTGCTGCCCATTTCCCTCACTCCACTCTTCCTGTGAACCCACTGGTGTGACATGTCCATCCCCATAGTGCAGAGCCACCTTGAATGGCTTTCCAGTTCATATGGTTTATTATGTGAATCTCTCAAAGAGGAGAGATTCAGACTAGATATAAGAAGAAATTTTTTTATGAGGAAATGTTTTATGTGGAAACACAGGTTGCCCAGAGAAGCTGTAGGTTTCCCCATCCCTGGAAGGGTCCAAGGCCAGGTTGGATGGGGCTTGGAGTAACCTGGGATAGTGGAAGGTGGCCCTGCCCCTGGCAGGGGTTTGGAATTGGATGGGCTTTAAGGTCTCTTCCAACCCAAATCATTCTGGGATTCCTGTGGAGCACTGATATGACTTCTGAGTATCTGAGCAAGTACCTCTCTGTTTTGGGGAAGGGTGGGCAGAACCCTACTGCCTTTGCTGCTGCTATCCTGCCAGGAATTAGCTAAATCTGCCAGTTTGGCCAGAGCAGAGTTGAAAGATTTGGGCTTTTCCCAGCTGGTGAGAATGTGTGCCTCTGGCATCATGCTTCAAACTGGCAAGTGTGGGGAGATGTCAGGAAAAGCCCCATTACCCCATTTCCCCTTTGTAAAAGCTGAGGGCATCTTCCAAGCTCCCCCCATGGGGACAGCCATCCTCATGACAGCAGCCATGGATGTGATCAAAGTAGGTCTCAGCCTCCCCACCCTCCCTGTGCAGGGGGAGGGAGGGAGGGGGGGAGGGATGCTCCTCACCATGGCAATCGCTCCGCTCGGCACAGAATGCAATTCCAGGTACTGGGACAAAGCCTGGCTCTAATTGATGTCCTCTTGGATGCTGAGCTGCACCGCTGCCTTGTCATGAGCCTGAAATAAATGCTGTCACCAACGTGACTCAGAGGCACATGAAGCAAGGGACTGGTTTCATGACAGACTGAAATATGTTGTATTTCAGGAGACCAGCTCCCTAGCAAGGGAAATGCCCAAAACCTTGTCCTTCCCTGCCGGGGAGGGCAAAACACGGCCAGGGAGGCTCCCTCAGCATCGTGGATGCTGGAATAATTGATGGCTCCATGCTGCTTGTCACAGCCCAGTGTCATAAATGCTTAAAAGGTTTATTTACCAATTCTGAAAACTCCTGAGCGCATCATGTTTAATGCAAATAGAGAGTGTGCTTAGGAAGATATAAACCATTCCTAGAGGGAAAGGCAGTCCATTATCTCCGTGCAAACACCTCCCTCTCTTGCTGTAAGCCAAACAGCAGGGAACTGAGCAAGACATGCTGATGAGAATAACTAATGCAGGCCTATCCGACCATGGAAGGGATGGGATCATCTGGAGAAAGAGAGACAGCTTTGCCAAAACAAACCATGCCATGTGCTGGTTGCAAAACTTCCAGTGCTGATTCCCAGCCAACCAGTTCATGCTCTTGAAGCCACCTTTGTTCCATGTACTGAGACCAATTCAGGTCATCAGCATCAGATAGATGAGCCCTGAGGATGTGAGAGTATGAATCCAGCTCATCCAGACCAAGAAGCAGGCTCTGAGGGCTTTGCTCTTGCTGTACTTCTTCCTACTTTGCCATCTCTTTGCCAATGCCTGGGATTCAAGTGGGTTTCAGCACAGCATTGCTGTCCCAGATCAGCAAATTGCTATAAAATCCTTCCTGGTGCTGGTGCCCTCTGGATTGGTTCTGGCCAGATATGGAGCCAAACCCTCATGCTGTGAAAGGCACATCCTCCTCTGTGTGAGTGAAGAGCTGCAGAGCATCCCTGGGGATGTCAGGGTGTGTTTTGAGTGCACAGCCAGGCCAAGATTCCTCAGGCAGAAGGGCACATCCCTGCAGGGGGATTGCTTTCCTCCCAAACCCAGGCAGTGCTGGTAGCAGGGACATGGATTTTTTGGCTTCCTCTTAGAGGAGACTTGTGTCATTTAAAAATAAACACCATGGAGATGATGCAAAGGGTTGTGCAGCTGCTGCTGCTTCACGGTGCAGCCAGATTTGCGTCTTCCCGACGGAAATGATTTTAAGCGAAGCCAGTGTGAGCCTGGTGAGCACAGGGAGCTGTGCTGGGCACTGAAGGAGGACCAGCCCTGGGGACTGTGCCTACATCACCTGGGGCCACGCTGCTGTTCCTCTGTCTGTGCTTGGCTCCCAGTAAAAGGAATTTCCCTGTAATTTCCAGAGTGTAAATCACCGAGATGCTGTGGTTTTGCTCACTTTTAAGCATATTCCATTTATTTCATATTTTGTTTCCTTGCTCTAATCCAAAAGGATGATTAATTGTCTCGTTCTGGGGTCCTAAAAACTCCTCAGCATTACAAAGCCTAGTGGGAGCAAGCTCCAAAGTGAACAAAGGATATCATTCAGGTTCCTAAACCACAGAGTTTAAGTATTATCCTAGACTTGCTTGGTGCATGAACTTGCCATCAAGCCTTTGAAAGATGTGGTTCCAGCTGCCTGGCCTTCAGCCATGCAGGCAGGACTGTCTCTCTCAGCTTTTATTTGGGCAACAGGGAAAATCCAGAGGTTTGCAGGGCTTAGGGAAGAGGGACACCAGAGAAAAAATCTATCCAAGCCCTGCAGGTAGCATTATGGGAACACCTTCCAGCTGAGGAGCCCAGGACTGTGAGCAGGAATAACTCTCCTGGTCCTGACAGACAATGGTGGCCGAAGGCGCAGGAGAGCTGCTATTCCACTTGAATTTTAGCCTCCAGGGTGCTCATTAAAAAAAGGCTGAAAGTTTCCTACCTCATGTGTCAACAACATGTGGAGAAACAGTGTGCAGAGCTCTGTGGGTCTGTTATCTCCTCTTGTGTTATTAATGGTGTTTTTTTAATCACGGCGTTGTCTCTTTTGTCATCGTGCGTTCGTGTGCGATGCTGAGCCTGCCAAGCCCTGCTCTGAGCAGAGCTCGGGGGGCTGAAGGGAGGGGTCACCATTATTCCATCACAAACGAGTATTTGGAAGGTCAGACCCGAATGCCTGACCCAGCCTGGAACGAGGGGATGTGCTTGCCCTGGAAAACGCCTCGTCTCTCGTATTTTCCTTTTGCCATTCCAATCCTCCCCCTGGCTGTCAGGCTCCAGCCGTGAATCACTCCTGGGCACGTGGCTGACACATGAACGCTGCAAAATATTTTGATGGAGGGGAACGGGGGTGGGAGCATGAGATAATCCAGCCAATTTTTCCCAACCCTTCGATCCTGTGCCGAGGCGTCGCAGCCTCCAGCGTTTGCAAGGGCGTCTGTCCCAGAGCTCTCAGTCATCATGAAAACCAGGATTTGGTGAATAAAGCAAAGCATTTGACATCCCAAGTCAGTGGGACTGGTGTTTTCAGGAGTGAGCAAGGGTTGTGAGTAGAAATAGCTGCCCCAGATCAAGTCTTCAGCTGATTGCTTCTTCCATTGGGATGTTGAGTAGTCCTGAGTGGGAAAAAGGGACCTTGTCTTGGGTTACACCATTTAATGGGACTGCTGCCAGCTGCCAGCACCCTGACTGACGGGGTGTCAGGTTGTATTCTGACTCTGTCAGTGTTTTGGCTTTGTTCTTTGTAATACTGTATTTCTATTTTAATTTTCCTGGCAAAGAACTGTTATCCCTAATTCCCATATCTTTGCCTGAGAGCCACTTAATTTCAAAATTATAATAATTTGAAGGGAGCGGGGGTTTACATTCTCCATTTCAAAGAGAAGGTCCTGCCTTTATTGGCAGACACCTGTCCTCCAAACCAGGACAGACCTCCTCAGCAGCTTCCACTCCCAGAGCTCCACATCTCCCAGGGTGATGTGGGTGATGTTAATTATGAGGTGCTGCTTTTAAGAGCCCTTGTTGTCTCCCCAACAGCTTCACAGAAGCCATGAAGAGCCAGCCAAAGCTGGAGGGCTGGGACTGCCACTGGACCTACTACTCAGGCTTGGCCATCTCTGCTGTAGGGACCTTGTTTGTCATCTCCAGCTTCTTAGCACTGGGATTCACCGGGACGTTCCTAGGTAAGCACTGAAAATCCAACAGCTTTACCAGAAAGTGCATTTAATCCTTGCAGGGATCTCTTGCTAGGGCAGAGTCTTGTAGGAATTTCCTCATCCTTCCCTTCAGGGCTGTCAGATTTGTCATCATGATACCAAATCGTGACCCAATCCTGCTGTTACCTCAGTTACCTCCCACAGAGGGGATGGCACAGTGGTTTTATTCAGCAAATCCCATCACCTCCAGCATCAAGCCTGGAGGTTTGAAGCAAAGCTGCTCATCTGCCAGCCCAAACACCCTCCAGAAAAGGGACTCCAAGTTCAAGACCTCACAAGTGGCACTGGCACAACTGATGTGAGCTGTCCAGCAGCCCTGCTCTGAGCACCCACCTGCTCATCACACGTGCTGAGGCAGGATGTTGTTTGCTCTCCCCTTTGCAATAAACCTGATGTTCGTTGATAGATCCTTTTATCTGCTGTTTTATGGTAGAAGGCATTTTCCACTGTGCCTGCTTTCACATTTAGAGCATAATTCTGTTAGCATTGTTGACTCTGAAAACATGCCAGTATGTGTGGAATTCATAAAAATAAAGTAGAGACAGGAACAATAAATATCCAAGGAAAGGGGCAGCTCCTGCTGGCTGGAATAATCACAGCCTCAGCTTTGACACCTCATTTAGGCTGTGCTTTTGCAAGTGCTTTACAAACCAAATTCAATTAGCTCCTGTGGCGTCGCTAGGAAGAAGAGAGGGACGTAATAAGCCTTCCTGGTTTCAAGTGGAGTTGCAAAGAAATGTGTTGAGTTGGCCAAAATCCTGCTGCCAGAAATAGAGCTCAGCACTTCTAAACATGTGCCCTCACCCTCCATGTGCAGCCTCACTCCTGGGCCCCTGTCACACCCCTGTCCCTCAGCCATGGGGCACCAGCATCCTCCAAAATCACCAGCAGCCTCCTGAAGTGATGTTGTGCCTGTGGAGACACGTCCAGCAAGGCCAGGCACAGGAGTACCCGTCAGCAAGAGCTGCTTGAATGCTCCTGAAGTTCAGCCAGATCTGGAGTTGTTTACGTAAAGCCTGATTCATCTGACCAGGAGGATCTGCTGGACTTGAACCGCTGGGAAAAAGCAAACAAGTGAGTCAGGCTCAGCGTAAGAGGTGACAGGGCCCTGTCCCTGGGATCTGTGTCCCCCGAGGCAGGGCAGAGGTGGGTGCTGCTGGTCCATGTAAGGCATTTCTGCTCCATCCTCTCTGCTGGGGAGGCTCTCTGCCACCACTGCCCTGGACTGACACGGCAAGGACCAGCTCTCTGCTAGCAGAGCGTGACAGGCACCAGGGCAGAGCTGAGTCAGGGTGGGGACATGCCAGGACCACATGCCAGAGCAGCCAGGCTGCCTCAGTACCTCTGCAGCACCTCTGCATGGCTCAGCTGGAGCCCCACAGAGCATCCATCCTTGGGCTGCTGACAGCTGCCCCACTCCACACGAACCCCATGAGTCCAAGTCAGCAAGCTCTTGATGGAGAATGTCCCTCAGTGTGGTTTGTTACCCAGCCACAAGGAAGACAACAGGTCTGCAGGTCTCTGAGGATCACATGTGGGATATTCTCTTGCTCAGGACTCTCTCAGCACTGGTACGTCCAACATCCTTGCAGGATTTTGGTGCTGCAGGAGGAGCAAGGACTCCAGAAAGCAAAGGACTGCCCTTTGGCAAGGAGGGACATCCAGCTTCTTCTCACTGTCAACATCTGAGCTCAAGAGAAGTTTTGAGAGAGCCTCTGACACACAGACACTTCAAAAATTACTGGAGCTGGATTTGATCCTTTGTGAGTTTTTTCTACATCAGTGAGGGCTAAACCAGACAGAACACAGGGCTCCCTCTTGAATTCCTTCCTTACAGCACATTTAGGCTTTGGAGCAGCTGCAGAACACTTTGTCTCTCTAGTGTGGGCTAAACGGTGCAGTGGGAGCTGTGTGAGTCACCCTTCTCCAGCAGTCTGGCTGTGCCACCCCATCTCCAGCACAGCAGCACCAGCTCCAGGTGCTGTTTGCAGCAGCTGGATGTGGACCCTCTCCCTGGCAGAGCCATCCCTGCTGCCCTGTCTCCATGCTGTGCCCTCAATGGATTCAGGCATCACTTCAGCACCCTCCTTGCTTGCCCTGTTTCCCAAAAAACACAGTGGTGGGGGCTTGGTTTGTCTCAAGGCTGAGGACATGGAGAGGCTGCTCTGTCTGCCTCATACCCCAGTGACATTTCTTCCAGCACCGACCAAGATTTTGAGTCAATCTGACTTGACCAAAGTCTGGTGCTGGGCCTGGAGAAGCTGGCAGCTCTCTGGGGTGAAACAAAGGTGGTGTTTCAGCTCAGCTCAGGCTCCAGGATTCTGGGGGACCTTGCAGACTGCACTGAATGGCTTTTTGCTGTTATGATCCTACCCTGTGCAGTGAGATGGCTGCACAGACCTCCAGCAAAAAATAGCTCAAATTAGATGCCAAAGTGCCTCAGCTTGGCAAGGAGCTGATTCCTGATTTGAGGGCTCAGCAAAGGCACAGGAGATGCCCAGGGTGATGCTGTGCAACACAACACACAGTCCTGTCCTCTGAAGCACCTCTCTGAGCACAAACACATCCAAACCACCTCTCTGGTGGTCATGTTCATTGACCTGTGCAGATTTAGAGGCAGAGATTACATTGGAAAAGCTCCTGGGGAGCTGCCTGTGTGCTCCTGCTCGTGGGGAGCCTGCCTGGAGGGCTGCACAGTCCCACCAGTGCTGGGCACAGATAAGCCCCTGCCAGCCCCAGGTACCCAGGGCTTTGTGTGAACCTCCCCAGTGCCAGTGCCATGAGGGGAGTGAGGTGTTCAGCTCAAAGGCAAGGGCGGGCAGGGAATAATGAAGCATTTTGACACATAAGAAAGCACAGAAATGGGCTGTGGCAGGGGGTGATGTGTTCTTTCTACCAGAACAATCTCAGAGATGTATTGCCAAGTAACTGTGAGAACATATAGTATGAATACAAGGCAATTATCTCACTTAGTGGCCTGTAGTTAAAGCCCAAAAGCATTGTGTAATTGGGCAGGGGCTGTTTATCCTTAGAAATAAATGTTTTAGCACCATGTGGGGTCAAAGAAATTACACTACGATCCAGGTAATAATAATAACCTTGAATAGTTTGCACTCCTGTAATGCCTTTCATCTGGATTTGTGAGCACTTTCTCACCATACATTAATCCTCACCACCCTGTGTGCTCTAAGAAAGACTGATGTTATGATCGGTGCACAATAGCACCTGGAGGGACAGAGGAGACTTGCCCAAGGTCAGGGAAGGGGCTGGCAGCAAAGCTGGGAGGGTGGATGGTGCAGTGGACAGAAGGGAGAAGAGCTGGGGAAGGGTCTGGAGTACCAGGAGTATCTGAAAGATCTGGGGAGGAGCTCAGCCTGCAGAAAATGAGGCTCAGGGGGAGCCTTTTGGCTCTGCACAACTCCCTGAGGGGAGGCTGCAGCCAGAGAGGGGTCAGGCTCTGCTCCCAGGCAACTGGGCAAGAGGAAATGGCCTCAAGTTGGAGCAGGGGATGTTTACATTTGATGCCAGGAAAAAAATTCTTCACCAAAGGGGCTGTCAAACCTGGCACAGGCTGCCCAGGAAAGTGGAGGGATGTAAAAGTCATGTAGATGTGCTGCTTTGTGGTCTCCCTTGTAAGACCAACAAAACCAGACATCTGTGTCCTGGCCCTCTACCCCCCTGAAATGTTGCTCACGAGCTGCACATCTCCTTGTCACTTCTTTTTCAAGCTCCCTTCAGGAGGGTGGAAGGATTACTGCAAGGTAGATGGGAAGCTGGTTGGATGTTGACATTTCTGAAAGCTTTCCTCATTCATTACAGATGACAATCACCCATTATTGTCATCATCACTGTGCTGATAACTGAGTGTTTTGTAGGCAGAAGTGCTATTTTCTGAAATTCTGAGAAATTCTCTGAACTATGAGATAAGAATGTCATTATGGATGAGGGCATTTGGTCGTGGTGGTCATGATTATAACACCTCCAAACACCATTACAAGGCACTGGGTTTATTTTCACATTAAATGGATTTGATCTCATGCACTTGCTTCCTCGTGGAGTGACATTTGACAGGCAATTTTACAAATGAGAAAAGCAGGATTAACCAGTTGGGACCTCAAGAGCTGTGTCCTGATGAGGGATGTGGCTGCCATAACCTCACTGCAATGCAAGAACCTTCCCCTTGGGCAAAGTGCCATTCCTGGAAAAGCTGATAGACACAGAGCAAATAAACAACTTATTTGTTGCTGTTCCTCAGTCTGAAAGTCAGTGCTGAAAGCCTTTGCTGTGTATCCCTGGCAGGGATGCCCTGTGGCATCAGTGTGCCAAGGTTCCCCCTTGACTCCCAGTTTGATGGAGCCTAACCAGGAGCTCTCTGCTTGCTCTTAGGTGATTACTTTGGCATCCTGATGGAGGAAAAAGTGACCAGCTTCCCCTTCAGCGTCCTGGATAATCCCATGTACTGGGGCAGCACAGCCATCTACCTGGGCTGGTCCCTCATGTGAGTACCTACAAACACCTCTGGTCGTAGGGCGAGTGTTGGGGTCTCTTGGCAGGGCAGGAGGTGCCAGGGTGCATTGGGGGCCAAGAAGACACTCAGTGATGGCAGAGAAAGTGCAGCATGCCCTGACTTTTGACTCCCTGCCTCTTTTTGTGCGTGGAAAATCTTGTGCTGTCTCGAAACACTCGCAGCATTTGTTGTAAAAAAATAAATAGAACCCAAGTGCTGGGGGAGAGGAGGCATCAGCAAATGCTCTGCAGCTGAATGAGGTCCTTGGCAGGCTCTGCACGTGGAAAAATCAACACTCAGGGCCAAATTCATGCAGGGTGTCACTCGGCAGGGGCAGAGCACTGTACTGGGGAGCAGTGTGACCCTGCAATTACTCTGAAAAAAGCAAAACAAGCCAAGCCACCCTTTCCCCCAGCCCACGGTGATAACACTTCCGAAACACTCCTTGTGTGATACAACACAGCTTAATAGCCTGCTTAGGAGGAAATGAATAGGCTGTAATTTAGCAGCAAATGAGCAATATACTCTATTCAGTCTAACAAGTTTGATGTGGTTTTCATTTAATATCACATTTTATTTATTTGCCCAGGAGAAAAAAAAGCCCTGGCTGTGTTACTTCAGGAGCACATGCAGTGTTGCAGGCTGGGTATTTTGCACTGGTGCTCCTGACTGTGACCACCTCTCCTCTGCTTGGGTAGAAAAGATGAAGTGCTTTGCCACTTTCTGGTCATTTTTTCAGCCATGTGTGCAGCCCCTGGTAATAAGCAAAGCTGATGGTTTCATTCCTGTCTCCACTGAGCCTTGTTGCTGTTACTTCTGCACTTGAAATTTCCCCCGGTGCTGTCAGGTTTGGCTGCCTGAGGCTGTTTCCCTTCCTGGCAGAGCCACGGCACTGGATGGGGTTTAAATCCTGGGAAATGGTGCAGGAGAGCCAAAGGGAGGCAGTGCTGGGCACCAGAGTTGGCCACAGGGTCTGCAGTAGCACCATGGAAACGTGGATATTGCTGTGGGGCAGAGCTGGGGCAGGATGATCCCCTCACACCACACCAGGACACCCCCAGCAGCACAGAAGTAGGGATTTGAGCAGGAGGAATTATAAAGAGATCTTTATTTGTTTTAAAGTCAGCATCAAACTACTTCCTAAAACCTTTGCAGAATCCACTGAACCCCCCTGGGCTGTTTCTGTCCAGAATCCCTTCTTCACCCCTCTCACTGTGGTCTTCCAGCACAATTCTGGGCAAGAGCAGCTTGAAGCAGCTCAGGATAGCAGTGATTGCCTCTTTTTTCTCGTTAAAAGGCTGCCACCATTAAGGCCAGCGAGGCATGACAAATAATTGCTGTGAACAAATTGCTGGAGCTGTGCAAAGTGGCACCAAGACACCACCCACCTGCCTGGGGGAAGCTCAGCACAGCCCTTCTCACAGTGGTTTTGGCTGTTTCTCTTCCCTGGGACCTCTGTTCATACAATCACAGAATCATTTAGGTTGGAAAAGAATTATAAGATCATCAAGTCCAAGCATTAACCCAGCACTGTCATGATCAGCACTAAAACATGTCCCCAAGTGCCACATTTGCATGGCTTTTAGATCTCTCCAGGAATGGTGACTCCACCACTGCCCTGGGCAGCTGTGCCAGGGCTTGACAACCCGTTCCAGAGAAGAAATTTTCCCCATATCCAACCTAAACCTCCTGTGGGGCAACTTGAGGCCATTTCCTCTTTTTGTACCTTGGCTTCACCCTTCAGGGTGTTGGAGAGAGTGAGAAGGTTCCCCTAGAAAAGGGGAAAAGGTTTCTCCTTTTCTCCAGATTGAGCCTCCCATCTTCCTCAACTACTCCTGGTGCTCCAGACCCATCCCCAGCTCTGTTCCCTTCTCTGGACACCCTCCATTGGCTGATTTTCTGGGGAGTCCATGCTGAGGTCCCAGGGCTTTCAGAAGATGTCAGGTGTCTGCCCTCAGAGGCCAGAGCTGATGTCCCATCTCCATGGCAGCAGGAGGGATGCTGGAGGAATGCTCCAGCTGTCTGATTCTGGCCAGACCTAAAACACAGAGCACTTTTGTCTTCTCTTGGTGATGCATCACATTCCTTATCATGGCATCAGAACCCAAAGGATTGATCCATTCTCATCTGTAAGGGGTGAAAACACATCACATCAACCCAGACCCTGACTCCAGTCCAGCCTTAAAAATGTCAAGTGGGGTGACAACCCACAGCCATGGGGAGCTGCAGCAAGGCTGGGGGCAGACAGACTTCCTACCCAAAAAAAGTCCTACCAGGACAACAAAATCTCCCTGACTGATTCATCATTGCTGCTACAATCAGATGTGGCCAAATATGTAGGTCAAAGTCATAAGAGGACAGGAACAGTTCACCCAAATGCTGCTCATCACCTGTGTCGAGCAGCCTCATTTCTCCTGCGAGACAAATGGAGCATTCACTGTGTGGGGACAGCTTTGTGTGCCTCTGCTAGGGAAGTGTTCTAACTCACAGCAACAGGCTGTGTAAATCAGAGCTGGAGCTGCAGCCAAATGATGCAATTAGAGGTCTTGCTGTCAACAAACAATCATGTAAATTTGTTCTCTCTGATAGGAATCAAGAAGGAGACATGACTAAGCATGTAATAGCAGGAGCTTGGGAGAGAAAGAAGTTGCCCGAAGCTTCCTAATGAGGGGAAAAGTTATTACAGAATGAAAACTGAAAAGATGCAGATTTGTGGGTGCCTCCCCAGGGATTGATAAGGCTGGGTGGTACCTGAAAGTGGCTCCAGTATGAGGTTTGGTAGTTCAGTCTCTCTCTGCAGGTGTGTTTTCGCAGCAGCACAAGTCACCTTGTACCAGGCTTGTGAGATGTTTATCCTCATAAAATCATAGAATGGTTTGGGTTGGAAGAAACTTGAAAGCTTATCTTAATTGTCCCCCTTAATTAGGACACTGGTGATTGCCTTTTAACTGCTGGTGGCAGCTCTGAGAGGGATGAGAGCTGGGTGTCAGCAAATCAAGTATTTAGCTGGGCCTTGGTGGGGAAATGTGCAAGGCCAGGCTGGACAGGGTTTGGAGCAGGCTGGGATTGTGGATGAGATGATTGTGCACCATGGCAGGGGTGGGATGAGATGAGCTTTGAGATCCTGTCCAGTCAAAACCATTCTGTGCTGCTACAATCCTATGACATCTCTCTTCAGGGCAGGAGGTGATGAGGATTTTGTGTCCCAAAGCTATGGCCTCTGCTAAAAGGAGCAGCCATCTCCATTGTATCCTCAGTTCTTGATTTCTCCCTATAACAGACAGTGAGGAGCAGTGGGTGGCATCAGTCCCTGTGCTGTGCCTGGTGACATCTCACTGCAGGACACATTCCTAAAACATCTTGAAATGGGTTTAAAAGTGAACCCAGCACCCACCCCAGCACCCTTCCCAGGGCAGGAATGGACCTTCCACCCCTTTCCATCCCCACCCCTGCACTGGCTGAGCCACCACTTGGATGTGTACACTGCTCTGGCTGCCTGTTGTCCCCTGTCCCCTGGGTGGCCCATCTTTTTGGGACACCAGGCATTCCCTCAGAGCATGGGCTGGGAGCTGCAGCCATATGTCAGCAGCTGCTCAGCCCTTAAACATCCCTGTAATCTCAGGATTTAACATCAAAGCAGGAGCTCTCATGGCAGGGACGTGCAGGGATCAGACTTAAAAGGAGTCGCTGGAGCAGGCTGGGGAAGAGTCTCTGCCAAGTAACATCTGCCTAAGACAGTTAACATTAAGCACAAAAAAACCCCAACCCTTTTGTTTGCTTCTGTTTAATGAGCAAGTAAGAGCTCTCTGCAGCCCAGTGTCTCATTTCACTTTCTCAACCAGGTCTTGCATAAGCCCATGTACTTACCTGATCTTTTCCTTCTCTTTCAAAACAGGCACGCCAGCCCAGCTGGCCTTTTGCTGACAGCTGTAGTGGCAATTTCCTACACAATCGCTGTGCTCTATGAGGGGTGAGTAGCTGTGCAGAACTGGAGAGCTTCTAATTATTTCTACCAGCTTTAACTCTCGAGGTTTCAGAGAACTGCACAAGTAGAGATGTTTTTTTCCAATTAATTCAGCGGGGAAGAAGGAAAACAGAGGATTATTTTTCAATTGTTTTGATAGTGGGCAGATTCCACTCTATTTGCTGAGTTCTAGGAACATTTGTGCATTTTTTTTTACTTTTATCAAAATTAGGTCTTTTTTATTTTTGGGTGCCAGATCCTGTCTATAGAAGAACAATTAGGAAGGCAGTGAGAGGACTCATTGTGTCTTCAGAAGAGCCCCCTATAAGAAGCACTTGCATTTTCTAGTTCCTTGGATGGGCTTCTCTGCTGTTTTACACCACAATAGCCCAGCCAGCAGCACAGGATGGAGCAGCACAAAATAACTCCCAGAATTAGCAGTTATACTTCATCACTGAAAGGTCTTTTGTGTTTGCAGGAGAGGAGAAGATGCAGAGAGCTGGATGGAGAGTCAGTGTGTGCTGAGCCTTGTCCTGCTTGGCACAGGGGTGGTTCTGTAGCTGCTCCACAATCTAGAGAGGCTGAAACCAGGATTGCCACAGTACAGGAATAGTCAGGCTGTGGCAGCCTGTGAACGGCAAATTTTGTAGGCCCAAAGGCGAGCACTCAGTGGCCTTGATTTTAATTCTTCCTCTCTTCTTTTGCCCCTCTCTTCCCCAAATTCCCATCCCCCAATTGCAGGCCTTTCACAGAGGAAATCTATCGGAGGAAGCAGAAGGGAGTGAAGAAGAACAAGTAACCCCAGGTACATTTGCTGATGGGAGCATTTCAGGGGCTGCTTTGCTGAGCACCCCTGCCCAGTCCTGCTTTCTCTGGCTCCTCCAGAGCCCTTCCCACACTTCTCAAAGCATTTGAGCTTCAAGCCTCTGCAAAATCCCAGGCAGAGAAGCTTTTCACAGCAGCAGTGCTGTCCGCCTCTTGGCACCCGACCAGCAGCCCCCAAATTGTTTTGATTATACACTTGAGAATCAGTGCGAGGGGAAATTGCTAGGAAGCTTTGAGGCTCCAGGCTTAATCTGAATCAGGCAGAAAAAAACAACTATTGGCCATGGCAGGTGCTCCAGAGAATGGCAGGGATGGTGTGAGAGGGCACGTGTGCCTGCTCATCCCTCAGGGAAATCGGGCATCCCTGCTCCAGCTGCTCCCTGCCTGAGCCAGGAACATTTCTGCCAGTGGGCTCAGCCTAAAGCCTCAGCCCAGGCTTGTTTGAGGGGCCAAAGGCTTCTCCAACAACACAAGCTCCTGGCCAGGCTCCTCTCTTGAGGGTTCATTGCCATCTTGGAACCCCCAGCATTTTCCTGCTGGTTGTTGGAGAGTTGGGACAATCCCAATCACTGCTGAGGTTTTGGCACTCTGTAACTGCTGCTCTGACAGAGCTGCTGTGGCACCAGTGAGGTCCCAATGGATTTTTGTCCCTTTGCCTTTTGCAGGGCACTCTCTCAGGTACCTCGTGCCTCTCCAGTCCCCACACTGTCTGATTTGCCTGTTTTCCTTCTGAGATGTATCCTAGTAATTAACCCAGCAACCCTTAATGAACCAGCTGAGCTCCCTGCAGCACTGGAAGTGACCAGAGGAACAGCCTGGGCATGGTGGCAGCTCCTTGCCACAGCCCTTGGGAGATGGAGGTCCCTGTCCCCAGGTCTCTGTCCAGGGCACTGCAGCTCTCCTGGGAGTTACACAGTACAGGACCTTCCCAGCTCTTCTCCCACACTGATTATTGGAGATCTGCAGGCAAAAGGGAATTCCCTTTGGACTGGAGGGAAAGCAGATTCATGATGGAAACACCAGTGCCCTTTCATGAGTGAGCTCTGAGCATATGGAAGCTCCAGCTGATGCTGAAGATCATCTGAAGATGCTGAAGATCATCTGAAGATGCTGCCTAGGAGCCACAAGAAGCAGACTAAGCTCAGGTGCAGCAATGGAGAGAGCTTGGGAGCCCCTGAGGATTCAAACACAGATGGGAAAGGAACAGGGGAATCTGCTGTGAGCTCAGCAACAGCAAAACCTGCTGCAAACCCAAAAACTGACCCCTTCTTTTTTGGGAAAGGAACCTCCCCGTCCAGAGCTGCAGTTTCCCACCCGTGCAGAACCCTGCAGCATTTTCACACTATTGCAAAGGCTCCCAGAAAAGTGACTGAAAAGCACAGGAATGTGAATGTATGACTCAAACCACAGCCCAGGGGCACAGAGGGATGGCAGCTGTCCCGTGGGGAAGCCCCAGCATGGAAAAGACCCAGGGGAAGAGTCAATCCCTGTCTGCACCTCACAAATATCCTGCCCCTGTTGATGCCCCAGCCCCTCCTTTTCCCTGGGTCCACATGAGGGTCCTGCTGCCTTTCCCACCACCCAGTGCCTTCCAGCTGTTTTTCATTGTCTTGCAGGGGCAGTGGGAGGGAGGGAAGAGAGGGAAAGGTTTGTTTCTGCTTTCCACACCGTGCAGCAGCCAGGTGCAGATGTGCCCCTCCGCCCCTGCCACCAGCCTCGGCATGTCCCAAAATTGTCCAGTGCTGAATCCTGCCTTGAACAGAAAGACTCCAGAGGTGATGCTCCAGCCCCAAGCTCTGTTTTCACAGATTCCCAGAACAGTTTGAGAAACAAATGACTGCAAATGACCAAACGAAAGGTTGCTGGAGAAGGGAGCTGGGGCGGGCACTGAAATGCGGGGCCACACCTCAGCATCACATTGTCCCCTCCACAGAGGGTCCTCCTCTTCTCACTGCCACCTCCATGAAACAATTCCATTTCCTTTTGCTTTTACACCTTGTAATTAACTCACCCTGCAGGCATTGCTCAGCAGAATTAAAAGTGTTGGTCTCTTTTCAGTCCGGCCTCCATTTCCTCTGGCAGGGCTCTCGAATGCTGTGTTTGTGTTTCATCACTTCAGAACCATTACACATAGATTTATTTTTTTATTGCCATCTCAACCACCTTCCTCTCAATGATTTGGGCATAGTACTTTATTTTTAGATAAGTTTCCACATTCCCTTCACAGCTAATGTTTATAGATGGAGGCTAAACCAGCCCAGTACCCATAGCAACCATCGAGGAGAGGATACATTGCATTATTCAGACAATTTATGTCAGAGTTGCCAGTCCTGGCTCAAAGTCTCTGATGTCAATAAACTTGGATTTGTTGATAAGTGAAATCAGTATTTACTGAAGAAGCACGTGCTCATACGGGAAGAATTATTCCTAAAGAGAACACAGTGAGAAGTGTATTTGTGCTGTCTGGTTCCCAGTCTGGGGACCATGTGTGCCTTTCCCAGTCCCTGCTGCAAGGCCAGAAGGGATCCCAGTTGAACCATTCCCCTCCCCAGCCAATGTCAGCCTCCTAAAACGTGTGTCTGTCATCACAAACACCAGTGGTGGGGCTGCTTCCCATCCCATGGCCACAGCATCCCATGAGCACAGGGGTTTGGTGCCTTCACAGATTCCTTCCCCCTTGATCTGCCATTTCCAGCCTTTCCCACTTCCCAGCCATTCTGTGGCAGCTTTGTATTGCACAAGGTTTTATTTTTTTTCCTGGGGCTATGCCAGACACATCCCTGGTTTTAGTAGCTCTTCCTGCAGCAGCCAGCACGGATTAAACGTCTCTGCCTTCACAGAACTGGTTCTGGCTGCCACAAAGTTGGAGTTTGATATTTTAGAGGCATCTGCTCTCTTCCCTGAAGAGGAAAGGTGTGCTGGAAGTTGATGTTCCAGCCCATCTCATGGGGTTTGAGCCCACCTTTCTCCCTGGGGCAGGGGGTGGCCTTGGTGTTGCTGTGCTGCTCCCTGGGGCTGCAGGGAGGGAAACACTCAGACACCATTATTTATGTTGTTTCATGGTATTTAACATCAAGGGATTGGGGGACTCTCCTTGGTTATAAGGGAGAAAAAAAAAGTGATTCCTCTCCAATTGCCTAATATTTCCAAGAATTTGAGATTACACAGGAATAGGGTGAAACCTTCAGGCTGAGCACGAAGCTCTGGTGGTGTTGCAGCTGTTTCCCCTCTTCCTGGCTGCGGTGGGACACATCCTGCATGGATGCAGGGATGGATCTCATGGTCTGAACATGAGTCCTGCTGCTTCCAAAGGAGAGACCTGCACTGTGGGACCCCCAGGACCAGCTGGGTGCAGCCCCAGCTCTACAGGCAGGAGCATCCAGCTCTTGCAGAGACATCAAGGACCAAATAGGGTCCCTGGAAATGGGGTCATGGGGCCATTTTCATACCTTCATACCTTCAAAATCCAGCATGGGGCTTTCTGGGCCCACTGGGGCTTGGCAAGGGGTTTGTTTGTGGCCTTGGGCAGGGATTGCTTCACGTGATGCTGTGTGCTGACGCCACAGATAACACTTCTTTGAAGTTCAGGATATTTCTCCAGAGCAAATACCAGAGAAGGAGAAACTAGTTAAATCTCAACTCCTACCTGGCAGGGACAGCTGGGTCACCAAGGCCATTGCTCTGTGCTGCCTCGGGTCCCCCCATCCCACCAGGCAGCCTCTGTGCCCACGCCCAGGGAGGTTTTCTCTGGTTGCTTGCACTGCTGCCCCACACACATCTCCCTTCCATGGAACTGCACCTGGTAGTTCCTTGGGATGAGAGGATCACCTGTGCAATCCCAGCAATGGGGATGCAGGGCCAGCTGCACATCACAGGATGCTTCATCCAGGAACACTTCAGGAGGTGGAGGCTGCATCCTGTGGTGCTTTCCCTGATGCTGGTGACATCCAGGAGCAGGGACACATCCCCATTCCCTCCATTGTGACCTCCTGTAACCCCGTGTTTGCTTTTGCCCAGGGAAGCTGTGCTGCCTTGCCCCAGGGGAGGGAGGGCCACCAGCCCTTAGGTGGCAAACAAGCACAGAATAAACACGTGGCGCAATCAGGCAGCACGTGTGGCACTGGCAGCGCTGGGAATTCGCCATTCCCACCCAGCTCCTCTTGCTGAGTCTGCACTTGGCTGATTGGAAATATGGAAGGAAATGAGGGGCTCAGGGCTCTGGTGAGGGCTCCCAAACTCATCCCAACACTGAGGCAGAAATTTGGGGTTTTGGCCAGTGGTTGGGATTTGATGTAAAAGCAAAGATGAACTTTGAGCTTTGGGCACTGCTTTATTGGGGATCCTTAATCCAAAGAAGGTGGGCAGGGGACACAACATAATTTATCTTTGCAGGGGAATAAACCAGTCTGTTCTATCCCTGCTCTGTAGGGAAAATAATCTGGACTTTAAATGTTCACAAAGCAATGGGGAGAACGCCCTGGTGGGAAACTATTCCCAAGTGGGAAACCCCCAGTGCTGGAGCCCAAGGATGGGGATCCGGGGGTGAGCTGCAAGGGTTTTGCTGGCAGGTCCGTGCTCAGGGATTGGGATAAAGGCAGTTCCCAACTCGCTGGTGTCCAGGGAAAGCTTTGAAATTTCCCCCAGTGCCGAGAGAGCAGCAGCAGCAGCACCCCATGCCCAATGTCCCCCTGCCCCTGGCATCACCCCCATCAGGGACAGGGTGGAGAAGGCTCCACACAACCCAGCCCAGCCCATTCCCACCCTCGCCCCGGGGCTCCTTACGCACAGAGCTCCCACCATGGGGCAGAGGACAAGTTACCAGGCTGTTTTCTTTAGTTTTCACACTCCAAAGCCGCCCCGAGACAGCCCGGTGAGCCGTATCCTCCTTGGATCCTGTTTCAAAGGAAAAAAATGGTAGGAATGTGCTGCTTTTTTCCATGTTGCATTTTCTTCCAGAGGAGCTGTTTACGGAGCACAGCTCCTTTTCCAGTCAGGGTCGCGGGAGGGCTCAGAGCCGCCAGAGTCCTGGGAAGGTGTCGGGGCCAGGCTCTGCCTGCTGGGATGGGATCCTCCAGGATCCTGGATTTGGCCACTGGCTCAGCCAGCCCCCCCAGTCCCAACCTGTGCGCCCCTGCTCTGGCCTCAGCCCCTCTGGACACACGGGAGCAGATGTGGGACCTGACAGGAAACATCTCCAGGCTCCGAGCCCTCAGCACTGCCGCCCCTCCCTCTGCCAGCTCCTGCCTGGCGCTGCCCCCCGGCTCCCTGCCACCTCCTGGGCTTGCATTTCTGTCCTGCCAGCCCTGCCAGCCATCGCTATTTCCATGGGAACCTCCCTGGAACCCGCAGCAATGCATCCACTGGGGTCACCACGCCTCCCTCTCCCCTGTGCCGTGTGCTCCAAGCCCAGCTGCTGCCTGCCTCTGGTTACAGGTGACATTTCTCTCTATTCCCAGAGAAGCTGAAGGAAACTCCGCTCTCTGGGAAGGAGCAGAAGGTGCTGGAGTTTGGGGGCACATCCAGGACGTGGAGACATCTTCGTTCATGCTGGCAGGATGTTGCATGGCCTGTGTGCAAGAGGATGGGATGAAAGGAGATGGAAACTGGGAGCAGGGGATTTCCAGGGTGCTCCGGGCTCAGAGCTGCGTCATGCTGAGCACAGGGATGGTGTCTCGAGGGACCTCTTGCCACTCCTTGCCTGGATAACTCCAGGAATTGGGGATTTGAGACATCTCAGGCTTTCAGATGCTCTTTAATCAAATCCCAAGTGCTAAAAAGAATCAAGAGATGTGAAAAGTGTTGCTAAAGAAGCAAGGGGTGGGGGAGGGAAACAAATAAAGCCCCTCCCTCCCCCCCCAGTCCCCAGAGAAGGAGCAGCTTCTGCATCATATCTCATCTGGGAAAAATTATATTTTGGGAATTACGTGCTTCTTCTGAAAAGCCTTAAAGAGATTTAATAAAATGAGACAAGCTAATAATATAGGGAATGAATAGCAACTCTGCATGCTGCATCTTGATTTAATCAGATGCTTTTCCTCAGGGGGACAAGCAAGAACTATGGCTAAAACCTCCCTTCCCTACTCAGCTGCTCCCCTCTTCCTCTGGCCATTCACTCCTTCTCCCACCCTGGGGGAGCAGCCAGGGCAGGATTTGGGGTCCCACAAGTCCCTGCTGTTCCCCAGCAGCTGCTGGGAAATGCACAGCCCACGCTGGTTCTTTGGGAGTAGGGTAAGGAGCTGGACACCAGCTTGGTGTAGAGCCCCCAGGGAGAGGGGCCCTGTCCAAAAACAGTCCTGGGGGAGAAAAGAAGGAATTGGGGAACCAGGAGAGCTGGGCTTGGCTCCATGTGCTGATTGCTGCAGAGCCTGGGAATGCTGAGTGCTGCACAGGACATGAGCCCTTGGTGGGATGTGAAGCATCTCAACAGCGATGGTGAGGAGCTCCTGGGGGATGTGCCCCTCTGCGTGGCCTGGGACAGCTGCAGGTCTGGGTGTGCCAGGTGGGAACAGCACCAATGCCTCTCCCAGTCCTGTCTCACCGCTCAGACCCGCAGGACCCGGCGTGAACCGAGGCCAGCCTGGCCCCGGGGGGATGATCCTTTACAGCACACTCAGAATCCAAACTCATGTTCTGATGTAATTGTCCTTTTCCGAGTATCCCCCGATCGCCTGTCCCTGTGCTGGGCACCCCGGTGCCGCTTCTGCTTCCTGGAACATTTTGCTTCCTACATTTTTGCCGTGGTGCTGCTGCTGTGAGCTGTGTTTTGCTGCTGCACAGTTCGTCCAAGCCAGGCCCTGGGGAGCTGCATGTTCTGTCGCTGGGATGTTTGTGTGACTTTCGTGGAATTCCCTTTCCTCAGCCACTTGCTCGCAGACACAGGGTGGGTTAAGCTGGTTGGCAGGTGGCTGGTAAACCGAGGGTGAAAATAGGGAGGGAAATAGCAAGAAAACAAGGATTGATCTGTGCTGAAGGTGATTCCATTAAAGGTGTCGCTGGGGTTAGCACAAAGCATCCTGCCTGCGGCTCTGGCTGTGCTGAGCTGCTTCGTGAAAGAGATTCTATCCTCCAAAATCAGGCAAGGAACAAAACATCCCACAAACAGCAGGGACAAACTCTGGCAGCCGTGGGGAAAATGCCCTTTTACCTGCCTCTGCTTAAGCCTTGGGCTATTTGCAGTCAGGTCAGAAATAGGTGGTGATTTGTAAAAGAGTCATAACCGTGGGAAGGCTGTGCCTTGCAGCGAGGTGGATCCTTTATCATCAATCACTGGCAGCAGCACCCAGCAAATGTGCTTTGCTCTTACAGGAGATGAGTTTCTAGATGAGCCTGGGAGGACTCAGCTAATGCTGTGTAATGCTCCCTGCTCGGGCTCTGCGTGACTCCATGAGGAGCTGGGCTCTGCCATGGCACAGGCAGTGCCCATGTCCTCTTCTCTGTCAGCTCCCACCACCACCAGCTATCCACCCCTCTCAGGTCCCTGACACCCTGTCCTTGCTGCCAGGAGGGTCCCTGGCTCTGGTCCCACTCCACCAAGCCCACAGGATCCCAGTGCACATCTGTCTTCTGGCATGCTCTCCCCGAAGAACTGTTCAGAAGGAGCAAATGGATATTTTTTTTCCTGTCAGCCAGGAGCAGGTTTAAAGCAGGCTATTTTTACCTGTTCCTGACTCTATTAATAGTTGTACGGCCAACAATAAATGCTGATCGAGATATTTGATTTGTCTGTCCTCCAGAGGTTGCCACTTCCTATTCCCCCTGTTGTTTTCCATCAACCACTTCAATTAAATGATCTTTTTGTTGTTTGGGTTGATACATTTGGGCTTTTCATTCAGCTATTAAACTTCTTCACTGTCTCGAACACAGATGAATAAACACAGGAAACTGTCCCACTTTCTCTCCTCCAAGTGTCCTTGTGCCTCCAGGCAGGATGTTTCCCTGCAGGCAGGGACAGGAGTGTTTAAGTTGCTGCTCCCTTCCAGACAACCACAGACAGCCACAGTCCCTACATAAAACTTCCAAGAGTGTTTAAATTAATATCCAAGGGTGGCACCACACTCGGGGAGGTGAGGAGCTCAGCACCATCCATTTCCCAAGTGGTGCTGATGAAAGGCACTGCTCTGCCCCAGTCTGTGTTCTGGCTGTCCCTGAGGTCCCTCTCTGGTGAGGCTTCTGCTGCTCTGAACTTTATTAAAGCATCACCTTTTGCTAAGATTTTTTTTTAGTTGGGTATTTGTTTTGTAATTGTTTTTATCATAAAACAGGCTGGGTTGGAAGGGACCTTAAAACTCGTCTTGTACCACCCCGTGCCATGGGCAGGGACACCTTCTGCTAGACAAGATTGCTCTGAGTCCTGTTCAACCTGGCCTTGGACATTTCCAGTGATGGGTGCAGCCACTCTGGGCAACCTATTCCAGTGTCTCACCACCCTCAAAGGGAGGAATTATTTCCCAATATCCCATCTGTCCCTGCCCTCTGGCAGTGGGAAGTCATTCCCCCTTGTCCTGTCACTCCAGCCCTTGTCTAAAGTCCCTCTCTATCTCTCTTGGAGCCTCTTTAGGCAATCAGAAGGGGCTCTAAGGTCTCCCCAGAGCCTTCTGTTCCCCAGGCTGACCATTCCCAGTTCTCCCAGTATGGCATCGCTCCCATTCCCATTCCCATTCCCATTCCCATTCCCACTCTCATTCCCATTCCCGTTCCCATTCCCGTTCCCGTTCCCATTCCCGGCCCTGCACGCGCTGCCGCCGGCCGGACTCTCGCCTGGCCCCTAGCGGGCAGAACCGGAGCTGCAGCGGCACCGCTCCGGCACCGGGACCGGCACCGGCACCGGGACCGGGACCGGGACAGGAACCGAGACCGGAATCAGGGTCGAGGTCGCGGTCAAGGAAAGCCGCTGTCCTAAGAGCCTCCGTCAAAGTTCCCCGCGCAGCCCCCGACCCGCGCCGCAGCCCCCGGTGGGACCGAGACTCCTCTCTGCTCCCGGCCCCGCGCACCGGAGCTCGCACCCAACGGGGTTTTTTCTCCGGTCTTTCGGGCATTTGCACCGGGCAAGTGTAACCCTGAGCAAAACCACGGCAGGGAGTGGGATTGGACCTCTGCACTCCCCAGCCCCCGGTTTCTGCAGCTCGGAGTCTCCCCACTCCACGAGCCCCGGGAGCCCCGAGCCGGCTGCGGGGCGCCGGGAGCCGCACCGGGCTGAGAACGGGACGGGTACAGAGCACAGGGACCCCGTGCTTAGATGCAAAGAGATCTGCTCGCAAACGGGACTGTGAGAGGGACCGGGAGTGCGAGCGGGTCTGCGAGCGGGAGTTCGAAGCACCGGAGTTCCAACCGGGCTGCGAACGGGACCGGACTGTACAAACCGGGAGCGCGAACGACGATGGGAACGGGATCTGCGTGCGCACTCCGGGGAGTGCGAACCAGGCTGGGAACGGGACCGGGCTGGGGACGGGATCTGTGTGCGCACCCCGGGAGTGCGAACCGGGCTGGGAACGGGACCGGGCTGGGGACGGGATCTGTGTGCGCACCCCGGGAGTGCGAACCAGGCTGGGAACGGGACCGGGCTGGGGACGGGACAGGACTGGGGACGGGACCGGACTGGGAACGGAATCTGCGTGCGCACTCCGGGGAGTGCGAACCGGGCTGGGAACGGGACCGAGGTGGGAACGGGATCTGTGTGTGCACTCCGGGAGTGCGAACCGGGCGGGGAACGGGACCGGGCTGCGAAGCACCCAGAGCCCCAAGCGGGCTGGGAGCGGGACCGGGCAGGCGAGCGGCAGGAGTGCGGCCGGGGAGCGGCCGGGAGCGCTGCGCGCAGCCCGGAGCCCGCGGGGGGCGCGGGCCGGGCCGGGCTCGGTGCCGGGCGCTGACTCAGCCGCCGCCGCCCCGGGCCGTGACGCGCCGAGGGGCGGTCGCTGCCGGCTCCATATAACGCGGCGGCCGCCGTGCACAGCTCACACCGACCCTTCTGAGAGGGAAGAGGGGCTGAGCAGCCGGGCAAGGCAGGCGCCTTTCCTCCTCCTCCTCCTCTCCTTCTCGGCGCAAGCTGCACTTTTGCCGGCGTCAATGAAACTGGCAGCGATGATCAAGAAGATGTGTCCCAGCGAGGCCGAGCTGAGCATCCCCGCCAAGAACTGCTACCGCATGGTCATCCTGGGCTCCTCCAAGGTGGGGAAGACGGCCATCGTCTCACGCTTCCTCACCGGCCGCTTCGAGGAGCAATACACGCCCACCATCGAGGACTTCCACCGCAAGTTCTACAGCATCCGTGGCGAGGTGTACCAGCTCGACATCCTGGACACGTCGGGCAACCACCCGTTCCCAGCCATGCGCCGCCTCTCCATCCTCACAGGTACTTGGCAGGAGGTTCCTCTGCTAGATTCCTGCTTAGTTTGGGGGTGTTTTTGCAGTCCTGGGAGGAGGGAGGTATGATTTTTTGTGTTCAAGGGTTGGGCAGCTCTTCTTGGTGGACTGGAGGATGCAGGACCCAGGGGCTGCCTGGTCCTTCCTTCTCCAAGCCTCTCTTTGGCTTAGGAGTGGGTCTATGTCCCCATCCCTGCAACCACCTCACGTTCCCTCTTTGTCCCCAGGAGATGTGTTCATCCTCGTCTTCAGCCTGGACAACCGAGACTCCTTTGAGGAGGTACAGCGCCTGAAGCAGCAAATCCTGGAGACCAAGTCGTGCCTGAAGAACAAAACCAAGGAGAACATTGAGGTGCCACTGGTCATCTGCGGCAACAAGGGCGACCGGGACTTTTACCGGGAGGTGCAGCCCCGGGAGATCGAGCAGCTGGTGGGAGGGGACCCCAAAAAATGTGCCTACTTCGAGATCTCAGCCAAGAGGAACAGCAGCCTGGACCAGATGTTCCAGGCGCTCTTCGCCATGGCCAAGCTCCCCAGCGAGATGAGCCCCGACCTGCACCGCAAGGTCTCGGTCCAGTACTGCGACATCCTGCACAAGAAGGCGCTGAAAGGCAAAAAGCTGCTGAAGGAAGGGGGCCGGGGTGGCACGGAGGAGGCGTACGGCATCGTGGCCCCCTTCGCCCGGCGGCCCAGCGTGCACAGCGACCTCATGTACATCCGCGAGAAAGCCATCGGCGGCGGGCACGGCAAGGAGAAGGATCGCTGCGTGATCAGCTAGGAGCCCCCGCTCAGGGCGGGAAGGAAGGAAGGAAAGGAGGAAAGGAGGGGAGAGAGATGCTCGTTCCCGAACTGACTTTGGGCAGGTGCCCACCCGGGCAGAGAGGTTGTCGCCTCTCCCCCAGCCTCCCTCCTCCCGCTCTCATCGCCTCCCTCCCTGGGGGTGCATTTTGGGAGCGAGGGATGCGAAGGGGGAGGCGTTGGAGGGCAGGAGAGGATGGCACTGGGAACAGCCTCCTCCTCTGGGCAAAGACACAGGGAAGGGGTGAGCTGCTGGGCAGCCAGGTGGGAGGATGAGTGTGGAGGGCACAGACCTTGGTGTTTCTTTCCCTCCCAAACCACCCAGCCTCAGGCACTGCCCTCAGGAGGGAGGGCAGGGGCCTGCCAGCACCTGCCTGGGGCTTTGGGGTTGGTTCTTGGTTTTGTTTTTTTCTTTTCAACTTGAGAAGCTGTGCACGGACTCTGGCTCTGTGTTGTGTGTTCGTGTATGTCTGCAAAACATGCAGAAGACACTCCTAAGATGTTGCAAAGACATTGCAGAGTTACAGCCCCGATGGACCAAAAAACTGACTCTTGTTTACATTTGTCTTGTTTGATTTGCAAGATTTGGGGAGGGTGGGGGGAGCGGGAAGAGTTTTACAAAATAAAATAATAGGCACTTTATGTAGGTATTGTTTGTCATTGACATGAACAAAACAAAAAATCTTCAAGTGTTTCTACCGTGGGTGAAACTTGATGTTTTATTTTTTCTACAAATTAATAAAATCTTTTAAAAAATCACACCTGTGTGTTTGCCTTTGCTTCCTTGCCCTATCCCATAGCAAAGCTTGCTAAACAAAAGGCCTGAGGTGGCAAAAGCAGCCTCTCACTCAAGCCCTGTATTGCCCCATTTTCTCCGACTCCCAGTGCAAAGGTTCCCGCCTCTGCAAGCCGCAGGGGTTTTGCCACACAGGGTAACGAGGGGCCAGGCAGGGAGTTACTCACTCCAACGGGTCACTGAGCCAGCACTCTTTCCTCACTCCTCCAGGCCGAGTGACGGTGCTGCCAGCCCCACCACACGCGGCAGCGGCATGTCACAGCCTGCAGTCACCCTGCACACTGACATCACCTCGTTAGAAAGGGCTGATTGTGTTTCATGCTCTTTGCCGATTAACTAAGCACACTTTAATGATGTCAATACACACTGATTCATTGGCACCCCAGCTGGGATATTGTTTTTACTCTGCAATATGAGTAAAGGAAGTACTTTGCTCAAAAGGTCACCTTTACATCTGATGGTTTTTAATCTCTTCCCAGTAAAATGATTACTGCAATAAGTCGCAGTAATCATTGCTAGAAGTGAAAGGGAAACAGGATTGCTCTTCAAAGAAATCTTTTCCCACCTCCAGCTCATTTTCAATCTCCGCTTCCCCCTCATGCAGCAGCAAAAATCTGTGTTTAGTACATATTAATGGCAAAAAAAAATTCATATTGAAGCCACAAAACAACAGTGGGGGAGCGAGACTGCAAAGTAAACCATCCCAGTTTCGCTTGAAACTTGGATTCAAGTTGACAGAGTTAACTTGCTCCTCAACCAAGTGCCAGACATTTCTTTGGCAACAAGTTGTTTCTTCCAGCTCTGCCTCTGCCTGATTTCACAGGAACAGCAACTGGCAAAAGAATGGAAAACATCGTCCAGGCATGAGACACAGGAATTTATTGAGCTAGGACAGGCAATGGCTGGTGGAAAGGCAATTTCAGTAATAAAAAATGTGTACATTGTGCTTTGTTTATCTCGGTGTTCTGCTTTACTCAGAGTTTACACACTGGCACCTTCCCAAAGAAAGTACTAGTACAGTATCTCAGTGGGGAGAGTAAATCTCTGAGTTACAGGTGAGTTGCAGCCATTTCACTGAGCAGAATTACCTGTTCCAGCTGCTGAAATGTTTGTGGTTGTGGGAAGCCCCTGGATGTGAAACTTATCTGTACCATTCAGCCTGACTTTAGAATAAAATAACTAAAAGCTTTTATCATTTATGCCCTTTGTTTTGATTCTTGCTGTTCCTCTGTTTTAAGAGGGAAAGACATTGGAGCTGGGCCCAGGATCCCATGTGCTGCCAACATCCTGCCCGTGCTCTGGCCACATCCACTCAGTGAACACACAAGAGGGGCAGTTTGGAATCTATAAATCTTTATTTGACTCACTTCAGACACAATCACCAATTGTTTAAAAAGAGAAATGCAGAAGTAATTGAAAGCAATCATTCCTCTTCCAACACACAGGGAATGGAAAGTGTACCAGAGACTCTTTTCCAGAAGCAGGGCCAAACAGTACATGCTTCCCTCTTATGCTCCCTTTTGATGTTTGGCCATTTTTAAGTTAAAAAAAAAAAAAAAAAAAAAAAAAAGAAAAAAAAAAAAAAAAAAAAGCAGAAATGCCCTCTTTTTCACCAGCAGGTACTTTGACCCTTAGTGAGGAGAAAACAAAACATCTCTTGCTTGTTTGAACATAAAAAAGAACCCCACCCCAAGAGAAAATAGGAGATGGGATATATAAGTGCACAGTCCTGCAGCTGATCAAGGGAACGTGCCACTGCCATTGTCCCAGGAGAGCACACGGTGTCCTGGCTCAGTGTCACACACCCATGGTCCACACAGGCACAACGCCACAGCTCTGCAGCCACAAAACCTAACGAAAGAAATGTCCTCTTCTGCCACCCTGTTCAGCCTGGACAGGAGGTATCTCAGACCTGGAGAGTGGAGCTGTGCCTTCCCTACTCCTTGGGGATTTCAAACATGCAAAGGCTCTTGTACTTCTGCAGCAGCTCGTTTTTGGTCCGGACCTGCTCCCGCAGGTTCTGCAGCTGCTGCTGCTGCTGCTCTGGGCTCACCCCGATGCCAGGCATGGAGCTGATCAGCTTTCTCATCTCCTGGAACTTGTTCTTGAGCTCATTCAGTACCTGGTGAACATCCTGGCTGTCCTTGTCCATGCTGCAGAGAGAGAATTGAGACACTGTGAATTCTCCTATTGAAAATGCTGCAATTTCCACAACCAGGGTTTAAACTGGAATTCACTGGGAAAATTGCTCTTGATATCTAGCTACAGACATCTGATTCACCTATCCCAATAAAATGACACAGATGGATAAAGATTGGGTAGCTTACAGGCAAACTGGTTTCCTGCAAATTTCCAGGACACAATCCTGTCACCTCAGGATGTATTAATCAGGCTAGGAGCTGCACTGCAGCTTTCAAACATCACCCTGGAGCAGGTTAAATTCTCCCTCTGAACTCCTGTACCTCTCTTTGGGGAAGATAAGATTGCATATGTGTTGTGTGTAGTCACCTGGAAAAAAAGATCTCAGTCTCACCCATGACCTGTTGCTGCTGTAATTCAAAAAAATCAATGCAGTCAAACAGCTTGAAGCAGAAAACAGAAACTGTTCCCAGTGCCAGAGTGTCCAAAGGCAGAGAAAATGGTACTTGGGAGTTTTAAAAGGAGTCTCTGGGGATTTATACTTAATAAAAGAGACGCGCTGGGTTTTTTTCAGGTTGGTTTGGGGTGTTTTTTTTAAGAGCAGCAGAATTGGCTCTGCAGCCAGCTCTGTGCTTTTCAAGGCTCAGTGTTGTCTGAGGCAGCATCTGCCCTTGAACCCTCATTAGTATCTGACTCAGCTTTGTTAGCACCAGCAAGAAGTTTTACTGATTCCAGGCAAAAGCAAGTCCCCGCTTCCAGGCTGCCTGTTAATAGGGAGAGCAGGATTCTAAAGGTCTTTGAAAAACTGGGAGCCTGTTCAATAGCCAGACCTAAAAATAAATCAGCTTGGCATGACCAGGGCAGAGAGGTGCTCGATTATAACTTTGGAAAATCGTGACATGGCTGAGAGCAAAACTTTTAAGCAGATGGCCGCCGCTTGTTTCAAAAGCCTGTTGGAACAAAATATTCATTATTCCCTTCTAAATAAAACTGCAGCTGGTACTATGATGTCTCCCCATTATGCAGGCACTCAGGGCCAGGTTGGCAGTGGAAAAATACAGGAACACACGCAGCCAACCCCATGGCACATCTGGGGAAGCATGGGGTGACACTGCCTTTCATTCACCACAGCTGGAGGCTGGCTTTGACAGGGGAGTCCTCCTCACATCTCATCCCCTTTCCCCCTCAAAGAGAACTGACAGCTGCCTGTTGCCTGGTTGGTCCAAAGGGATAAATATTTCAGGGTTGGTGGGATTTTTTTCCTGATGGGCTGTTTTCCTGCTGGAACAAGCAACTGAAGTGATTTCCTATTTGTGGGCATGGAGAGGTGGGAGTGAGAAGGTGTGGGAAGAGTCTGCAGCTGCCTGCACTAACATAGGATTCAACACAGCATCCAACCACAGCCTGTGCTGATGCACTGGGCACAAAACCTGCCTTAAGGCACAGTGCTATTCACCACACCAGCACAACCCACCATCAGTGGAGCCACACAGTGGGACCTCAGCAGTGATGCCATTAACTGTACAAGGCTGAAAATATCAGCAGACCCAACTTAGGAAAACTTTCTCCAGACCCAAACAACAGGAAACAGCACCCGTCCTTGAATGTCAGCAAATTTACGTGATACATCCTCGCTCTGGAGCACAGAGTCACCTTGGAGATGCGTCTTCACAGCTGAGTCAGTGTCAGAACAGCAGGGCTGGGCTCTGCCACTCGAGGCAGTGTTAGAGGACAGCCTGTTTGCCATCTGTCAGGGACAGGAGGCACAACATCCCACCGCTGGCTGCCGTGGTGCCACCCTTCTGCCACACTGCTCAGCACCTACGCTGGCTTGAGCCGCCCAGGAAACGCCACACACGAAGCCAAGGGAGGAAGCTGGGCAGCAGGAGTGGGTGGCTCAGTGGGACAGGGCACAAGATATCCCTGGGACTCATCTGTGAGTCACTACAGCCTGATCAGTGACACATCACAGCCTGGGAGGTCTCATCCCGTGGCTACTGCCCACTTTGGTGATGGACACGCACAGGCCTGGCAGGGGATTTAGCCTCACTCTGTGGTCTGCACAGATCAGAGAGAATCAAGGCCAGAGGGCAACCTGATGGCCTATACTTAGCACAATGAGGAAACTGAGTGAAATTACAGTGTTTGTGTTCTCATGCCCATTCTGGACTGGTGTGTCAAAGGTATTCATTCCCATGGACTGGGCTGCTTGGGCTGCAGAGCCATTAAGGGTGAACCTCCCTCACCTTTCAGACATGCTTGCTCCAAGTGAAACATCAGCAGGACACAAATCAGCTCCCCACTGAGTGCACAGGGAGAGGGCAGGAAGAAAGCAATTCATGCTTCCCATGCCCACTGCCTCACCCTGCAGTCTGCCCAGGTAAGAGCACAGAGCCTGCCTGGATGGATTTCCATGGCAGAGACATGCCCTTTCTGAGAATTCAGATGAGCATCTCTGGAGGCATTCCTGTGCCAGAAACACGTCAGCTCTCAGGAGCCTTGTACCAGCACCTTTCACCAGTACAGTGCTTATCTGGAGCTGGGAAGAGAACAGTGTATGTCCCACTGAGGAGGAAGCCATCCTACTTTTAACAATTGCCCGGAAATAGGCTGCTTTCCTGATGCACTGCCTGTACTTTCTGAGGCTGTTATCAGCTCTCTACAGTTATTTGGAGCAATAACCCAGCGGACACACAGTGCTACTGCTCTGGGGTTAGTGGTGGGGCAGTGTACCTGAGCCATGGGAGCACCTGCACTGCTCAGGTGACCCCGACACCACCCAGGCACTGACTCAGAGTGGAGATGCACTTGGGGCTGTGCCAGCTCCCTCCAACACCCTTCCCAGGAACTCCAGCTGGGAGAAAAGGGGCAAAGGAGATGCTGGGAGGATGGAGAGCATCACTAGAGGGGTGACCCCATTGCCCTGGTACCTCTCCAGGGCATCCTGGGGAAGTGGAGGCTGGGAGCGCATCACTTGAGGGAGGATCCAATAGCCCAGCTCCCTGTTCAAGGCATTACGAGGATGCTAAGAATGAGAAAACAACTTAGAGGAACCCCACAGCTCTGCTGCCTGTCCAGAATATCCTACAGATGGCTGGCAGAACATCACTCGAGGGGGAGTCCCACTGCCCTGCTCCCCCATCCAGAGCACCCTGGGGATGCCGAGAATCGGGCGAGCATCACTAGAGGGGACATCCCATTGCCTCACTCCCTATGCAGGGCATTCCCGAGGATGCTGTGACTGGGAGAACATCACTGCCGAGGGCATCCCTTAGCCCTGCTCCTCACGCAGGCCGCCGAGGGCTCCGGTGTGAGGCAGCACCGTCCGAGCGGGGCAGGGCCGCGCTGCCCGGCGGGGCGGGGGTGGCGGTGCCCGTGCCCGCCGTTACCATTTGATGATGTCGTGGACGAGCGGCAGGAAGGAGAATTCCTCCTGCGCGGGCGGCAGCGGCGGCGGCTTCTGCTCGGCGGGCGGCTCCGGCGGCGGCGGCTCCTCAGCGGCGCGGCCCGCGGGCCCGGACGCCATGGCGGGCCGGCAGTGACGGAGCGGGCGGGGCGGGGCGGGCCGCCATGGCTCCGCCTCACGGCCCTCAGCGGGGCTGGGGCCGCCATGGCTCCGCCTCACGGCCCTCAGCGGGGCTGGGGCAGCTCCGGGGCCGCCATGGCTCCGCCTCACGGCCCTCAGCGGGGCTGGGGCAGCTCCGGGGCCGCCATGGCTCCGCCTCACGGCCCTCAGCGGGGCTGGGGCAGCTCCGGGGCCGCCATGGCTTCGCCTCACGGCCCTCAGCGGGGCCGGGGCCGGGGCCGGGGCCGGGGCCGCGGGCAGCCGTGGGGAGTGGGGCAGGGCTCTGCAGCCGAGCTGTAATCTCGCTGGGATTCCAGTGATGCCTCCCGAAATTTCCAGTGATCACCTCCCCGAAAATTGCAGTGATCCCCCCAAGTGCTTCCACGGCGATCCTCCTGAAACCTCCAGTGATCCCTCCTGAAATCTCCAGTGGTCCCCCCAAATGCCTCCACAGTGATTCCACCTGTGCCCCAGTGATCGGCTGCACTCCACCAGTGATCCTCCCTGAGACCTCCCCCACTGATTCCTCCTGAAATCCCCAGTGATTCCCCTGAAACCCCCATTGATCCTCCTGACACCCCCCAGTGATCCCAATGATCTCTCTACTGCTTCCCCCTGCACGCCTCCCAGTGATCCCCCTGAGACGGAGATTGTGGAGTCCTGCACCCCAAGGGCAGGGTGAGAAGAAGGGGTGCCAGGTACCATCCAGGTGTCCCAGGAGCCATTCAGGGACCACACGAACCACCCAGAGGTCCCAGAAGACATCTGTGTGTCCCAGTAACCATCCCGGGATCCCAGGAACCACCCAGCCATCCCAGGAGCTATCCATGGGCTCCCAGCCCCTCAGCACACTCAGAGTGGTGTCCCAAGTCACTATAAATCCGTCTCTTTCAAGCCAAATCTGAGGGGAAAATTGCTTTATTCTGTGTAAATAACCACAGTAGGGTTTCGATGTCTCTTATATCCCAGCTTTCCACCATGTTTTTTTGTTACTTGGTGTACTCAGTTTGACTTTAATGCAAATGGGAACGATATGGACTGGATGATGGGGATGTGATCCTTGAGATGCCTTAAGGACAGATGTTTATGTGGGACCAGACTTTCTGCTCAAGGGAGGAAGCATGGGCAGCATCAGTTGGAGGGAAAGCAAGCTGGAGTGTTGGATGAAAGCCTGGCTGGAGACTGGAGGAATCTGGAGGAAGAACAGAAGTGTGATGTCAGGCTGGGACTGCTGTGAAGCTTGGAGAGGGAGATGAGGGGGGTGAAGGCTGAGAGAGCTGGGGGTGCTCAGCCTGGAGAAGAGAGGACTCAGAGCCCCTTCCAGTCCTAAAGGGGCTCCAGGAGAGCTGGAGAGGGACTTTGGACAAGGACTGGAGTGACAGGACAAGGGTGAATGGCTTCCCACTGCCAGAGGGCAGGGATATATGGGATATTGGGAAAGAATTCTTCCCTCTGAGGGCAAGGCCCTGGCACAGGCTGCCCAGAGAAGCTGTGGCTGCCCCATCCCTGGAAGTGTCCCAAGCCAGGTTGGACAAAGTTTGAAGAAACCTGGTCTAGCAGAAGGTGTTCCTGCCCATGGCAGGGGGTTGGAAGCAGGTGATCTTTAAAGTCCTTTCCAACCCAAACTGTTCTGGGATTCTGTAAAGAAATGGAGCTCTGGTATGACTGACCTGCAGGGGGAAGAGGTGGCTCAGAATGGTGAGTGGTCAAGGCTGGGAGAGCGAGGGTGATGCCCCTCTGCGCCAAGCAGCCTCAATTTACTTCAGTGAAGTGCTGCCCTTGTGTTCAAACACAAAGCATCCCAGCATGGATAATACCAACCACAGTTGAGAGCTTTTATTGCTGGTTTGGCTTAGACAAAAGGCATTATTTAATTTTTCATTTGAAATAGGCCTCCCTGCTCAATGGTTATAGGCTGAGGAGGACTGGGAAGGCAATTTCATTTTTTAAACCAATTTCCTTCTGAAAACAAACAGAGGCTATTTATACATCTAATGAGAATGCTGGCAACCATTTAAATGGGGGGTATTGGCTGTTTGCTCTAAATATAGCAGATGCAATCGCTCACTTTGTTCCTACTGTCAGAAATAGATCCTGGTTTGGTAACTGATGCTGGAATGTGCAAAAGAGCCTGGGGGAGCCCAGGTTCCGCTGAGCAGATCCCTGTAGGAAGGCTGGTGGTATTTATGGCCCTTGACTGAGCCAAGCAGGAGGCACAGAATGCTGTGTCCTTCAGATGGGGCTGAGCCAAGAGGTTCATTTCTGCCTCTTTTTCAGGGCTGTTTCTAAAGCAAGAGTTGATTCAGACTCCATGGGGGACACTTCCCTCAGTACTGTGCTGGTTTTAATTCTCCCCTTGGCTTTCTGGGGGAGGGCAGCAGTAATTGCTGGGCTGCTGGATGCCTGCCTCTTATGGTTGAGTCAGGCAGTTGTTCCAGCAGGTGACAACATGCAGATACCATTCAGTACCTAATGTGCTGTCAATCAGCATTTCTTTTTGCCTTTCCATTCCCATTTGGAGTCTAGTGTTCCCAAAGTTCTGGAACACAGCTTTATCTAATTAGTGTGTCCCTGCCTCTTGCCTTCTCTTCCTTGTGGGAACAGCTCTGCCAGCTTCCCCAGGTGACCCACCTCTGTTCTTTGGGTCTTGTCGTGCCTTGTGGCAAGTCCAGGGGACAGCAAAGGTGTTTTAGTCTGGTTTAAGTTCAAAAGGCTCCTCCACCTCTGGAGATGTTGTGAATTGGTCAGATGAGAGAGACTGTATGGGGCCAGCCTACTCTAGGGCACAGTAGAGCTGTGGTCTGTAGCATGGCAATGTGTTCATATCCCTAGTGAGGGCTGCAGGAGCTCCAAGCTGTGAGACCTTTGTCCCAGGGGGGTGACTTTGGTGACCTTTGTTATATCCTTGAAATGCAGTTCCTTCCAAATCCTTTGGCAGTTGTGTTGGGGTCTCCATCTCAGATAGGAGGGCTGTGTCAGCCTCAGGAGGAGCTGGTGGTGGGTTGCAGTTCTCCCTAATTTTCATTCTGAATTTTTTTAACCTGCTATCAGCTCCTCAGCAGAACGGTTTGAATAAGCAACCTGTGAAAAGTCCATGTGAGGCAGCTAAACATGAACAAAGACATTTAGTGATGAATGAAATTAATAATTTCCCCCTGGATTTGGTAATAAACGTGAAGTGCAAATGATCGACCTGTTCCTCAATTTAATTGTGGCACTTTGTACAATTCACTTGCTGGACAGGCAGGGTCTGAAATGTGTGAATGTTTCCAAACCATCTGATTTTCTGTGTACATTCTTTGCTCACCCAGACATTTCATTAACCCATTATCCTAAACCCCAGCTGATCAAATAATTCGTATCCAGAGTATCTTTTGTTATTGCCTGTTTCTTTATGATACCAATGTTATTCTTTCTTCTCCTGTCATTTCTGTACAGATTGTACCTCTTGTCCTCTGCCAAAGGGAACTTTTGAGGTATTTACCACCAGTTATTTAATTCAGCACCAGGTGACTCTGTGCCTTTCACTATTTCCTTACAGTGACTTGATGTTTTTATATTGATGGTCTGACATTTCACTGGGCTCCTCTTCTTGTTGTTGGACCATCTGGAGCTTGTTGTGCTGTTGCCACCAGCTCTGTTATCGTTTTTTACTATGTGGCTATCACCAGGTTGAACTTTATCTCTTCCTCCTGCTTCTGCACTGCATAATCAGCTGAATTTTCTGTTTCAGTCTTGCTAAGCTGCTGTGGTGGGATAAGTCTGTATTGCTCAGTCGGGGAGGTGCTGTCAGGGTTGTGGTCACTTGGGAGGGGGTGATAGGAATGAGAAGTTACAGCTCCAGACCTTGGCTGTGGTCAGGGCACCTTTTTGTTGGGTCATGTCTGTGATCCTACAACTGCTCAGGTTTGTGGCTAAGATCTCCCAGTTTTGACCAGATGTGAACTGGGTCTTGGGCTCTGCCTTGTCTTGACTCCTGGGACCATTTCAGACCCTGATGTCTCAGTCTTCCCATGGGTGGGCTATTATAAGCTGAGTTTCACCCTTTGAAACCGTGTTTTACCAGAGGGATTTAGAGGGTTTTACCTGGAGTTCTGACTGCCGCAAACACTCAGCCCTGCACTCCCACATGCTCCCAGACATGCTGGTGCCCCAGGTACCATTGAGATCTAAGATCCAAAAAAGCAGCACCAAAGACATCCACAGTACCCCAATGCCTCCTGGAGTCACTGGCTGCTGGGGAAACTGGGCTGCCATGGGAAGAGGGCCATCATCCCATGACCTGAGAGATGCCACCCTCGAGGAGAGCCCAGCTTGCAGGACAGAGCCTGGGACAAGAGGTGGCACAGGAGGCTTGGCCAGGCTGTGTGTAGCACCGGTTTGGGTGTCACAGCAGGGCATTGGCCTGGTCAGGGAGGCCAGTGCTTTGGTGCTGCAAGCCTCGGGAGCTGAGTGGGGATGATTCAAGGCCACAGGGAGTGCCCAGTGACAGTGACCCCACTGCTGACCAAACACAGAGGCTGGCCCAGGCCACCCCAGGGAAGGCACCCTGCCCATTGCGTGGGCAGAGGGAGCACCGAGGGCTTCTTGCACAAGATCAGCTACGCAGAAACATGGATCGAGGAAAACACGCAGCCAAAGCCTGGCCCTGCTCCAGCTGCAGGTGACTCTGGAGCTCACTGTCTCTGTTGGGCAGCTCTGTGCCTGTGCAGCATCCCAAGAGTGCTGAGTCCTAGGAGCCACCAGTCCCTGCAGAATCCCACAAGACAATCCCACAGCCAGGCTTGAAGACTCCAAGCTGTTTTCCACCCAGGGCAAAGGGGCAAAAGTCACCTTGCAGGAGCAAGGCAGGAACTTGGAGTGTGAATTCGGGGTGTCCCTGAGGAAACCTACGCCTGCAGGGGGAAGTGCCCTTGTTCCCACTGGGCAAAAGCAGCTCTGGATCCCTGCTGGCTCTCACCACAGTGTGGTGAGTCAGCAACGTCCCTGCCATTATTTACAAATAATGAGCGAGGCTCCGAACACGTGCCGCCAGCAACATGAGGCTGCAGCAGTTTCACTCTCAATCTGCAACCGTGGCCTTGGAGCAATGCTGCAAGAGCCTGCACTGAAGGCCAAGGCTCAGGCAGGCAGAGATTTCTCTCCTGAGCTCCTGGATGCATACCCAGCATGGTGGGAAGGTGCTGGAGTGGGACAGCACATCCCTGTGCACACTCATCCGTGTGTGCTTGTGCATTCCTGGGTGCATCCCTGGGCACATCCTTGTGCTCTTGTGTCCCTATGCTCGTGCATCCATGGATCCCAGGGCACCACTGCCCTGCATAAGGACACCGTGGGTGTCACAGAGGACAGATAAATTTACCTGGATGCACATAGTAGATACTCAGTGATGGGGCCATATTAAGGACATAAATGAAATCTCGGCTCCCTTTCTTGGAGTCAGTCCTTATTCTCCTAAAGTGGGTCAGGCTTTGTTTGTGTGTTTTTCAGGGTCCCTTCAAGCATGGCAGAAGAAGCCATTACCTGATGCTGGAGCCCTTCAAAATGCTTCTCTTGGGTTACTTAACACAGGGGGAGAGGAAAAGAGCTTTGTTCAGACTTTGTTTTGACACTACAGAAAAAGCATCTGGTTAAGATTTTAGCCCATCCTTCACTTGAATTGCAAACAACATTTTGCTATAATTGGCCTAATTACTGAAATGAGACAAAATTTATATGGGCTTTGCAAGATCAGTCAGGTGTCCATAAAGAATAATTTTACACAGCAGAGCAGTGGGTTTCTGGGGCAGCACTGGCTCCATGTGAGACACATCTTGGGAGGTGGAGAAGTTTCCCTCCAGCTCAAAACCATGTAATCCTCCTGACCTGGGGAATGGTGCATCTCTGCAGGGCCATGGCAAGAGCAGTGTTTTGCTGAGCCTTTCTTCTCCTGACCCTGGGCTTTGTGGGCTTTTCTGGCGCTGGCACCCATGGGTGGCTTGTCATAGTCACGTGTCCCTGGCCCCAAGGATCTCTGTTTGCCAAGGGCTTAATGTTTAGCTGCTAATAAACAAGGCATATCGGGGAGGTTTTAATGACCAAGTAGCTAAACTTTCCTGGGAAGTTTGCTGATTCTTGTGGCACAAACAAGGCCAGGATGTGGTGACATTTTTGTTTCAGATAAAATGTTCATTAGAAGTTTCCCAGAGCAGACTTCCAGCATTGCTCCAACTCCTACTCCCTCGCTCCTGGGCATTCCTTGAGTTGGCAATCCAATGCTCAGCCATGTCCCATCCTGCCCAAAAGCTTTCTCTCCATCCTGGCTGCACACTGATTTATCTAAGGAGGAGTTGTTTATTGGGGCTGGATTGGTTTGGGGGTTTGGCTCCAAGCAGCTGCAGGGGAATCAAAATAAGGTTTTCAAACAAAATCAAGGGGGAAAAGAAATACCCTCCTTGTTGTTCTGAGTTGAGAAATTAATGAATTTGACCTTCCTGCCTTTACCCCATGGGCATTTCTCAGCCAAAACCATTATTCTTTTCCCCAAGGGAGTATGCCCTACAGCCCTGTCTCATCAGCTGCTGCCCATCTCAGTTACAGTTGGGTGCCCATGGCTCGATCCAGCCTGGACCCAGCTTTTGCCCATTTCTACTTTGTGGATTAGCTGAGCCCTGTCTTCTCCTGTGGGGGCATCCAGCAGAGAGGGAGGCCAGAGAATCACTCAAAGCATTTCCATCCCTAATACTATCCTCTTACTCCAGTGTGGCTCAGCTCATTCACCATTGATCCAAATGCAAACAAATGTCATTAGAGAGGGACATTTGGCATTCAGGTAAACATGACCCATCCTCACCCTCGCTCCCATGCAAAATCAGCCCTCCTAGCACTTCAGGGAGCTCTTGGGATGCTCCCACTGCCCTCCATGGCAATGGCAGCTGCTGGCAAGGTTGGGTACCACATCTCTCTCACCCAGGGATTACACCAGGACCTGGGCTGGCCAGCCTGTTCCGGCATCTCTCAGCAACTGCAGGGATAATTGCCATAAGTCTAATTGTTCCTGCTGGATAACGAGTATTTTTGCATCATCATCCCCAGCTGCTGAGAGCATCATCTGAGTTGCTATTTCAGGGCTGGAAAGTGGCTCCTGTGAGCCAGAAAAGGCCAGATCAGGCTGGATCTGGGCACCTGAAGCAAAGTCCACACACTGAGAATCCCCTGACCATAGTGCTGGTTTGTCAGGGTGCTTTGTCATTGTGCTGCTCATGAGCTGTGTGTGTTCTGGTGGTGCCCCTGGTTTTGGGCAATGCCGTAGCAGGCAGCAGGGTTTGTCACAGCTGCTCCTTGCTGCCAGGACACGCGACCAGCCAGGACCACAGCAAGCAGCACCCTCTCCCCCCTCACAATGGGTTGGATGAAGCAGCCACGTGGCAGGAACTCCTGACTGGGCATTGATTTCTCCTCCACCAACAAACACTTTGCAAGACCTGAGGATCCAGCACCTCAGATCCGGGCTGCTCAAGTGCACGAGGCTGGCTTGGCAGCAGGGACAGCATTTGAACAAGGAAGGAGCACGGTGCTTCTCTCCCTGCACCCCATCTGGCACCTGGAATGGCTGCTGATAATTGCTCCATGCTGCAGGATGTATTGAGCAGCCAGCTGCGGCATTTCCACTCTGCTCATGCTCACAAACGTGGGTTTGAGGCAGCATCCACAGAGCCTGTGCATCCCATCCATCCCATCCCACAGCTCCCAGCTCAACTCTTGCCTCTGCACCTCACTTGCTTTTCCCTTCTTCTCCACAAACCAGCTGCAGACAAATGGCAAGTGCAAACCGTGTTTTCATAGCAGCATCCCTTGAATTAACCCTCCTGCCTTGGTAGCTGGAAGGGGTTTGAGGACATCCATGTGGCATAAAGATGTCAGGGAAAAGGATTTGGCTGCCAAGTTGTCACTTGTGCCCCTCATATAATACACAAGCCCTTAGAAATGAGTTTGTAAAAGATGGTGCTGAGTTTGCCTTGGGAAAGGGTGGTTTGGGGTTTGAGATAAGAGTCCTATGAGCTGACTGGGAAGGGAGAGAGAGGAAAAAATGCGTCAGGGCAAGAAAGGGGAGAGATAAGTGACGCGTCTGTGCTGGGAGCATGAAGCCAATGGCCTTCCTGGCGCCGTGGGGACTGCAGGGTGGCCAGATCTGGGCTGGGACAGCTTTGTATGGAGCTGGCCCTGTGGCAAAGCCTGCTTGCTGCCCAGGCTTGGGAGCCCGCTGCCAAAACTGCAGAGGGCAGGGAGGAGGCAGCCCCAGCCAGGGACCTGTTCCAGCTCCTAAAGTTTGTGCAGGGAACGAGTAATGGGCACGATGCTCCCCAAATTCATGCACCTGCATCTCATGCTCTGCTCCATTCCCTGCCAGTGCTGCCATCCCGGGGCACAGGATGTGGTCTGCACCAGGGCATGGGTTAGATGGGTTAGATGTTAATTTTTCACCTTTGAGAACATCCTGCCTGTCATACCTGCTCGAGCTTTTGGGGCTGGGGTAAGTTTTCTACTGAAACCTCCTCTACTGCTGCCCAGAGGGGGATTTGGGTGGCCAAGATCACCCAAAGCATCGTCCTCGGGAGCCAGCTGGGCGCTCGTGGCTGATTTTGCATGTTGTCTCCTAATTGCAGTTCTTCATGTTCCCTCAAAGAGAAAGGCACAATTAGCTGGAGGACGGGAAGTGCGGGGATCCGGCAGCAGTCGGGAGCTGCTGGCGAGGAGGCGGCTCCCGCTTTAGCAGGATCCCTTCTCCCCCTCCAAACCAGCTGCTGGCATTTCTCCTGCCACCATCACCATCCTCCTCCCCTCGTGCCACATCCGCTCGGGCATCCTGGCAGGAAAACTGGGAGCTGGCAGCAGCTCTCTGTCCCCATCCCAGCGCCGCCGCACCCCTGCGAGCACACAAACACTTCTTTTCTGCCAGCTCCCTATTTGCAGCACTGTATATACAGTATAATCCACCCACGGGGTATCCAGACTGTACTTGGCTGGGAAGGACAGAACATCCTTGTGATTCAAAAGGTCAAAATGAATGTCAATACAGTGTAAGCAAGAATGCCAAATCCGCCTCGGGGACACAGGGTGCTCACAGGGACCTGGCTGTCGGGTGTGCTGCTCCCTAACAACAGGCATGCGGTGCCCCAAAACCCTCTGCTTGCTTCAGGGTCAAGCAGGGCAACTATCCCTCAGAATAACAGTTCCATGGTGTGCTAACAGCTTTGACTGTTCAACCCGCATGTCCCTGTACCCTCTTTCCACCCCTGGACAGTGAGGGAGTGAGCAGGTCATGATGCCCCTTCACGACATCCTCCCAGTCTCCTCCAGTTTCTGGCTCTAAAGCCCAAAACTCTGCCTCTTCCACAGGGCTCTGGTGCAGAATTATCTTCCCAGGGCTCAGCTGTGGGTGCTGGCTGTGTCTGAAGTCCATTGGCAAAACACAGCTGTTTGCTCTGGACTGGGGAGGCAGCAAATCCCACTGAGCACCAGACCAGGAGAAACCACCCCTCCTCCTCTTCCCAGATGGAGGGAAACTGCTGTCATTTCAAGCTGTGCTGGAGGAAGCTCGGCTTGGGCGGATGGCTGGGATTGATTTCCCAGTGACAGAGGCACTCGCGTGTCCCTTGAGCTCTCGGCCCTGTGCCTAATGATTTTCCCTGCTAATAATCTCTGCTGAGCAGGCAGCAGCAGTGCAGGCACAGGGCACAGGGAGGAGTGGGATCATTGAGAGATGGGGAGTCAGAGATCACTGCCTGACATGGCAATGGCAGATCCATGCTGCTCTTCCTGACATATGGATCCTTTCCATTCCTCCCCAGTCCATCCCAGCAGGATGGCTGCCCACAGAGCTCTCGACGTCAGCACCCCCTAATGATGGCCATATTTAATGAAAACAAAGCCTTCCCAGGGCTTGGGGAATTTGGAGGTGAATTAGGAAGTCCCTTAACAATGGCAAGGAAAGATCCCAGGAGCTGATGGTGTTTGGCAGGAGGGGTTTGAAGGCTTTGGAGATGTGCTGAGCACAGAGGTTCCATAGTGTGGACACAGCATTCCCATCCACAGAACTATGGAATGGCCTGGATCAGAAAGGACTTTTAGTGTTATCCAGTCAACTCCCTGCAGAGACATCTTCCACTATCCCAGGTTGCTCCAAACGCTGTCCAGCCTGGCCTTGGACACTTCCAGGGGTGTGGAGAGTTAGGGTCCAGGGGCAGCTTCTCTGGGCAACCTGTGTCAGGCCTCTCCACCCTCATAGGGACGAATTTCTTCCAATTTTCCATCTAACCCTGCCCTCTGGCAGTGGGAAGCCGTTCCCCCTTGTCCTGTCACTCATGCCCGTATGCAAAGTCCCTCTCCAGCTCTCTGGGAGCCTCTTTAGGCCCTGGAAGGGATTCTAAGGACTCCCTGTCCCCTTCTGTTCTCCAGGCTGAGCACTCCCAGCTGTCCCCACAGCAGAGCTGCTCCAGCCCTTGGAGCATCTTGGTGGCCTTCCCTGGACCTGCTCCAGCAGCTCCACATCTTTCTTCCCTTCCCTCTCCTGATACAGTGCAAGGAGCAGGAACAAGAACATGAACTTGAGCACAAGATTCTCCAAACACAGACTTTTGGGGACACTCCCAGCTGTCACCATCCTGGTGCTGCTGGCGAGGAGCCGTGTCCAGGAGGAGCAGTGGGACACTTCTGTCCCTGCTGGAGCCGAGGTCGGGGCAGGCAATGGGAGCTGGCAGGGCTGCCCAGCCTGGCAGGGCTCTCCCAGCCCCGACCTTTATGGCTTTGAAAACAGGATGGGAACAAGACGCACTTTTGTTTTCAGTTTGGGAGCTGGAACGGGACCTTCAGGCTGTTCCTGGGATGTTACGGCCTCCGGGCTGTGGTGGGGGTGGGGACCAAGCTCTGACACCCCAGGCAACTTCACTGCTCCTTTGCATCCTTCTCAGTTTGTCCTTCGCCAGCAGATCCCAGGCTGGCTGGGGAGGCTGCCCTGGGAGCACAAACGGGGATGAGCAGCTCTCACTCAGCCTTCAGCTGGAAACCCCCCTGGCTCTCACCTCGGCTCACGTGCTGGGGAGCCCAGGGAGGTCAGGGAGTTTGTGGTGCTGCTCCATGAAAAATGTGACTGTTGCCCTGGGTAGTACAGGGCACTGAACTAGAAAACCAGGAATAAGGAATAATAAGGAATCCAGGTGCCTGCACCTTGTCTCACCTTTAGAACCCAGCTCATGGCCACCAAGGAGCTGCTGGCAGCCCTGGACTGTGCTGTGGGGGCAAGGCTGGGGACAGGAGGGCAGGGAGCAGCTGGGGCTTGCAGCAAGGCCATGCTTATGCTCACAAAATGGAGGGAAATGGGGTTGAATCCCATATCCTGCCACAAGCAGGGACTGAGTCACAGAAACGAGGGACAATGTGACCCTGCACCAAAATCAGGAAGAACTCTGGGCAGTCTTTCCCCGCACAGGGCTGGCAGTGGTTCACTGCTCGATATATCAACCATGAAGTGGGCAGGCAACAGATGATAAGGGTATTTTGTTCCTCTGGTGTAGAAAGGGAGATTTCAAGAAAAAAAAGTGAATCACTACAACCCCAGATGGCAGGAGGGGATCTGGCACTTTGTTGTCACCCACCACCAGCCCTGGGATAACCCCAAGGACAAAAAGCTCAGTCTCTCTGCTTCCTGGCCCTGCTGCTTATCAACCTCCCACACCCACAAATGGAGAAATAATCTGCCTGGTTCCTGTGGAAGAGATTGTGAGCGGCCAGTGATGAGAAATCACACGGGTCCTGCCACGTTGGTGCACGTGTGGGCTCACAGAGGCACCTGCAGCATTTCCCGGCAAATCCTTGGATTGTGCCAGTAACTCCCATCAGTCACTTTTGCTCGCCCTCCGTGGTTTTCTGCCCTTTCTGCATGCTGAGATCCTCTTTAATCTCTTCACTGACAAATTCATACCACCTTTTTCAGTCTTGGGCTTCCTGTGGCAGTTGTCACAGCAGGCAAGCAGGTGGGTTTTTTTTAAAGAAAATCAAGATTCCCACGTAATTTCTGCTGTGGGGACCTCAGGAGTTTATTAGGAAAACTAAACCTGATCTCAATGGCCTGTACCATGGAAAGCCAGGGTGAGGCTGTTTGTGTGTCCTGTGGTGTTTGGTTCAAAGTCTCCCCCAAATCTCCCCAAATCCTTCTCCTGGCTGAGCTCAACCAAGGCTGAGGGAAGACAGGTCCCCACAGGCCAGGAGCTGCTGTGGAGCTGGGAACATTGGGGTTTGAAAACACAGAACTGGGAAAGGGGCCAGGGAAGGAGTGGGGACACTCCATCCCCGTCCCCTTTGGCCACAGTCCCTCTGCAGGGCAGGAATACCCAGCACTTCCTTGAACCCCAAAACAAGACATACTCCTGCCCTGTGTCCCCGTTGCCCTGCACAGCTCCTTTTCCATGTGCTGACATGAGGATTCATGCAGAAGTCAGGTCAGGGACTGAATTCAGCAGGGAGTATCTGCCCTGCCAAAGGTTTGTGCCCCGAGTTGTCCCTGCACGGGTCTGGCTGGATCGGTGCCTCCCCGAGGTGCTGCAGTGCCAGCACCCCCTGCTTCAGGGTCTCCTTTGTGCCTCTGGGTGATACTCTCCCTGTGAAAAACATGATCCTTGTTTTTGCTGCCTCAGGGCTGAACCGTTGCCCTCCCCAGGGACAGGTCCCTGAGTGCTGGCAGGGATTTATAGCCTGCCATGATTTATGGTGGAGGTGGAGCGGGACAGAGCTGTCACAGCCAGCACCAAAGGAACCCGGCATTAGTCCAGCATGACCTTACCTGACCATGCAGGACAAAGCTCTGAGGTCAGAGAAATGTCCCCTGAGGACAGCGGTGGCATCCACATGACAGGTGACAGTGTGCATGTGTTCAGTCACCCGTTCCCCTCGTGGAAAAAACAGGCATGAGAATTTAAAATGCAAATTTTTGCCTCTTGTTTAGAAGTTTGCTCATCTGCCACATCCAGGAGGGACATGGTAAGAGCTGGCACTGCCATGGGGTACACCAGGTGACCCAAAGACAAAGCAAGTCATGCGGAGTGGCAGCAGATGTGGCGTTGGACTCAGGGAAGTTGCTCAGCAATAACACAAAGCAGAGGAGCTGTGGAAATGCAGGGCTCCCGAGTAACTGGGGTCCAGGCACCTCTTCTCCTTACACCACCACCCTCCTCTGCAGGGAGGCAGGGAGGGGAGAGGGCAAAGCCAGCCCCAAGTGCCAACCCCAAATCCCAACCACTTCTCATTCCTCGACTGTCACTGCTGCCTTCCCATCTAGCTCCTCCTTACCCATGCAGGGCTCTGTGGCCAGACCAAGTAACTGCTCACAGGGCTGCAACCCAGACTATTAAATACATTCAGTACAAGCATCTTGTCTTCTGCAGTGTTGAAATCCAACCCTATGTTCTCCCAGACTGTCTCTGCCTTCCTCCTCCCCTCCTGGGTGAGAGGTCTGTGGTTGCTCAGCTCTGTTTACTAACCAGGAATTTTTCCCCTCCAGCTGTTTCTTTATTTTCACTGCAAATCGATGCAGAACCACCTTGACCAAGAGCAGGTGAAAGCCCAGCACTGATGCCTGCAGCAGTTCAGACCAGCAAGGAGCTGGGCATTCTCCTGGGGGTGGGATCAACATGAAGGGACGTGAAGAGATCCCCACAGTGGGATCAGGTCTGCCATGAGCTGGGGGGACACTGAAGTGGTGGGACGTGTGGGGTCACACCAAAGCCCATGCTGCCTGGGGGACTGCTGGGGATCCCTTTCCTCTGGGGACCCCAGGAGGGTTCTGGGGCTGCCAGGATGGAGCTGTCCCCTTTCTAAACCTGGGACAGCATCACCAGCATCCCTCCTGGGACAGTTTGAGACAGTGGCTGGCCTTCCAGACAAAGAGCCTTTGGTGATGAAATGCCCCTTGAGCAGCTCCATACCAGACTGACAACCAGCCCGTGCTGAGATCATGCTCTTCCAGCTGGGTTGCCACCAGCCAGTGAGTTATTGCAGAAGGAAAGAGAGGATGTAGCTTTAGCTTATCCTTGCTGCAAGATGCTGGGTGTCTCTCTCCCAGCCCTGAGCATGGATCTGAGGCTATGAAACCCTCATTCTACTCCCTCCATGACCCCTGTGCATCCCTCAGTGCCCTGTTCCTGCAAGGTCCCACTGCCAGCCCAGTGTGTGTGAGCTCAAGAGAACCCCCTGCACAACACAAGTGTCTTCCAACACACTCCCCATTCATCAGAGTTTGGGGAGACCCTGCATCATCCCCATTTTGGGTCATCCCCCGGTCCCCAGGTTGGCTGGGCAGAGGAATGACAAAGAGTTCCAGCACACAAGGGCTGTTCCAGCCCCGTCACAGCCACTGTTTCTGGGAAATACCCTGTGAGCCCGCAGGGTTGTACTGGCAGAGGTGATAACCCGATCACTGTGGCTGATAACAGCCTTGCACGGCTCTGAGCCAGGCTCTCTGGGAGAGGCAAAGCAGTTCAGCCTCCCACAGCCCTAAGGAGAGGACAGGCAGGTGCAACAGCTAAAAATCAGTTTGGGGAGATCCAGGCCATGCTGTGCCAAGCCCTGTTGCATTCACAGTGGGTATCAAAGCCGGTGTCGCACCCCAGGCGAGCCCCCACTAACCCTTCCCAACTCCTGTGCTCATTTTCACCCAAATTACACTGGAGGTAGAAGTCAAAAGGCAATTTCTATGCGCATCAGGAGAACTGCTGATGGAGGATGGAGAGGAGAGACAGCTCCTGCTGAGAAAAATGCTGCAGCGTGAGCCCAGCCCTCCAGCAGACACCGGAGCAGCCGCCCGGAGGCCAAACTTCCTGGGAAATCTGGCTTCCTTGGGCTGTGTGCTCACACCATCGCTGGGTTTGTTTTGTTCTGGGCTTGAGATACCGGCAGGATGAAAAAAACGCTTTGTAAGTGTTGAATTAAAAGGATGATGCAAAAGCTGCAGGGTGCTTTGGCTGGGAAACGTGAGCGGCTCGCAGTCGGCCCGACGGGGCTCAGGCTGTTTGGAGAACGTGGGGTTTCTGCGATTAGGCTGCTCATATGACTCAATATATAACCACCAGTTACACACTAGATTTAATCTTGGGTCAAAAGTCATGGATAATTCAAACCACGCAGAAAATGTTGATCGCCTGCTTGCCCGAGCTGTTTTTCTCTGCAATTCTTTGTTTGGGCTAAACAATCTCTGTAAATCAAATGCAGCCTGGCTCAAGGCAAGAGTGGGGCCTGTCCTGGCTGGAGTAATCCCTGTTCTCACTCCAGGAGCTGTCTGCTCTGCCTGCATCTAACTTTCTGAATCTTGTTGCATCTCCTTCATTTGCTGTGGGGGAAAAACAAGGATGATTCACCACCTAACTTCCCGTTGGAAGCATCATATCAGTCCTCAACCAAGTTGTCTCAGTGTTTGGGCAGTGACCCTTCCTTACCCTGAGGGAGCCAGGTTGGGAATGCTGCCTGCCATGTCCCTGTAGCAATCTGGATACCTGGCTCCCTGCATTCTGTATTTCATTTGGTTCCTCTCAGGGACTGCCCCAGTTTCTTGTCTTGGGCAGTTTCTTTCCCGACCAAGTCACAAAACCCACTCTGGTATCCAAAAGATGCCAGTAGGGATGGTCAGGAATGTTCTGCCTGGTCAGGTTAATTGAGCAAAGAGTTTCCAAGCAGAGTCTTGGAAACATTGATCAGGTCAAAGATCTGTGCTTGGGGTGGTGGGGGACTGGAACTGGAACAGCCCAGAGAAGCTGTGGCTGCCCTATCCCTGGGAGTGTCCAAGGCTGGGCTGGACAGGCCGTGGAGCAACCTGGGATGGTGGAAGGTGCTCCTGCCCATGGAAGGGGACAAGAACCCCATGACCTTTAAGGTCCCTTCCAACCCAGGCCATTCCACGATCCCATGATCTCTGAGGTTTCAGTGTGCCTGTGGGGAGCGTTTGCTGCTCCGTGCATCCCTGAGCAGATGGTTGTCCTTTCACTGCTTTCCAGAGGCAGCATCCCTCATTTCTGGTGAGTTGCTTCTCTGCTCAAAGCTTCACTGGGCAGGAAAGGGAGAAGCCATCCTTCAGCTTTGCAGAATGCTGTCTTGCAGGATGGTTATTTGTAGGGAATGCAGCGTCCCTTCTGCCAGTGGCTGCAGACGTCACTGCTCGGTTATTGCACAGGGACAAGGGCCTGTCATGGAGCATGGCTGAGCTCATCCATCACTGAACTCCTCTGCTCCTCAGTCTCCTCTCAGGTCATTAGGAAGGATGAGTGATCCCTCCTTCCCCTGCAAAACCCTTTGCCATGCAGTGACAGAAAAGGATGCAAAGAGCCCCTAAGGGCACCGAAAAAAGCTTTCCCCTGTGGGAACATGAAGGAAGCAGGGAAGCAACACCCATTTTGCAATCAGGAGGGGCACTGAAACAACCACCTCAGCCAGGGCTGGACAGGATGATGCTAAACCCCATCTCTGGGCAGAACCTCCTGGTCCTTGGCTGCTCCTGCCCTCACCATGGAGCCAGTGCTGCAGGAACAGCCAGAGGGTTTTACCAGCAAAACAGGGGTAGAGCCAGCCAGAGCCTGAGAGGGCTGATTCCTCTTCCCATACATCTGCACAGGAAAGAGGCAAAGCCCTTGGGGATGAGGAGAGAAAGCACTGGAACAGGCATAAACAGCTTAGTAATAATACTAATGATAGCAGTTAGCACGTCGGCAGCGGTTTGCAGCGCAGAGCACTGTACAAACATTAATTAGTGCAGGCAGACAATTCAGAGATATGGTTCCCATTTTGCCAACTAAGATGAGCAGAGAACCGACCATCTGCTTAAATCCTCTTTAATTTAATCCCAGGGCCTTCATATGAAAATCCTGAGCCCATTTCAGCCTCAGATGAAACCGCCCAGGTGTGGATGGACCCTTCAGACTCTCCTGGATCCCTCCAAGGGGTGTTTGAAGGGTGTTGATGGCTGTGGGCTGAGCCTGGAGGTGGAAAACACAAGGTGGCTGTTTTCTATGTCAATAAATACACATGGTGTAGCCAGAGCACTGGTGATTTTCAGTTAGACACGTGTTGCTGGAGCCTTTGGGGTTTTCCCTTTGGAGATGTAGAGTTGGTTTGGGCTATTCTCATCCTTTGGTGCCCTGCCTGTGGTAGTTTTTATTACCTGTGGGGACAGCTGGTTCATTAATAAAAATTAAAGCAGATATCAAGAATGTCTGGGATGAGTCAGATGGGTTAAAGCTGGGGTTAACTGGGGTTCAGCCCTTTGGGGTCTGTCCTGACCTCCAGGGACATTTGTGGCTGAGACTGCAGGCACCAGACACCAGGATAAGCTCAAACTGCTGAAATTGGGGTATCCGGGGGGCTTTTTTTCCTTTAAGCATACTACTTTGTATTGTACAGCAAGCACAGACTGCAGTGGGGTTTGGCCAAGGACAGGGATCAGCACTTGGGGCTTGGCCACAGGGCTGGAAACAAGTTGAAGCACCCCAAAAATTCCTGGGGGAAATGCAGATATTGCAGGAAGGTGAGCCAGGAGGGGAGCAGAGTGAAGCAGAGCTGTGATCACACCTCAGCACAGCCATGCCACAGTGCTGGGGGTGCAGCCATGCCTGGGGCTTTCTGCAGCTCTCCCTTGCTCCACAGATAATTCCTGGGCAGGAAAAGAGGCAGATGGAACCACAGGGGATGGGAAAGGCCAATGCTCCCACAAGGAGATCCCCTTCTCCTTCAGCAGCAGCAAAACATGTTTGCCTACTCTTAAGCTAATATTGAAACCACTGAGCTTTCCCAAACACTGTGTCTGAATCTCCCTCTGCACGTGAACTCATCAGCCCTACACATGGAAGAACATGCTCAGCTCCAGCACAGGCTGGTCTTCCTAGGCTGATTTATCAGGATTAGTGGCTTTTTTTTCACTAGGTATAGATTTTAAAGTCAATAATGGTGGAATTTTCCTTCTTCTCTAGGCAGATGGGTCTTAACAAGAGTCAAGAAGGGTTTGCAAAGAGTTTTATCTTTTTCTTTAGACAAAAGAGCTCCTGAATCACTTTGTCCCTGACTGAGCACACCTCGTATTTCATCTAAATCCTGCACTAAGCAGAGCTGGACCTGCAGCTACATTGCAATTATGCAGATGCTGAAATGCTTGGCTAAATCAGGGCTTTCCTTCTCTTACCATCTCCCAGGGCCTTTTCAAATTATCCCCCAGCCCAGCCATGTTTTGAGTGCAGGATGGTGCAAATACTGCAGGTAATGCTGATTTCAGCAAGATTCTCCAGGCTTGGGGTCTCTCTCAGTTTTGCCTTGTGAATGGCATCCCCAGGCAGCTCCTGCATCCCATCTCCACACCAGGTTGCCTTGTTAAGTGTCTGATTTTAATTTCTCTCAATCAGGAGCTGGGCCCGAGCAATTACGTAGTAACAAGCAATTCATCCAGGGGGAGAGCTGGATCTAGGTTAATTGGTCTGACAACTGAACCCAAGCCTTTCCGGTTTTGCCCAGTTTTCCTTATTTTTCTCTCCTTCTGCACAGTCTCTGCAAAGCTCTCAGCCTTGTTAATTAAAGAGGTAACTTTACCCCAAGGGCTGTTTTGTTCTGCCCTCCCTCCTTCAAACTCAAGAATAAAAAAAAGCAGCAAGAATTAGCTAGTTTGGGATGAAACAACCACCTTGGAGCAGGACAGAGCCGGCTGGCTCTGACAGGAGTCAGACTGTGTGGAGCTGCTGCTGTTCTCCTGGGCTTTGGGGAAACAATGCTGCGTGGGGAAAGCAGGTGTTGGGCCAGAAACATTCCTCCAGGCACGTTGGACGTGTTCCACAAGCATGCTGCAAAGCAGGACAGGGCAGAAAACAGCAGGGTCCCTAGGGCTGGGTGGGTTCTGGGTCATGGCTGAGGCTGCAGTGCTACAAGTTTGGGGGGACAGGTGCAGGAGGGTTTATGGCTTCTTGGGAACACACAGCCCTAAAGGTCTGGGCACTTCTGAAACACTTTTTGCTACAGAACACTGTCAAAAACCATGTCCATGGGGTCTCTGCCCTGTGACCACATCAGGAGGAATAGAAATTAAGCTTTGCCTTTTTTTTTGTGAACTCTTCAGTGGCGTTTTTTATGAATTCCCATTATGCCAGGCAGGGTGGGACACTCCCTATTTCCCTGTATCCCTTAGGTGTGGGCAGTCCCAATCCCACTATGCAGCACATAGAACATATTCTGTGCCTCCATTTCCATAATCTGAGTGGTTGTGGGTAACTCAGAGATCAATTTTGGAGTGAGGAGATGCCAGTGATGTTGATAGTCAGCCACATTTCCCTGCAGACTGGTATGTCCTGCAGAGAATAAACTTGCCCTAGTGCAGGGAATCAGTCCCAAAACATCCCCTGTGCTCTGAGGGTGGCTGAGGCTGCACTGGCACCAGTGCCTGTCCCCAGGAGCCACCCAGGAGCACTTTCCATCATAAAAAAGGATGTGCACAAGGTGCATGAGCAGGAAGCACAGCTGTGAGACCGCTCTGCTAGACTGGAAAAGGAAAATCTGTTATAAAACAGGCACCCAAGGCATGAGTTTGCTTTTCCAGAGGCTGTGAGAGCCAGAGGGTCTGGGACTGAGAGCAAGAGGAGGGGTGGCAACACCTGGAAAGCTTCAGAGATTGTTCCTCGGGGCTCATGGAGTCATTACCTGGCTGGTTGTGACTGGGAGGGGAAGGGAGCAGGGCTGGGGCACTGAGCCAGGGGGTTCCCAGCTGGTGCCTGGCCAAAAGTCTCGTGCAGGTTGGCACAGAGAGGGCAACACAGGCACCGGGGATCCCAGTCTCACCGAGATGGGGAGCTGGCTGAGAACTGGGATTGGCAGCTGCCCACACCAGGATGGTGCCCTCAGCAGTGATACCATGAAATTATCTGGGTTGGAATCTTAAAGTTCCAGTTCCAAGCCTGGTGACAGCACTGAGCCTTGCCTGGGTGGCACCAGTGCAGTGTTCAGGTGCTTTGCAGCACCAAGTCCCTGCCTTTCCCATCCCTTCTCCTGGGAAGGGCTCAGCCCATGCAGCAGGAGCTGCTCCTCATCCTCACACATCCCCTGGCACTCACCACTCTTGCTTCACTTCCACCAAACAGAAGCCAGCTCCCAGCCTCCACTGCTGCTGCCAGTGCAGCTTTCAGGACTTTTGGGAGTTTCCCTGAGCCCTCTGGTGTTTTGAAGCCGTCCCCAGGAGCTGCTGGGTGACTCACCAGACAGATGTGAAGGCAGCACAGATGCTACTCAGCTAAGGCTCCCACTGGGATGGCACGAAGGAAAAAAGCCATGGGCACACAGAGGTTCACAGGTTTGGTTATAGCTCCATAGACCCTCAAGTGCTCTCACCCTGAGCCATAGCCCTTCAGTAACTGCTATTCCTTCCCCTGGATCTCAGAAAAACAGACACAGCTCCAGCCCTGGTTACCTGGAGATGCTGAATGCAGATTCAGAGACATGGGTGACTGGACCCAGACACAGCCAAGGCAAGTTCACCCCAAACTGGTAAGTTAGAGTTTAAAATGGTATGTGTTCAGGGTGAGTCTGCTCTGGGAGAGGAGCAGCACCATTTCTCCAGGGCACCTTCTCCATCCCGGGATCATTGCTGGCACCCACCAGCTGAGCAGGACTGGGCAGGTGAGAGATAGGAGTGAGCTCAGGGTGATTGTGGGGTGAGCAAGCTGAGCTCCACTGGTCCCTGCCCATGGTGTGGCCTGACACCAGTGCCCTCCCCTCTGACGGGTGTTTACAGAGCTGGACAGGATCCCTGGAGCCCTTGTGTCCACGTCCCTCTGGCTGCAGGACACCAGGGCCCTACAAGGTCGTGGTCAGACCCTTCCCCCAGCTGCATCCATGAGCTGGGGACCTCCAGGAAAAGGCCATGAGCTGGGAACCTCCAGGAAAAAGGCACTGGTGGGATGTTGCTGGCAGGTTTGGTGGCTGGTGGGCAGAGCAGGGAGCTGGCCTCGTGCTCGGGGTTGCTGCTCCCGGCGGTGCTCCAAGCTCAGCGTCAGCTGGATTTTGGCAGCTCTGAGCCCTGGCCCCTCACTGCCCATAGTCCTGGCCCCAGGGAGGCAGGGAGAAGGTGGCATGCTCACGTCTGAATACAACATGTTCCCCAAGCATGTTTGTTAGCATAGTCACAAATAAACATTTTGCAAGATTTTTTGCCAGGAGGATGGGCTTAATGTGTGTGGAGCCTTGAAGGACAGGAGAAAGCCAGTGCAGCCTATCATGTGGGCTCTGGTCTAGCCTCCCCAGCACTGCTGGGGCAGAGGAAGTTGGTTTCTCTCTGGGGAGTGCATTACTCAAGTCCCTGTGCACAAATTGAGAAGCAAATCCCATTAATCCAGCCAGGAGGGAAATAATATCATGGTGCTGGGAGAGAATGGAAGAGCAAGCAAAACCCACCAGGAACCATCCCAGGCCCCCTGTCCTCTCCACTGGCAGATCTGCCCCCAGTCTGCTCCCCAAAATGGGCTCTGGCTTCAGAGTGAGCAAAAAAAGGCAAAGTCATGTTCCAACTCCTTGGGGGATTTCAGGCTTTCAGTAGCAGGATGAGCAATCTCAGCCCTGGGAGAGCTGTGGGGTCCCAGGGGGAAGCAGGGGCAGAACCAAGCAGGGGAAGGAGAGATGCCCTGGGCTGTCAGGGGCCTTCAGCCTGTGATTCTTCCAGAGATATTTTCTATATGGACCCTATAGGTGCCTAGTTCATCTTCTAACCCACAAATCGTTCACGTTTTTGCCCATCCCATTCATTCTCTGCCCCATCCAGCTGGAGAGAGAGCAAGGGGCTGGGAGGAGGCCACCCCAGCACATTTCCCCATCCCTGGAAGTATCCAAGGCCAGGCTGGATGGTGCTTGGAGCAACCTGGAATAGTTGAAGATGCCCCTGCCCATGGCAGTGGGTTGCAATGAGATGTTTTTTAAGATCCCTTTCAGCCCAAACCATTCCACGATTCTCTGATTTTCCGGCGCCGGTGATGTGCGGGAGGGATGCAGAGGGCACCGAGCCTGGCTGGGATACCCGGGAGGGCTGAGGGATGGAAGGAGCGCTGGCACATCGTGCTGAGCTCAGGCTGGCAGCAGCGCTCTCCCACACGCGGTCACACAGTCCCCTCTAGTGGATATTCCTCTTCCATCGCATCCAGGGATGTCCTGTCACACCGCGCTGGCACCGCCGGGCTCCCAGCAGTGACTCTGCGGCACCATCCTGCTCCTCTGCCGAGCTGGGCACGGTGGCAGGAGCAAAGCCCCATCCAGCTGCCGCCAGCTGCTCCATCGCTCCCTCCGCTCCGGCCCCTCCTGCGTATCGGGGTGACTCAGCCTCCCCGTCCCTGCCCTGGCTTTGTCCCGCACCACCCGCTGCCCTTGCGTCAGGGCTGGCCCCGGCTGGCCCCTGCATTCCTGGCTCTCCTCTCCGCTGGCATTTCACACCGCTCGGGGCTCTTTGGGCACTGGCCAGCATGAGAACGAGCTAATGAGCAGCCTGGTGGCCACTGCTTCCGAGGATCCAGGGGCGAGCATCACTTGCTCCCGCCCTGCCAGGGGCTGCTACCTTGGTCCAGCTGGGACTGGGGAGTAGTGGGATGCTTTCAGGTGAGTGTTTGCACATTTGTCCAGCAGCTCCTGCCCATGGGAAGGGTGCAAAGGCTCTCACCAGCACTGGTCTTGAGCATTGCCCTGTGCTCAGGGCTAGGGCACTGCCATCTCCCTACCCCTCCTCTTGGCCTCTGCCTGCTTTGGAAACTGCTTATCACCTGGCAGATGTGTGGTATCTGCAGCCTGAGGCTTTTCAAGGGGAAAAAAGTAACGTAGGAGAGCGTGGAAGAACAGACACAGCTGCAGACCAGGAGTTCATTGTGCTCCATCAGCATGCAGTCCCTCCAACTTGCCCTGGAAATGTGACCCTGTGCCACCATCCAGCAGCCCCAGCTCAGGGCAGAGCTGATGTCAAACCCTCAGCCTCCATCCCTGGGCCAGGGAAGGACGGTGTCTCCTCTGGGGAGCTGGGACTTCCAGTGCAGGGTGAGGGCAGTGGGGATGGAGGAGGAGCTGTGGCCCAACACTTGCTGCCAGAAGCCCCAAAAAGCAGCTGGAAGTGTAGAGATGCTTGTGGCTAAACCACCCCTGAACAGCTTTATGGGACCCACAGCAGCATCCTGGGGAGGTGTACACCCAGTGGCCCAACAGGACACACACTTCACAGCTTTATTTATTATAAAAGATCTTTAGGAAGATGAACCCTACCCATAACCACCCCTTGGCTTTATTTCTGCCCACAGGGACTGTGTCTAACAGGATGATGGCACTGCCAGGGTAGCAGGGCTGGTTCCAGGTGTTCTGGACAAGGGGACATTCCCAAACCTGGAGGTGAAACCCCCCTATCCCCACACAGAGCCACGGCTGGGAAACTGCAAACCCCAAACTCCATTTCTAGGCAGCTGGATGTCAAACAACCCAGTGTTTATTGCAGTGCTCCTCATTTGCCTCAGGTTTATAGATGTACATTCAAAAATAAAAGCTCTGTGTATGTCAGCTGGACACAGACAGGCTTGAACGACGAACGGGCCGATCCATCAGCGATGGAGTCACCTCCCAGTCCTGTGTGGCAGCAAACAGTCCAGCTGCCAGCTCAGGATCTCTGTGCATGGAGTTGGAGCCTCAGGCATGAGAAACTCCAGCTCTGCTTTCAAGTATATTTGGTGTGAACCCACATGGTCTCTCTGGCATCTCATCTCACCACAGGGAAAAGTCCTGCTGGCCCCAGAGAGCCACATCCCTCTGGTCTGCCCCAGCCTCGGGGGAAGACGACAGCTTTGGGCAGCTGCTGGAGCAATGTGCCAGCTTCTTTTGGCTCAATGAGCAGGGAGAAGGCTCTGGGGAGATCAGGCAGCTCATATTTACATGGTACCATTAGGAAAAAAAACAGCTTGGACCCCATGAAGTCACCCTGGCTGCACAGAGGGGCCAACAGCTGATGCAGGTCTGGTGGAGCCAAGGGGTTCCTGATGTTCAGCTGCCCATGTTTCTCCCATGCTGTCCCAGTTCCCAGCCTGAAAACCCTCCAGCCAAGGCAGCCTTGGCCAGGAGGCTGCACCACATCCCAAACAGACCCCTCCATACCAAACTCACCACGAAGAGAAGCACACAGTGGTTTAAACAGGAAAGAAAAATGGAAAAAAAAAAAAAAAAAGAAAGAAAGAAATAAAAGATACTTGTGGTATGTAAGTCCCACTGCCCTGGGCCAGCCATGCCAACTTTGTAAACTCCACCCTTCCCAAGACACAGGGCAAGACCCAAGTGGACACTGGCCTCATCCCTGGCCCTGCAGCACCCAGGGGAAGGCACAGGTTCCAAAGCACCAACTCCAGAACCCCTCCAGGTCCTGGATACAGGAAGGGTCTGGCTGCCACTGCTGAATTACATTATTTGTTGGCTATGTACCTTTAAGTTCATGCTGATGGGGGCCGACAGGAGAGGGGAGAGGCAAATCAAAGGTGTGAGCATGGAGAGAAGGATGGAAAACCCTGGCTACCACCTCTGCCTGTGGGCTTGTGTGTTCAGGTGGGGAATTCTACTGCTGCAGCCAGCAAGTCCTTGGGCCAGGAGGGCAGTGGGATTCTAGACAGCGTGGGCACACACAACAACAGGGACTGATGGCCTCTGTGGTGTCAGCAGTGACACACCCAGCTCACACCTGGGGCTTTGCCTGTCCCACTGGGACAGCTGGGCTGTGGCTGCCCTGTGGCAGTGCCACAGGCAGGGAGGGGATGCCAGGCTCTCCCAGCAGCTGGGATGTCTCTGAGGCTGGGAAGAGCAGCAGCAGCAGCAGCAGCAGCAGCTTTCTCATGCCAGACAGGTCACTCAAGTTCAAGGCTTGGTGCAGGCTCAGCGAAGCAAAAATGAGACAAACAAGGGAGGGAGAGGCTGTGGGCACAGATATGCAAATGCATCCCTCTTGGACTGCCCCTTGGTCTAAATCCTCCCTTTCTGGTGGCCAACTGCAGCTTCCCAGCTGCACTGGCTGCTTCCAGAGCTCAGCAGCCCCTGCACTGCCCCTGGCAGAGGTGGCTGGTACAGCTATGTGTGCTGTGACCCCTTTGTTCAGCCAGGCACTGAACACCTCTCTGCAGGGTCCCAGAACCAGGGGAGTGGGGCTGGCAGATGCTGTGTCCCCAGACATCCAGAGCTGGGACTGTGGTGGAGCTGCAGAACAAACTACCCTGTGATGCAGCTCATGGCACCTCTCATGGGCTCCTGTGCTGGTTTTGGCCAGGGTAGAGTTATTTTTTTTCACAGTGGCTTGTATGGGGCTATATTTTCTGTGAAGAAAATTAAGTCTACCCTGACTGAAACCAGCAAAGCTCTCCAGCCCAGCATCTTCCCTTGCAGTATGGGAGAACTGCAAACAGCATCCTTGGATGTGCTTGTGACAATTCTCCACCAACACAACCCCAGGGCAGGGAGCCTGGAGAGCACCTGCCTGCTCTCCCTGCCCTTCCAGCCACCCTCTCCCCAGATCCAGGCACTGCCAGAGGGAAAGATCTCCTGAGGCAGCTCCTTGGGATGAAACTAAACAAATCACATGCATGATCCCTGACCATAACATGGAGGGGAGGATGGAGAGCTGGTCTGTGTCACACAGTGCACCAGGCAAGGGCAGTGACACACTGAGGGTGACCTTGTCCATCACAAACACCAGGCTGGCCCTGGGGGGGTGCAGATGCAGCACAGAGACCCCAGAAGTCAGTGAGAAATGCTCCCCAGCCAGACTGTCAGGTCCACAGGCACAATCCTGCTGTTGCTCCCTCGTGGCAGAGCTGGGTCTGTTTTTCAAGTCCAGGTGACTGTGGTGCCTCAGCTCACCCTCCTCTTCCTCTCTGCAGCAGGGACAGTGTCTGTCTGTCTGTCCATCCGTGGCTCTGGCCTTCAGCAGGACTCACAGGGACACAGGCAGGTGCTGCAGCCCCAGGAGGCCCTGGGGGCTGTGTTTAGGTGGCCTGGCTGGGTGGGAGGCGCTTGCTGTCCAGAATGGCTCTCCAGTCATCAGACCAGGAGTGCAGCCGGCGGCTGGGGGGCTTCAGCTGCAGGTGCTTGTTGTGGCAGGCAGTGAAGAGCACGTGCTCCCAGCTGGGGTTCTGCTCTGCCCCTGCAAAGGAAGGAAGGGCAGTGGTTTGGACAGCTCTGAAACACTGAAGTTGATTTTACTCCAACATGAAGACCCCAAAGTTATAAAACCCAAACAGCACAGAAAAGACCAACACCCATCCCTGGCTGCCTCCAGTCACTCCTTCACCCCTCACCTCTCACCTGTTATATCAGGTCTGTCATCTATAAGCAGATCAGCAGAAACCACAGTCTTATCTCGTGTCAAAACAATCTGCTCAAGAAATTCGGGGCCAAAGTGCTTCTCCACCCAGGCATACTGGAAGGCAAGAGGTGGCTGGTGAGCTCGGGGAAGGCTGATGGATGGGGCAGGGGCTGCTTGGTAGTGTGGAAGCAGCCCTGGCCCCCACACAGGGAGGATATCTCTCTTAATAAGTTCATTAGTGGGATGGATTTGGATGCTACTGGAGTAAAAGTTCTTTGAAAGCCGAGCAGCTTTTGATGTCATGATGAAAGACTAAGACCAAGAGCCTCAGTGCATGCAAATGAATGGATCAGGTAAATTTTACAGCCAGAAGCATCAGGGGTCAGACATCTTTCACTGGGCAGTGTGGATGAGAGGGGGAGCTGAGATTTGGGCTGCTCACCTTCTCGTAAGGGCAGTACCGGTACTTCTTGATTGGGCTTGTGCAGATGAACACATCAGTGCTGCCACAAGGAGAAAAACAGGGGCAGAGTGTCATTCTGGGCCAGAGCAGGCAGCAGCCCAAGGCCAACCCCCCCACCACACACAGATCAAACAGATTTAAGACATTAATCCCCCATCTCACAGAATCCCAGAGCACAATCGTGTCCCCCTTTTCACAGCCTTGGCTGGGTGCAGAGAGCTGAAGGGAAGAGGCTGCACATGGCTAATGTTCCAGGTACTGCTCCAGGAGTTAAAGCCCTCTCTCCCTTCCCTTTCCTGATGGCCAGGAGATATTTATTTTTAATGCTGTTGTTGTATCAGCACTTCTGCCAAGAGGTGGATGTGAAGACACAGCTGCTCCTCTGTCCATCCCCACATGCCATGGGCAGGTTCATACTCACTCTGCCAAATTCGCCATTTGCTTCACAGCTTCCACAGCCCCAGGGAGAGGATCCAGCTCGATGAAGAAGTTCTTGGATTCCCAGATGCTGATGGCTTTCTCCTGTGAGGGGGAAGCATGCAGTTATTGCACTTCTTGCAATTTTTCCTGCATGTGCATCCTCCTCACCCTTTGCCAGGACAGAGGATGGGACAGGGAGAACAGTGGGAGCACCAGCTCCAGTCCCTCCTGCTCACCCCTCTTGCCTCTGTGGATGCCTCTGCTCTCCACCTGCACCCACCCCATACAATCCAGATTGGAGATGCTCTGGAACAGGCTGTTTTAACTCTGCAGCCCCAGACACACAGGGAGCTGTACTTTCCTGTCAGTCCAAACACCAAAGATTATCCAGATCCAAACCAAACCCATCCAGAGGGACAGATCCATGGACCCAGCTGATGTGGCCTGGTGGCCCTGCTCCACCATGATGCTGCTCAGGCACAGATGCTCTCTGGCCTATTTGTCTCCATGAGATCACTTAAAATAGCAGCCAGGCTGCTCTCCCAGGAGAAGGTACATTACAGGATGAACCACATGACAGGATGAATGCAGATGCTCTTCCTCAGGGATGCCTGGACAAGGTCTAGCAGGCAAATAGAGCATCTCCAGCAAGGATTTGAAACACATTATCCAGGACAGCAGCCTGGGTGCACTGGTATGGCACAGAGAGAACAGAGAGGAGACTGCAGGGAGCAAGACCTTGGGGTGAGGGCGGAGTCCAAGGGCTGCCTGCAATGGGTCCAGCACAGCTCTAAAGAACAGTACTGCCTCAAACAGGTTAACAGCTTGTCAGGTGCCAAGGAAAGCAATTATTTTGCACAAACATCGTGTCCTTGGGGAGGAGGGCTGGGAAGGAGCAGAAGCAGCCCAGCCCCAGAGTTGTGATGCAGCTGAGGAGCTGCAGATTCAGAAATGCCTCCAGGCTCCATGGCAAGAACAACCAGCCTAAAAGTCTGCCATGGGGCCATGCAAACATTCCAGTTTCACTTGATCTGCCTCAGACTGGGCAATAATGGTGTTTTATTTTTAAGACATTTTCTGTAGTTGCAAAGAGACACCTGAGAAATGCAGCCTGATGCAGCAGAGCACTTCAAACTGCACTGAAGTGTTTTCTTACAGCAGCACTTCCGCAGCTATCCCGCTTCCAATTATGTCAAAAAGCATTTTGCAATCAAGCTTGAGGAGGGAAGAACTAAGCTCATTTTGAGAACACCCACTCCACTGCACTCCCAGAGCCAGAAAAACTCCCTGTGGCACCACGACCAGCATGCTGCCCAGCAGATGGAAAAATTCCCTGGGCTGGAATCCCACAGTGTGCCAGGACAGACCCTCAACCCCCATAAGGAATTTCCCTGCCTGTCCAGGGCTCTCCATCCTTCCAGGTCTGTGAGCTCAATATTGCTGAACTTTCTCCCTTTCAGAGCTGGGACCTGCAGCTTGTTGGACTCTGTGGCTCCCATGTTCTGTCCCTGAAGCAGGTCAGTGGTGCTCTCTGGTCAGAGACTGCAATGGCCCATGTGTCTGTGGCCACAGAGCAGCTGCTGCTCACTTCAGCCCTGCCCTGAAACCACAGGGAAAACCAGGACTGCCCTGAGGTCACACTGTGCAAGTTTTGCTACTTGTTCAACCCAAGGTTTTGGTGGTTTTACATGATCACAGCAGACACAAGATGAGCTCACTTCATTTAACACATCCAAAGTAGTTACGATCAAGAAAGAAAAAAAATTGTTATCATGTGTTACGCCTGCCAAACTCTGAGCAGCTGCTTTACTGCACAAATGATGTCCTGCACTTCCCTTTCACCATCCCTAGCCAGAAAGGACACTTTATTCCTTCAGCTCATCAAGTTGTTTAGGACTTTGCCCATGGGAGAGCCCTGGACCTTATTCCCACTCCTTTTCCTGTAACCATCACACTCCTAACAACATGAACACTTTATTTACCATAACACATTTCAGCCAGTGCAACTGCAGTCCATGGATGAGACCACAGACATCCACTGGGATGGGAAACTTATAGAGGCAGAAACCAACTCTCTGCAGCAGTAAGCCTGTTGCTGAATGATAAATTACAACATAGAGAGAGCTTCTGCTTTTAAGCTTTAGTTATTAAACTGTATATAGTAATTTCTGGCATGGGAGGGCTTGGGTTGTTTTATTTTTAAGTAAGCCCTCAAATGAAGCATCAGCTGCATGGTTTGTTCTGAACTGCTCTGCTGCATCCCACCCCTCACATTTCTCCTGAGGAGCTACATAATCCATGTAGGAATGGTACCAATCCACATGGCCAAATCAGAGCTAGAAAAACCCAGCTATATAATCTGGGCTATTTCAAGACAGATGTTCTGAAGTACGCCCTTTCTTTGCCTCTGTCTCTGTCCAGGAACACAGAGAAAAAGCCCACTAGGCCATCTGATCAGCCTGGTCTAGTGGAAAATGTCCCTCCCCATGGCAGGGGATTGGAATGAGATGGTCTTTAAGGTCCTTATCAACCCAACCCATCCTAAGAAAGACACAGATGTGCACGAAAAAAACGGGATTTCTGAGGAAAAACGCACAGCTGTGCGGTGCCCCTGTGTTCCTGAGGTTTTTGGTGTCCTCCACAGCCCTCCCCCCATGAGCTGGGGCTCAGAGGGTCCCTGAGGGCCAAGCTCTGGCCACAACGAGCCCACGCACGGAGCCGGGGGAAGCACAACTCACACTCAGCTCGGGTCCCAGGCGCCCGTACTGCTCCGACACCCAGAAGCCCCGCCGGTCCTCCAGGGCAATGTAGGGCTTGTCGGGGTACCTGGCCCTGAATTTCTTGAGGAAGCCTCCCTCGAAGTCGGCCAGCACCCCGTCCATGTCCACCAGCACCCGCAGAGCCCGGCGGGTCCCCGCTGCGGGACCCAGCCCCCTGCCCAGCCCGGCCAAGCAGCGCCGCGGCCGCAGGTGCAGGAAGCAGCTCAGCAGAATCATTGTGGAGAGGGGGCTTGGGGATGGCGGATTTGGGGATGGGGGCTCAGGGGAGGGAATGGGAGGCTCAGAGAAGCAGGTTCAGGGCAGGGGATGGGGGTTTGGGATAGGGGATGGGACCCTGGAGAAGGGGATAGGGGCTCGAGGAAGGGGATGTGTCTTCGAGCAGGCGATGGGGTCCCGAGGAAGCAGATGGGGGGCTCGTGGCAGGGGATAGGGGGCTCAGAGCAGGGGCTGGGGGGGCTCTCCAAGCAAAAGCGGGGAAGGATCCTCTATTTCAAGCACGCACCGAGGCAGCGGACAGCCCTGTCCAGCGCATCCCTGTGCAGCAGGAGAAAGCAGCGGCGGGGGGTGCAAGGGGGAGCAGAGCCGGGGGGCTGCAAAGACCCGTCCTGGCCCCCAGCGCGTCCTGCCCCTCCCCGCCCCATCCCATCCCTGCCCGGCAGCGAGCGCGGAGCGGCGGCAGCGGAGCGGGGGCAGCGGGGCCGGTGCCCGGCTCGCAGCTCGCCCCGACCCGGCAGTGCAAAGCCCAGTTCCTCTTCCCGGTGCCTGGCGAGCCCGGAGCGCCGGCACCGCCTTAAAGCGGCACAAGCGCCCTGCGACAGCGCAGCGGCTCCGCGCCGCCGCCCGCCTTAGGGCTGCCCCAAACCCCGCTGCCCTTCCCCTCCCTCCTGCCCTGCCTCAGTTTCCCTCCCTTGGGATACCCACTCCCTCCCCGTGCCCGTCCCTGCCTGCAGAGGTGGTGGGTATGTTTGGGGGCACTGATGGTGATTTTCTGCGTAAAATGCACTCGTTTCTGGCAGTTCTTGCGCCGTGTGACAACTCTGTCCCCATGCGTGACAAGAAACCTGAAAAGCCAATCCCCGGACCCCAAAGAAGGGCTCGATGTTCTGACTAGAGATACCAAAGATCTGTTCAAAAAACACTTAGGGTATTAAAACTGATGAAAAGGAGAGTTTTTCAGCTGGTTCTGGCAGGATTAGGCAACCACTGAGCTGGGAAATAAAATATTTTGCTCGACAGCAATAAGGTTCCAAAATATTTAATTTTTCAAGTCCAAGTTGTTTTCAAGTGGAATGTATTGTCCTTGTTTCATAGAGAGGGCAAATTTGACCTGGGGAAGGTCACGGAAAGGAAGGAAGAACTGGCTGGACACGATGGTGATCTCAGCTGAGGCTGGGAGGGGAATGTGTGAAGTTCAGGTCTGTGTGGTGCTTTCACTTGCACCGCAGGCGTTTTGCTTCCCTGCAAGGAATGGGATTTCAACACAGCTGGATGTTCCTGACTAAGCAGGGAGGGAATACGTGCAAATTTATGGCTCCCCAGGGCAGTGGTCAGGGCACCAAGCCTGACAGAGTTCAAGAAGCATTTAGTTAATGCTCTAAGGCACAGGGTGGAATTTTGGGCTTGTCCTGTGCAGGGCCTGGAGTTGGACTGGATGATCCCTGTGAGTCCCTTCCAGCACCGGATATTTTACAATTCTGTGATATCCACTCAGGCTTCCATCCTCTCCATGGATACTGAACGACCGACACATTCCCTGCCTGCAACAGCTCCGGGACACGCAGCTTCAGCTCCCGAGGGATGGAAAATACAGATCCATGTATGAGCCTGAGGGATTCAAATCCTATTCCCTGATACCAGAACAAACACCCCACGCCATCAGACGACAACCACCACATTGAGTCCCCGTCAGAGGGGACAAAAGGGATTAAACCTATGCTGGTGCAGTGCAGCCATCCGAGTGGGCTTCAACCCCCGCCCCGCGATCAGCGGGAGGGACCGGCCACCCGTGTCGGGGAGGGCCCGGTGTCGCAGGGGGCCCTTATTACATGGACCTCGTGTCGCGTGGGTCGGCGGGCAAACGAGGGCCGCATGTCGCGAGGGTCCCATGTCGCGGGGGACCCGGGTGTCGCGGAAGGCCGCGTGTCGCGGAATGATGATGCGCAATGACGTCAGCACCCCCCCCCTCCAGCGCTGCTGAGTCACGGCCCCCCCCGCTAGCCTGACGCGAGCCCGGCGGTTGCCATAGCGACCGCGCTTCTCGCGAGAGGCGGCGGAAGTGGCGCGTGGGCGGCGGCCGCTCATTGGCGGGCGACGGGCGGCGGCTCCCGGCGCGCGCCGCTCCTCCCGCCCCGCCCCTCAGCGCGCGCGGCCGCGGCGCGAGCCGCCAAGATGGCGTCGGCCCTGGAGCAGTTCGTCAACAGCGTCCGGCAGCTCTCGGCCCAGGGTGAGGGGGACGGGGCCGGCCGGGGGCACTGGGAGGATGGGGCGGGCCCGCAGGGCCGAGAGAGGGCGGGGAAGACCGAAGGAGGTGGTCAAACCGCGCGGGTGGCGGGGCGGCGGGCCGGGGCCTGCCCGCTCGCACGGCGCTCCCTCAGGCGCGGCTCCGGGGTGCCGGGGTTAACCCCCGTGCCGGGGTTAGTTCGGGGCAGCTCTGAAGGGCTCCTGGCGCTGTGACACGGCACGAGGGACCGGCGATGCTCTCCTGGAGCTCCGCGCTTCTCCCAGGGGGTGGTTTCGGAAGCGGAGCCCGCACCGGTGATCCTGCCAAAATCCGAGCCTTTAAAATAGGGGGAGGAGCGAGCATCGCTAGGGCTTTAACTGGGGTTGTGTGGCCCAGCCTGTCACCTCACCAATGAACGGGCAGGTCGTGATAAACGTGGTTTAAATTATATTTCTGAATTGTCCAAGCGTCCGTGCTTTACATTTCCAAGCAGAGCATGGACAGAGAGTCCCGCCCCACCTCGAACTGTGTGACAGATCTGAGACTGCAACCACGTGGCAACGAAGGGTTTTAATAATCACAGTTAGAATTTCTTAGTTTCACTGCCAAACTTCTAATTTTACTGTGTGTGGGCGCAGCGTTTCCTGGTTCTTGAACTTTCCCTGTGTGTTTATGCTCTGTGAAATGTGTTCTAACTGGTCTCTGCCTGGGATGTTTCCTCCCAGAAGCTGATCAAAAATTGATGTTCCCCACCATGGCCCCAGGTTTTATCTCTGGCAGTTCTTGGGTTGAACTCCAAGTTTCTCTTACCCTGGTTTCACTTAATAAATAAAAAGTATTTCTACTTTAGAGACAATTCATACCTGGGTGTGGGTGCAAACCAGATGGAAGATGGATCCTTGTTCTCCTAGAGCTGAGCTGGAGAACTTTCTGTCACAGAGTTTTGGGGGATGCAGAAGGCTCAAGGGGAGACTGGTTTGCTGTATGGAAGTTCTCCCATTAGGGATGAACCTGGGAGACGTTCTCTCTGTGAGAAAGTCCTCAGCACAGTAAGGACATGGACCTGTTGGAGCAAGTCCAGATGAGGCCATCAGGATCATTGGAAGGTTGGAGCTGTGAGGAAAAGCTGTGATAATCTGGATTGTTCAGCCTGGAAAAGAAAAGGCTCTGGGGTGGCCCTCCAGTATGTGGAGGGAGCTACAGGAAATATGAGGAGAGACTGTTTATAAGGGCCTGGAGGGACAGGAAAATAACAAAAGATCTGGGTTAGATTAAATATTAGGAAAGAATTCTTCTCCGTGAGGGTGGGGAGGCCCTGGTACAGAATTCCCAGAGAAGCTGTGGCTGCCCCTGGAAGGTGAGGCTGACAGGGCCTGGAGCAGCCTGGGATAGTGGGATGTGTCCCTGTCCATGGCTGTTTGGGATGAGATGATCTTTGAAGTTCTTTTCAACCCAAACCGTTCTGGGATTCTGTGAAAGTAAATCCAGAGCCAGGCTGGCAGGTGGATGTGAGAGCACTCAGGGGCAATGTGTGTACTTGTGGTGGGTTCTGACTGTCATTTGGCCACCTGGGAGGTGACAGAAAGGGACATTTAGTTGGGCCTGGCATGGGAATTCCTGCTTAGACTAAATGTTGTTCAGTGTGTGTGTTGGGGGTAGAGGGATAGATCACAGAATCCCGGAATGGTTTGGGTTGGAAGAAGCCTTAAAGGTCATCTCTTTCCAACCCTTGCCATGGACAGGGGCACTCTCCACTAGACCAGTTTGCTCAGAGTCTGTTTGGGGTTTGGTTTTTTAATTTTGTGTTTTTAGGGGAATGCTAAGTGATAAAACTGTAGAAGGGGTGGTTTTCTGGAATAGGGAGGACACCAGAACTAAGGTTTTGCAGTGCCTGAGCACCATTATCAAAGCACAGAGAATTCTACAAGCCCCATTCCTTCCCATCCTTATGCTTTTTTTTTTAAATTCCATGTAGAGGAGAATGGTTTTGGAGGTGAGTTTCTGGGCTCTGGTCCCCCGTTTGGAGTTGTTGATCCCTCTATCACTTCAAAACTAACATTTCACTGCTAGAACTTCCCAGCTTTTCCTTTCTCAAAGGAAAAGGCCAGAGACCTGAGGGTAGTGTAAATCTCTCTGAATGGAGGCACTATTCCTTGTTTTATGGAGACTTTTGTTAAGAGTGAGAGAACCTCTATTTTTTCTCTCTAATCTGCAAGGATTGAACATTGAAACAATACTCTGCTTCAGAAGGACATAGTTTTAATTCATTCAGTTAATTGTGGGGGAGGAAGAGTTTGGAAGCAGCTCATGGGAATGGATCTGCTTTCTTTATAAGGGTTTTGGGGCTTACCATACCTTCCTCATTCAAAGTAATCACTTTCCATGCTGTGTGTGTAGCTCACAGCATGTAGAATAACAATGTAGTTTTAATTGTACAAAGTAAATTTAAGGACAGGTTTTTAAATACTTTTGTTGTAGATACTTAGTTGTGACTTTAATGCCTACTTCAAAAAAATGCTTATGAGCAGACCTGAAAGTTGGGTAGTGCTTGAGGACCAGTCAGGAACAAGCTCTGGTGTTTGTTTTATTAAAAAAAAAAACAACCATGTGGTGAGTAGAAAATTAATGCCTGCTTTATTAAAGAAAATTAAAACTTGGGGTGAGACTATTATTTCCTGAGGTTACATGGGGAAGCAGGTTATAATGAGGTGTGGGAAAGGGTGAATGTTCTCTAATTAGGCTTTGATAATAATGCTTTTTATTTTTCAGGGCAAATGACCCAGCTTTGTGAACTGATCAATAAAAGTGGAGAGCTGCTAGCAAAAAATCTTTCCCATCTGGATACAGTGCTCGGTGCCCTGGATGTACAGGAACACTCACTAGGTGTTCTTGCTGTTTTGTAAGTGTTGCGTGCTTTCAATTAAATATTAGAACTTCAGACAATGAGCTGAACTCTCAGCCAAGCAAAGTGTTTAGTTCTAGCACTGGCACAAGTTGCCTGGGGAATCTGTGAATGCCCCATCCCTGGAATTGTCCCAGGCCAGGTTGGATGTGGCTTGGAGCAACCTGGGACAGTGGAAGGTGTCCCTGCCCATGGCAGGGATTGGAACTGGATGGGCTTTAAGGTCCCAGACCATTCTGGGATTCCATTATAAGTGTTTTTCCATATGTGTTCAGCAAAAAGATACAGAATTTTTTATAATGTTTATAACGTTATAAAACATTATTTTCAGGGCATTAATACACTGAACTGTAAACATGGAGCAAGATGTTTTATTCCAGTAAAAACAGGTTTTTATCATGGGTGTTTGTCTTTAGACAGCACTCAGGCTCTTGCTGCTGTCTGGAGTTTAAGATAAAACTTGAGTTGCCTTGGGGTGCTGAACTAAGGTAAAGATATTTAGTCTTGAATTCAGTAAAGATATTTAGTCTTGAATTGACTGTATCTGACTTCAAGTCTGCAGGTTCCACTGCTATTTTAAAATTCTCTTTTAAGGGAAAGATCAGAATTCCAGTACTTGTTCTACTACTCTTTTGAAACAAAATACTGATAATACTGAAAATTATCTTTGCCCTTGTAATTTGCACTAAATAGAGAATTATGTTGTGCATAGAAAGCTGTTTCCAAATGTTGTGCAGCTACTGGGGAAATCCTATGCCATGTCTCATAGGCACTTTGGATTTGTTTACAAGCACCTACATGCAGGGACTTAGCAATGAAAATGAATCTTTTTAATGAACCTTCAAGTAATAAATGCTAAACCTTTTGTTTCTTTGTTTCAGGTTTGTGAAGTTTTCTATGCCCAGCATCCCTGACTTCGAAACATTATTCTCACAGGTGCAGCTTTTTATCAGCACTTGCAATGGAGAACACATTAGATATGCAACAGACACTTGTAAGTTAAGCCTAATTTCAGACTTGATATATTTTTTGATAGTTTGGTAATAGTGGTTTTTCACTGAGGTGTTTCTTTGTTTTTTACTGTGTTTAGTTGCTGGCCTGTGCCACCAGTTAACAAATGCCCTTGTGGAGAGAAAACAGGTGAGCAAGTACAAATAAACTACTCCATACCCAAAGCTTAAAGGGGGTGTTACCAGCCTCTTATTCCATAAAGATTTGCCACTAATTTCACATCAAGTGTTTCTGTGCAGCTGTTTAGTTGTTAAGTTTACTGAAAGGTAATGAGGCAAACTCAAAGATTTCTCTAAGGGAAAACCTAAGGAAGATAATTTTAGGGGGAGAAATGTCACCTAAAAACATGTTCTCCCACACCAGAATATGAGGTCCGTAGTACCAATAATGTTCTTCAGACAATGTGTGCATAAGTAGAGGAGAGAGCTGCAAGGGTTATTAGCACTGGTGAGTCATGATTTTAGTTTTAGTGTTATTCTCACTGGTGTTAATGAAATGCCTTAAAATGTGCAGGAAACTTGATTAAGAAGTCCTTGACCAGTGGTTTTGTTGCTAAAATCCTGACTTTTTCAGGCCACTTTGGTCAAGTCTAGCCTGAGACAGACCAGATTTGATCTCTACTTCTAAGTGGAGTGAAGTGACTCTCCTTGTCTTTAGTATTTGCTGAGAGTTGAGATGGACTCATGGAGGCAAGGAAGGTTTTCTTACTGACACAGATTACTGTATTCCTGGTGAGATTGGCTTTGTGGAGCAGAATTGATGACTTTATCAGAACAAGCTGTATAGCCAAGGTTAGTTTTATTTTCCGAGAGACTGCGATATCCTACAGAAAGGGAACCTCAAGTTAACTATTACTTAATGGAACCTGTCAATTAGTGTTATTTTTCATTTGTAAGTGTCAACATAAGATCCAATGTGCTGCCATCTATGAGAAATTATCTGAAAGAGATGTAATTTCTGACAGCCCCTGCGAGGAATTAGCATTCTCAGACAAGCCATAGACAAGATGCAGATGAACACAAACCAGCTGACCTCAATACATGCAGATCTCTGCCAGGTAAGGGGATCAGAAAGGCTTTTTGAGAGAGTAAAAGCTTATAAAATACCTATAAACCTTAAAGGAAATGCGTGTTTACATATTGTAGTGTAAGAATGGATTTTCAACTGGATTTTTGTTTGTTTTTCTCCCAGTAGTAAATAATATGATATACTCAAATAAAATCTGAATCTGATATACAGACTAATTATTAATTTTAAATGTTCAGTGCATGTCCTGAGATCTTTGATTTTGTTGATGACTTCAGAAAGTCCTTTGACATCCCTCCTCTGTGGGCTGAAAGTCACACTGAACTTGGGTGTTTCAGTGTAATATCCAGCTACTGTCTGCTCAAGTCTGACAAAAGACATGTTTGTCTTGGTGTCTTTGGCCTGGATTTGTGTTTCTGTCTCATTCTTGACTCCTGGGATTTAGGGTTGGACAGGAATGTTCAGAGCAATATTTAGTGCTGCCAGCACAGTAGTCTGGCAGTCCTGGAGTTTCAAACAGCTTTGTCAGACTTTAATTTCTTTAGGGGTCAGATAATTTTATAACAGTACATAATCTGTGTTAAAGATTTTTCAACCTGTGGTACTTCACTACTGGCATTCTGTTTTTTAACTCTTGGGAGAGTGATATTTATGCAGCAGTATTAATTAATTTAGTTTCAATTCCTTCTCATGGAAATTCAAATGGAAATGGCTAATTTATAAAAACTTGATTTATTTTCTTGTAGCTCTGTTTGTTAGCAAAATGCTTTAAACCTGCCCTCCCGTATCTAGATGTGGACATGATGGATATTTGTAAAGAGAATGGGGCATATGATGCGAAGCACTTTTTATGTTACTACTACTATGGTGGGATGATATACACTGGGCTAAAGAACTTTGAAAGAGCACTCTACTTCTATGAACAGGTAACTTGAAATGAAATTATAATTCTGAAGCGTGATGTCTGAAAAGGCAAAAGTAGATGTGTAGCAGTGCTGAGAAAACACAGCACCTTTGAACTGCCACAAGCAAAACTGCCTTTGGAGGTGTTTTCCTTTAAGAGTCTCTCACAGCCTCATTGCACTGTAAAGCTGTGCAGCTCAAAGGGTGATGTTAAATTTATCTCACTACAAATGTTTTTCAGCTGCCTGCTTGAAACTGCAGCACAGAAACAGGTCACAGGCTGACACACGGTTGTGTGTCCTTAAAAAATAGTCCAGTGGTTTTGCTAAAGCCTTTGCGACTTTTATGAGAGGAGTTCTGCTTCTTCAATGCTGGTATAATATTTGCTGGGTTTGCTTTATTTGGGGAGGAAATAAAAATAATAAAATTGGGAAAACGTTGTGTATGAGGGGAATGCTGTGAAATGTGCAAAACAAATTGGTGCAGCATTTTTCTTTTTTGTAAATAAGGGTCAGCTCTTGAGTAGTTCCAGTATCATAGTGAACTAAAATCCTTTTTCCCTGTAATGCACACCTCTGATAGTGTAATAGCTTTATAAAACTTCTTTGGGGTCTATGTAAATCCAGGTTCACAAGTAGCTACAGGCGATTTCTGGTACAACTTTAGATATATTCCAAGGAAGGAAGTTTTGATTCTATCTGAGCAGGTCTCTTTTAAGACAGACACCAGTGTAATGTGATGTGTTTTGAGTAGCTTGTATAAAATTTCCTTTTTCTGGTGTATGTCTGGATAATTGATTTTGACAGTAGTTAGTTAAGCTTCAGCGCTCAAAGGAGAATTTCATATGTCACTGTATCCTTTCTACATGCAGCTTGAAATTGAGTTTTTTGTTCATGCAATAGCTACCAGGATCTACCAGTATGGAGACTAAATTTCTGTTCCATTTCTTTCTCTCTTGCTTAGGCAATAACTACTCCAGCCATGGCAGTCAGTCATATTATGTTGGAATCATATAAAAAGTATATCCTAGTTTCTTTGATACTGCTTGGTAAAGTTCAGCAGCTACCAAAATACACTTCTCAGATAGTTGGTAGATTCATTAAGGTAAGTATTGTAAATGCATCTAAGTAATAGATCAGTCTGAATTTGCAAATGTGTAACAGTGGAAGGTGTCTGTGTCCATGGCAGCGGTTTGGAGTGAGGTGAGCTTGAAGGTTCCTTCAAGCCCAAACCATTCTATGATTGTATGATGTCAGTGGTGCAGGTTCTTAAAATCTGGGAAAAGTTCAGTGTTGAATAGTACTAATCAATATTCCTTTCACTGATACTGCACCTTCCTTTATAGCTTTTTATGTCAGAATTTAAAGAATACTCAGATTTCAATTGGCTTTCATGCTGCAGTGTCATTAGGAAAAGATTTGACCTGTAATTTCATCTGATTGAAGCACGAAATGCTAAACAATTTATTCCTAAACCCCAGCTTTTTTAAGAATAAAAGCTTCTAAAAAGACTGTGAGTTTGGAGTCTGTAAGCATTCAGATTAGGAGGTGTAGGGTGGGAGCCAGAACTGCTACTAAGAGAGTTCTGATCCTAAGTAAAACACTTCTAAAAGTTAGTTCTTACTCAACACCGAGTTTGTTCAGTTGTGACCAAAATTCTAGAGAGTTCCAAAATTTTTCTAACTCCAGAGACTAATAAACAAGCTGAAAACATTTTAAGGTAGTTTAGGTGAACTGGACTCACCCTCTGAGCCTCTGCTGTTGATGCTGTGACCCGATGTGGTCACGCTTGGATGTCTTAGAGGGCAGAACAAATACAACGGATGGGCAATTACTGGCAATACTTACCCCAGACTCAGCTGGTCAGTTGAGTTTTTTCACACTGCTGTAAGTAAAACTGCCACACAGAGATCCTGCAACGATGTCTATTAAATGTTACACAGAAGTAATACAGATTTAGTGTATGAGGGTCTGTCATTATTACAAAGCCATGTATGGGCACCCTGTCGTTTTTTATGAGAAATGCCCAAGCTGCTTAAATTTACTTCAATGCCTGCATGGTTTCTAATGTTGGAACACTGAATAGGTTTTGTGAGGCTGGATGAACACTGTGTTCTCTAAGAAGGGTTCTCATTTTTTTAATTGCAGCCTCTTAGCAATGCTTACCATGAATTAGCACAAGTTTATTCAACCAATAAACCCTCGGAGCTTCGAAATCTGGTGAACAAACACAGTGAAACTTTCACAAGAGATAACAATATGGGGCTGGTTAAGCAATGCTTATCATCTCTCTACAAAAAGAATATTCAGAGGCTAACCAAGGTAAGAGAAACTGTGAGCAGTGTTCCTCTAAGAGTGTATTTCTGAAATATATTCAATTTAGAGCTAAATGATAACATAGTAATGTAGCAGAGAAATTACTAAAACTGAGATTTGTGTCTGAAACAAAGGAGACTAGAATGCCCTATATAGGAAAGCAAATCAGTTGGCCTGCTTATGCATTATTTAAAAGCTGATTCAATCTGTCTGTCAGGGGGGTTTGCCTATGAGGTTTTTGTAGAATATCAGAAAAGTGAGCACTGCAACCCAGTGACCTTCATCCCTATTCAAAAAACAGGAAAACTGAACTTTACAGGCCACTTCATTAGAAAAGATTGAATGAATAGGACAGATTTTGGAAAAATAAAAGGAAAACCAGAAGTACTGAAGTGATTTGTTCCTTCAGCTGAGAGATCAGATTAATCCTGAAAGGTGATTTGGGAAAGTGGTTTTTTTGCAAGCTCAAATGGTATTTGCTGTAGTAGAAAAAAATCTCATAAGGTGTTTTATATATGCATCTCTTGAAGTAAGTTCAAGGGGTGGAGAGTCACCTTTTTTGTATATAAAGGTGAGAGAAAGAGGTTGGACATGGTCAGGACTACCTGGTGTAAAATGAAATTGCAGGAATGAGTAATGACTCCATACGTGCTCAGTGTAACAAATTAATGTCTGGAGGAAGAACTGACTCACTCTCATGAGCCCTTTAATAACTGTGTGTTTCACTTGTTCCTTCCCATCAGATTTCCACAACCAGGTTACATAGGCCATGAAGCATCAGCAGGAAAATCCTTAACATGCAGTTAATTTAACACTTTAAAACTTTCTAAATTTCAGACGTTTTTAACATTGTCATTACAAGACATGGCAAGTCGAGTGCAGCTGTCAGGGCCCCAAGAAGCCGAAAAATATGTCCTCCACATGGTAAGATCTCTGGCTTGGTTAAACTATCCCAAAATTAGTGTTTGGCCTAGCAATACACATCCTGAGCAGTTCTTCTTCAGGGTGGAGGAAATGCTGGCAGTCTGCTGTGATGTTGAGACTGTTCTCAAAAACTCTAAAAATCTATTATCCATGTAAAATAAGGCAGGAATTGTGTTTTGGGGATCCTATCTTTTTGTCTTGTGGGAAATAAAAGCAACCAAGTTAAAGACAATTCCACAAAGAGTCTGTGTGTTGTAGTTACCTGAAATTCTGTTCTTGGTGATAACTTCTATTAAACCTTCTGTCTTTTCAGATAGAAGATGGTGAAATCTTTGCAAGTATTAATCAGAAAGATGGTATGGTCTGTTTCCATGATAATCCTGAAAAATACAACAATCCAGCTATGCTTCATAACATTGATCAGGAGGTAAATCTTCTACTGCTTTTGGAGTTATTATCAAAGAGCCTTAGTCTGTAATCAGAGAGCTGCTGCCAGAAGCCAGTGTAGTAACTTAGAAATAGAGAGTGAAGACTGTAAACCACTATTTGACTATTTCACAGTATTTTCATGGGTTTTAGATTAATACTCTCTGTCAATGTGTCCTGCACAGCTTGAGCTGTTTCAGGAGACTGATTGGGTGCTGTTGGTGATGAGAAGATCCTTGAATGAATTAGATTGTTTCAGAGTTTTTAAACTTCAAGGATCACTTCCATTGGCTCTCAGTAACCTGTCTGTAGGTTAAGGTGGTTGAGCCTCATGCAGCTGTCTGTCAGCGGCCTTAAAAAGTGCTGTTAGGAAGACATGGATCAAATGAAGGGAATAAAAAATGGTCTGACACTTTTGTTTGGGAGGTGAGGGATAAGAACATTTTGATGTGGGACTTTAGTGGTGGCAAAAGTTATTTGTTCTACATGGCACAGCCGTGAAATGTCTTGAAGATCAGGTACAAGCTGGACAAAGTAATCAATTTCATACATATTTTTAAGATGCTGAAATGTATAGAGCTAGATGAACGACTGAAAGCCATGGATCAAGAGATCACTGTGAACCCTCAGTTTGTGCAGAAGGTAATGGATTTAATGTCTTGTAAGAATATGTAAGAAATTCATTCAGTGCAATGAGTGTGTTGTACTGAATGTCAGTATTTACAGTGTTGTTATTACACATTATTAATAATATGTGGATAAACATCATGACACATCTTAAAGATAATTTAATATTTTTAAGGTGCTTTTTCCTAATTAATCCTGCAGTGATTATTTCATAGGCACTTTATTTTCTTGCCTGTTCACTTCAAAGAACTGTCTTTCTCAAGCCTGCAGACCTGTTTCTGAGCAGAACTAACTCTCTCTCCCTTTCAGAGTATGGGCTCTCAAGAAGATGACTCAGGGACCAAACCATCCAGTTATTCTTGAAATTAATGTTGCTCACCACTCCGCTTTCAAGTAAAAGCTTATGAAAGAATCACGCCTGGAAGAGGGCATTGAGGAGTTCCATGAAGAGAGCAGAGAGAACTGAGCTTTGCTTTTCACCTGGACATTAAGAAAATAAAAGAACACCCTCTCAGTACTGTATAATATCAGAAATATTCTCTGCAAAGAAAAAGGAAATCTCAAAAGAAACTTGAAAGTCTGTTGTGGATTTATTTATCTTCAGATTAACATTGTTAATGCATTAAATAATCTACCTTTTGTTTTAAAGGGTTTGAATGTTGCTGTGTTTCTGTAGCAGTCCTCTTCTGCAAAAACAAAAGTGTTATTCAGGGAAGAATGCAAACTAGTGTTGGTTCACTTGCCAGATAATTATTGGTTCATTATTCTGTATTTAAAGTTGGCTCAGTGCAGATTTATCGTATGTGTGGTGGGGGGGCAGAGGGGTGGAGTTCAAGCAAATCATAATGTAGAGAATTTGCATATGCCCAATGTAGCTGGTGCTGTCTGTTAAATGAAGAAATAACTGTTCTTCCCAAAAGGATGAGGAGGATATCAACGTGTCCTTGTAAGGAAGTTTGCTGCAAAGTAGGAATCATATATGGAAAACATACATGACAGCTGTTTATGATTTTAAGTTTCTGGTACAAAATATCTGCTAATATTATTTGCTCTTAGATGAAACTTATTAGACCTAAACAAAAGGATATTTGGAAAACATTGGTGTTCTGGAGGATTCTTGATAGGAAGTTGTTTCCACTGAAAGAAATTTAAATGTTTGTTCCTGTGCAGCTGGCATGAAGATGTTCAACAGGCTGATAGTTTCTTTGATGGAAACCAGTATTTCTGCATGGAACATAAATAGAATTCTATATAGCTCTCAAAATGCAGGATTTTATTCAGATATAACATGTTGGAATGGTACCTGGTTTTTAATTTACTATTTTAAACTTTAAAACTTTGTTATTGGATTCTTTAAAGTTCTTCACCCCTTAAATCAATGGGCTGTTTAATTTTCTGTTGTTCTCGTGTATCTGAAGATTCTCACTGTTCAAACACCTTCCTGTCAGGCAGAAATAAACCTGTCATCAAGTCAGAAAATTAGAAGTTCAGCAGCTCCTGCTTCCTACTGAAACACCTGACCAGGAGCTGCTTGCTCCTGCTACCTTGCCAGCTTGTTTCCAGGTGGTAACTGAGCATTCCTGGCTCTTGCTGTGTGAAGTTTGTATGTATTGAGGTTGAAAATATTCCATTTGTACTTCCAGTACTGATAGAGAAGTGTTGGGGTTTTCCCTTGGTGTCCCAAATCTAGCAGAGCCTCTGTGACAGCAGGGTGCTGCTTTCTGGTGAAGAGAGGTGTCCTAGGTTGTGGTTGGTGGTGAAGGATGTTTTTAATGGTATAAAATAGCAGTTTAGTGTTGAAAACAATGGAGGTCCATAGTATGAGCAGCTCATAATTTCCTGCCAGGGAGAATTCCATTCAGACAACTTTTGTATCTGATCTTTAAGCAAAATATTGGTTTTTTTTCATAACTAGCTTTACAAGTCATGTAATGCAGATCTATTATTTTGAAGGTTTTTATCCTATTTAATCCTGCAGTGATTTTAATGCTGAACACACACCATTTTGCTCGCTGGTACCATGGAAGTGTTAAATGAGTAGTGATGCTGTAGCTCAAGCCCAAAAAACAGGGTGGTTGTTACTACCATGTGTGGCACTCACAGAAGGGATTGCAAACAACTGATCCCAAACCTCGCCCCTCCAGAAATGTGCCTGGCTCAACTCACCTTGCGAGGGGAAAATGTATTCAGGACGCTGTCATGGAGTTGGAAAAAAACCAGGAATGTCCATTTTTACAGTACTAGTTCCTAGTAGTGAGCATGGAGTTACCTGCTGAGAGCTGCAGGATCATTTTCCAGCTGTGGAACTAGAAGCAAACTAATTATGCAGCTGGCAAATAGCTCTAGATTATTCTCTTCTTTTTTCTTGCCTAAAGTAGATCAATAAATGACAAATAAAAACAAAAAATCCATGCTCACAACAAAAGGATGGCAAAAATAGCTGTGTAATAGCTGTTTCAAGTGATATATTCCATTATATATCTGATTTTTAAGAAAGCAAATGCTTTTAGAGAACTGCTGAGGTTCCTCTTCTGGCGTGGATAGTTGCGCTGTTAATGTCTGAATTTTGTTAGAAATTCAAAGTCACATCCCACCTGTAGAAGCAGTAGATAAAACATTCGCCAGAAGTGCTCCAGGGAAGGGCTTTTAAGTCCTAGTTTGATAAACACACATGGTCTGGCATTTGCATGTCTTGAGATAGCGCTGAAATTATGTCAGATTTTTAATGAAGCAGCTCCTTCCAAGTCTTGGAACTAATTGTCTGGGCTGTGGTCTGCTGAGAGGCTTTGAGAACACTTGGGCTTTCTGGTTTTAATTTGTATTTACTGCAGGGAAGGACTTTTGCTCAAATCTAGGAACACTGTGTGCCGTGCTGCTCCCAGCTTGGACTCTCAGAGGTCCCGTGGCTGTTTCTTCCCATCAGACACAGTCACAAGATGTGCCCAGGGAATACTGAGTGTATGCTTTGATAGCTGACTCTGATTTTGATGCATTGTAATTAGCAGAGACACAAAATGCACTTCTGAAGGCAGCGTTAGATGTGCAGCTGCAGTTCATAGCCACAGGAGGGGTCTCTAGGCCAGTCACTGAGATTTTGAAATGTTTCTGAGAAGGAATGGTTGGAAGCTGTTTGTCTACAACCCCGACTCCTGTTTTTGTGCCCCAGTGCATGACCTCTGCTGAGCCATGGCTCCCTGGCGTAGCTCCAGCTGCCTCCTCCTCCACAACTTCCCTGTGTGTCCCACAGCACAGCCACAGCCCCGTTTGTGTTGTCATAGGCAATCTGTATAACCTAGGAAATGTTCTCTGCATGGCCTCGCTGGCCCGGGAGGTTAGTCCTGAGAAGCTGTTTAAATGTACTATTGGAAAATAAAGATAACAAACGAGTCATTCTTAGTTTGTCTTAAATGAGATTGTAGGTCTTTTGTATTTGGGGTTTTCTTAGTTTTTTGGGGGGGATCTCTTGCTGTGGTTGCTTTTCAGGAGTGATTTTTGCCTGCTGCGTGTGCCCTCTGCTCCAGAGGTGTTCAAGCCCCGTTGATGGCTTCTCAGAGTAGAAATAATTTTAATCTTTAGTTTCTTTCTTGAGAAGTGCTGCTGCAGATCCTTTCATGAGATGGGCTTTGGGATTTTGGATGGAACACTTTTATTCTGAGCAACCTGGTCTAGTGAAGGTGTCCCTGCCCACGGCAGGGGGTTGGAGTGGGATGGTCTGTAAGATCCTTCCAACCCAAACCATTCTGGGATTCGTGTCTGAGCTCTGTGTTTCTGTACTAATCCATCTTGCTGACCATCTGGCTATTTTTTTAATCAGAGACATAATTATTAGTCCATGCTTGGATCCAGAGGTGTGTCTTGTAGTGGCATCAGCAACAACTCTGTTTTGGGATTAAAGTACAAGTTTTACTCGGTTGAATAATCTATGCTGTTATCTTGAAAACTTGCTACTTCTGTTCAGATTCAGGTATTAAAAACTCTGTAAGGGGCAGGGAGGAATCTGGTTATTATTTTGAAGCCTAATAGTTCACATGGAATTTGGTTTAGCTTTCTGTCACAGATTCCTAGAAGGAAAGAATCCTTTAATACTTAAACTTGATACCCTGAAGAGAAACAGGAGTAGTTAAATGGAAATGAAGAACCTGAACAGGTTTAACTTGGGCGTTTGCTCCCCTGCCATTCCCGGACTGTACCTGCGCAAACACCTCCACAGAGCTGCTTTATAAATCAGGAAACGACAATACTTTGAAACCTGTATTCCCCATAATCTTACATTCTAAGCACTTTAAGGAAGTAAGACAGCGAATGCTGAATCTCTAATGCAGGAGTCGCGCCGAGCCTGCGGAGAACACGGCACCACCCTGAGGCGAGGGCAAGTCACGGGAAGGGGCCCTGCAGCAGCTGAATGGCGAAGCTCAGTAAGGCAGCAGACTCCAGCCCCATCCCAGTGCCGGTCCGGACGCTGCCCCCGATCCCGGTCCCGGTCCCGGTGCTGGCGCTGATCCCTGCGGGGGCTCCTCCCGCGGCCACCCCGGGTCCCCTCCCAGAGCCCGCGGGTCACATGACACACCGCGCGGCCCGTACCAGCCTGTGGGGGGAGCGCGGCCCGCTCCCGCTGTGACACCCGCAGGTCGCAGGCTGCCGCATGTCCCTTCTCGTGTCCCCGCTGATCGGACACCACTGCTCCCGCTCTGTGCTGTAAGAGCTGGGCAGGCGTAGCCCGGGAGGGGAGGAGGCGACTTCCAGGCCTTCTCATGCACCCCCTTCCTTCAGGTAATGGCTCCGCCCGGCCCCTGTGGACAGGGCGGCCCTGGGCCGAGCCACTGCGGCAGCCGGGGGACGCCGGCTCCCCGGGAGAGCGGCGGGGCGGCCAGCCCAATCCCGCGGTACGAACGGGCTTCTCATCTCTCTCTCTCTCCTGCCTTGTTCTCCATCTTTTCGCTTCTCCGCGGTTGCGACGGGCTGGCGGGCGGGGGGCTGTATGTTCCTGTCCCCCCCCAGCTGGCGGTGGGGATGGTACGGGCGGTGGGTCAGTCGGTGTCAGGCGCCCGCGGACACGGGACGGGCCGGGGGAGCCGCGGTGAGCGGGCGCTGAGGGCCGGGGAACCGGGGCAGGGGTGGGGCTGGCCGGGCACGGGGAACCGGACACTGGGCCCGGCCGGACAGGCTGGCCCGGGTCCGGCAGGGCCTGAGGCGTTCGGGTCCGTGGGCGCTCAGGAGGGCCGGCCCGTTCCGGCCTGAGGCTCCGGGCGTGGGGGTCTGGTCTGTGCGACCTCAGCCCTGATCCAGAGGAGGCCACCAAGCTGATCAGGGGGGAGGAGCACCTTAGCTTTGAGGAAAGGCCGGCATAATTTGGATTGTTCAGCTTAGGAAGGAGAAGGCTTCAGAGTGACCTGATTGTGGCCTTTCAGTATCTAAATGGAACTTACAGGAAAGATAGGACAATACTTTTTACAGAGGTCTAGAGTGACAGAAGAAAGGGGGACGGCTTCAAGCTGACAGCAGGGTTAGGTGGGGTATGGGGAAGAAATTTGCCCTGTGAGGGTGGTGAGGCCCTGGCACAGGTTGCTCAGAGAAGCTGTGGCTGCCCCTGCATCCCTGGAAGTGTCCAAGGCCAGGTTGAACGGGGCTTGGAGGAACCTGGTCTGGTGGAACGTGTCGCTGACTGTGACAGGAAGCTGTAGTGGATGATTCTCAATGTCCTTTCCAACCCAAACCATTCTGGGATTCCCTGTAAGCCTGGAGGTATCTGGGCATGAGGATTGCTCCAGCCCCATTTACCCCTGTGGGTGTCCTGGTTCAGCATCCAGGATCTGGGCGTGGCAGGTTGGGTTGCTTGGGCCCATTCTAAACAGAAGGTTGGTCCTGCATCAGTCACCATCCCTGGAGGTGTTTAAAGAAGGACTGGACATGGCACTCAGTGCACTGGTCTGGGTGACAAGGTGGGGGTCAGTCACAGGTTGGACTCGATGGCCTGGCAGCAGTGAGGCCTGAGAGATGCCGTGGTGCCCGTGCTGACCTGTGCTCTGTCCCTGGCTGCAGGAGGCTGGCGGCTGTGCTGAGCCCTCACTATGAACGCCATCGTTGCCCTGTGCCATTTCTGTGAGCTGCACGGCCCTCGCACCCTGTTCTGCACCGAGGTGCTGCACTCGCCGCTCCCGCAGGGCGCGGGCAGCGGGGACATCCCCGGGCAGAACGAGCCGGCGGAGGAGGAGGAGGGCGGGATCCAGATGAGCAGCAGGATCCGCTCGCACAGCCCGGCTGAAGGGGCCAGCGCCGACTCCAGCAGCCCAGGGCCAAAGAAGTCAGACATGTGTGAGGCAAGTGTGAAAATCTCTGTGTGGGCACTGGTGTCCTTGGCTTGGCTAAAGGGCTCTGGTGTTCTCTGTTGAAAATTGAATTGTTTAGAGACAAATAAAAACATGAGCAGCACTTGTTTTGTATGTGTCAGTGCCAGAAGATCTCCAAGTCCTCATAAGCTGTGATCCTAATGATCCATGAGGATCCAAGATGATGAAGGAGCTGTTGTTGAATACATACACCTTGACAGGACCTTGAGGTCTCTTTAAGCTCTGTGATCTTTGATTGTCTTGTTCTTTGAGAGATCTTGAGAGATCCTTTCCTTATCCTCGAAGAGCATTTACTTAAATTAGGTCAGGTTATTTATTAATAGTAATTTTAGGAGCTGTATTGGTTAGGAAACAAAAAAAACCCCCAAAACAATTAAAACAGTAGGAAAAATATATATTCTCAGTCGTTCAGCATTCTTCAGCCTGGAGAACAGAAGTTTGTGTGGAGACCTCACAGCAACCTTCCAGTGTCTGAAGGGGCCTGTAGGGAATCCAGAGAGGGACTTTTCATCAGGAACTGCAGTGATAGGACAAGAAGTAGCGTGTTGAAACTGAAAGAGGGGAAATTCAGATTAGATATACTAAAGAAATTGTTCCCTGTCAGGTTGGGGAGGCCCTGGAACAGGTTGCCCAGAGAAGCTGTGGCTGCCCCTGGATCCCTGGAAGTGTCCAAGGCCAGGCTGGATGGGGCTGGGAGCCTGGGATAGTGGAAAGTGCCCCTGCCCATGGCAGAGGGTGGAATGAGATGAGCTTTAAGGTCCCTTCCAACCCAAACCATTCTATGATTCTCATACTTGTCTTCTATCACTACTTCCTCTGACATGTTTATTATTTACTTTCCCTTCAGTTATGGCCAGTTTTGTTTGGCCAGTTGGTTTCACAGCTGCTGTAACTGAACTTTACCAGCTGTAGAGCCAACACCAAGTTCACAGTGAAATTAAATAGTGGAAAATGAGCATAAGGGCAGAGGAAGTGTATCAGAGTTTTGTGTGAGGAGCTGAGTTCAGATCCTGACCCTGACTCACCTTCCTTGTCTTCTGAGTCTTTGTGTTCCTTTGTGTCTGTAGTGCTGTGTAAGTAACATTTTATGGTGTTCTGGAGGGAGCAGTCAGAGCTCTATGGAAAGCTGAGATAACTGCACACTCATTTATGGTTGGATTTGCTTTTCTGCCTTCAGGGCTGCCGCTCTCTTGCAGGAGGACACCCGGGGTACGTCAGCCACGACAAAGAAACCTCCATCAAGTACGTCAGCCACCAGCACCCAAACCACCCCCAGCTGTTCAGCATCGTGCGCCAGGCCTGCGTGCGCAGCCTCAGCTGCGAGGTACCTGCCCTGCGGCACAGGGAAATGCTATCTATGGCCCCTGTTCCACTTCCAGTCCAAGATATTCCGCTGCTGATCCTGGCTGCTCTGTGCAGGATGAAACATGGAGGGAACCAGGTGGAAAGACAGGCACAGAAGTCTGTTTATTCCAGGATTGGTGGTATTTTTTAAGCTTGATCTTTGGTGACCTCAAGGGTTCCTTCCTCTCATCCTATGAGGCTGAAAATATCCCCTTCTTACTTTTGTTCCTTGTGCTTATTATTTGTTATTGTAAGATACCCTGTTTTTTGTAAAAACCTCTGAATGTGGTCTTGAATGCCCTTTGTAAACCATTAATATTCATCCTCTAACAGACATGAAGGAAAAACCTTACAGATTAATGAGAATTTGTGCAGGAGCAGCAAAATTCCTTCTGGACTCTCAGTATTGTAGTTGAATGGAGCTGAATTCTTAAAACACAGTTAAATTGAAGGATTTGGATTGTTTTTAGGGTACTTTTGGAGGGCAGTTTGACCACACTTTTGGGATAGTAGCATAAAAAGGCTTCATTTATTCCCCAAGTGGGTGTTAAAGTGCAGAAAGCTGTTTAGTTGGTTACTCTGTGATGTGTTTAATGACTTTGGTGTGTGTCCCTTCCCTTCAGGTCTGCCCAGGACGTGAAGGCCCTATTTTTTTTGGAGATGAACAGCATGGTTTTGTGTTCAGCCACACCTTCTTTATCAAGGACAGCCTGGCCCGAGGTTTCCAGCGCTGGTACAGCATCATCACCATCATGATGGACCGGATTTACCTCATCAACTCCTGGCCTTTCTTGTTGGGAAAAATCAGAGGCATCATTGATGAGCTCCAGGGCAAAGCACTGAAGGTAGGTCAGTGCACAGAGTCCCTGTGACTCAATGTCAGTGTCTCAGTTGTGATCCCTGATTGACAGCTGAGTAAAAAAGCTGTCCCAGCTCATGCCAGGGTGATCATTAAGATTGACACAAGGCCCAGGAGGATGGTGTGTATTCCCATCCCTGCAAGTGTTCACAGCCAGATTGGACAGGACGTGGAGCATCCTGGTCTCATGGAGCTGGTGCTTGTGGCAGAGGGGTTGGAACAAGTCGATCTTTTCAACTAAAACCATTCCAGGATTCTGTGTCTGAGGATGTAGGAGGGAAGGAACAGGGTGTTTTTGTCATTTGAAACACTCAGTGCTTTTCACAGGCCTTGTAGACAACAGCGTTGTTACAAATGTAAATAAGTAAATCTGGGAAGGACAATGATTTTGGAGCACAAGAGTTACTTAGTGATAATTTTAGTCCATCTCAGAATAAGATGTCCCTTCTCTCTGTTTTCCCGCAATTGGATGATCGTGTGTGCTGCACCCTTCTCACTTGGTATTTTTGTTGTGTTTTTTGCCTGAGCTCTATGCAAACACTGAATCTCTTTCAGTCTGACACTGCCCTTGCTGTGTGTGCAGGTGTTTGAAGCAGAGCAGTTTGGGTGTCCCCAGCGTGCCCAGCGCATGAACACGGCCTTCACCCCCTTCCTGCACCAGCGCAACGGCAACGCCGCGCGCTCCCTGACGTCCCTGACCAACGACGAGAACCTCTGGGCCTGCCTGCACACCTCCTTTGCTTGGTAATGCCTCTGCTGTGGTACAGCTCCTTCCTCAGGAGCCTACTGCCATATCCTCAAAGGCTGGGAATGTGATTTGAGTGTTTGAGTATCTTTTTTATTTTTGAGGTAATGCTTAGACTTTGCTAAGTAGCTTCTGAATTGGAAGGAGCCAACACTGATGTCTTTAGGACAAAAAAATGTCTTTTTGCTGTGAGGTAAAACGAACTTGGCAGCTAATAGAAGCCATGGTTATGCAGATGGAAAGGTTTTCCAGTGTGGAAGAAAGTAATAAAAGATGCTTCTACCCCAATGTGTTGCACCTCGAATTCACATGTGACAGGAGTGCCCCTGTGCTGGGATCAGCAGTGTGGGACATACACCCATTGGGCTCTGAGAGAATCCAATTGCTCTAGTGCCTGACTGGCTCATTAAACTCTGGAAAGATGCCACAGGGAGGGTTGCAACACTGGCATGTGATTTGGATGGGGGATGAGCGTTCTGCACAAAGAAATTGCAGAATTCTGGGATCTTTGCGTGGCAGGGATTGTAAGGTGGGCTGATAGTCCCACACTGAGGAAAGCACAGGGGTGTGCTGGGAGATAGCACATAGTGGCTAGTGGTTAGATGTTTTGTTTGACATCATGACATCAAGTTTCTTTCTGGATTTTTACACCTGGCAAGCTGCATGACTTTGCTTCTCCTCCTTTAAATGTCTTCAGGCTTCTGAAGGCTTGTGGTAGCCGGCTTACAGAGAAGCTTCTGGAGGGAGCACCCACAGAAGACACCCTGGTGCAGATGGAAAAACTTGCAGGTGAGACAGAGGTTTCCAGAGCTGCAAAGACCCTAGAGAATTCTTTAGATGATGAAACACTGAGTCCTTTGATCAGCATCTTAAGCACAGGCATTGCTTATCAGCTTTACCTTCCTGGTAGTCTCTGCAGCAGCTGATGCACTCTCCAGTCTGGAGATGGCTCTGACAGGAATGTGAAATCCAGGCACTTCAAAGGCTCTCTGCATGTGATGTTTGTCACTTGAGTAGCAGTGTTGCATCATCAGGATTATTGTTCTCTATGGCTGGGCAGGCCCTCCCAGTGAATCTCTACAGCCAGAAGGATTTGCAGTCACAACATATGGACTTCTTGCTTCTTTTTCTGCAAACTTTTTAAAAGTAAAGGATCATAGTTTGTTTTTTTGGGTTTTTTTCCTGTGTTGAATTATTTTATTGACCATGTAGGCTAGAGTCTACAAAGCTTTGTACATAACCTTTAAAACAAGAATAGAGAACATAGCTGATCAAAAAATGTGACTTTCTGTTCTGTAGAACATGAAAATTCCTTCTTGACCCTTCAGTAGTTATTTTTTATCTGAATTAACACTTAGGTGTGTCTGTGCTGTCAGTACTTTCAGTTACTGTGTTCTGTGTTCTGAGCTTTCTCTTCCCACATACACCCAAAATCACATGGCTGCAGCATGTGAGCACTTTCCAGTTTCCATTCCTAGAGAGTGGCAAATTTTATGACCAATCTGCCTAATTTTTTTTTGCTAGATCTGAAAGAAGAGTCAGAAGGCTGGGATGGTTCTGAGGAAGAAGAGAAACCTTCTTCCCAGCCAGATGTTGTGGAAGGGCAGGAGCTGTCCAAAAGCTCCCCTGAAACATCTCTGATGCCAGACTGCAACAGCTGGAACGTAGCTCACAGAAGGTTGTCTGTCTTTCGCTCTCTCAGGCACATGAGACAGGTGAGAAAGGCTGCAAAGTTCACAAGCTCTTTTCTCCTGATAATGTTGGTTTTTGGTTTTTTTTTTTAAAGATACATTTATTTCCTGCAATCTGCACATTCCCTGGTGCTGTGCCCAGCCAGGAACATGATGTGAACTGCATCTCTGGGCACACTCCCTTCCTCACGTGGGCCTCTGGTGATCCTCAGTCATGTGGGGTGGGGTCAGATGATTTCTCTCAAATTCTGCACTTCTCTTCTTCCCAAGAGCAGTGACAGTAATTTAGTACAGAGGTCGTGCAGCATCTTCAGAGACAAGCAATACTTGCTTTAAAAAAAAGTGTTTCAGAGGGAAAAATAATTTACAAATAGAATAAATTATTCTGTATGGATCTTGCTTTTCTCCTGTGTTCCCAGTGACCTGGCTGAGGGTGAAGGTTCATGGGCTAAATTTCCAGGTCCATTCCTGCTGTTCAGGTCTAGCCATTTTCCTACCTGTAGCTGATGTTTTTAACAGGGCAAATGAGACATTTCACTCACTTTCATAACCAATGAAGAAGGGTTTGGGTTTTTTTTTTTCCAGGTTCTTGGGGCATCAGCATTCCGAATGCTGGCTTGGCATGTTCTGATGGGGAACCAGGTCATCTGGAAAGCTCAGGATATGGATCTTGTCCAGTCTGCCTTTGATGTCCTGCGGGTAGAAACCTTTTCCTTTGTTTCTTGGCTGCATATTTTTACATATATTTATCTGCTACTCCAGCCTTTATAATGATCTGCCCCTGACATGTAATCTTGTGAAGAGTGTGTTCTAAATTATGTGGTTTTGAGAAAACAGCAATCAAAAGAACCCCAAAAACATGCACAAAACAAAACCTCCTCAACCTTTGGATCTCTTGCTTGTCCTCAGCAAGAGGGGCTCTTAAGCTGAGTGGGTTACTTTGATCCCCCAAATCAGGAGCATCTGCCTAAGCTGAGATGGTTAGGCCTGGAAGTCAGGGGGAGATTTAATTGCAGAGTTTCTCTGGCCTGGTTTCCTTGCCCTGCAGACCATGCTGCCCGTCGGCTGCGTGCGGATCATCCCCTACAGTGACCAGTACGAGGAGGCCTATCGCTGCAACTTCCTGGGCCTGAGCCCACACGTCCAGATCCCACCCCACATCCTGGCATCTGGTAAGAGCCTGCTGCAGAGCCCTCTCCCCTCCCTCTCGTGTTAAAAGACACTGGATTTTTATTTTTTAAAAAATAAGTATTGGCTGCATGAAATGAAGCCCTGAACACTTCATTTTGTTTTCCCCGTGTCTTTGCCTGGTCAGTGACTGAAAGGTGGGACACCTTCTCTAGGCACTGATAATAGCAGGGTCTGTAGCTGTGTTGTGGAATCTGGGCTAGCACAGCTCATGCTCTTTTGGGTTCTTTTTGCTTCAGAGTTTGCAGTCCTCGTGGAAGTCCGTGCTGCCACCCGCTCCAGCCTCTACCCAACCCTGTTTGATGATGAGCAGTCCCTCAACAAGTACGAGTTTGTTGTCACCAGTGGGAGCCCCGTTGCTGCAGACAGAGGTGGGTGATTTGGAAGCAGAAAGAACTTCTGTCACTGAGGTTAAAAGAGCATCTTGATCTTTAACTGGTTTTCATGTACTGACCGTTAAGGAGTTTGAGTAGAAGCCAGGTCAATATTGAGCTGGGGTTTAGCTGTTTGAGATGAGGTTCACCACAGATTGTTCAATTATAAAAGATTTGCTCTATCAGATCAGTATTTTGCCTGTTAATTTTCATAAATGAGAAATGGATTCTGTACCATAGGTATAAGAAAAGTTGTAGGGAAATTATGTAACCCACAGTGAACACTTGCAATCCTGGACTACTTGTGTGTTTATTTTGAGTAAGACTAACTTGTAAGGACCATGACATCACTAATTTTCCATGTTCAATTTGGTAGCGAAATATGACTGATGAAGAAATACCCAGACTTTTTAATTTAATTTTACCTACTTCCTTCCAGCAATTGAACTCTTGCACCTAGAGGTGATATGAGTCAGGTTTATCAGTCTTGTCTTTTCTGGGAAGTCTTAGTTTAGATGAATTGGCCTCACTGAATGTCTCAAAAGACGTGGCAGATGGCTCATCCTTCCTCTCTGTCCCTGAAGACAGAGATGCAAAGCAGAGACTTGCTCTCTCCCTAGTGCTCTTCCTGTTGTTGGTCCCACATGAATAAATACACCAGTTCATTTTCCATTCAGTCACTAGCATGTCCAGAAACTTCTGGATAAAAATAGTCACTGCAAGGTCTTTTCTCCACCACAGCATCAAACTTACTGGGCCATAGATTGCTGGGAAAAAAAGTCTCCTAAGGACTTCCAAAAAGTGGTCCAGGAATGCCTGGGGTTGGTTGCTGGTTCATTTTTTCACTAAGTATCATAGAACTGCCCTTAACAAGAGGAACATTAAATCAAGTATAAGTTGAGGGTTTATATTTTTATATGTATGTTTGTATATTGTACAAAGAAGCATGAAAGTTTTTTCATAACCTTGTGTTTTTAATGATCTGATGGAGTTTAAATGTGGGTCTGAAGAGAAAACAAAAGCTCCTGAACCTGTTTGGATGTTCCAGGGTCCTTCACTAAATTCCATGTTGCTTCTTGGATCAGATGTTTTTCTAATGGGATGATCTTTAGCTCCTCTTCCATGGAAATGAAATCCTAGCAGCCCACTGGGGGATACATTTAACAATTATTGGTAGTAAAGGTGTAAGCAGTAACCTTCAGCTTGTATCCTCTTTCTCACCCTTTCCCCCTTTATTTTCTCCTGCAGTTGGCCCAACAATCTTGAACAAGATCGAAGCTGCCCTGACCAACCAGAACCTCTCTGTGGATGTTGTGGATCAGTGCCTTGTTTGCCTGAAGGAGGAGTGGATGAAGTAAGTACAGCCACCTTGCTTTCAGAGGAGCAGCTTTGGTGCTGCTCCTGGAACAGCAACAGCCGAGTGCAGGACACACTTTAGTCAGGTGACTTCTGCTGCACTTCAGCAATAGTTGGGTTTACAGGAACAAATTAAGTTAGGAGTTAAGAATTTTCTACTCTCTTTTTGGCTCTCAGCAGTTCTTAACCTTTATGCTTCAGTTCACACATCTGTAGGTTACCTGCATGACAACAGCTGTCTGCCTCACCTTGGTTAGGAGGATTAAATACGCAAATCCCTCTCTGCCTGTCAGTGTGGCCATATCCCAGCACAGGTAACACCCAGATACATGCCTGGGTTCTGCCTTCAGGCCCTGCATTTCAGAGGTGCAGGTAGCTGTAAAGGAAGACCAGTCAGTCATGTGAAATAACTCATGGAACATCATGACTTTGTGAATTTACCTGAAGGCAGATGGGCACTGGATGTGTCTCCCAGTTGTCACAATTAATTGTTCTACTTTCTGCTAGAATGAAAAAACCAAACTAGAAGTATGCCCATTATTACTGAAAATGAGTAATCTCCCCAACTAATCACCTCCATCAAGCATGAGAATAGTTTCAGTAAAACACTGGATGAAGCTTTTATGAACATTTAGTTGCAGTAGGTGCCAAGAGAAGCTCCAGTTCCTCCTTGTTCCCTGTTGGATGGCGTGTGAGTCCATTTGATAATGACAGGAATCTCTTGTTCCTGCAGTAAAGTGAAAGTCCTCTTTAAATTCACTAAAGTGGACAGCAGACCCAAGGAGGATACCCAAAAACTGCTGAGCATTCTGGGAGCTGCAGAGGAGGACAATGTCAAACTTCTCAAGTTCTGGATGACCGGCCTGAGCAAGACGTACAAATCCCACCTGATGTCAACGGTTCGCAGCCCGACGTCCTCGGAGTCCCGGAACTAAAGGGTGCCCAACCTCCCCTGCTGCCTTCAGAGAAGGGCAGGGAACCCTGGTTACCTCTGCTGAGCCTGCAGCATGTGCTTGTAGGTGGATAGTGAGGCTTCATCACTATTCTCCTGGTCCTCAAACCAACTTGAAGAGTGACTTGAGTCTTTTCTACTTGCTGTGAGACTGGACTAATAAGTGCTAATCCACAGTGCTGCTGTCTCTCCTGGAACTCAGCTCTCAATCTAGACGTGCACACTCAAGACTAAAACACAGCAATGCTCAAAGAATCAGCTAAATTAATTAAAATCCCATCCTGTCCTCATTAAAACACCATGGTGTGGCAGCAGGCCTCACCTTTAGGTTCCTTGGCAGGCCTGTGACAACATCCAGAGCTCCTGGGAGTGCATATGGTTAATCTCACTGAAATCCCACATAAACCTCCTAAATTCCTGAGAGAACAAGAACCAAAAATAAGAGGCACGTCACAGGGTATGGATCACATGTAAATTATTTCAAACCACTTTGTGCTCAGATTTAAGAGACTATTTTCTGCTGTAGCATAAGTCAGGATATCCCATGGGAGTCCTGTCACTCCTCTTTATTTATTTATATCTTAACTTGAGACGGTTTTAGCATTTGCTTTGGAAATCTTGTCTGGGAGGGCATATTGGAAAATAAGAAGTCTCAAAATGCAGCCTGCTTGCCTCCCAGAGGGGAAAATGCCTTGTTTTGCCTGTGGTTGCAGAACTTCCAGGTAATGAAGATAACCTCACCAGGATAAGGTTCTCTTCTGTCTTTTTTAGCTTCCTAATTAAGTTAAGCAGAAGAGATTCAACCTGTAGGTGCTCCCTTATATAACTCTATAGTAGCCATTTTTGCTTAATAGTTCATGAAAACATTGGTGCATTTTTTAATTACCTAACCAGATATTCCTTATCTGTCCTGTAAGGAATCACTGTTTCTGTTGTGAAGTCTGGGGTTTATGTCCTTATTTTTTTGTTTTTCTGGATCATTATTGGGAACACTTGACGTTACCACAGATATTTTGAACAAGCTAAAGGCAGGTTTTACCCAGGTGACTTTCTGCATTCACACAAGCTCAGAGAGGATGTTCCAGCTTGTCACAAGTTCTGTTCTTATATATAAAATACGGAGGTTGATTTTTGTCTGGAACATCTGTAAAATGGAGACAGGCATTAAATCTCATAAGAGCTATTTTTGTAAAATGAACAAAGCCTGGTTTTGTGTTTATTTTTAGTGTGTGTGTGTGTGTGTTGTGGTGGAGGAAAGCAGCAACCGATCCACAAAATTCCTGCATCCTTAGCCTAGATCTAATGCAGAAAATTTAATACAGTTCCTTTCCTCTTATCTTTGTATTAGTTTCTTGTAGACTGAGCTAGTAATCTTTATTTTAAAACTCTTCTGGTCCAGTCCAGAGCAGTGTAACAGAGCAGGTGAGGCATCATTTGGCATTGAGACTTTCTTGATTGCTGGTTTTGTCTTTAAAAACAGATCTCCCAAGCAATCCAGCATCAAAACCTAACCTAGTGGTTCCTTCCAAAACAGCAAAGGGTTGGTCACAAGGTTGATCCTGAGGCTGCTGCTTCTCCCTTGCTCTTGGTGAGTCGTGCACGATGTTGATCTCTCTCCATCCTGACCTGAAACAAGGCTGCCATGGACAAGCAGACTCAGTTTTGAGACAGGGCAAGGAAACCACTAAGTTAACACTTACCAAATGCCCACAGGAAAGAAGGGGGAGAGCTGCCGAGTCAGTGAAGCTACACCCCAGCTGTGCTTGCCTGCCAGAACACATCTATATGTGGGATTACCAAATGATTGCCTGGGCAGGTTCCTGCAGCTCTCAGGTGAGGCCGCGGGTGCTCCCTTTGCCGTCAGCAAGAGCTGGAATGTGCACAACTTAATTAAGAAAAAAATGATGTCTGCAGACATCTTTCACCACCCTCCTTCCTTCCAAACGATACGCCTTAGAGAAACTGATTGAGGCAGGATAATTCTTTATTCCAGCGTGATTTCTGCCTGGCTGAGCAGCTGGGAGCGAGGTGGGAGCGGGGAATGCTGCAGCTGCTGTGCAGGGAGCCAGCTGTGACACTCCTGGATCCCTCGAAGTGTCCAAGGCCAGGGCGGACAGGGCTTGGAGCAACCTGGGACAGTGGAAGGCGTCCCTGCCCTTGGCAGGGGAGTGGAACTGGATGATCTTTGAGATCCTTTCCCACCCAAACCATTCTGTGATTAAAGGATGCTGCGGCTCGCTGCATGGTGACGGCTTCGCTGTCCGGATTTCGGTCCCTGGGGAGGGGTCGGTGTTGGCGGAAGGGTTCGGAGCCCGGGGCCGGCTCGGTGCCGGGTTCCGGAGCCCGGCCCAGCCCCGTGTGCGGCCGCTCCTCCCCACAGCCGCTCCCCGTCGCCGCGGCTGCGCGGGCCGGGCCGTGAGGGCCGCTGGGGCCATGAGGGCGGCGCGGGGCGTGGCGCTGGCGGCGGCCGCGGCGGTGGCGCTGGCGGTGTTGGCCTGGCGGCGAGCCCGGCCCGTGCGGGAGGTGCTGTTCTTCCCCTCGCGGCCCTGCTGCATCGAGGCGCTGCTGGCCGAGGCTGCCGAGCCCGGAGCGCCCGCCCGGCCCTGCCCGTGCCCGCTGCCCAGCGGCGACACCGCCCTGAGCCGCCTGGTTCGCCGCCTGCTCTCCGCCCGCCGCTCGCTCGACCTCTGTCTGTTCTCCTTCTCCTGCCCGCAGCTCGCCCGGGCCGTGCAGCTGCTGCACCGCCGCGGGGTCCGTGTGCGCCTGGTGACGGACGCGCAGTACATGGGGCTGCACGGCTCCCAGATCGGCCGCCTGCGCCACGCGGGTGAGCGGCGATCCCGGCGGGGGCGATCCCGGCTCGGGCCCAGCCCGTGTCCGTGGCTCATTGCTGAGCAGTGTCTGTGTCTCCGCAGGGATCCAGGTGCGCCATGACCAGCACAGCGGCTACATGCACCACAAGTTCGCCATCGTGGACCGGAGGATGCTCATCACGGGTTCCCTCAACTGGACCACCCAGGCCATCCAGAGCAACCGGGAGAATGTGCTGGTGCTGGAGGACGCCGAGTATGTGAAGGCTTTTCAGGATGAGTTTGACAGGATTTGGGAAGAGTACAATCCTGCAAATTACAGGTTTTTTTCCGAAAGGCAGTAAATGATTGAGCTGCCTCACAGGGCTAGTGGAGCATGGTAACACCCACAGACTTTATTCTTATGTATAGACACCATTGTTTTGTCCATCTGGGTGTGACTTTGGTAAATGTCCCCAGAGAAGTGTTCTCTGCCCTAAAATGCCGCAGGTGCCTTGCTGTGGGTCACTCCCGTGCTAGAGGGAGTGACACAACTCTTTGGTTGTGGGGGTGACAGTGACAGAGCTGCATTCAGAGCCATTCAGACTTTGGCAGGCTCGTTGCTGTGACCTGGTGCCCCCCAGGTGTGTTCATACACTGCTGAGCGTGTGTTTCACTGGGAAAGGGAACGTTTTCCAGCTCGGGATATGGAATGGAATTGTAGCCCAAGGGCTCCTCTACACCGGTAACTAAAGGAGAGATAAGAGGGCTACAGCAGAGTTAAGAGTTTCTATAGATTAAGTGCCTCAGTTAAATTTCTTGTTGGCATTAATTGTTGAGAGTTGGTAAAAGGAAATTCGTGGAAAATAACAAAAATGTTTAAGTTTTGATTGTGTTCATATTTCTTTTGGTTAAAGGTTATCAGAGCTCTGGTGTAAAAGCATGAGCACAGATGGTAATGACAGCTTCTCTTCCAGCAAGGAAGTGTAGGGAAGTCTGGAAGAAAATGAGAGAAATATTTTTTTGGGATCATTGTTTATCTGGAGAGCAGACATGGCTGGAATTGGGTCACCCACTTCAGGTGAGGTCTGGAAACCCTGGTTCAGGTGTTGGGACACCGTGTCATGGTCTGTGCCCTCGCCTGGCAGCACCAGCCTGGGGGCAGCCCAGGGAGGGAGGTGACACCTCTGTCCCCAAAGCTCAGTGTGGAACAAAGATGATGTAAACCTAAGAATTACAACCTCTAAATAGTGTCTATGTAAGAATTGTTTTATACTGAATAGAAAGTGCCTTAATATCTCTGAAAATGAAAAGGTTTTGATACTCTCTTATCAGTTTTGTTACCATTACTGCTGTGATTGGCACTGTTAAATAAACCATTTTCACAGAAAGTATCAACAGCCTCATCTGACTTTTGCATTCCAATTCCTGTAGATCCTTATTAAGATATTTATAAATGGACATCCCCAGATTTTAGATTTCTTATGTTGAGAAAGTTTGCATGGGGGAAGGAAAATTACATTACCTGAAGGTCATTCTCCAGTAAAGCCCATTCAGCAGCACTAGATTTAAACTATTTATATTATTGCTGTCAAAATGCTGCCTGTTGCATTTCCTTTGTGAAGTGCAACTATAAAAACAAACATCTCTCTGTTCATGCTCTGACCTCTGCCCTGTTCTTCCTTTTTAGAAACAAACCTGTCACACACGGCATGCAACGGGTGGTGCAAAAATAGTTTATTACCATATAGTTAATGTAAAGTTAGGTAATTATATTTACAAAGTAAAAATGATCAGCTACATCCAGGGGAGCCAAGCATGCCACAGAAGGTTTGTAAGGAATAAATACAGTGAGAAAAGTGACATTTCTATTACAGCGAGCAGCTGATCAGGAATGGTGGCTCTTTAAAAAGCACTGGAATAAACTGGGACTGGAAGGGAGAAGGGAAGGAGACAGGAACTCATACACATGGAGAAACAGGAGCCTTCCACAGCCTTCCCCTTTGCAGGGGGAAAAAAATGAAGTGTGAGAGCCCTGAGGCTGCAGCACCCCAGTGCTGGCCGGGTCCCTGCTCTGCTGCTGCTCACAGCTGGAGCCGAGGGCTGGCTGCTCTCACATCATCACAGAAACCACTCTGGGAAATGATTCCCTCACCCCAGTGCTCACAGTCCCCCTGGGCTGTTCCAGGCAGAGCACAGTGCCCAGATGTGACCCAGAATGGGTCCCCATCACTGTCAGTTGGGTCAAGCTCTGCCCAGAGAGCCAAGGCAAAGCTGCTCCAAGGGCACTGGAGGAAGACTGACCATGAATACCTGAACTGCCACATCAGACACCACCCACAGCCTCACAGAGCTTCCTTCCCTCTCCCCAAACCTCCATCCTTCCAAATTATTAAACTCCCAAGTCATCCAGAACTCCAGGAAGGTGTACATGGGCCAAGCCGGAGCATTCCTGCTTCCTACTTACCACAGTCTCCAGTATTTTACATGCTTTGCTTTCTCTAGGTGAGAACAAACAGTGAGAGTTCTTGTCCTGCACACAGGGTGAAGAAAGCACGAAGGAAATAATGCAAATTGCACCCATTATTTAGGAGTTCAGGGCCAGCTGGGTTAGTTGAGCTGGTACCAACTTGTTTCTCTAATAAATCCCACACCCTGTTTCCTCAGCAGCCTCACACTGAGGTTGTTCCCAGCCTGGTGCTCCCTGTGCAGCAATGCCTGGGATCTTCCTCCTGTAGTTACACTGCATTTGAGGTTACACAGTGAGTTACAGCTGCTGTGGAATGGGTGTCTGTGCAGGGCAAGCCCAAGAGCATCCCAGATCTGTTCCAGCTGCTTCCCAAATCCAGGGGCTCGCTGTGCTCACTGTGCCAGCCCCAGGTGGCTGTGCAAGAGCTGGGGCTTGGCAGGGAGTTGTTGCTGCTCTCTGTAACAACAGGGCACAGTTTGCACATGCACAGCGTTGATGCCACTATCAAATACAAGATTATTGAGTCTTCTGACTGGAAAAAAACACCCAAATTTATAGCAAAGTAGGTTACAGTGGTCAAACAGACTGTACACAATCTTTGGAGAGGTACCTTCAAAGCTAAAGGCATAAATCAGCAGAAAAGGTTTGAAAAGGTATTTATAACAGTCCTCAAACCCCCCAAAAAAACAGTTTACCAGGGCAGAAGGGGTGGGTTGGACACTTTACACTCATTCCTCTTCCAACCCAAACGTGGGGCCTCAAGAAGACTTAAAAATCCAACCCACAACTCAGTCACAAAAGAGAACCCTCTGCAAACTGCTGAGGAATAAATATTTACACTGAACGCTTGGAATACTATACAGGTATTAAATTACTTTTGTTTTTAAAAAAGAGAAGAATACAGCTTTTCCTTGCCTAAAAAAAATGGAAAAAAATACAGAGCAAAGGCAAACCACAACAAGTGTGCGTGTGCTTGAGTGTCCACAACAAACTGAGTATCCAAACCAGGACAAATATGCAAAGGTCTTGTGGAAGTGCCATCAAATAGAGTAGGTACAAAAGTAACATATTTTGCAATGTGAGCACTTTTAATGCAGCCCAGTTCTCTGGTGCCAAAAAAGGGGAATTTTCTGGTTTGCAATTTAGCACCAATTCTAAGCAATTCTGGTTTTGAAGCAAATGTACAGAGTTTGCTTCTTTTTTAATACATGGGCAAAAAAAGGTGACATTTAAAGGAGGATTCAGTCTGGCTCAGGGGAGATGGTGCAAATAGAAGGAAAATTTTACTCAGGAAAAAAATATTAATTGGAGCCAACGAGGAGACACCTGTGCCTTTGCTGCACTTGACTTTTCCTAAACCTCCCTTTTTGGTGCTATCAATAGTGTGGTGTGATGCAGAATGCAGCAGCTTGCCCACACTTTCTAATTTAAATGGCCACTGATTAATCCCAAAAGGTGGATGAAGTCTGGAGCAGGAAGAAGCACGAGGATAACTGAGGATCATTGCTATGAGTTAAAGGACTTATTTTATTTTCAAGTACTGGGCTCTGCAGGAGTATTTCAGTTTGGGGCTGTTTATTGGTGCTGCAGTTTCTTTCTCTTTGCTGTGAAGGCAGGTAAAGTGCTGCCCCTTGCCTTGGAGAGACTGACCAGAGTGAGCCCAGAACCCTCAGCAGGGGTTCAGAACATTTGGCTGCATAAGGCACCTTCCTCCCTCCTCTTCCTCTCAGTGACCCCCAGAATTCGCAGCTGCCACCCCAAACACCCTTCCCAAGCACTGCCCTGGAGGGTGCAGCTCATCCTGGCAATGTCAAGGCCACTGCTCAGCCCTGTCTGTATAGCAGACCAAGATTCTCCATTTATTTTTCCAGAGGAGCCCAATTCCCCCACGGAAAATATCTGCTCCTACAAGCCTGAACAAATGAGCAGGACTTGCTGGGGAATCTAAGAAAGGTCAGGGTCCACATGGCAAGAAGGAGACCAGAATGTCCTGTTTGGTTGGCTAAAAAGGACAAAGTCCCATCCTCAGTTGAAAGAGAAGAGGGAGAGGAGGAGGAGGGTGTTCTCCTAGAGCCAGTGACATCTTGCAAGGGAAGAGCAATGACAAGGCCCATGTGCCATCCCAAATCCCTGCTCCCTCCCATGGCCTCTGCCAGATCAGAGCTCACCACGGACCTGGAGCAGCCAGGGATGCAGTGGCTGGAGAGGTGACCCATGGCAGGAAGGTTCCCAGGTTCTGCAGTGCCCAGATCATGGAAGTGCTGTGGGGAACTCAGATTGTGGCTGCACATCCACCTGAGAGCACAGGCTGCTGATGAGGCAAAGGCTTTGCATCCAACAGGTTGAGCATCTTTCCTCCCCTGCTCCCACCTCCAGGACCTCCATGCACACCCAGGCACACAGAGCATCTCAGCAGAACAGGTACTCTGCCCCTGCAAGGTGCAAGCAGGGCTCCTCTGGGCAGGACCAAGTCCTGCTGGCAGGTGCCAAGCTGGACACTTGGCCATGGCAAGGCCACAGAACTGGACAAGAGCCTGATTCCCACCGTGGTTCAGTGACACCGTGTCCTGCTGAGGGTCTGGTGGCTGGAAAAGAGATTCTGCTCCCAGGAGGATGAAGGTGACTCTGGCAGCTGCTGTGCTCCAGCCTGGCAGGACTGGGGGTGGCTTCAGCAGCCCCGTGGGGCTCTGAGAGCTGCAGCTGTACCAACCACCAAAGCCAAAACCAGCAGGGAAGCACCAGAAGCTGCTGGCCTCAACCTTGGCTGAGTGCCTGAAGGACAAGAGGAAGCTCTGCTCTGGGAGAAGGCCAGGATATCCTCCACATCCCAGCCTCAAGTGGTCACTCAGCACCTAACCAGGCTGGGCAGCCAATGTGCTGCAGTCTCCTTCAGCCCTGGTGACCAGAGAGGCGAGACCTGGGATCCTTCCAGGTGGCATCTTAAGATTTATCCTGGGATGAAGCCGCACACCTGCAAAGCAGCACAGGCTTCTTCCAGGAAGCCTCTGCTCAGCTGGCTGTGACCATCTAGTGCTACCAGCTCCTCATCCCTTAGTTTGTATGCATTTATCTGCCTCACGGTGCTAAATTGTGTATTTTAAATACAAAAGCTATTAGGACTGAGAAGGTCTGAAGCACATACTGGTTTTGAGACTTTTATTTCAGGAAAAGATTAAAGAATTAAAATAGGAGCTGCCCTGCTGACAAGAAGAGTTGAATTGAAGAAGCTGGTAAAAAAGGAGCATTATATGCATTGAGCACTGTGCATTTTCAGTCAATATTGGCTCTACTTTCTACTCTACTTTCCTTTGACTAGGAAAAGGGAGTTTCACATGCGCACAGACCCTGGGATACACGGGATTCAATGAGAGGAAGGGAGTAACAGCAGAAAAAAAAAAAAAAAAGAAAAAAAAAAAAAAAGAGTGCTGGGCTTGATCTAACAGAGGCAAGAAAGTGATCTTACAGCTTGGCCCCTGGAACACCAACTCCGACCAGCAGGACACGGGAGCGATGACGCGCCGACGGGGCCGACTCAATGGTGCACTTCAGTAGCTGCAGCTCCCCATCCAAACCACCTGGGCAGCCACCAAAGCTTGCCAGGCTTCAGTGGCACCTACATTCAGGATACAGCACAGTCACGGGGCAGGAGAATCACTTCTTGCATCCTTCTCCAGCGAGACGTCGGTGTTGTACCTCCAGGCTGCCGGCGCGGACTGGCGCTCCCCGACAGCTTCCCCCGGCTTTCCCCCTTGTAGGTGCAAGTAATGCAGTCGAGATCAATGGTTAGATCAGGCTCCTGGTGTGCTCTGAGCACGGGGTCTCTAGACAGCAGTAAGAGCTTGGTCTGGCTGACATCACCCAGGCCCTGCTCGCTCTTCCCGACAGAGCTATAGCTTATTAACAGGCTACTGAGCCTTAATACTGACACTTAGTGTAATGGTTTACAGTAAAGAAAGGATTCTCCTACAAAGCGCCAAAGAGAGAGGGGGAAAAACCCCACTCCAATCCCTTCCTCTCCCTCTCAGAGTCTCTGGAGCATCTCACAAGCAGGGAAAGGAGCTGGGGAGGCGAGGGGGGGCACCACCGGGTCCCGTCGGGGCGTCAGGACGAACGACAGCGAGGACATCGCAAGGAACGAGAGACAAACGGTGCTGGTGCTGTGCTGCCTCAAGCTGGGAGGTGCGCGTGGTCAAGCGGAGCGGGGAGAACTAGTCTTTCTTCAAGTCCCTGGATTCAAAAAGCTTCAGGCGTTCTTGCACAGTCAGACCTTCCTTCAGACTCTGGGAGAGACAGAAGACAGAGAGCGTTGGGGCAGGGAGCGATGCTGGGCAACAGGGACGGGCTCCTTGGCACAGGGGGATTAGTGGGACATGATGAGAGAGAACACAGGTTATGGAGGGTGGTTATGGACAGTGGTGCTTTGGCACAGGGTGAGATTGCAAACGAACCAGGCGACGAACCAGAAGCGAGTGAGAGGCACGTCATGCTGCAAGCGGGGTTAGTGATCTGGGAATGACCCTGGAGCACACAGGGCACTGCTGGATGGGGCAGTTCCAGCAGGGGCAGCACCAGGCAGGCCAGCTGGGATCTGCCAGCTGAAGGCTCAGGATGCTGAGCAGGACCGGCAGGCTGCTGCTCCTTCCCTGCCTCCCACAGCACTGCAGCACCCACGGGGGCAGTGCTGGCTCCACTGCGTGCAGGATTTGCTCAAGAAAGCCTGGAAAATGCTGTGTGCTGCCAGCGGCCATCCCACCCCTTCTCTCACCCCACCCTGGGACTCTCCCAAGCCAAAGATGCCTCAACAGCCCAGGGTTAGACAAAGGTCTCCTAAATGCTGCTCAGGTCTGGCAGGCTCTGATGGCTGATCCAATTCAGATGCAGCACCCAGATTTTAAGGCACAACTCTCAGTTGGCCAGCAGCCCCCTGGCATTTGGAATGTAAAATCCATCACCTGCACATGGGGACTCAGGAGCACAGCACTGAGAGGGGCAGAAACCCAGAAACAAATTGCCTGACTCATGTAGGACAGCTTCAAATTGAAGCCAGCCTGAGGGGATGCACCAGCCTAATGCCAGCATCCTCCTTCCTGCAGCCCCAAACCTGTGGCACAACAGACTGAAGAGAGCAAAGCATTTTAGATGGTGAGTTGTCGCTGTAGATGAGGAGGCACAGCCACCTCCCATCCCTAAAAGCAGCCCCATAGCCAGGGCTCTGCCCCTCTGTGCCCCACTGCCTGTCCCCACCCCACAGCTCCACCTGCCAGCCCAGTCCTTGGAACTTGCAAGGAATTCATGCTGCAGCTGGAACATTATTTGCTTTATAGACCAAGACTTGGCACCTTCAAAGACACAGAATGGAGGGATGGCAATCTGCTCCTAGGAGGGTAGCCTGAGGGAACTGGGATTGCTCAGCCTGGAGAAGAGAAGGCTCAAGGTGACCTTAGGGCCCCTTTCAGAGCCTAAAGGGGCTCCAGGAGAGCTGGAGATGGACTGGAGTGACAGGACAAGAGGGGATGGCTTCCCACTGCCAGAGAGCAGGGTTAGATGGGATATTGGGAAGAAATTCCTCCCTGTGAGGGTGGGGAAGCCCTGGCACAGGTTGTCCAGAGAAGCTGTGGCTGCCCCTGGATCCCTGGAGGTGCCCAAGGCCAGGCTGGATGGGGCTTGGAGCAACCTGGGCTAGTGGAAGGTGTCCCTGCCCATGGCAGGGGGTTGGAACTGAATGATTTTTCATCCCTTCCCACCCAAACCATACTGTGATTCCATGATCCTACTATCAGACAGCCACCTTCTCCTTTCCTTTCCTTGGCTGTGGTGCCAGAGGACTGCTCTATCACAGCACCAGGTTGGACTTCTGGGCTGAGTTTTCCTTCCCATGTATTTTTCAAGGCAGGACTCCATGATAAACTTGCCCCAAGGCTGTGCAGATTCCCATGGTTACTGTATTTCTGGAAATGTTTTTCCTCCCACAGGCCCACAAACACAGAAGGGCTTTGCCAGGCAGCATGGAAATGAAAGCACTAAATGGGATTGAATTTCCAAATGCTGTGTGCTCTCTTTCCAGTGGGCAGCAGTCTCCTGGGATGAGAGTCTCTGTGCACACACTTCCTGAAGGAAGTTTACTTTGGGCCTCTTTAAATGGGAGCAGCGCGTGCATTCCAGTTCTCACATCTGATTTTTCAGTGGATGGAAAAGAGACACCAGGAATCATCAGACTGTTCTGCCTGATGGCACAAATTCCAGAAAATTCAGCCCCTGGGCAGTCCCACAACCATTTCAGTTGCTGATGAGGAGAGCCTGATGAAGTGAGACTAATGCAGGATGATATCTGTGATAAAAGGATCTTCCAACAGACTTCCTGGGGCTCTCCACCCACTGTGCTGGGAGTTCCCCTCTCCTAACCTGCCTCTGCAGGTGCTCCCACCTCAGTCTTTGCCATGGGCCAGGAAATTCACTATTGCTCCAGTTAATGGAGATGTCTGGCTCATTAGTCAGCCTCATTTCTGATCAGCTCTCTCCTTTTGCTGGATGAGCTTGGAAACCTTGGAGGCTCAGGGATGGACAGCAGGAGGAGAAGATTACTGGGCAAGGGAGACTCTTGCCCAGGCATGGATCGACCTGAAAAAGCAGCAACTGTGGATAAAGGAAATTAGGGCAGTCCAGAACATTCCCTCTGCAGCTGAGGTGGCAGAGACCATTTTCCATGCTTTGGGCTGTTATGGGAAGTACACTTAAAGGCATCCCTGACTACTCCTGCACCTGGCCAACAGTGAAAGAGGTGTTTTCCTACGAGACCTGGATGGTGCTGGAGTTTAGTCTGAGGCATGCAGAGTCATTGAGGCATGCACACTCAGTGTCCCATGCTCCCAACACAGTCAATAGGAAAACGTGCCCCACCATGTCGAAATCCTCTCTGTGCTGATGAGCTGTGTTGGTGAGGGTGGGAAGAGCAGGAACACAAAAAGCCATACTCCCCAGGGAAGAGGCAGAGAGACTGCGTTTCACACAGACCCTGGGTACACTGACTTCTCCCCTCCCTTTCCCCTTCACCCAGGAAAAGAATTAGCAGTGGATAAACCAGTCAGTCAGTCAGTCATTAAGAGGAGGAGGGCTCTGGTTTGGCAGGGAGGTGTGAGCAGTGCATGCAGAGGTTGGGCTGCTCCCGTGCTGGCTGCGGCGCTGGGCGGTGCCGGTGTGTTTACCTACGTGGCAGGGAACCTGGACTCGGGTTCATTTCAGTTATCCCATGAGACCTGCTCAATAACGGACTGTTGAAGGAAAAAGCAAAATAAAACAAAAAAAAAACAAAAACAAAAACAAAAGAAGCTCATAAATCCCAGAGGAATTTGTGCTGGCGCAGCCCCAGCCCCCCGTCCCGCAGCGACGCCCTGGCACAGCCCCTGCTTCCTCTCCTTCCCCACCAAGCAACACACACGGGAACCACAGGAAGTGATCTGAGTTGAAGTGGTGAAGGGAAACCCAACATCAGAGTGGCCCAGCAGGTCTGGGCTGCCCCAAAAGGTGCAGAAGTCTCTCTCTGTTCACTGGGTACAGTGCAGATGCCCCGAGCTGAGGAGCTGCTGCTCACAGAGCTCTGAGTGTTTCCCCACATGGGCACCAAGCTCAGAGGATTCTGCCTGCCCTGCAAGGGCCCAACCACTTCAAACATCAGCACGAGACACCAGGTGAGAGGCACAGCAGGTTTGCTCATGCTGAGCTTCCTCCCAGCTGCCCTGTGTTCAATGCTGACTCCTGATCAGCATTATTGGCCCTTCCTTATCCCTGTGGTCCCACATGATGTAACTGGCTGCCAAGGAGAGCTTGGCACAGCATCACTGGGCTTTGGGATCAACAGCAAGCACAGAAGGACCACAGAAGCACAGGGCCATCTGCACCATGTTATCACACAAGCAAAGCGTGTGTTAAATATGCCCAGGACTCAGGCACTGCTGATACATATAAAGACAAAAAATCTTGCAGTGATGAACAGTAAAACTAGAATGATGTGCAGATTTCCACCTATATTTCAAGTGAAAAGAGGGACCTGATACTGGGATAGCCCTCCTGTGAAAGACCAAAGAAGAAGGCAAACTTCAGCCTTTTTTTCCAACAGGAAGAAGCTTCATGCCTCCGTCTGAGCAGAATCCAGAGTGGGTGAGTAGGCCCTGCCTGGCTACACAGTCAGTCCTTCTGCAGTAAAAAACCATCCAGGCTAGCACTACTGGCTGGGAAGTTCTTAATTTTGCTCCCCTGCCCATTTCTTCCCACTTGGGATCCCCACCTAGGAGAAATGCTGGGCATTCCTCATTCCCATCCCACTGGGCAGGACATCTGAGCTCACCTTTGACCTGATATTCCTTAGTTGCCGGCTAACACTGGATCTGTCTTTCTTCAAGAAATCAGGGTTGCTTTTTGATTTCATAATATCTGGGAAGAAGCAAAAGAAGTGGGATTAGCCTGATGCCCACTGCCTTCCTGCAAGGACAGGGCTGGGGCTCTGCCCTCCCAGCCCAGGAAAGCGCTCCAATGAGCCCGACTCAGTGCTGCCCCAAGGGCAGAGGGGACTTTTGGGCATCCCTGCAGCACCAGGTTTTCCTGGTGCAAAATGCCAGAAGGCTTTCAAAGCCCATCAGCTTTGGGTTGGAAAGCCAAGTCCTACACTCAGACCCATTACTGCACAAGGTTTGTACTGCAGGATTCCCGTGTCAATTCAGACACCCAGGACTGCTTAGAGCTGCTGGAGGAGGACTGACCATATCCCGATACAGTGGTGTTCACAGGGGATTTCTCTCCCTGAGCTTCTGTGGCTGCTTTCAGCTGCTCTTTCAACCTGCTGATATCACAGTCTGCCTTGGCCTTCACGATGCTCAGCTCCGTGTAGATGTCTTTGTACTTGTCGCTGGCGTATTTCTTATCCTGGCAAGGGAACAAGAAGAACCCGCTGGAGCCAGACAGACAGCTGGAGCCGAGGGGTTTGTGGATGCGCTGAAGAGGAGCCTGGCAAATGCCAGCGGAAGAAGAGCCGGCAGAGGGAAAGAGGCTTGGCCAGGGCAGCACACGCCCTGGGAGCTGCTTCCAACAGCGATCAGGGACTGCAGGAATGGAGAGCTGAGAGCCAAGGGCCAGCACACAGTGCTGCCCGTGCCTGCAGCCCCTCAGCTATAGACTTGTTTGTGGCTTTTCTTTTTAGCCAAGACACAGAATTCAAGCAGAATTCCCAGAAATGGCCTTGGCTTGTCCAGAGCAAACCAGTTCCACCGCTGCGAGGCTGGGCAGATCTCTAACACTGATTGTTTGTGCCATTTAAATCTGATCTGATGTGACAGTAAATGGGGAAATCACGCTGAAAGGGATGTTTTCCCACACTGTCTCCTTTGTGGGGTAAGTCTTAAGTTGATACATGAAGTGCTTTACTGATGACACCAGAATGGGTATTGAATTACATTTAGGAGAAAAATTAAATATGGTTTCAAATCTGGGTGCAAATGGGCTGAAATTTAAGCACAGACACTCAGGAGCAGAGCACAGTAAGAGGATTTACAGAAACCACCCCTGGCATTACCCTCAGTGCTGTCTGCAGCTCGTCTTTGAGGGAGCTGATCTCCTGCTTCAGATACTGGATTTCGGATTCTTTGACCCGCAGCAGGACCTGTGGGAACAAAAAACAGTATCTCTGCACCTGAGCAGACACAGTGTGACATCTGCTGTACCCAGTGGCAATCAAGCCAAGGGCTGGAGACTCAGCCCCATGCCAGCACCACCTGACCACTTTCTTCTCACAAGAAAACTCCTCTTGGTTCTCTTGGGAACTTGCCCAAGCCCTGCACACTCCAGTCCCCCACTGCTGTGCATGGATTGGATCCCAAGGACAAGTAGGGGCTGCAGAAGGAAGAGCAAGTGTCTGGCTTGATGTGGTGAGAAGATCAGGACCCTAGAATCTCCTGGCCTCATGCAGCCCATGATAACAGTGCTGACCAGCCATGAGAGCTGACTGGGGGATGGATGGCTGTGACACCTCCCAGCTGTGGCACTCTCCTGGGTACACAGCACTTTGCCCATCCACGTGCCCCTCTGCAGAACTCACCTCCAGCTCGTAGGCGTCCTTGCCCTGCGTGAGAGGCGACCCAGCAGCCTCTCCCCCGCCCTCCCCGGTCAGCAGGGTCCGCAATCGCGTGATCTCCGCAGCCAGGCGGTTATTCAGCTCCTGGGAAGAGGAGCAGAGCCGTTGTGGGAAGGGGGAGCACGGCCATGGCTCAGCACAGAGCCCACTGTCAGCAGGGCAGGGATGCTCACCTGGTTGTGGGCATTGAGCTCCTGGTTCTCCCGCTGGCACTGGCGGAGGGCCTGCCTCTCAGCCTCCAGCGCCTGCGCCAGGTGGGCGTTCTCCAAACACTTCTGGGAATACTGCTCTGAAAGCACCTCCAGCTCCCGCTGCACCGACTGCAGCTCCTCCCTGTGGGACACACAGGGGGCTGTGTCTCCACACACACACATCCCCATGCCCATTCTTCCTTCAGAATCCCAGGACAACCCAACAGGCGGCTAAGCACCGAGGATGAGGATTGCATATTCCCTTTGGGAAAAAGCTCAAGCCCAGAGCAAGTCAGCTCTTCCTTCTCCTGGCAGAGCCATGCCTGGGCACCAAAGGGGTTCTCTCAGAGGTTAAGTGGCAGAACTTTCTCAGGTTTCCAAAAACTGAGCTGAGATCTATCAAAATCTACCTATGAGAAATTCTTCCCTGTGAGCGTGGTGAGGCCATGGCACAGGCTGCCCAGAGAAGCTGTGGCTACTCCATCTCTGGAAGTGTCCAAGACCAGCTTGGGATAGTGGAAGGTGTCCCTGCCCATGGCAAAGGGCTGGAATGAGATGAGTTTTAAGGTCCCTTCCAACCCAAACCATTCCAGGATTCTAAGTTTGCTCTGGGCACCTGGGACCAGGTGTATTTGCATACCTCCCCAGCTTACACAGAGGTATCAAGGCTGATGAAGCTGACAGGCAGCCCTGCTCAGCTCCCACTGGAGGACAGCCATGCCATGGAAAGCTCAGAGCTTCCTCCTCACCTTTTGAACAACCCCCCTGCTGCACCTGTGTGAAAAGCAGCATTGGCTGCTCATCTGCTACTTCTGGGGACCATAAAGCAGCTATTTTGGGTAATGTGGGGACATTGACCTGGAGCCTGAAAGATTATGGGCAACCAGGAGGCTCTGATGGATGCAGCTGGGGCGGGACCAAGAGAAGAGGCCCCTGAAATAATCCCGAACTGATTGCCAGAATCAAATGGGAGAGAGAAGGGTCTCCCACAGGTGATGTCTCTGTGAGGTGGCAGCAGAGGACAGGGATGCTCTTACAGGTACTGCCTGCGGAGGGCCTCGATGTCGGCGTTGACGCTGCTGATCTGGGAGCGCTGGGACTTCTCCAGCTCCCGCTCCAGCTCCTCCCGGTGCGCGTTCTTCATGGCTTCGATGGCTGTGAGGGCAGCGCAGGGTTAGCACACAGCACCCTCCAACCATGGGTGGGTTTTGAGCTTTTGTTTGTTTTTTAAAGAAACAAAACCGAAGTCATCCCTGCAAATCTCCCACTGCTTCATGGCCCCTTCAGTCTGTGTCCCAGCTGGACTTCAAGGGAGTCCAAATGATTATCCACTTCACACATTGTTTCCTGGACTGTTGGGCTCCTAATGCAGAGCCCCTGAACTCCAATGTTTTAACATTCCCTGGGGCACTGAAGAATGAATTCAATATGGAATTGGTAATAATTTAACCACAGGAATGACTAATGCCTTTCAGAGTTGGAATAGAAAACAGATCAGACTGTGTAACAGCCAAAGACAGGGGTACCAAGCCTGAAGAAGGACCAGGAGATATGCACCAAACCTGGATGACCAGGAGATGGACCTCTATTTAAAACACCTTTCCCACAAGCCTGTTCCCATCTCCCTGTGCAGCCCACCCAGCCCTCATCCCACCCCTGCTCTGCTCCTCAATGCAGCCACCACCACCCCCGTGTCCCCATCAGCACAGAGCTGCCCCACCACGGGTGACTCTGGTACCTGAGATGGTGGCAGCAGTTTCCTCTGCCAGCAGGCGATCCTTCTCCTCCCGCAGCTTCTCCAGCTCCCGCTGGTGCTGCCGCTGCAGGTCCTCGATCTTCTTCTGGTGTGTCTCCTCCATGGCTGCAAAGCCCCTCTCACATGTTGCCTGCAAAGGGATGAGGGGAAAGGCTTGGCCCAGGAGCACAGGGCTGGTGCCACAGTGGTGGGGAGCCCACCAGGAGCCACACACCAGCGGGCAGCTCAGCTCCCCAGGTCCAGCAGGGATCTTCTGCTTCCCCAGCCATGCAGCAGGATGGACCTTGCAAAGGTCAGGGCTTGTCCTGGTCACTCAACCCCTGGCAGCTCCAGGGAAAGGGATGCACAGGGGCAGACCCAGTTGGGGAATGCAAATATAGGTCAAAAAAGCAACCAAAAAAAACCCTTCTGTGCCCCTTCTGCTCTTTTCAATGCCTGTTTTTTTCAACCTCTGGGTGGAAGGAAGATGCCGTGACAGCAACAGGATCTTAATTCCCAACAGAGTATTGCTACAAATGCTGCAGGGAAAATTACTTGCTAATTTAATTGCTAGGAAAGCACTCAGGCCAGGACACAGAAGGAGCAATTTGGGGAGTTGGGATTCACCAGGGGTGAGGTCCTGAATTCCTGCCTGGTCCTTCTGCCCCTGGCACAGCCCGGACTCCTTCCTGCCTTTGCAGCAGACAAAAAGAAACGCCTGTTCCCAGCTCAGCTGCCAGCCCAAGCATATCAGGATCCTGGATGGACACATGGCTGTGGGACAGGGACAGGACCAGCAAAGCCACAGGCAGGCCCAAGCCACGAGGGAAGAAGGGGCACACAGTGGGGACAAGGTGCTGAGAACCATCAGGCTGCTTGGGACAAACCTGATGCCAAGCACTGTACAGGGCTTTTCCCCTTAATGACACAGGCTGGCTTTATTCTCTGATTTCAACTGAGCTCCCCTTGATTAACACCAGTGTTCTCTGAGGAAAGTGACAACTGTCACCTAGTGACCACTGGGACCCCATGGGAAATTTCAGGGAGACAATTCACTCCTCAAGTGGCAAAAGTGGACTCAGGACAGTCCAACACCACTGACCCTCACGAACAGACAACCCTCAGAATCACTTTCTTGGCTAATACTCATGCCTTAGCACCTATGTCTAATCCTCATCCCCAATTTTCAGCTTTGGTGGATTTCCCCCTCCCATTTAATTTTTAATCCCGAGGCACTCTTCACTTTCCCAGCCTTGTTTGTTTGTATGTTTTTAAACTCCTAACTCAGTGCCAGAACCTGCTTGGACTTGGCTGTGGCACAGAGCAGCCCTGCACGATTCTTCATTACACCCAGAATCATAAAATATGCCGAGTTGGAAGGATCATCAAGACCAACTCCTGAAACACCTCTAATTTTGGAAGAAAAAGGTGCCTACTCTGCCATAGGTCTGGCTGTAGATTCACTATTTCATGTATTATAAATGCATTGCCATAAATCCACATGTACAAATCAGTATCTCATAGAATCACAGAATGATTTGGGTTGGAAGGGACCTTGAAGTCCATCCTGTTCCATCCCCTGCTATGGGCAGGGACACCTTCCACCATCCCAGGCTGCTCCAAGCCTTGAACCTGGCCTTGGACACTTCCAGGGATGGGGCAGCCACAGGGGAGAATTCCTTCCAAATGTTGTATCTAAATGTACTCTCCTTCGTCTAAAGGACACCCCCTCATCCTGTCACTTCATGCCTTAGTCAAAAGTCCCTTCCAGCTCTCTTGGAGACCTTCTAGGCACTGGAAAGGGTTCCAAGGTCTTCCTGGAGCCTTCTCTTCTCCAGGTTGAAGAATTACTCTTGTGCTACTGATGTTACATTCTCCATCAGGTTCTTAAGAGAAGAATGGGACACATTTAAGCCTCTAGTTAAGCAGGTTTCCAATCATTTGGTTGGCTTTCTGACCACCACTGCTTAATTCCAATGGGATTCAGCAAAACTTCTGCTATACTCAGGCTAAAACCAGCTTTTGGGTGGAGCTGAGCCACACTTTATCCAGCTCAAATGTGTGCTGGATCTTTGGCTGGAAGCAAGCTCTCTTGCATTTTACTGATACTTAAGAGCAACTGCCCTGTGAAAGCCTCACTGCCACTGTCTCTGCACCGCTGCCCTTTAGGCTTCCTGTTCAGTCTGGCAGCCTCCCTTGGTACTGCCAGAGTCCTCTACAACCCTAAACTCACTTCTGAACTGGGAATGCTCTCCAAGGAAAAGCAAACCAACAAACCCTTTTTTTTTTTTTTTTTCAGATGCTGGATGATCTCAAACCAGTTTTACAGCCATTCTGACTGATGGGGCAATTTGAACGGTGGCATTTCATTGCCAGTGGGTTTCTCTGCACCTCACCTGGGTGTTCCATAACTGTGCACTCTTTGTTTTGTAAAGAATTACTGTGTCCAACACCATCATGATCCTCGCAGTGCCCTGCAGACGAGCTCTGCTTTGCTACAGAATTTGGCATCTGTTTGCAGCTACTTTCCCTAGGAACATACATTTTGAGAGCATCAAGTTTCCATTTCATCTTGCATTTCTGAAGGCAGCAGAGACAGACTGGAGATTTGATCAGACTGAGAAAGACAGAGCTGAGGAATGCTTTTAAAGGGAAATCCCCAACAAAATGTATGTGTTGGGTACAAGGAGCAACACTGAGGTCTTCGTGTTGAAGAAGAGTGTGATGTTATGGAGCTACTTTGAAACTCTCCCTCTCCACACAAAGACCACCTCCAGAAATCCACCCTCCCAAACCCTCAGCAATGCATTTAGAATACCCCAGCATGGAGAAAAAGCAACACCATGCTTTACAGAGGCCTGGCTAATACTCTGGGGCTAGTTTCAGCAGGCTGGCTCTTTTAGGGGACGGCCCTTGATTCAGCAAGCAAACCCTGGGACTCCACACACCCTCAGCAGCAGAAAGCGTTAAACATATTAAGACCTTTAAGTTTTCAAAGTCCTTCTGGTATTTTTCCCTCAAAGTGGAAGCGTTCCCCTCCAGATGTTTGTTCTCCAGCTCATCCCTCATGACGTTCATCTGGGCCTCCAGCTCCTGGATGCGTTCCCTCAGGCCGTGCATGGAGTCCGGGTCGCTGCCGGGGTCCTGCCCGGTGCCACCCGCCTCTCCAGCCACCCAGGTGTCCCCAGGGCCTGGGGCCACTGCAGGGGCTGCCTCGGGGTGCTGCCTCTGGTACTCATCCAGGGTCTCTTGCAGGCGCTGCAGGTTCTGGCTGTAATGCTCCTGCAGCGCTTGCAGCTCCTCGCCGTGGATGGCCTGCAGCTCCTTAATCTTGGCCTGGAACTTTTCCTCCAGCGTTTGCATCTGCTCCAGGTGATACTGCTCCATGTTCTGCTTGTCACGGACAATGGCATCCAGCTGGCTGAGCCCCTCCATCCTCTCGGCCTTCAGGGCCTCCTCAGTCCTGTTGAGCTGCTCGATCACGTTGCGGATCTCCTCCTCGTAGCGCCCCTGCAGCTCGCTCAGGCTCTTGCTGCGTTCGTGCCCTTCCTCCTCCAAGAGCCTCCGCTGGCTGTCCAGCTGGGACACCTTTGCCTTGAGGTCAGCGTTCTCCCTCTCCAGCACGGCGATCACCTCGCTGTACTCGCCCTGCTGCTTCCTGAGCAGCTCCTCGTACTCGTCCCGCAGCAGAGACACCGTCTTCACGCGCTCCTGGCACAGAGCATCCATGCCCTGCAAGGACTCCTTGTATGACTTCATCTCCCTCTTGTGCTCCAGCCGCACTTTGCAAGCGGCGTAACAAACCTGAGCCTGAACGATGGCATCGTGGACTAACAGAGACGAATACCGCTCCAGGTCTCCCATGCACGAACGGTAGGAAAGACTCTGGGATATCTTCAGGAGCTTCTGACAGTCTCTCATGGCCTCCTCGGGAGGCAGAGAGAGTAAGGCAACAGATATCTCCTTCAGAACATTGGATTTGTCCTTAAGTTGCTGGGCAAGATCTTCCTGAATGGAAACAAGAGTTTCACTACTACAGTCTGGTGCGCTGCCAGTCTCCTCCACCTTGGCTAATTTCTGGCATGGCACCATTTGGACACGGCTCCCATCCCAAGAGATCTGGGTTCTTTCTGAAGCATCTTTCTGTATTTCAAGTGCTTCAGAAATCTGGTGCATAACTCTGTCAAATTCAGGAGTCCTGTATGCTTTGATGATCTCCTCCAACATGCACTTGTGCTGCTGGAGAGCTGTTTTGGTATTATGGAGCTCTTCTTCAATTGTTTTTAACCTCTGATGAAAAGATTCTCTCATTTTCTCTGCAACGAACCCAAGTTCTGCCTTGATCAATGTAGCATCTGCTACAGTACTGAGAAAACATGCGGAAAAGCCCAAACTTGTTTCAGTTTTACCCTCATCTTCTCCTTCTCTAGTGCTCAAGTGTACACTCAGCTCCTCCACCTGGCTCCAGAACTCCCCTTCCAGCAGCAGCTTTTTAGACAGAATGCTGACCAAGTCATTGGCTGTATGAGAAACACTCGCTGGCTCCAACAAAACCACCTCGGCCGTTCCCTGGATCTCTCTCAGAAGCTGGGCTATCTCAGAGCTCGCATTTTTCAAAGACTCTGCTATCTGGCTGATGAGAGAGGCTTCAAACGCCACCCTCTCAGAAAGCCACCTTAGCTGGCCAGTGTCAAACACATCTGCTTGCTGCTCCCTGGAGATGTGCTCCTCTTCTCCCAGATCCCCTCCTTCTGGAGCGGGGCTCTCCGTGGTGAGGCTTTCACTCTGCTGATACTCTGATGGGACTGGCGCCCCACTCAAGGCTTGGATGGCATTTGATAAAGTTGTTTCCATGCTGGAAAGAGTAACAAGGAACAAATCACTCTCTTTTTCCTTGTCTGATTTGGGCAAGGATCTTAGCTGCTCCCTGCACTTCTCTAAGCAAGTCAGTGCTTGATCGTTTTTCATCTGGAAACCTCCCAGCTCGCTGACGTGACTTTCTATGAGCTTGAGCTTTTCCTGCCTCTCGCTCTCCAGCTGTGAGATCAAAGCATTGACTTGGGACAGGCTGGTCTGAAGCTGTTCCCGCAGCTGGGACTCCGTGCTGGCCCACTGATGGTGGAGGGCGATGAGCGTCTCCTGGTTATGGCCGTGCTGGCTTTCAAGCTTCATCGTCACATCTTTGAGCTTTTCCTCTGTGATATACAGTTTGGTTTCCAGAGAGTGGATGATGGAGAGATAAGTCTCAGAATCGCTCGTCCCCGATGAGGGGTAACCCAGAGCTGGCTCAGAGGACATGCTTTCTTCAGACAGAGATCTGTCCTGGCTTGTGTCTGAAGAGGTACTGCTTGTCCAGTTTTTCTCTGATCCATCTGGATGGATGTATTTTTGACACTGGATGCTTGAAAAACGGATCCTTTGCCTCTTGGCCCCCATAACTCCCACATCAGGCTTTGCTAAAGCTTTCTGAACCAACTCTTGGTCCTGGAGCTCTACAGCTTTAGATGGGGAGCCAAACTCCTCCACTTGCCTCTGACTAGTCTCAAGAATCTCATCCTCCTCCTCCTTCAGTGCATAAGTCAGAGCTGGGAGGACATCCTGAGTAGGCAGAGCCTGCCCCAGTTGGGGTGGATGACTTTCGTCAGCCTCAAGACCAGGGCCAAGGTCTTCTGCCTCCTCAGCACATGGACCTGTGCCCACACTACCTAATTTCTTTAAAGCCTCCTCCTTGGCCTTTAGCTTTACTTTAGTCTCCTCTAAACTGCTATCTAAAGCAACCATTTTAACCAAAGCCTCACTGAGATCTTGATCTTTCTTCTCCACAATTCTCAAGTGCATTTCCTTAACGTGTCTTAACTCTTCTTCTTTCTCTTTCAGCACCTCCTGCACCCCCCGGAACTGATCTGACACCTCCTCAAACGACTGCTCCAGATTGTGGTAGTTGGTCTCTTCTGTTTTCAACTTCGCTTGCAGCTTTGCAACTTCGTTATCCGACTCGGCCACCTGATTCATGAGCTCGTGGAAGCGGCACTTGATCTGATCCCTCTCTCTCTCGAGCTCCTTGATGTGCTCAGCAAGTTTTTGGATGCTGGCCTCCTTCATGGCCAGCTGCTCCTCCAGCTGGTGGACGAGCTCGCTGCCTTCGAACTTGGCGCTCAGCTTCTCCTTCTGCAGAATCTCCATTTGCTGCTCGCTGTTCTGCAGCTGGTTCTCGTACTCGTTGGCCTTGTCCTCCACCTCCTTCAGGCTCCGTATCAAAACCTGCTTCTCCCTCTCGCAGCTCTCCAGTAAAGCCTCGTAGTTCTTCTGCAGCTTCTCCTCCATGAGGACCCGCGCCTGCTCGCTGGCGTTCAGCTGCCCGCTGAGGTCTGCGATCCTGTCCTGCAGCCGCTGCACTTCCTTCTGGTGGTCCCTCTGCAGAGCCTGCTGCATCTCCAGGTCCCGCAGCTCCTGGGTCTTCTCCAGCAGCAGCGCCTCTGCGCTCTTCAGCTTCTGCTCGCTGGCCTTCAGCTGGGAGCTGAGCGCGGCCTCGCCGTGCTGCCACTCCTCCAGCTGCTCTCTGGCTTTCTCCTTCTCGCTCCTCAGGTCGCTCTTGAGCTTGGCCAGGGTCTGCTCCTTGATGGCGAGCTCGGCCGCCGCGTTGCTGAGCCTCGCCTGCAGGCTCTGAATTTCGGCCTCGTGGTGCCGGATCACGTCCTTGGCCTCGGCGTAGCTGCGCTTCAGAGACTGAATCTGCTGATTGATCACCTCTTGACGCTGGCATTGGGCTTCCAGCTCGCTTTGGAGGTCTTGGTTGACTTTGTGGAGCCTCTGCCAGGCACCTGATGGCGAGGCGGCCACCTCGGTCTTAAAAAAATTGATTAAATACTAGATTAGTAACACTCTTGGCTCTCCCTTCTGAGTGTCACACCTCTGGCCAGGCAGGCCATGGAAAAGCTCCTCGCAGCGACTTGGCTGCTACTCACAGCTCCAATTGGGATGATTTGTTCTTGGCACAATTTGGTTTGTTTAACCAACTTTTTTTTTTCATTTTTTTTTTTTTTTAATGAGCGACAACTGCTTTCCAGTAACAGAAAACACTGACCACGACATCAAAACAGCTGTACAGTAACAGGCTAAATGGAAAAAAAAAATGAACCCAAACTAAAACAGAATCAAAAAAACAATGAAAAAGAAACACCAGCAGTAAAACAGAGACAGACAGACAAAAGAAAAATGCCAAGGATGACGAGGAAGAGGAGATGGAACAAGGTGGAGGAGAAAGGAACTGCTTTTTTTTAGCAAGTTTGTTTGTTTGGCTGTGAAACAAAAAGTGCACAGTTCAGGTAATACAGTCCACCAACCAAAAGCAACAACAGAAAGTGAGGTGGCAGCAAATGACATCACGTCCCACCCAAACACAGGGCCATCCATTGTGGTGGCGATGTCATTTCTGTGCCTGCCAAACAGGACTGAGTGGCTGCTCATCGCATTAGAGAGATGTTGTTATGCTAAAGCTCAGGGCTAGGGAGGATCTAATTTCTCTACCTGCAAAATAAAATAAACCAACAAAGGACAAAATAAAAAGCCCGACAAATGGAGGGAAGGAAAAGGTGTGATGAGAATGTAAAAATGAAAGAAACCAACCTTTGTGAGATTCAAACCAAAGCAATGGAGCATGCAAAGAGAAAACTCACAGAAAGCGTCATGCAAAAGGCGACAGAAATTATGTATCTTAAAAAAAATACACAGACAGGAAGAGGCGAGAGAAGCACAGCGTTAAGCCTAGGAATTTGGCCTGCCTTGCTGTACTCTGGTTGCTGATTAAGGAAAGCCCACAGATGTGACACTCAGTTATGTTAAGTTAAATTTCATGCTTTACACCAAAAACATGCAAGAACATTTGCCTGGGACAGGTTAGTGCGTGCCCCTCCCACCCGCAGTGCCCAGAGCTGGGGATGTCTCCAGCCCATTTGCCAGGAGCAGGAGCTCCTGGAGTTTCTCCCAGTAGGGATCAAGGTTAGAGTGTCCCATCCCGAGGAAGCTCAGAGCAAGAGAGGGGTTACACGAGGCCAGAGAGGCTCTGGTGCATGGCACATGCATTGGAGGGGTGGCTCAGCACTGCCAAAGGGAACAGGCAGTGCCTGGGGTCTGTGCAGGGCTGGTCAGGCTGCCAAGGAGGGGTTGGTGCCTCCCAGGCAGCTCAGGAGGGATTGGCTTGGCAGCAGTCAGGCTTCTCCATCAGCCCTCCTCACAGACAATGCAGGAACCTCCTCAAAATCAGGCATGATGGGGGGTGGGGGGGGCACGTGAAATTCAGAGTGTTTGTCCAAGAGAATCCTGTGATGTTTGTCTGCAGTATGGGGCTGCAGAATTCCCCCAGCGGCTCCACTCCCTCCACCCCAGCAGGGTCTGGTGGGGTTACTCCCTTCTACAATAGCACTTTAATCCCTCTGGCTCCTAGGAAACACAAGGGAAATCCCCAGAACAATTAAACTGGAGCAGGCAAAAGCCTCCAACCTTTCCAAAACCCCTCTCCAACTTCCAGGTCCAAGTTTGGGTCACTTCTCACTGCAGCTCAGCCTCTCTGCAGGCTTCCCCTCTTGCCACCCCTCCTCGTATTGAGGCATTGTGGCCACCTTCAATCTGATGATGGATTCAGCATCCAGCTTTTAACCCCATTCCTGATTTTTCCAGGCTCCAGGCAAAGGGAGGTCAGACGCCTCTGCCCCAGGGAAGTGGGAGTTAGTTACTCTTCCAGCTCTGCCAAGTGAAAATGGAACTCCTCCAAGCAGGCACTGTCAGCTCGGAGACTCCAGAAATGAATTAATTACTCCTCCTGGGAGATCATGGGCAAGGAAGGCAAGATGTCCCCCTCCCTGGGCTGGCTCCACTGCCTGTGCAACTTCTTCAGGGAAAATTTTCCTGTGAGAAATAAGGATGTAAGGTTTGGCATTGACACTGGGTTTGCTGCCATGGGAGCGCAGCATGCGCGGCCACTTTGATCCACAGCCAGTTTGGTCAAGTAGATTTGAGCAGGTCAAAATGCTGCCCCTGCATAGAACAAGACTATGGACCCCTGAGAGCAGCCAGAAGCTGCCCTGCAGGTGCCACGACTTCTCCAGACATGGATATTCCCAGAGGAAGGGCTGTGAAAAACCTGCTTTGTTAGGATGAAGGGAGGAAAGGTTTCCCCAGATCATCCCGTCTCTTTTGCCAGATCTTCCAAAACCCATTTTTAGGCTTTACTGAGAAATCTTGTAGATTGCACCAGAAACCACCAAAGTGATCCAAGACAACAGATCATCCCAGTGCAAATCCCACTCTGGCTGGAACGAATGTGTACATCTGAGTGTCCTGTGCTTGCCCATGTAAAGGATACACAAAATCCCCAGTCAGGAGCAACTGGTGGGCTATAGGATGCTTGGAAAACCTTGTGTGCACCCCACTGCCTGAAGGGAATATCTGGGGCACAGAAAGAGGGAAACATCTGTTGCAAAGGCAAAACACAGTATGGGATGGATTACAGGTGGACTTTGCTGAGGTCCCATCTGTTTTGGCTCCGTTTTGTTTTCCCCTGGGAATGCTGACAGGGAATGCTACTTTCTATTCCATCCCAGATCAGAGGTTTACGTGAGCAATAACTCTGGTAATGCTACAGAATTAGCCATGATTGCAAGAAGGTCAAATCTCTCGTGGTGGTCACCCAGGACATCCCCACAAACACTGCAGACAGAAGCCCAGCAGGGATGTCTCGGGCACAGGGAAGATGGATCTCCCTCTCCTCCCTGTTCTCCTACCTGCAACACGTAGCCCTCCCGGGCGCTCTGCTCCCGGCCCAGAGCCACTTTCAGCTGATCCTGCAGATGCCGGTTCTGCTCCAGGAGCTCCAGGGCCTCCTTCTGCTTCTGCTCCAGCTGGAGGGACACGAACAGAGACAGAGTCCAGGGAGTGGGCAGGGGATCGGCCATAAGGAACAAGTGGCTCGGAGGGGACACAGAGCAGAATTAATGGAGCTTTTGATGGCAGCGCTGCTCCGCTCTGTGCTGGGACCTGGATTTCATTTTGCCAGGAAAATCCCTCCCCTCTGAAAGAACTTATTTATGCAATAGTGTAATTTGTAAAGCTCACTGAGGCAAAGGATGAACGGCACCAGCTCGTGCCAGGCATGACCCTGGCAAATCCCAGCCCAGTTCAGCTCCGTGATATTCCTGGTTACTCCATAAGGAAAGGTTACCCCTTTCATTCCCACTAATACACTTTAATCCCAACTAACAATAACCTTTTTAATCCCAGCCACGGAACTCTTCCAAGTGAACTGAGTCTCCTCCATTCTTTTCCAAAAATCTTAAAGACTCTTTGATGTAGGCTCCACAAAAAGCCACCTTTTGTGGTGTGTGCTGCAACTCAAGGCAGTTTATAACTGCAGACACAAATCTCTACAGCTGCAGAGGCACAGAGGATTAGGAGCTTGAATTTGTAGTCTGGCTGATACACCTTGATTGCACCCATTTCGTCAGCGACAGGCTGGCTACAACCATCACAAATCAGGCTGTGTTGGCTGGGAGGGGTAAAGAAGTGCCAGGCCATAAGAACAGTCTTTTCTGCAGCTGTGGGAAACTTGAAAGCTGCTGGCAGAGCTGAACAGGAATGGATGCAGATCAGTGCCCTGCCAGCTTCCCAAGGAACCTACAGCATCCCTACCAGTTGCTATTATGAGGGAGGAATATTTACAGCTATTTTTAAGCCTATCTCAGGCTCCCTACAGTCACCCCAGTGGCTGTAGGCCACCCTGGCAGGCAGCCTGCACCCTAGACACCCCTTTACCTCCTTCTCCAGCAGCGTGGTCAGGTGCTGCTTCGCCAGCCCCTCTTCCCGGTCCTCGGCGAGGTGCAGGGGGGTGATGGGGATCTGCTTCTCCTCCCGCAGTGGGGTGGTCTCCACCTGGTGCCAGCGCTGCTCGATCTCCACGTGGACGTTCTGCGGTTTGATGTCTGCTGGGACGGGCAGGATCCTGTCCACCTCCATCCTCAGTGCCTCTTCTGGCCCTGCCCCGTCCACGGCATCGATCATCTCAAAGCGCTTGCGCCGCTCCTCGCGCCGCCGCGCCCGCTCCCGCTCCAGCTCTCCTGGGTCAGCATCGGCGGCTCCGCTGTCCCTGGGGAAGGCGGCCGAGCCGCTGCCGGAGGAGTCTGCAGCGTTGGCACGCTCCTGCACCAGGGCCTGCTGGATGGGGCGAAATTCTGCCCAGTCAAAGGTCTTGGAGCGTCCTTCTCGCCGGCGCTCGCGGGCGCGGCTCCGCTTCTGCTCCGTGTCCGGCTCGGCTTGCTCCGCGTCCGGCTTCTCGCTCGGCTTTGGACCAGTCTCGAAGGAAGAGCTTGTTTTGCTTTTCTCTTCCGGCAGCGAGCTGCGAGGACAGAGAGAGGGTGAAGGGAAGTGTCAGTGGGTGCTGGAGACAGCCAGGCGCTCCCATGCATGCCTCCAAGAGCCGGGTGGAAAAGGGCTGCTGGAAGCCCAAGCCAATGCCACGTGGGTGCCCCCTGCCCCTGCGGCTCCCCTCGGGTGCAGGAGCTGTTGCTGCCCTTCCCCAAGTTGTGCTGGTGTGCAAAGCCTTGGTGCAAGCTTGGCTGCTCCTGGGACACCCTGGCACAGGGAGAGCACTGATCCCAACCTTGTTCCTCCCTGGCAGCCACACTGGGGCCAATCACCATGACCAAGCAGCAACCCATGGCTGAGGCCAAACTGTGCTGTCAGAGGTTCCAACAGCTCCTCCAGGCTGTGGGGCTCCATGCATACCCCCACTGGTATGGCCATAGTCACATGTTGTGGGAATGATGCCACCAATCCCACCAAAGCCAAGCTGGCTTCAGAGCTGTGGGGTGGAGAAGCACAGAGCAGCTCTGAGTCTGGGAAACAAGGGTAAATTTCCCCTTCAGCTTCGAAAAGTATTAATGGGTCCATAACTTCTCTGTGCCACTATCTGCACTGAAAACACAGACCTCCCCAGGGCACCCAGACCTGCTGGCAGTCCCCAGTCCCCCTGACACAAGCAGGGGTGAGCGCAGCAAGGAAAGCACATTACTCAACACATCACGGAAATCACTGAAAATACCAATTTCTCAAGCAAGGAATGATTTTAGTGCTGAGTTAGAGGGTGGTGGGTTGAGGGGGGAGACATACTCATCAAGCAGGGGAAGTTAATACAGGAAGGCATTACCATTTCTAACCTACATAATCCATAATGCAGTATTAGCATATTAAATACAGACATGCCAGCCCTGCAACATGCAGATCAAAATTAACCAGAAAACAGCAGTATGCTAAGTCTGTGGAAAACAGCAGTATGCTAAGTCTGTGGAGGAGCACTTGCTGAACTCTTTACTGCCCAAAGCTCCAAAGCTTCCTCCCAAAGCACAGTCCTGCTGCTCAGGCTGACTCTCCAGCTTCCAATACAATCACAGCATTCCCAGAGTCTAGCAGAGACTCAACAAGCTTTCTGCAAGAGCTGGAAAACAGCTCATTGGGCTCTTCACTACAGGCTCTGACCCATGGGACCACATGCATGGGGACTGCAGTGATCAGGAACAGCAGCAGCAGCAGCAGCAACAGCAGCATCACGGCTCCTCCCACCTCAAAACCACACCCCAGCCCCCAGGCAAGAACCTCATGGATGTGCACACGCCCAAAACAAAGGATGGAGCAGAAGAGATGGCTCTGCATGGGCTAGTATCTTCCGATGCACTGTCATCCAGCAGCAAACCACAGGCTCAGTAGAGCTGGGTTTTGAGAGACTCTGGTAGTTACAGGCTAAAACCAGCTCAGAGGTAATTCCTTCTTCAGTGCTGTCACTTGCAGCTAATAAAATAAACCCAGAAGGCACGACAATGAAATGTCACTGCTCCTCACCCATGATACTGCACAACTCCAAAGCCAGGCTCTCAATCTGGAGTCAGTTAGTGATTGCAGCTGCATTTTAAAGTAAAGCAGGGATAAGATTCAGTCTCAAAATGGAGAAGTGTTAGGAAAGGAAAGGGGGTCCTGGAGCCTGCCATATGGTGTTAGGACACAGAAATTTTGCTGCTCTAAATCCCACGTGGAAGAATCTTGGCATTTCTAGAGGTGACATCTCTCATGAGCTCATTTCTCCTCTGCTGCTTTCCAAAGGGCACAGGATGCGGGTCAGGGAGCAGGGGGATGGCTGCTGGGAACGAAGTGAAGACACTCAGAAGGTTGACCCAAAGTTTCTCATTTAATCTTCTGCAAATGCCCCACAGCTATTAATTCTGCTCAACCATTTCACATCTCCTCCACGACATTAATGAAATTAATTCATATCACAAAGGAAGGAGGAGGTAGTCTTTGTCTCCCGATGGTATTTGCAGGTCAAAATAAAAAGGTTTTTTTTCATAGGGGTGGGTGTAGGAGTTGTGCAAGCTGAGCACGCTGTGGCAAGAAGCACACAAAGGTTGCAGGAACTGGGGAGCACTGGGGCACCCAGCCTCACAAGGGCTGTGAGCTCAACATGGATCCAGGTCTCAAACAGCCACTTCCATTCATGGGAGTATTTTCTATTTGCCCCATCATCATTAGCAGACTGTAATTAGTGCCTCTGCAGATTGCAGGGTGCTGCTGAGGGCAGGGAGCAGTGCAGCATCTGCTCCCTATGCCGAGTGCTGACACGTGCAGCAATGTAAACCATCATTAGGGCCCAAGAAACCAAGACAGGGAGTGTTTGGCTGGGTGGAGCCACAGCAGCAGGTTAATGAGACACAGCCAAGGGCTGCAGGAGTGTGTGGGGTGAGACCATCCCTGGGGGTGGGTGCCCACCACTGCCCTCCCAGCACACCAAGCACAACACCCTCCTGTTCCCGGCCACGCTGTGCCAACGGCTGGCACTGCTCCATGCTCAGCCTTGGGCAGTTTGTCCTTCAGCCTTCCAGCAGCCCCTTTCACCTGCTGCTTCCTGGGTGTGGAGTGCAATGACATCCCAAAGCCAGGTGGGATGGGCTGGGATACCCCACACTGCTGCCAAGGGCTGCCAGGCAGGCACCGGTGAACACAGCCCTGCTGCACACATAGCACAGGACTCCTCAGCAAGGTGACTAACCCACACCAGCCTCTACCCTTCCAACACCAGCAGGGTGGGGAACGACAGAAGCACACACATCATTCCCTTCTCCCAGCTCAGGATTGCTTCAGTCTGTTTGTGCAGTGTAACAAGTTACTGCCCAACCAGGACCTGCGCCTGGACCCTCTCAGAAGGAAAGCCAAGTGAAACCACTTTGTGTGGGCTCAGAGCAGGTGCAGACAGTGAGCACATCGTGCTGCAGTAACCTGTGAGCAACCATAAATACTCTTTAAAGGCAGAGAGGTCCCCTCAAATTTCCTTGGTCTTCATCTTCGTATCTAGTCACATCGGAAGATACCAGTGTGGGGAAATCAAAGGGTCAAGACCAGGTTGCTTCTTCCCTTCTCTCTGGCTTTTATTTAAAGGAAGAAAAAAAAAAAAAAAAGGAAGGGGGGAAGAAAAGAAAGAAAAATAAATGGAAACTGCAGGACTTCCCATCCGAGGTGCAGAAAAGGAGGAGCATGCAGTGAATCACGAGATATACAAACCACAGAACGTTAATACAGGAGAGAACACAGTTTTCCAACCTGGGCTTCAGCACGGATAGTTTCAAAGAGAAGTTTTTCCTGGGATTGCATGGAAATCAAACATACACAGGAGTGAGGAAAGAGGTGGTTTCCCCAAGACCCCTGTGAGATCCACCAGAGCTTGAGAATGGCTGGGAAAACAGTGTATGAGGGCTAAGCAGGATGGGAAAGGAGAGGCTGGAGTATCTCCAGGTCAACAGCACTGACTGAAAAGAGCCATTCCATCAACACAGGGACAAACCTGGCAGAAACCTGCTGGCTGCAGCTACAGTAAGGACAGGAGACAGAGTCAGTGGTGCAGCCATGTCCACACAGCCTGTAAGAGGAGGCTTGTACGAGTGTGGGCAGCATAGACAGCTGTGAGGAGGCCAAACACCCTGTACACAGAGCCAGAAGTGCCCACAGAAGGCACTCTGTGATGCACGAGGTCCCCTTCCTCTGGCACTGATGCAGGAGGACACACCAGCGTTTCTACAGCTTAAGGGGGACGAGCTGCAGCAGCTTTCTGGAAGATCAGAAGAGGAGGGAAGATTATTTCCTGGCTGGAGTTTAAAACAGATCAGAGCCAAACAGTTTCTAAACTGAACCCTGGGCTGCTGCTGCTGTGACCCATAAAGGGGCTGGGCAGCTCGTGCTGAACAGTAGCCAGAGGAAAGGGTGAACCCAGCACAAATTAATCCAAGTGGTTTCACAATACCTAGTGGGAATCCAGAAGAGCCTTGATATAGAAACAGTATTTCATATTCCTATGCACAAATTAAAACCACATTTTCAACCCTCTTGGAAATCTGCACGCGTAAGAAGAACTCGGCATATCAGCGTCCCCACAAAACGTATCCAAATTAAGCTCAGAGAAACTGAGAAAGAGCTGCAACTTCCAGAAAGAGACAGGCTCAGAAAGAGGAAAGAAAAGGGATGAGGGACGAGTTACTCCTGCACAGCAAACCATACAGCTGTAGGGGCTGCTGCAGCCCCCCTTACCTTGTTACATCAGGAGCAGTGGTGGGGCGAACGTGTTTCATGATGGTCTGGATCCAGTTGCGACGGATGCCCGATGTCATGGCAGAGAGGGTGAACTCCCCTTCCTTTGTCTACAGAGAGAGAAAGAACAGCTCAGAGCAGGTGACTGCACCCACCAGCAGCTTGCCGACTCCCCAAGACCACCCTGAACCCACACCCAAGCCCCCAGTGCTGGGGCACTGCTTGCTGGCCACACACAGGTCAAACCCAGCCCCTCTGTCCCACAGCACACTCCCTGTGGGAATCAGAATTTCTCAGCAATCAGGCTGATTCTGCCATAGGTGAGCCCCTAAAGCTGTGACAAAACCTTCCCTTTATGACAGCCAAAAAACTGGCTCTCAAACCCAAGGGCACAGCTCTCTGGAGTACTGCAGGGCGATGCTGAGTGACCTCTCTTGCATGTTTGGGGAAATGTTCCCCTTGAAACAGACAAGCATCCCTATCAGCTGTCCTGCAGCTGGACTCTTCCTTCTCCCCATGTTGTCCTTACATGGATCTGGAAGCCGTAGTTCCGCTGAACTGGGTACTCAGTGACATCGTAGCACGTGGATAAATCGATTTCTCCATCCAGGTCAGCTGCCTGCAGAGAGAAGAGGTAAAATAAGCAACAAAGCTTTACAGTTCCAATGCATGGTGGGCTCATAGGGAGGCACAGCAGGTCCCTGAGCCTCGAAGGAGCTCCAGGATTTCGGCTTCTGAGAATGGGGGCACCGAGGGAGGCAGTGACCTGCCCAGGGTCAGTCTGAGAGCACCAGGAGCTGCCCTGTAATGGGCTGAACACCGACAGGAGACACTTACCTCCTCTGCCACTGAATCCCGGTAGTATCTCAGGCTCTGGTCAGTCAGCACAAACCAATGCTTCTTCCACTAGGAAACAACAAAGATGGAGCAGTCACAATCCTGCTCCTTCCCCACCACCACATTCATGGCTGCTCATCACAGGTTGAGCGGCAGAGACCCCTGCAGGAGGCAGCTCAATGCTTGTCCCTCCCAGCTCCATACATGGCTTCATCAAGGCCCCCTCCATGGGAAAGGGGAGACTCAAACAGGAGCAGCGCAAGGGACAGTGATGGTTTACTGCCACCCTGCAGAGTACCAGACCCTGCACGTGACAGTGACACCACGAGAGCCACAGGGCAGTCACAGCCTCCCCATTAGCTCCACTGCAAGACGAGGCTTTTAGGGACTGCACTTAAAGGCTTTTCAGCACAAAAAAAAAGTAGTAAAACGTTTATGTTTTATCTGCAGTACCTAGGAATTGAGTTGGGAGTCTATTCCTGGCCCTTGCTCTATACAAATCTGCCTCCTGAACGCTTCCAGCACAGGCTCACCCAAGGCAGTTTTCAGTCAACTAAGCACTCGGTCCAGCTGCCAATTCATCCCTTTGGCTGTCTATGGATGTGCCCTTGGACCCAAGGGTACCCACAGCACAGCCTGGGCCACCCACAGCCACAGGCAAATTGCCCTCATTTCCCCTTAAAGCTGAGTAGGAGGGAAGGAAATCCAGGGAAGGGGTAGTTTGCAAACAGGCAGGGCCATCCATGCTGCCTCAGCACCAGTGCCCACTCCTAAGGCTCCAATAGAGGAGAGCATCCAGCAACCCTTTAGGAACTGGCAGCAGGAAAGCGGCACCAAATGCTTCCCTCAGAGCCATTTATCTATTTATTTATTGCCATTTCCCTGGCACTCAGGAGACATTACCTGAGCCTCATTTCTGACACCAAAGAGGTCATTGGGTTACAAGGGAGACGAGACTAATAAATAGGGAACAGGAACATGAAACCATTGCTGCCATCCAAGCTGCCCTAGCTCCCTAGAAACCCATGATATGATATCCACCTTCGAAACCTCCCCAGGACAGAGCACCAGCAATTCCCACTTCTAGAGAAGCCCAATACTGATCTACCCAGGACACTGGGGATCCATCAGCACTGAGAGCTACTCCATGCACAGCCAGGATGCTAGAGCGAGTTGCCAGAAACCAGGACTGACCACAGCACCAAACACTGACAGTGACTCACCTGCCCATCCTCATATTGCTTTGTCAACCAGCCCTTCTTGAAGTTCAGCAGGTCAGGCTGGAAGAAAGGAGAGAGGGATCAGGAGAGGGAAAAAGTGTCTGCACCCAGAAGACAACAGCAGCGAGTTGATAAAACACAGAAGAGCAATTATAGAGACCAACAACAGTTAAATTCATAGAATCATAGAATAGTTTGGGTTGGAAGAGCCCTTTAAAGGTCATCTAGCCCAAACTGAACCATTACACTGCATGGTAGCTAAATGTTTGCTCTTATGAGGAACAGAGACCTCTGCACAGTTTATTCAAGCTGTTCCCTTCCTACCATTTCTCCTGCAATTTCCTACTGCTACACCAGCATTACAGAGAAAGGATAAACAAGGAATTAGCAAGACTTCAGGCAGTTTTACCCTCTATTATATACTATGAAAGAAAAACTATGTGCTATTGATGCAAGGCTGCAGGGTTCAAAACAGGCTGAGTTCCCAAGGCTGGAAATACAGGGAATCTGAGCCCTGCACCATCCAAATGACACCTGCTTTTTCCTTCAGTGTGGGTGCATGGGGATGTTGAATTCCTGAAAAAAGCAAGCAGGACAGCGTGGGATAGCTGCTGCCAGCCCCTCCTCCCAGCCCTGCCCGTGTGCAGGGAAGGATGTGGTGGAAATGCCTTCACTCCCCTGAGGCTGAGCTCCTCCAGCTGCTCCACGTGCTGCAGAGTGGAGGAGGAAAGGACAGCAGTGTGTGAAATCCAGCTGCAGCCTCTGAAATGGGTTACAGCAAGAGCAGCAGTGGAAATTGGGTCTGGGAGTCTATTCAATCAAACCTGTGAGGCAGCACATCCCACATAGGAGTGATCCCATGGTGGTGGGAACACAGTCCTGCTCCACAGAAACACAAGGGAAAGTAAAGCATTGAATTACAGAATGTTTGGGTTGGAAGGAACAGTAAAATCATCCTGTTCCACCTCCTGCCATAGGCAAGTACAATTTTCACTATTCCAGGCTGCTCCAAACCAAATCTAACGTGGCCTTGAACACTTCCAGGGATCCAGGGGCAGCCACAGCTTCTCTGGGAAACCTGTGCCAGGGCCTCACCACCCTCACAGGGAAGAATTTATTTCTAATATCTAATCTAAACCTGCATGACTTTCTTCCCTTCACTACATAATGTGCATTGCCACTTCATATGCACTTCTTCCACTTTTTCTTTCCACCAAGAATTTAAAAATCACTCTTGTGGCTGTAGAGGTCTGCAGGAAAAGCTCCAGAAACATCAAGATACTGCATTTTTCTGATAAGTCCTTGAAAAGAAGCTGTCCATCCACAAAAAATTCAACTTATATTTACAGTAGCTCTGTAATCTATTTGAGAGATTAGCAAGTGTATTTATTTTGTTCCTACAGAAGGGTGGTGAGGGAGAGGAGAGCACTTTGTGTTTATTCTGTACTGTTTGCCTCCAGGTCTGGTGAGCATTTGAAATATGCAAAGGGAGGAAAGCTCAGGAGGGAAGGTTCAGCCCTTCCTTGCAGCCTTCATCCCACTCACACCCACTTCCAACTGCATAAACATCAAGGAAATGGCATTGGAAAACTGGGACATGTGTTTGCTCTGACTGGTCTGTGTCCCGTCCCTGGCAGGGGAGTTGGAACAAGACGATCTTTTAAGGTCCCTTCCATCACAAACCATTCTGGGATTCTGTGATCCTATGAAAATACCACAGTCATGACACAGCAGCTGCTCCAAGTCCAGAAACTGGACTGACTCTCTATGAGCTGGAAATGCCCTGCTACAGCCTCTGCTGGGGGATACCATGGGGACAAAGAGGGGCTCTGGCCAGCTGAGGTGACCCCAGAACTTCTAGGGTGACCTACAGCATGAGTGTTTGACACATCACACAAAGCATTGAGGAAATGGGGTATTCCAGGGAAAATAACCACAACAGAGTCTGCTTCCCAAGATGCTGCTGTACTTTAAGGAAAAGTGCTTCTGACAGGACTCTTGAGTTTTAATTTCTGCAACAGGCCCACAGAGTGGCCCTTCCCACCTGATTCAGGTCCCTGAACCTGCTCCAAGTCTGAGTGTATCCCACATCCTGTGTGCTGGCTGTGAGGATAGCAGCAACAGCCCAGTTTTTGTGGGACCTTCTGGGAAGGGCCTCTCATGCCCTCCCCCAGGGCAGGGGACATGGCCCTGGTGGCTCACCGTCATAGAGGACTCTGTGGACCTCCTGTCCAGTGACTTTGCCCGGCGGTGTGGGGACAGAGGTGACGCAGACACGTCCAGGATGGAGCCCACGGCTGCTCCTTCACAAGTGAAGTCCTGTGTGAACAGCATTAGCCCAGATCAGTGCAGGAACTAGGACAGAGTCCTGCTCTCTTGGCTCATGGCATAAAAATCTGCTTTATTTAAGGGGCATCTCAGGCTCAGAACAAGTGTCATTTCCTTGGCAATACATTTTTTTGTCCTTTCAGGCATTAATTTGTTCCCATTATATCCAAGCATATCTGGGGCTCTCAAATCTGTTTCTTTTGTTACTTCACCCCATTCTGATGTGTGCTGCCATACCAGACATGAAGTTTTCCTTTGTATTATGGAGAAAGGAGACAACCTGATTTTCCACTCTGATCTACACCTGGGCCAAGGGAGCAGAGCAGGAAAATTTGTACAGACTGAGCACACACTGAGGTTTGGCTCCTGCAGGAGCTGCCTGCAACTCCAAATCCACATGCAGGGACAAACCCTGTAGCTGAACCCTCTATCCTGGGCTGCAGGATTCCAGGTTTCATCTTCCAGGAGAATCTGGCTGAGCATCTCACCCGTTTCCGTGGGAAAACTCTCTTCTCACTCCTGCCCTGCCGCGTCTCGCTGGAAAGGGCAGCAGCTCCCGACGCGTTCGTTTCCATGTGCTCCGCGTTCTCAATATCTAGTGCCTCGAATTTCTCAATCACCTGGGATCTCCTGCAAAACAGAGACAAAAGGGGAAACCAGAGATGGTTTAAACACAAGAGCAGCAACTGTGTGGAGCTGTACAACCTCACAAATTTAAGGTCGCAGAATTGCTCGACCCAGAGTTCATGCACACCTGGCTTCTGGTCCCTGTTTTCCTGTGAGCTCCAGTGTGGTCAAATGCAGGGTAAAAACCCTCATCTGACATCATCTTACTCATAAAGTAGGGAAAAACCTCACATTATTCAGCTCTGCACTGAGCATCTTCTAGTAACTAGGAACCCCTCACAAAACCAGCAATAAATTTTTATTTGTGAATTTTACAGCCCCTTGGGAATCAGGGATTATGGAGCAGTTTTGGCTTAAGCTTTGCCTCTATCCTCTAGTACTGGGGCTCTCAATTGGTCCACAGACCACTGACATGTCAGACCAAGGTGGGGTGCAGAAGTAATGGGTGGCTCTGGGTCCCCCAGTGTGTTCACTGCAACAGGAACCCTCTGAAAACTCAGTCTCACATAGGGAACAGGCAGAGGATTGCATGGAGCAAGGGGTGTCCATAGGTGCCGCCAGTCCATGGTTCTGGCTCACAGGATGCACCAGTGAAAGGGTGTGAGGAGATGAGGAGCACCCTGTACCACAGCAGGGCACTCCCTGAAGAACCTGGGGCCTTTCCCTCCTCTTAACTGGGCTGAAAATCCAGTCTGGACATCAGGGGGCACAACCTGGGCTCTCAGACACTGCCTTGGTGGCCCATTGCACCGTGGCACTTGTGTCTCTGAGGATGGAGAACTATGAAGAAACATGGATGGAGCAGGAGCCAACCCTGGATCAAACCCAAATGGGATTCTCTTAAGGACAAGCAAACAGGTAGAATTAGAAGTGTTGTTTCAGCATGAGCAGCTGCTTGCTGACCCACAGGAGAGTAATTTCCAAAGAAACTGCTCATGTCTAAGTCTGCATTCCCAGAGGTTCAGGAAAATATCAGCTTCAGGTCTTCAATCACAAACTGGGAATATAAAGCAATAACCCACCACCAGCACCTGCCAGCTGTGCTCCCAGCTGTGAGGCTTAAAGTTCCATTTCAAACCTCCCCAAAAAGCTCTGTCCAAGTGGTTTCTTGACACAAAATTTGGACCCATCATGTGCCACATCTAAACTTGGGGCTGCTTGCTCTGTGTGAGCCTCTGACGTGCATGAAAATCACAAAGGCAACCACATGAGGGAGAACAGGTTATCCAAAATAAAAACATTTTTAACACTTCCCACAAAGAGGAACAGCAGGTTAAGGGTTCAAAAATAATGAGATGTTCAGTTTTCAACCAATATTTGCACTAAATTCTATAAATGAGACAACCAGTCAGAGCGTATCCCATCCCCTGGGGGGCTGGGGCCCCCCACTGCTGCTCAGAGCCAGGCTGCCAGGACACAACCAAAAAGGAAGAGACAAAATTGGTGGGGAAGACGTTGCTTTGTAAATTTAAAGATCTTTCTTGCTTTTAGGGGACATCTGTTCAGCCCCTGGTGCCTCCCAGTTTGCAAACTGGGAGTGGGCAGATCTCAGCTTGTGCAGAGCTCCCGATTTCCCTGGGATGTTCTGCTCATGAGAAGCCTGACATAGGCTGTGGAGCATAAATCCATGTTCTGCTCACTGACAGACAGGGAATTGCTTTGGACCCACATTTTTTAAACTCTTTTTATACTGGCCCAGCCTTCTCTGAGTCTCAGTTCAGGAGGGAGGAAAAGATCCATGAATTAACATTGTCTGTGCCCTATTAGGTGAAGTCTGAAGAAAAACAAATCAAGAGGAAAAAAAAGAACAAAAACCCAACCAAAAAAAAAAAAAAAAAAAATTAAAAAAAAAAATCAAAAAACCAAAACCATAAAAACAAAATCAAAAGCAGGTTGATTCTCATGAAAGGGGCTGCACCACCAGGTTGTTCTACGGCTTGAGATTGAGATGAGATGGTAGCGAAGCAGGCGAGGTAAAGGTGGACACGTCACACAGCAACACAGCAGGAGAAGGTGGAGAGCAACAAGACCTGGAAGAAAACAAGGCTGGAAAATGAATGAACAGAAGAGGAAATTATATATCTGCATCTACATACATAACAAAATCAAAATCATTCCAGTCATTTGTCATTGAAAAAGGGAGGAGAAAAATAAATCACTGCAACCAAATCACAGCCCCAAGGGTTAATATCATCTGGATTACAGGAAAGAATCTCTTTTTTTTTTTTTCCCATGAGATCAACATTTCAGAGAGGTTACTGCCAGAGATCCTGGAAGGATGGGGAAGGAAGGACTCTCCTCCCTTCCCCACGTGTTGGATAGAGCTGCTCCCTCCACACAGCAGCTCTGTGTGGACAAAACAAGGCTGGGACAGGTATGAAAAAGCTTTTTAAAAGCTGCGGTGCCATTTAGTGCTTTTCAACTACAAAAGCTCATCCCAAGGAATTCCTTGGCCATGCAGGCTGTTAATCTTTTCCAGGCCACTAAACCCAGGCTGCAGATCTCAGCTGTTAGTGGAGGGGGTGTGCAGTGGGAAGGAAAGCCTCAAAAGACCAGCACGGGCTGTCATTAAAGTGATTTTCTTTGATTGGAAGAAAGGGCTTTGTTTTTATTGGATTCATTCATTATTTAGCATCAAGAAAGATAGTGAGTGTCAGGAAAAGGAAGAGGAATTTCCCAAGAGGTCCATAAGAATGATGAGGATAGTTTTACAAGGGAAAAAAACCTGTATTTGGGAGAGCAGGCATCCTCTATAAGGGGAGAAGCAGAATTCACAGCAGAGCTTTACACCTTAAGAAACTCCAGAGAAGGAATTTGAGCAAGAAAAGTCTTTTAAGCAATTTCAGGCAATTCTGCTATTAATTGGTGCTAGAAATACATCTCAGCCCTTGACCACACTCCCACGCAGAGCTGGCTGACACCACCGTGAACTCTTGCCAGTGTGAGAAGAACATGGGGTCAACTGGGAAAGCTGTGGTTTTCCAGGCTGCACCCCTGGAACTGTGCACAAAAAGCCAAGTCTGTCAAACAGAAATCCAGAGATGTGAAGGGATTTATCCCTGCAGCTGCAGAGTCCCTCTGGGACATGGGGGCTGCTCTCTGAAGACTTTCCTGCAGCTCTTTTCAGCTGTGATTTTTTGTGTGCAACACCTCAAGATTCATCCATGGGGTTTCCATGGGGTTTTGTTCTGCTCTAGGGATGCGTCTGAGAGGGGAGACTGGAGATGGCTCGACCTCTCTGGCCTCAATCCCTGTCCCCCAGCCCAGTGTGACATCCTGGTGGGTGCTGCAGCCCCGTCCTGCCACGTGCCAGCAGAGGGAACTCGTACTCTGCTGCTCTGCCAAAATCGTTGAGATTATCTCCTGTTTCCTGATTCCTGGTTCTGAGTGGCTGCAAGCTCATACGTCTGCATGGGGTGTGGAGGCAGCATCAGGTATAAATGGTCAACACAAAAAATTCCTGGACTTAAATCATGTAATATTTATGTGATCAGGAAACAGGATGAGAAGCCTTGGCAAATGGCTTTATCTGGAGCTAAGCCTGCAGGTGTGGCACTCAGGATGCAACACTGGGTACCTAAAATTATTCTTTTCCATCCACAGCTCTGACACCTGCACTGATTTACGCAAAAAAATGGGAGGAAGAGCTGAAAATACCAACAGAATCTGAGTGTGTTCATTTGGCTGCACTGAAGGGCAGATCTGCAAAATGCCTGGCTGGTGCCTGTGGGCTTGGCATGGGACAAGTGCTCCCAGACATGTTAGTGGGTTACTGAGAAGGATTATTATAAATGGTGTTAAACCAGGGGGGGAAAGCCAACCCCACAGCATGGAAATGAGTTATTGTTTTATCTGCCCAACCTCAAACTCTCTTTTGTCTGAGCTCAGAGGAGAAAAACTAGAGGGACGTGGGGACTAAATAAACTCAAGTTTAAAAAGCAGCCAAGCCAAGCTGAACAGGGTGCTGGGGAATTTTAATTCTCTGGTGCAACTCTGGACAGTGTCTCTGTGCCCTTTTGAGTCCACTGAGCTCCAACATGGCTGTCCCAGCTCCAGGACACAGGGCCTCTCCACCCACACCAGCTGCACCGGCCAATTCCCAGGTTACCAGAGGAGAACACAAATGTGCCCATCCCTGAATACCCACTGAGCCATCCCTGCTCATGGCACATTCCTCCAGCATCATGGGCTGTAATCCACAGCCAAACCTTCTGGCAGGTGGGGACCCCTCCCCCTTCTCTCTGCCATCACCCCGCTCCCAAAAGCTGGACCAGGTTCAGCCCTGTGGGCAGCAAGACCCCTGCACCTGGTGCAGCTCCTGCTCCCTGCACCCATTCTGCTCTGATAAAAGCCCTGGGCTGATAGAGAATTGCTGCCAATACTGATAAAGCAAACAAAATTGTTAACAGCCCGAGCCAGGCTGGGAAAACCAGATTTTCCCTGGGAAAAGGCACCCACCAGCAGGCAATGAGTGGGGCTGACATTAAAAAAGGACAGGCTCTCCCAGGCCCCATTATCTGTTATAATTCTACTCCCCAACTCTGTGCAGGATGATCCCAGTGCTGCAGGATACCCAAGGCCAAAGGACTGCTGGCACTGGAGGAATGCACTGTTCTGTCAAGGTGGGGACAGGCACTGGCCAGGCAAGCAGACACAGCAGGGACACAATGTCACCCACAGGCAGCATCAGCTCGACCTGAAACCAGAGCCACCAGCTTTTCTCAGCCCTGTCGCCAGCCAGGATGGCCAAGGTGGTATCCTCCTCCTCCATCCTGGGGAAAAGCCAATTCCCAAGGCAGACAAAGCCAAATCCAAGCTTCCCTCATTTATTCCCAGCCCAGCACTCCCTGCACACACTGGGCCAGGTTTGGGATCCTCCTGCTGACTGATGGCACCAGCACAAGGCTGTGCTGCACATCCCAGACCTGCTCCCAGCTCTCAGAAGCCAGTCTGGAAAACAATCCTTTAGGGGCTGGGAAGAAACAGAGAAGAAGCTCCTACAGAAACTGTGCGAGAGAGAACATGCCCGGAGGAGAACCAGGGCAGGAAAATCAGACTGGCAGGCGGCCCTCTCGCCCGGGGCCCGTCTCCCAGTTTGCTCCACTGCCCTCACTGCACAAATGTGTCTCTCCCAGGGCGAGTGGAGCCCGTCCTTGGCCGCGCCCGCAGGGCACCGGCGCGCGCTGCGGATGCTCTCCCCGTCCTCCACACTAAGCTGTTTTGCAGCCTGCTGAGCCCTGCCCTGGCACTGCACCCACCTCTCTCTCCTCTCCTCTCCCAGATTAATGCCGTGACATTTTGAAACCTCTCTCAGCTCATTAGGCAGTTGCATAAGGCACCTGGCACTAACGCCATTAGGAGAGCTAACCTAATTAATGGTGCTGGCTGCTGCCTCGGTGTGCTGCGCTGGGAGGGGCCAGCAGGGTGGGCTTGATGGCAATGTGGGCATCCAACACCACCCAGCACCAGGGTAGGGTTAGATTAAACAGTAGGAAGACATTCTTCCCTGTGAGGGTGGGGAGGCACTGGGAGAGATTGTCCAGAGAAGCTATGGCTGCCCCATCCCTGGAGGTGTCCAAGGCCAGGCTGGACAGGGCTTGGAGCAACCTGGGATACTGCAAGGTGTCCCTGCCCATGGCAGAGCATGGAACTGGATGAACTTTACAGTATCTTCCAACCCAAATCATTCTACATCCCCCAAGCAGCCAGGCAGGGTGACACCTGCCCAGTACCACTATTAAAGACATCCCACCACGTGGTCAGCGTGGATGAGCACCCTTAAACCCAGGAGCACTGAAAAAAACAAAGAGGCTCCACCCAGAAAATCCCACCTGCTCCATCCAGGCTGCACTGGGGACACAACCTCACTGCTGCTGGAAGCATGCAAGGAGATGAGCCCCTCATCCCTTACCTTCTTTCATTCCCAAAGAGCCGGGCAACTTCTTCTCTCCCAGGGCTACGAGCCCGGGTTCTCCGCTCTAGCCGCTTCCTCTCCACCTGGAAGGCCTCACGATTACTGATCCTAATGGCCTTGGGAACGTCGGCCAGGGTGGTGTACTGCCGGCTGGCTTTAAAAGAAAGGGGACGCCCCGATTTTTCAGCTCCCCTTCCTACATCTCTGCTGCTGGAGTCCTTGTGCATGGGGCAACTGCTCTTCGAGTCCAAGGAGTTCAGAGAGAAGCTGTGAATCATTCGGTCGCCTGATCGGATACCTGGGGAAGGAAAGGGCTGGGCATGCTCCTGTGAGGGCGATTTGGGATAACTGTACCTGTTGTTCGGGGTGCTGGGGCTGGGTGGGCTTGGTGGGGGCGGCAGTTGCTGCTCTTCCAGCTTGGAGTCTTGTTTGGTCTTCTCCAAGGAGAAGTAGCCGCTCTCGACACGCGTCTTCCGCCCGCAGTCTATCCGGTCTCCGTTCATGGAGCTCTCCTCTAAGGGACAGAGAAGTCACCATGCTTGGTTTCAAGTCCAAGTACTGCTTCTTAGAGAGAAACACTGATCCCAGCCAGGACAGGGGCAGGTGTGAGAGCAAAGCTGGTCCGGACACCAGCCCCATGTACTGCTACTTCCTGCACCTTTGGCTTTTCCACTCGGACCAGCCCTCATGGCCATGGAGATGGTGGGATAGTCTGCAGGGAACTGGGAATGCTGATCCAACCATTGGGCCAGGTTTGCACAGGTGAAAGGTCTGAATTTTCAAACTAAGAAATGGGCAGTTGCAGTCACAGCTCTGCATCTGTTTCCATCCCTGTCCTCCCCAGCCTGGCAACAATCACAGCTCCATGGGTGCAAGGCAACAGACACCTCACTGCAGAAAACATTCCCCATCTGAGTGGGAAGATAAGGGAAATGTCCCCAGCACTGTGACCTGTCCCCAGTGCCCACTGTTCCAGGGAGAACAATGGCATAACCACCACAATGTTACACCAGTGCTGGCATCCCCACCTCTCACCTTCCTTGCTGTCCAGCACAGAATCCTTCATGGAGCTGGCAGCCCCAGCCTGGCCTTGCAAGGGGCTCTGGGATGGGCCAATGCCATTGCCCCCATCTGCTTGGTCTTTGCCCCTCATTTCTTCCTGCCACAGCGTGGACTTGGTGGCAGGGACCTTCTCAGCGCTGGGAATGTTGCTGCTGGTCACAGCCATCTTAGCAGGACCAGGCTCCTAAAAAAACCCACAAGACACAGGAAGTTAGAGAGTTTGCCCCAACTCCACACTCAGGGTCCCCAAGGGCTTTGCCCTGAGGTGTGAATTCCATATAGCTTGGGTGCTGTCCATGACATGTCACAGCAGGACAGGGATGGGACAGTGACATGTGTCAGTGCTTTACACCTTTTTAAAACAATCCCCATCATCTTCAGTGCTTCTCTGTTACCAAGGAGCTCTGGAGTCCATCAGATGATGGATGATGCCCCTTTGGTGGCCACAGCCCACCCAGCCCAGGTCCAGAACCTGACCCAGAAGAGGCAGCAGCTTTCCCAACTCCTTCCTTGGCTTTGCTCATTAGCAGATGTTTTGCTGTTGTCATATTAAGCTTCTGCATTCACAGATTATTTTTCTTAAAGCCACCAATAAATCAATGACAATTAACTCCCCTTTGGACTGTGAGAAGCTTTCCAGCTGCTGGTTCCCTTTCCACAGAGCAGGGAGGAGTACAGAAGTGCATGAACTGGTAACTGAAAGCTGGGAACAAGGGCTGCAAAGAGCATCCTCTCTATCCTCCCCTCCCACATCAGGTGAGTTTTAGCCCTGCACCTCCAACTCGAGTTTACAGGGCTGTGCTGGAGCCACCAGGGAACTCCCAAGGAGTGGGTCCTGGCTCCACACACAGCCATGACAAGCAGCAAATGACCTCAATTTAAAAAAAAAATCCCCTTGGGAAATTTCACACTAAAGGAATGCAGTGTTGGAGGTAAACGATCCAGAGTTCACAGGCATCCTGCTCAAGAAGAGGATCGGGCCAATCTCCAAGGTCCCCTGCACCCTCCTTCATTGATCCAAGCCCAGAGCTAATCACTAGCTCAGGATATATATCTTGATATATCTCTTACACACACCCCCATGTAATTATTTGTAGATGTGTATTTAATTAGGCAGAGATGTGGGCCAAAAAGAAGTCTGTGAGAGAGCAGAGACATTAACTCTCTGCTGCTCAGGGGTATGAACAACTGCAAAAGGCAGAATGCACCAAAATCAGCAAAACCAGCCTCTACTTGCACAAGGTGTGTCTGGGCACGCTCTGCTTAGCTGAACCTGCCACACCCCTGTGCAAACCGAGGGCAGAGCCTCAAATCCCACATTTCAGCCCCAAACCTTGCCTCGAGTTCCCATGGGCAGTAGGCAGGCACAGGCATTCCAGTCTCTCCTACTGCCTGCACCTCTCTGCTGGAGCACAGCAAAAGCTGCAAGAGAAACCTGCCTTCTACCCACTAAAACTGCAACCTGCTTGCAAAGGAAAGTGAAAACACCCAACACTCCCTGTCCAAAAATCTGCAGCAGGAGTGGGATTCCCTGCATTGCTCCACCTCGGGATTTTACAGAGGGATGATGCAAAATGATGGGGGGAGTCAGAAATGACCTTGATGCTTCAGGAGCATTCAGCTGTAACCAAGCTTAGCTCTACCACAGGCAAGCAAAAACTATGTGAGAGTGAGAAAAAGCAGGAATACCCAATTGTTTTTTTTTTTTAATATTAAAAAGGTATCCACCCCCCCAAAGCAGCTCTAAAGCATGATCTACTGCCTGATTAGTGTGTGGCCATCTTTAGGAAGAGTGCAAGCTATCTGCACCAGCATATGGAGAACAAGCTGAACAGCAGCCAACTTCAGGAGAGCCCATTTCACAGAAGAGAAATTGGTGCTTATTTTCTTCTCAACATCCTCCTCCATTCCCTAGACCAGCCACCTGCATCAGCAGGATCTGGGAGACAGAGAAAAGATGCTGCTTCTGCCTTTACAGGTTGCTCCTATGTGCCTGACACAGCACAGCATCCATCCAGCAGCAGTTCCCACATGGAGGCTGGTTTTGCAAAGTGAATTTGACTCTTTTTTAGCACCATGGGGCTGGAAACTATGGGATGGAGAGACTGGAAGGAGGGTAGCAAGCGAGACAGGGTAGTCTGTCCCAAGACAAGAGGGCAGTGTGCCACAAGGGTCCCTGGTCCCTATCCCCAGGCACCTGGGGAGCCCATCTGCCCACAGGGAGCCAGCATCCTTCCCACAGCTGCTTCCCTTATTTGGTGCTCAGGAGCTCAGATCCTGTACGGTTTCCAAGAAGTTGCCATGGTGATGAAATGTAACCCAGAATGATGTTTTTCTGGCTCTGCGCCTCTTCTCGTCTCCACCCCCGTCCCCCTCCTGAACCCAGCCTGGGTTTAGTGGTGCACCCCAGCCAGGGTGAGCATCCCTGCCCTGCTGCATCCACTCCCTGGGGTGCCCCAAATGCAACAGTCCTTTTCTTGGGAATTGAGGACTGACAACTCATAACATGAAGGGAGGAGGCATCTTCCCTGGAGCATCACCAGAGCTACCCTTGAAGGGTTGTTCAGGCTGTGAGGATCCCAGATCTTGGCAAAGGATGGCTCAGACTTACAGCTTGGTGTGCAAAATAAGATCATCTCCCCACTAATTTTATCCCCAATGCCCAGAACATCTTTATCCAGTGGAGTGATGAAAACTTATTCAAACAAACACTGTACATCCAAGGCCCAGTTTGCACCAGGGCCATCCTTGGAATTTCATCAAAGAGGATCTGAAAACCAAGGCTCAGGGGAGCCCTGATGCTGGTTTTGGTCCCCACCACAGCCAGAGGAGCCCTCCCAGCCCCCTGTGGCAGTGGGATGTGTGCCCAGAGGTCAGGCGGCCTCAGGGACACGGCTGTTCTCAGCCCTGGCGAGGGACGAGGGTGGCCTTGGGGTCACGGTCCCCATCTGTGGGATTCTCCCCCATTCCAGCCACGTGGGAGCCAGGCAGGAACGAGTGAGTCACGGCCGGCCCCACTTTTTACCATTTATAGTCAAAGTGAGCACGAAGCCACTGCTGGGTCCCTGGAGAGCCCAGCTCCGGCCTCCGGAGCTCCCAGCCTGGCCCTGGCCTTTAGTATTTTCCTTTCATTCCCACTATCTCTGGGGTCATCTCAAAGGGAGTAACTGGAGCCCGATGGAATTTCATCCTGTTTCTGACGAAATGGCCCATGAACAGCACCCCTCCCTGGTCCCTCATGGGGACCATGTGGCTTTGTGGCCACTTCCAGGATTGTGTGCAGGGGTGGCACCACAAAACAGCACACAGGGGGCAAAACGTGGCCTCAAAGCAGCTGGGAAAGCAGGAGTGTGTGACCCTGAAGTAATGAGCAGGAATTAATTCACACTGATCTGCTGCCCTGGTTTGTCCCAGCTCTCACCCTCCACACAGGCAGCATCAGAGGGCTGGTGATCCCAATGGCTTGGGGGATCTAGCCCAGGACCAGAGCAAGGCCATGGCCCTTGAGGGAGGCAAGGGACTGGGTAACAGTGTGTATGTGTCCCTCTGGGTTACCTGGGGAGTTGGGGGCTCTACCTTCCTCTTCTTCTTCTGATTTTGCTTGTTTGTCCTGGGATAGACAATCAGCATCTCCAGCCACCTGCAGGCAGACAAAGCACAAGGTGAGGTCTGTGCCACAGGGAGAGGAGTGATACTGACCTGGTCAGGGTCAGCTTGGTGAACAATACCCAGAAACCATCCCAACTAGCTCCTGGGGGAAAAATAAAACAGGAGAATAGGGATGATCCCGGGGTGCTTTGGCTCAAACCCTGCTCTCTGCAAAAGTGAGGCCACAGCCAACATGGGGCAGGGATTCAAGGATCCTGAAAGAGAGTGGAGAGGGACAGAGCCTCCAGCAGGACCGTCCCCTTGAGCGATGCCAACACCCTCACACTGCAGACAAAGCGCTTTTGTCCAAGGAAGAGCAGCTTGAACTCGGCATTGAGGAGCCCTGAGTCCTCCCACCGTGGCCTGACAACCTGCCCCCGCATCTCTGAGAACTCCACAGGGATCCCTGGACCACTGGGAAACATTCCTGCTTGAAATGTCCCTGCTCCCCTTTCCTTCTCCCCCTGCTTTGCACGCTGCTGCTGTAAAGTGTTCGGAGATGACCACATCAGGTGGGGTTTGGTTAAGCATTAAACGCCAGAAGCACAGAATGAACATAAAACAAATTCTCCCCCAGCCAGGGAAATCTTCCTGTCGTGCTGCAACTGCAAACGAAACCAGCCTGGCTCAGCCCCAGAGTGGGACTGCTGGGGGATGATTAATGCCTGCACTCAGGAGCAAACACACTGCTTCAAAACCCATTGCTGGGCTGATGAGCAATAAATCAGCCCCACCTCACTCCGCAATGCCTCTCCCTCCCACGGCAGGCAGGACCAGCAACAAAGGCTGAGCTGGGAACCAGAGCGTGGGGAGAGGGTGGAGAGAGCAGGCCATGGGGGCTGGCCATGGTTTGGGGCATAGTCACTGCTCCTGCCAAGGAGGAGAGGAGCTTGCTCCCCTGTGCTCTGATTCCCACATGGCTCTGCATCCCAGTTCCCCACTGCTGTGAATGGGGCTGGAGGGACAGTTTGAAACCCAAAGTTCACCTGTGCTCACTTGTCTCAGTAGGGCAGGGAAATTTCAATGTATGAAAATCCCAAGCTCTTGGTATAAAAATGTATTTCAAAAAGTATTTACAAAACGAGGGGAGTCACAAGCGAAGACAAGGCTTGGAAATAGAAATCTCAGCAGAAAGTGCTGACTCTGCTGCTCCAGAACTGGGGGAGGCAGGAGATGCCGTGCCTTGGGAACAGTGGGAAAGAGCAAGTGTTCATCCCTTCAGTTTCCTGCTGGAGTTTCAAACGTTGTCAAATTTTGGGAGGGAGGCACTGAGCTCTGGGCACTCCATGTAGTAAAGGCTCTCAGGTAGAACAGCAGCACAGCCACACTCTGTCACTGTGTGCTGGCAGCTTGGCTCTCTCAGGGCTCTGCACCTTCATCAGCACCAGCTTCAACCCCAGATGGCACGTGAGTGATGGAAAAGGATGTTTCTAGGTCACCGCCCAACACCTGGAGTTGGGAAATTCACCCTGATTTGTTTGTTTTAGCGGTCTAATCTTTGTCACTGAGCCACTGCATTCCTGTGATATTTTAATCATCCTTGGAGGTGAGATGCTAAAGAGACCAGGGAGGTGGGGAGCATCCACCCCAGGATTCCACATCTGCCCAGGGATGGATGAGGACCAGATGGCACTCAGGGTCAAACATGCCAGCCCCAGAATTATGAAACCTGCCACTGGTGTTGGGACAGAACCTGTGCCAGTGAGTTGGGTGCCTGATGGGATCCCCAAAAGCACTGCAGGGTCTCCACAGCACCCATCATGAACCCCAGTACTCAGGATATGCACAGCCATAGCATCCTGCCTTGATCAAGGTCCTACCCACCCTCCTTTTCCTCCTGGCTAATGAAAGAGCCTGGGACTGGCTCAGATGTGCACTCACCCACTGATGATCTCCTTGTTCTCGGCCCGGATGAAATGCTCCTTCTCCGGGGTCAGGATGCACAAGGAGAACTTCTGCCCTGTCCTGCTCTCCCCATCCACCACATCTGTGCACTGGTTCATGTTGATGGTGCCCTGTGGGAGGGTGGTTGGCTGCAAGAGAAAGGAGAAACTTTAAGGAGAGAAGAGCAGAGGAGAGCAGAGCTGAGCCCTAAAACCTCTCCTGGAGGACACCAGGATCCCACACACCAAGATGCTTTGCCCACAAGTAATCAAATCCCATCTGTGTGCCCTGCACAGCACAAGTGCACAGCAAAGCTCTGTGCCACGCATCTGGGGACACAGAACAACAGGTACAACTCCTGCCAGACCAGCCTGATCCACTGCTGCCAGTAAGGTGCTTCTCCTATGCCAAATATCCAGGGAAGGATGGCTACCCTGCTCTGGCACCAAGGAAGGCACCAAGTGGCAGCTTTGGGTCTGCAGCTGCAAGCCATCTGGGCTGGTAGGGATGGCACCTGGGGACAGGGAGGGCAAAGCAGAGCATTGCTCTCAGCACAGGATGGCTCAGAGAGACAGACACAAGTGACACGTTTTTCCCACTAAAATTAAAAAAAACCCCACGAAGTTTGCCAGGGAGGGACTGCAGCATGGAAGGTACCTTGCTTAGTGGGTTTTCTGAAGAGTGTCACTTCTCAGCCCCATAGCTCCAAGGAGACCTGGTGAAGTGCGACAGGTGGTGGCCCTTGTGGCCCAAGGGGACATTGAGGGACAGCCAGAGGGGTGTCAGCCCTGACAAGTGCTGACAGCTCCATCTGGAGCAGCGCTGGCTCATCCGATTACAGCATATCCATTCATCCCCAGTGCCTGCAGCCCTCCCCGCCAGCAATTCCATGGCTCCCATGACCCCAGCCTGCCTTTCCCCACCAGGATCAGGGATACTGGGGTTTTTCCAGCATCCCAGGGCAAACCTACACCTGGGACCTAAATGACTGAAGGGGAGACTCCTCCAAGCTGCCAACAGCACCAAAAGAGGACCTAAGGCAGCCTGTGGACACCTCCTCACCCTGCCAAAGCCTTCTTGTGCCCTCCAGATGGCCAGGCCAACAAGGAGACAGATTTCTGGCAGATGCTGTTAAGGTTTTTACCATGGAAACCAGCTCCCCTGCCAGCAAAGCCCCTCCAAAAGCAGCCTGTGCCATGCAAAGAAAGGATGATGGGGGAGAACTCAACAGCCCCAGCCTACAAATCCAGAAAATTCAGCTCAGTCCCCCAGAGCCCCCAGTTAAGCCATCTGTGGGTGGTGGGAAATAGCCCCTTTTCCCAGGAAAAAAGGCTTTCCCTGCAGCTGTGTCCCTGGGTGGGAGCATCCTATGACAGCCCAGGGGTGGCAAGGAGCCATCACAGGTGCTGCAGCACTGGGGACATTGTACTTCAGGGACACTAAATCCTCCTCTTTTCCTTGTGGAAATCAGTGTCCAGAAACCCCCCAGGATGGAGGGAGGGAAAGCAAATGCCCAGCCCCCCCGCCCTGCACCGCCACGGGTAGTCAGCTCCTAAGAGGATTTTTTGTCTTAGACAACAAAAATAAAACCCCGCTTTCCGGGAGCTATAAAAACCCAACGGAAAAACTTTCTCCTGTTCCAAGTGGAGTCTTAGAAAAGTTTTTGTCTTGCTGGCCTCCAGCACAGCCAAGGCCTCCAGGACTGTAAAGGTCGGGTCCAACCTCCTTCCACTCCCAGAGCAGTTTTGCAGCAGGAAATTCAACAAGGACAAGGGGGCGAGGAGGAGGGAGGGATCCCACAAGGGGATCCTGAGCCTTGACTCCCTGTAAGGCCCCAGAGGGATTTGGCAGGGAGCTAGCACAGGAGGAGAGGAAGAACCAACACCCTCCAAGCCCATGGCAGCTCAGGGCAGCTGCTCCTGCTGCCCACACCCAGCCCTGACCGAAGCGTGCCAGGAGCAGAGGAGCCCGTTTGGGTCCCCCCCACTGCCAGGCTGGCCCTACAAAGTGGTTTTGCCACCCAGCCCTCGTTGAGAAGGGTGAATGCTGGCATCCTGCACAGCCTGACACATGGGTCCCTATCCACCACTGCACCCTTGAACCAGGACAGCAAAGGAACAAAGCTGGGAATGACCCTCTTCCACCTGCCCCAGGGATCAACCCTCCATCCCACAGCAGCTCCCCTGCACCCCACACTCCTCAGCAGCACATGAAACCTGACAGACCAGCAGCCTTGCTCGCTTGGGATTTAAATTCCTTTACACCATTTGTTTCCTTCCTCAGAGGCAGCACAGCAACTATGAAGTGAAGCAAAATGCAAATGGTGCCTGGTAGAAACGCGTGTGCAAGCACACAAACTCCACCAAGGAAAAGGAGATGGCTTGGACCCCGTCTTCACCTCTGAGCGCCTTCTGGGCTGTTTCTCAAGGCTGGGGAACCTTGGAGGAGGATGAGCAAAGCCGGTCCCTGGCTAGGTGAGGATTGTGTGGGTCCAGCAGTTGGAAGGGAATAAATTAATACAGAAGCAGAGAGGTGTTGCATGGCAGAGACACCAAAACAACAGGGCTGGGATTTCAACCAGCTCTTGGAAGAGCAGATGCTTTGATACAACCCAGCATCAGACCCCTGCTTGGCTTCATGTCTGGGTGAGACAAGAGTGGATGCTCAGGCTCAGTTGCTGCTCCTGGCTGCTGCCAGTCCCCTGCTCAGGGACAGCCCCATGCCCAGGTGCCAGCCCTGCCTCTGCCCTCTCCTATGCTGCTGCCAATGGGATGGAGGCCCCAGCTACCCCAGAACTGGATCTGGTGGCTGGCTGTGTCATTTAACTAGGGGTAGGAGCGGAAGCACAGCAGGAAGCAGAGGACACCATTATGGCCACCATCACCAGCTCTCCTTGAGGCTGCCAGGTGCCTCCAGCCCCGTCCCTCACCAGTACAGGAAAAGGAGCACTTGCATCACACAAGCAGCTAAAGCTCTCCAGGCTGCCAGTACCAGCAGAGGAACCAGAGACAAGGAACAATTGGAGACAAGGAACAATTGCATAGCTGTTTCCCTCTGGAATGACAGACCCCTATTGACACACACACGTGTGCTCAGTGTCCTTCTCCATAACACACAAAGCCTATAGAGTGCTCTCCTCCTCCTCTCCCTCCCTGGGTGCCCAGGGCATGAGTCATGCCAGGCTCTCCACATCAACAACACCAGCAGCCTCTGAATGAGATGCAGAGATCTTTGGATGGATGCTCCTAGGATGCAGAGCTCAGCAACTGCAGCAGCTCCCTCCTTGGCCAGTGGAAAGGAGGGAAAGAAAAAATGGGGACCTCTTAGAAGCTTGAAGGAAGAAATCCCAAGCAGGGCATTACTGCATCCTCCAGCACAGTGCTGGATGCTTCATGGGTGATGAACTCCCAGATACAGCAGTTGATGCTGCAAATCAAAAGGGTTTATCTGCAAAGTCCCTCATTTCCATAAGGCACTGCAGGGTTGAGGTAGCAAAACACGATTATTTGAGGTAGAAAAACAGGTTTATTTAGATTCAAAAATTTCTGATTTTTTTTTCCGAGGACATTCCATGTCATTTCTAACACATGGGGATCGTGGCAGCTAGAACAAAATACAAGGGAGCTTTGCTTGGGAGCTGTACACTGGATGTTTTGGAGCAGGTAACCCCATGGTCAAGCTCCTGAGGAGGGCTTTGCCATGGCCTCCATGGGACATGGCCAATGCCCAGCCCACTGTCTGGGGCTATTACACAACGTGGGTTGATGAAATCTGGAACACAACCTTTAAAGAAAGGCGATGGGGCAGCGGGAGGAGGAAACCAAACAAAAGGGACATTTTACTTTCTGCCAAGAACCAGGAGGGGAAGAAAAAAAAAAAAAAAAACAACAAAACAAACCACAACCATTTGTCTATCTCACATGGCGAGCTGGTTGCTTGGCACCGGGGCCTGGCTGTCCCAGGGGAGATGACAGCTCTGCTGTCCCACTCTGGGCTCAGGATCTGCCTGGCTCTCCCTGGCTCCAGCACTGCCCTGGAGCAGCAGCGAGCCTGCGGCGCCTGGGGAAGAGACATCCACGCTGCCTCTGTAAATGTGTCTTGACAAATGTTAATTCTCCCAGCTAAAATATTCATGAGGGTGGCTGCTGAGTGCTGCTCACTTGAAGCACTCCCAAGTGCTCTGCAAAGGCAGCTCCTGTGTTTGCTAAAAGCTTCACCCATCCCAGTGCCTGGGGCTCAGCTGCTCCTGGCAGGATGCAAACAGAAGACAGCAAGACCTGGCTGTGCCATCCTCAAGGGCACATCAGGGCAACATGGAGATAACCACAGCATGGGCAAGGGCACAGACAGAGCTTGGACATGCAGCTCCCAGCACCAGCATGGCACTGGGAGCCCAAACCAGAGCCACATCCACCATTCCCGCCTGGAGGCCATCAAGAAAGCACCAACCCCTTGAAAAGTTATAGAATTGTAGAAACATCTCCAACTATTAACCCAGGACACTGCCAGGTCCTCCACTAAACCATGTCCCTAAGCATCAGACCTAAACTTTTTTTGAACACTTCCAGGGATGGCGACTCCACCACTTTCCTGGGCAGCCTGTTCCTATGCTTGATCATTCTTTTATTAAAGAATTTTTTCCTAGTATCTAACCTAAAATTCCTCTGGAGCAACCTGAGGCTGTTTCCTCTTGCCCTATCACTTGTTAGCTGTGAGAAGAGACTGACCCACACTTGACTACCACCTTTCAGGTAGCTGATGTAGTTGCAGAGGATCTATTTTCAGATGTAGACTCACCCCTTTTCAGCAATGCAAGGCGAGGCATGACCTCCTAAATCCCAACTGGGGATGCAGCTCCCAAATTCCAGCTGGGGATGCTCTGTGCACACACACAGGGCTGGCTCAGCCTGCCCAGGCGCCAGGCAAGCACGGCTGGCACAGCAGCAGGGCTTTAATGAGCCTTTTGGGCTTCCTGCCACCAGGCACGAGGCTATCGACAGGGCCACAACGGGGCTGCAGCGCTGCACTAGGCAGATTTTATTACACTTATAGATCAGCTGGCAGGCTGAGCATCCTGGATTTATTAAATTAGACAAAGGCTCTTGAAAACAACCTCTGTGGGCTCTGCAAAAGGATGGACTGGAGCAGTCACCCATTGAAGGGCAGCAGAAGGTTGTGCTCCTGCATCGCCCATGGCAGCTCTGTTTCCCTGTGCCATCCAAGCAAGAGGCAGGTATCTTTTCTTGGCTACCTGAGCACACCTTTCTCACCTGCAAGCTTTGTGTACCAGCATCTACTGCTCAGAGAAAGCCACTGAGAAATCTCTGGCCATGCACCAGGCAATGGAAAAACATGTTTTTACCTCTAGCAGGGTAATCATAGAATCATAAGGTTGGAAAAGACCTTTAAAATCATCCAGTCCAACCATCAACACAGCACCACCACCATGTTCACCATCAAACCATGTCCTCAGGTGCCAGATTCACAGGGAGGTATCAAGCAACATACTTCAGTAGTCACACCTTGTGCCCCTGTGCAAGAAACAGGGGAAGATACCCCCAGATGGCACCACTGCCTGGATTCATCAGCCTGCCGTAACCATTGTCCCCTTTCACAGATGGAGGCATGAGCAGTGCTCTGCAGATGTGGCCTTGGCACCTGCCAATGTGCCTCTGTACTGGCAACAAACCCGTGCCAGCACAAGAAGGGGACAGGACACTGGCCCTGGTGTGCAGCCAGCAATGCAGAACATCCCCCAGATGGATAAATGCCACAAATGCCACTTCCCCCAGAGCCACCACAGATTTCCCCACTGCTGACCCTGGCTTATTCATCACAGGTGCCGACAGCCAAATCCTGAGATTTGTTTTGCGGAAGGAATTCCCTGTAGCCCCAGGTCAGCCACCCCAAGGAGGTGGGATGGGTTAGCAAGTGCCACACACACCTGTCCCTGCATGCCAGCCCCTGAAGAGCCCTCCTGAGCCTCCACCAGGACATAAAACAACATCAGCTCCCCTTTTGCCAGTGGGATGGAATTTTCTTCCCCGGGGAGCAGTTTGAGAAGGGGGTGAAGTGCAGGGGCTGGGCAGGAGAGTTCAGCCAGGGGCCGCTTTTAAGCGCAGTCAGTGTTTACGTGCAGAGACAGCGAGTCTAAACACTGAGCGAGGCCGGCAGCTGCCTGCGAACTGCCTGGCTGCACCCTCGGGCTCCTCTCCCACCCAGTGCCACATCGGCCAGCCATGGCAGCACCCATCCCAGGGGTGCCCAGGCAGCCAGTTTGGGGCCACAGATCCCATTTGTAGCCCCGTCCCCCTGGGCATCCATCCGGTGAGTGGGTGCTGGAGCGGAGCAAGCCCAGCCGGGGCTGTGCGGAGGCTCGAGCCGGCTCGTCTTGGCCTTATAAGGCTATTTTCACACTGCTCTTGCAGCTCCCAGCTGCTCCCCACTCCAAAGCAGGGTCGGAGTTGGCAGCCAGAGCCTAGTCTGCCTCCTTCCTGTTAACCTCTTTCCTGCTGAACAGCCTCTGAGGGGTCTGTGCGTGGTGGGAACAGCCGTATCCAGTCCTGGCATAACCACCCGTGCTGGGCAGCCAGGGTCAGCAAACCCAGTGGTGGTCACCAAGTGAGCTCAACCTCCACTGGTGTCTGACCCTGTAGGTCCTCAGCAGTATCAACAAATCCAGGAGCCTTTCAGGGAAGCTTGCACCCAAGGTTACACACATTCCACTTCCAATGCCGCTGGCGAGGAAGAGAGATGCAGAAAACATTGGCACCATGATGGGAAGGACAGCAAGATCCCACCAGGATGGGGTATCCAGAGGCTGCTCTGAGCTGCCATCCCAGCTGTTTGTGGAATAAAGCAAAAGCAAAACATTGTACAAGGAGCTTGCAGCATTCACTCAAGTCCTATCCCAACTCTTTGGGCACCAAAGCAGAAGCCCAGAAATGCACAGGCTTTTGTCAGTCCTACAGTGCCGAAGGCACCACCTAGCAGCCCTGCAAACCCAATAGTTACTCCTTCCTCTTGCTCTATGGGATTTAAATGCATTTAAAATGCAAAATGTCCTCCTCCCCTCTGAGAAGGAGGGTGGGAGGAATACATCATAACAGATCCAACCCCATCTGCTCACAGCTGCCAGCATGGCATCTTCCCTGCTCCCGGATGCACAGGCACAACAGCCAAAGGGGAAACAAATATCTGCAGATAGCTGTCATGGTAATCAGCCCGATGGCAAAAACCTGGCAAGACCATGGACAGACAGAACTTGGTGCAGGGATCATGACAGGAGTTCCCTGGAGAGGGATCTGCAATCATTTGGGGGTGGGAAGGAAAATCAGGCTTCATTTGCATCTTGATACTTGAATCTTAAATTGCACTGTTCCAAATTGGCCTTGTCAACTTTATCCTCCACCCCCTCAGTGTAGGAGACAAGTCCCAGGTGGTCCCTGCACGGCATGCCAGGCACACATGTGCAGCAGCTCACCACCACCTCTGTGCTCATGGCCCTCCGCAGCAGCAAGGGGCTTCACCAAACACCAGCAACCACATCTCCCGAAGGTCACCCACACACAAAGATGCTCATACACACGGTGATGCCAGTTTTGGACACAGCTCAGGAGGAGGAAAGCTTGGATTGAAGCACGATGACCTCTAATCATGTTGGCCAGCCCTGTTCCACCACAGCTGGACCTGGATTTCTGCTTCATGGGGGTGAGGGAACATGACCAAGGTAACTGTCATCCAATGAAAGCAGTAAATTAGATCAATCAATTCCCTGTCCCTCCCACTAAGTAAACCCATCCCCTTCCAGCCTGGAGGGGAAGGAGGGACAGGTCTCCTCATCCCCAGCCATCTCACAACTTGTCTTGCAAAAGCAACCAAGCAGAGGAATCAATGCAAAAAACACGGGGACAGAATGAGCCATCAATAGCATCACAGCCATGAAGAGCCACCTTCAACAGCCATGATCTGGAGCTCTGGATAATTTCAGGCCCTGCAGCCCCCATGGTGGGGTATCCCACCTTCACTCCCCAGAACTGTCAATACAGGGTCTTGTGCCAGTGCTCAACACCTGCAGAGGAGGAGAGGACAACCCTGGGGATCAGCAGCACCAGATCCACCAGAGGCTCGAGCAACTCCCACCGGTGCAGATGCTTCAGTGGAAGTTCTTGAATCCGGCCAAATTAGTCTGGAAATCTCATTATTCCCCAGTGCCGCTCTTATGAGCTTTGCAGAGCTTCCTGCTGGGCTGGGAATACCAGGATGCTGGGCTCCCAGGGAGCTTGGGCTCTGCAGCTGGAGGTGTGAGGGCCAACCCAAGCCAAAGAGCTTGGCTTGGCCAACCAACTAGTAGCCACATCCTGCACTCCACCCTTACAGAAAACCCCATACCCACTCTGCATTGCTTCCAGCCCCTGCAGACCTTCCCAAAAGCTAAGGTGATGGCTGCAGAGGGTTTTCAAAACTTTGACCATTGGCCATCCCACCAAATGGCACAAAATGTGAGCCTCCTGGGTAGTTCCAAGGAGAAAAGCTCCCAACAGGCACACACAACACTGTGGGTCAAGGAGACCACCCAGCAGCAGCTTGATGTGGTGGAGTCACTGACACTGATAGCAAAGAGCCATCCTGGCCAGGCAGGCACCACCAGGTTCACAAGCCAGTGGCACCTGGGGTAAAAAGTGCTTTAAATGCCCAGGAAAAATTCCAGCTAACACATGAGGCTGCTGGAACTGTCCCAGGGTTGCAGCATTTTCTCCCTAAACCTGCTGCTCACATCTAGCCCCTGTAGAGGAGTACAAGGAGAGGAGAGAGTTCACAGCCTCCCTCCTTTGGGAGCAGCTGTGCAATCCCAGAAGAGAGGAGCAATCTGGGGCTAGTGCATGTGAGGGTGATAAGCACAAGGGGTTTCTCTATCCCCCATGCCTGGGATGACAGACTTCACCCTCCCAGCACTGGCCTGTATATGGCATTAATCACCCATGCAAGCTGAACATCCCCTCCCTCTACACATCTGCTCCATCCATAATCCCTGCTGTCCCTCCCCTAACAGGAAAGCAGCCAGGAAAGTGAACCAAAATCCTAATTATATCCCAGTAGCTCCCTAGCGCCCTGGTGATCCCTGGGACTTTATCAACGTGATCACAGCAGGGCTGATGAAATGTGGAGGAAAGGGCCAAGGCTGGGTGTGCTCCAAAACCCCACCTTTTCTCTCCAGTCACACCATCACAACAGGTGGAAATCCTGTAGGAGCTCAGGATGCTGCTGGTACACTTCTGTGTGCCTGTTCCCTCCGTCTCCTCTGCCCAAGGACCAGTCACCCACAGCAAAGGGATTGGGAGTAGAGTGGGGACAGCCATGGGTCACAGAGGGAGAGCAGCCCACGGCTTCATTGCAGGTTCCCAGGGCTCTGTTTTGCCATAAAATCATGGAGAGTCACAGCTATAGTACCTGGAGCCACAGCACCCAAGGCTTGGGGGGTGCAAGAGCCAAGACCCCCAGGATCATCCCACAAAATCCCAGAATGGTTTGGTTTGGAAGGGACTTTAAAGCCCATCCAGTTCCAATCCCCTGCCATGGGCCAGGTTCACCTTCCACTATACCAGGCTGCTCCAAGCTCCATCCAACCCAGCCTTGGACACTTCCAGGAATGGAGCAGCCTCAGCTTCTCTGGGAATCTGTGCCAGGGCCTCCCCACCCTCACAGGGAAGAATTTCTTCCCTGCAGCCCCATGGCAAGGGGTGCCATGGCACCAGAGATGGGGCCAGGAAAATGTGGGACCTTCTATGAAAGGTGGGACCTTCCCAGCTTTCCCCAGCACCTGGAGCACCCTAAGCCCCACATGCAGCACCTCTGCCCCTGGACCTGCTCTCCTGTGGCAGCACAAGAGGAGCCACGCTGCCTGTGGCAGAGCACAAGGCTGTTAACACACTCCCACAAACCAGCTGCTGGATCGGATTCTGCAGGAAGGAGGTGAAGGGTAAGCGAAGCTGCTGCACACGTGATTTACCTACGGTAATTTCAACTTTCAGCAAGGCTGTCTGGCTGTTTTATCTCGTTACCTACTTGCAGTCAGACTTCAGTGAGTGGAGGGAAAAGCCTTCTCTGTAGCTTTGAAGAAACAGGGCAAAGTGAAAATATCTTACAAAATACATATTACCAAGAGTATATTCGCACACTGTTACCTGGTCCAGCATAAAGAAAAAGCAGTATTTTGATGGCTTTTTTTTTCTAATTTTGTATTTTGCAGCCCATGGTAAGTAAATGAGCAAGACCAATAATCAAACCTGCCTGGAAATTCTCATTTTTCACCAGAATGCCTCAAAATAGCAGAGAGAAAAGGGGAAAGACTCCTGCAAAAACCCTGTGCTTGGTAACCCTGAGAAAAGCTGTTTACAAAACCTCACTGAAGACCTCAGCATGTCTCCACGCAAGTTTTAACCTGACGTCCCTTTTACAGCCTCCAAACCTGATGAATAATTCATGCCTGGGATAAAGCAGAAATATCATATTCACCAATGCTTACCTAACAGAAAAACAAGGCCTGAAAATAAGTCATTTATTAACCCAAACCATGTTGCTGCTTGAACAGAGGGCACAGCTTGGCTTTTGGTGGAAAAATCGCTCCTGAGCTAAGAACATGCTGAGACCCTGTGTTCAAACTCAACCCTTGTCCTGGGCTCAGTGGGGGGAAAAGCCCACCAGGAGCAAGGCTGGGAGCTGCCACCCTCCATCCTCCTCCTCTTCCTCCTCGGGGGTCACAGCTGCCCCTTCTCCATCGATGGGAAGCCCACAACCCCGTGCTCGCCCATGGCTCCAGCCGCTTTCTCAGGCATTCCAAAATTTGGCCGGAGTCTCCTTCTGCAGCACACCCCCTTGCACGGCTGGACGCCTGCCTAATTGCGTATTTATTTATTTCTGCATTTTCCCAGCTCCCCGCACACACTGGTGCAGGGTGGGTTGGGCGGGGGGGGTGGGGAGGAACCACGGCTGGCTCCCAAAAAGAAAAAAAAAAAAAATTTTAAAAAAGAGGGAGTGCAGCTCCCCACATTCCCCGGAGGGTGGGAGGAAGCCGGGAAGCGCAGGGCTGGCTGGGAAAGGGGTGGGAGCGGGGGCAGGAAGGGGGGACGCTGGCGGCATCGCCCACCCCCTTTGCTTTGTGCGCGCTTGGGGAAATTAAAAATAGCTGCGTCCAAAGAGTGGCTGCAAGCGCCACAAAGAGCGTGTTGAGCGGAGGCAGCTGCAAGCTATTTGCTGCCCCTGGTAATCAGCATCTCGGCTTGCAGAGCCCCTCCAACCCCCCCCAGCCCCTTCCTCCCCTGCCAGAAGCTGCCGCTGCCTTTCTCCAACCCACATATGTCATGTCAACAATCAATGAATGCAGGATCTCTGCCGGGCAAAAAAAAAAAAAAGAGGGAACGCGCTTTGATATTTGGAGCAGCTTTGCTGCCTCGTTCCATTCATGTCCTCCTCTGAGCTGTCACTGAGGGGTTTGCAGCACTGAATGCCAGTCCATGCCAGGATACCTCATGGCCCCATGCTGGGATGCTGCTTTTTCTAGGAGCAGGGAAAGGGATGCTATTAGCCAGCATCACCCAACCTGTAGCCCACAGCCCACTGGTGGTCCCTCAGTGACCTGATCTGGTGGCCAGCAGGGCTGGAAAGAATTAAACCTGACCCCATCCCCACCACATGGCTGCAGCTGGTGGGCTCAGGGTTGTTCTGCAGGCACCTCATTTCACATCCCCTCCCTAGCACTGAGCAACAGCAGGGTGAAAAAAAATAGTGTTTTTGTTGGTTCCTTGGGTGAGTTGGTAGCTTATGTGTGGGACTGGCACGGCCACCCAGGGACTGGAGGATTCTTGGGAGCCCAGCATTTCCCTGGCTTGGAAAGAGCTGGCACCAGCTGCCCCTTCCTCTGCTGCCAGGGAGGACCACAGGGCCCGTGTGAGGGTGACTGCTCAGCCTTAGCTGTGTCATTCCACTGCCAGCCCTGACATCTTCCCTCCTAAAAGCCATAGAGCTTGATTTCCACATTAACCTTTTACAGTAGGTACAATTTTTCCTTCACCAAGAGCCCGCAGCCAGGCTGGAAGCCACAGGTCCAGGAGTCACAAAGGAACTCCAGCGGCTCTGAGTGCCTGTTTCACTCTGCCTCTCCACGAACAGATAAATGCAATCTAAACTCCAGCTCACTTCCCTGGCTGCTCTGGCACATGTCTTCTACAGAAACATCTCTGCTAGCTCCCGAGGGACGAGGAGTGGGGAAAAAGCAGAAGGATGGAGCCACTTGAACCTGTCCTCGCTGCTCAGCCTAAGAGCAATTCCAGCTTTGTGGCTCGCCCTGCAGAAGACAATAGGGGCTGTGTTGTTTCCAGGAAGGAAGCACCTGGGCCAGGTCATCAAAGCAGCTTGTGCTAGGAGGTCGCTGGCTGCATCGAGCTTTCAACTCCACTTTCATCCTCTCTCTGCCTGTTAACTCCCAAGCCTCCCACCACGGACTGTTTCACACTGGGACCTCTCCTGAGAGGGTCCTGCAGCCACCAAATGTCCTCTGTGGGGGGTTTGGATGAGGACAACAGTGCTCTCCAAAGCTCACAATAAACCCGGGCACTTTTGGGGCCCCAGTGATGACCACGGCCAGTTGCCAGGACTTGTGATGGAGCCATCCCCAGAGGAGACCTTCCTGTTCCCCCAGCCACCTCCCAAATTCTCCTGCAGCTCAGCAGTTTTACCTTCCCAAACACACTAAGCCAAACTAAAAGACATAAAACAGAAGAGGGTTCAGGAAATGTAGGGAACCATTCCTGGAGGAGCACACGGGTGTCCTGACAGCAGGATCCACCTCCCATAGCAACTGGTGCCAGACACTTGGAGCAGAGAGAAATGGGAAGACATGAACACCCCAAAGTCACCACTGTGGGATCTCCACACCCAACCCCAGTAACGACACTTGCATCAGTAACAAGACAAACATATATATAAAACCACAAATGAAGATCTGTGTATCTTCCTCTCATCTCCTTCAAGGCTGCGTGGTCCTGGTTTCACCAATGTCCTGGGAAATGAGTTCCCAGGGCTCCCTGTAGGTTCATGGATTTTTTCCCCCCCAAGTCAATATAGAAAATTAAACAAAACAAATTCATCAAAGATCTCTGAGCTCTGTCCACAGTCACCAACACTTGTGCTGTCTCTGCATCTCCTCTAGAGCAGCCAAAAGGATGTTCTTTGTCCCCTCTCCCTTGCACCCTGATTTCAGGTGTCCCTTTCCTGCCCAGCTTCCCTGAAGAAGAAAGGATCTCTGCTTCCCAATTTTTCCATCATTTCCTCATTGCTACTACATCATATATGAGATACACACCAAACATTCCACATAAAACTTCCTCACAGATCATTGTCCACCCTGACTTGACTACATCCAGTCTGGGAAAAAAAACTGGGATGGGGATCCCTGTCACCATCTGAGCCTCACACAGTCACTCCCACCCAGCCTTCCTGTCTCTGCTTACTTTAAATTTCAAACACACTTTGATTCAAGCCAAAAGCTTTTTATGCTAAACAGAAACTGAAAGTTTGGATCTGGCAAACAGAGGCACTGGCAAAATTGTGTCCATGGGGGGAAACCACTGGGGATGAGGGGAATGGGGTTTGTAAAACCTGGTGCTCCCACGGAGGAGGGGGCAGGGAGAGCTTGGAAACACTTAAATGGCAAAACGTGTGGAAAAAGTAAGGACAGAGAGGCCAGGATGTTTAAGGTTCGTTTTTAATCCCTGCCAATGAATTTCAATTCTGTGCCAAAACTGAAGTAAACTGCTTTGATCTAAAAAGGAGGAAAAAAAACCACACACACGGGTTCTTGGCTTCTTAAAACAACACAGATGACAAAGGAGGTAACTACAATGAAAATTAACGCAGCACAGCTCTGCTGACAGTGACATTTTAAAATGCCCCTTTCCTCCAAATAAAGAGGTTTTCGGAGGGGGGTGAATTAGGAAACAATAATCACACAGATCTGTGGATCACAGCATCACCGAGCATGTACTCCTTCCTCTGATCCCCCTCCAGCTGCCACCAATGCTTACACCACTCTCCTTTTTTACCCATTTATCAGTTCCTTAGGTTTCTGTGGTCAGGAGTGGGGCCTGGGGCTGAGCAGGTCTCCAGATGTGACCCCACAGCTCTGTTGTGTAGTGCCAGACCTCCCACCTCTGAGCTGGCCTCTCTTCTCCTGTTTATACACCCAGCCCAGGGTCCCACTGCTCCCCTAACCATTCCCAGATGCCAGGCTGGCCTCGTTCTTCATCCCAGCCCAGGCCCATCAGCTTTCAGCTCCCTCTGGATCTCCCTCCCTGCCATCACAGGCTGGAGCAGGGATGTCTGCTCCATTGTACTGAGGTTAATGACATTATGATCCATCTGAGTTCCTGATTTAGGAGCCGGGCCACCCAGCTCTGAGCTTAGGAAGGGTCTGCAACATCACCATGGAGGGGACAACCAACCAACCCCAGTAAACTACTGGTTCAAACATCCTCCTAGATCCCTTCCCAGTTTCACAGATCAATTTGACTCCAGCAAGTAAGGAGCAGAGAAGAGATAAGGCTCACACATTTCATCAAGCTGGGAAGAGCCAGACACAGGCTGAGGTCAGTTTGTTGCAAAATGGGTACATAATGCCCAGGGATGCTTCTCCTGCAGGGATTCCCTGCAGGGAAACTAAAAGAGCCCACTCAGAAGATGCTCTCACCTTGCCTCTCATTCACAGCACCAGCGAGTCTGAGATGCTCCCAGACAAGCCAACTTTGTCTTGTTTCAAACCAGCATATGCACAAAGCAAAAACGTCTAAATTAATAGTCTCAGCTACCAAAAGGAAGCCTGATGTGACACAAGAATATCTCCAGGGAGGATGCAAAATGCCAACCTAGTATAAATCCCAGCTCAAAAGAAGTGGGACAGGGTAAAATGAGGGACAGAGACACAGCCTGGACATGCAGTGACTCATAAAGAAGCTGGCCTGGAAATCCAGACCCACTCTGACCTGCCCCAGCCATGGGGCTGGATCCATCCCCAGGCAGTGAGGCCAGGGGCCCACCTGCAGGCCCAGGGAGGGACATGGCAGCACTCTCCAGCCCCACAAACCCCCTCCTGCCTTCCCATTCCCACGCAGACAGGCTCTATTTATAGAGACCTCGGCCGCTAATTATAGATCACAGCAATCAAAACAAAAGGAGGCAAAGCTCTGCACTTGCCACTCGCTGGCTCTGGCCCCTGAGCCTGGCACTGTTCTTGTGGCAGCTCCCATATCCCAACCAAAACTTCCCAGTCCAGTACTGGGCTGCTCTCCCACGGCAGTGGTTTCACTGGAGACCACAGGGTGTTTTATCAGAACTGAAACTTGCCCTTGGACACTCACAACACAGCAGCTCAATCCCAAGCCTGTCTCTGACTTCTTTCCTGCTTTCTCTCAGTAAGAGTGGCTTTGTCATCCTCCAGCTGCTGCAGAGAAGCATCAGCCCCTGTCATCCTCAGTCCCAGCACGAAGGTTTATCAAACAGCAGGAGCAAGCCACCATCAGGGTGCAATAGTGGATGTTCAGCATGGGAAGGCATCCCCAAGCGATCACACAACCTCCACGTCCACCCACAGTTGGGAGCAGGAATTTCTGCACGTCTGAGCAGGCTCGGCTTAGCCAGGGCTCTGCAGAGCTGGGAACTGCTGCTGACAGAGGGGAAGGGAGTGGGATCTGCTGAGCATTCCCAGTGGCCAGGCTGGTTCTGGGTGCCACCAACTGCACCCAGCCTGAAAAAGGGAAACCCCAGGGAGCTCATCCTGATCTAAGGGGATGAAGGTTCACAGTCTGCGCAAATTCTCCCTATTGCAGCCATCATGTAGAACTCATTTTGTTTTCAGACTGCAGCTATGGCAGAGCAAGGACAGACAGAATGATGGACACACAGAAAGCAGGTGGCCAAGCAACAGCACAGGCTCAGAACCAGCTCTGGGATATCCCTGGGCAGGTCTCAGGAGAGAGCTGGATGCCAGCAGGGCAGCTGGTTCCTGTTTGTCCCACCTTTCCATGCCCAAAATGCTCCAACACAACACCAAACTTTGGCAAAAGGCTCCCTGTGCCCAGTGTTGCCCCATTCCACAGTCTCTGAGTATCACAGCACCAACATCTCTGGGGATTCCCTGAGGTCTCCTCAACCTGGGCTTGTGCTTCGAGCTGCCCCTTCACATCCCACTCTCCAACCTGCTGGGAGCCAGGAGCAGAACCTCTCTGGCCAGGCAGAGGAATGTCTCCATCAGTATCACCAGCCCAGGACTCCTCTCCTAAGCTCACCTCTCCCTCCAATTCTGCTTTCAGTAAGAGCAAAAATTGCCAAACCCACAAAATTAATGTCTGAAAGGTTCAAGCAGAGCCATTCAATCCCAGCCTGTGACTGCCTGGGAGGTCTCAGGCTCCCAAATGCTCCAGAGGCTGCTCTGTACCGAGGCTCCCACAGGACCCCCACCCAGCTCCTGCAGAGAAACTGGGGCACACTGGGGGGGAATTGTCCCTGAGTGGACTGCACAGTTCACTTCCTCATGGAAAAAAACAGTGTCTCTGCTGGCACCCCCTGGATGAGGCCCCAGCCCTGTTACTCCTCACCAGGCCATAGAGGTGGTGGGGACAGGGCAAGGAGATGGAGGGTGGGCACAACTGGAGGGGTAGAAAGGTCAGGAAGGTATTTTTATACCATGTGTCAAACCTCAGTGAGGAGGAAGGATCTATGACAGTCCCCTCTATCTATGACTATGACATGGCCAGACCCTCTTGGGATCATCACAGCACAAGTGGCCATGGGGCAGTGAGTCCAGGAGCCAGCACAGTGGTGTCACACTGCCTGGGCACCATCCCATGCTGCACATGTGTACCTTCCCTTTTTCGTTTGTATTCTTCAACTTTTTCCCTTCTCAAGGGGAAAACGCCCAGCAGGTGCCTGGAAAACTGCAGGATGCTCCTGCTGTCTTTGGGTGCTCTCTGGCAATGGCTCCTGTGGCACAGGGCTGAGGCACTGCCTGTCTGCTTCTCCCCAGATATGACAGAACCTGGAGCAGTTCAACCTTCTCAGGATGCAAAACAGCAAAAAAATATTTCAGATTGTGTTCCCCAGCATTCCTGCACCTCTGCCTCAGACTGGGGACTCTCCCTACTCCGCCCAGACACAAAGCACCCTCCTGTCAGGGTAGGACAGGAAACACCAGCCCAGTGCAGAGTCAGGTTGCTGACACTGAAAACGCATTAAAGCCTCCACTGCTTCTACCCAAGACATTTAAATTATTTAGGGCACTTGGACCAACCCCAAGTAAAAATACAAACAAACACAGCATGAAATCTGAGCCACACTTGCCGTGCCTCCTCATTCCACAGTGCCCTCACAGGAGGCACTGGAGGAGGACCAAGGCACACTGACCTCGCAGGGAGCCTCCCTGCCATAGACACAGGTCCCCATGTGTCCCTGTCCCACAGGTGTGCTCTCTCCAGCTGGCTTCCCAAGCCTCCTGCCCGGGCAGAACCCAACACATGGGTGTCACTGCGCTGCCTGCTTAGCCCTGGGCACCCTCCTGTGGGCTTGCTGTAGCCAGCAGGATAGTTCAGCAGTCCTGGGTGCTCCTGGGACTGACCTACTGGGCTCCTCAGCCCCACTCTGCAGCTCCCAGCAGATGGGTTTCCCTGCCTTTGATCCACTTTTACCGATGGGAACAGTGCTGGTGACAAGCTGCAGCTCCAGGGCGGGCAGGCAGTGGAAGTTGTTCCAGCTGACCTACTTTCCACAGGCATCACTAGGCAGGGCCTCCTTCTTGGACACTGCCAAGGTGATTCACCACAACCAAAACCCAGCTGGCACCGGGAAACTGGGCAAAAAGGAGGAGGAATGACCTTGGGGACCCCCTCCAGCATTTCCTGCCAGCGTGGGATCTGTCAGCAACTGCTGAATCCCACGCCAGGTGGGACTCGCATGCCTCCGAAACACCCACCATCCTCTGCAGAGTGTCCACTGAGCTCCCACACAAACCCAGCCTGGCACAGAGTCAAACCCAGCCAGCACAGCTCTCCTCCAGCTTGGCAGAGCACTCCAAGGGCAGTAGATAACCCAGCTGATCCCCAGAGCCTGGACACAGGCGGGCAGCACTCACCATCTCGTCGAGGGCATAGCGCAGCAGCCCGTGCTCGTAGAGGATGAAGAACCGACGCTGCCATTTCTGCAAGAGAAGACAATGAGGTGGGTCACGGCAGTGCCCACCAGTCCCTGGGCTTTGCTGGGAGTACTGGAGCTGCACATCAGCTGGCAGGGCTCTGCCAAAGGTCTGTGAGCAACAATGCACATTGCCCAGCACTGACTGCTTTGAGCTTCGGCAGCCTTGGGACTTGACCACTCCCTGGGGAGCCTGTTCAGTGCCTGACCATCCTCTGGGGGAAGAACCTTTTCCTAACATCCAAACATGAACCTCTCCTGACTCAGGTTCATGCCACAAATACTGGAGGGACACCAGAAGGATCCCCAAACTAAATGCTCTGAGCCCTCAGCTTCATCCTGCATCATCTATTCCAGCATCCAGTGCTGGAGGGTGACAGGGTGCCATGTCAGATGTCCCCCAGCAGCACATGAGCTCAATTTGGATGGTGGCTGCACTTCTGGCATGGCACTGCTCAGGCAATCCTGGCACCATGCTGGCACTGCTGCCTCTGCAGCTGCACAGCAAATCAGATTGGAGAACTGATCTGGCTGGAAAACTGCCTTTTTTTTTTTTTTTTTTTTTTTTTTTTTTAATGTGTGCCAGGTTGTTTTCAGCCAAGAGCAAAAACTGGTTGAGCAGGCTGAAATAAAAAAGTCCTGGATTCATAGCCCCAGTGCAGCAATTCTTATCTCATTTTTCTCAGCCCTTTGGGCAAAGTCCAGGGTGCTTAGGGACAAGCAGAACTATGGAGGACCTTGTGGACCTCCACTAGCCTCAGCCTAGCAGGCAGCCTGGGTTTTGGGGAGACCCAGGTCCCATGTCCCCTTTATGTCAGGCCAGCCAGACTATGACAAGCTGTGACTCCAAGTAATGACCCATATACCCCAGGCTGAACTGAGAACTCAATTCTTGCTCATTCGGGAGCGATTTTTTTATTACAAACAGCTCCGAGAGCATTTTGGCTGCATGACAGAGGGTTCACGGACCATTGCCATCCCTCCCACGCACAAGACAACCCCATCCTGACAGCCTCAGCAGCAAGCTCCCTGCAAGACAAGCTTGGGGACAGGCTGGAAGTCCTCATCACAAGCCAGCAGTGAAAGGACATCAGCCTGGCTACATCCTTCTGAGCCTCACACTCCCCACGACAGGGAAGTGGGAGATGCTCCAACCCCACAGGATGCTGCTGTTTCTGCCAGGCATGAGAAAACCCCTTTAGGAAGGAGCTGAGTGTGTCCTGCTCTGTCTGCAGGTCTCTACTGCCAGCACTTGGCTTCAGGGCTCTGCAAGGTTACAGCAAATGGGAACCACCACTCAGCCCCTTCCTTGCTGCAGGATCTGCCTCACACTGGCATACTCACACTAGGGGATGGGATGCAGCCTCCCTCTAGAGCTCTGGGCATGCTCATAATGAGCTGCAGAAAAAGTAGTTGTTTCCAAGCCCCAAAGGGAAACTGGGAGGTTTTCTGACAGTCACAGCACAGCTCACACAGTCCACAACTCACTGCCTTCCTGGCAGCATGGCACGTGTCAGGCAAACCAGAGCAGCATCAAAACATCAAAAAGCAAAAGCAACAAGCAATAAAATTGCACAGTCTGAGCCTGACCCGCACCTGCAGTGCCCCAGGCTGCTGCCCAGCATGGGAGACCTTGCATCCCGGAGAACGCATTCCAGCCTTGCTGCCAGAAACATCAGCAGCTTCCTGGTTTGCACAAGGGGATGGGTTCATGGAGGTGCCTTTGGCACTCCCAGGGTCACAGCCACTTCCATGGGCAGGGACAGCCCTTGCTGCTCCTCCTGCCACCCCCAGCAACGTCATGGGGAGGGAATGTCTCAGCTTCACTTACCCGGGAGCGATGGACGGGGTTGTCAAAGTCCGTTCCTTCCGGGGCCAGCAGCAGCCAGCCACCATAAATGGGTTTGGCCTGCAAAGAAACAGCAGAGAAACACTCATACACAGCAGAAAATGGCTCAACATGGATCAGCACCACAGGGAATCGATGGTCAGGGACCACGGGAAACTGCAGCAGCCCCAGCACGAAGGCAGCTGTGTGAGCTCAGCCTCCTGCACGCAGGCACACTCAGCCTTCCCAGCGCAGGGAACGTGGTGTCTGATGGCAACCCGTGGTGTGACACACACTGTGTGCCAGCGGCACGGAGACGAGGACTCGGGAGGAGGCAAAACCCCAGCCACAAACTCCAAACACAGCTGCTCCTGCATGGCAGTGTGCCCAGAGCACCAACCTCCTGGGCACTGCCGAGCAGCAGAGCCCATCCCCAGCGCCGGCTCTTCCCGACGCCATCGGCAGCGTGCCTCTACTCCAAAGCAAAAACACACTCCAAAGGAGAGCTCCATGTTTTCCGTTCGTTAATTAAGAGAGGAAAATCTACCCAGTGCTGGCAGTTCTCCAGCTCCCAGCCGCTTCCCGTGCACATCCAGCTCCTGCTTCCCTGCAGGGCCAGCCCCTGCCAGCTCTCTCCCCCCAGCAGCAGCATCCAGCGGCCCACGGCCGAGCACACAGGAAGGTCAGAGCCAGGAGGAGGGAAAAGAGCTCACTGAGCCAGCAGGGAAGAGAAAGGGAAAGAATACTCGGAAAGAACCTTGCAGCACTGCCGTATGTCAGTGGAAAAAAATATCCAGGCTCTTTCCACCGGTGGCTTGGATGCAGAAGTGGCCAGGGTGAAGCTGACCCATGGCAAGCAGTGGGATGGGGATGGGCACTGGGCATGTCCTCCCACGCAGAGTCCTGCAGGCACTGCTCCTCCTGCCTTGTCAAGCTGTAAACGATGAGCCAACACCTGGCAAGGGCTGGGGCCAAATCCTGCTGCAAGAGTGGCAAGGCATTGCCACACCAGCAAGGCGGCTCCACAGATACCAGGACAGAACAGGAGGGAGGAAATCCAGGGAAGATCCAGCTCCAGGAGACCCTGGGTCTGGGAACACTGCTTTCCACCATGGAACATCCATGCATGTCCATCCTGCCCCAGCCAAAAAGTCACAAGGACACACACTCCCAGCTCTTCTCTAACTGATTCAGTTAATCTTGTTGCTTTCATTCTTTTCTGTTCCTTAAAGTTTAAAACTGTTTCCAATCCAGTACCTCCCCTATATTCCTCTTGCCAGTTTCTGTGGTTTTGTAATGTTAAAAAAAATTTCCCCTCTGGAAAAATCCCTGCAAACAATAGAAGAAACTGCCTATACACCAGAAACTGTCAAATGCATGAAGCACTGAGTAAGCAAACTGGAAACACGCCGGAGGAGACCTTTTGCTGTTTATAAAGTGAAAAGAAATAACAAAATCTCTTATCCCCTTCACAATATGACATACCAGCTCGAGGTGTTGCTCACCCAGCAGCTGGGAAAACATGATTTGAGAAGACCTTCCTTCCTTCCTTCCCCTTTTAAATGAGATTTAAACCAATGAAAAAGTGCTGGGATTGGGACCCGATTTGGGGGAGTCTGGGGGGCCCCTACACCTGTTCCCACGACCCCACTGGGGGTGCAGAAGGCGTCTGTGTGCGCCACAACCCTCCCTGGGTTTGGCAAAGGGCCCGGAGCCCCCCGCCACCCCTGCCCAGCTCACCTGGATGCTGGTGCCCTGCTCGCCTGTGGCCCCCATGGCACCTCCAGCTGCTCGGCAGCGCTCTGTGCCCCGCTCTGTGCCCGGCTCCGTGCCGCCCACGCTGCCAGCGCCCCGCAGGTGAGCCCGGCTCTGCCACTCCCCCGGCACACCCCGCCCCGCGCCCCCACCCAAACCGCCCGTGACGCACCCGTGCCCACGCCATGGGAGGACTCCAGAGTGGGGGATCCAGTGCTCCCCACCATGCTGGGATGTGGCCACGGCCACCCGTGTGGCCTGGGAAGAGGAAACATCCCAAATTTATCTGGTGTTCTACAGGGGAAAAGCAGAATTGCAAGTAACTAGTAACATCCCCTCAGAAACACTTCAGTGGGTCACTGTGACAGGAAATGGGGTCCCCAAATTACCCTGAGAGAACTTGGGGTGAATGCTGAGCAACTGGGGCTTGAGAAGATCTCAGGAGTGGCCTCCACCATGCAGAAACAAGAGGATGACAGTGACATCCCAACACCTGGCACCACTACATCAAGGCAGCACCCTGGTGATGCTCCAGACATCCAAGCTGCGGGCAGGGCTCAGCCCTTCTCCATCTCCCAGCTTTTCCATCCCCCAGTTTTCCCCTCCATGCCCCAGCACAGCTCCTGACCAAGAGCAGATGCTCAACCCAGCAAAGTCCCATGAGCAAAAACTCTCCCTGACACAAGCCACAACACTGCAGCCATGCAGAATCCAGCCTGTGTGACACACAGCAGGCAGGTCCCAGTACCATACCAGGGACAAAGTAACCGTGAAACCAACCGGGGACATCATCACCACAGCCAGCAGAAAGCACCCTGCAGCCTTAACCCAGTAATACAGGCATGAAGTCCTGCCCTACCTCAGCCTGGCTTACACCCCCCAGTAGACATTCTTTTGCCCTCAGCCATTCCAGTTTTAGCTCAAACTGTCTGTAAATAAACACTGAGCACCTGAAACACACACCCTTAACATAGAGCACAGACATTTCTGTACCGGCGTCATAAATAACCACCAGTGGGCTACACTTATTTTGGCAGAAGAATCCAATTCCAGATATTGAAACCAAAGTAGCTGAAAGGTATGAATTAGAGCCAGGCAGCGTGGGCAGCCTGGTTCCACCCATCAACAAATGAATACGCAGCAGCGCTTTTTAAAGCCAAACCAAAACAAGCTCCTGCTAAAACCAAGAAAATGCCCAGAGAGGTACAAGCCTAAATGAAAGGGATATGAATTAGCACACGAACTTTCTGAAATAAGCTCATCACACCTGCATTGGAATGGCCTTGCTGAAGCAAGATTTAAAATAAACCCGATGTGGGAGGGAGGGCCGGGGGGTGTTGGAGCACCAGGATAGAGCTGGAATCACACGTCCTTTCCACTGGCTTGGCTTCCTCTGGAGAGCTGCTCAAGAGGAGGAAAATGCAACAACCAGCACTCAGCAAGATCTCAGAGCAAAAATTTCCCTCTTCCAAGGAGATTTGTCCAACCTCACATTCAGGGATGGTGTTAGAGCAACCCCAGGGCTCCCAGGATGCCTTCGACCACACAGCACCCTGGTGATATCCAAAGAGCAGCTCCACGTAGTTTCTTCACAGGTAGCAGCCACACAGGGTGCCTGGTGGGTGCCTTTGCTTTGCTTTTATCCAGAAGGCACCTGGCCAGAGGGTGGGCCACAAAATGCCGTGGGAAAGCAGAGTGGAGAGCTGGTACTGATGAAGCTGGGGTGGGGTGATGCTCACCCCACCATAGAGTGAGAGGTGCAGCCAGTTTGCAGCCCCACAGTGCCCAGTTCCATCCAATCCCTCCCATGGGACTGCAGGGACTGAGGCTGACTCAGGCAGAAACATCCCCACGTCACCACTCTGTTTCCTGTCACACCTCTGGGAGTGTCCAGGTATCGCATCCCACCTTTGATCCGACACTGGAGCTGGGCTGTGGGGCACCAGCAGCACCTCACCTGCCTCTCAGCTCGCTGCTCCAGCCACTGCTTCCAACCCTTCAGCCCAGTGCATCCAGGGGGAGGACGCTGCCTCCAGCCCAGCACTGCCGGCAGCACAGCGGGTGGGAGGAAGCGGAGAAGGAAGCGGCCCCAGCTGGGTTTACACAAAGCTGTCAGGCTGCTGTGCTGATGCTGCCCAGGCATGGACAAACCACCCCAACCAGCTCCACCAGCACTGGGAACACAATTCCCAGCAGACAGGGAATGGGGCTTGAAGGACGTGCAGAGCCACTCAGCACCTCCCAAAGCCCAGGGTGATACAGGAATCCCTGCACACCCCCAGGGCCACAGAGGGCAGGTTGGGTCACAGGAGTGTGGCAGCCCATGGAGTGCCAGGTCACAGGGCTGGAGGTGGGCTGTGACACCAACCAGCTTTCACACCTCCCGTGTTTTTGGTGGTACCTTCAGCTTCTCCCGCCCCACACAAATCTGCCAGCCACGCAGGACCCAGAAGAGCCACACCGTGCCAGCCCCACAGTGCTGCAGGAGTTCATTGCACAAGGTGGAACAGGAGAGTTGTACCAACATCCACATCCCTTCTTAGGGTCCAGACTCAACCCACATCCCCACTGGGGTGCTGGATGCCCACATGTTCTGAGGGAAGTGCGAATCCACTGCCGGCAGAGACTCCTGGCTCCGAGCGCGTGGCGGGAGGGATAATCTGTTTAGGCTGCCGGCAGACGTAATCAGCCTGTCTCGGGTGGAGGCAGGGCTTGTTTTGTTCAGGCTTGGCAACTGAGCGGGAAGGGGAAGAAAAATGGATTGTTGCATCGGAGCTTTAGGCTCTGCCTCCAGCACTGGGAGCAGGGAGCCCTCTGCACCAGGGAAGTGATGCCAGGGCTTCCAGCAGCCCCACAAAAGAACAATGTACCCAACCTGACCCAGGCTGTGGGTGAATCCATGGTGGAACTTGTTCCATCACCTTTATGGGTCAGCCCCAACATTCACCAAAGGAGTCTCCCTGACAATGGTGCCTGCTGCTCCCCACACCCAGGGGAGCACAATGGGGTCACAGCTCTCATCCAGACTCAGAGGGTGGGGACAGTAAGGTCATCGTTGCCTGTGCACTGTCTCCTGATCCATGCAGAGCTCCCCAGAGGTAGGGACCTGTTTCTGGCACAGTTGAAGGAGAAAGTCACCACAAATCCTGTGGTTGTAACCTCAAAATAGGAAATCTGGGCCGTTTCAGCTCTGCTCTGCTCTCAGTTTTGCACACCTTGGAGCCAAAAGAACATTGCTGATGGATTAGTCGGAGCAGCCGTCACTGGGCAGGAATGGGGAAGGTGGCACAGTGCTCAGGGAGGGAATGGGATGTGATACCCAAGCAGGTGTTCTGCCCACAGCAGGGCTTCTAGGAACTGAGAGACCAGAATCACTTGACATTCTGTGTGCTCCCAGTGGGATGGCAGATGGAGACCCACCAGAGACCCGTGACCATGGCTGTTGGGAGGTTCTGCAAACACTGCTGTGCAAACCCACGCTCCAGCAGCAATCCCAAGGGCTGGGATGAAGCCCAGCCTCAGTAGTTAAGCTGCTTACATCCCTGCTTCCCTGCCTGTACAACATTTCCTCTCTGCTGTCTGTCACCTGGTGACGCCAAACCCCAGCGCGGAGGCTGCAGTGCTGCCTCTGAGCATCCACAACCATTCCTGAAGCAAAAACACTCTCCCATCCCCCAGCTCCTCATCCAAGTGGCTGTTCACTGCCCCTAGGTTCAGCCCAAACAGTGCTTTTTCTAGGACGAGACCTGGGCAGCTCCTGGAGGCTAACCTGGATGATGGGGAGAGTAGAGTCCCCTCTCCATCCATATCCTGCTCTTCTGCCAAAACACATTTGCACAAGGCAGGCATGAGTTGACCACTGACAGAACTGCAAATCCCAGGCCAGGATTTCACAACCAACACATCTCCACATATAGTACAAGGCCAAACCAGACTGGACAGACTGGACCTGGGGCACAAGGAGCACCAAGTGCCACTGCCATGGACCAGCTGGTGGGCACTGTGCATGGCATGCCGACCCAGGCGTCAGCAAATCCCAAAGGACAGAGCTGCCCGAACAGCGGGCAGTGGGAGTGACCGAGCGACCAGAGGAACAGGAAGGGGAAAGGTTGAATTCATCCTTCGTGCAAACAGCTGGCCTCCTTCTGCAAACAGCCCTGGTCCCAGGGCTGTGCTCGGGTCCGAGCGCTGCCATCGCCTGGGGCAGTCAGAGCCAGAGCTGGCCCAGGCCAGCTGCGGCACACACAGAGGATTTGTCAAGCAGCAGCAAAATGAAGCGGGACAGAATGGACTTTGCAATTCCAGCTCCTCCTGGAGCAGCCCCGAAGCCGGTGTGCCTGGCAGCGAGCATGCATACCTAACCACTTCCCACCACTGGCCTTCCTCAGCACCTGGGGGAAGCCACAACATCTCTCCACAGTGCTGGAGAGGGGATTTATCACTTTGTCGGGTGCCAGCGCAGATAAGGCGCGGCGCCATGCAAAAACCCAGCAGCGAGTGAGTGTGCAAAGGGGACGGTTCTCCAGCACCCAAAGGCGCCGCCACGTCCTTTCCCTTGGGCCAGGCTAGGTTCAAGTGCACCCCAAATCAATACCAGCATCCAACACAGCTCCCAAGTGCATGCTGCCCTCCCTGCCTGCAGGTCACTGTCCAAGATGGGACGCTGCCCATAGGGCAGAGCCACCATGACCCTGCCAAATCCCTTTGGCTGTGCCACTCAAGTCCCTGCCCTCCACAGCCACTGACAGAGGCAAATTTGACATTTGCAAAGAAATCTCCCCCTGTTCAGTGCTAATAATCAGTTGAGTAGAGGCGGATTTTTGCAGCATGATACAAGCAGCGGGAAGCGGGGAATGCAAGAGCGGGGGCTGCTTTCCAGGAAAAATGGGGGTTTTTCCTCCCAAAAAGGAGCAGGACTGGAGGGAAAAGTGTGGCTGGGACATGATCCCTCACCCTGCCACCCTTTGGACAATGTAAGGAGCCAGGACAAGACCCGTGCAGCACAGGGCATCCCAACCCCATGGATACCAAGCCAAGCCTGCGACCCAATGCTGACACACTCCAGCCTCAGGGCTGCTGGCCACCAGCTGCTCAGCATCCAGAACAGCAGGAAAGTGATAATGTCCAATGGAGAAGAGATGGAAATAACCACCCCCTGTCACTGGGTAGCGGTGGTCACAGGAAGAGGCAATGGGAAAAGTCTGGGAGCTCTGTTTTCTAGCTGGGTGGTCCTCTGGGCATCTATGCCATAATCTCTAATAAAAAGAAAAAGAAGGGGAAAGAAAAGACACTGGTAGCTGGAAAGACGTCCTCAAATTCCTCTATCTGTGCCAGTCCCCATGCCCCGAGAGAGCAAATGCATGGAGAAAATTAAAAGCAACTGCTTTACACTCTGCTCTTCTTCCAATTCAGGCCAGGCAAAATTTTTAGGTTAATTCCCAGCCTCTCCTATGTTGTTGGGGGCTTCATCTCACAGACCAAAGACATGTGTGTGGATTGGCCCAGCGTAGCCAGCATGGAGAGCAGAGACCCCAAGTGACACCTCCACAAGAGCCTTGGGTGGCTGCTTGGGAAAAGGGTCCCACTGGACAGGCTGGCTTTCTCTTGGAGATAGGATGGGTTCCCTGGGAACCATCCATCTTCCCAGGGCAGGTTCTGGAAAGCCAAGTTCCATATGAGGTTTGCAGGTGGTTACACGGGGACCGTGCAGTGCCAGCATGGGCATGTCTTGCCAGGAAAGTGGAAATTCCCACAAAAAGGGAATTTCTCCCCAGATGGGAAAGGAGCAGCATAAGAAAAGCAGGCAACAGGTGGGTGGCACAACAAGGACAGAGCCACCAACAGCACTGTGTCTGCCAGCAGCCAGGTCCTGCCACCACACAGGATCAAGGGATCTGACAGCCCACGACCCACAGCAACAGATTTTCCCAAAGGGAGAACAGCCGTGCGGACTGACCCAGTTTTTCCCATGCTGTGTGGGCACCCCAGAAGGTCAAACACAGACTGGGGGGGGGGTAAAGAGCACATCACCTCCCATCTGCAGCCCTGGGAGGGGACAGTCACGTCTCCAACAGGTGGTGGGACCACTTGTAGCTGCCCCAAATCACACTGAGCCCCATCCAGCAGCACAGCCACGCACAAAAACAACTCGTGAACGCAGCGCTCCCGGGATTAGGGACTTAGCGTCCGCACAGCCCTTTGAAGTTGGAAGCGCTAAGTCTGATTATTATTAGAGAGCTCCAGCTCATTAATCCTGATGTTTGGGGCTGGATTTCCCCCCTCCCAGCCCCATTCCTAAGCCGGTTCCCGAGTACGACGGAAATCCACTACTACCGCTAAATATTTGTGACTCTTTGCAAACACACTCTGGGTCTCTGCCCTGAGCGGCTCCAGCGCCCTGCAGCACCCCGGGAAGCAGCGGGGGCAGCTCCTGACACCCACACAGGTATTTTTATCTAATAAAAATCCAAAAGAGACACGAGTGCGTAAGTGTGAAGTACCTTCACCTTTCCTCCAAGCCAAGTACAAAGGTCAGATGACTCGAAAAGACTTTTCTAGCTTGACTCTAGGTAATCACCAACACTGTCCCTGTCCGTGGGGTGAGCAGGACACACTGGGCACTGAGCCCCCACGCTGCCGAGTGGGACCCCCCAACCCAACCCAAGTTTGAGTTAAAAAGGCAGAAGCATTCAGAGCTGTTAAAAGGAACCGTTATTCCTGGGTGTGCTTCGGAGCGAGCACACCCCCACATCCAGCCAGGCTGCGAAGCGGGGCACAGACAGGGAGGAGAGGCGGGCAGGGCGGCGGGGAAGCGCCGGGGTGGCCGCGGCCGGGGGGCTGCTGGGCGCGGGGAGCTGCGGGCAGGGCGGGAGGTGCGTGCGTGCATCACACGCTACCACAGCCACCATCTTATCTGGGAAAGCGGGATTACTTCACCCCAGCTGCAAGGGAGAAAGCCGAGCAGGATTGCGCCGTTTTCCCAACCGGAGCCCCCCGCACCAGAGCCCGGATCCGGCCACGGGGCTGACCCGACCCCACGAGAACCGGGCGCGGGTGCAGCCCCCCAGGGCCACCCACGGCCCCGACGGGAACAAAGCCAACGAGGGGGTCCCCAGAGAGGTGGGTGGCCCCCGTGGCAGGCTCTGTGGCGGGCAGCGTGCGATGCTCCGAGCCCCCCAACAAAAGTAAATAAGCTCTGCAGCAGGAGGCGCGCAGTCCCCAGGCAGCGGGAAGGGGCGGCCGGGAGCGGGGGGCTCTTCCCGAGCCCCCTCCGGGACGGCTCCTTTGTCTGGGCACGGCCGCGACGCTCCGCGCCGCCCGCCCCTTTCCCGCACACACCACGGAATTTTTTTCCAGTTACATTTTTTCCATATTAGCCGTCAGATTTCACGATGCCCCCCCCCCCTCCGCCGCCCCCCCAGCGAGCGCAGCAATATGTCTGATCTCATTGCCATAATAGGATCGGGAGCGGGGATAGCAGCCCTGGCCCAGAAAGGTGTGGGAGGAGGGAGGGCGGCCCTGTTCCCCTCACCCAAACACCACGGACGGGCCCCCGCACCCCAAAAATGCCCCTCATGCCCCAAACACCCCCTGCCACAGGAGCGCTGGCCTTGGGCCTGAGGCAGGCCTGGGAGGAAGAGGAGGAAGAGGAGGAGGAAGGCCCAGCCTTGGCAGCTCCCCAGCGCTGAACCCTCTCCGGAAAGGGGCTGGGGTCCCCTTCCCATGCCCCCAGGAAAGCAGGAGGGTCATGTCCGGCACGTCCAGGAGGGGACGTTTTGTTTTCAACCGAGTTTTTCCCAGGACTTTCTGGATCGCCTGATGGAGCTCGCAGGACATCCCCCACCTGCTGCCCTGCACCCCAAGAGAGGACCACAGGGATCACCCCAAGTGCTGGTGCGGGGCCCCAAATGGCCTCAGGGACCAGCGGGCACACTGTGGGACACCTGGGAATCTGTGGGGTCAGCAGGCATCCCATGGGATCTCTGGACACCCTATGGGACACAGAGCACCCAAAGTGCTCCTGGACATCCCACGGGCTTCGCAAATGTCTGTGAGTCCCTGTGCTGTCCAGGGGGTCAGCAGGCACCCCAAGGGACCACACGCTGTGAATGGGACCAGCAGGCACCCGCTGGAATCACTGGATACCCTATGGCACCAGAGAGCAGCCATGGGGCTCCTGGACACCCCATGGGATCCACAAATACATGTGGGTGCCTGTGCTATCCGTGGGGTCAGCAGGCACCCCATGGGACTCCCGGACACTTTAGGGGACCAGAGTGCACCAGTGGGGCTCTTGAACACCCCACAGAATCCATGGATACCTGTGGGCCCCTGGGTTATCTGCAGGATCAGCAAACACCCCATGGAGCTCCTATGGGAGGAGGGAGCACACTTGGAGCTCCGCAACACCCCATGGAATATAGAGATAGCGTAGGTTATCTGTGCTAATGGGATCCCATAGCATCCCTGACCTGATCCCACGGTACCTGTGGGAGCAGTAGGCACCCACAGGACCCTACAATATCTGTGTCCAGCAGGCACCCCACAGGACCCCTGGGGATCCCATGGGATCCTGTGCCAACCACAGGAACAACAGACACGCGTGGCACCCTGTCCTATCCGTGGGACCCCAGGACGTCCATGGAACCCTATACTATCCTATCGGATCCTGAGCTATCCATCGGGACACACATGGGACCCTAAACTACCCAGGGGGCTCCCAAGATACCTGCGGGACCCCAAGTTACCCACGGGGACAGCGGACACCGCACGGAGACCCAGGGCGCCTAAGGGGCGGGCAGGGGGGCCGGACACCGAGGTGGGTTTTGGGGTAAGATCCCACCTGGTTGAGATCCTCGTCGTTGAGCAGGTGGGACTCGCGGGGCTTGAAGCAGTTCTGGCACTTGCTCTTGTTGAAGATGTTGGCCTGGAACTTCCTGCAGGGATTGTCCTTGGCGGCCATGGCGCGGCCCGCGCCCGCTGCGCGCCCGCTCAGCGCCCCGCGGAGCGCCCGCCCGCCGCCGCGCCCATCGCCGCCGCCCCGCGCCCGCGGGGGGCGTCAGGAGAGCGCAAAAACCAACACACAACCCCAGCGAATACGGCAGGAAAAAAAATCAACACAGGGAGCGAAGCGCAGGGCGGCCGCCTCTGCTGCGGCTCAGCGGGCGCGCATGGCCGGGCGGCGGCGGAGCTCGGAGGGGCGGCGCTGCCCGCGCCGTGCGGGGCCGGGCAGGCCGGTGTGAGGCGGTGCGGGGGTCGGTGAGGCGCGGGGCCGGGGGCCGGCACGGGGCGGGCCGGGCGTGCGAGCGCTGCGGGAGCCGCTCCCGACTGCGCCGCCCGCAAACTTTCCAGCGCCGCGGAGCCAGGCGGAAAAGGGGGCGGGGCGGAGGCGCGGACGGACGTGCCCGCCCGCCAATGGGGACGCGCCTCCGCCCCTAACGAGTGTCCGCGCTGGCCAATGGAGAGCAAGGAAAGCGACGGGAGCGGCGGGGCCGCCTCGGCCGCGGGGGAGGGGCGGTGCGCTGACAGCTGGGGCGGGATCGGTCCCTGTCGGCTCCGTTCGGCTCGGCTCGGCTCCGTTCCGTTCGGCTCGGCTCGGCTCCGTTCGGCTCGGTCCACTTCGGCCCGGCCCGGCCCGGCCCGGCCCGGTTTGGCTCAGCCCAGCTTGATTCGAATCAGATCGGCCCAGCTCAGTTTGGCTTAGCCTGGCACAGATCGGGTCAGCTCAGCCTGGCGTATCTTGGCTCAGCTCGGCTCGGCTCAGCCCAGCCCAGTTTCCTTCTGCCCAGCTCAGTTCAACCTGGCTTGGCTCAGCCTGGGACGGATAAGCTCTGCTCAGCTAAGCCTGGCACAGCTTGGTTTGGCTCTGCTGGTCCCAGCTCAGCTCTCTGCAGCGTCTCTGCACGGTTCAGCTCAGCTCAGCTCAGCTCAGCCCCTTGCAGGAATTGCCCGGTGCCCTCCACCCTTGGCCCCCATAGGGCACAGCCCACCCCAGCAGTGGGACACACGTGACACAGGGTGACAATCCATGACCCCGGCCCTGTCCCCAGCCCTGGCACACGGGGGTCACCAACCCTCGGACACTCAGATTAGGTGGGACAATGTCCCTCGCACTCCTGTGGCACCTGGGTGACCTGCAGCACTGGGGACAAACAGGGATGAAGCAGGGACAGGGGTGCACGTCCCACCTCAGCCACCGCCCTGGGGCCAGCTGGGAGCTCCTGTTTGTCCAGTGAATTTTTATCCGGTGGAAACCGGCAGGTAAATATTCCTGACCGGCTGATAAGGATCCGGCGTGAGGCCACAGGTTTGGCCTCCCAGCTCTGCCCCTGGGCTCTACACAGAAGCACCAGGGAAGGGACCTCAGTGCCTGTGGAGCATCGCTGCCTCAGGAGAGAGGTGGGAGTGCTGACCCTGGGCCAGGGGGACAGGGCAAAGGTGCCAAGTGGCTCCTCCAAAATGTGCCCAAAATGCATCCTAGCACCGTCAGACATCACCATGGCACAGAGCATCTCCCGCTCATCCCAGTGTTCCCTGCCAGCGTGGGATGGGGCCCTGCTATGAGGAGCAGACACATGGATCTTCCTGGATTTTTGGGGCCAGGAAAAACCCGTTGGAGGAGAGGTGACGGCATGGTCCCCTCGCGCCCGGCGCTGTCCCGCCGTTTGATGTGGGACCGGCCTCGGCGGCCTCGCCACGCTGGCTCCACGCTGTCATCCCAACTAAATAAAGCACAGCACAATTGCCTGCTTGTTTATTAATTTTTGCTTCATCAAAGGCAGCTTTAATCATCTCTCTCCCTCCTGCCAGGGCCACTCGCAGCGCACACCGTGTGCCGTGGATTGGGATGGGGCAGAGCACCAGTGACCCCAGTGCATCCTCACCCAGCCCCAACCCACATGATGATCCCATGCTGAGGGTGGCCACCAGACCCCTACATGTCACCATTTTGGGTGGATTTTCCTTGATCCTAATGCTATAAAAGTAGCACAACCCTACCCCAGGAAGGGAGGTTTCTCCCCTGTGGAATGTACAGACCCTGCCACCCTTGCTGTGGGTCCAGGGTTCACCTGGCACATGACTGCGGAAATCCTGCTCCTTGGAGAAGGCTGGATGATTTTCTCAACCACCTCTTGTCCTTCCCTGATTCCCCTTTGCTCCCTCCCTGTTTCCATCCCCAGTGTTGGATTATTCCCTGCCACATTACTTGCTAGCATGCCCTGCATCTCACAGTTCCTACAGATGTCCAGCATTTTTATTTTTTCCTCTCTGCAGCTCAATGTGTTCTCCTCATGGTCCCCAGCCCTTCTCCACCTGCTCAGGCATGGACCCCACAGACTGGAGGAACCCTGGAGGGAAGGGGGCTGCTCTTTCCCTATTTCCATGGGGCACTATTCCCCCAGAAAAGGGCACAGAGGTGTTGGCAGGGAGCAGGAGCAGGTCCTGCGTGTCCCCCCGCCGGCTGTGCCTGCCCCGTGGGCTCGGGGCCGTGACCTGGCGCCATGCACAGCTCTGCCAGAGCCAGCAGCACCTCTGCTGCCGGGGCTGGCTCCAGCCTCTCCAAAAATCCAGCTGAACGGGACAGGCTTCTCCACAAACCTGTCGGGCTGCATTCAGCCGTGCGGAGCCGGCGTTCGCGCCGCCGGCCGCCCGTGTGCCACATTCTGGAGATCACTGCCTGTGACATCCCCTGCGTGCCCCAAACGTGGCACAGCCATGGCATTGGGGTGCCCAACGTGTCACAGCAGTGGGTGTCTCACCCCATCATCCCCTCATTGCCACCGCTGTGGGAATGCCCAGCTGGGGCTGCCATGGCTCTTCAAGCCAGAGCCAGTTTTTTCTGGAGGAGTTTCCTCAAATGAGGGCAATTAAAACAATGGGAAAATGGAAAGTTTTTGTCAGGGAGCTGCAGTGGCAGAGGAGGAAGGTGCTGTGGTGAGTCAGCCTTCCAAGATGAAGGCCCAGTGCCAGGTAAACACGGTGCAAACCAGGAGGTGTTAGTCACCAGCACAGGCTGGGGAGGGCAATGGCAAAACCCTGCAGCTCCAGGAAAGGGATGGGCAGCACCAAACCCCACCAGAGAGGAGAGCAGCACCTGCTCCTGTCGTGGTGTGGAGACCCACCAGCACCATCCTCTGGCTCTGCTCAGCAGGATGTGACACTCTGGGACACGGTCTGTGTGGCTGTGCCGTGTTTTTCCTGCTCTGTGGCACATTTTTCCGCAGGGACAGGAGCAGGAGAGCCGGGTGCTCCTCCCAGGTGGCCATCGCTCCCCAGGGGACCTTGGGCAAGTGACTGAACGCCTCTGTGCCGCCAGCTCGCCGTCATTAGCTGGAGCCAGACGGGTGGATGCCCGGGGGAGAGGGCAGGAGCCACGGCTGGGATCCACACTGCAGCCAGGCTCGGGCTGAGCGGCGCCTGGGAGCGCTCCCCTCCTCCTGCCCTGCTCCAATGGAGCCCCAGTGTGGGATGGATCCAGAGCCCTCCACAGCCCTGCCAAAGGAGGCTTGGATGCCCCTCATGTCACCTTCTGTCTTATAGGGGTGAGACCCACAGGGTGGAATCTCCACATTCCTGGATGGAGAGAAAAGCCCTGGGCTGCTCTGTGCCCAGTTGTCACAGAATCAGAGTGGTTTATCTTAAAGACCATCTCATTCCACCCCCTGCCATGGACAGGGACACCTTCTACTAGACCAGGTTGCTCCAAGCCCCATTCAATCGCATTTTTCCTACTGGGAAAAGTAAAAGGACCCAAATTATCCACTGGAGGAAATCCACAGGACTCAGCTGCAGCTGATGAAGTCCAGGGGGGAGGATGCAGCTTCCATGGATTTGGAACAGCCCACGAGGATGGTCCAGAGCAAGCTGCACACACATGCAGAGGCATGAGCATGTCCCAGAAGCCACAATAAATCCTGTCCCACCGAACTTTCTCCTTGTCCAGAGATGCCAAATGTCTGCGAGTTCATACCTTTCTCCTAAAATTGATTAATTACACTCCCAGTTGGGTTATCAGTGGCTGCTGAGGCCATCAGACCTTCCTTGATGGAAAATCCGTCTCTTTTGTTCCCGCCTGTGTTTCCCCACATTTTGGCTGCTGGGCAGGGCAAAGGGGATCCCCCTGTGAGGCTGCCTGCCCTGCCAACCCCCTCTCACCTCAACAACCCTGCTAAAAACATCACCCTGTGCAAAATCCAGTGCTCTCAGCCTCCTCCATCGCTCGCCCCCTTGGCCACCACCCCGGAGCTGCCAGCGCAGCCGTCGGATGTCTGCTCTGCTGCCTCCATATAATGCAAGTTGTACAAATGAAAATGTCACATGGCCCTAAATTAAATACTTTGGAGAAACCCATTATAATGCAGCAGCACAATTAGCTTTATCAGCCAGCCCAGAGTCATGCCAAAAACCAAAGCCGACTCACTTGACAGGAGCTGCCATCCATGAAACCAAGCTAACGACCTTAATTATATTTTTAGCTTCTAATTTTTGGCTGACAGTATCCTCAATTACCCAGCCCATAATTTGTGCAGGGATGGCGATCAGCCTCACCTGGCCTGTAATTCCCAGGATCAGCCCTTTTATCCCTTTTAAATATTAAATTGACTCCCACTGGCCACCCTCCAGTCCTTTGGAATTTCCCCAGGGTTTTAGTGTTAAAAATTAACAGCAGAGTGCCTGGGCAGGCTGCAAACCCCTTCCCATGAGGCTTCTGCCAGGAAAACGCCTCTCCAGAGAGAATTCAGCAGTGAGGACAAGGAGTTGTTCCCACCAGGTCAAAACTCCACGTAATCAGATCAGCTGTTCTGGCCAAAGATTGTTCTTTGACTCATCTCCCTTATCCGCCACCCACGCTTTGCACCTCAGCACACAACCCTGGCACTGAACCCTCCTCTCCCTACGCATTTTTAGGGCTTTTTCCTTATTTCTGTGCCAGACCTCAGCCAACCCAGGTCTTTTCCCATCTGGCCATCCTTGGTCTCCAGCTGGCTGCTGGGTTTGGGGAGCCAGCCCCAAGCACAGTCTGGGTTTTGGTAAAATGCTTCCCTTTTCCTGATCAGTGCTGGGTTTTGGCAAGGAGGCTGTGGCAGCATCCCCCTGCTGAGGCACAGGGGCACCTCTGGAGCCTGGCTCACCCAGAGCCCAGGCACAACCTCTGTGAGGGTCAGACCCTGGGCACAGGGGCTGCCACAGTGCCCTGACACCCGTGGGTGCTGAGCATCCTTGGGAAGATGCTCCACTGCAGCCCCAGGGGTGCTGACAGGACAGGGAGCAAAGGGAAGAATGGAGCAGTGTGGGGGGCCCTGAACTCCCCAGGCTCTGGGGGCTGCTGCAAATGAAGGTGCCAGGGAGGGGCAGGGGCTGCATCCACACATGGAATTGTCCAAGGCCAGGTTGGACAGGACTTGGAGCAGCCTGGGACAGTGGAAGGTGTCCTACCCATGGAAAGGGGCTGGAACTGGATGGGCTTTAAAATCCCTTCAACTCCAACCATTCCAAGTGCTGTGATTCCCCTGGCCCGGCAGGGCTGGAGGATTCTCGGGCTGCGGATGCAGCCGGAGCCCCGGGAGCCAGCGGGAGCCGGGCTGGGCTGGCCGAGGGTGCCATCTCCTGGGGACAGACCCGCACAGCCGGGTGCAGGAGCGGCCAGGAGCCGCGCCCGACACTGCCGGGGCAGCGGCCGGGCGGGGGAAAGAGCAGGACCATCGCCGCGATGGGCACCGGGATGGGCACGGTGATGGTCACGGTGATGGCCACCAGGATGGTCACCGTGATGGTCACTGTGGTGGTCACCACGATGGTCACCGTGGCATGGCCAAGGCTCTGCAGAGCCCCGGGGTGTCCCCAGGGCCACGCACCGAAGCCCAGGTGGCAAACCCGGCAGCCCCGGGGTTTGGGCTCGCAGTGACTCTGTGGTTTGCCACGAGGCGACGGTGGCAGGACGGGGGATGCCCAGGGACAGGCACATCCTGGGGTGACAGAAATGAGCCCTCGGAGCCGTCTGCGCTCAGCCCGGCCCCGCAGTTGGCAGTTTCGGCCCCAAAGGGCTCCTCCTCCCCTTCCTCCCCAAAACCCCCATTTTTTTTCAGGTCCTAAAGGGAGCACGTGTGCGAGCAAATGTCCTGGCAGAGGCTCGGGACTGCTGAAAGCAGATGGGCTGAGGGGAGGAAACCTCGAGGGGAAGGCAAAGCACCCCCTAAAAGAGTTCAGAGCCAAACATTATCCACCCTGCCTGCCTGCTACCTGCAGCACTGCCACTGGGGCAAGAGACCAGCAGAAAAATAGGTTTTGTTGTCAGGACAGAACTGGGCTCTGTCACCCCAAAGAGAGTGTGGCACCTCCAGAGCCAGGTGCAGATGGGCACTGGAGGATGCAAAACGATGTGGGGGGATGCAGATGGATGCAAAGCCGTGCAGAGGGATGCATTGCACTGGGAGGGTGCATTGGGGAGCTCCTGGTTGATGCTCTGGAAAACCAGTGGACTCAGCAAAGGAAGGGTTTAATCCAGAAATCCAGAACAGGGGGCTGGTGGTGACTGCCCAAACCACAGGAACAGCCCCAGGCAGGGCAGGGTGGCAGCCACTGCTTTGGCTGTGACAGGAGCTCGTGGGGAACCATGTCTGGAGGTGCTGGAGAGCCACAGAGCATCCTCAGAGGCTGTAGGATGGGGGTGATGATGTCTGGGGCACAGAGGATGAGGCCACTGGGGCACATGGCTGAGGAAAATGGGGCTCCAGTCCACACAGCCCCAGAATTCTACAGCTGAAACCACACTGCCTGATCCCTGCTCAGCGAGGAGGGACAAACCACCCCCAAGTGCTTCTCACTTCCCTCTTGAGGGCTCACCAGGGTGGAAACTGCAAGTCTCTGGTGCTATTTACAGAGGTGAGTTTCCCCTGCAAAACCCAAGAGCCAGCAGGCTGGGACCATCTCTCCAGGGCAGTGTCCCTGCTCTGCCACACCCAAGCAGTTCAGCAATGCCAAAATCAGGATTTCCCTCCCAGTGGGAGACTCCAGCACAGCAATGATCTCATCCTTTTTACCAGATACACGACATGTGACTTGTGGCAGTGTTGCAGTGTCCCTGTGGCTGTGGTGTCTCCTCTCCTGGTCCTTGCTCCAAGCCCTGTGGTCCATGAGATGGTGCCAGAGCTGCTTCCCAGCCTTCTGCAGGATCTGGGGTGTGTGATGGGCCACATCCAAACACAAGATGTTGCTGGGCTTCTCTGCTTTGGGCTCTGCTCCTCCTGAGCAGGATCAGCCTCCAATGTCCCTTCAATGGACACAACAGCCAAACATCCTCTGGCCTCTCCACAGGGCAAGCACAAAATAGGAGTTTTTGAACCAAACAGAAAAACCCTGATGCTGCTCCAGTGATGTTTTTAGTAACAGGTATTGCTGCTTCCTTCCTCCTTCAGCTGCTTCTGCAGAAAGCTCCCTCTGGGCTGAGCTGAGTCACTGTTCTGCCACCCTCCCAGCACCTCGTGCCTCTGCCTGGCACCACTGCCAAAGCCATGCCCAGCATCTCTGCAGGAATCAGGGACAAACCTCTGGAGGCTGCCAGCAGTGCAGAGGTGGCTCTTTCCCTCTATGAAAACAAGCTGAGTTATCAATGTGCTATAAATGTGTTATCAATGCTTTGTGCCCCGAGCCCAGCCAGGACTCAGTTGCCCATGCAGGACACAGCACAGCCCTCCTGCCTCCCAGACATGGATGCACCTGAGAAAAATCAGTGTTTAAGGCATCTCATCAGGCTCCAGAGACATTCTGACTTGTGAGCAGGAGCCAGGACGGTGGTTTGTGCTGACCATCCTGAGGATGTGGGAAGGATGGATGCTCCAAGCAATGCTTGGTCCTGGCAATGGCCTCTTGGACAGAGTGAAACAAGATGTTTTCTTTCTCTGAAGAAAGCATCCCACTGGCCCAGGCTGCCCAGGGCACTGGTGGAATCACCATCCCTGGAGGGTTTAGGTGTTTAGTGTGGCCCTTGGGGACGTGGTTCATCAGTGAACATGGCAGTGCTGGGGGATGGTTGAACTCAATGACCTTAGAGGGCTCTTCCAGCCTTTATGGTTCTGGGATTGTGCTGCAGTCCTGTGATGCAAGAACAGGTGCTGCAGAGCTCCCACTCCCCCAAGGCCCTCTGAAGCGTGTCCACCTGTCCCAGGACACCTGTCCCTGGTCCAGGTGACACATCATCCCCCACCCTGTCCCCAGCAGCCCAGGGACCCCACGAGCCAATGCAAGGTGCTGAGTGTGCAGCCAATTTGCATGGAAGGGACAAGGGGAAACCCCAGGAAATGCACAGCCCAGGCATTAATCAAATCTCTCTAATAATAAACCCCTGAGGCGTGCAGGGGCTCAGGGCTGCAGCTCGTGGGGCCATGGCAGGAGCCAAGGGGGAGTAGAGGCTGCTGGAGAGTCAGATGTGAGTGACCCCATGGAGGGGCTGCAGCGGGGATGGGGCTCAGGGGTTTGGCTGTGCCAGGGTTGGTCATGCTCCCAGGGTTTGGGGTTTGTCTGTGCCAGGGTTTGGGGTTGGCTGTGCCAGGGTTTGGGGTTCCTCATGCTCCCAGGGTTTGGGGTTCCTCGTGCTCCCAGGGTTTAGGGTTCCTCGTGCTCCCAGGGTTTGGGGTTGGTTGTGCCAGGGTTTGGGGTTGCTCATGCTCCCAGGGTTTGGGGTTGGCTGTGCCAGGGTTTGGGGTTGGTTGTGCCGGGGTTTGGGGTTGCTCGTGCTCCCAGGGTTTGGGGTTGGTCATGCTCCTGGGGTTTGGGGTTGGCTGTGCCAGGGTTTGGGGTTCCTCATGCTCCTGGGGTTTGGGGTTGGTCGTGCTCCCAGGGTTTGGGGTTGGTCGTGCTCCCAGGGTTTGGAGTTGGCTGTGCTCCCAGGGTTTGGGGTTGGTTGTGCTCCCAGGGCCAGCAGGGTCTGCTCAGAGCTCCCACCCTTCTGAGGGTGGGCAGAGCTGTGGGGCTGGACAGAGAATAACAGAATGGTTTGAGCTTAATTCTCATGCAACTCCCTGCCATGGGCAGGGACACCTTCCACTATCCCAGGTTGCTCCAAGCCCCATCCAGCCTGGCCTTGGACACTTCCAGGGATGGGGCAACCACAGCTTCTCTGGGTACCTTGTGCCAGGGCCTCCCCACCCTCACAGGAAGGGATTTTTTCCTGATAACAAATCTAAAACTACCCTCCATCAGCTTACAGCCATTCCCCCTTGTGCTGTGGTTGATTAAAGTTTGGCATGAGGGGTCTGTGGGGGAATTCAGAGGGTGCTGGTGGTTGAGAGGCAGAGGGAAAGATTTACCTGGCTCTGCTGGAAAATCCATGGTGAGAAGTCCATGCTGGCAGCACCACATGTACCTTGGGACTCCCCAAGGAAGGGAAGATCTGTCCTAGATGAGGGTAAACATCTCCTTGGACGTTCTCACAGCATCTGGGAGGGAGATTCCCAGCCTGCAGCCCCTCAGCTTTAACACAGCCCCAGATCTGCTTCCCATCAATAACCCCACCTAGGTCAAGGATGGCTCAGCTCCCTGCCATCCCCAGGGCTTGCAGTAACCCCCAAAGGGCTTCCTACCACCCCTGGGGGCTTCTCTGGGTATAAAGTTTGTCCCAAGAGCATCTAAGGAGTGCAATGTCCTGAGCCTTGCTCTGCCAGGGGGATGTCTCCAGTCAGCTGAACAGAAAGTGATTATTTAATTGTACAGAAATGTAAATTGAACAACTGGGAGTGTCAGGCCAGCATCCCAGTGCAGAGAGGGTTTTTCCCTGGGAATGGGAGGGTTTCAGTGTGCTGCCCCAGTGGGACCCATCCTCAGCCCCTCTGCAGGGCAGGTGCTGGGTGGGCAGAGCCAGGACAGACGTGCAAAGTGCTCGATCTCTGCACACTCCTGAGTCCTGGAGACAGAGGAGAAATCCTGGCAGAGTGCAGGGGAACCTCTGTGTAAAAATCAAAGGTTTGGCTTTGAGCAGCAGCTCAGCCTTGGGGCAGGCAAAGGCCAAAGCTGCAGCTTTGGGGAAGTTTAAAACCTTTGGGCTCCTTCAGCACCAGCATCTCCCAGCCCTGCAGGAAACAGCTGCAGCTCCAGGCAGGGATGTGGCTCTGGGAGCCCTCTCAGGCAGCAAAGGGCACATTGCCATTTCCATTTCCATTTCCAGCACCCTGGTGCTGGGTTAGAGCTCCCTGCAGCTGCTCCCTCATGCTGGCTGCAGACCCCGAGCGTGGCACAGCACAGGAGCTTTTATCAGCCAGCTAGCTCTTCAAAATGTAACTTTTGGAGCAGGTTTTTATGCTGCTGAGAACTGCTGCTGTGCCTCTGGTATCACATCCAGTCCCTGGGGCAGCAGAGGATGGGACAAGCAGCCTGTGATAGGGACAAGAGCACGTCCACCTCCAGCTGGCACTGATTAAACTGGTGCCTAAAGTCTCCTGGGGAGGTTTCCTCCTCCTCCTGCTGCTCTGACACGCCTTATTCATCAGCCTGGGTTTCACTAGAAACCGGAACACCCAAGAGAAAGGGCAGGAATGACACACAAGGTCGTGTTTCTGGTATTTTCAGAACAGCCTGTAAAGTCAGGAATAGTCCCCAGTGTTTGTGGCAGCTGCAGGGATCCCCAGACCCTCGGGGCACAGCACAGGGCCACCTCTAAGCAGGGTGGGCTCTCTGTGCCCCCTGGGACTGGCACAGGACACACACAGAGTGTGAGAAGCAGATTTGGCCGTGTGCTCTTGCTCAAGCCTGGGAGCAGAGAGGGCTGAGGGACAGCCAGGATCTGCTGCCAGGGGTCCCAGCCCTAGAAAGGGATGAGGGGGCTGCAGCAGCCCAGTGGTGGCCACCTGATACCCACCTGTGTCTCTGTGCTGCAGCTATGGATGGGACAGGTGTGGGGCAGGATGCCATGAAGAACTGCACTGACCAGGAGTACTGGGACACCCTCGTTTTCCAGTGCATCCCCTGCAGCCTCACGTGCAGCCAGCCCCAGAGCAGGAGGTGTGATGCTGTGTGTGGTGAGTGCTGGGGTGCCCTGGATGGAAGAGTCAGGGATGGGGCAAAGCTGGGAGGGAGGATCAGACCCGGGGTGAACCCCAGGCCAGGCTCTGAGCCAGCTCAGCTTTGCAGAGCCAAAACCACAGGGGGATGTGACAGCTCCCCATGGACGGGCTGGGGCTGGCAGCAGCTCAGGGGTGAGGCCAGGACCAAGTGCCTGCACCTCTGCACTGCTCCCTTCTGGGGGCACAGGGCTGCACCCACACTCGTGTCCCCTCTTGGGGCCACCCCAATTCCAAAGGCAAGGCTGGGAGCCACCAGCTCCAGTGGATGTGGGTAATGATAAACCCCAACCTGGGACAGGCTCTGAGTGTCCTGAAAAGGGTGAGGAGGAGGACAAGGGACAAATGAACTCTGCACCCCAGCCCTGTGCCTGTTCCCTTCCTTGAGTCATGGGCTGAGGTGGCTTCACCCTGTCCCAGGGTTCTTTCAGTGAACATCTCCCTGCTGAGGACAGGAGATGTCATTCCTGTATCCCAAGCCAGTGCTGAGGCAGCTTTTGGGGTGTCCCAAAGAGCTGTGCAAGCCCAGGGCAGCAGCAGCAGCTCTGAGAGCAGCAGGCAGGAGCTCCCAGGTGAGCACAGCTGCCTTTCCCCGGCTCTCCAGCCAAACACCACCCCAAATCCCGTGGGTCTGTCACCCTGGAGCCCTGCAGATGTTGTCAGTGCTTCGGGCAGGGGGCAGGGGAAACACCTGTGTGCCACCCTGTGCCTCCAGAACAGTGAGCTGGGCTCATCCTCTCGGGAATCCGGGCCTTGGGGTGGGGGGGGATGTGCTGAGGACTCCGTGATCATCTCCCTCCCCTCTCCTCTCATCTCCTCCCCCAGAGTCCATGGACTGCAACAGGAGACCTGGATTTTACTACGATGAGCTTGTGAAGAAGTGCATCAAGTGCAGCTTGGTGTGTGGGCAGCACCCCAAGGAATGTGCCCTGTCCTGCGAGCGTGAGTTGGGCACCAACACCCCCTTTGTCCCAGGGGACTGCACTTTTGGGGCTGCCATTTCCCTGGGGCTGGGGAAAAGCAGCCAGGACATCTCTTTCCCGTTTTCTCCACCCTACAGTGGTTTTCCCCCACGTGCTGATGTTTTACAGGCTGGGCAGCTCCCCCAGCCAGGGTGGAATTGGCAGCTGTGGATCCCACCCGGCTGAGCTGCCCCAGCCCTCGGGGAGGGGGAGCAGGGAGGGCACAGGTAGAGCTCCAAGATCTGCTGTGGGATTCTTTCCCAGGGGAGGGCACAGGAGCTGTCAGCTCTTTCCCCATCAGAAGGTCACCCAGGGGTGTCTGAGCTCCCCTCTCTGTGTCCCGCAGCCACGCCCGCGGGGCCGGCGGCGCTGGAGCAGCGGGGATGCGCGGAGCAGGACCCGTGGCTGGTGCTGTACCTGCTGCTGGGGCTCTGCCTCTGCAGCCTCGCCTGCTCCCTGCTGCTGGGCTGGACTCACCTGCGCAGGAGGGGACAGGGCGTGTCCTGCCAGGCCAGCGCTGGGACCTGCCGCCGCACGGAGGACCCTGCCAGAGGTGAGAGAGAGCCTGGGGAGCTCGTGGGGCTGAAAGCAGAGCCAGCTCCTAACAGGGGAGGGAGAAAAAGCAAAGAGAACGAGTGTGAGACGGGAAGAGGAGCAGGACCGGGTCCCTGTGCCCCTCAGTCGCTCCCTGCAAAGCCCCAGCACCTCTCCAGTCTCCATCCAGACGCTGAGAGAACAAACACCTGTCCCAGAAAAACCCAGTTTTAGTTCTGCACCCAGAGGGGCTTCACAAGCCCTTGTGTTAGGGAGAAAAGGAGAAAGGATCATGTGGAACAATTCAACATGGAAAAGGTGTTTATATTCTTCCTCCTTTTCTTCTCTCCTGCCTTTCCAAAGAAAAATTGCCTACTTACCTATTTCTGCACACACATCCATGTTTATATACATCCACCTCAAAGCCATGAATGTCAAAAATCACAGAGGAAGACCCCATGAGCCAATGTGGCACCTGGAGTCACTCCAAGGGCTGTCCCATTCCTGAAGGACACAGGGATCAAAGGGTCATTTTTAAGATAAGCCACCAGGTCTGGAGAGATTTTCTGGATGTTTTAGGTGATGCAGTGAGTCCAAGCTGGGAGCTGGGTGTCCTCTCCAGTTCCAGGAGCAGCTTTTCACAGGCTCCAGTGCAGCACTTCAGAGCATTCTCAGGTAAAAGCTGCTCCTAAACCCTTCAGCTGACGCAGAGTTTATTTGCAGATCGGCTGGTGGAGGCTGGCAGTGTTGGTGATGGATTCACCAGCATCAGAATCCCAGAGCCAGTGGAAACCTGTGGCTTCTGCTTCCCTGGACATGGCTCTGCTGTACAAGAGACCAAGTCCTGCCCCAGCAGCTCCTGTCACCCTGGGGAAAGGGCTGCTCCCTCCTTCTCTGGGATCTGCAGCACGGGAAGCGCTGGGGCCGTTCCCAGCCCTGACGACGGCCACTTCAAAATCATCTGCTCTCCTTCCCAAGAGAAGACACCCGTGGTGTGACCACAGTGGATGTCCCAGCACGGGGTCAGAGTGGAGGGATGCTCCCTCTGCCCCAAACCAAAGCTGCTTCACCCTCTGTTGCCAGTGACTGGAACAGCCTCTGCCCAGCCCAGGCTGTGCCAAGGGCTGTGGGATACAGACAGGGCTGGAGGTTGCACAGAGCTGTTTGCTTCCACTCAGGAAACTGAATTCCCAATACTCTTGTGCATTCCCAGTGAAAGAAGTTGCTTCCCATGCAGCAGCATCTGACTTCATCCTCCACCTTGACCTCGGTGCCATTGGGGAGGTCTCGTGGGGGTTTTTCCATCCTGGTTCCAGCACCAGCATCCCTGCAAAGGATCCAGTGATCCCATGGAGAACTCACCTTAACCTGCTTGGAGACTCCTTCATTATCAGAACAATTTCCAGCACAGCTGTAAATGTCTCAAACATGGAATTGGATCCAAGGATTTACTGGTGACATTTATAAGGAGGCAGTGTGGGAAGCTCCAGTGTCAGATTCCAGCACTGCCATGGGTGATGGTGAGGCTTTGCCTCATGAATGGGACATGATGCTGCACATGAGGAGCTGGGACAGGCACCAAAATCCTCAATGGAATTGGTTTCAATATAAAAATTCAGCCAAGGCTTAGATTTTTATACAAAACTGGATTTATGTATATCTGACCTGGGTTATTCTGAAGAGCAGGTAAAAGTGAGAAATCCACTGCAGTTAAAGCTGCTTTGAGAGAATATTTTTATCTAACCTGGCTTTGAAAGCTACCACAGAAAAATTGGGATTTCAATGTATAACTTGGAGTCCTCATTTCCACTAAAGGAGACTGTAGAATTTTTTGTTTGGTGAAGAATCACTCCTGGTAGGAGCCCATCCCCTCCACTGTCTCAAACTAGATCTTTGAACTTGAAAGAATAAATGTAATTCAATATATGCACAAATTGGTGCTGGGAAAGCAAACAGCTGGAGAAAACATGAGCAGAGTTACAACAGATTCTATCCCTATAGAATATAATATAATTCTATATTATACATTCCTTTAAATGTAAATACTTCCTTACCATTAAAAAAGGTGTCATCTGGGAGGTTGAGCCTGTCACTCTGGTCACCTCTCACTGTCTCAGCATCCACAATCCATGAGCTTCTCTATGTCCCAGCAAACCTGGAGACCCTCTTGGCCTCCCCTCTCACATCAGCACCTTCCCCAGCCTCAGGTCCCTGCTGTGGAATCTGCTCCAGTGCCTCTGCTCTCCTGCTCTCAGCTCCTGGGGTCCCACACCTGTGGTTTCCTGCCCCACAGCCTCAGCTCCCACAGCCTCCAACACCATGGCCCCAAATCCTCTGGCATCAATAGAAACCCTGCAATTCCTCTAGAACTGCAAAAGTCTTTCAGCCCCAGAAGTCACCTTGGCCTCCACCCCTGCTCAGCCTCAGCTCTCCCTCATTCTGCACCCTGGTATAGATTAATCTCTCCCTCAGCTTCCCCAGGCTCTCAGTTCTTGTTCCAGCCCAGCCTCTTTCTTGCCCTGTCACCATCTCTTGCTCTGCTGTTTGTCTCCTACCTCCTTCAGCCTCCCTTTGCACCCCTGCTCTGCTCCTGCTCCTCCTTGTTTGTGCTCAGACCCCCAAAGCCTCTTGGCTTCTCTCTCCTGCTCCCTCTGCCTTCCTGCAGCCCCAGTCCCCCACCCTCACTGGGGCTCTGCTCCCCCAGCACTGACAGCCCCACATCTCTTCCTCCTCTGGGTTTTCCTCCCCAGACTCTGCAGGGAGAATCCCAGGATGGTTTGGTTTGGAAGGAATCTTAAAGATCATCACATTCCACCCCCCTGCCAGGGGCAGGGACACCGTCCACTGTCCCAGGTTGCTCCAAGCCTCAATGTCCAACCTGGCCTTGGACATTTCCAGGGATGGGGCAGCCACAGCTTCTCTGGGCACTCTGTGCCAGGGCCTCACCACCCTGACAGGGAACAATTCCTTCCCAATATCCCATCCCTCTGGCAGTGGGCAGCCATTCCCTGTGTCCTGTTACCCTATGTCCTTGTCCCCAGTCCCTCTGCAGCTCTCCTGGAGCCCCTTTAGGCTCTGGAAGGGGCTCTGAGGTTTCCCTGGAGCCTTCTCTCCTGCAGTTGAACATCCCCACTGTCCCAGCCTGGCTCCATGGCACAGGGGCTGCAGCCCTGGAGCAGCTCTGGACTCACTGCACAGCTCACACCCTGTTCATGCCAAGGGCTCCAGAGATGGAAGCAGAGCTCCAGGTGAAGGGTTTTGCACTCACCTTGGGGCAGCACCAGCACATCCTCCCCTGGCACCAGGGCTGACGATGCCCCCAGCTCTGTGCCCCCTCTGCCCAAGCACTTCCCAGCAAGGACAGGGAATTCAGAAGGAAAACCCTCAGCAGCAGCCAGTGCCTCACCAGGCTGTCCCTTTCCAGCAGGGAGCTCCTGGGGACACATGGATCCAGTCCAGCTCTGGTGCCCTACAGACCTGCAAGTGTCACCTCCAGAAACCCCTGGTCATGGCATTTATACAAAGAGATTCAGAATCTTATTTAAAAACAGGACAGAATTAAGTGAACACGTGCCACCAAATTAGGGCATCCCTGGAGGATCAAGAGGCATCGATTATTCAAATGAGAAGGATTTTAGGGGCTTGCCTGTGCCAGTGAGAGCAGGAGCTCACCCTATGTGGCACCAGCAGCTCCTGTCCCAGCTGGCTCAGGAGGCCACTCACACCCAGGCAAAGCCAGGGCTGGGACAGGGCTGCTCCTCCTGTCACCATGTGGTGTCTCAAAAATTGGGAAAACACTCATGAGAAGCCAAGTCCTTCCCAGGCACAAGAGGGGAGCATCCCTCACCCTCCCCTCCTTGTGGGAATGTAACTACAATTATCAGCAGAGAAAAGGCAACACAGAGCAACTTAAACAAATTACAAAAAATAACAAACACCCTTAGCTGGAGACCAAGAGGATTCGATGGATTTGGCATCACATTTTACAGGCACTGGCCAGCAGCTCCAAAGGATCATACCTGGAGACATCAGTTCCAATATTAGAAGGACACTATGGACAATTAGAAGGACACTAAGGACAGGACACCAGCAATTCCAGATGGGATTAGTCAAACCACATGGAATTAGGGCCACTGATTCTGAGCAAAAGCCCCTACCCAGGGTTTAACCAACTCTCACATTTCTGCTTTTTCCATCAAGCACCAGCATCAGGCAAAGCTTCGTCTCTACTCGAGTGGCTGAGGGACATGAAAATGTAGCTAAAACCACTTTCTGGCTATTTTTGTGTCCCTGCAGAGCCGTGCTCACTGCTGGCAGGTAACAGAACACACCCCACTGCCTGCCTGCATCGCTGCAGCAGCCTTTGTTTCCAGTCATTTCTGCAAATGCCTCCTCCCAACAGATCCAGCTGTGCCGATAGAAAATGTACCTGCAACCAAACAGGCCAAGCCCAAACTGCTCCCCCGGCTGAGGAGCTGGCTCTGGTGGGGGATGCAGCCTGCCACTGCTCAGTGTCTGCACTTCAGGGACGTTTTGCTTCTCCCTCCCTTCGGCTGCTCCGTGGCCGGCGTTTTCCTACAGGCGATGGTGAGGGAGTTCCACGGAGAAATAATTCAGTGCATGAATTCAGCTGCCTGAAGGGATGGAGGGGGAGAAAAGGCTGTGTTTGAGAGCAGCATGAGGGGCAGCTCGTACGGCAGCAGCTGCTCTTCCATTTTAATAGGAAAATGGAAAATGCTGTCCCCTCCTCTCGGAGCCGGCGTGGATTTACTGCTGCTGGAAACAGAACCTGGGGTGGTTCGGGCAGGGAAACGGGGGGTGCGGTGGCAGGCGGGAGAGGGGGGAAGAAAAGCATAATAAAGCTTTTAATACCCCAGAAATTGTGCTTTTGAAAGCAGAAAGAGAGCTTTGAAAGCTCCCCCCGAGAACCATCTGCGCCGGTGCAGCCGCACAGAGCAGAACCGTCTCCACCAGATGGGCGGGGAGGAGAAATTAAGGGTGATTTATACGGCTGCCTCGTCCCCAAACAATTTGTTCCCGAAGGCTTAACAAAGCCGGCTGCAGCAGCTCCGCCGGCTGAGCGTGTGCGGTGGAAAGCAGAATTCATTAAAAGGGCAGCCAACGGCTCAGACCTCGGCGCCACAAAGCGAAGGCACTGCCGGAGTCATCCTCATCCTCACCCTCGTCCCGGGTGTCTGCCGCGCGGTGGCAGCGCTCCTCCAGCCGGGAATGCCAATGCAGCAGCGCCGGGAGTGACGAGAGCCCGGCTCCTCCGCAAGGCTGCTGCATTATTAAAAAGCAGCAGAAAGCGTCGCACGGCATCCGCACGGAGCCGTGCTGGGCTCGGGGGAAGGAGGGGCCCCTCTCCATCGCAGGGAAGCTCGGGTTAAACCGGGCGGCACCGAGTACCAATGGAAATTAAATTGTCCCGGTGCGATGCGTTACACAGGCAGGGAAGGCGATGGCCTCGGCAGCACCACACCCAACCCTCCTCGAGATGCTTCAACCCGTCCTTTCCTCCTCCCTGCTCTGGCACAGATGTACAAAACCTCCTCGTACTGTTGCAGTCCGTGTGCAAATCGAAAGAATTGTACCGTCCTGCTGTTCAGCTGCTCATGTAAGATGCTCATTTAAAAACCAAGCACACTCAATTCCCTCATTTTCCTGTTTTTTGGTTTATCTCGGGCAGGTTAGACAGCTGTACCTCCTTCCTAGAGCACAGAACTAAAGGCACAGATCCCTCCCTGCCTTTCCACACTTGCAAAGCCGAGGAATGGCTGGCTGGGGATTTATGCAGAGGTTGAAGATCAGAGAAGCTGTGGCTGCCCCTGGATCCCTGGAAGTGGGATGGGGCTCGAAGCAGCCTGGGATAGTGGAAGGTGTCCCTGCCATAGAACAAGATGATCCTGAAAGTCCAACCCAAGCCATTCTGTGACTTCTGATGTGACACCAACTTACACAGTGCCCAACTGACACTTCACTCTCTCCACAAGAGAGAACAAAGATATTTTCGCTCCTCCAGCTCTGTTCTGAAGGCTTCCTCTCCCAGGCTGCAATTCCACCCCCAGCCCAAGCTCCTGAGAGCAAGATCCAGCACGAGCAGCTCCTGCTGGTGCCTCGCCACAGCGATGGAGGGGGAGGAAAGGCCCCAGAGCTGCGAACTGAGAACACCAACACACAGGCTGCGGCACTGCAAGAGGGGAAGAGCACGTGAAGAGTTAATCCATGTGGGAGGATACAAGGAACCAACACCAGCCTAGCACATACCAGGAAAATGTGTTGTTTACTTAGAGCACTGCAGAAGGGCTCAATAGCAGCAGATCCATCGCTCAAAGCTGCCCCAGCAGCGACCGTTCCCAACAGATGGTACATTTTTCACCACTGAAGTTCTCTCAAGTGTCAGATATATATAAATTCACCTTTGGAAGGCAGCAGGGGGGGAAAAAAACCAAACCAAAACCAGCAACAACAAAACAAGCACTTTAGAGAAATTCAAACTTATTCACAAGATTAAAAAAAACCAACAAAACAAAACAAAATCAAAAAGAACCAAGACCACTCTTACAGTATAAACACTCCAATTCATTCATTTTTACTGATGGTTGCATTTATGAATTTCATTCTCGTGAAAAAAGGGAATAAAAGGAAAAAATTAAGAAAATAGCTATTTATAGAAAACAAAACAAAAAAAGGGCTCAAACAACAGAATCTGTGCTGATGCTTTTGGATGAGCAGTCCGATGGCATTGAACATTACCTGTGCAAGCAGGCATGCCTGAAAACCTGTCTGAGTACTGCAGCTTCAGTTCCACAATCCAGGATTTCTTTTATGGTTGTTGGAAAAAAAAGAGCCTAATAGTTTCATACTGTATTTATTTAATAACTAAAATTCACAAATAAAAAGATACTTGCAAAGTCCTTTAGGTGTCTCATCCCCTCCTCCTCCACTCTACTGCTTTCAGACCCATATGCATAAAAAATGGGTTTGGATTTTTACTTTTAACTGTTATATGATTGGTCGTTGGAGCTGAAGCACCGAATGGAGAAGATGCTTTATGGAGATGAGGGTAGAATCCTTTGCCTTCCCACACACATTTTGGAGGAACACAGGAGATGTACCAGTGCCCAGACTCCTCTGCTCCCATTTCCCCCACCCAGAGCATTCCTTTCATTTTATATTTCCTCTGTTAAGTGACTGACTGCAGCCTCTTTTCCCCCTTTCTGTCCTCGTGGGACTGCACACACGTTGGACATTGTTCATTTCTCACTCTCCAGGCTGTGAGTCAGTGTCAAGTAGGTCCTGTTACAGCTCAGTGCGAGTTGGTTTGTAATGGGTCTTTTCATTTCAGGTAGGTTTGTGTGTCGATTCAGAAGGCTTGTGTTGTTTCTTCCTTGTTTACATCTGACAAGCTGCTGGATAAGGCTATTCATACTCCAGGAACTGTTTGTGATAGAACAGCAAATATCTGGAAGAGAGCAGAGGGACAGTGTCAGCTCTGTGCCAAAGCAGATGAGTTTCTATTGATGCAACCATAAGACATGAAGGCTGTTAATTTTGGTTTTCTTTTCATTTTGAGGCAATTCCAGAGACACTAACCAGGGATGAGAAGGAGGGAAGCCAGCTGACCTAATTTTACCAGCAACTCAGGGAACTGAACAGCTGTACATCAAAGAGGAACTCCATGGATGCCCTGTCCAAGGCAAGGAACAGGGCTTGGAGCAACCTGGGATAGTGAAAGGTGTCCCTGCCCATGGCAGGGGGCTGGAATGAGATGAGATTTAAGGTCTTTACTTAGCCAGGCCATTCTATGATTCTAAGAAAGAGTCAAACCTTGTAAAATCTACTCAGGATCTGAAAACTCTGGAAGATTGGATTCCATTGCTGACAGGCAGCAACCACTTAAAACTAATGTGACAAAAAATAAAGGTGCTTTAAGATGCAACTGTTGCTTTAGAGTCACAGTACCAGAGATCAGTTTGATTATTGAAAACTGCCTCCCATTTATTGGAACAGAAGCAAAATGAAGCAACAGCCAAATGGGTGAACATTCATGTCCCAGTCAAAGATCTGATGTGCCAATCTGTACCCAAATCTGGTGTTTTAAAGGATGCATTTCTTCCTGTCCCTAATGACTGTGTGTGTACTGGTACTGAAGGGAGCCCAGCCCCTCAGCAGTCACACAGAAGGGGACTGATCTCCACACAACCCTGCTCCCACACTGACACAGCCACTGGTGAGCTCAGAGCACTCCTGAGCTGCTCCAATTGTTGTAATTCCATTCAAGCCTTATGGATTCCCCCACAGGATGCAGAGGTTCTGTGTCAGCCTTTATCTGAGCCAGGGAATGCATCAAAGCTCAAACCAACCTTTATGGGCAATAGCTGTGCTGTACAACCTCTCCTCCTTGCCTCTGGCAGGTTTTTCCACAGACATAACCCCACCTGAGCACCAGGCATGTGTTACTGAATTACAACAAACTCATTTCTCTGCTGACCTCAAAGCAGAAGTCCTCTGTCAAGTCATTTAACACTAAAATTCAGGTATTATAGATTTCTGTTTTTACTTCCTGATTGAAGTTTAAAAAAAGAAAAAACAGGAAAATCTATAAAAAAATTACAACCTGAACATTGTGCCTGCAGCAATCCTTGAAAATGTCACGAATAATTAAAACAAGAATGGTAAAGACCTATCTCTGAAGTACCAAGTCCATAGTTGAAAACGAAGACTTCAGATTTTAAGTTTCTTTTTTCTTGGAACATACACCAGTCCCCAGTGCTTCCCTTGAAAAATACTGCTCTGTCCTCCCAAAACTTGTGTAATATAAATATCAGAAGCCATAATGTCAATCTGAGATTAATTTAAAGCCATGAACCAAGAAACAGCTCATGTTCTCTACCTGCCTCCCATAGAGCCTTGCTATTCTGGATCACAGCACTTCCTTCATGGCTTTTCTTCAAATCTTTTACACTCATAATAATCCAAAGATTCTGCAGGCACAGACTGGATTGTGTCATAGAGCTCCTGCACTGAGTGATCACATCACTTTGGTTTCCAGAATCCCTTCCATTAGCAGGAGTTTGGACATGAGCACCAGTTCCAGACATTGCAGAGTCATCTGATGTCCCTCATCCTTCTCCTTCCTTCAGCAAACCCAGGGTAATAAAGCAATTATGTATAAATATAATTGTGCAGTCTTGATGCTGAAGCATTATAGGGGATATTCAATAGAGAAATTATCCTTCTCTGTGATTAAGAAGAGTTTTTTTAAAGTAAGGAAAACCCAACAAAGGTTAAAATTTGCCTTCCTCTCCCCTTCCCAGGTGACCACTTACCCTTCACTGTCTAGCACATCCTTAATGCTTGCCTTGGTGATAATGGCATCATCACACTTGAACCACTGGTCCTTGTGCTGCCGGATAAAGCTGGTATAGTGCCCACTCTCCAAGGTTCCCTGGTGATTAACTACTGCAAACAAGGAATACCTGGGACAGAAAACACATCATGCCTCAAAAGGGAGAAAATAGCAGACTTTTCAGACAGGCAGAAATTTTTGTTCATAAGAAACAGCAATGGTAAAGGATCTGATCCATCAGTAAAACACTGGCTTTAACACTAGCTGGGAAGAGGGTGGCCTGTCTTGCTATTTCTGCAACTCTCCAGTCTGGTAACTACTACCAGCTTTACCAATACTGGTTACCAAATTTGCTTCTAAAATAGATCAATACTGATGTGTTACTGAAGAGGATCACTTATTATGCAGTCTGACCTTTTACTTCCCTGATCTACTCTAGTGAACCAGAAAAAATGCATTTGAGGTATGGGGAAGGAGGTAATCTTAGATATTTCTAATGATAAACTGCTGAACTGATAAACTGTCCTTAATCTGCAAAGCCTGTACTTATTTTGAAATACTGAATGTATTCAGCCTCAACTTCCAGCTCTCAGATGCTGCCATGCATTTGCCTAAAAACTTGCAGGCCCACCTATGTTCCAAAAAAGATACTGATAATCAAGTTGCTCCCATTTCCTTTTTCCTTTTCTTTTTAGAAGTGCAAGACTGAAGTCTTTGGCTCTTTTGTTCTAAGGCAAGATTTTGTTTCCAGTCTTAAATACACTAGTGGCTCTTTTTCAAGCATTTTCCACTCTCTTTAACTCTTTCATAAAATGCTGCCCTCACACTTTGTGCGTGACACAAGCACAGCTACACAATGGTAAAATAATCTCTCTAATTTCACTTGATATTCCTACTCAAGTTCAAAACAGAACTCTTTAGACACAGTGGTGCCACAAAAAGGTACCTATTCACTGACTGCCTACAGAGCCACTGATTTAGGGCCACCCTCTCTAAGGGAGTCCTTGAATCCAGCTAGCATGGACAGCACCCTCAGTCCCAGCTGGAGCCTTCTGACACTGCCCCAGGTGTTCCCTGGCACCCAGATCCCTGAGGAATCCAGATGTCTTTGCTCTCATTACCTAAATCTGCTGAATTTTTAATGATTTCTCCAAGTTAAGGCACATGCAAACCTCAAAAGTGATCAGCTGTGTTACCTTCAGACCTTTTCTATTCAAGCTGTAGCCCCACACAACACCTGCCTGGTACCTGCATGGATGACACCTGCAGTAAGACCTGCTCAGCTTGGTTTTACATCTTTGTGTGATTCCAGTTTCTTACTGAAACTTTTAGGGGCAAACCAAGTGCCTTGAATTTAAATACACAACAGCAGCAATGAAACTTGTAACCTTATTTAACTGAAGAGGTAAGGTTTGTGTGACCATTTCTATTCCCATAAAGCAATGGATACTGGTTTCAATTACACCCCCTTTACATTCTTGAGCAAGTCCCACACCAGCCCATCATTTATTCTGACTGGAATCAACACCTGACCAACAGACCCCAGGATTACTGGACCATCTACTCCTGACTTTGAGTGTCAGTATTCTATTAACTTTCTTTGGTCCTTTGGAACTCCCTTGGCCATTGCAATAGGAAGAGGAATATTTCAAGGAAACACTCATCCCTTGTAATAATGTGACCACACCATTTAATTTTGCCCACAGACCACTTGCTGGGGGTATCACCCTCAGCTCTGAAACAGCTGCCACAGCCCCAGAAGGGCAGGAACTACAGTGAGTGAAGCTTTATTTTGCAACATTTCAGACTTATTGTGCTGTTAGATATGGTAATACACTGGCACTGCAGGATATAAAGCAACACCATCTCCTTCTAGAAGGCAACTACCTTTCACAATAGGAGTCATGGAATGTACCACTTACTTATTATCATTGTTTAGACTATCCGTCGGCTGCTGGTACTGCCCGTTCATTCTGCTCTCTTTACTGCAACACACACACACAAAAATCCAGTCACTTAAAGCAGTGGCTTCCCAAACCCAGGAAATTGCTCTGACATGACACACAGCCCCTTTGCAGAATCCAGGTCCTTATTCCAGCCGAGCAGCAAAGGGCTGATTAGGATGCTACAGATGCTTTATTTGCTCTCACAGCAGTGCTACATCACAAACACCATTTCTCCTCCTGGTCAAGGCTTCAAATACACATCTGTTTACGTCAAATGTTTTATCCAAAAAGCTTAAAAACAGGTTAAGAAAAGATTTGTATTTGAAACCCAGGAAATTATCTAATTACATCAATCCTTTATCTTGTGATGGGTCAATCATCCCGGCTCTGACTTGCAAATTCATTTTGTGTTTTGACAGCAGCAATAGGATTATGCTGTTGATTTTCTAGCTGGTGAAATTCAGACTACTGAGTTATGCCTGCTGATTATCCCATCTCTATTCCATTATGTTGGATACCTTTCATCAGCAGAGCCTTTTCTATCCAGGGAGAATTCACTACAGAGGAACAAGGAAGTCTCAAAATCTCTGGAATATACTGGAATAAACCAAATATTCTTAATATAATAGTATTTAACAGAGCTTCAAGGTTCTCCTTTCTCTCTTGGTAGAAGCACCTACTTTTTTTTCATGGGTAATGAGGAGTGCAGGCGAAGCTTGAAATTGTAAGTAAAATTCCAGCATCAAACAGTCTCTCTCTGTTAAGAGATACTGTGGTTTGGGGCTTTCTGCACTGCTTCAGAGATAAATTAAATCTGAATATCCTCTTGCATATTTGCATGAATATCTGATAAATATTTTTTAATTAAGCTGATGAAATCTCTTTCATAAAGGTGCATTTATATAAATGCCATGTCTTCCACAAACCTGGGAGGTGGGAGAAGTCTTGCTGTTTCTATTTTAATCTGGACTGTGTTTTTGCTTCTTGCAGCATTCTCTAAACAGAAGTTGAAGGTACTAAACAAAAGCCCCCAGATTTACATATGTGCAGGAATAAAGAGGAAGGATTTTTATAACTTCATGAATACTGGTTAGGGATTAGGTTGGCTCTGTTCTGGCCAACTGCACAGGATGGCAGGTGGGTGGGCACTGAGAGAATGAGACCAAAGCATGGATTTCTGAAGGCAGGATGGAGCTGGGTCTATACATTTAACAGGCAACCAAAAACATAACATACATTAATTAAAGAACCCCACCACAATCTTTAAATAGAAATCCTTTTCAGGCACATGAAACTCAACAGTTTACCTAAAAATGGGTTTAGACAAGCTACCCCTTCCACAGAGAAGCTCGTGGCAGAAGTACCACCATAGACACTGCTCTGCACCCCTTCAAGTGTGCTCATTGTTTTGTGCTGTACATGTATGAACTGGGAACCAGTTCTGCTTAATCTGTGGGGAGTTTTGGACTTGGAACTCACCTGGAAGCCATGAAGGGTGTCATGTCCAGCTCCAGTGGAAATGAGACATACGTAGTGATCTTCCGCCTCAGTTTGGCTGAGTGTTCAAACCGCTGCAAAAACAAGAGGTCTTTCACTTAGAGAAAGGTTAAATTTTATGTCTTTTATAAATGTCCTGAGCAGAGAAATAATAACATGAAAGCACCTTGTCCCTGCAGTCACTATGCAGGGACAGCCCCAAAGTTTTCTTACCAGCTATCTGGGAATGTCCATGTAAACAGTAACAACACATAACTAACAGGAAAATAAATCACCATTTATGGGATCAATCTTAATACAGTATTAATTAAATTATTCACCTTGATATCTATGCATACAAACTTATTCCCACCTGACACTAAAGAAAAAAAAGTATTAAACAGGGAGAGCACACAGAGCCTTTACCCAATGCTCATTTGCACTGGGCTGTTCAAACCCATGGCTGCTGCCTACCCTGCTCACAGAACTGGTGATAACAGAGTTTGCCTTCAGATTCACACTCTGAATCCACCCATCCAATCATCTCAAGTGACAGGAATCAAGCCTACACAGGAACACCCGTTCAAATTAAGGCAAAAAATGGAATATGCTTACAAAAAAAGCCTTGTCCCTCAGCCAACAGGGGCCTGCAATACCCACCATCCTCTCCTTATCTCCTTCAGTGAACATTAAATGGAAATAGGAACAAATACCAGAAAGAGATGAATGAGTATCTATTTAAAGGTAGCTTTCCTCTCCATTTCTCAGAAATTCTGCTCTATTTACACTTCAAGTTAATTATTTTCCAATTGTGATGCTGTAACAATTCCCTAGCAACAGATCCAGATGTGAAAAGCTGAGACTTCTGTAATTCTCATCTTTTGTGTTTCTCTCTTGCATTAACACACAAAATGAAATTTGCATTTTGCATAGACAGGACAACACAGTCACTTAGGGAAAGTAATTTATTTTCCAAAAAATCTTCAGTCATTTGGAATAACACAAATACTGAACTAGGCATAGGAAAGCAGTGGAGCACATTCACCATGACTTGCCCAAAGAGCAGAATCATGAATGTCTATCGTGTTGACAGCAATAAAAGCAAAAGTCCAAAATTGCCTCCAAAAGCCAAGCACTCCTGAAACCTCAATTCAGTGATGAAACAATATCCTTCAGGAAACCAAATTAAAACAAAAGAACTGGGCTTCTACCCAGTCCAGTTGGTCTGTAATATCTTTGGCATGTGACACTGCACATCCTCATGGTCAGTGATCAAGATGCAGCTGAAGAAGCTGGTGGGGATGAGCACCTGCAAGCATGACTGTGCCAAAGTCTGGAAAGGCCTGTGAATTAGAGGGGGAAGTCTTCCCACCTGTAACACCTTTCTCCAGGATGTGGCATGGATTTCCTAGGACCCTTTGCCTCTTGACTGAATGACTTCACCTGCTGTAACAGCTGCTTACTTTACACCACATTTCAGAGAGAAATTGAACAGAACTAAACTACCCAGCTGTGACATTATCTGCCACAATTACACCTGACATCTGCTTTGGAAATGTTTAAAATGTTTAAAACTTCACTGAAGTTGAGAACATACTATAATGTTTCTCCATTGATATGAGAACTTTTCCATGGTTTTCCTTCAATACAGTGGCAATCTTTCAGTGAAAGTGTAAAAATTTTACCATGTGGGATGAGGCAGTAACTGGAGATTGGTTTCTGTGCTGGTTCAGGTTTTGGACCAGCCTTCCATTCTGTCTCTAGATTCAAGCTGGTTAAATTCCCCCAGACACACTGCAAAGCTACATCAGAGATAATGTAACACTATCTTAATAGAAAATCTAGCTGGGCAAGGCAATATGTTCTTTATAATAATTTATATAATAAAATTCAGTCACTGAAAGCCGGAAGGCACGTCCAAGAGTTCAGCTCATCCTCTCAGAGAGGAAATCACATTCTCTGCTCTGTTGGCCCCCTGTGAACTTACTTTGAGATGAAAACAGGCCACAATGGGTAACTTCTTCATAGTGAGTTGTTTGGTAGATTCTTGGTAGCTATGGCAACCACTACATTTGATTTTGGCACTGCTTCCTAGATGTTCTGGCCTTGTAAACCTAAAAAAGTATTGAAAAGCAAAGGAATGCACAAAACAATCAGATGGTTTTTGACATGTGCTGAAAATGCTTTTACTTTTGGGTCACTGGCACCACAAGAGACAAGAGCCAGTGGGTTTTAAGTAATTTTGGGAAATTCTACAATAAAATCATAATAATGTAAAATGCTATGGCTCAGATATCCAAATGTGATATTGGTCATTGCTCTAACTTGCACTGAAGTGAATCAGTGGCTGAGAAAGCTCAGTGTTAGTTCATCTCCTACAGCAGAGCAGCTCATTTTCATACAGAAAGCAAAGAAAAATTTTTTTTTTCAAACCCAAAAACATTGATATGGAAGACACTCTTCTGCAACACACTATTCTACCTTGTAGCCCTCCAGGGCTGGGATCAAAGCTCTGAGATGGAAAGGTCTGTAAACACAAAGTTCTTTTCAAAATACAGATACCCTTCTAAAAAACCTTTGTTGACAACTAGAAAAATCTCTTTCAAACTTTTCAGACAGAACTGCTCAAAGGAGTCATGGGGAGAGACCATTAGGGAACAGGGAAGTGCTAACAGAAAATGGACTACCTCAATGTCCTCAGTACAAACTAAAGCAAAATCCCTCTTTTCCAGAAACTCAGCACAGAAAGGCCAGGATCATGGACTTTCCTTTCTCAGTCCTTTCCTCCAAATTTCCATTTCCACAGGGCAAATCAACCATTTCTCCAGAGGCTGTCTTGTAACTAGGATTTCTGAGATTACATATTTTGAAATATAGTTAAAAATTTTCATTAATGCATATGAAGAATGTGAGGGCAACAAGGTGTCAGTTTGTCCCTCACCCTCATTCTGACTATGACCAAAGCAACTTCCAGCACTAAACAGCATCACAGCTTCCTGATTAATTAACAAGATTTCCTTTACAGGCTTATGTGCCATCATTTTCTGGTTTGTCTTTTTTTTTTTTTTTTTTTTCCTATTTTCCATTAAGTTTCTAAAAAGGCTCGTAAACTTACCATGATAGTTATTTGGAATGCCTTTGTACTTCTATTTTTGTATTACATTCCTGCTCAATCCTTCCTTCTTCAGGTAAGCTTCAGCTGCATGGCCATACTGACATGAAGTTACACAGCTTTTTTCTTGCTAACTTTTGGATAAAAACATAGACCAAATCCTCTTTATCCATTAGAGTGCAACTTCCTTCCAAAATCCATACTTTCTGGTAGTATCTTGAACCTGGATGTTTTTCCTTTCCTATAATCAACTGTGATTCTACTAATCTTTATGTTGAAGAAAATCAACAGAATTCAATTGGTTTTGCCTCTTGATGTCTTCCTGCATCAGCAATTTTTCATTTGTACTACTTCCCTCATTTCCTTAAAACTATTGATCTTAATGGTGTCAAGCAGATTAGAAATCAGATGTTAGAGACTATGAATTTTTATTTCAGGAGGATTAGCTTTGCCCCAGGCTCCAGGTGACCTCTTCCTCAGGAAAGTATCTGCATTTGCCACAAGAGAATGACTTTCAGATCTGCTGAAAGATCGAAGTGAGCTGTACACAAAGCCATAACCTTCTCCCGAGGTATCTGTTTCCAAGTTGCCTAAGTGTCAGCCTCAGAATTACCTTTTCTTTTTGAAAGCTCCATTCCTTTAATCCTTAATGGCATCCTTGCAACTAAGTTGGCAGTAGCTGACTCTCAGTTGTGCTTAGAGCAAAATCTGATTCCTACTTGGTGTTAGAATTTAGATAAATATTAAATGCAATGTAAACTCTTTTCATGTGCCTCCTCAGCCACCAGAACCATGAACACGGAAACAGACATTAGTGATTTTTATCATGTAAAACCACATTTTCTGGCAGTAGCCAATGCAAAATTTGTTTCATTCTTACAACATGTGGCAAAAGGCTTTGAGTGCTTATTGCTGCTCTGAGCCTTCTGACACTCAAAAAACAAAAATACGTGTAAAAATGCTGTTTGGTGACAGAGCTGTGACAAAGCATCACTTAATCCAAATGCTCAGAGCTACCTGGAGAACAAGATGAAGCCAAACTGCCTTTCTCCAAGCCCAAGCTGTGCTTGTGGCAGGCCATACCTTCTCAAGCAGTCTGTGAGGGTGGTGGTGCCCGACACGTGGCTTTCCCCATTGACGACGCTGCCATCGCTGCCCGGACTCAGCGGCCAGAACGGGGTGGAAGAGCCTGGCAGGTCCAAACTGATGTCCCAGAACGGGTCTATCGTCGTGGAAACGCCACTGTGGGGAAGAGAAGGGTTCCATACACCTTTAAAGGAAGCAGTTTCTCTCTTGCTTTGGGGTGTACTTCATTTTAAGGACTTTGGGATCTCCATCACCCCTAGAGGGCACTCAGAGATGACAGAAAATAGAGCTGCTCCAGAGTGGTTTCCCACAACTGATCCTTTCCCTGCATATTTTAAGGCTGTATGTTTGGGGAAATGTGTGTGATGTATTAAATGCAAAATAAAAGTATTTAAGACATTCTTCCACTCATTGGAGCCCTGATACTCAAAGCAGAGCTGCTCTGAGACAGAGGCACTACTGACCAGTATAAACCAGTTAATTGGTGACAACAACTATGTGCCACACTAGTTTAGAAGCTGGCCTTGCATGCTCAAGACAGGGAAGATGGTGCTAAAGGCTACCCCAAAACAGAGAAGGCTTTTAAAATACTTTTGCTGTCCAGCAAGGCACTGAATTCAGCTTTGCAGTTCCTCTCAGCATCTCCTACAGCCTTCGGGATTTGAGAGGCCGAAGAACAACTGCACCAAGCAGTAACTTGTGTTCTCCATCAGAGCTCTCTAAAGACAGCTGAAGACAAGCCAAGAGCCAGACTGCAGAAAAAGCTGCTCAAAATTTTAACTGCTATTGACTCAAATCTTTTCTTCCAGCATCCACATTTTTAAGAGAACTTCAGGGGTCAAAGCTCCTTGTTACGTTTATTTTTTGAGTTCTCTCTTCCCTTAAAACTAGTGTCTTTCACTCTGCAAACTAATTAAGCTTTCAATATTCTACCTTTTCCCCCTGTTTCATTTATGCAAAAGTAGTAAATTTTTAAAAGAAAACTTCTGTCAAAGCTTCATCAATGTTAATACTGTGTCATAACAAATCAAGCTTTGCATTATCACATAAGGATTCTGTGGCTCTATCAGGCAAGAACAAAATTTCCTATGTTTTCCTTACAGTAAATCGTTTGCAAATCCCTCCAGGAAACTGAGAATAAAAGCAGATTCAAACAAGCCCAGCCCATGTGCAGGATAGCAAGAATGCAAGGCAGAACAAAAAATAAGAACTCTGACTTTTGCACTATGGCAACACCAAACATCTCCAGAGAAGTCAACTTGGTCCAGTACAGAATAGCATAATAAATATGTTTTTCCAAACTCTTGTAAAGGCTTTTTTTCTGGTTCCTGAGATTACATTAGGCATCAGCCTCTTTGAAACCTTTCCTGATGATACATGAAGCTCCTGACTGAAGGAAAATATGGTTTTGCATCAGAATTTTCTTCAGATGTAGTTGCAATAACGTATTTTGAAATTCAAAGAGATCTTTGAAGTATTTTCCTTATAATATTGGAAAACAACAACCTTTTCCACACTAATAAAAGGTTTGTGTGCATAAGCCTGTGATACTTTCCAGGCAGCTTTTTAGATATGTCTTGATATGTGACAGGTAACTGGTAACTGATTGCATTTAGCTGACAGAATTACAGAATTCCAGGATGGTTTGGTTGGAAGAGATCTTAAACATCAACACACTCCAGCCCTTCCTGTGGGCAGGGACACCTTCCACTAGGCCAGGCTGCTCAGAGCTCCATCCAGCCTGGCACTGAACGCTCCCAGGGAAGGCGCAGCCACAGCTTCTCTGGGAAATCTGTGCTGGTGCCTCACGGTGCTGCACTTACACAGTTCTTGTCCTTCTGGAGTTTTGCTGGTATTTATTGCTATTCAAGAGAGGAAAGATTCAGTGCACAGCACTGGAGGGGATGCAGATTCAAATCAGAGCCCAGGAGCAGGAAAAGTGACTTACTGGCAGACTTGACAGGTAACATCTGACTGCAGTCCGCCTGTGAAGATTTGGTCTATGATGCAGTTACAGTGGTTGGGGTTGTTGGCCTTCTTCCCATTATCATCACCTGCAGGAATGCAAACACAGGCTCAGAAGTCAAAAATCCTCTGAGGGAACAGTGGTTTGTCTTGGACCGTGTCTCCAGTAACTCTTTCTAACTCACACTGTGAATTCACAAAGACAACACAGAACCCTGCAAAAGTTGTGCACTGAAGAAAACATGGAAACAAGCTCAACTCCTTGAAAAATAGAGAAGATAACCAAAAGGTGACTAAATGTAGAGGTGAAGCTTTAAGCCACAGCAGCACTTACCCTGAGTAAGGGTTTGGCTATCTCCCTTTACAGGGAGTTTTGCACTGCCTGGCATAAAGATCAGCTCCTAAGACAAAGGAGTTGCCAAGGTGGCTCATGAAAATCATATTTAAACTTCCCAGAGAGAAGAAATGTCAGCAAATGCTACTTTTTACTTCTATCCCAGTCAACTTCTGCAAGTAGAGTGAGGGGAGAGGGTTTGTAAAGAGTCACCCACCCGCAGCCCACTGCCTCCATCCTGGCCTCTCAATATCACTGTGCACCTTCCAGGCAGGATTTCATCACTGGGAAAATGAAAAATGTCTTTATGTGAAGTGAGGAGGTAATGCTGTGTCCTCCTCCAGCCTCTCCAGAGGCACAGCAATCCTCTGAGCTCCCCAGGGGCACAGTGAACACATTCCCATCTTTTAGGCATCACTGCAGGTCCCAGTAAAGTGTCATTTTTAGGATTTGAGTGCTGAGATTAGGCCAATTCAGTTTCTCACAGTAACCAGAGTATTAAATAACCAAACACTTCCACAGTTCTCAGCTTCAAAGCCTTCTCCCTCCATTCCCCACAGGTGAAGTAGGAATGATACCCTTTTCCTTGGACTTCCAGACTGTCCACTCCTTATTTTCCTTGGGTAGGACAAATGCAAACTGGGCCTGCTTTGCAATCAGAGAAGCCAACTACTCTACACAACATCAGATAATTATTTTTTAAAATACATCTCAAGATGTTTTCCCATCTCCTTCAACAGCACTGCTGCAACAGACCTGAGTTTGGACAGGTTTCCCAGCATATTTAACTTGCTGGGAAGTATTTGATTTCTGAAACTGAAATACTAAGATTGAAATACTCCTCAAATCTCAATTATTTCTCAAAAACAATTATTTTCTACTCAAGAATGTCCAAAAAAACCATCTGAAAAACACTAAAAGTTTCTAAAAGTAGGGCAATAGACCATTTTCATGTGTCTAAGGTGCTCTAGCTGGAGTTTTCCTGTAGTAGGAACTGATAGAATTATATTTTTTTTCCAGTGAAGCTTTAGAATTATGCTGAAAAGTATTATATAATAATCTGGCAAAGGTTCCACAGGATACTAAGGGTAGAAAAGCAGTAATAGGTGATACCTACTAAGCTGCAATGGGCCACTTGAGTTAATTAGATTCCAAATGCCTCAGGAAAGTTCTCCCTCAGCTGCCAGATTTAGGCTTTAGAAACTTTTGTCTGAATTGCCAAGAAAAGCACATTGTTTCCTTAAAAAGACTTCTGAAGAAAATGCTCTAAAATTAGATTTCAAGAGGTTCAAGCTGGGGGTTATCACAGTTGGTCTGAGGCATTTCTTGATGGGAATTTCAGCTAAATCTTACTGAACTTAAGAGCTTTTAAAGGGCTCAATTATGCTAAGCTAATGAAGAGAGCATGAAGGATAGAGACTGTACAAGGCATCCTTCACCTACAGAAAAAGCTTCACTTGTATTCACAAGAATTAAAGAAAAAAAATCAAAATAGAATTAACTGGGTTTTAGTTAAAACTCCACTTTTCCTTTTTAAAGAACACACATGCAACTACCATATCCTTGTAATCTCATTTCAAACATTGTCTCTGCTTTGTTTTGAGGGGGCAGAAGGAGAAAAGCAATGCTGAGAGCTTTTCCCTGGACTACAGGTACCATCCCAGCTGGACACCTTCAGCAGACAGTCATTTCCTCCCACAGAGAGAACTGAGCTCTCCCTTTTCAATTACACAAGTCAATTAGGATCAGCAATGAGAGGGTCTCAAATGAATATCCTGCAAGCTTGTTCCCAGCAAAACAGAAGGGTATTACCCACTCAACATTATTTCCCATGACATTTGGTTGGAGAGGAGGGAAAAAAGAGTAAGATTACCACCTACACACACTTGTCAATATGGAACAGATGCTGAGGGGAGGTATATTATGCAGCTGAGAACTAGAAGCTGCTAGATTGTTGTGCTCAAGTTAAGGTTCCCTTCAACATTTCTGTCTCCCAAATGAGATTTTAATTTTAGACATTTTTTGGGGTTTAAATCTGGTCCAGGGAAAACAGCACAAGACTAAAGCAAACCTTAAAACATAACAATGTACACATTAATGTTATTATGAGAATGGCTGAAAATTGAGTTTAGGAGTTTGGACTCAAATTAAATTCAACTCTCAAAAAATCCCACACAGGTTAGTACTGTGTCTGTGCAATAATTAACCATGTTAATCTGTGCTCAAATTAGGCATTTAATATACCACTAAAGGTAAATAATACACAGCAACTGTAAAAACAGCTACAGACAACTTTTTAATATTGCTTTTAATATAAAAATACAAGTTTTACCTCAATCTTCCATTCTGTATTTTAAATGAGAAAAGGGAAGTCAAGAATTGTCAGATTTTAAAAGGGGTGTTTATCAAAACAAGGCATTAATGCTAATATTTCTGCTTTGCTTTGGTCCCTGGTGCTCTGAACAAGTGCCTGTTATTTCTGACAAAGCAGTGTACACACCAATCTATATGGATCAGAGCAGATGACATGTTTCACAAGCTCTATCAATTCCTAAGAATATCATATAGAATTCACAGAGCAGGGCAGTGTTTTCCTCCCAGATCTCAGTACACCATTCCTTTTCTGGTTTCAGATTTATTTTGCAGCACCCCTTGCTAAAGGTGAATGCAAAATGCTTCAAGAAATCCAAATAAATGAGGAATGATCAGCTTTAAAGTACTACTCTCCCTATTTTTAGACTGAATAAGGTTTGGGATAAAAACACAGGATTACTTCTATTTTTTTATGTTGCTTTTTGAACCTTTGTGTACCAGTATCCATCTCTGCCACTTGAGTGCTGTTGCTCCTGCAAAAAATACAGAAACCCCCACAGCCAGTGATGCCAATGGGCAGAATTGTAATTTTTGACTTGCAGTCTTGATTCTTTTAAGAGATCCTTTTAAGTGATTCTGGTCTAAGTTTCCCTGAGCTTGAAGATGTCTGAGACAAAGGTGGGAAACTAAAAAGTGTCTGCATGATTGGAACCTCACTGGTGTGGAAGTTTGCAGAATTAGAACCCTGAATTTATCTCAGAGCACTGGGGATAAAGATGCATCTGTCATGTTGACTAAAAGGTGATTTAATGCTTGACAGCCTGGGCAGAAGTACAGATTTATTTACACTACTTTTCCCACTAAAATACTACTTTCTAGTTAGATCACTTGCCTCCAGCTGTTGAAAAAGTTATGCACAGGTAAGATAGAGTCGACCCCTTTTATTCAGAAATATTTTCTATTACTCCAGCAGCACAGAGAAGCCACAGAATATGCCCTGCCCAGATGCCATAGCTCAACCCAACAGTGCCAGCACATCTGTCACCCCTCAGACATGGAGATCTGACAGGTATCCTGGGCTTCAAAACTCCACAGATGCCTCTAAAACAAAGCATAGATTCAACCAGCACATAAAACACCAAACAAACCAAACCAAAATTACCTGGGCCAGCCCACCCATATAATTACCTCAGGGCTGTTATAGGATTACAAAATTTGCCTTTACATGGACATCAAAATCATTTTTCTTAATTTAGGCAGTGACAGATCAACAACAAATACTCCCAGGTTTTTCTTCACTTGATTAAGACACTTCTTAGACAGCTGAGTACATGGAATGAAAAAGGGATAAATGACCAATGACAGCCAAATAAACATCACTGGATATTTACACATAAGGAACACTTTCATTTACTTTGGTGCCTGAAGCCTTGGTGATCATGAATAATGTCCAAAAACTAGAGCAAAATTGCCCCCATTACTTTATTTTATTTCACTGGGTGTTAATTGTAAAATTTCATTACTATTGACTGGAAGCTTTAAAAGCTTTCTTCGTTCATTAAAATAAATATTTAATATTGGCAGGGGAGGTATTATTTGCTTATTGTAGCTGTAGGACATATTCTCACTATTAGTAATAATATTTTTACATCTGCACACTTCACATGCAAGTGCGTCTGTGTGGATACACAAGTGGGAAAAATTTCTCATTATACTGAAAACTAGTTCATTCCAAATGTGGTTTTGCATGACTATACTTGAAATTCTGGTTTATATTAACATGTTTGGTTCCCACACAACTGTTCAACCACTTGTTTTAAATTACCTTGATGTGGTATAGATTATTTACTATGATTTAATAAAAGCCTCTCTGTTTCTTCAGAAACAGAAGTTTGAAAATCAGGGTGCAGAGATGTCAAGGAAGATAATATGTCACAGAGATTCTTCATTTAAAGTCAAACCACATCTTTTTCTAAAGCCTTTGCAGATCCTTTATCAGTTTGAGAAGAGCAAAGGGACCTTTATTGTTGCAAGTTTGTATCTTTACAATTCCAAGACACAAATACTACTTCATTAATTAATGAGGATGTGTAAAAGAAATATCAGCACTATTCTATATCAGAAATGATGAAGAAAGCTTCAAGATTTGTTAGACCTATGGTTCAGAAATTTAAAAGGAACAAAGAAGCGCTTCTGTTTGCAGCTGAATTTACTCAGTATTAAGAAGTGAGAAGTCAATATTTGGGTAGATTTTGTTCCTTACTGGACTTCCACAGCAGTTTAATTTGGATTATTGAAATCCAGTGAGTGGTTGTCAAATGACAGATATTAATAACTACAGAGGAAGTGCTCTGTATACTCCTGTCCTTAGCAATACTTTTTTTGGAGAAGATTCTTTAGGAGGTACCAATTATGGATGTGAACAAGCCCTTGCCATGCAGGGCTACCTCAGAGATAAAAGTAAGATTCACAACAGTTCAGAAAAGCAGCAGCAGCCTTCCCTTTGATAGTCCTCTGATAAGCGAAAAAACTAAACCCTAAGTGCTTTTCCTAAGAGCATTTGAGCAAGGTTGAGTGCTAAAATCTTCTTTTAGATAACCAAGAAGTTTTTGTTTGTTCTGTTAGTATCAACACTACTACTTTTCCCTTGGAGGAAGAGTAAAAATTTCGCTGCTGCAGTAAGTGAATCAAGCTAGAGCAAACACTGGCGGATTGGGAAATTTTCAGTTCATCTTGACTTTAGCTAACAAACAGAAACTAGATAATTTCATATAATACAAAATCAAGACTTAGATACTTCATATAAAAAAGCATGGCACTAAATATTTTTATTGTATTGTACAATTACATATTGTTCTATATAGACTAATAAAGCAAGATACCATAGCCACCACCCATTACTCTCTTATTCACATTTCTGTAAGCAATTTGACATCAGAAATACAGTAAAATCATATTTAAGCAGAATAATAGTATTAAGACATAACCTCTCTCCTGTTATTTTCATCAGTCCCATGACACACTGAGTAAGAGTTCTAACTACTTCAAGTATAAATAGAATTAAAATGGCAATTTAAAAGAAAAGACAATGACTCACAACCAATAAGAGAACATTATGATGGTGATTCAAACCAATGTATAGGTTTGTCTGCTTCTAACTCTTGGTACTTTTTCACAGTGGGAATGGTCTATTTATTTATAAATATTTTAAGTCTAGTGAACATTTTTAAAGAAATTTGCTAAGAGTGCTGTCTGTGCTGGCACTAGGCTTGGTTTAAGAAGAGATGGTTCTACCTCCTTTTGATGCAATAATCCTTGTTGATTGGAGCTCAGGACAAGCCTTACCTTTGCAGTGTCTGTGTAGCACATCTAATGCAGCAATGAGGAACTCGTGTGCATCTTGTTGCTCGTACCCTGCTAAATGCCGTGCGTGAGTCCATACCAGGTGCAATAACCTATATGGAATGTGAGGAGATCGGTGCCCAGAGTAAAACTGCTCAAAGCAAACAGAAGGACATGACTGTTAACAACTTGCACAGCCTCAGTGCATTTCATTGTTAAATACTTAAATGAGCGCAATTAGTCAAATCAATTTAAACTGTTTAATTCTGATGGCCTTGATAATAAAGGAGAGAGACAGCTTTTGTCACAGACTACTGGAGAAGTGATCTCAGAAGTGAGCAGTTCAGTTTTCTCCCCTGAAATTCCATCAATTTGTCATGGATTAGCCTGAAAAATGTGGGGGTGCAGGGAGTGGGGTAGACAGACATAAGCATCACTCACAATTTGCTTACTGATACCATTGGATTTATTAAAATAGCCTAGGGAGGAAAGAAAGGAAAAAAATCCTGCATTTGAAAAGGATCAGCAGTTTCATTCACAAATTATGTGAATGAAATGCCCCCCCACCCCCCACCACCACATCAGAACAAACACTGAAGATGAGGATATTAGATGCCAGCCAATCCCTGACCCACGGCAACTCTGCATCCAAATGCTGTGCACACTCCAATTTTATGGAAATATTTCCAAGCAGGGCAGCAGCTTCATGCCAGTACTGGCCTTTCACTGTAAAAGGCTTTAAAAACAACTTTATTGAGCCAGCTGTTTGCAGATCTGAAGGTCCCCATTCAGTCAGTGATCCCCAAAGCCAGCTGCCATCACTGCTCCAGCAGGGTGTCCCTGCCTGGGAATCTGGTGCTGGACCAGCTCCTGCATCTGCTCCTTCATCTGCTTCAGTCAGAATCTGATGAGCTGGCTCTGGAGTGACTAAAACTGCCCCAGGTGATTTTGCCAGAAGCACATTAGAGAGTGCAGAGATGAATTATTCAGTCAGCACAGCCTGATGTGAAACACTGCTGCTGCTGGGGGGGGGGTGACACAGCTGGGAAGGGAAATCAGCACAGGGCAGGAGGACACTGCTCACAGAAACTTTTTAAAATTAAAAAACAGCCAGGTCCCACTTGAAAAAACCCAAACAAACAAAAAAACAAACAAACAAAAAAAACCCACAAAAAAAAAACCCACAACCCAACCCAACCAAACCCACCCACCCCAAAAAAACATGCCAAAAAACCACCCATGCTGAGGGTCTGTGTTTCCCTGGGTTGGGGTTCAGCCCTTCCTCTATCCCTGCACAGTGATACCAGTTCCAAAAGATAAGCAGGGATGCTTGTGGTGTCCCTGCAGGAGTCAGAAAAGGCCCAGAAGAGTTTATTCACTTGACAGAGTAACATTTTATCTTTAATAAGTGAACATTTTTGAGTTTTTTTGCCTTCCCTCACCTTCAGCAAAGCTATCTGCCAGTAAATGCTACCTGCAATGCCACAATTATGTTTTCCCAAGATCCTATCAAATCCATGGCGGTTTCTTTTCAGTTACTCTTCCCAAATAGAAGACAGTAAGTGACAAATACACAGAATAAAATCAAGATTTAAACCCCCAGCAGTATATAATTCTCATCCTTATTGGAAAAGTGAGCTTCCTTCCCCAGCCCTGAGTTTCTCCCTGCACAGTCTCTGAGCATTTTATGTGAGTCCAAGCACTGTGCTACAAACCTGCCAAGAGAAAACACTGTATTTTAAGGGACAGGTTGGCAAAGCGCAGCACAATCTTCATCTAGTCCCCATATTGGTAGGGTTCTCTACATGATTTTAGTGTATTTCCTCCCAGAAAAATTTCTTCCTCACAAGCTCTGCTCTTCCCAAACAAGAAGCTGCACCTCTGCAGCCAAACACCACAAAATGCTTCTATAAATACAAAGATCAATAGTTAACACTGATGCCAACAAGGATGACACTAAGGGACTGGAGCAGGAGTGTGGTAATTGAAATCTGCTGATGCAGCTGCTGCTCAACATAATTCAGGGAACTGCAGCAATAAAACTTCCCTGTTCTGTCACTCCTTACAATTAGTCCCAGAGCTCTCCGGTCATTTTAACCACCAGCACTCCATGTAATTACTCCACTGCAGACACAAGACCTGCCAGCAGATTTTACAATCTCTGCTGCCTCAGTAGGATGAGAAGGATCTGATGTGAAGCTTTAGCAAATTATTAACTATTATCACCAAAAAAAACCCCTAGAAACCTGCCTGGTAAGAATGTGGGGTGGGGGAAAAGCTTCACTGCTTGAATAAATTTTAAATAAAACAAAGAATCTGAGTACATTCAATAACAATATTTTGACTGGAATGTATAAAACATCCATCCCATCTCTGTCATTTCCTTGCTGCTGGGAAGAGCAGCCTATCAGGGCTGTTCCAATCCACAAAAAAGGAAAAGAGTCCATGTAAAGTCTTATTCCAACCTTTTCACTGAAGTGTGCAAATATAAACAGTGATGTATTTACAAGTCACCTTTAAAACACTTCAATGGCACAACCGTTCCAAACATAATCTAAACTTTTTTTTTTGTTTAAATTTGTTTTAAATTCAGCAGTATCAGTTGTTTATATTGGAGAGAACTAGTATGAGCAATTTCAAAGTGCTGGGTAATACACTTCTTAATTGCTGTTCCAGGAAAAAAAAAGGGAAGGGGGGAGAAAGGAATAAACCAACCAAGATTCAAAGTCTCCATTCTTACACACAGTCCAAGTAAAAGTAATTTTGTTTTTCCACTTAAAAGACTTGCTGTTGCATTCTAGAAAGAATCTAGTGGGGATTTAGAAAACTATAGGCTTTGTAATTTGCATTGTTACCAAAAAATACAGACACCGTTGAGGGTTTAAAAGAAAACAAGACCCCACTGTACTACACATCTGTACTTCTTTCTCCTCCTCCTGCCAAAAACATGCACAGAAGTTTCTCAATTATGTGAACAAACAGATAAATTTGATTTATGCTGCACATGTATCTGCTAAACAGTCTCTGAGCTTCGTGATTATGAGTTTATAGGCAGAAATCCTGTACCAGGTTAAAGCCCAATTTGAGAAGTCAAAAACTCCTCTTGGAAATTGATTGTCATTAAAGACTTTCAATTATCTGGCCATTTACAATGGATGAAAGGAACGGGCAACACATGGAACACATGCAAGAGAACACCTTCTGGAGGTTTCCCAAAAAACAATGGCCCAAAGAATCACAAAATACATTTTTCTTGCATGAACTTTCTATGTTCTACACTTATTTTAGGGAAACGGTTTTACTAAATCAGCACAAACTGTATTTTCCATGACTGAATGCAAGGCTTCTGTCTATATAAAGAACCTTAATTACATTTTCCCCTCCTCTTGTACCTTTGTTTCAACTTATTTTATGCATGTCACTTCAACAGTAGCATGTTCAGATAGCAAAGCTATAAATCATCTCTCCTTTTCCCTCTTGGTTCTCACTTCTCAATTCTTCCCATGCTTGTGCTGTGCACTGTGATAAGCTCATGAGGATGAGTAATGATGGGAAAAAGCAAGGTTTTGTTCCTTCCATCTCTGAGTGAGTGCACTGCATTCTGCTCTACTCCCAGGTATTCTTACTATTCCAGTCACAGATCTTCTAATCCTACCTTCCTGAGTGGTCATTCTGAAAAGGATTGAGATAAACCTCAGAGTGTGAACCATCCTGAAATTCATTTTCATTGGTGAAGCAAAACCACAACACAAACACCAGTAGGTAAAGAGGAGTGCACCAACCCTTTCAGCCAAAAGGCTCAGTGAATGAATTCTGTGTGCTCTATCTGCCCTCCATCCAGCTTCACCACTATCTGTCATTCCCAAACCCTTTTCATTCCTTCTCTTATGCAGTGTAAGTCATGTCATGATTCTATTGAGAAATTGGTTTCATGTAGCACAAATGAGAATGTTAATTGATGCACTGAGATATTTTTAAAACAAACAGAGCTCAATGCTTGGTGTGTCTGCCAGAAAAGCTACCAGAAAAAAAACCACCTCAGTCCTGAGAACCATCTGACAGTCATTACTCACCACCAACCTACTTAAAGGTGGAAGAACTTTGTAGCTTCCTATTTATCACAGAGAAATCACTCAACCTATATAACTACATGATCTTAAACAAACAAGAAATAAAATGAGATGGGTAACTTCTGTTTAAGAGGCAAAAGAGCAAAACTTGCTTATTTATATATAGTAAGTTTTATTTAATGTTCAAAACAGTCTTGCTTTTTCTCCTGGAGAGCTCCCACTCAGGCACTCACCAGATCCCCTGGCATTCCATTTGCCTAAGATCACACCTTCAGAAAAGTAGGATGGAGGGGAGATGAAATCAACCCTTGCCCTGATTGTTTGTCCCTGGGTAAAATGCTTTGGGATAACCACACCAGTTAATCCCAGTGGGAAAGCTATGTAGAAACAAGACAGAACCTGAATCAGAGTTTCCCTGGTAATTCAATTACAAAGGAATTCTTAATCATAGCACTGAGATCTCCTGGTTTGCCTTCCTTCACTCAGACCTCAGCTCTGCAAAGGCAGTGACAGAATCTTCATTACAATCACTGCATAGAGCTGAGACATGAAACATAACCAGTCTGCTCCAAAAAATTCAAGACTTTAATTTTAATTCTTAATGCAGAGAAACTAAAACTCACTGGGAACAGAACTGTACAATGGGTGCTGACAGAGCCATAAGTACAACAAGGTATTTACTGCTTGTGAGTTAAAATACACTGAATTGGTTACAGACCCAACAGTTTTGCTTAGGAGGAATAAGCTCCAGTTTTACTTCAAGGAGGTTGAGTCACTTTCTGTGTCCTCCCACAGCACATGGCTGCAGTATTTAATGTGAAATAAGGACAGGGACTATTGCTGTCTGCAGTCTGGTGTCACAGATATGGCTGTTCCCTCATCCATACACCCTCATGTTGCAGAACATTTAATTAATAGAACTAATGCAAGTGTAGGCATGAATTTTGATTTGAAAATGAAGGTTAAGCTTCTCAAAGTTGTGTGTGAAATTAAACTTGGTTACAATTGAAACTAAAACAAATGCTGCATTTAAGCCCATTTTGGATAACAGCCTGTTCTTTGTTCCTTGCTCACAGCAGAGCAAAAGGCATCCTGAGCCATCAACAGGGCTCCACATACAAAAATGGAAACAAAAATCATTACCTAGAGAGTCTTGATCTTTCCTGCAGCCTCTCAATCTGTAATGTAACACTCATTTCCCCTTTCCCAAGGGATTTTTTAAAAAAATGCATGTGTAAATAGAGTCTGGTGATGTTCATCAGCATGAGACTTTATATCACTATTTGATGAAAGGATATCAAGAATATAACGGTTCCTTGTTTTTAAATAAGCAAATAGGTTTCTGCATTAACAGTGTACTGAAACTGGTATTTCTATTCCATGTCTGATTTTTTTATCTAGGCATTGTGGTATTTCCCCACTTAACTGCACATCTGGTTTCAATAATCCTAAAGCTGCTACCTATTGGTCTGCTTGCCTTTGTTTTTACCTCCTTTCCTGACAGACTCAGGAGCAACTGAAAAATAGAACAAAAATAAGAAATGTAACATATAGCTAATGATTGATAAGCAGCATGAAATGTGGTAAATCCTCAGAAGTCTTGAGTATGAGCAGAATACAACTTTGTACTGGAACAACTAAGGAGGCTTTACCTTCTTCTATGTATGTTTAACTCACCTGCAATGACCAAAAAGAGTAATTTCTGGTGAAAAAAGCACAGGAGTAAAATCAAATTGAAAATCACAAGATAAAGTTAAAGCTGTTTTAGGTTGGTCAGAATGAACTTCCATGACAGCACATCCACAGAAAACCTGCTCTGTGTACAGATATCTCCAGCAATTTTAAATGCTCCATGACAGCATGTACACTACAGCTCTTTCTGGTTTTTTAGTTGGTTTTATTTCACTTACCAAGAAAGCAGATCTACCACTGAGGGAAAGGCACAGAACTGGGTTTATTTTGAAAGACTTCTTAGAACAAGAAGCCCATGTCCACCCACAATCCTTACAGACAGGTAATAAAGCTCTTTGGCTATTTATTAAGGAAAAGCCTGTGCCTGTCTCACGCAGCACAGACAAGACCTACAGTAAAGACACACTGCAAAGCAAGTTTCCTGAGTGGGAAAGAAGTACAGCTTGTACAGGGAAGACACAAACTGTAGCAATGCATTCGCTTCTCTTTATCCTCCTTCCTGGCCCTTACTGGGTTTGCACAGAGATGTTTCTGCAAGTGAACAAGCACTGAATTGAGATCTTTAAAATATTCATACAGACCTACATAATCCAGTACCTTAAACCACAAGGATGTATACCACTGCTTTATTCTCACTCCCATTATCACCCAAAGAGCTCATGACATATTTTCCAGTTACAACTTGCACCTTTAATTAAAGCACAAATTAAGCTTTAAAACTAAGGACTCTCAGATCAGTCTCAGAAGAACAGGCAGCACTGTAATTATTTCCAATACCAGCTTTGCCTAAACAAGGTGACTTCAGAATAGGACTTAAAAGCCATCAGTTTTCTTTTCAGCACCTGGGTATTTTTGACAGTGAGGTCTCAATCTTTACTGTTCTGTTTTATTACATTTTGAAGAGAAACATGACTTGCATTCCCTTTATATTTGCAAATAGAACACAATTCCTTTTGGGGTGATAAACAGCATCTGTAACAAGGTGATGCTTTGTGGCAAACAGCACTCACCTCCTGAAAGAGCGTAGACATTTCACAGACCAGACATGAGCTGGGGCTTTGCATTTCACATTTGTGCCTGTCGGAGAGGAAGAAATCTCGCAGCAGTGGAGTGTGGGTAAGTGCCTGGACAATACAGTTCATAAAACATGTGTTCCCAAGATTGATTAGCCCTCGTAGACCTATAAAGACAGAAAGGGGGAGGGGATGCATAAGCATTATCAAGTTTAAAAAGTGTAGATTTGCATTTTTATGTAGTTTTCACAATATTGCTATGGATTTACTGGATTACATGCACAGCTCCTAATAAGTTTTATACTGGTTTAGGGAAGCTATTGGCATTTTTGTACTCAAGTCACAAGAAGCTGCAGAAGCTTTCTGAACTACACTAGGATTTCTTTACTTCTAAGAAACAAGGAAACCTAAAAATTCAGCAACACCAATACCATTATTTTGCAACGGCTGTTGTGCCACATATCACCAAAATATGTCCCTCCCCAAGAATGATACCAAAGTGCAAAGACAACAACTGGTATGTCAGTACAGTAAGAAACCAATACATTTAAAGAAATCGGTAAGTTTTCAGATTGTTTAAAAAGCTTTCCCCCATGCAGGTCATGAAGTCAGAATAAGGTTTTTGTACTGTTACAATCATCATCTTTCTAAGACAGGCAGCAAAGGAAACAGCCCTGACAAACCAAGTCAGGCTGCAACATCCAATGCAGACTAAAAAGATTTTGTATAAAACTCAAGATCTGAACAGAACAACTTTAAAAAAGAAAATCTGAACAACATTAATTCCACACTCATTTTAGGCAAATTAAACATTAATCTACAGCATACATCAAAAAATTCAACTTGCATAAGAGGATTCATCACACCTTAAGTCAAACGTTCAGTAATGCCCAGAGACGATTCCTTGTGCTTGGAAACCAAGATGCTTAAAGGAAAGCTCTTTTGTTGCACAACAGAAGAGAGGTTAGGAGTGGGGAAAGCTTTTCAGTCATTTGCAAAGTCTAAGTGAGAAGAAAAACATGCTCAAATCCTTGAGTATTCCTCCAAAATGTTAACACAATACCACCATACAGCAGCACTAAACAAGAAGAGCATTAGGTGGCCAAGAATGCTTATTTTTAATCAACAACTTACTTTGAAACAAGATAAAAATGCACCAACAGGTACTACTCTGGTATTGATTTAAAATCAACATAGTCCTCTTCTGCAATAAAAATAGGATTACTACAGAAACACTGGAAGAAAACACAGGATTACTGGACAGAGACCGAAGAATTTCCTTGTCATTCCATGGGATGAAAAAATCTCAGCTGGCAGTGCTGTGGCAATGGGAAGTGGTGCAGTTCCTGTGCAGTACAGCAGATAGTGCTCCAAGGGCTCTTCAGCATCCTGCAGCACTGGGGGGTGTGGTCCAGTTGCTATGTTACCGACGAGAGCACCACACCAGCTCAAACCCCGAGCTGAAGGCACGGACACACAGCACTCCTACATTTTTTTTCCCTGTTTATCTAAAGAAACATCAACCTGCTTCCAACAGCTTCCCTGTTCCTTCTGTTTACTCACAGGACAAAGTTTCTCATTATAGTACAGTGACTTCTACTGGGCAGAAGCTTGTTGCAATTATTTGCTTGATTTTCATGCTGGGAGGCAATAAGTGTGTGCACAACATTAGCAAAGTGTTAAATAGTTAATTTGTTGGAGCAGCTTGAAATACTGTGTGACGCTTCAGCTTGGTCCACAATCCTATTTCAATTCCCCGTCTGCCTCTCTGCAAACAATGTCACAACAGGAGGGGGCTCGTGCTGTGCAAGTGGAGAAACGTTTTGGTACCTCTTGCTTACCTCTCCTCTCGTTTTCTGCCATTTAAAATTGACTGGGCTTATTTAAATCACAGGCTATGCTCACAGGAGGCTGGAAGGCTCCCTGATATGCAGGGTATTTTGAGAAGCAGAAGAGTCTCTCCCTATTTCTCCCTCTGGTTAGCACCAGATTTCAAAGCCAGCCTGTTCAGCACAGAAAACTAGAGGAAAACCAGTAGTAAATCTAGAGATTCCCCCTAGTGCTTTATGGTGTCTAATAGAGCAGTCACAAAAGCAAACACATAAAGGCAGCTTTTTGGAATCATTTATTAAGCACCATTTTTTACATGCCTGTGGCTGGACTGTCTTTCCCTGTGACCAAAAGAACCAAATCTTCCTCAAAGTTGCCACCAGAAGACAGTTACAGGCATCACACTCAGAAGGCTCTTGGTTTACTCTGCTTGCTTGGTCTTTGGTGTCACTTTTTCATGGATCTAAATGGAGTGATTCATGTGCCGGGACTTCACTTGAATGAACCCAGACAAAGCAACCTGCAAAACAGACAAGGCTGAAATGTGAATACTCCAAACCCCAATAAAAATCAGAAAATGGTGATTTGTAGAAAAACATGAGAACTTACTCAGCTGAAAAGGGAAAAAGGGAAGGAGCACACATCAATCTTATCCTTGTGGGAGCAATGACTGCAGCTGCTGTACAGTCTTTTAAACTGGTATTTGAAATTAAACAGGTATGAGGAACTACAGCTCAGGTACTGCATAAGTAACTGCAGCACATTGAAAAACATCAGAATTTGATGAAGGTAAACTAAAGAGCTGACAGAACTCAGAACAACACATCCTCTTGTGCTTAACTTTTATGGGGAATAATGAGTTTTGTTGGAAAGAAAAACAGCTAAAAATGAAAGCCTGTACAGTACTCTGGTCAATAACACATTGAGAATGTAAAAGCTTTGTGCCTGCCACACCTATTCTTCTCTCCCCTTTAATAAAGCCTGGCAAGGTTTTGCTGGAACAGTCAAGCATTGCAACATGTGGGTCATAAATTAACAGAAAAATAACGTGCCAAAACCTCACATGCAGCAGTCCATTTCTGCTGGAGCACCAACAGTGGTCTGTCTCCACCAGGCTCTAATGAGAGCACAGTGTCAGAGTCTAAGGATTGCCAGCAGGCTCCAACCTTGACTAATAATAAAGCTCTGGTACTTTGCAAGCTTCTGCTGTGCTTCATAGCATTGTCTTTATTGTTGTTTCTTATGAATTGTTTCTGAAATGAGCAAGGGCAACCTTGCTCATATTTTCTACACATGGATATGTGCTGCTGTGGTAAATGTACTTCACAGGAAAAGCAGTTTTAGCTCTGAACCTTGCTGATACAATTGTAAATATTGGAATAAATTAACACTGTTGTCAAGACGAAATTGCCATATACAGTATAATCATAAAAGAAGGGAATATCTTTTAATCATCATGCACAGAATACAGACACTACTCTCATTCTGCCAAAAGCTGGGCAGGCAGGGCATAAACAAAGGCAAGAAATCTACTTTTGCAATGCCTTGAGCACAGCAAAACCAGTCTGGGAAATTCTTTGTACATTTGGTCTCAAGACTGCGTTCTGGCTGGCTTACCTTTGTCAGCTTCAGCTCTTCCATCTCCTTCCAGGAACGGGTTCTGTTCTTCCAATGCTCAAAGCAATAGATCTGCAACACTGGGCAACAGCAGTTGAGATCCAGAACACTGGTTCTGCCAGTCCACCCATGAGAGGACCACACATGAATAGAAAATACAGAAAAACCCAATCCTTCCCTCATGGAAGAGGTTCTGTTTGCCTCTAAACTCAGGCCTTGGGCTGGGACTGGAAAGACAGCAAACAAACCAGTCTGAACAAATGTTCCCACGCAGAAACCTGGGATTTAGTGGAATGAAGGCTCTGGAAGGAAGAGCAGCAGGTCACGGGACAATGCACCTTGGTGGAACAACCAGGAGATCATTCAGATGCACATGAAGCACAGGCTGGCAACACCATAGAGCAATCTTTGTCCCCTACCCCCAGACCTGCATCTGGTGTTGATGCATCCCTGCAGCTCCATCAGACAGTGTCATAAGTCAATTCAAGCTGAGGAAGAGCTCACTGAAATATTTAAAGACAGTTCAACATCACACTTGGAAACAAACAGTGCAGCACAGCAGTGAAGATTTCTAGAATAATTTTTGATCTTTATCCTATGTTCATCCAACAGGAATTGGCAACAACATTTAAGAGCATCTTTCCGAGAGTATTTCAAGAGAAGACTGCCCCAGCACCTAAAACTACACACAAATTCTCTCTCAGCTCTCAAGTTTCAGGTGTAGAACACATCACACATGACCTGAATGGAGCTGCCACAAACACTGGCCCAGTCAGGAGCAGCAGTTTTGCTAATGGGGTTAGCGACAGCAATTATTTTCCAAAGCTAATCCCTTTTGAAATGTTAATACAAAAATACTCATTTCAGAAAGCAGCAGTATACAGATATGTGAAATTACAAGTCTACACAGGAAAACTCATCACATTGTGTGACACCAATGATCATATGAGTGATCAAAGAAAACCTCAGCCATGAGGTTTTGGTGAATTTATTCCCCAGCACTTCAGTTAAGCATCCTTTCTCAGGGACTGAAACCCACAGTAACTACAAAAGCAGGAACACTGATTCAAATGAATGAAAACTTTTTCTTCAGCAGTTTTTACAGAACATTTTTTACAAGCTTACCAGTAATACATTTGGGTATTAAATTGGTTTGACAACTGTTAAAAACACTTTTGCCACAGCAAAACTAAATGAAGAAACTTTAATCACGTGATCTTATAAACTAATTGAACAATTCAACTACTTCCAGCAAACACAGAACATGCAATCTACCCTGAAAGAAAAAAAAATCATCTTGGGAGGGAGAAGAGGAAGAAGAAAATATGTGATTCATTGATTCATATTGGTTCATCAGTAGATCTTTCTTACAATAGAGTAGTTTTGACAGCAACACCAAGCAAGGGATTACATGACAGATCAAAGTGAAGATGAACACTCAGGGCAAGAATCTTTCCTTGCTGGGTTACTGCTGAACCAGGTGAAAACATCCTCATGCTCCCTCTTTTTTATTTTTCTGACTTGACTCCTCTTCTCCAGCTATTCAGGGCTGCCAGGTCTGTCCCTGCTCAGTCTGAATCATGTAAATCCCTTTGGAAACAAACCACCTCCCCTGAGCTGTATCACTAGCACCCACCTCCCACCCCCTGAGCTATTCCATCACCAACAGGCACAACCTGGAGAGCTTCACTCACTCTTCTGCTCTACTCAACTTTTAAGCTAAGCCTTTTAAATCACAAGTCAGAATAGAGTTCTAGAGCAATGCATCTTAATTTAGAAAATGAGATCTGCAATACATTTCTTAAATTTTTTCTATATATGTTATATTCTATACATGAATATTCACTGTATCACTCCATCTAAAAATGAGTATCATATACATGTGTGTGCACATCAAGATTCATAGGCCATGTTGAATCCTGCAGTTTTGGGAGGCTGAGAGGCTGACAGAGGACATTGTATTTAGATAATATTGTTATAAAAGTTTGAATTTCTTTTTCCTATCTTAACTGTAAGTATTTTCATTTGACACTGACAGGAATCAAATAAAAACCAGCCCCTTTATCTAAAAGCCCTGATAATACAGAAGACATTGAGTCCAAAAGCAGTCAGCATAAGACTGTGAAGAATAACTCATGTAAACAGAGAGAAAGTAAATTATAGAACTATTTTAGATACATTGCATTGTGCACTGCACCAAAACCTACAAGTTTAGCCATTCCTACCAAGCAGAAAGGCAAATAAATCAGAAAAGGCCTTCTAGAATGGAAAAAAGTCATCAGAAGAAATATTTGTATTTAAAATGAAATCCCATCTTTAACTTTCCCATTTCCAGCTAAAGGATTCTGGATCACTGCATTTTTTCCATTGCTATTGAAGTAACAGATTGCTCAATAGCAAAAAATTTGCTTATGTGTACAAAAGGAAACTGTCCATGAGTTTGTTTCTAGTTGAGAACCCTGGAGTCCAACTACAGAAACTGCTACACTGGAGGGAAGAAGAACAAGCCATGAGTGGCACATGTATTGCAAAATCATTAACTGTGGAGAGAAAACAATATAGTCATTATTCCTCCCTGGATGTATCAGCAGCACAAGAAGACAAGGACTATTTATAAGGCTGAATCATCCAACCCCCAAGTTCTCAGTCTTGGTGTGTCACTCCTGTACAGAGTTGGTGGAATTCATCCTCATTACTGACCTGTTTCACTGTTACCACAGCTCTGCCCCCAGGCAAAACCGGCTTAGTCAGCCCAAAGGAGTGATCCAGACACAATTCCCTCTCTACCTGAGCAACCAACAGCCCAAGGCCAGAGGGGGAACGTGTCCCATGCACTGAATGCAGGCTGGCACCTCAAACAGGCGCTCTGACATGAATCTCCTTTTCCTAAGGTACTCCTTCATGAGCAAGGGTGGCTTTGTTTTTCTAAAAGAGAGTTAATTTCACACCTTCCAGATTTTAAGTGGCTCAAAATAAACAAAACAACACAGCTGTTCCTATTGCCCAGTCTGTAAGAAAAATCTCACCTTATGTGTTTTGACTTAAATTCAACACTTAAAAGCATATTCAAGTGAATATGCTTAATATTCAGGCTCACAGGGCAACTTCCAGTCTTCTTTTGAATAATTTCTGGCATATTTGTGTGCAACTGGGCAGTTCTGAAGTGACCTCAGCATTCCAAGGAGACTTTCCAGATTTATTCTTTATGTTGTGTTAGAATTGACATTCAAAAGTCAGTATTTTTATTCTTTTTCTCCATTAAAATATCCACAAACCCATGAAAAGTTACCAAAGGCAACAATCCACCTACATTACATTGCCAGGATAGATGCAAAGTGAAATTTGCAGCAGTTCAACAGCAGGGAATAATGTATTTTCTAGCACATCTATGAAGAGGACTTAGTTCATCCACACCACATGGAAACACCACTTACTGAAACACCAATAATATTTTTCCAGCATTTAATTTGCCCCCACCCCTCTTAGTTAACAGGGAATTGATTGCATTCCCTATTCTTATTCAATAGCTTCAGTGACATCACATAATACACACTTAGAGAAGGGACAAACCACATCAGGACAGTGCAAATGTAATTGGAAGACAAAACAATAACTCAAGAGCAACTTGTTAAAGGGGAGAAACTATCTGAAATCAATTAGATTCAATAAAAACAATTGTGAAGTAGGAAACAAGGAAAAATTAAGTGGACAAACAAAATAAGGAGCAATGGCTACAGTAACTCAGCCTCAACAACTTAATCTTAAGCTGTAGTTCTTCTACAAACATTTTGGAACTTAACAGGAAAATAAGAAGGCCTGCAGGTCATTCTGCTCAGGTGACAGGTAAATCTCAGCTGCATGATGTCTGGAACTGAGCACTCATTTTTAAAAAGAAATTATGCAAAGTCAAGAACATGAGTAAAAATTTGTATGGAATTAATATTTGAGACTGGAGAAACAACTGAAGAATCCACTGGTTAATTAATTAAAAGCAGATAGTGTTGGTGGAGGAACAGTCAGCCTGACAATTTTCAAGTATGTTACAGGCCACTACAATGAGGACTGTAATTAACTCCTGTGACCTACCAAAACTATAATAAAAAAAGACTGAGCTCACAAGAAGTAAAATTTAATTAGATATTAAAAATAATTGTCTCAGTTAGAAAACATTGCAATGAGGGAGTTTGGGACTCTGAGTTGTTGGAGTGGTTCCAAAGGCAGCTCTGCCAGCACAGTGCACCTGACTCAGGAGAGATGCTTGATGCCCTTCCCTGCTTCTCACCCTGAGACTGCTCAGCCATTCAGACTTTTATCACAGCCTGGTACAAAGCACACAGAGCAGCTCTGGCTGTGAGGTAAGGGCATTGCCATACCACAGCTCAGCCCACCTGATGCCAGCTGCAAAAGTGCTGGCACAGAAAGGCTGAATTTACCCTCTCCACACAGAAATGTGTCTCTGGCCTCTGAGCAGCTTCACCCAGCTCACAGCAAGCCAGGACACACAGTGCCAGAACAAGACAGGGATGCAGGGACTGTCAGTGCCTCCCCAAACCAGGCACCCCTCACTCCCTCTCCTGTAATAACCTCCCAGTGCAGGCAGGTGTCTGAAAGCCACAGGCTGAGCAGTGAACTGCCCTCATCCCTGGATCCCTACTCAACCTCACAGCTCTGGAAACCAAAATTACCTGCCCTGCTGCCACTGAGGCAAGGAGGGAGAACAGGTAACAGCTGCTGCTGGAATGAGGGCTGCTAACTCTCCTCAATGTTATTTTTAGACTACATAGGTATTCTGTGCATGGGCTTTTGCATTTGTGGCTCAATGCATCATTCTCTCCATTTAGGAAAGCAAAAAAAGAGTCACAGGATAATGCAAAGAGATCGCCTGGGTCTGGCATTCTGGTTCATTACCTTTGTGTCACACATGCTACTGTGTGTCAAGGAAAATTTAAGTTTGCAGCTATCAAGAAGGTTTAAAATCAATTCTGGAAGAGCTCAATAGAGTCCCTGATATCATGCTGCACCTTCAATTAAAATCAATTCCATAACATTGACACAACACTGGACCCAGGGTTCAGCATAGGAGATATGTGTTTGTGGGTTTTTAAAAGAATTTCTAGCAATGACACAGAAATAACCAGCAACAAATGGAGATGAGATTCAAGAAAGGTTGCCCTTTGCCAGATCAGGAGGAAAATGACATCTCTAAGCAATGACTACCAAAGATGGCTTTACTACAGATCCTTCCCCAGAGCAACAGCTTGGCCTTTCCACACATCCTACTCGGACACATATTGCTGGAAGAACCTAAGGGCAAGTGACATCCTTGGAGCAAACACATCAAACAAGTTACCAAGAGTATGATCCAACACAAAGTGTATAATTTTATATTATTATTGCACAGATGAAACCTCCCAGCCAGAAAAGACTCCTGAGTGTGCAGACTGTGCCAGACACACCAAGTTCTCTCTATAATCTACTTCCAACATGTCTATCTTTGAGCCAATTCCCAAACTGACGATGCCAAAACAGGAGCCTTTCCACTGCCCAGAGTTTTCATTCCTTGCCTTAGGGCACACTCCCTGTGATTTCATTCCCTGGGGTTGCTGTGTGTGCTCAGCAGTGTGCAAGCACTGTGCTCCTGATTCTCTGGAGGGGTACAGATCATTAGGATTGATTTTATTCCTATTTCTCCAGGCCTAGAGCACTTCACACACGGCAAGTGATCTCCTTGGACACTGTGGGCTGTGAGGTTAGAGTCTGTCACTACTTTCCAGTGGCTGCATGCCCAGATTAAGACCAAGCACACAGGGCAGGAGCACTTGATGTCCTTGAAGTTCTCCTCCTTCTGATTTGGTGGCAATTGGCTCCTGCGTGCACACCCTCAGCTTGGTAAAATGAGTCAGCATTCCTAAAATATCTGGCAATACAAACAAACAAATCCCTTAAGGTTAATTTTTCATATGGCCTGTGTAAATAGAGAAGCTGTTTCAAGCAAGACAAGGGACTGCAAGTATCTCTTCCCCCTGATTAAATTAAGAAAACGTGTTTCCAAAACAAAAAGTGAGGGGTTTTGATCAAGCCACTGAAAAGTGCATTCCATCTTCCACTAAAATCACAGGAAACAGATGTAGAAGTTCATGTGATGTCATCTGATCTGTCCCTCAATTCAAAATTAACAGTACCTGTATTATTCCTGATGTTTCTCTGAATTGTTTTTAAATATCTTCAATGATGAGATTCTGCAATATTCCCTGATGCCTCTTGTATTCTGAAGTGTTTCAATCTCATCTTTGTAAACAAAGTAAGCCCGAGTTTAAGAACTGCAACAACATTAATATGGAAGATACACATACAATAAAACCTACAGAAAAGCTCCCCTAATGCTACAGCTTCTGAATGAAAATAAATATAATACTGCAAACAGCAATAGCTTTACAAAAACTCCTAAAATGAGGGAGGAGACGACTTGTCCAAGATACTGGGTTATCTCTGGTTTTCTCTATCTATATGAATTTACTGTCTCCCACAACAAACTTAACTTTAAAGTAAATGTGGGGGAGAGGAAAAGAGGAGCTAAAGGAAATGATGTCTGCATTGTTCAAGAGTAGTTTGGAACCTTTTGGTAAATCTCAAAGATGAAGACCCAGGAGCACCCAGCAAATAGAGGCTTTTTTTTTCCTTAAAGGTCCTGGAAAACGTCAGGTTTTATATCTGTAATTTTGTGTTTCAGCATTTTTATTGACCATCTGCATTGTGAAACTGTTTTTCTCTCTCAGGTGTCAGGAAAAAACCAATGCAGTATGTTCTCAAATCCAGAAGCCTACACAGCATGTAATCATCACAGCAACCATTTCCCTGTTTGATTCTCTCAGCTGAAATGAAGAAAGCTGAAAAAGACATTAAGTTCTGCAGCAGAACTGGAACCAAACTTCTCTGAATTCCTGTCCTGGCATATCAAGACCCACTGAGCAAATTTTGCCTGTTATGCTTCAACCTGATTCAATCTCTGTCAGGATCTCTGAACATTGAGCGAATATACACACAAGAGAAGAAAACACCTTTCATATATGTCACTGGAAATAAACACATAATCAAATCTATTACTAAATATCAAAGTATTATCTGATCCCTGTAAAATGTATCAATTGGTTGGAGGAGAAAGACAGAATCACAGAATCTTTGAATGGTTTGGGTTGGAAGGGAGCTTAAAAATCTCCGAACTCCAACCTGGCAGAGACACCTTCCACTAGAGATGTGGAAGCATGTCACAGCAAGAGCTTCAGAAACAAAAAGGCACCTAGTCCTGAAAAAACAGAAAGAACAATAATGAAATGTCACATTAAGTATATGCACTGCACAAAATGCCTTAGTTTACTACTGAAGCCAGAGACTTCTCAACTCTGGTGCTCGTTTTATACTCAGATATACAAAGCTGAACAAATTTAAAGAAGTTGAATAAAGCTATGGAGAAGCTCTCAAAGCAACCAGGGGCTGCCCTGTCTCACAGACTTTATAAAGTAAATTTCAAGACACTGAAGTCGTAGGAACCAGAGCATGAAAAAATAATTATTCTCATAATTGCTGGAAGGTCAGGAAGAATAGACAGAAGACACCCAACATCAAAAAAGTAACAGTAAGCAAAGAACAAGAATTATGTTTGTGAAAACATAATGGATCCAGAGCTTTATGACACTGGCCTTTAACAGCCAGTTAAGCTGTAGACCCTCCAAGGTGTTTTCCTCTGGCAAAAGAAAGCCTTTATACAAAACAAAACACTTCAAAAGGTGGAACAGAATAAAATATTCTCTTTGCCCTTCCCCCAAAGCAGCCGAAGTGAAAAGCTCAGCGAGCTCTTGCGTGCTCTGCACAGAGCACAAACCTTGCAGAGAGCCCTGTGCAGATGGCACCCAGAAAGAACAAGAGGTACTCCCACCAAACTGACAAAATCAAATTCACACCCGCAGCCGTCCTTTCCCCCCAATATCACACCATATGCTGCCTACAAGTTTTTACCCTTCCTCCAAACAGATTTCACAAATTAATAACTTAAGGAGCAGGCTAAGCGCCAATGAAATGAAACGCATCCAAATATATTAATATGCACAAATTATTGTTGATGAACTGGCACAGAGCTCGTCCAACAATCCACAACACACAAACCATGCCACATGCTGTTTATGCATATTCCTGCTTGCAGGATATACTGTATCTACCTTCTGGCCACACAAAGCCAACTCTGGAACAGATAGGAAAGAGCAGAATGGAAGGTCAGAGTAAATATAATCCAAAAGCAATCCACAAAAGAACAAAACTGAGATGGGGATGATTGGCCTTGTTGAAAAGACCATGCTTGCTGTGCTGACACTGAGTTAATCAGGTGAAAATACAGTGGGAAACCAAGGTTTTTTTCAGACTGTTGGCCAGAGAGATCTATGGATGTTCCATCCCTAGAAGTGTCCAGGACAGGGCTTGGCACAGTCTGGGATAGTGGAAGATGTCTCTGCCCCTGGCAGTAGTTAGAACTGGATGAGCTTTAAGGCCCCTTCCAACCCAGCTCATTCTGTGATTCTATGATTTATTAAAGGTAAGAAAATGAACCTTCTCATTCTAAGGACACATCTCTGCCCATGACAAGAGGCACTTGTCTATAACCACTGCAGCTCCATTGGCTAATACTCAACTTCCTTATCTGTAACAACAAATACCTTATTTACATGAGGTATCTCGTTCAGAGGGCCATAATCAGATTCTGGCTAAGTACTGCTGTTGGGTTTTTCCTTGGTAAGAAAATTTAGATTCCCATAAAAACCCATTCAAACAGATGACAAAGTCATCAACTGCATTTTTCATTGAAAGGCTCCTGTTCTGACTGCATACTGAAGTTATACAATGACTTAGTGAAGAAAACACTGCACAGGAAAAAAACTAGCTACCATTAGAGAAAGAGATAAGACAAATAATTGAGTCAGCAAACATTTTACACTTGAAATCAGCATTTCTGAGTGGAAAAAGAGCAGGTCTTTTTTTGGTGCTTTTATCCAACTGCATTTAAGTGATGGAGTTTCACCTGAAGAAGTGCAGAACACAGTTCAGGAAAATCAAACTGAAACACTGTCTGTAAACTAAAAATAATGTGTCTGGATCAGTAACAACCATGGATCTACTTCTAAAAAGTCCAGAGCAGGAAAATCAGGTTTGAGTTAGAAATTTGGAACATGATCCAAAGATCCAAGCCTTGGATCAAGAACCTTGTCTTCTAAGGAATTTCCCATTGTGCTCCAGGCATCAGTGGAAACACACACACAGGATTATCTTTCTTTGTCTCCAGTCCCCAAGAGCCACCTAGAGTTACAAAATTGAAGTATTTTCTATGCAAGTAATAGGAATGGCAATTTTCCAAGACAGGATAATAGAAAAAATCAACCCCAACTGCAATCTGCTGATTTCACATTCAAGTGGTTTTAACTTTGTACAGTCTGCAGGAGTTTTAGTTGATGTGAAATAAAAACATCAACAGGACAGTCCACACACTGAATGACATCAGCTCCTGATCTTCCTGAAGAGTTTAAAATTCAAACAAATATTGAGGTAACAAGATTAGAACCCCCCTCATTCTTCATTGGAGCTGTCCTGGTGGCAACAAGGCATTCTGAGAAAATGCTGTATCCATCAGTAAACTCTTCAGATGCTGACTGATTTTTGTCTAACAAAAGCTTCTACAACAAAAGTTTGCTCACTCTGAGCAGGGAAATGCTGCAGGGACTTCACTGCTATCTCGGATGTGCCTAATCTTACCCAGGAACAACTAAATCCCAGATAACTCTATCAACTGCTGTGCAGACAAACCACACTCAGTGACATTACTGCAGTGATGCAAATTGCTTTCTGGCACCAGCTTTGGAAAACCAGGTGACAAGTTCCCAGTCAATATACAAAAGGGCATCTGAAGCATCCAATCTGGAATTTCTCCCCATAAATTTCTCCTCTTCTTTTGAAGAAAAAAGCTTTTATTTTATACAGAGCTAAGTTTAGGAAGTCTAGCAAGACTTTCTGAAAGTACAGCTTGATAAAACTCAGAGAGTAAATCACTACTTGTGTTTTAGAATTCTTAAAATATTCACGGCCCTCTAATTTTTCTTAGAATTCCCTAGGAGCTATGAGAGGAGAGGGCTTTTTAAATTTATTTTTAGGATCAGTTTTATCACTTTTAGATCTAAGAAATGTATTACACAACTGGGTCCAATGGTCAGACATGCTAAGCTTGCAACAAAGTAAAACAGGAACAGAAGGCTCTCCTTATTGATATGAAGGTATCATTTTTTTATTTTACCCATCCAACCTTCTAAGAAACAATTTTTCATCAAGAAAACCATTTTAATAATGAAGTTAATACAAATAAATCCAAAGAGGAAACATTCACCTGAGTAGTCTTAAAGGTGGTTTTCCTCTCCTTCATCACACAGCAATCTAAAAGAATTTAAGAATCAGAGATTTCTATTCAGGATGCACTTTGTGCAGTCATAACTTCAACTATCAAAGTATTACTGCTTACAAATTAGTAATTTAAATTTAATGCCACAGCTGAAGATATGGTGCTGTACCAAACCATATTTTTCATTCCACTTTTCCACTTGAGCTACCTTAAGTATCATTCAATGAGAAAAAGTGCACCTGAGCACTGGCACATTCACAAAAAACATCTGAGTACTAATGCAGCCTTCAACACTTCCAAGTTAGAGAGGTAAAAATGCTTCTGTGGTAGCTTGTCTAGAGAACCAGAAATATTTTCCAGGTCACTGTTCTTCCCTTGCCACCTTCACACGGGAGTTCTGCTGCAATATTTATTGCACTCATGCTGCTCTTTGGCCCATCAGGCAGCTCAGCATTGCAGCTGCAAAACCCACCTGCTACTCCCAGGCAGTTTTGGTTTTGCCACCTCTCCATTCCACCACTCCTGGTGAGGAGGATTTGCTCAGTCTGCTGGAAAGGTTTGTCTCCCCTCTGCCTTTTTGCAACACTGCAAATGGGAATCCCGGGTGGCTCCTGCTAATTACCCATGTGCATTGGGAGTCTAATTCTTCCTATTGTTAATACACCCATCTTTAGCCACAAAGTCACTTCCTATGCTAATCAGAGAGCAGCTGATCCCAGGCTAACATTTCATATGCTCAGGAGAACAGATCTGCTGGGGGTATTAATGACAGCAGAGCAAGATGAGCTTGGAAAATAGTTCCCAAAAGATATTGTATCACTTCTAGTTCAACCCCCTAAGAAATAATTTGCTTGTGAATGTGGAGCTTTTGTCCCTTCTCTCCCTTGTAGAGGGAGGCCACTTTACAGACAAGAGAAGACTGAAAAAATTAGATTTTTTATTTTACAATGTTGGAATCTAATTTAATAGCTGTTAAGTCTTACCCAATTTTTCCATGTAAGTTTTTGTGTTTATGGGATGCTTGAAACATCAGTTTCAACCCAAAATCAAGATGAGTATTTCTACGAATATTGAATAGTCCAGGACACTACTCAGTCCTGCTGCTGAGAGAAATGTAAAACAACTTGGGAAATTTCTACATGCCCCACAATATGCCATCCCTTCAGCCTGATGTGTGGAAAAAGCTGTGGCAACACAATGGAAAAAATCAGCATTCAAGTGTCTGAGGTGGAACAAGGTCTGAGGTGACACTGCTTCCACAGAGCACGTTTATGGTCTGAGTGGACGTGGCATTCCTCCTGAATCTCCTGAAATACAGAAGCTCCATCAAAATGTCAAGTCAGGACACCAGAACATGCAATGTCCCACATAAAATCCACACTGCAAGGATTTCTCATCATGGCTTTCTGCCTGTAAGACAACTCAACGTTTCCACTTGGTTAACAGTGTGTTCCAAGTCACTTTGAAGGTGCTTATGTGCAACATTGGGAACAACCCTGTACATCCCAGAAGACAAGAATCAGCACAGTTTTCACAGCCTGCAGCAGTGCCCAGTGTGAGTTCTCATTTCAAGAGCAATTTGCTGAATGGCAAAATAGAGATTCAAGTAAAGTTACCTGCACTATCTTCTTACCAGCTGGAAAAAGTATGAGATGGAAACACACAGCATTTTAAAGAGAATCAAGGACAATTTATGGATTTCTGTGGAGTTTTTTCCTCATTTTTCTGAGGATGTGAACAAGAAGTTCCTTCGTCAATAGGTTTCAAATTGTCACTCAAGTAGAAAATTCAAAAGCTGTGAGTTTTGCACATTGTTTCCTCTAGTGAACTACCAGTTCAAGTCTCCATTATAAGATATTCATCTCATGTCTGAGTATTCTTCAATTTTAATTCATGGTGCTGATCAAAGACAAAAGATCCTGCAGCTGTACAAAAGTTCAAACAGCTCAAAAAGCAGCAGACACATCCAGCTGTTTTGAGAAGCACCATGAGATTGCTACAAATTTGGGATAAAAAAATTCCCTTCATGTACCCAGAATGTTCAGCCACAGAGTAAACATCCACCTAAATGAGTGCCATGCACATAATGCAGATGTGACAGGCAACTGCAACAAACACCCTGTACCACCTAAGTGAGTTTTAGATACAGAGAACATCAAGTTTAATGTATTTTATTGTCAGGGCTCAAAATCACATGCAAATCCTTCACATACAAGTTATATACATCCTTTCAAGGCTACACCTGCCCAGGTTTCAGTCTGGTGTCCCATGTATTTTAGTTATAACACTGAAACACTTGTCTTACACAAATGCTGAAACAGGTGTTGGCACAACCACCACTCCAGGTCACGGCAGAGCAGTGAAACCTTCTACACCCAGGTAATATCCATGGATCTCTGGGGGTAGGATAGAAAGTCACAAACCTCCCCCTCGCCTTCCTCTTAAAACAGCTTTGAAAAGAGCATTATATGCATAAAAGGCAGCTGGTTATGTTTTAACAGACTCTTGTGTAAACAGAAGTGCTCAACAGATGTGCAGCACCTATCAGAGATGGTTATCAGCATCATTTTCATTTCCAGAACCAATAAAACTGGACATCATGCCTATTCTCTAAGCCATTTACCTACCTCACAAGATAAACTGGATAGACTAATATCTGTTATGGGATTGGTAAAACACCTGATGTCAAAAGAACTGAGTATTAGAAAAAGAAGGAAATGAAAATGTCCAGCTACTGCAGCATTTCAGTCTGCAAATAGGATCTTCACTGATCTGAAACTGCAAACAGACAAGTCAAAGTGAGGGGAGGGAAGGCAGAAGCAGATTTATATTTAGCAGCAGGTTAGGTGAAGAGAAAAGGCTCAAGGACAATAGCAGGTCTTTTCTTCCTTGAGCTAAACCCCCAATGCATTTTTGTGAAAGAAAGCAAGTCTTCTGCTTTTAACTGCAGCCCAAAACTGCATTATGTCTCCTGGGTGCTTTGATTTTTTTCCTTTTCTTTCTAAATCTCAGCACACAGGCAGCTCCAGGGCTCAGTAGGAGAAACTCTTGAAAGCAGGCCTGCAGAAGTGAAGAGATCAGTCATTCCCTTGTCCCCGTGTTCCTGGAGCTCCCCCGCCCAGGCAGCCCGGATGATATTTCACACAACCAGGCACGGCCTTTTTAAACAGCCTGAAAGATTTCAAATCCTCCAAGAACAAGCAGAACATTCCTTCTGATTGGAAAGAGAAACACTGAAATGTGCTTCAGTTCCTCACAAAGGTCATGGTAACCTTCAAAATTCTATCAAACTTCTTCCCCCTCCCCAGCTCTATTATCTTTAGTAATTTGTAATGTTCTTTACAAAATATACTGGAGTTTCTCAGAACACAAATCCCTATGTGAACATGATGCAAGCAATCTTTGCTAAGTTAATTTTTCCTAGGCTGCTTGAAGTTTCCAAAGTCCAGATGTTTTTCCAACTGTCTTCCCTGTCCCATGACTGCAAAAATATAGGCTCTTTCTTTAGAATTACCATTTTAAATACATTTTCAATTTACTCTGTGCTTCTCAGTCCATTTTTCCCAAATAAATATACACATACTTTGGATTAAATGACTTACTGTACTAGAAACATGACATTAGAAAGCTTTAGAAAGTATGTTCAGTGTATTTTGACAAATGCAAACGTGCTGAAAGCGTGACATGTTCCATGAAACAGTACAGAGGTTTGAATTTGTGGAAAAAATTCAAAGTTTCCTACTTGCAATGTCTATGGCTACATCTCCGACCTTGTACCATTAACCATTATGTCCAATCTTCACCATTAGAATGTTACTGTACATTTAACAGTGTAGGAAAATGGCTGATAATCTTAATTGGAGCTTGTCAGGGAGCTAATTTTAACCCCTTGCTACCCCAACCTAAATCAACAGGGGAAAAAATTGGAAGAACTGTAATTTTTTTTATCACCTTTACCCAAATACTGACCAGCCAGAAGCACATGCACACATTTCAGAGAATTTTTTGCTCCAGACCAGTGAACTCTTAAGCACTAAACCTTTGAGATGCATTTCAAACCTACTATTTGACACCACTGGAGAAATAAAATCACTTTTCAGAGCTCATATGAAATTGAAGAGATCCCATTTTAGGGTGTAAAACATGAAGTAGGAATGTGCTGGTTCTGCTAAACTAGATTTACCAGTAGACTGCTTTGGTTAAGGATACACCAACTACAGGATTTCCCTTCACATCCCTGCACGGGATCTCTGACGAAGGCTGAGTTGAGATAATATCAGTAATTTCTCATTACAAGCATATTGTCAAAAAAAGGTTTGTGTTTTGTAGCTGTTACACAGTTCAATCATCAGCAGTACCTGAAGTGACAGAGCAGAGTCCTTCCATAGCGAGAAGAAGGTAGTGTAAAATAAACTGATTTTGTTACACTACAGCTTACAGAAATCCACTAAAATTAACAATGGAAAAACAACACAGAATTTTGAATATACAAATCAGTGATAATTTGGCTCCAGAAAGGATTTCTGGAACTCACCTATGGTGCAGTTTGTGGTTATTTTTCTTCGCTTGGGGTTGTGTCGTAGCAATTCTAACTCTCTCTTGGTCGGCTCCCATGTTGAATACTTCTCTCCAATGCCTAAACAGATGAAAACAAAGTTTCAGGAAGTTCTTTAGTAAAAGGATTAAAAATTCTGTTCAAGTCAAAACTTTCAACATGCTGTCCATTAGGTTAGATTTAATTTATGCACAAGTTCAGTACACTGATTGCTTTTTACCCCTTCTCAAAAATATGGCTTGGAAAGGTATTGTCAAATTTTCCAACAAAGAAGAACTAATATAAGAAAAGAAAGGTATTTCTTTACTTATAAAGAACAGCTAGGCCAATAAACTTTCCATTATTGGATCATAATCCTCCATTCAGTTAAAAAAAAAGAATTCCAGCACAAGAATAAACTTGCTATTACTCAAAAATACATTTCTTTGTGCTCAGAGGAGGTTAAATGACAGAACAAACACTGATGAACTTGACAAGTTATTAAATAAATCTAAACAGATCCAACTTAATGGACAGATAATCTTTAGAGAACAGAAGAATTTAATAATTCAATATATTAAACAGTTACTACATGTCTTAGGGTATGCCATTACATAGAATGTAATGCCTCTCCTTATACCATTAATGCAGAATTAGACAAGTTTTAATTTTTGACATTCACTTGATTGACATAGCTAATGTTATCTAAAAATGAAATTAGTAGTAGGTTTAAATACCACCCTCCCTCCACCAATCAGCCAAAACTCTCCAAATATTAAAACTACTCTTTCTCATAAGCTAAAATATGTCATTATTCTCTGAAGACCAACACTGCATTTCCAGTAGATTTCTTTTGCTCAAAGGAAAGTGCATTAGAAATGAGTCAGGTCAGTAGTATGGAGACCAGATTTGAAATGAGCACAGAGCTGTGTTCAGTGTAAACCTGATACAAGAAAAACACAACAGTGAAGACTCACGTGCTGACCAGCTCAATACTGCTGCAGCTTTCTGTGTAGCACAGAAATTGCTGTGCAAGGTCAATTACTGTGAGTCACAAAGGCATCTCAGCATTAAAAATAAAGAAATATAAGATGGCAAGCAGTCTATTCTAAAAGTGAAAATTAAAGTCAATTAAGAGTTATTTTTCACAGAATGCATGGAGCAGAAGCAATGCTTTGCTATAGAAAATAAATTATAGATCATACATATGAAAAGGATAGTAGAAAAATATAGCTGGAGGCTTACACATTCTGCATAATATATATTAAATTTTAATAGCTCTTTGATCTTCATTTTCAGAAATAGCTATGCTTGTCAGAAGCTACCCTCCCTAAATGTTCAATTCATAGTTACTACTGACCCTCCAGGTTCTAGCAATAGAAGGTCTCATTTTTGGATTCTCAAGGTCTAGAGAATTCTTATTTACACAAATATAACAATCTGTCACTTTATTTGATTCAACAACAGATTATGCAAGGAGCTTGAGGAACAATACCAGAATCCCTTTCCTTTATCCAAGGTTCAGCATCAGGCTACACACCCAAGAAAACAGAAAAGGCAGGGAATGACTGAGACTGATGAGATAAAACAGCTGCAATGCTTTGGACACACTGCACGTCGGCAGAGACCCTTTGGAGACACACAGATGGACACTTCACAGAGGATGGAATATTGGCTTCCAACAGGTTTGGCATAGGATGTCTCCAGCAACCCTGCTCATATTTGGAATGCTCCCTTAGGAATTTATATAAATTCATGGGTAACACTGTATTAGTAGCAGCAATTGCATTGTGCAGCTGTAAATTCCTGTGTTTGGGTTCACTGCAGTTAAAACACGGCCAAACACAGTCAGTCAGTGTGATGAACCCTGATAATAATTTTAAAATACCCCCTTGGATATGTTTAAATCCTGGTTCAAGTCAAACACAACAAAATTCATACCTGGAAACACATGTACACTTTAGGCATGCAATAGCTCCATGTATATCAGCAGCACTATTCATATATATTTATATAGATCTATATATAATTATATAGTTTATATCCTGTAGAGGATATGGACCAAAGCATGTCACAAGAGCAACTCTAAGTTAGGTTAAACATAACAGACTGGATTATTTTTGAGGATTCTGGGTGAATCAAATATTTGTTCAATTTAAAATAAATGAAAGGAAACAAAAAAACATGTGCAATTAATGCCACAAACAGAGCAAACCAGACAGAAAACATTCTTGCAGAAGCCTTTCATTAGAAGGAGCACAAGTTAAGTCAGACACAGAAATTAAAACGTGTTCTGTTCCAGCTATATAACTTAACAGAATGCTGAGGTTATATTACTCTTGAAAATTTGGAAAAGGCAGAGCCATTTTTTAGGAATGGTTTGATGTTTAAAAACTAAAAACAACAACAAAGAAAACAACCAAAAGGCGAAGAAGTAAAGAGGTTTAATAAAAAGGTTTAATAACACTCACAAGCATGCCAAAAACTCCAATATAAACTACCTTAAACCAAGATTTGCAAACCATGCACAGGTCACTATTTACAATTAAAGGAAAGTAGTGTTAGAGAAGTGAAAATTAGTCATTTTTTAAATGCTGCTATAAAATAGCCAGAGATTCAAGTCAGCATGTGAAATCTCCAACTAAGACATTATTTTATTGGGTGAAAGATTTAAATTGGCATTTCTCAGAGAATTCATCGGGGCATTGGGATGAGTGAAGGAAAAGGCAATGAAGCTCTAATTTATAAAAGACACAATTTTTCAATCATTGTTTACTTTGCTAAATTTCAAGAAACTCCAATTTTCCCCTCCCAAAAATTCAGACATCAATTAAAATGAAGGGCTCTGTGTATTCTTACCTCCACTGTTATTAATATTCAATACCAAAGAAAAAATACTGGCCAAGTTGCAACTTGTTCAGAGTTACATCAGATAACACTGAACTACAGCTGGACTGGGGAACTCAGCACACTGGGAATTAATACTACAGGAGTATGAAATGAATCTCATGATATTTGGGGGTTTTCTTAAAGTTTTTTTTTTTTCTCCAGGCATCATGTTGTTATGTGAGCATCTATTAAAGTATGAACTAAGACCCTTCAAGGACTGTGGAAAGAAATCTGAAAATACACTGTATTTACCCTTTAGTTTTTAAGCCAATCAGTTTCTGCAGACTGGATTCACTTCTGAAGTTCTTTAAGTTGGAAACAAGATCTGAGGTAAATTGACTCTGTGGTAGCAATATAAACCAAAGATTATGAGTTTGGGGTTTGCGCTGGTCTTGACATTCACGTTTGGAGTAAGAAGGAATCTTTCCGATAACAAGAGGGAGAGAGCACATGGATTGGAACAATGGAGAGAGAAGGAAAAAACCAGACATAATTCTCCATTATTTCTCCCATGTATATTTCTCATTCCTTAGATAAATTTTTGAGGAAACACACGGTTTCATAATAAAAAGACATAAAAAAGAACCTATGCCATGACTTTAAAGAAAAAATAAATCCACATTGCAGACTCCATTAATTTAAAGTCTTATCTATTCCTTGATTTTCTGTCTTCACTGGTCACTACAGATGAGTTCTCCAAGGACAGAAGATGCAATGTGCATACTCATACAGATATGCATTTGTGTATATATATTTAATATGCCATTAAATATATATATTTAATGTGCCATTCATTAGTCAGTTAATCAGTGCAGAGGCTTCCTGCCTTGCAGCTCCTCTGGGTGATTCTTTGACCTTCTCTGCACAACTCTCTGGTCCCAGATGACCAGAGGAACAATCTTGTAGCTGTAATTCCCTGGAATACAGACTACAGCAGGCTGATGTCCAGGGCAGGAGAAAGTGACTGCAACTCAGTCCACAAGGTACAAATGTATCAATTGGTAAGGACAACATAACTAAGAAATTACTTCTTAAATCTGCATATTTAAAAGTAAATATGGGGGAGGTTTCCTCTTCTATAGCATTATGAAGATCTCTTATGTTGCTGCAGCTGAATAATTTGGTGCCCCAAACACACATTGAAGGAGCTTCCAGAATAGGTGCAGAGCTTGAATGAAAGGTTTTTAAACATACTCCCATTTTGTCTTGCTTTGAAAACCAGTGCTTTGTGCTGAAACATTTGAAGGTGTATTTCCATGTTCCAGGACTCACTGCCCTTCTTTCCTCTGACTCCCTTCCCTCAAACAAGGAACAAGCAGGAAGCAGACTGGGATCTGTAGTAGGAACCAAGTGAAGGCAGCTATCTTTTGAGCCAGCAGAAAAGCTCTTGTTAATACCATGTTAGCTGCTATTTTTAAAATTGGAAATGAGGTTAAGAATGGTTTGAAGTCATATCAGCCCTGACTAAGGCTGTCACATTGAAACAGGATGCCATGGATTCCAGAAGAGACATTACTAAACAGAAGTCATCTGTCTTCAGATACAGACTTCCCCACTTTAAGAAAACATACCCCTCAGAGGCCACTGGAAATGGAAGATGACAAGCTTTTAAAACTGATGCTTACAAACTACTCAGTTTAGAATAAATGATATTTCCTTTCCAAACAAAAAAAAAAAAAAAAAAAAAAAAAAAAATTAAAAAAAAAAAAAAAAAAAAAAAAAATTAAAGGTTTGTCTTGGAGGAATTCTACCAAGGAAAGGGTATATGAAATCAAGTCTGCTGCAATTATTCAATCATTGGAACATATCCAAACAAGAGGAAAATGATTTGCACGATAAAACTGGCATTCTTAACTGTGATTCATGTCTAAAATGGCAGGATAATCAGCAAAGGGACGCTTGTTAGTGAGGTGCGTCGCCAGCCCACGCCTCTTACCTGTCATTGTACACTGGTAGTGAGAAACCACTGTTGGGGTGAAGGCTAAAAAAGAAAAAATTAGGGAAAGCAAACTGAATAAAACAAATGTGTGTACATATATTTGTGTGTAAATATTTCTACATAGATACTGTGCGTGTACCATGAAAGCACAGGTGTGTAAGTAAGCTGGCATGATCTATTTAAAAAAAAAAAAAAGTTTAAAAAAAAAAATCACACACAAGGGTGGCATTTCATGTGAGGGGAATGGATTTATTGCCTGTACCACATAAATAAGCCTAAAGGAGCAGACTGTTACATTCTCTACCTAATACAGATCTAACTTTTGATACTATGCAAGTTTTGCAGGATTAATATTAGGTATTTCTATAATTTTTTTGCAATTAAAAAGAAAATATTTTTGCTACAATTAGGTGTGGCGCACGTGTTAAATTCACAGTCTGACTCCTGGAAAGCAAGAACTAATATCTCTCTCTCCCATGGCCTGCACTACTCTCTCTAAAGAGCTCTTTCTTCCCCTTACTGTTTTTTTGCCACTGAACAAATGGGAGGGATAGGTATGATTAAAAACAGGAACAAGAAATTCAGGCAGGAAAACCAAACCTTGTAATTTCCAAGCTTTTCGTTGTTCTTCTTTGGCAATTTGTTCCATGTCTTTGTCGTATATGTAATCTTGACACATAAAGCAGTATATACCCCCATACAAAAGGTCTATGGCTGCAAAACAGAAGGGAAGTTGGGGAGGAGGAAAAAAGATGTGAGTTCATAAACCAGAAGGCATTTTAAAGTAGGCTTCCAAGTCAGGCACTTCTTCTTCCAAGCAGTCCACAAAAGAAGAAAAATCTGCACCTTAGAATCTGGAAGGGGGAAAAAAGAGAAAAACGCAGACATTTTTCCAGTTTCAGTGTGAGTTATTCAGTTGCTTCTGGCACAGCAAGAAAACTGTGCAGGACAACAAAGCATCAGCTGCCTTCAAGCTGTTTGTAATCCACAATTTACCTTTCAGACACCTCAGTTACCCAGAGGCATCAGGACAGTGACTGACTACAACACACACACAACCAGCCCTGTAAGAGTTGATACATGAGTTTCAAGTATCCTCCTAAGACTTAAGCAATTTCTCTTCAAGGCCATTAAAGTATTCAGAAAGCACCTAGTTAAAATCCAAGTGAATGCTCAAACAGAAGACAGCACTGCAAATTCAAAGCTATTTCTCCAGGGGAAAAGTTTTCCAGGGTAGTTTATTCCACAGGTTACTTCTGTCTCAATTTTTCATTTCACACACCCTTTCAGAACAAACAAATGAACACTGACCAATGTTAAAAGTATTTTTCTTGCACAACCTTAAACGAAAGAAAGCCAAGAAACAAAATAAACTGAGAAATGTAATTTTACTCCAACTGCACTTTTTCCACGGAAAAAGTGCAAAGTAATCATAGTAAACGGCTGATTTTCAGTATACAGATATGAAAAAAAGTCACGATCACAGTAAAGTGAAAAATCAGTGGGCACTAACAAATCTTACTAAAACACAATCTGCACCAGCAAACAGCTAAGAAACACATCACCCTTCTCCCTCAAGTGTAGAGTTTTCATTTACCTTGTTTTTAAATTCCTTTTATTTCCAGAAAACTAGCATTGTTAGAATAGTCTTACTGCAATGGAAACTTGTTTTAAACACAGGAAGCCATTACCACATAGGTGGCCTGCAAGGAACAGCACTGAATTACTGTGAAGTGCTCAATAAGCCAAACCACATGCCAGGCAGCAGGAATTCTGCCATGGATCTCAGCAGGCAAACACAGGTGAAGTCTCTGTACTGCCCTGTTAGAGGGGCAGTGCTTCGGGTGAGGTTTTTGGTAAAGCTCCTTTCTAACCCCATCTTCTCCATCCTTCACAGCCTCCATCCCCCCCGTCCCTCTCCTTTAGTCCATTGCAAACTATTTTTTTTCCTTTTTCTTCTAAAATCCCTTTTTCAGTTATTATGTCAATTGCTTGTTACTTCTCCTATTATTCAATAAACCCTATTACTTTAAACAGTTTTTTATCTGGGTGATGTGCTCCATTTTTCTGTTTTGCCTGTTTGGACCACACTCAATTTGTGGAAGAGGACAAGGACTGTATTACCTCATGTAAAGTCACAAACTCAGGATTTTCATTACCTTGTGTAATATCCCAACACCAGAATATTTCACCCTGATGCCCAGAGGACTGAATAAACTCCTGTAGCAGAAAATCCCAAACGGAGACAAGACTCTGAGCTGTGGTGGAGGATCAGTAATAAAATACTATGCAACTGGTGGGGGGGGTGATATATCACAACTTACAGAGTATTAGAGTTCTACAATATTTACTCCACTACTTACTGCATTACCAGTTCTGCAGAGCTTTCTACAAAAAAGCTGCTGAAAATCCAAAATATTGTTCTTAAAACACAAACCCAAATATTGCTCTCCACCTACTTTTAAAACATCACATCAACAGATCCACAAATAACAGAACAGGGCTGGCAGAATATTGAATAAATAGGACTCTGTGAACACGAATAGCTACAATTTACCATCAGAATGTGTAGGGACAGCTGTGCTCAGAGGATTCCTTACTTTTCCTTTCTTCCTGGATTTACATGCCTGAGCAATGAAATAGAGATGGGAAGATCCAAACCAACAAGAGAGCACCTTCCACAAATCACTTGCTCAGAACAGAAGGAACTCCTGGTGTAAAGGATCAGAAAGTTTCACAGAAACACCAGCGGAGTTAAAGCCATAATTGTCCAGCACCTGATCAAGGACTCTTGAGGAAATATCCTCTCTCCAGCACACTTATGGGAACAATGCAGTTGTACATTTGCCAACACTTCCAATGTCTTTTTAATGACTGCAAGGGGTTTTGGACAAATTACCTCAAACACCAGTGACAAGGCAGCCACACAGGGCTGGCCACAGCATGAAGGAAGGGCAGGAGTTTCTCACAGAGCTGGAATACGGCTGCTCAGGAAAAGAGTCCACTAGGAAAGTTTGGGAGTTAACTGTTTCAGGTTAATGTAATTTGCATTTTTCCCTTGAAATACACTTAAACTTTCTTATGTTGGCTGTCTTGAGGTGAAGAACGGAGGAACCACTGAAGGGACTGCTGTTCTGACAGAAACTCTTCCCAAGCAAGCAATTCCTCAGCACGGACTGAAGTTACACCACACCCAAAGGACAAAGTCCACACAAAGCTTTCTCCCTCAAAGGACTGGGGGGAATGAAACAAATTTCATCTCACTGTTAGGCTAAACTTTTTTTGTTTAAACTTAAGTGCCAGGAAGCTCTATCCCAGACTGAAACACCTGACCAGAAAATTCCATAAAAAACATGGAATTACTGCAAAGCATGAGAATGAACATGTAGCAGATTTCACCACTGGTATTTATGGTGATATTTTGGATCACAAAACTAACAACAAGGCCTCAAATTCATAAAAAGTTTGGGAACTACCAACCTAGGAACAATGCCTAGGTGTTTTGGATTAACCCACTGCCAAGTCTGCCAGGATGCCCCACATTGCTCCCAATGAACATCTCTTTTTGAGAGCTCCTCTGGAATGGCTGCTATTCCCAACTTCCAGATCTGCTTTTCCTAAAACTACTCCAACTCTTCTCTCAGGTAGGGGGATATAATCAGTGAACTTCAGTTTTAGCTTAATATACATACAGAATTTATTACCCTGGGAAAATAAAATATACAGTAAATAGATATCTACCTTTTTCTTTCATAAGGAAGAACCAAAAGCAATTTAAATGAATCACAATGTCATTTTATTAAATTTAATCAATCTAGATTCCTGGTTTAGGAATTCAAAATACCTACTTCGTGATCACAGGCAAAGCAATTTAAGAATGAAAAGACCTCTTGGAATGTAACATTTTTCTTTGCTTTTATACCTTCTGTGCTGACAAGCTTCCCTCCTTGTACCCCTTTACATACAAAATTATAAGCAGCTGCAATCCAAGAGAGGAATGAAAATACATTTTATTTTTTCATTTAAAAATAAAACTATCAGCGTGGAGAAACAAAGAGCCAGCACAGAAGATCATGCAGGAACGACAACAACTTTATCTACTGGTGCAAGGAACACTAAGTTTTAAAAAACAACAGCTCTGGGGTGAAAGTTTAAATCTGGCAGCTAAAAGGAGCCAAGTAAAGTGCTTTACTTAAGCCCAAGTGCTTTATTTTTCCAACTATATACTCTGATGTCCTTGTGAAAAATGTTAGAGACCAGAAATAATGGAAACACAACAAAAGCAGGAAAGTGAGCCACATCCAGAGAGTGCACATCTCATCCAGGAAAAAAACCTTGGACGTTCAGTTTTTGAAAGATCCAGGTGAAAAGAACTGACTTTGCTCAGCTGGGAATGGGATACTTCACCATAATATTTGATATCATTCATCAGATAGAAGGTATTTGTGAATCATGTTTTGGTATCATCTCTCTTGGATCACTGGGTGCACTCAAGTAGAAAAAAAAAGATCCAGCAGCAACTCAGAATTCAGGTCAGTTTTTACCTGTACTGAAATTCATTCCATTGTGAATTTCTGTGACTCAGTCTTGGCATATTGTCAACCTCAAATCAACACACCCTGTGCTCTATGCAAGAAACCTGCATTTTCTTCAACTTCTGTAACAAAGGAGGCTAAATTGGCAATTCTTTCAGACCATTTTAAGCCAATATCCAAAGTTAATTCATGCTCCCTGATTTCTCACCTTGAGTGTTAATCATTAAACCCATTCCAGGTAATTGGCTCAGGCTCCCAAGAAGTGATTTGTTAAACTTCAGCCAGTTCTCCACTGGATCTTGTCTCTGATCTATCAGCACAAAGCAGGCATCTGATTGCCTTCCTCCCAATTTCCTGGCATTGGAATCTGAACCACAGGTCAGAATTCCTGAACTGATAAGGGAGGAAAAGAGGTGGAAAAGGGACTACTTTTGCTAAATGATGATCTAGCCACTGAGATCTGCAGGTATTTACTGTCAGGGAAAAAACAAAAACAAATCCCAAACTTACTTCTGTTGCCAAAGGCTTTTAATCGACATTAAAAATTATTGTCATAGTCAAGCATTACCCTTGCCTCTCACATTCAGTATCTTCTCCTAATACTTGAGATAGTATTAAATGCTGCTTTTTCTTCTTTTTTCAGACCAGGAGCCAACAGGTCAGAAGTATTTTTGTGGCTCTGGAGTCTCCACGATGCCTATTGGTCCCATATAGATCTAGAATTTTAATGCTTAAATTTGGTTTGCCTGCAATCCAAACATGGCAAGCACCCAATACTATCCTGCAAACCACTTAACACCAGGAGCCAAATGGGCAGCCCCTCTGTGATGGTTTAGAATATCATCCTACAACTCCGTATGAATCCAAGCCAGGAAAGATAAGATGAAAAAAAAATGCCCTGGTATCCCTATGGAATCTAGATAGAAAATATGCTTTTAACTATTAATTTAGAGGAACCACAATGTGTCAAACCATTTTATTTTAAGTTGTTATGAGTGGAGCATTAATTCCAGCTCCTTGACCTCATTCAGAAATAGATGGACCAGGCACATACAGTAGTTACATATGTGTGCATGTTCCAATATGCTGCAGAGGAGGCTGCAGCATTCCTATACTTAAGTTGCCCCATTATAAAATTTTACCTTTTGTCAATTTTCTCCCTGCCCTCCTCTGACCCTATAACCTTCCAGTTTGCAGCAAAACTGAGAAGAATTTAATTTTCCTGCTACAGCACCTCTTCTTAAGCCCACAAAATATTATTCAAGTTTACAGGAGAGAAATTGTTAAACACTCCCTTACTTCACCTTGCTGGGGTTTTTTCAGGAATCTGGGGGAAGAATCCCCAAATCACAGTCACCAAGTTTTGAGCTGTTGTACATGATGTGATACAAAGTGCTTCCACTCATCTGCATATTCTCATCTGAACAACAGTGGAGACTTATCTAAAAACACTGTTTTCAGTAGAAGTAGTAGCAAGACCCAGAACTGCACAGAAATTTGTGGCTGGGTTTGAGGCAAGCAAGTTGGCTTTCTGAGGGATAAAAATATTCCAGGTATAGAGAGAACTCTTCAGGAGTCCTTTCTGATACTAAAAGGAGCTTTTGAGGGGATGGCTGGCAGGAGCTCATCACTACCTGCACCTTCCAGAGCAGCTCCCAGCAGAAGACAGCTCCAATTAACTTCCTTGCTGCCTCCTTGAGTCCAGTCTGGCTCCAAGCTTGAGCTAAGGCCCAGGAATGCCATGCTGTAATGTGCCTCACATAAGCAAATGAAGAAGATTTCCCTGCAATACTTTGCACAATACATCCCAGAACAGCAAATATTGTTAATGGCAATTGGGAATATTGGAAGTTCAAGCCATATCCTGCACCTTACCCGTGCATCCAAAATCTTTTCCTCCTCATCCAATCAATGATCCTCCAGATAGCATCACAAGGATATTATGTTGAAATACAGTATTTTGTACCTTCTGCTATCAAATTTCACTTTTTTTTTTTTTTTTGCTGGAGTCACTGGTTATTTAATTCACAGGGCTACCCAGCCCTCCTCAGTACATGTAACACCTCTGAACTTTGTGATCATCAGGAATTTCATACATAGACAAAATTCCTTCTCCTCAATTACAAGAAAATAGCAATAAACCAGGACTGGTTCTGCTAGTTAAGTCTGTGTCACACTCTGCTTTCAGTTCATTCATCATCAATTTCCCTTTTTCCTGCCTCTTATGCACCATGATTCACATATTGATCCTTGCCACTTCTACCTCTAGTAATAATTTCCAAGGGGGCAAAATGTCTTTGCATGATCCAGACAAGTCAGGTTCAGTGTATTTCCTTTTTTTTTCCTGTGAAAATCAGTTGTGTTATCAAAAAAGGCATATTAATGTGACACAATCCATCCCTGACAGAACAGAACACTGTTTGTGTGCTGCCTTCCATTCACCTTCATCTCCTTAACAGAATTCTCTACACCATCACCAAGTAAAGCATTAGAACTCAACATCAAGAGGCTGGTAAAATGCCCAGATGACCTTTTCTACCACTTTCTGAGCCTGGATGTGAACAGAAAAACCAAATTGCTACTCTAGCACTGCAGTAAACTGTGCTGGGAACACCTTTCATTGTCCTTTCACATAGTGTGTAATGAAAATCTTTGCTGTTTAAAAAAAGAACTGGCAGAATCAACACTACAGTGAATACCTTCCAAATAAAATGAAAATTAAACAGCTTTTACTGTCATTCCTTTACAGAAGTGTTCTGTTTCTATATATTAAATTTCAGACAGATATGCACTAACAGCAGTAACCAGGTTTTTCCCCTTTTACCAACTTCAGTACAGAAACCAGCTTTCTATTATGTTTCCTCTGAACCAGATGAAAAAAAAAAAATCAGTTATTTGTTTTCTACAGGAAGTAGAAACTTTTTGAATTGCACCAAAAATCCGCAACTTAATCTATGAGCATTATTATCAGGCTCGCCCACCCAGTTCCTCTCACCACAAATGTATTTATTGGACTGAATTTTACATCAGCATATACTTAAAGAAAACAGTTCCTCAAGAAACAGTTTGTGATCTAATAAATAATGAATGTACTCTAACAGGACCAACCCCATCATGAACTGTTTGCCAGTGTCTCTAGAAATGGAATAATAGTTGAGTCTTCCAACTATTTCTTGCTTAATCTTTAAACCACTGAACCTCACTCCTGCTAATTCACCTCCCTCAATTCCTAACTACAGCATGAGGAATCAGAGCAGATCAAGGCTTCACCCAAAACCTGCATCAGAGGTGCTGTTTCAGAGACACTGTTCAGGTGGCAAAAGTGCATGTCTATTAGAGAGAGGCACAGCATGAGCATGGAAGAGTTGGCTGCTCAGCAGGGAGTTTAAATAAATAGTTCTATACTTTAGAGCTTTGATACCCTAACTGAACTGTCTAACTCAGAGTGGCCATCTGTAACAGACTGTCCTAAGCCCTACAGCAGTGGGTTTTTCTGCAGTTAAGAGTGTGCGTGGATTAAAAAAAAAACAACATTGTGTACAGGAAATATTCGCTCAGAAAGAATACTAAAACTTCATTTGTTGTCTGCCCAGGATTTTTCAGTCCAAATCAGGAAACTGATAAATCATCACTGCTACAGTTTTGAGATGAACTTTATAGTACCAACCTCTCTTCTCTTTTAGAGCTACTGCTCACAGACATCTTCCTGCTTCTGCTACTCTGGGACTAAGTTACTGTGTATTTTCCTTCATTGAGCAGCTGTAGAAAAGATAAGGAAGAAACCAACAATTTTTACAAGGATAGAATCCACCAGCAGATTCCCCAGGTGCTGAACCTGATTTGGAAGGATTATTTAGGAAGATGGCAGAATATGTTGATGGCACACATTCATTTAAGATAATCAAAATAGCTCCAGAAGGACTTCAAGTTACTTAGCAAATAGGCAATAGAACCAGGAGTGAAACTCTAGCCACTAGAGGGGCAGACAAGTAACAACAATCAGCAAAGAAGTTTTGGTGACCTTGAGTTTAACTCCCAAGTAACAACATCAGCTCTGTGCTGAACAGCAGGTTAAGAAGCACAAATCAGAAGTCATGGAAGTATTAACTAAGAATGCAAGTCATTAGCACAGAAAACTGCCTTAATCCAAAGGGCTGGCACCAGAAATGGACACATTAGAACTGGAGAAGTGAAGTATGATGATGACATTGAGAATCACACAAGAGTTTCAATAAGAAAAGTTTAAAATAGCACAGGTTCCTACAGGTGGGGAAAAGGAAACATCTGACAGGATCAACAATATGAAAAATCCCAGAAGATATCAGTAAGGATTTTGCTCTCACCATTTCACAGCTTCTCACAAGACACACAGAGCCCAGTGGGAATATCAGACTGTCCTGGAGATTGACTGAGAGAGACTGAGCAATGCAGAGATTAAAAAAGTAGCTCCTATAGCTGGATCTTACCTCACCTCTCTATCACCCACATCCACAACTCAAGGAATACATTAAATTAAATACAGCATTATTAATATACATTGAACAGGGAGGCAGATTCAAGAGCACAGGTATCACTGTAAAGTCAGATTCTGAGTGCCTGATTTCAATGGCTCAAGGAAGGAGAGATAGCAAGGGCTGGATTTAACACCACTCTGGAATATGATGCTGGAGCGTCCTGAAAGACACAGCAGAGAGCTGCAAACACATCCCTGCCATGCTCAGACAGCTGTTACAGCTGAAATCCATGGTATTTCTTACAACTGTGATTAAGTGTGCAGCTCCTGCCTGTCTCCATGGAGACTGATGTTGGCTCAGCAAAAAGTCACCAAGTGCTTTAAAATAATTCCTCTTCGTTTTGAAATTTCAAAGCACTTAACTTGTTTTTGCCTATCAGATGTTATTTTCCCAACTAAAACTGCAGAAGGAAAAGCAACCAAAAGCACTAGTAAAACTACAAAAATATTCTTAAAGCTCATTTCACATGCAGCTGGAAATTGAACACCAAAACATACATTAAAAAAAAGAGAGAGAAAGGAATCTCCAAAACTAGAAATCGAGCAGTCACTAGCACAATCTTCACACTATGTGTATTTGTGCACCAAGCAATTTATATTTAGCTGCAAAAGAATCCTTTTTGGGATGATTCAATAAAGTATTTTGTGCTTTGGCTTAATTAACTCCTGCCCTTTTTATCTAAAGGCTATTCCTTTTGGGAAGTACCTTATCTGACACGGTCTTAATTGTTTAGTGCCAGGACAATAACTACAACAGTCCTTAAGCAAGAGCATCTTTAACAATCTCCCTCCTCCATCCAGTTTTGGTTTTCTTTAAAGGAAACAAGCTAATTCACTACAGCAGACAACAGCAAATCCTTGTCCTTCCTTGCACAAAAAATAAATTGAATTTAAGCTTCCCAAACACATAAACAGCAGCTGAGAATGTGTGCAATTATAAAGCTTTTTTAAAAGGTTCCCCATAAATATAGTGAGTTTAGTGGTAAAAATATTACAGTGTTTGCAAAGTGTCCACAGATAAACAGGTAAATACTGTTGACAGTCTCAATTTAGCACAGTATTTTTTAAACCTTAAATGTGGCCATTAACTTGTATTAGCACAAAAGGTTGTTTTAATACACACACACACACATTCCCCTTTTACCAGAAATTCTTCATGTTTACCTCAAATAATTTGCACTTATATGTTGGTAAGGATTCCAAAATAATTTCAGCTAATGAATTGACTTTAAAAGCTCTTTGAGATCACACTCTGCAAAAAGCAATTAAAAGATGTCACACAGGTTGGTTTGATATTTTCAGTTTTTAAAGAATGGCTGAGGTTGGCAGGAACCTCTGAAGTCACTTTGTCCAGCCCCTGCTCCAGAAGGGCCATCCAGAACATCCAGGCTGCCCAGGCCCATTTCCAGAGAGATTCTGAATATATTTAGGGTTAGACCTTACACAACCTCTCAGGGCAACTTGTTCCAGTCCTCAGTCACACTCACAGTCGTGTGATAATCAGACAGAACCTCCTGTATTTCCCTTTGTCCTCCCTGTCTCTTGGACACCACTGGAAAGAGCCCAAGACACATTTTTAACCCCTCTTTCAGGTTTTTGTACCCATTCAAGAGGTTCCCCTGAGCCTCCCCAGTGAGCTCAGCAGCCCCAGGGTTCTTAGCCATACCATGATAGAATTTTCAGTACTATCTTCCAGTATTCTATTTTTCAAGACATTTACACTACTGAGCCTCATCTTTTTCTTTCTTGACACATATGGAGGAAGAAACTATAACAATCTGCTGGTTTAAATCATCTTTTCCATAAATAGTAAACTTACACACCCGTTTCTTAAGCACAGGAGTACACAGCACTGTTGGCCTTCTGGAGCTTCTCTGTCTTCATGGAAAATAAAGACAGTTTATTCCATAAGCACTTAAGATAAATTAAATTAGAGATGGTGGCCATGCTGGTCAAGAGGAAATTTATGACATGAAATTATGCCTTATTTTTTCCTGTTTCTTACATCACTTCACCAAGAATGTATTTTAATTTGGAGAAAAAACATCCATCCATTTTAAAACAGAATTTTAATTATAGAATTTAGATCAGGATTTCGCATTATAATTCAAAAATATTCTGAACTATAAGCAATAGGTAATTTGCTTTTGGCTTTTGGTTTTGAATGTGAAATAGCACCAGAACTGACAGAACAGAAATTGGTGGGCTTGAAATCAGCATTCTTTGAGACTGCTGAAGAAAAGGTACTCTATATGAATTAAACTCTTTTCTTACTACGTAGGTTACTGATCCCAGTAGAAACAATAAGCCAACAGAGAAAAATGAAGAAACGCCCCCTCTGCCCACAAACTTCAGCAATTTAAATAATTCTGATTGCTACTTGATTAGCCTTCTTTGTGATAGAAATTATGAGTGTTTTTCTCAGCAAGAAAAGAAGTGAACATGACCTCCTGAAAAAAAAATGTTTACTGAAATAAATATTCTAGCTCCAGACATCAAACCCACCATTTTTAACACTTAGGGGAAAAAACCACCAAAACTCTGCCTTCCTTTACATTTTTAGATATGACATTAATTCATAAATACCAAGATACTAAGGAAATTTTAAATTGTGAAGATAAACTTAACAGCAATGCAATGGAAGTTTAAGCACCAAGTTTAGAATAATGCCACTAGACTAACCCAAACCACAAATAAAATTATCTCTCTGCCTAATGAGGTAGAAAATATCACTTTACTGGCCTGGAAGGGACAGGGGTAACACAGAGGATGATGATGTACACCATCAGGATGAGAACTCACCTAAATTGTGTCGCTTTGTCTTCGCGTGCTCGTGAATATGTTTCTTTGTAAAACAGCCAAAGAAGACACAGTAGAGGCAAGAGTGGAGTCTGTTCAGATGGGCACCACACATGTGACAAATGCACGACTTTGCCTGAAACAGCAAAACAGACACAGATTGTGAGCGACAGAAACTCAAGCCCAGGTAACCGGGCGCAGCTCTCAGGCTGCTCCTCTCCTTCACTCGGTGCCTCTGGGATGCTGCAGAACAGCAGGGAACTGTTCTGTCCTCATGGGACAAAACCCCCAGCTGGACATAGCAGAGAAAACTCTTCCATTTGTCCAACAGATTCCCAAGTCCCACCAGGGAGCAGATCTCAGGATTCAGATGAACACCAGAACCCAGGGAAAGCCCTGCCCAGAAGGGAGATTAAGTGGTGAAGAGTTTGGGTGGTGGGACCATGGCAAGAATTCTTCTTTTTCACAGCACAACCTCCTTAATGCACTCAAAAGCTGTAAAATAACTTGAACATTAAAATGTGTGTGGGTATATGATATTTAATTTCTCTGCTGGGAGATTCTGCCAGATCCCCTCATTAGATTTTCTACATTAGTCCACAGAACAGTGGCATAATATCAAATCCATACCAGCCAGAGTTACAGAAGTTTCCTTTGCCATTCTGAGACTGGCTTTGAACCAGGAGCCAAAAGCAATGGGCTGAGCTATTCCCCAAAACTACCCAGGATGGGCAGGTCTGAGAAAAGTTGCCTTGATTCATTGGAAATTAATAAGCACATACCCCAGATATGACAGTCTATGATAGCAATACCTTAATAGCCTTAAGTGAGGCTTAAAGAGCAAAAAAAAAGTCATTGGAAGGTTAAATAGACTTTTTGACTCTTAATCATATTTGAAGCACTCTAAGCCAACAGCACACAAATCTATCTCTTAGCATTAAACTAAAGTACTTCAATAATTTTTTTTTAAATTACTCTGTCCAATAAGAAACTTAAGAGAGTTTTGAGCGTAAGTCTTTTGCTCAGCCACATTGAAAGTAATTTATGTTCAATACCATCTGATTGGAAGTTACAGACAGGAGAAATTCCTTGCAGTAAATTCATTTTTCATCTCAGAACTGCATTCAGACCTATGTCTGAACGCAACTGAACTTCTATAACAGCTCAGAGCTACAAAGAACACTTAGAGGTATGTCTGATTTTACAGCCTAATCTGAAAATACTAATTCTTTGCTTGTCAGTATAGAAAGACCCTCTTCTCTTCATACTAAAAAAAAAAAAAAATTGGGATTACTAAAATCCTAAGGTATCATCAAACCTAGGCAGTGCATTTCATCAAAAACAACCCACAAAATTCTTCAGTAATATTTGCCCAGTCTGCCACGACTTAAAATTACTGCTGAATAAATGATGCACAATCTTGTTCTCTAGTCTGGCATTTTTCTCTCAGAATACTTCTGGCTTTTTAAAAAAATCATCAAAGCAGATTGCAATATGTTGCACCATGTAATTTATTTTCAAGCTCCTACAAATTAAGACTTAAATTCTGAATCTCACATGTTGTGTATTCGAAGTTATCATAAGTTGTTAGGGAAAAATGTTGAATCGAACTCCACACACCTACAGAAAGAAATATTTTAAAAGTTGGGCCAAAAAAAATTCACCACCACCAGCACAATTTCCATCTTTAGAAAAATGCTGCAGAACTGTCAAACTATTGCCTAACGGCCGCTCGTTGGCTGCAAAAGCTAAATAGGATCAGCCTATCTGTTAAGATTGCTGCTATGACAACAACTCCAGCAACCAGCTATTTTACTGAGCCAGCTAAAAATAAGTCTTTTAGCATTAAATGTATTGTAAACACATGACATAACAAGCATGTAAAAGCTGGTCATTTTAGGCTAAAAGGCAGAAAATTAGTATCTTAAAGAGTTTTCATTGCAATGGAAGTTACGAGAAATTGAAGAATGTGTAAGAAATTTAGTGGTAAGCTGAAAGAGAAGTTCAATCTCCTCTTGAAAGGAAGCTATTCTATCCATATCCTCTATTTGTTCAGTATAGCTCAAGATGGCTTTTCAAAAGTTACAAGAAAACAAGGTTAAAAGACAGAGTGTGGGAAGAAATCAATATCAAAAACCATAGTGGCTATTCTTAACCAGATTAGCTGTCTCCTTTTCATCTGTCTGTGCTTTTAAACAATTTGCTAAGTTAAAACAAAGCTGCCACTCTTCTACCCCACCCCAAATAATCAAATTACTTTGTTTCATAATACTCCCACCCCTGCTCACATCTCTTGAGGCTACAGTCTAAGATGAAACAGAATACTGCAAATGAGTAATGAGAATCAGTCGGATCCATACAGTCACCAGCTTGTTTTAAAACAGGATTCAACTTTTTAAAAAAGCAAGTTAGGTCTTGTTTAGAGTCTGAATACTTTAGGGAACTCAACCAGGATTTCAGCTACAGAATCAACCTGTCACCTGTATTTCTCCAAGATACAGGAACATCCCTTCCTTACCCAATACAGTTTTCCCCTTCCTTCACACCCTCTCCTATTATTATTCTGCTTGTTCCTCGTTGTATTCTGCTCCCTCCCTGCATTATCCTCATCCTCAAGAACCCCACTTTCCATCTTTCACTCCATTCTCTCCCCCCACCATACACAATCCCTCATCTTATGTCCCCAGTCAGTCTTCCTTTAATCCATACTGAACCTCTGTCCCCTTTATTTTTGCTCTGATACTCCAGCAAACCAGGCACAGAAACCAGAAGAGGCCTTGGAACATTTTCCTTCTGGAAGATTATAATCACTTTTTTAAATGATAGGAAAGAATGGTCCTGCACAATATAAATGGTGTATGCACACAGAAAGAGTTACTGATAGTTCTGACAGCATCTCAGCTCCCTCTGCAGTGTTTCATCCTCTACTGATCTCCTGTATTGCTGCCAGGGCTGGGGGAACTCACAGACCCAGACCCCAGAAATGGTTTTGTACCCTCTGAGGTTTAGCCCAGCAAAAGAGAGTGTGATTATTAGTGCATGACACACACAGGGGAGCTGGCTGTGATCACCTGAAAGACAAGTCACCAGTGCACCTATAAAACTGCTCTCAATGCTGTGAACAGTCATGATATAAAATGAGTTAAAAAAGAAAGCAGCAGGCATCACTAGGTCAAAACCTAGAGTGCTGACACTCCAAATCTTCCCAAACTGTCAGACCAGCTTATTACTAGTTTACCATCCAACCATCAGAACTGCAGTGGAGAAAATGAACACACCCACTGATGTTCTGCCCTTGCACTTTCCAGTACAGCAGCTCATGCTCTGCTGTCCTGGGCCAGCTCAGGCTCCACCTAAAGCAAGAAGGTCACACAGGGCAGGAGCATCAGCTGTTCTAAAAACCCACAGACCTGCTTCAACTTCATGCAATAGTGGCTCCTCAAATCAACGAATGGCAATGGAAATGGAAATAAACTATCCCTACAAAGCCAATAGTGCAGAGAAAGCAGGAGGCATCCAGTGACCTGAGCTATTACAAACTCTCCTTCTGTACCTGCAGCTATTTCAGAAATAGCTTTTGAAGCACAATTTTTATTTAAGTAATCAAAAGTTATTTATTTAACTATATCATAAGAAGAAAACATCTTTTTAGAAGTTTTCCACTGTGGTACTTAGAAGTCTTACCTCTTATGCTCACACTAAATATATCAAAGCACTTTGAGAACAGAAAGGTTTTTAGCTACAAGCTTATAAGCCAAAGACCCCCTACCTTTCACAGTCTGCAAAATAAATCCACCATAAAGGTACAGGGGACAAGATGATCAAGGTAACATTAACAAAACAGTGGGAGGCTTGGGAGGTTAAAAGATCATGAGGAAGGAGTTGCCACCCTGTATGTGTTCAAAAGTAACTCAAAGAAGTAGATTCTTAAGGCAGTCTTAAAGCAAACACCAGTTATAAATCCTTGCAATGTTTGTTCAGGTACAAATTTGTAGCATTAGGAAAGTAAAAGCTTCCCAAACAAATCTACTTTATTTCCACACCTTTTAATATAAGTCTTTTGTGTAAAACAGATATAAAGTTTAGAGACATCAGAAAAAAAGAGCAAGTATTTAATTTTCTAACATGTTATAATCATTACTAGAAATTCTTGGTGGGTATGCTTCATTGTCCAGCCCAAACCTTCTTCAGAAATAACGTTATTCTCAATCTGCACATATTAAGTTGTTTGTTTGGCAGCTCTACATCTGCCTACCTAAAGAACACATGTGGGAAATTCTCCATGCCTATGTTTGCCACCATACCTGCTTTGTTCCCCAGGAGCAGTTTTTGTGCTCCAGAAGTGTTACCTCGGCTCTGCCAAACTATTCCTTACAAGGCTGTGCTTCAGAGGATTTGAAAAAAGGTGAAAGCAACACTTGTGCACAGCCTTAGGAATCTGTGACAGTTCCTTCAATAAAACTCTGCTTTCTTGAATTCTTAATCCTTTACAGATACGTGAACAAAAGTGAAGAGACTGATTTAAGGTTTGCAATGTTCATTACCTTAACAGCAGAACAGGGGAAAGAAGAAAAAAAAACAACCTAAACCAGGAAAGTCAAAGACCTTAGACTAAAATTTTTTTTATTTGAAGTGCAAGTGCCTTTACTGGGCCACAGATCAAGAACTAAAGAAAAATTTAAACATTTCCTCACAAATTCAGCGTTCCAGGCCTTAATATTCACTTTTAGGAACAGTCAATCGTCTCTGGGAATTTTTGTCTATTCTACTCCCCTTGCTATGTTTAGATCACAGCCTGGACACAGAGTTTTATTTTTATTCTTATTCATTCATCTTGCAACCAATTCTCTTCCAGATCTAAAGCAGCCACAGCAGCTCATGTTGAGTGATGAACAGTGTGCTTCCCTTGGCCTATTTTTTGAAAGGAAAAAAGGACAAAGAATCACAAAAGGCCAAGGAACCAACCACTGCTTCTCTCCTTGCTGAAGATGGAGCCACTGTGGCTATTCCAGCAGTGGAGCTTCTTCTGCCCTGTGGGAGGACAGAGGCAGTACTAAAGAGCATTTATTACTCTCGAGTACTCTCCACCTCAAGAGCAACAAAAATGGGTCAAATCTGCCTTACAACAATTCTGTCACTCCTTAGTCTGTATTTACTCCCAGACTCCCTGTGCTGTGTTCCTAACACCAGTCTGTCACAAATCCATCAGCCACCAGTACAGGGGCTGGGACATTTCGGAAATTTAAATAATTAAAACTTCAAAGCCATGTTCTTAGAGTTGAAGAGACAAAAGAGGGAATTGATTATACAGTTCTCCATGATATGGCATATAAATCACTCCTCCACATGCTGATAGGATGATTCAGTTACTGTGAGTCAGTGCACTGCTCTGACACATCAGCTTTAAATAATTAAAAAAATCAACTTAAGTATTGTTCACTCACTTCCTGCAACCAAGTCTTAATTATGATATTGTCCAATTAGAAATGTCGATTTTGTTTTTAAAAGAACAGGCCATCAATATTACAAATTTTATTTTCAGACCACTGAGGTCAGGGGAACCTGTAAAGGTTTATTTGTACAAGCCAAACTGTGCACTAGTTACAGAGTTTTTGAGTTTGGTAAGTACTCAGAAAAATCACAGGTAACTTCATAAACTGGGTTATTCTAAATGTTTGTTTAGATAGCAGCAAAACAAACAAACAAACAAACAAAAAAAAAAAAAAAAAAAAAAAAAAAAAGGCAGAGGAGATGTCTACACAGCTCTCCCAGACTGAACAGGACACTTGGCTCTGACCATCTGCTTGAAGTTTGAAGACAACAACATCACAATTTATAATTAAAGATGAAATGGCCTAAGCTGTTAAATAACATCACAGTTCTCAAATGGAGTGTAAATAAAAATATACCATTATAACCATGTGAGCAGCTTGCTGCTGATTCCAGTGAGTCCTACTTCTGTCTGTAACTGAAAAAACTGTGGAAGAGAAAAAGGAAAGCACTGAACATGCTAGAAAGCAACCTGAGGAAACTTTTTCCCCTTTCATCTGATAGGATTATATGCATGGACAATACTCGAAAGAAATACAACACATATTTCTGAATTCACTCTGAAATGAAGACATGTTAAATGAGAACCATGTTGTAGCCAAAGTCTATCCAAGTTACAAAAACATGACTTTGGTTCAAGGGCTCTCATCAAGAGAACACTGCAAGTCAATCTACAACTACATACCTCAGATGGGGCGAATCAGAACTGAGTAGGTATCATTAATTCTACATATGGATTTTCTCCTGCTCTCCTTATTCTGATGATGTATCGCTTCAAGTAATGGATATTGAATCTCTGTGCTTTTTAAAACTTTTTCCATTTTTGGTTTTACACATATTCTGCAACAGGTTCAAGGCTGACATGAAACTTGGGAAGAAAAGAAGAGTTGTGCAATTTAAAAGACAGCATGAGCTAGAGGAAAAAAATGTAATTCTGCTTTTCCTTTACACAGTCATAGTAGTAAAAAGTTGTATTTCAACAAGAACAAAGCAATTCTCTGGAACTCAAATGACTATGCTGAAATTGCTTCTTTGCTTCTCCTTTGGTAGGTGCTCATCCTCTCCACCAGCATTTACAAACCTGAATGATTCCTCAAGTACTCTATAAAAGATGCAGTTAACAGCCTATTATATTTTTAAACCATTTAAATAATGGACCTTATTCAAATTAAAACACGTCCTTCTACAGTAAGATTCTTTTAACAGTGGGAAGTCTATTTGCCTAGTGAAAACACATAAGCTTCTTAAGGTTCAAACGCAAGGCTCTTTCCCTGGATATATACATTGCATGGATACATTCTGTGTGTTGATTTTTATCTATTTCCTGCAATGCACCACTGCAGCAGCAAATTCCACACGAGAACAAGGGGCTTGCCAAGACCGCAGTAGTGTGTGCTCAGATGGAGTGCAAAATCTATTCCTTCCCCTCACCCATTCCCCCACGTCAGCAAATCGTGGAAATGTTTTTAAATGTCCTATTAGGTAACTTATTGATCTCTTCTGTGGGCACGTGACTGGGGAAGCAATTCAAGGAATAAGCTAAACAGCCAAACCTGCCTGATGCTATGCAGAGTCTTATTAAAACCTGCCCAGGCTGCAGAGATTACATTTTGTCCTCTGTAAAACTAAGAAATGGGATTCTTCCTATGAAAACAGGAATGCTCTTGGGAAGTTTGTCACAGTATTTCAATGGGAGCACTCTAAGATAGCATCCTTTCAGAAAGGAAAAAAAAAATCTTCAGGATTGAAGCCCTAACAACTCCTACAGGCTCATTTGGAAAAGCACACATATTCCAGCTATCTTTTCTTTAACTACTCTATGATAGCCATAAAAATACAGGCACTTAATTAGTCCAGATCAAAGTCACAGCAATTCTGCTGGTAGGAAAGATGGATGGGATGATGCTACAGCACAGATTCTCCATAGTGTGACTTATTTGTGGGATAAATATGGCAAAAAAAGATTAACAGTAGAAAATGAGCAGCAGTAGAATGACAGAGAGCATCTAGTAGTGACTGATTGATCTTTAAGGTCCCTTCCAACTCAAGTCATTCTGTGATTTTAAAAACCCCAAGGCCACATTGAATAGGGTACATCTATTGCTGATTTGTCAAGACTTATTTAAGTTTTTCTATATGACATACATATGAAATTAGAAATTCTGCTTGTCTAGTTCCACTTATGATTTTAAGAAGTCACCATCTGAATATTTATGTTCAGGAATACTCCAAGCCAACCTACATGTTACTGCTGAGGAACAGCCAGAGAATGAAAGCAAATTCTCAATGTGCTTGCACAGAAAATGTTTTATATCCAGTAAGCTCAATCTCACTGTTTCCTTACACCTCAATACAAAACAAATTAATAATTCATGTTACTAGAGCTAAGTAAGAGGTCTTTAATTCACTTTTGTGCAAACTTTTATGCAAATTTGCAAGCCTAAAGTTATGGAGATAAGACAGAGGTAGTCAGAATTGCAATTCACCCTTTAGAGGACAAGATTTAGACAGATGGATATTCTGAACTCGAAAAACAGGCAGGTCAGCATAGAAAAAAACATTATTAAAGCAGTATGAGCATAAAATATGTTCTGGAAGAAAAAAAGAACTTAGATTTCTCAAAGTAAAACTGGTAACATGAATGAAAGCATCTTCAGAAAAACAGCCGGGAAAGAAGTAGTCTCATGACAGGGATTTACTCCTTTATTCATTTAAAGAGTCTGCAAATTGCTGCAGTCCCACAATAATATAATAAACATTAATCACAAAGTATGTAGGAAGGTGGGCAATAGATTCTTAGCAGAGAGCTTCTGTCTTTTTCCATACAGTGCACAGCCAACTATGTTCTAACACTTCGTGATGTATTTAGAACATTAACTTGTTTTGCAAAATATGTGCATTTTATCCTCCTCCCAAAGGAAAGAACTGGGAGGAAGGTGCTGGTAAAGTGTGACTGCCTCTCAAGATCAGGGCACAGGGAATTCTACCTTCTGTGCTTAAGGGAGGGCTCTAGGAAGGGGTGCTTCCCACACAGAGAAATTTGGAATCGCATATATGGAACCAAGAAGCAACAAAAATGTCATCCAACATGCCCCACTGGTATCAGGACTGTTAAAGACACCACTTGGTTATTATGTATTTTAAGAAGGTTTCAGTTATAGGAAGAGTGTAGGATGACAACCTCACAGAAGCAGGTCTGGATTCTTTCCTCACTGCAGTTGGTTGATTACATCTAAAGAGATCTTCTCTGATTTTTTTTCCCCAGCAATAAATGAACACTCAACAACACTTTGTTTGTTTGTTTTCTTAATCTACCAATCATGACTATTAAGTAAAAATCCATATATTTCCTTATCACAGCTGCCTGTAGGCCATTAATAGATTAGTTATATATTAGTGTCACTGCTTAGTTCAGACAACCTAAACTGACAGACTTCTGAATTGAGATTTTTTTAAACAGAGCACACAGAAATTCGTGATATTTTGCATAGTCGTCTGTAAATTACTAAAAGGAGTGCTACAAAGAAAAAAAAAAGGTGTTCTTTTTCTTTTAAAAAAGGTCTATCCTTTTTTAACAGTGCAAATGCAATTTTCTGTGTCTTTCTGAGGTGTCATCCTCAGTAATTTTGACTCCAAAAAACTTACCACGATTCTGATCAGTCACAGTTTAATAAATATGAGGCAAACCTGTAAGAGAATGGAGTTGACATCCAGGCCCTAAATCTGTCCACTGACATTTGTGTAAAGACCAAAACAAAAAAAAAAAAAACAATCTAGATCTTCACAGAAATGCAATTCTTCAAAAAGCAGCAAAAAAGGAAAAAAAAACAACAAAAAACAAACAAACAAAAACAACAACCAACGGCAAAGAGATTCGAACTTTCACCCCAACCCAGCTCACACAGCTGTCTATAAGGACCAGGAGAACATTTGTGTGCAGGTCAGATGCCACTGACCCTCACAGCAACAGAAGAAGTTCCTGCTCAGAGCAGCTTTGAGCTATGTGAAGTCATTAGAAGAAAAAAACCTGCCCTTATTTCTGTGAGAATAAATACACAAACTAGGTTACTAAGATATTTTGTTGTTGTTGGTTTTATTATTGTTGTTATGTTTTGGGGTTTTTTTATTTAACTTCCAAGCAGCTGCTCCATCATACTAAAAAAGCTCCACTGAAACTAACAGCCAAGCAGGAATTGGCCAGAGCTTTGTATATTTGACTAGTACTATATGAAAAATGTTCATATTCAGCTCAAAGTCAGAACAAAAACATTATTTTCCACAAATTCACGGAGAACAAACTTGCACAACAATTCCAGTGTCACTGCTGTAGACTTGTAAACAATGATTCATGAGCATTTTGAAACAGACTTTCTATTTCATGTTTTACCTTCTAACATTTCTCCTGTTCATTCATAATTTGGATCAAATTGGAAAGATCTGGCTGAATTTCAGAGCATTTGAACACTTCTTATCAACTCAAGGTAGCTGCAAGACTGCAGCAACCCTGGAAGTTAACCCATCAGGAGACTCCAGCAAAGTGCTACATGTTGATGACATTCATCACCACCTACAGCAAAAGATACCAAGATTTGACAAGAACATTTTGTGCTGACCAGCCAGGCCCCACTCTCTTCACTCATCTTCTGAGAGGAAGTGCTAAACCCTTAACTCAACATAGACATTCCCTCCAACAAAGACTGATCCCTTCAGCTTAGCCCCATTCACATCCCACCAGTATTATTTCCACATCTTTCTTTTTAGTAGGCTGCTTGGTTATACAATGCTGCCCATTGAAAGCAAAAATTAGTAGATTATAGTGTTGGGTTTCATTTATGGACATTGTGCTTGGTTTGTCATTTAATGTAAAAAGTGTTAGTTTCATTTAAAGCATGGCTATAAAAATTAGTTAAGACAAAACAAATGCAGACTGCAGCAGCCAGCTGGGCTCAGTGGCTAGGAAAGCTTATTAGGCAAAGCACATGCTTTTAGCTAGAACACACCTCTGCATTCCAAAAAGAAATCCCAGCAGGACAGCAAGCTTTCGCAACACCAGGATAAGAAAAGCAAGCAGAAAAACTCCCAGGCTGTTAATTGCAGTCAAAGTCTATTTCATAATATCAACAACAGATCTTTCTCCCTATTTTCCTGCCTCTTTGAAGGATGGAATAAACAGAACCCAAAGCACCTCCACTTTTTGCCATTTGATATGCCATGTTTTACAGACAAGCCTGTCTCTGCTGTTCTGAAGAAAGGGGGTGGAAGGGCTGCAGAAGAAAGGGTCAAAATACAATTAAAAAGTGCAGGAAGTAAAGCAAACCTTCCTTCCTTGATTTAAAGCATGAATACATAACGTGGGTGTTAGACAACCTGTCTGTGTAAACACAAGTTTCTTTCTAAATTGATTAGGTTGCATGAAATTCTGAAGCTTCTATTAAAATAGGAAAGATGGAAATGGAAGATGATATTTCAGTTAAAGTGCTGCCCAGTCCTGGCGAGTAAAAAAATCCATCTGCCTTTATGCTACTAAATACATCAAATCCTGTGTCTTCAGGAATGAGGGAAAAGTACAAAAAAAACCCCAAACAAACCAGAAAGCAGAACAACTCCTTAATACTGTACCCCATAAAAGACTCATCTTACAGAGCAACTGGGAGCTCCAAGAACCATGTCTGGCAACCAACTCCAAGCAGTTGTTAGTGATCTTTCCAAAGGGGCACAGCTTTAAACCTAAAATTATTGAAAATCTGAACTCAACTTTAAAAAATCCTAAAACTATTCCAGCTCCTGAAACCATTCAGAGTTCTGCAGAACAGGAACCATCAAGACAGAACACTTTAGACACAATGCCACCTCTTCATTCCACAGTGCATCCTTCTGACAGCACTTCAGAACTTGTAATATGCACATTGCCTCACATTCTCACAAAATGCTCTTTAAATCAGAATATGAGAACTCAAGTTACAAGACAGCAAAGCAAAATGTTTAAAGATGTCAAAGAATATCTTGAAACTACATCCAAACCAAAAATGCTTATAAAGCTTAGAGACAAAGACCTGATTTAAAAAAAAAAAAAAAACACAAAAGGGTTCACCTTCAGCATGTTTAACGCCTGCCCTTACACAAGCCAGGTCAGTGAAGTATTCAAACACAACCCTCTCACCTTCCAGGTGCTCTACAAGCCCTCATGTCTGTGCCCTGTAAGCAAGAAGTAATATGCTACATAAAACATAACATTTCCACCTCTTTTTTTGTGAAGACATTAAGGTTTCTGTTAGAGATTTAATTTTGTCCACTGCCAGAGAGCTAGAACAGTACTTAGATGCAAAAAACACTTTGCCTGTCAAAGTTAGCAAATTAATCCAGTTATTCTTTCATTAATTACACAGAAATTAAGGATGCAGAGAAAAGATTCTCTAAGAGAGGCGAGATTTTTCAGAAACCTTACAGGCAACTTTAAGTGGTTTTCATCAGTCCTGCAAATCCCTTCCCTGGTACTTCTTCCTCAGTAATGAAATAATTGAAAATAACGTGCCAAAAGACTTAATCAGAGCAGGATTTCCTGACATCCCATTTCTGATAATCAAGTGATGGCAGTGGTAAGTGATGAGGGAAATGAGGGGACAGTGATACCTACATGTTTAACCCAAAATCTGCACTAGGACTTTCCAGTTCATCATTCCCATGGAGAAAAGACTTATCAGATCTATTAATATTCCACATGACCCTTTGAACAAGTGTTTGCACAGCAAATTCATCACTGCAGTTCTGCTAGAGACAAGTCAACTAACAATACTAAAAAGCAACAAGGAGAAAAAAATCCACATAGTGGACATGTCAGGAATACTATAAAGAGGGAAAATAGAACTCCACTCAATGTGACAAATTCTTAGATCAAAACTGTTTCAGCCCACTCAGTTCCTTTTTCTTTCACTGGGTCTTGGGAAACTGCATTTTGGAAAGAACTAATCTTCCTTCTCAAATGAAAATACAGTTTATGTACATACACACACACATGTATAATGTGTTTAAAAGTGTAACCATTCTACTTAGAAGAAAGCAAACAAAATTTGAATCTTTATTCGTTGCAAAGATGGTTTCAGAACACAATTTATATACTCTTAACATTCAGCAAATACCAAGTACCAGGAACACACTGCAATTTCAATTAAAAATACCTTAACAAGAATTGCCTGTATAATGGGAAAATACATAGGTTTTTGTAGAGGCTGTGATCTATTTACATCTATTTATATTAATGCCATGGATATTCAGCAGTTCACATTGCATCCTTGGACAGAAGAAGATTCTCTAAGAGCTGAGACCTTTAAGAAGAGAAAAATGCAGAAAGAGAAACCATAAGCCATCACTGGAACACATGCACCTGACAAATCAGGAGCACGTGGCATTTCAGGAGTAACAGTGCCTGCAAAAGATGCTTGAAAGAAGAGAAGTCAGTCTGTTTATGCATTCCAGGTGATTGCCAGCAACTCCTCATGCACGTGGCACTGATTCATTCAGACACGACAGTCAGAACTACAGTTCTGTCACATTTGTCAAGCAGAAAAAGACATAACTTAGATTTTACCTGACAATAGCAAATACTGAGCCCACAGCACATCCATTAACACTAATAATTAAGATAAGTAGTGTTTCATTTAGCAAAAGGGCATCTGTACAGCAAAGCTGCAGACAGCTTCTAAAAAAGAATTACTCAGATATAATTTAGAGCTTATTTTATCAGAAGAGTGTGAGGGCACTTGGCACACATGCACTTTTGTGCAAAGCAGAACACAGAAAACTTCAGTTGTATAAATGTAATAATGAGATTTAAGTAATTTCTCTGGAAAGGAAAAAATCACGTATCTAAAGACTCCCAGCTAGAAAAAAAGACACTAATGAAAATTGGAACACACACTGGTGAAACAAATTGCTTTTTACCTCATTTTGCAAACTAAATTCATCTTTTAATCATAGAATAAGACAACAAACACCGACAGCCAAACATATCCAAAGAAATTACAAAAAAGGATAAAGGGAAAAAACATCATGCATATGGTCTAGCTCTGCTGCTCTGACAAAACACAGCAGACCTTGAAGCCTCTTTAATGGATTGTTAAATTAGTGAACCTGAGGATTAAAAAGGCAGAGAAAGAACAGATTCTGTACTATACAGGATACCACACACCTTGAAGCATCTCCTATTACCATTCTCCACTTTTCCTGCCCAAGGTTAAGCAAATGACCAGTGACTATATGTGTGTGGGATTTTAACATATATAAACACACCAAAAAACCCTAATTAAACTTAAAAAAAAAATCTACTACAATAATTCCGTGCATTGAAATGAAGGATTAAAACCTCAAAATTCAAACTGAGGCTTTCAAAAGTTAACATCTGGAAATGCATTTATATAGGGAAAAAAACCCAAACCCTGAGCTCCACCCAACACAACATCACAAAAAAGAAATAAGCAAATGCTCTACAGGATTCTAAATACCAAAACACATTTTCTTGTCATATATTCTGGTCTCTCATTATATGAGATGAAGTTTAATAGGAGCCTGTCATGAGACACTGGGATTGAAAGAAAGAAATTTTATAACCACTTAAAATAATTATTTGCATTTTTAGTAAAACAATAGATGAAGTCACAGTATTAGTAACTCTGATATAACAGTGCAGTGACTGTTCAGTGGACCAGAACTCAGTCACTGAATGCAGACTGATTGGAACAACCTGAGGAACATTTTTCTTCTTTTGTGATTAAGACAATACCATGGAGAAGGGGAAAACTGTACGACAAGCAACTACTATACCAGCCTTTGCATACATTTTTTGACTTTTTAAAATTAATTACCTACACAATATCTACATATAAAAAACCAAATCAGACTGCCTGACAGATGAGACAAAACAGTGCAGAAAGTTTAATGAAGCACAGGCTTAAGAAAGAACCAACCACACACTTCAAACACACAGACTGCTGGAAAAACTAATAAAATTAATGCTTTGTTTGTTGAACATACATGAATTACAATTACAGTTTTATTGCTTTTATTTGTTCAAATATACCCCAGTGTTCCTTTACACTAATCTACGCTTCAAAAAAAAAATCAATGGAGTAATTAGAAACACTGTAGAGAATTAGTGCATTGAGTAGCATTTCCATAATTTCTCCTAAGAAATGATTAACAGACATTAGATACCACGAGCAGTCCTTTTGAGGGACTTAAGGCTATACTCATTTGGTTTTCCAATTGAAGAAAAGAGTTCTCATTTCCAACTGGCTTCCCATCAGCCAATATAGTTACTTCAAGACTCTCCAAGAATAAGGAGTATTGGTACAATCAAGAAATCTTACATGCTACTAAAGCAGCAAGTGAAAGGGTTTTGGGTTTTAGACTGATAGAAAAAGTTTCCTTTGTTGGAAATTCGAATTTCAACATATGCATTAAAAAAGAAAAAATGGACAGAAAAGCAAGAAAAGTCCATCCACAACTCTGAGCTGAGTCTACACTGTAATTTCTGCTGAAAAACGTCCTTCAGGGAAATCAAAGTTGGCCAACAGTTTCTGTGCCAAGGCCTCATGTTAACAATCGTGTACAGAACACACTGCTGGGATGGGCAGAATCAGGAGTGCCACCAAACACCACCCTGACAGAATCAGCCTGAAATCCCATTTCCTCTTTAAGGTCTGGAGGGAGAATTACACCTGAACAGGACTCTAGGTTGCTCTACCACACTCAAGTAGGTAGTTAATAGTGAATTATCCTCACTGCTCATGGGTTTCCCAAACCACCAGCATATTAAAAATACTCTTCCCTCATCATCTCCCCATTCAAAAAAAAAAAAAAAAAAAAAAAAAAAAAAAGACTTTGCCTCCAACTCTACCACTTTCCCTCACTTTGTATGAGATGTTGTACAACAGGCTTCCACCTCTCATTTTGCATTTACTTACTTTCCATACAGAAATGGATAGCTTTTCTTGTTGTTCAGAAGGCAATTATTCTTATCAAGCAGAAGACTGAATTACAGAGAAGCCAAATAAACCAATGCTCAAACAGCAGCAAGGGCTCTGTGGGTCCTGCCTTCCCTTCTCAATTTCAGTTCTCTCCCAAATGAACATGGATGGTCTGCTGGAATCCTCAGCTTCCCCTAAAGCAGGGAATCCAGCTGATGCAATCTCACGAGTTACCACATTGCATTCCAACAGGGAAACAAAACATCATCACAAGGTAGGAGTCCACAGGCTCTGCCCCAAAGCTGTAAATGACTGAGGTCTGAAATCAGTTGGTTCAAGCAAAGAGATCAACTTAACACTTCTTGTCTCCCAACTGAGCAACTGGATTTGGGAGCTGGACTTGAAGATCTCAAATAGCATTCTCACTAGGAAAGAGGAAAGCAATGTATTTATCATTTGCTTTCCTTCTTCCCTATATCACACAAACCTTAACAGTTTTCAGAAACTTTTAATTATTTATTGCCCTGATCATACTAACAAATCTTCTTTGGCAGATGAAACATATTTTTGCACATTCTTCCATGGATCTAGCCTGTCTCAGCTTCCAAAACTCAAGACAGACTTACTAACACTTAAGGAAAACATTAGCTAATATACAGCAGCTCATCAAAGCTTCAAATCCCTCACCAAAGATAACATAGCAGCAGACATTTGTGTGTGTTTGGCATTGCTAAAAAGAAAAGAAAAAAAAAAAGATATTGTATTTGCTATTAAAAATAACCACAGTGCAATCTGAATGTTGGTAAGAACAGAGAACTCATCTGTCAATTTGTTCTAAACAAATTCCTGTTCCTGCACTCACGGAAACGGTACCAGGAATAAATTCACCATCTACAATGCACAGATTGAGCCTCAATCCATCATTTGGATGTGGCAGTGGAGGCCAACAACAGAACAGGGAACTCAACCTTTCTCCCCTCAGCTCCAAGAGCTGTACAGGCTACCCCAGCAACAGGAACAGTCTGAGCTCTTAAAGCCCCTGTTCATGGAAAAATGAAAGGCTGATACATACACAAACCACAACATTGGGATAGACTGGGATAAGGGGAAATATGGGAATGAGAGAGAAAGTGAATTACAAAGTCTTTTATCTGAACAAAAGCCAGAACTTCCTTGGCACACTGCACTTGAAAAACCAGTAAGAGCTTGAAGAAAAAACAAGGGATTCTTCAGGAAAGTATTACAATTGCAAATCACCAGTAATCTCACACAGATTAGAGCAAAAATATTCCATGAGAACCAGTACAAATTTCTAGTCCTGATCTCTTGCTTTGTCTCCACAGTTATAAACATGGGTGGTGTTTTGGGGACAAGTAGATGGCCTTTATGATTTACAGCAGGATTAAAAAAGCATTTGAGAGCATTGAGGCCTCAGGCCTTCTTAGAGTACCTTAAATTGCTGAAAAGCTCTCCCTGCCAAGCAGAGAGGTGATTTGCTCAGGTCTAAAAGAAGCCTTTCCTAGTTCTGATTTTCAGGGCAGTGTTTCCTGTGATCTGGAAGTGCAAAGAACTGAGGCACAAGGAATGAAAAGCAGGGGAGCACTGCATGACGCACAATGTGGGTAATAATAAACTCTCCAACATTGCATTTTTACCTGGATTTTGTCCTATGGGAACACATTCATAATAATGTAACTTTTATGGCACCTTCTCTTAAAATACAAGAGAGATAAAATTATTGGTGACACAATACCCAGCCACTGGATATGGTAAGATTTATGCTGGAAATACACTGGCAAAAGTGTATTTCTGACTAAACAGTCAGTAAATCTCACCTCCCTGGTAATCAGACACCACCATGGCCAAAATGTAATGGATACTTTGTGAAAAAACCTACATAACTTGCATTTTTCTACAGCATGTATATAAGGGCAAATGTTAAGTTCTTATGGGGGACTCAGATCCTGTACCAAAACCCCACTTATTTTCCCCTTCAGGGCTCCACATCTCAGATATAACTAAACCAAACATCACCTTTAGGCCACTGCCAAGATATGATGACATCCAGAGTTCACAAAGGTTCCCTGCTTTTGAAAGATTCTAAGGATACAGATGGCAGAAGTTACAGTTCTTCAGAATTGAACCAACCTAGTCATTAGCTCTTAAAGAAAACACAGAATTTCCACAGCACCCAACTACGGCAGAGAACACAACTGAAATAGCAAGGGAGACACTGTTAATTTCCTTTTAAAATTCCCCTCATCCTACCTTAAAAACTTTCCTTCCTTTTTATCTTGAACACAAACCAGAACTCCCCTAAATGAAAAACCAGAAAAATTAGCCACAATCAGAAGTTCATCCACATCTTGACTGGTGTTACACAGGAATGTGTTTCAGTGCATAATAGTTTTTCCTCCCTGAAGTCAGAACAGCCATAAAAAAGGGGGAGGGGAGGTTGATTGCACGAGTTCTGCAGCATCTGGCTATGCAATAAGACTCTTGAAATAATTTTCTCTAGTGTAGCATATAGCCAACAAATCTGGCAAGAAGCAACTTTCAGCATGTGTTGCTGTGACAGCAATGAATTATCACCCCAGTCTGCAGCAAGATTAACACTTACAACCTTGGCATGAGGAACAGTCTGCTCAGATTCTGTGTCAGGAGTAGTGCTCCATGCTTAGGCTCGAAAGGGTGGGCTCACGTTAAGAAATTAGGAGTACAGAAATGTAGACATTTATCTAAACAGTAAACAAACAGATAATTTCTAGGGAAAAAGGCAGTGTACAGCCAGAGAAGTAGGAACACGAAGGAAGACTCGTGGTGTGGAAGAAAAAAATATATAAAGAAAAAAGCAGCCATTGAAAACAAGGTACTGTCTGGCATAGAGGATGTGCTCCAAAGAATAGATAGAGAACAAAAATTAGGAAACAATGCATCAGATGCAGTCAAACCAACCTGTGGCTCTGAAGGCTTGGTGTGATCACCAAGTCCAACTCAGGACACTACAAAGTTTGTCAGATCTTGTGTGCTCAGCAGCAGAACTCACCATTACTTGTGAGTTAAGGGCAGGTTCAAAACCAGCTTTGGCTTCACTGGAAGGTCAAGAGGAAATTACATCAAAAACCATCTCTGCTGAGAAGTAGACCCCTGGTCATCCATTCCACTTTTCCAGCTAACTGACCACAGAGAAGAAATGTGGAACCAAAGCTCCTTACCACAAGTTCTTAAACCAAAAACTGCAGAAGTAGTGAAGGACACAAAACGGAAGAAAATATGGTGGAATCTCCCTCCTGCTTGAACACTCACCATATTTAGACCTTCTTTTGCCCTGTAGAACTGACAGGGCTATAAAGCATGACTTCTGCTCTTTGATCTGGTTTGCTAAATTTTTTTCAATAAACAGTCTGGAGATTCCACCAATCATCAATTTCAATTCTAATGCAACTTTACTTTGCTCCCATGAACCAGAAGAAAAGTACATTAATGCTGTTAAGAGTTGATTTCACATATGGTATGTTCTACTTTCAAGACCTTAACTTGAAGGAAATACTTTAAGAAGTTAAGCAGTGTGAGTTGTAACACATGAATTGGTGAGGTTAGGGATTCAGCACTGAGGAAGAGCAGGACAAAAGGATTTCATGTCTTGAAAGAAAACTAATTCACTATTAGTAGTAGTTGGATAGAAAAGTATTTAAAGTTATATGAATAGTCTTGCAGGCATCACACTCAGCAAGGGTTTACACAGAACAGAGCTTTCTGCATGACAAAAGGTAAATTTCACTATTTTCTTGAAAAGCTTTATTTCAGGTACATATAAGTAGATATAACATACCTGCAAAAGAGAGAATTAAGGGAACAGTATGTGTTGAGAATTTTGTAAGGAAGCTATTGCAAGTAATTTACTACCTTGCTAGGAAATTACCTCCAATTCCCTGTGATTTGAAGCTTCTTCAAGTAAAAAGGTAGCAAAAATATTGTGTAGCAAAGAGGAGCACACACTGAGTAAAACAGTTCCTGCAATTGAAGGTCACTTTGAAAAAATCGACTTTGTAAAGAAATCAGGGAAATGCATCTAAAGCCTTTAAATTATTTCTCACCATATATTTCTTCCCACTGCTTCATTATCTCAAGCTAGTTTGTCCTTCAGGATAGATTCAGCCTTAAATCACTTGCCTTGCTAATACAAGACTGAATGATCATTCCCAAACCTCTGTCATGCCCTAAGAGATCACAAAAACATCATTCTCTCTGCAAGAGCAGAAATAAATACTATTTAGGCTGGAATATGGTAACTACCACTTTTTGTGGTCCATTCTCCTTGCAGTTCATTCCTCTAGCACAATCATCAGGGCAAGAGAGCTACAAGGTACATCCTTCCTTCCCCACTCCCACTCATCCAACAGTTCTGGAGACTGACAGGGAGAGTTGACTCAAAATACATTGTTCTTCCAATAGATTCTTTGTACATACTATTAAGATGGGTTTATTACCTTATTTAAATCAGACACTTGAAATATCTGCCCAAAATAGTCTCATGTGCCTTGGCTTGAGGGGTTTTCAGCTGCAATCCTGCATGGTAGGTTATACCAACTACCTGTGCAGCAAATACAACCACAATAAAATCCAGACTTGGTAGCTATTTTGGGCTGCTGGATTAGAAGTGTGAGCTGCATTAATGGGTGAATAAGAAGAAAGCCTTCTGGATCAAGAGGGTGAAGAAACACTGGGTAGGTTAGTGCATCTCAACTACTCTACAAAACAAGTATCTGTTTGAGCAGTCACCATGGAATTGTATTCCTCAAAGAGTTTCACCCATTTATTGTCCTCATCTCCACAAAATGGGAGTATTCAAAAACGTGGATTTTGCAGGGTACATCTTGTGCAGATGAGATTATTCTACACTAAGATTGTTCTGGAATACAAGAAAAGCCACAGGGCTGAATACAATGCAGTAACACCAACAACTGATTTCAATAGTATTCTAAGATTTTTTTTTTTTCCAATAAAACCTATAAAGTCAACTAGGCAAATGAAGGGATTAAAATTGCTGCTTTTATTTTTGAGCATATCTGAAGTTGTCATTCCAGACAGTAGCATGAAGGGTTTGGGTTTTTTGTTTCATTTTAATGAAAAAACTAAAAAATTCAGCATTAACAAGCTTTTTCTAGTCTCAGTATCTTATGGATAACAGCATTTTTCAGTAGTCAGGAAAGAAAAACAGGACAACACACATCAGGAACCACCACACTAAATCAAATTGAAAAAATCTGTCTCAATACTGAGCATCTGTACATGCTGCAGAATTGAACATTTCACAGATACAGCACAGAAGCATAAACTAGGAAAAAGGAGAGGCTAACACACTGAAAATGTTTAATAGCTGAATAAAATATTATGAATCTACTCAAAAAAAAAAAAAAAAAAAAAAAAAAAAAAAAAAAAAAAAAAAAAAGCCTGACAGATGCCCTAGCCCAGTCCATGGCAGCAGCAGTACAGGAGTTCCTGAGTCCCAGCTCTTGCCCAGGGATCCTGGCGGGGTTGCAGAGGCTGCACCTCTCCACGACCCCGGCAAGCACGTTTGGCTTTCACTGAGTGCTGCTGTCTCCATCTGGCACAGCGGCCCCCAGGGCTCCAGCCAGCTGGCACTGCTCACAACAGCCTTGGGGCTGCTCTACACTGCACAAGGGAGGAGGCCAGAGGAAAACCAGCACCATAAAGAGATAATTTACAGTCCCCATTATCCCATCATCCTCAACTACATGCAGCAGGAGCATGATCTAGGCACATGCCCCATGACCACATGGCTTTAAACCAACAAAAAAAAAGTTACATCAGCTTACTAGAGTTTGATTATAAAAGACAGAAATTTTAAGTTAGAGACGGGCCTATTTAAAGAGGGACACAAGTGGCTCATAACTTTATTACTTGGAAAAACACTATTAATTTCATTAAATTAAACATAATATGAAAAGTGGATTTGCTGTAATAGCTGATCACAGATTACAGGCATTCTACACTCCCCGATTCATTTATTTTTCACAAGGAAACTGGGGTAACTTATTTGCATACAGGAGTAAGTTCCAGCAATTGCAGACATAAGACAGGTTTCATGTATCAGGCTCAGCACACACCAGTGCATCACCTGTGAGAACAGCAGGTACAAGCACACCACTGCAGCACTCACAGGGGCTCCTGCACAGAACCTTTTGGATGAAGCATATTAGAAATTCTTCACAGAAGAAGCCATCACTAGGACAATACTCACACATGGTCTGTCACTGGCATAGTCTAGAACACAGCAGCAGTTATTATTCAGGCTGCCACATGCAGCCTCCCAGGGTTACTATTCAGGTCGGTGAAATACCAGTAAGAGGAGGAAAAAAAAAAATTCATCTTTATCTGTTCTTTCTAGTTCATGGCACAACCCACAAACATGACACAGCAATGGTACAACAGCACAAACATGCAGCCCAGAGCTGGTAACTCTTTACACTATTAAAGAAAACTTGTTCACCCACAGCTGAATAGCTGGATTTCACGTTCCTCACTCACCAGTCTCCATGATAATGCACAGAAAAGCTCAAATTTCACATCTCTTGCTTTTCTCTGGTAAATCAAACACTGCCTGTCTTCTACCACAATAGCACTCTTCTCACCCAAACCATTTACAAATTGCATCATGTACTTGTGTCTCACTGGAACACATCTAAAACTAGTTTCCAAATTTCAATTCAAGATTCTAAAATTTGTCAGATTTGCTAACTCACCATCTCCTTAACATCCATTTCACCACTGCATGAAAGAACTTGTCTGCCAGTTTCAATGTAGAGGTACAACATGCTTACAGAGTTACTAGAAAACTGGAGTTCTGCTTTTCTACAGTCAGATTTTTGCAGTACACAGCCTAAGATGGACAAAGAAAACATTTACTCCCCAAAACCTCTCAATAAAAACATAATTATTGCAAAGAGATGCAGAAAAGAAATTTATTGGGTAACTCTGGAACTTGCATAGCAAGATAAGTTCTAAGTAGCAGAACTACTATGTGACAAGGAAATACATCACGAAGGGCAGCACGATAAAATTATGCTGAACACTGTGTAAGATATATTTCCTTAGGGAACAGCCTCATCATGACAGAGGAGAGTCTTGTTCTCCTTTATGCACAGAACTGCAGGAACTCTTGAAACTATTTTCACGGCATTTCTCATCTTGTTCTCCACATCAAGATCATCCCGCAACCAAAACCACAAAATGTAGTCATGACTGACCAAAGAACTGAGTGTTCATTATGCAGACAAACATATCCAATAATAAGCTCTCAGGAGGGGATGCGTGCTGAGAGAGCAGGACAGAAGTCAGCAATGCACAGAAGTCAATGTGAATGAGTTTCACCCTGGTCACCAGCTGCCAACAGGACAGAGATCCATTTAAGAGCAAAACTGGGCAGTAATATGAAAATAATGAAGCACAGCAAAGAAAAACATCAAACCTTAAGACAAATTTTGCATTTGTCCCTGGAGGGCAGAGGGTCACAAAAGCTCACCTAACACAAACGAGGTACTGAAATCAGTCAGCTATCTCAGCTGTCTGCACTTACTGAGCTGTCATACATCTGCTGTGCAATAAATCTCACCTTTATTTACCAAGTACATTGTAGACAAGGTCCCTTAAAATCTCACTTGCAATGCAGTAACAAGGCTGATTGCAGAGAACAGAGGCACAAACTGTAATTAGACAAACTTTGTGAAATAACATCAGGTTGTACAAAGACACAAGAAGCGAAAGATACTTTTTAAGTAGAAGTTGGCAAGAGGGAGGTAGACAAAAATAAAGCTTATAAACTGCTGCTTTCTCTCCTTGTGCTGATAAACACTGAAGTAATTCAAGTCTGTACTTGATGCAAAAACAAAAGCCCTTTAAAAACAGAAGCAAAACATACATATAAAAGCCCTGGCAGTCAATTCAGTGAGATGAATCCAAAGCCAAACCCTATTTAAAAGGGGCTACTTGAATGCATGAACTTCTGAGTGACAAGCGAGGCAAATGGAACTCAGTGCCACATGGGTGTTTGATACTCCATCATGCCCATCACTAAACTACATTCAAATAGTGCAGGCTCTTTTATGTGTTTAAGAAATATAAAGGTACTAAACTAGGTGATTTTTGAATATACTACTTTTTCAGCTATGGATTAATACAGGGATGAAAACTTGGTTTAATATACTAGCTGCAACACAGAACTCCAGCTGAAGGCACTAATGACAAAGAGATTTTTCAACGATCTCTTGAATGAAATGTAGATTTATAATCTCTACATCTTAATTCAAACTCACTGAATGTATGAATAGTTATATTTTTACATCTTACATGTATGTGTAGAAAAGCTCAGCTGTGTGTTCAAACCACTTGTGGCAAAACCAGCATGGTACAAGGACAAGACCATTTAAGCTCAGTCAAATCCCGGTTCTGTCTTCAGACTTACTACTAAGCAGTGTCAATTAGGGAGCTGCCCCTCATCACTATTTTAAATATGAGGATATTTAATAGATCTGTCATGTTTAATGTCAGAATTCGTGCTGGGATATGAAAACTTGCACTAGACTCAACATTAACATTAAAAGGACACTATGCTTTAAGTAGTGTTGAAAACAACTCTTGTTACCCATACCCACTTTTTTCTCATTCTTTTGAGTTTCACCTTGTCAAACACACGGTTTTTTTATTCAATTACAAATGTAGTGCACTGTAGATCTTTACAGATATATTTCCCACCAGGGATATGCTGACATCACCAGTGATACTATGCAAGAGGTAGACAAGAAGAGCCACGTTAATTTCAAGCTCCATTAAACACAGGAAAGGAAAAATGAGAGGAGGGGAAAAAGTTCTCTTTACCAACTTTAAAAGTAGCAGAGACAGGCAAAAAAAATTATGGATTTTACATTAGCGTTACATATCACTGAGAGGTTTTAAGAAAATAAAACCAAACCTTAACCTAAAGTAGAGTATTTGCTGTATTCCACACACAAAAGAATGTGACAGGACTGACTGCTTGCTGCTAATCAGTTATCAACTGATAATCTCAGGTTACTTTGAGTCAACTGGTGTCTGGTAACAGTTCATTTTACAGATCCTCAAATAGGTCTTGAGACAGATAAAATGATTCTTTCTCTTAAATGAGAGAGATCAGCACCATGGCAGCTGCTCCAACACTAAAGTAAACCACAGATGGTTCTTGAGCTGCTGTGCCAGTTGCATTATGTGGTCCCACTCCCAGACAGAATGCAGGTTAATTTTGCAAGGAGTAACTCTTTACAACATTGATTCTATTAGCAGCTAATGCAGCAAAGTTCTTAGCTTGAATTAAGCCGAGTGTACATAAAGGACTGCCAAATCAATATGTAAGAGAATACAAATACCAAGACAGAGCTTTCATCCAGTCAGAACAGATCTATCAGCTTCTAGAACTGTTTCTGCTAAGGAAAGGTTCCCAATTCAGGCCTCTCAGATAACATATGGCTCTCCCTACACTCCAACACTGCTTGCTGACAACACAGTCCAGGATAAGAGAATAAACTGTAATGTCATTATAGCATTTCACTCACTTGCTCCATTGTCCATAGGTTAACAAGAGACTGGAGACAGCTGCTCTAGGCAGCTCTTTCTGTCCAAGTCTGGAAAGGTTCTAACAGTAGCTCTTTGCATGGTGGAGGAAAAAAAAGCTTCTTTTTTAATAACTTTTTGAACAGGCCAGTGAAACACGTATGGGTTACCTCCAGAGTGCCTTTCTCCTGGTGACACTAAACCTGATGTATAATAAGAGGACATATGTGTTTCTTCACCTTGGATGCTGCTGCAGGCTACAGACACATTACAAATACTTGGAGAACCATGGGAATGCAAGTAATAAAAACCCAAACCCACCTTTTAAAGTAGCTGTCAGTCAAGTGAAATGGAAAGGTGTGGCTGTTATAAAACAAACAAAAACCCCAGCCCTATATCTATCAGGAAAAAGACAAAAAGAGACCATAGTTTCTTCATAAAAACTCATGGTTCATAAGAATCCATAGATTTGGAAAAACTGTGGGTTTAATGTGGGAAATACAGGGTTTTAAACCGAGTTAATCCTTCTCTGGTTTAAAACAAATCAGCCACGACTGTGAATCAAACTAACAGTTGCAAGAGCATTTGTTAGGAAGAAGGATCCCTAGAGTCCATCCCAAAGGAAAACACTTTTTTTTTTTTGTTCAACTCGAGGAGCAGCAGTTCAGGAGAAGGGGAGTCAGCAATTCACAAGCAGAAAACTTCCACTCCCAGTCAGTAACATTTTCCTCTAAATTTGTTACACCAGTTACTGAAACAGAAAATCCTCAAATGAAAGGAGGAGAGTACAGGGTCTGAAAGCAATTTGCGGCTCTGGTTTCACCTTAACACTACAGATTAAGGCTTGAAACAAAAATGAGGCTATCACCTAACCTTTGTTTGGGGTTTAAAGCTTTGATGGCTTAAACTAAAGCTCAACACATAGTCCAGCAAATCAAACAAAGCCATTCCACCCTGCTCACCTTCTCACTACTCACTGTCATTTCAGTTTAAAAAGCTTTCAGCATTAAGCAAATAAAATCGTAGACTGCAGACAAAATTAAAGAGATGCCACAACTACTCTGACAAGCAGCTTGGCTACGAGCAAACCTCTGACTGCTGATAGGACTAAAGAAGAAAGAAATAAGCCTTCTTGTCCAATATATTCCTATTTTTTTCTTCATCAGCTTCTGCAGATCTTCTTGCTGTACAACAGGGAACAAGCACAAGTAGTAGTGTCTCTCCTATCCATGTTAAAAACCAGAGAAGTCCTGATGGTTCAGATCCCACAACTTAAGTATTGCTATTCACCACCTTCAGGTTCACTGTGCAAGACTAACTCCTAACCTTTGGCCCAGAAACCAACAAGTGATTTTAAAAAAAACACATCACAAGATACAAAATAGGGATTAACACCACTAGGAAGAGGAAGGTCTCCTATTATGTTCTTCAGCACCAGAGACAAACTGAGTGGAGCATTCTCAATCTGGCATGTCCCACATACACAAGACTTTGCTGGGTACAGAGCTAAAACCTCATGTCTGGGTATCCCTCACACAAAAGGTTGTGTCTTCACACTGAGAGGAAAGAGAACATTACCTTCAGCAGGGCTAAGGACCTTTTTAATCCTTAGTGGTTAAGAACTAAGGAAGATTGCTCAGGTAATGAAACTGGAGACCTCCTGAACAATGAAGCTTGCAGTTGACTTTGACACTTCCCATGGGCTCTCAGGGAGAAGGCAGTTCCCACAGCACATTGCAAAGAAGAACATCCTTCCTGAGTCAATCAGACAGTTCACTTAGACAGCCAAAGCAGAGTATGCAGCTGAAAAAGAGACATGCTTCTTGAATGCTGGACTCCTCTTTTAAATGCTCCACAGGATTTGTAATCCAGAAGTTTGGTGCACATGCTAAAAACGTTAAAGAAAAAAAACTAAGATTTCCTCATTAATTTAATAATCCAAACACCAAGCCTGCAAAGGTGGCACAGCCTGGTGAGGTTCCTGGCCCACCTGTTACAGTACAAAGCAAATCACCTAAGCAACATCTCCCTGTTCCTGGACAGGTACGTGGGGCAAGGCCCTTGGGGAGCAAACGTGCCTCAACAGGAACAAGATGAGAAGTTCCACCAGTAACTTACCCTGAAGACTGCAAGGTCACTTTAGCAAGAACATGACACACTGGTTTAGACTGTGAACCACAATACTTGCTATTGAAAACACGACACAGCAGTTATCTGTTAAGTTATTTTAAGCTTTTTCTACTTTGAAAGTTAGGAAATGAACCAAAGTCATTTCAGGTTTAAGTCTAAGAATTGATTATCTGTCAAAATATTACTAGAAATCACACAATGAAGTCACAAGTTCGTGGGGAGAGTGATACCTGATGAAAAGTCATCACCTATAAAAGCAAATGTTTCTTCATATCTGAAAGGATCAATTGGTCTGTAGGACCCATGTAAAGAGAGAATAATGGGAAAAACAAGATAAGCTCTCAAACAGGCAGAAATAGACCAGAATGCAGCTGCTGTCAGTGAGAGTGCACAGCCCCTGACAGGCAATTATTCTTTGATCTATTGGCTGAAGCACTGAACAAACATTCTGAAATTCCACACAGAACCTTGTGCATATCACAACTGTGGTCACAATGACCAGTTTACTTTTATCATCAAAAGCCTTTTCAGGGTAGTGATAGTAAGAACCATTCAGAATGAGACATTTTCCTCCAAGGCATATAGTCTAGAAAGAGGAAATTTAATCATAAATTCACTTGCCCTTCCAGCAGTGAAACCATTACTTACCAACTCCTGGACACAAAGATGCATCTACATGTGTAATTGCTCACTGATGGGGACAAAAGCTACATTCAGCACTGCAAAACAGATTTTTCTCATCTATAATTCTAAAGGAATAAGACAAGTGTTTCAAGTGTGATCCTACAGAAAAAATGGAAAAAGCTGACACCAAGGTCTGGCACAAGCCTTTTCAGCATCCTCTGTCTGCTCTGCAATTCCTGAATGGGGAGTAGTGGTGACAAATTTAAGGACCTTTTCTAGAGTGTTACTTAATTAAGTCTGAGATAATTTTCACATCAAAATATTCAAGGTAAAGTCCATGACCTACAGAAACACAAGCTTTGCCATCAGGTTATTAAACAGATTCTAACTACGGCAAATTAAAAATCAAGAGTTACATGTCAAAGTCTTCCAACAATGAGACAGTCCACCCTAATTTTGTGTCTCTTTACACACAATTTGAGCCCTAAAACCTACCTCCTACTTTTAATCACAATAACTACAATTTCAAGAGTCAGTCCTTGGATTTCTCCCTCTTCTCCTGTTCCACTCTCCAGCTTGACAGTTTTGTCTTTGCTTGGGCTTCACCACCAGCAACACCATTACACTACAGCAAGCCCTGTGCCTAGAACAGCTTGTACAAGTGCTGCACTTGAGTTTGGCCAAGATGCAGTGAGATGAGGCAAGTCACAGCCTCACTCCTCCATGTGGATACAACAATGCACTGTGATGACAGCTCGAATCCTGGCATAGCCAACGCTTTGGGAACAAACACACTCTGAAAATCTTCACCACAATCCCAGTGCCTACAACGACACACACATCATTACCTCTTGGTTCTGACTGAGCATTGAAATACACCTTCAGGTGACAGCTTTCCCACTATAAACCAGGCTTTAGAGCCATTCTGCTTGAAGCACTGGCTGTAAAGCAAACTGAACGGCGAGCTGGAGCTCGTAAAAGCTTATTCACAGAAAAGGTGCGTATTAAAACTGAACAGCACAGCACTAAAATGGTCTGCCAAGGCAGAGCGCAGTGTAGGTACAGCAGGAGAACGGACCCTTTCTGCCCCCTGCAGTTCCCACTGCTCCCTGGATTTTTAAGACAGGCTTAGGAGGGATAGTAGTTACCATTCTAGAACCAGAACCATTTACATCCCCAACAGCCAAGGCATTTTTTGAACCTACCTTCATCTGAACAACAGTTAAATTGCTCAGTGCCTTCCATAAAGATAAATTATATATATGGAGTGTTTCCTGTGATAAACATATAATGTGACTGTCCTTGATCACGCAATAAAAACAGTATCATTTGCTAATAAACCTTTAATTTAACCTCATCATTTTGATGATTAGGATTAAGAATTTTCCCCAATAAATAAGTGCTCTTATGCAGGAGCAGCTTGCTCCTGGAATATATACACACATACACATAATATATGTATATGTAAACTATTAAAGGACAAAGGATTGTTTTCCAGTTATACGGACTAGGTAATTTTATTTCTGGTTATGAGACTATAAATATGCCAAACAGAAAACACCATTTTTCTAATTTTACATGTAAAACCATAAGGCATATATATGGGCAGGGAATTTCAGTGAATTAAAATTCCAAGGAAGAAGGTCTCATGTGCATATACATAAAGGGTGGATAAAGTACCATAACTGTCATTTACAGACTTTCTTCAATCCTCATGAACATAGACAGGGAATTGAATTCAAATTTAGCTACCCAAATTGCTCCCCTATATTGATCATATACACCCACATATTTCAGGTGGGCTGGATTCAGAAACTGTTTTCATACTGGCAACCTGCTTTAAAAAAAAAAGCGGGGGTAAAAGCATTTTTAGCATATATTAGGAAAACTGGTGTTTTCCCTGGGCTGACAGATAATTTTGAAACAATCCTGTTCTGCTTTATGAGTCTGGCTATGCAAAGAGGAAGTGAGAACAGATTGATTACAATGGAATATTCTGTATTTCCAGCTGTTTTCTTGAGCAATGGTGAACACATCCCTACATTAGATTTCGGAAGGAAAAAGCTGTTGCAGCACACAAGAGGTATGCAGTTTACACAGGATGCTCCATATTTAGAAAAAAGGTAATTTTGCTAATGAAATTTTATTTTCATTCTTCCACACAGCACTTGCTTTATATTTGTCTGAGACATCTTAATACCATGCCATGTTTTTCTTCCATAGCACATATTCAATTTTTTCTCCATTTAAGCTGAAAGCACCATCTACTATATCCCAATTTGTATTTTAACATGCTATAGGCTAAATAAACCCAAATTTTGACTAACGTAGTTGACCTGTAAATAATATATATAATGATCAATATAATAATGACCTGTAGGGAATTGTAAGATATTTAAAACAAGTCTGGCTATACTTTGCAGGGCTATCAAGTAATTAAATCCACTTAAAACATATTTCTTCTCAGATAACATTTCTTCCTCTTTAGGTAAAAAAATTGGGATTATCCTGACAACGTGAATTGAACACAGAAAAATGGTTCAGCACCTCACCCTTTTAAGTCCATCCTTCATGTTCTAGTTCTATTACGAATAATAAGCTGAGCAGCTTAATGCAAAGCACTGGGATCAGAAAGTTTTCAATGGGTTGTTCCAACAAAAACACCAATCCATGCTGTCCCAAACCCCAAGTTTTGCTCCGTGTAGCTGCTGCCTTCCCCTCCTCAGTCACCAATGCGACGACTGACAGAAATCTGCCAAGTCACTTTGAAGTAAAAACTAGTTGATTCTAGGGAAAAACAATAATTAGTTGCACAGTGCAGACAGAAGCCCTCCAGAAACATGCATGTCTATAAGGATGTTATTATAGGAGATAGGTGGGGGGAAGCACTCTTCCTGCTTTTTGCCTGGTTTACAGGGATTTTTCCCAGAGCAAACCCCTCCTGCCCTTCCCTGTTCTCCAGGCTGAGCCAGTTCCTTCCCCCTCGCCCCACCAGAGAAGGAATCCCCTTTTCCAAGTGGATTATCAGCACGAGCAGCTTCTTTTTTTTTTTTTTTTTTTTTTTTTTTTTTTTTTTTAAGGAAAAAGACACATATAACCGAGCGAGCCGCAGCCCCCGGCGCCGGGACCCGCTCCCAGCCATTGTGCTCCGCGCAGCCCCCCGGGCTCGGGCGCGGCCCCGCGGGGCTCCACAAAGCTCCGCCACAGGCCGGACGTGCCCGGTGCCCCGGGCCTCCCCTCCCCCCGGTATTCCGGGAAACCTCCGGGAGGAGGAGGAGGAGGAGGAGGAGAAGTAGGAAGCGGCGGCGCTGCGGAACAGCCCCGCTGCGGAAAAGCCGCCGGGGCAGGTGGCAGGGAGGGAGGCCCCGGCGGGGCTGGTTCCCTCCTCCATCCCGGTGCCCCCCCTCGCCATCCCGGAGGCACCGAGCGCTTCCTCCTGTCTCCCCCCAGGACCGCGTGCAGGAGCTCGGGCCCACCTGCCCCGTGGGGAGGGAAGGAGGGAGGGCTGCAGGGGGACCGGACCCGTCCCCTCCCCGAGGCGGCGGCGGGTGGGTCGGGGAGGGAGGGAAGGAGGGAGGGAAGGGGGGTGGATGCGAGCCGCCCCCGGTACCTTGCGCTTCCTGGTCTCGGCCGAGCCGCTCCACACGAAGCACTGGTAAATCGCCCGCAGGTTCTGCTTCCAGTTCTCCACCTTGAAGCCGGTCACATGGCAGCACCCGGCCGCCGGCGGACTCATGTCAGACCCCCCCACATCAATCCGCCCGCACACGGGCCGGGCCGGCGGGCAGCGAGCCGGCCCCTTCCCCCGCCCCGCAGCACCGACACGGGCCGGGGCCCCCCCGCCCTCAGGGGCTCCGGCCCCTCACGCCGCCGCCGCCGGGGAGCCGCTGGCACATAGAGCCGGGGCTCCGCCACGGCCCCCCGGCTCCGAACAAAGCGCGGCGGGCGGGCAGCGCGCACTCCCTCCCGCCCTTCTCCCGCACACACAAAGATGGGGCGCTCTGAGGCGAGGAGAAGGAGGAGGCGGCGGCTGTAGCGGCCGCTGCCGCCCCCGGAGTGGCCGCCGCTCCCTTCTACCTCATAGAGGCCGCTGTGGAAGCGGCGGGCGGAGGGGAAGGGAGGGGATGGGGGCGCTGGCGGCGGCGACCCCGGCCGCGGTGCGAGCGGGCGTGTGTGGGGAAGGGGGCGAGTCCCCGCCCGCCGCCGCTCCGGCTTCCCCCGCCGGCGCCCGCACGGCTCTTGTCCCTTTAAACCGCCCCCCCGCCTCCTTCGCCGGCTCCTTCCTCCTCCGCCTCGCCCGCGCCCCCCCCGCCCGCCGCGATCAATGGTCCGAGCCGCTCACTCAACCCAGCCCGCCCGGCCCGGAGTGGGATAGACCAACGGAGAAGGTGCGGGAGGAGCGCCCCCTCTGCCCCGCCGCCCGCGAGGGAGGGAGCGGCGGGGGGAAGGAGCGCGGCGATTGGTGCGCCTACCTGCCAATCTGCCCATCTCTACTGTCTCATTGGTTCCTTTCCTTTTCTTCTCTCCCCCTCCACCCTTCCTACCTAGCATTTCCCCCGCCGGAAAGAGGCGGGACATCCCGGACGATTGGCAGATTACGTGACCAACTGAGATAAGAGGTGGGGTCTATGTGTGGGGAGCGGCGCTATGGCTGGCTGGGATGGACGTCAGTCAGGTTGCAAGCAGAGAGCGGATTGGCGGTGGCCGTGAGGGGGCGGTCCCTCCCAGAGCAGCCTGCGCTGCTGTCACATCCGCTGGTCCCGCTCTCGCCGTTCCCTCAGTGGTTTCCTGAGGGAAGAGGCATCTCCTGAGGGGAGAGGCATCGCCGAGCTCCCGGAGAAGCTCCGTGCCGCTTTCCGATGGGCTCCGAGGACCGTATATGGTCCCTCCATACTACCAGCCTGCATCCTGGTGTTTCCATAGGGAAGAAACAAGAGCGGTGTATAAGCAGAACTGGTGTTACTTCAGCTTTTTCCTGTACAAGGAAATGGGAAGACAGTGAAAAAACGTTGGAATCTGTACATAGTTTTCAGCTTGTATGTCACACACACTATAGGGTTACATAATGGAGTGAGGCAGGAGGAAAGGATGGGAATTATGCTCTGGCTTCTGGAGAGAGAGACCGGAGGCTTTGCAGAGGCTTCTTAGACAAGCACTGCAAACACTGTGCAACAAGGAAATTGTGGTGAAGTGCCCCCACGTTATCTCACCAATCCCATTTTTCAGTGCGTGTTAATCACATTCCTCGGGAGCCGTAACCTTGAAATCTTCACCTTGCAGATTTTCATGTAGCGTCCAGTTTCCTGACCTGCTGCTGCAGCTTGCAAGAAATAAATACAAAAATTTGTGACAATCACCTGAGGGCTTTCCTCCATATGTACTGCTGTTTTAAAAAGAAAGCAAGGTAGGTAGTAGGAAACTTAGTTTATGATTTGTATATAGCTAGAATGTTTGGTGGCAGAGTAGGGCTAAGGAAAGAGCCGGGTTTGTGCCCCCAGGCTGAGGCAGCAGCAGGACATGCTGTCCTTCTGCGTGGGACACCTGGAATTGTTGCAGCTCCTGGCTCACACTGCTTATTAACCTCTCCCTGAAATCCCTCTTCCATGCAGTCTGGGGATTACACTCCAGTTATAAGCCTGGAATTGCCCCACAGGTGGAAAAAAAAAAAATGCCAAGAACCAGGAGTGGGCCCGATTATCCTGCTGTGTACACAAATTGCACTGAATGTTTCAGGAGATTATGAGTGGAATGTGGAGGGAAGCTGTACCCTCTCTTTGACCCAATGTAATCATTAGACCTATTAAGTCATCAAAGTGCAGCCTACACCTCCTTGGAAAGGGAACAGGAATTGGTGCTGCACATCCTTCCCATGTTAGCCCAGCTTCCAGGGAGAATTAACCAGTTTTCAAAAGCAGAAGTCAGAGAAAGCCAGCCCCTCCCCTGTGAAAACCACCTAAACATCCCTCAGAAAAGAGGGAAGTTAAGAATTGCCAGCTCAAGGTGCATAGAAGGGAAGAGGATGGGTGATTAGTGTCCTAACAGCATCTAATAATTATTCTCTGAATATTTCCAGTTAAACAAAGCCCCTGATACTGCTACAGTCTAAATACAAGCAGAAAGTTATTCTTATTCTGCACCAACCTACTGTTACTAATCTGGAGCTTTTCTCCATGGCTACCACATCAAAACAGGAGATAAAGATAAAAGAGAGAATTTCTGCCAGTGAAATTTAAGTCCATCTCGCTGGAAAAACAGGATACCAAAGAGACAATACATATGTTCAATGTCCTGCAGACTGAAATTTTCACAGAGATTTCTTTGCTACTCTGTCTTGCAGAATCCCTGTATTTACTCCCTGTAGGGTGTGGTGTTTTATGCAAAAATAACACAAATTGTGAGTTTAAATGCAATTGGTTTAAGAAACACCTACATTTTTTAGTGGTTCTCTCTCAAAGAGAGAACCTTTGGAAAAATACTGATCTCTCTCTCTCTGGCCGTTTCCAGAACAATTAGCACAGTTAACTACTCCTGTCCTGGAGGTTTCTGGCTTGGCTGAGGATGTGAAGAGCATCCTCTGAGCTACAAAGAACCCACATGGAGGACACCTATCCTGGAACACACCTGGTGAGACCCATTGTCACTTCCCAAAGGCAGCAATGTAGAAATCTAAAGATCAGCTTAGGGGGCATTTCCAAAGTATAGATGTTACCTTTCAAACTTAAAGTTCCCCCAAGATTTCTTTGGCACCTTACCCTTCATAAAAGTGGTTTATTTATTCTAGAAATTCAACTTGGGGCTTTTGTGGTAAATTGAAACCAGAGTAACAATCTACTTTGGAACAGTGTAGAAAACAGTGGATTTTGAGATTTTTTGAGGTCAGCTCCTGATTTGGGGGGGCTTGAGGCAAAACTCTACACGTGTCAATAAACCCTTGCTTTCTGTCCTGTGAAGACACCAGAATCTTTCATATGAAATGTAAAAACTTTCAACTCTACAAACACTTCTTGATTGTTGCAGCCCACACACTAAAGGTGACACAACAGCACAGAGTAGCAGCCAAAACAAAATAGGAGTGGAAAATAGTGACAACATTTTGTCAGGCAGTAATTGTTCAAATCAGGGCCTGCTTGCTGCACACACACACACGAGTTTACAAGTTTGCTGTAGTTTAATTTACTCTTGGGCATAGCTTGGGAATGTTTCTAGAATAAAACCTTTTGGTGCAGCAGATAGCTTGGGAAAGGATTTGCCTCTAGGGGAAGGAAACAGTTTCAATCCCTCCTGTGTCTCTTGGAAGAATTTTTAATTTTAAAGCATTGATGATTATGCTAATTAGTGCTTACCCTCAAATGCCAGTGGAATATAAATGTTGATAGTAGCTAAAACACACTGCAAATGTGCAGCAGAGTCTTCCTCCAGAGAGTCATCTACATTCCATGATAGCTCAGCTGGGGAGAAGCAGCATTCTTCACATGGAAAAGCAAAGTAACTTCATCTTCTATCCATGTCATCCCAAGGTGGCACTTCTAGGCTCCTCTGGATAGCCATGAATCAACTGGTACCTCATCACTTGGGCATGCTTTGCTATGATATGTGTTAAAAAGTCCAATTTAGTTCTCAGGTACAGGAACCTTTCCCTTCTATCAGGTGTGTGAGCAGCATCAAGGATTTGGGTAGGATTCCTCCCATAACCCTGGATTACAAGTGGAGGTGGCCTAAGTTTGGACCTGCAAGAGGCTGAAGCCCCTGGCTCCACAAGTGGATTTGAAGGGGGATGTTCAGGAGCTTTGCTCCTCCAAGCACAAGGGCTCTCCATCTAATAACCAATACAGAATACGTGAAGATTCCTCAGTACCTCTCCTGCATTTTTTCAGGCACTCTAAAAAATACAAGTTCTTCCACATTCTAAAAGGAAGGAATTTACAGAACAACTCTGCTTACCCAAACACACAGAGAAAAATATTTTAAAGCCTAAAAAGAACACTTTCACCTATTAAAAATTACCCTATTTTTAATCTTCAGGAATTTTTTTTCCCCTGAGCTCAAGCCTTTTGTCATCCAAGCATTGTAAACTTCCATCAAGTAGTACTTCCATTGCTTAATCCAAAGGCTTCAAAGCAGATGAGGTTGTATGTCTGGCTGCAGGGCTTAAAGCTCTGGAGATATCACATTGTGTGATTCTGCCTGAAGCTGATTGCTTCTGAATCCCTGCATAGTTCAGCTGAGTTACCTCAGACACCTGAAGGTCTGTAGGGAAACACTGGTACCTGTCATTTATCTTGGAGATGGAATACTGACCTTGCTGGAAAACCAAATGGGTTGTAAAGTCCCAGCTATACCAGCTTCTCTAAAAAGCCTTGTTTTCATCCCAATCCATTGGTAATAGCACCTGGTAGGTGCCAGAGCAGAGATTTCTACATGGCTCAGTCTTAGCACAGGACGCAGAGTGGTTTCTTGAATCCACAACATTCCATGATAAAGGATTGGTTCTGCTGTGCAGATCCTGCCAGAAAGATTGTCAGTCCAAGGACTGCACAGACAGATGGATTTCAGTGGATCAAGCTGACTTTGAACTTGGTAATTCAACTTTTGACATTCTCCCTTGGAATTGTGGCCCCCTGTACAGCAAATTTAAAGGTATTGACACTAAAATTCCTTGTCTTTGAGATCTTTTGCAGACCTCTTCAGAGCAGTGCACAAGACTCAAAGGATTCATGGCCAATGGATTGAAAATAGTCCTAGAAAAACACAATGCCTGTGCTTATTTTTCTGGAGATCACTCGTTAGATTTCCCGTCAGCACTGTCAGAGGGTGAAATCTTGGCCCCAGCTGAACTCAACAGGAATTTTGCCACTGACTTGAATGGAGCTAAAATGTCACTCCTGCTATTTGTCAAGTCAATTACATCCAGACAATACTTAAACATCTGGCTTCAAGTGAACACACAGTGCAGTTTGCTCCCTCAGTGAAGACAGCACAGGACATTGGCTATCTCCATAAAAAATGCAACATTTGTTCTTGGCAAGTGGCTTGTAAAGAAGAGGGGATCCATCCAGTGACATCCAGGAACCAAGTCCCTGTTCCCTAGCCTATAGTTATTGGCAATAGCATCAATAGATTTTCTCTCACTTTCTGGGAAGAATGTCAAAAGCACACATCTCCTGTTGCAAGTCATTCTGTTGCAAAAACTTCGTTTAGAACAGCAGATCTGGCCTCTTCTGTGGTTTCTCACAGATGAGGGGGGTTTTCACCCAGTTCATCTTCTGTTTGCAAGGCACTGGAAGGTCCCTTGTTATGTCAGGGAGCAGCATTACCATCTAAACTCTTCTCTGAGTAAGGTGGTCAAAGGTAAGGCTGAAGGACAACTGATCACAGGAGAAAACATGGTGTGAGCTCATTTCCCTTTCTAAAAACCCACCTGAGACAAGGCAATATTGATTTATTGCAAAATATAAAGGTTAGGTGAACCTCAAGTGGGGCACACCTTTTCCTGGTAGGAAAAAAACCCAAACCCTATATATAGAATTATTTGATCAGTGGTGATTACAAATATCTATTTGAATGGGAAGCATCACAGGATCATAGATTGGTTTTGGCTGGAAGAGATATTGAAGATTATGCAGTTCCAGTCCCATGCTGTGGGCAGGGACACTTTCTACTTGACCAGGTTTCTTCAAGCCCTGTCCAACCTAGCCTTGAAGACTTCCAGAGATGGGGCATTCATAACTTCTCTGGGCATCCACAACTTCTCTGAGTCATGGGATGATGTCTGGAAGAACAGAGATGTACAAAGAGAGGGGGCTTTTATACACCAGGTAGACAGGGATCTGTTCCCAGCTCTAGTACTGCTCACCTGTGTAAAACCAGCTTCCCTTGGTCTCCTTCCATCCCTTGGGATGCAAAACCAAACTCAGCTACCAGCATCTGATGAGCCTTAATTCCCAGCACTTAAATAATTAGCTTCTCAAATGTACGAAAACAACTCTCATTTTCTGGATTAATGAAGGGAGCAGGGTTCCACTGAGCACAGCTATTATGGGGCTGCTAATGCAGTGTTTGATTCCATGGCTGCCACTGAGCACGGAGCGATCCTGGCCCCTGGGAGAGCAGGAGCACCGGGAGAGCAACGCTGCAGGGTTACAGTGGAAACCAGCAGGGGAAACCCTGGCAGTGCTTTGGGGGTTTATGCAGAGGGAGGGATAACTTTATTTCATCTCCTGATGATGATGCCACATAACCCAGAAGAAGGCTGAAGCTCAGGGAGATCCTAAGGGTGAGTAGTTTGCTTTAATCATGGGCCAGGTAAAGGCAGTTTGTGAAACACGGTAACAAAAATGTGACACAAACAGAAACCTAAAGCTTAGGTAGTCACACAGCAGCTTCTGCTCAGTTCCTGTAGCCAGAGCAGTAGAGAATGGCAAGGAGCTGGAATGCTACAGTGGAACTGGAATGTTCTTGTCCTCTGTGTTCATTTGGCTGAGGAGCTGGTAAGAAACTGGTTGCAAAAAGTCAATCTTGCCTCATTTTGGCAGGTAGAGGCATCTAAACTCTTCAAAACAAATTTCTGTTCTTTCTTTGGGATCTTGGCACAGGGCTGGCAAGTTTGTTTTTCCCGAATGGAAGGAGAAGGGACTGAGGAAATGTTAGCCTGCAAAGGCTGCCTTGCTCTGCCCTGGGAGGTTTAAACTGAGGCCACATTTCATGGACAACTCAACACTGTTGGGACTGTTCCCTTCCTCTCTCTGCATCGCTGCTTCTCTGTCTTGTACATGGCTTTGGGAGGAGAGAATAATTACAAGATCAGGGAATTTGAGCTGTAACTGCAGCCACTCAACAAAGTCATGCAGCTTCTCAGAGAACTGGAGATGAAAAGGCCTGGAGTGTTGATTTCCTCAAATTCTTCAGCTATCAAAGAGCCCTTGAGTACATGTCATTCTCCCCCACCCATTAGTACATCCAAATTAGTGGTCTGGCAGCCCTGGATGTGGATTTGCAGCTAAATATCTTCTCACACTGAAGTTCTCCAACAATATATCCTCAAGCACATGACATCTGTCACATCTGCAAACTAAACCAAACCAAAACTTCTGTAAGAAAAGTCTGAAGTTGCAATGGATGCCCTGGGTTAATCAAGAACCTTGGTGAAGATGTAGCAGGAGTTGAGAGGTTAATGGTTTATGCAGCAAAGTTTGAGCTTCATTCAGTGCCAGGCACCAGGGACACCAGGGACCTGCAGGTGCTCAAGAATCTCAGCACCCGCCCAAATCAGGAACACTTTCCTGGAGGTGGTCATTCAAAATTAAGCTCCTTTGAAATGCATGGATGCTGCTTCTCATGTCAGGGCTTGTTGGGCCACTGACTTCAGAGGAGTAATGTAGCTGAAGCAATCAGGAAATAATTATTACAGTGGAGAGTTAAAAGACAGTAATTAAACTGTATAAATAAATAACTGAAGTGACTAAAAAAGTCCACCCAAAGCCTACTTTTGGAGCACTATTTAATGTAAATGAATCACTTAGTGGACAATACAACAATCATCTGTTCAGCTTCTATTCATTATCAAAAACAATACAGAAGGATTGGCAGGGAATAGCCGTGTGCCAGAGGGAGCCCTTTAGGAAATACCACAGAATCTGGACTGGCTTTTGTCTGTTCTTCTATTGTGTTCTGACAATGCCTTGCTAATGAATGTCCAACGTCATTTTAGTTGTCTTTTTCTTTTTTCCCCAAAACCAGATCAGTGGTAATCTTGGCCTTCCAGGGTCGCTTGTTCCTGTTGAGAAGACTTCCACACATTATGTATCAGTTTAGCCAAGGTCCAAGAGGATGTGTTGTCTCAGGCCCTCTGGGAAATACCACTGTAGGTGATGAGACAAAATCCTTTGATTTGGGAAAAAAATCCAAGTTTTAAAGAAATCATCACGTATCTTTGAAACACACAGTACTTCAGTGAGTTGTATACTCAGTAAATTTGTCTTTTGTTACTCTATTTGAAAGGACAATAACCTCATTCTGAGAAATAAGCTGCTTTTCCACAGGGAGTATTTACACTGATCATTCCCAGCATTATCATGGGAGTTATCTGCAGGAAGCTGCAGGCTAAAGGGAATCCACATCAGGAATCTGGGGACCTAAACCTGTGCTAGAACAAAAAAAGGTAAGACAATACCAAGCCCTAAAATGCTGTCATTATACCTCAGAATTGATGATCCTCTGACATTCCCATCTCTTGGGAGCTAGTGGTTTGGAATAGCTCCAAGTTCATAGCTAAGGGTGCAGCAGGTACCCAGAGGGGTTCCCTTTTCTGACCTGGCTCCTTGGCTCACTCCTGCATTGCTGCTGCAACTTTCAGCTCCTGCAGCGTTGCTGGTTGGACTCGGTGGAACCCTGCAGTGCAAAATCACTGTGACAGTCAGAGTTAAGAAAAAAGGGCAACAGTGATACACTTAAGAGAATAAACAGGCTTTTCTGCTGAGAAAATGCACGTGGAATAGCACCCGGGTTTGACTTTCAAAAGCTGTCTCTGAGGTTGTTTTATTTTGTATTAAAGAAAATCTGAGGCTCTGCAGCAAACTTCTGCAGCCAGGGATGATTTCTGTCAAATCCAGTGACAGTGGAGGATGTGGGTTTCTAGTTAATGTTATCTAGAATTTGAGATAGAAATGCACACTTCATAAAATCTTGCTCCAAGCTCAGTCTTCCAAATAAAACTGAGATGGCATCAAACCCTCCAGGGCCTTATGCTTGCAAAATCCCCACCAAGTTCGCTGCAAACCTGGTGAGCAATTTGGGAGTTTCACTCACAGCATGAACTCAGAATGCCACTGAAGGTGGGACTTGAGGGTTGACAGCCCCTCTGGGGGCTATTTCTGATATTACTATTTCCAGCTTCTCCCTGTCCTTCAGCTGGAGATCATTGGGGCTGCAGGATGGGTGGCACATCTTCTCCTCTCTGTATCACCGCAGTGCTCGGAATAGAAATGGAACCTGAAATAATTGCTGGGTTGGATGAATACCCTGGGCTGTGTGTGGGGAGCCCAGCTGCCACTTCAGGGGCAGGACTGAGACCTCTTGACAGTGAGCTGGAGCAGCAACAGCCAAAATCCATTCTCCTGGAATTGCTACAGCTTTTTGGGAGGCACTATTAGTGTTACAGCTACCTCCAGAAACACCAGTTCTTGTACGGGCAAGCTGCCAGGTAGAGTGCTGAAAATGGGTGCTTATAGCACCCTAAAACTGCAATCCTGAGTGCTGCCCTTTCACTAAAATAATCTGTCACTGGGTTTGGGCAGGGAGGGAAAACTGCTGAGCTTCTGATAAGCAGTAGTTAATTTTGCAAGATCATTGCCACTTTTTGCACTAATCGACAATTTTTATAGTAATCTCTGTTAAAAGACAGAATTTCTCAAGTACCCTTTTGGTAGGAAAAGCTGATTATGGCAATGCTCAGTATATTAAAGGCATCATCCTAATTTTGGGAGAAAGAAAAACTGGAATAATTACCGCCCTTTGTTTAATAAACTTCCCCTAAAATATATTTAAAAAAATTATTCAGTAAAGTTCTGTTCCTCCCTGCTCTGGTAAAGAATTCTTTTTGTTAGTCCCTCGAGTGGATGCTTAAGACAGGTCTCGCTGTAATTACACACCTCGCAGCAGTGCGGGAGACTTAATTAAGAGAGTCACTGTAGGTGTGTTGTCTGACGGATACAACCCAGTGCTGCTGGAGAGGGCACCAACATCCAGCTGCAGTGGGTATGTTGGGGAAGAAAATTCAAGTTTGCAGAGGATTTTGAGATCCTCCTGCAAAAAAAAAGCAGCGTGGACACACCCAGCAGCAGCCTCTGTTCAAAGCCCCTCAACTCCATGGACAGGGAGTCTGTGGTTTTAAAAATCTCTCTGTACTCACCAGGAGACGCTCTGCCACACGGCAAGATTTTAGATTCTCTCCTCCCCTCCTCCCAAAAGTGTGACTCACCAGTTTCAAATGGTGACATTTCATTCCCAAACTATTCCGGGAGCAGCTGGCTCCATAGCACATGGGGATGTGGGGAGAAGGGAGGAGGGAAGGAAGAGCCAGCTTGCACAGTGAAAACCACTCATTCTCTCCCCCACACAGGTATGTTGCTTTTAAATTTCAGAACCACGTAATTTGGGACACGCTGGCAAATTCCATAGGAGAAAAACAATAAAACGAGCACATTTCAGGGGGAAAACAAAACAAAACAAAACAAAAAAATCTGCACGCGCCAGTGATGCAATTCCCTGTCAGCCAGGAGGGACTGGGAGAGGGGTTTGCTCTCCGGATGGAATAGATGTGAGAAAATGCCCTGACCCCACTTCTCACTGTCCATACGAGTCCGAACTCCGCAGTTCTGGGCAAATTTCTGTGTGGTGCAGGGTCAGGGTTTAGTCAGCATCAATATTTTAATAATAATGAACAAACGCGTGTGCAGTAGGACGCTGACAACGGGAATGACAGAGAGGAGGTCTCGAGAGGAGTTTTGTGCCACACTGCAGTCCGGCATGGCTGTGTCCCCGCTGCAATGAGCACAACATCCTGGATGTGCCAGCACACACGTGCAGGCACAGAACCCCAGGATATTCTGAGCTGGGAGGGACCCGTAAGGATCACCCAGCCCAAGTCAGACGTGAATGCCCCACCCGGGATCGAACCCGCGACCTTGGCGTTGGCAGCAGTGGCTGGGGACAGGCGCGACATCTCGGACTGTCACTGTGAGGGTGGCTGTGGGGTCAGAGCAGCCTCTCAGCCCCAGCCCCATCCCCAGCCCCGTTCATTGATGCTCTCCAAACCGCACGGGCAGGGCGCTGTGCGCGGTAGAACCCGCCGGGATGCCCGCGGGCACTGGCACAGCAGCTGGCACCGAGGCACTGGGACACCGGGCTGCGGGGACCATCCCCGGGGAGGCGACAGCCTCAGGGAGACGTGGCGGGGGCCCAGCCCCTGGTTCTCCCCGGATTGGAGTGCCGGGAACAGGCTGTCACAGCCCAGCCCAGCCCCGTGCATGTCTGCACAGGAAATGTTTGATTACAGCTTCATTCATCTCCTCTGCTGCCGCTGGAAAAGGGGACGCTCTTCCTGTGGCTTTCTCTGCACGCCAGCAGCTTGGGACCTTGCGCTGGCCAGACCCAAACCTAATTCCTATTTTTTTCCTTAGGGGAGCCCCACTGAAAGCAGCGCTCATTCAAGAAGAGGAGGATGGCTCATTGCTCGATCCAGGCATGCAGCAGCAATGACCTTGGCTAGGTACCCATCTCCTGAATACAAAGATGGATATAAAAGCAGCAATCCCCTTTTAAAAAAACACCCAGTCTTCTGCTAAGGTAGGGAAAGGCAGTGGTTTGTTAAATAAATGCGTCTGTCAGGGCTGGATTTCTTTCCCAGCTTCCCTAAATGCCCTTCACCAGCAGAGAGGGGGAGGGGACCTGCTCTTTGAAGCCTTTTCCTTATGGGAATAGAAAACACGGAAAGAATTCAATTCTCTGCCACAGCCCAGCAGCACTGATCCACACTTCAAACCCCAAAGCCCGGGAGCCCGGCGGGCTGGTGGGTGCTTGGAGCCTGCAGTACCACAGATTAGCCTTGTTCGATCTCCAGCATCATTAAGTGTCCCCCGTGGTGTTAAAGCACAGAAAAAGGGGCAGAAATGGAGACTGGGGAAGAAAAATTAGGAAATTCTGTGCAGAAAGAACTGCGGTTATCCAAATCTTTGATCAAAGCACCATCTAGTGAAGAACAGGCTCCTTGCAGCTGGCAGCGCTCTGGGCAGCTGCAGCAACATTTGCCTTTCACCACAGGTTTGCTGCTAAAAACCTCCAAATATCACCCCAATATGCACAGCCCGTGCTGGATCTGAACAACAGGAACATGCCCCAAAAATTGCTGCCTCTCCTTAAATCTTTCTGAGTGGAAAGGCGTTCCTCTCCTCCCCTCATCTGCCCCCAGAGAACCTCAGCCCCCCTGAAACCCGCAGGGAACGAGGCACCACAGGAAGAGAAGGATTTCCATGTTGTAGTTTGGGAGCTAAGGAAAAGAAAAGGTAAGTGAGCAGTCCAAGGTCGTGCAGGAAGCCAGAGGCAGATCCGGGAATAGAGATCAGCCACCCTGGACCCAGGGATGCCTGAACAATAGCACAGCCTCTCCCTCTGTTGTCATTTAACCCCTTCCTGACCCACCAAAACCCAGAGAGGGGTGGGTTCTCCACTCCTCTGCGGATGTGCCTGAGGATTTACAGCTCTTGGAGGCCCTGGCCTCAGCCTGTACCTGCTTTTCCCCCTCCAAATCAAGAAGTAAAGGATTGGGTATCCTGACAGCAGTGAAGCTGCAGGTAGGAAATACTTCTGTACACTAGCCTGAGCTGTCTCCTCATAAATTGAAACAACCATAATTAGCATCTTTTTATGGAATTGGTACCTCAGCTTTGCCATTTCTGTGTGTGACAAAACATCACTCTCTCCCCTGAAAGCATTCAGCTCCATTGAAATGTTTGTGGAGTGTGGAGATCTTTAGCTGCAGGAGGAGAGGATTTTGCTGCCTCTCCCTCTTCCCCAGCTCTTGGGTTATCCGCAAGGATTGGGGATTTGCAGCACGATCACACATCAGAAATGCAGTTTCACTAAGTCTACACTGTTCTCACACTGAGCTTGGAAATGCTGCAGTGCAGGCTCTGGAGGAGACAGTAATTACAAACAAACCTTATAGAAAATAGCAGGAAAAGAAAAATAATACTCAGGTGGTGGAAAAAAACTGAACTGCAATGAACTGAACCTGCAGCAAAATTCTCCCAGAGACAAGAGCTGAGAGAAATAGTGACCAAGTATCCAGAAAGAGTTCTCTGAAAAGAGTTTGATGTCCTTGAGTCAGAGCCCAGTTCCAAACCAGAACTACAGCTGAGGCAAAAGTTAAGATCATCTTCTTGGGTCACTGTCTGGAAGGGGCACAGACAAATCTGCTAACAGCTGCAGGGGCAAAGAATAGGAAAAAAGCCCTGAGAAGCCCTTATTTTTCTGTTTTCCATCCTGGTCTGTTTTTTTCCCCCCTACCATCCTAGAATGTTTTCACTGACTCCTATAGACAGAATTATGGGAGCAGGGAAGGGAGCACAAGAGTTTGCACCCTTGTATGAGAGGCTGAGACAAAAAAAATCTTTAATCCTGCTACAGCCCTTTGAACATTTACCTCTTCCAGCCACAGGCACTGTGAAACTGGGAGCTCTCAGTTCAAGGATGTTTTCCTTGGGGAAGAGTTTTGTAACCCTGTGGGGATTTCTGTCCAGATCTTTGCTCTTAGGGTAAGCAACCAAAGCTTTTCTTACAGAAAGAAGCTACATCTTATACTCCTTGAAAAAAAAAAGGTGACAAATAAGAGCCCACAGGAACTAGGGCACAAAATTGCTGCCCTAGAGATTAGGGTTAAAAGGCTGCAGATCTGCACTCAGTGACTGCAGTAAAGCAGATGTCACCCAACACAAGCGCAAACTCAAATCCTTGAGTTTGGAGATGTTTTCTTCTTTTCTCCCCCTCAAAAAAAAGCTCCTGCACTGCAAGAGGGCAGAGATAGAGCAGCAGGATGTTTGTCAAGGAAGTGTTAACATGCTAAAAGGATTCCAGTCCTTTGCAGTTGTGGCCTGACAAAATGAGAAAGAGGAGAGATTTGAGTGTAATAAAAACAACAAGCCTAGTTTTAGATTATGGCAACATTTACCAGTTAGAGCTTGCACAGTCTGCAAACCAGTCCTAGATTTGGGGTAGAGTCTTCACTAATGGTTCTGAGAACAAAGACATGTTGACATAATCATCTAATCCCCATCCAGTGTGTGATGTGTCAATGAGCAGGTTTAAATCAGAGGTGAATTTGTTGCTAATTACATTAGATTAACCTAAGAAAATGGAAACCAAATCAAAGCAACAAAGGCAAACTTTCTTTCACTGACTTTCCCTCTCCAGTTGCAGCTCCAGTCTGACCCTTTGCTGTGTGTGACTTGCTGGGCACCTGGTTTCAATCAACTCTGCCAGCACCTGCCAGTCTGGGGAGAGACCATTCCTGTTAAAATAAACACCTGGGAGACACCAGGGAAATGCCAGAGCAGCTTGGGCAGAGCTCTCAGGTAACTGCTGTCCTGGGCATTAAGCTACAGCTCTTGCTGCTCCACTTGGGTGGGAAAGAAGAAACTGATATGGCTTTTTCCAGCTCTGGTTTTCAGAAGACTGAACCAACTACAGCTCCCAATAAGGCTGCCATGACATAAACCTTCTGGGTTTTATTTTTTGTTTTAATTTGTGTAAATAAAATTATTGATTATTCTGTTTCATTACATATTGTCCCTGAAGTAAAAAAAGTGCATTATCATCCTTCCTTTTAGGAAGATTTGGAATTATTTTCTCATTTTTCCCTGAAATATTGATCCCTTACTAATGATGAACTGGCACTGAAGCTTTAAATTAATTACAGTGTTTTCCGTATTAGAAGAGAGAAATAGAAAAAAGTTACCATAAAATTTGATGATAAAACTATCTTTCAAAGAACTGCTGCAAGAAGCCTTCCTTTATCTCACTGCTGCCCACAGGGAAAGATGTCTGGGATTAACTGCCCTTGGAAACATCTAAGTATCTCTGCCTGCCTCTGTAAATGTCCCTTCTGCTCACAAACACCTTCACAAAGAGCTGCAGGAACTCCCTGTGCCTTTCCTTCCTCAGGGCAAGAGTCCTGGCACATTTGGACTTTGGGCTTTTGGGATCACTGGAGCCAGGTTTGTGCCACAGCTCTTGCAATTCTCCAGAATTATCAGTGCCAGCACCTGAGCCAGGGGATTTAAAGCTGCACAACCTGCAGCACATTCAGGCCCCATTCCTGCACAGAGCTCATGGAACAGCAGAGAAATTGGATTTTTCCCCTTCACGGATTTGAAAGAGGCTCTGCAGAAATCTTTTCTCCTACAGGAATTTACTGTTGTTCCTCACAGTCACACCTGGCACAGAGTCCTGCCTGTGCCAAGGTCACTCTCAGGCACAGGGTGGGATTTTGGGGGTGTCTCCTGTGCAGGGCCAGGAGTTGGTCACCCCTGTGGGTCCCTTCCAACCGAGCTTTTTCTGTAATTGTTTCTGATCTTCAGTTTTCATGTGGAGATATCAAAGAGGACAGAATTTAGGTCGGTGTAATCAGCAATGAGCACATAAAACAGTGACCACTGCAGCTGGGAATTCGGGATGTGCAGGGAGGGGTCAGAGATGGACCAGGATCTGCTCCGTGGGGCCTGGCAATGGCACAAGAGGAATGGACACAAAGTGATGCCCAAGAATTTCCAGCTGGACATGAGGAGAAACTTCCCCGAGCAGTGCCTGAGCTCTGAGCGGAGAGCAGAGGGTGTGGAGCCTCCCTCACGGGGGATATTCCAGCGCTGCCTGGATGCAATCCCGTGCCGTGCTCTGGATGGCCCTGCTGGGCAGGGAGGCTGAACCCCTGCCCCACAGTCCCTTCCAGCCTGATCTCTTCGGGATTTTAGGATTCTGGGACTGAGGGCAATGCCCACAGGGAGGAACCCCGAGAGGGCAGAACCTTTGGTTGACAGCGCCGCTTCCCGGGCGGACTGCACAGGCGGGCGGACAGGTGAGGGCAGCTGCTCCCCGGGCACAGCTTCCGGTTGGCGTCACGATGGAGCAGGTCCGGGCGGAAGTGGTCCGAGCCCATTTCCGGCGGTGGCCATGGTGACGGCGGCGGCCAGGTGGGGACAGGGAGCGACCCGAGGGGACAGGAGGGGACAGAAAAGCCCCGGGAGGGGCCGGGGGCTGCGGGTGCGGCCCTGAGCGGGGCGGGGGGCTGGGAAATGCGGGAGAGGCCGGGGGGAACGCGGCGCTGGTGCGCGCAGGGACACCCCGCGCTCTCCGGGACAGAGTTCACCGCTGGTACTGCCATGAAATACCTAATTATAGATAAACGGCGACACAGCCGGCGCTCATGTTCTCACGGAGCTTTAGGTGGTCCTTGATTTGGTAAATGTCTGCCAAATGCTTTCTTTGGAACAACAAATGTTTCAGTTTTCTAATCAGGCCACCCTTGTTTCTGTCCCGAACACCAATAGAGGAATTCCGCGTGGGAGGCTGGAATTGCAGTTTGTAACTGAGTAAAAGGGACAGGACGATTAATGAGATGACGGTTTAATAGAGTCCTAGGCTGGTTGAAAGGATCTTAAATCCCATCTCACTCTACCCCTGCCATGAACAGCAACACCTTCAACCAGACCAGGTGGAAGACCAGATAATTTCTCAAGTCCAGGCTGGTTTTTGGGTGCTGGAAACATATTTTTTCACTTTTTGCTGCACCGTGGGTAGAGATTATTGTTTTGCATAGCAATTTTGGAAGAACTGAGGCAGGATGCACTGAATGACTGCTGACATAAACAGAGAGTTTTCCTTAGGTGATGTTTCAGGTAATGCCTGGGTGGCAACTTTTGAGAATACCAGTTGGGTTGTTCTTCTCCTTCTCCTCTTTCCTGTTTGGAATGAGGAGCTCTGTCCAGTTGCTGCATTCCTCCTTAGGAGTTGTTACTGGTTTCAGAAGTTTGAGTTCTCTTCTATCATCTCAGTCTGGGGGTTAAATTCCCCCCCTCCATTGGAAAGGTCAGAGCCTGTATTCCCAGGGTTTGTTTTTAGAGGCAGCCCTTGGCTGAGCTGGCATTGGACACTTGCTTGGCTTGCTGCCATTTCCAAATTTAAGTCGGGGCTGTCCTGCTGCAGCACCGAGGGAGCTGCAGCTCAGAGTCACTGCAAGTGAGCCCCTTTCTCAGGTAGGACATTGTGCTTTCTTCACACTAAAGTCCTCACTCAAGCCTAGAGGGGCTGTGTTTTTTTTCCTTAGGAAAACCTGATTTTTTTCCCCTTCCTTTTATCCCCCCAAGTGTTGGATTTGGGAATGCAGCCTCCCAGTTGCTGCCACTTGTCATGTAAAGGACAATGTGATTCTGGGAGCGTGAAGCTGCAGAATTAGTGTTGTTTGGGGAAACTTTCAGGGGTTTGGTTCTTTAGGACCTGGTGTCATCTTTGCTGCCTTTAGAGCACCCTTGACTGTATTAATTAATATCCTTGTTCCTTCAGAAACCATTGTCCTCCTGGCTTTTATAGGAGAATGCCCAGTTTTGTTTTCAGGGGAAAGTTCTGGGTTTATTTTTAATTGGATAAATGTGATTTTTTTTTTTTTTTATTCTATGGGAAGCCTTCCAAAAGTTTCCTATCACCTGTATTTGCTCACATTATCAGTGTTCTTATTTCTGCTCTTTAAAAACCTGCATGTTCCAATCCTGCCTTTTAGGATGGAGAACTGGGAATTACAGGACTTGGTTTGCACCAGTTAATGAGCAGTGGCTTCTCCCATTCTGAAACCCTGGTGTTATAAACATTACCTGTTAATAACAGGGATTTTTTTTTTTTTTTCAGCATGAGTACCCAAATTATTGAACAAAGATGGTAGTGGGGCTCAGACCTTTGAGCAGGAGGCCTGAGATAGTCAGTTCATCTCAAATTAGGTGTGGAACCCACGTGTTCCCCACCCTCACCCCTGTTTTTAGTGTGACACAGCATTATCTGCTCTGGGGTGTCTTTGGCTGCTTCAGTGTTACCTAAAGTTGGGTTTGTAGTAGAAGCAAGTCACAAAATCAAAGCAAAACTTGTTGCTGTAGGTCTGAAGTGTACAGAAGTTCTTCTGTCCCAGATAATTTATTCAGCTGGATTGTCCTCTCTCTCAAGTCTGACTGAACTGAGATTTTCTTTGCTTTGGGTATTTTTTTAAGAGATCACTTGAGCACCTTAGAAGGCACTGCATCTGCACGCCCCAATATGAAGGGATTTACATCTCTGATTGGCAAATCCTTCTTTCTCTCACTCCTCTTTTCCCCATCCCATATTTCCCCTCCCCAGAGCTGTTACCTGTTGGTTCAGACTCCAGCCTGGAAGCTGCCAGAGCAGGTTGTTGTTCCTGCCTGAGTTCTTGGTTTGCTGCAGCCCTCAGGCAGAGATGGACAATCTGCCCAGTTCCTGTATATAACATGGAGAAAAAGGAAAGAAAAACAATAAAAGACTTGGAAATATTTTTCAGCTCTTAGTGTGCTTTAGTTAGGAGAGGTGTCAGGAAAGCTCCCTCTTCCCAGCTACCTTTTCACCTGGATTTCACTGAAACCAGAGCAGGGCCAGATTTTTCCAGTGCCTCATAAAGGCAGTACTACTGCACCTGTCAGCTCCCACTTTGGAAATAATGAAAGGGCCTAAACGTGGGCTGAAGTTTTTTTTTCTCCTGTAAGCCCAATGTCAGCACAGCACCTGCTGTCCCTGCCCACACCTCATGTTGTGAATCTCAAGAGACCTTTGAGAGACCAAAAAAGGGGACTCATAAAGAAGGCAGCTGCTTTCAAGGACCAGCTGACCATGAACCAGTCAGGTTCTCATCCAGCCTGAAAATTCAATGGCCTTGTGTCAAAACATCTCTTTCCCAGGAATTATTTTAGGGAAGATCCATTCTCTTATGTCAAATGAACTGTACCAGTCCCTGGCTGCAAACCAGTAAAAAATACACCCTGTGTGCACTCCCTCAGCACAGGGGTGCAGGAATAAGATGCTTTGCAGTGGCCTGAGCTGAATCCTCCTTTTGGGTTTCTGCTTTCCCACTCTGGGCACACTCCCTGTGCCTGGGGGAGCTGCTGTTCTGATGTCTCCCTGCATTATCCACGGTGGATCACACCACGAAGGACTTCAGACACGAGTCAGTTTGGAAATGGGAAGCTCCAAAGGACTCCAGGTGGAATTGTGTTCTGATGTAATGGCTTTGTTTTTAGACCTTGCCAAGTTTATTTAGAGCTGTCTTTATGTGCTATTTTATTGTGTTCCAGCTGTACCTCCAGAAATACTTATTTTATTCAGTTCACTACTATTTCAGCTAGCTGTTCACTGAGCAGCTATTTGAGGAATTCTCTCCAAGCCCCTGATGGATATCTGGAAGAGCCTGACATTTTCCACATTAGCTCTGTTCCATGGCATGCAGAGCCTCTGACATCCCCTCAGTTCCACACAAGCTCAGTCCTACTCAGTGACACTGAATTCTGCCTTAGCATTGTAATTACCTCTTGTTTTCTGCTTCTCATGCTGTCCTTTTGTTTGAAGGAGCACAAGTTGTGTGCCCAGAATTTCCCAGTATCTTCCCGGTAAAGGCCTGTCTTGCAGTTCAAAATCTGCCTGCATGAGAAAGAAAGGAAGGGAAGATACCCTGATGTTTGGTTTTGTCTTCATGTGTGACCCAAAAGATTTCAAGAAGAGGTTGTAATTAACTTTACTCTTACACCAAGCTTTGATAAAAGCTCAGGGATATACAGAAGGAAAATCAGTGGCCTTTTCACTGAAGTCCCACTTGCTCTTTGGCCCTATAGTAAGCTGTCACATAAACTACTCCCTTGAAGGAATGGCTTAGCAAGGAGATTAGGGCTATGCCTTGGTATCAGAATCCAATTCCAGGATGAGATTTCAGTGTGTTAAGCAAATAACGTGCTCAGAGAGAAAACCTGGAGCCTCCAAAAGACAGACTGGCTTATATCCATCTGGGATAATACACAGTAACTGATCTCTGGCTTGTAGACACTCTAGTATTGGCTATTCTAGAGAAATCTAATAGGTTTATACAATCAGAAGAATGTGGAGATATATCCCAGTCCTGAGGAGCTTCCACACAAGAGGATAGAATTAGGGCAAAACACAGGATCCCTGAACCCAAGTTTGTTACATGACAGCCGCCAGGATGCAATGCCAAGTGTCCTGCTGGGATGTTCACATTACTGTTTAAATGCTTAAACTTGGGTACTGATGTGAACTTTCCAAAGCCTAAATGAAGGATGAGAAAATCTGCTGAAGATACAGAGGTATCTTGGTGGCTTATTGGTGGTCCAAGGCAGGGTTAAGAAAAACAATTTCAAAATATTTTCTTAATTGTGATCTCTTTCTTTTGATCCTGTGGCTCTAGGAAGGCAGTGCAGAAAGGGAAGCTCATGGATTTCACAAGCACTGTCATCGTGCCGCTGCTTTTCGGCAGCCTGGGCATCTTCGCGCTGTTCCGGCTGCTGCAGTGGATGCGGATGCGAGCCTACCTGCAGCAAGCAGTGGTGGTGATCACAGGGGCCACCTCTGGCCTGGGGAAAGGTATGAACCCAAAGCAGGGCACCAAGGGCACCCCAGGCAGGGGGCTGTGGCAGGAGCAGCTCTTGGAATAAAGCAGGAATGAACTGAAAGTGATTGGGGTTTTGAGAGACATGGCTCCCACCTGAGTCACAGCCACAGCCAGTGCAGACTTGGATGCAAGAAACTCAACATTTGGTACAGAAAATTTTAATCATCGTGTATAAATTGGAGCTCATCAAAGCAAGGAATTAGATGCTGTTCTTGTGCTGTCAGGGGTCTTTTCCCTAAATCTGAAAAAGCCAGGAAGCCAAACTGTTTCTTTAAAACTTCCAGAAGTGGTGTTCTGCATTCATGTACTTCCAGCTGCTCTGCCAGACTTTCCACTCCTTCAACTTGTCCCTCACCCTCAAGTTAAGGTACCTTTCCTCTCGTGGTACAAATCCGTCCATTCTGAAGTCAAACTCTTGGCATTATCAACACCAGGGAGCATTTTTTTCCAACTGAAATTTATGTTTTGTTTCAGTAGCTACATTCTGTAATTCTGCTTTCTATAATTGCTTTAAAAGCTGCTTGAAGAGAAGACAAGGTGCTCTCTGCTATCAACGCCTTTCATTAGGATGAGTACATTTATAGAACAAATAGAGCTTTAATTGATGCTGCCTTTGCATGTGAGTTTGTCCCTAAGGACTGGGGTGTTCAGGAACTGGCCAAAGGAGATGAACTGGTTCTCTCTGCCTGCCTCAACTAAAGAGTGGGAGTGGTAAAGGATCTTGTACTTCTCATCAACAAGTGAGGAAATTAGAATTCCAGGAGAGACCTTCAGCTGGAGCTCTGTCTGTGCTGTGGGGTGCAGAGATTTCCACATCTGTATAGTAAAGTTTCCTCCCTTATTGACTCTTTTGCAAGATCTTTTACAACTCCCCTTACTCCTAGTTATTAATACATCAGACCACCTCTAATTACAGTGTGTTCATTGACATTCACTGTCATCCTTTGTGCAAACAAGCATTTGTCCCTCTGGCTCCCAGAGGGGACAGGAACATGCAATTAGGAGGACAATAGCCTGGCATCCCTTCTCCAGGCTTCTCCCAACGAAGAGAATCACCTTGGTGAAACCATTAAATCCCAGGCTCCCAGAACCTCTGGAGGTGTTCATTAAAATTGAAACTCCTAAGACCTGTGTTAGATGACACACACAAGGTAACTGTGGCCCCTCTTAAGAAGGGCATAATGAAGAGGCATGGGCAAATTTGACCAGCTAAGGGGAAGGATGTGTAAGCAGCACAGTAAGTGTCTAACCAGCACAGTATCTGGGAGCACAGCAGCTGCCTCACCACTATCATGTGTCTGTCACAGTCCCAGGAGAGTGGGATGGGGCTGTGACCTCGCTGTAAATCAGGCTGGCCACCCCACAGCAGCAATAAAGCCACCTCAGACCCTGCCAGTAAACAGCAGGCTTAGCTATCACCAGGTCTGATGTGGATTTCTCCTTTGTCTGGTATTCACATGCCTGCTTTTCTCTCTTCCTTGCTTCCTCCACAGAATGTGCCAAAGCTTTCCATGCAGCTGGCTCCAAGGTGGTGCTCTGTGGCAGAGACAGTGAGAAACTCAAAGAGCTTGTGCAGGAGCTTTGTGCTGTGAAGAATCACCGTAAAAATGTGAGTGTGGGACAAGAACTGTGGGCTCACGTGACCTGGATTTCTGCTTGGGTTCTTACAGAAGTTACAGAATTGCCTGTGGGTTGTTCTCTTGAGCAATAGGAAAAATGCAACTCTATGGTTAGGGACAGATGCAGATATAGGAGTACACTGATCTGGCATTCATTGTAGAAACCCCACTAAAAGAAGCCCTCTTGGCTAGAAATGGAAGTGAAAGCACACGAGGGCAGAGTGCCCAGAGCCCTTACATCTTCACCTCATATACTGAATCTGGAAAAGTGACTTTCCTTCTGTTGGCTTTTATTTTTTATGTCTATGCCTGCTGACAGTGGCTAGGAAAGGTACTGCTGGCTTCTGCAGAAAATACATGGGTTACATTTTGCCTTTTTAGATGCGTTTCCTTTAATAAGACAGCAGGAAACTTTAGTACTTAAAGAAGATCTCCCTTGTCCCTTTCCTAGCTTCAGGGATAAGGAACAGACTACAGGAGCAGAGAAAGATGAGCACAAGCTGCTTCTGTCATGAATTCCTGCTACATGGAACTGCTGCACTGTAGTTGCACAGGGTCTGGATGGTCCTGCTCCTGTGCTTCCAGAGCTGGCACACCCAGCACTGAACTGTATTTTGCTAACTTTAGTTTATTCACAGACACATGAGCCTCACTCTGTGGTGTTTGACCTCTCGGACACCAAAACTGTGGTAAATGCTGCTGAGGAGATCCTGAAGGCCTTGGGTCACGTGGACATCCTGATCAACAATGCTGGCATCAGCTTCCGAGGCACAATCGTGGACACAGGGCTGGATGTGGATAAGAAAGTGATGGAAACAAATTACTTTGGGCCTATAGCCCTCACCAAAGGTACCTGAGATCCACAGGATCTCTGCAGAGCAGCACAACTGAGCAGAGCTTCACTTGTGTTTGTCATTGTGCAGCACAGGGTGAAGGGAGGTTCGGGGTTATGGGTTAATACCCCACTGGAGATGATCCCTGGTTCCATCTCCTCACTCTAGCCTGGCAGGTTGGGAAGAGGTCCAGTTATCCTGTCTGTACTGACAGGCTCCACTGGAGAACATGGTGGGGGTTCCAGTGGAGCTGCAGCTTTCCTGGGAAGCTTTGGTTACACAGAAAGCTCAGCCTGGAGGGTGTCAGCTGCAGGAAATGAGAAGATGTTCTGAGGGCAGGAAAAGCAAGTCCTGCTGCTCACCCTGTGGGAGATCAGAACCACCACAGAGCCCTTGTGCAGTCCCTGGCACAAGGCATCTTCTCACAGGTGAACATCCCAGACACAGCTTCAGTCAGAGCCATCCATCCCAAGCACTGTCCCAACCCCTGCACTGAACAGGGATCTTGTAATTCCCTTCAGCATCTCTGAGAGCTCTGAAAGCTTTGATTCTTGACAGCAGCAATGGCAGGACTGTTGTCTGAATGGGTCTTTTCTGTCCTTTGCTAGCACTTCTCCCCTCCATGATCAAGAGGAGACAAGGCCACATTGTGGCCATCAGCAGCGTGCAAGGCAAAATAAGCATTCCTTTCAGATCTGCATGTAAGTACCTCCACAGAAGATGGGAAAGACATATTTGGGGCACCAGGCTGAATAAATACTTGGCTCCTGCTTCCACATTTAGCTCTCCATGGAATTGGCTGCGAGCAGGGAAGGCAGAGCTGTGCATCGCCCTCAACTGGGTCACAAACCACTGACAGCACTCTTAAATACAAAATCTTAGCCCTTTCCTAAAGTTTTTAAGGGATGGAGAAAGAGAATATATTTTGAAAACAGCTTGATAGTCCTATCTTAACACTTGAGAGTGACTATAATTCTATAATTTTATGCTATTTTATCCTTGTTATTTGTCTGCATTATCTCCTCTAAGAAAGCAGGATTTTTTTGTTTTATTAAATTATGAAGTGCCATAGTACAAACAATGCCAGAACAAAAGCCTAAACAATCTTGATCCAGCAAACTCTTCATGCTAAATCAGTTATGACAAGAAATATTGGTGGGATTATTGAAAAAAAAAAGCCTTTTAAAAGATGGATTAACTAAGAGGAGAGCATTTGACACATCAACATCTATAAATCACTGAAAGTAAACACCAGAAGTAGAGTGGTGATGGCATATGGTGGGTCAGGAATGCTGCTGAGTTGGGGAGAGCCTGGAATGTCTGAGCCATGGGGTTTTGCAGGTGATGTGGGTCCAACTGCTCCAGGAAGTGTGTTCATGTGGATCTGGCAGCAGGAGCTCAGGCCTTGCCTGGGTCCTCTCAGGGTGTGCAGCCTGTGCTGAGCTGGCTCTGGTGCTGCTGCCGTGCTGGTGGCAGTCACAGCCAGTGACCAAAAGGAGTCACTCAGCCATTTCATGGGGGAAAATTCTGCCCTAGGCCACACTTCCCTGCTCTGCCTGCCTGGGTGATCTGGTGTTAGCATGTGTGCAGCCAAGCCCTGAACCTGCTCTGCAGGTCCTCAGTGCTCAGCACGTGCTGGGCAGCCAGCTCTGCCTTCCAAAGGCTTTGGGTCTCCTTCATCAGGAGTGGGAGGCAGCTTGGGCTCACTCTGGAGTGCTTTGGCAGGGCTGTGATATTAAGCTCAGGATCCCAGCCAGTTTTCAACTTGAGTTTACGTTTTGTCTTCCTAAATTGCCTCTGACTCCCACTACCTGTTGCTGCCATTTACTAAACAAAAACAAACATAGAGGCTGGAGAACAGCTCTTGGATTCTTGCTGAGAAGTGGCTGCATTGCAGTGAAAAATCCATTCAGAAAGTGAAAATTCCTTCGGGCCTGCTCGTTCTCCTTGGTGCACAGTCCTTTTCCTGTTTTCCAGATGCTGCCTCTAAGCACGCTACCCAGGCCTTCTTTGACTGCCTGCGAGCAGAGGTGGAGCAGTATGACATTGAAGTGACAGTTGTGAGCCCTGGGTACATCCAGACAAACCTGTCCCTCAATGCTGTCACAGCGGATGGATCTCGCTATGGAGGTGAGGCACCACTCACTGCCCTGTTTCTAAAGCATTTCCATGTTATTATAAGGTGTATTTGCAACACATGGCCTCTGGTGGGGACACAGGTTAGCCCTGAAGGATCAAAAATCAACTTTGGATGCAGGGTAGGAACAACAAGCCCCAAAGTTTAGCCTTCCTAGACAGCAACTACTGCCTTCTGGGCCAACCATGAGGAACACCTGTCTCTGCTCCCATGCACAGCTGGAGTAAAAGCCAAAGCAAGCAGCCACGTGCAGTTGGAGCACTTCTAGGAAGGGTACCTCAGTGAGGCTTTACCTGCTGCTGCTGCTGCTGCTCACTCAGCTTTCCCTTGGCAGTTATGGACAAGACCACGGCCGAGGGACAGACGGCGGCCGAGGTGGCTCAGGTGGTTCTCAATGCAGTGGGACAGAAGAAGAAGGAAGTGCTTGTGGCTGGCCTGACCCCCTGCCTGGCTGTCTACCTGAGGAACCTCTGCCCCAGGCTCTTCTTCACCTTAATGGCATCTAGAGCAAAAAAGGAGAGAAAAGTCAAGGGCTCTTAGAGCTCAGCTGCCCTGAGCAGGGAGAGGCTGAGCCCCTGCAGTCGGCTGGGACATCACTGGAGGTGCTCCTGCAGGAAAATCCTTTCTCAAAATGCTGTTTACCATTGCATGGAGACTGGGAAGTGGTTTCCCCCACACTGCTGGAAGACAGCACCTAAACCTCAGCTGGAGAAGGAAGGGTGCTTGGACAATGGGGGAGAGCTGAGGCTGCAGGGGAGGGGTCAGGGAAACACTGCAGCCAGGGAGCCCCTGGCTGGGAGAGTCCTCCCCTCACTCCAGGCATGCTCAGCTTTACTGGCCTGCTACAAATAAAACCCACCTGTTCTGCCTTCACACCAGCAGACCTTGGCTGTCCCCACCCCTGTGAAATACAGTCCTCAGCTGGGAACTCTCGTGATCAGTGTCTCATTCCCACTCCTTCCAGTCTGATCCAGGACATGCTGCTTGCAGTGGGAAACCTCACAGCCTCTTCCTGTTAACGTGCCAAGTCAGCTGATAAATTAAATCAATCCAGTGCCACTTTTAAAGAAGTAACTGATGCACAATTTGGGTGTATTTGGCCATCATTTTACTGTATCATACCCTGCTGATGTACTGGACAGTTAATTCTGCAGTGACAGCGCTCAGTGAATCCCAGCCCAAGGAATGCAGGGAAGCACTGAACAGGTAGAACAGCACAGCAGCAGCTGCTGCCAGGACACACTGCACAGGTGACAGCAGCACACCTGGGCCACCTGCAGCACAGAGCAGGTGTGATCCTGGGGATGCCAGGCACTATCTGGCATTGGAGAAGAATCCATGTGTTTAGGGTTCAGAGTGTAGCAGACAGACCCTTTGTTCTCATCTGCCTAAAAGCAATCACAGATGATAATTAGGATCACATCCAGTGGAGAATACCAGCCTGTTCAGGTATCACTTCAGGGAGCCTGACAGCCTGAAGGGGTGCCATGTTCCATTCCTTACCCCTTCTGCTCATGTGAGGGATACCAGCACCATTAGGAAAATGCAATTGCTGCAGAGATAGGACAGAAATAATCTTAAAATTGAAATAAACTCTACTAGTAGGAACCAAGGTCCAGACCCCTCCTGCCACCTCCATGCACTTGCCAGCATTTTCCGTGTGTCCTGCCATGTCCTGCCTGGGAGTGCACATCTGATGACAAATAAATTACACTGCTATGAAATTAATCCCTTGGTCTACTCCAACTCCTCACAGCATGTAATATAAGAAGAAGAGAAAGCAGGAGGCTTTTGTTTTTTCTTGCATCCCTGCAAGGTGCTATTGTACAGTAGCAGCTGCAGAACAACATGCTTGATCCCAGCCCCTTTATGGGACCTCTTGGCTTATACAATGTGAATCCACACAGAGGATTCATCACACAAACTCTGATATAGGTGTGCAAGCTCAAAAGGTCCTTCTTCCAAAAGCCTTTTCTTAACCAGTACAGATTTATAAATGATCTCTGAGAACCAGGATGTGTTTAATGATATCAATGCTGCTGCTGTCAGGACATCCATCCTCTGCCACCCTCACTGTGGCTGAGGCTGCAGCTGTGCCACAGAAAGGCCTGGGCTTGGATTGACAAGTTGAAGCTTTCAGGTGTGTAGACATCTTTTTTCTTGTTAAGTTAGGAAAGCAAGGCATTACCTTCTCTGCCTCTCCACAAGGGGAGTGTTGGTGTTAGTTCTGCTTTTCCTTTTGTGTTTCCCATGTCACATCCTCAGTTTCTTGATGAAATGTGGGCTCCTGCCAGGCTTGTTCAGCTGCTCCATGTTCTGGTGTTTGAGGTCGTGATTACCCAGGAAGGACCAAGGGGCTGCTTTGCATTTCTGTGTTCCCATCCAGGGCACTGAGAGTGAAACACATCAGGCCTGAGGGAAAAATTATGTGTGGGAAGTTGCTGTAGTTACTGTGGGAACTACAGCTCCAAGGCAGAGGTTGCTGAGAGTGCACTCATTCCCTTTGGAAGTAAATTCCCTGTGATGAGGGGAATGCTCACACTCCAGAGCACGTCCACAATGGGCAGCAAAGTGTGGGGGCTTCTGAAGGGAGGTTTGTCTCCAGCCACTGTTGATTCCACTGAGCTGCTGGCACTGGGGAGAGCAGATACTGCACCACTGCACATGGATGAGAATTTCTAGAAGTTGTTTTTCCATTTCACTGTGCACTAAAATACCCCTCAAGACCCCTCTCATTCTTGCACAGTTACAGCCCTGACTGACTAACAACCAGAACGTTAAAAAGCATTTTAGCTACATTTCCTTTGAAAACAAGCCCCTCTGCCCCTCCACCTCAGAATGGAGTAACAGCTGTGTTTTTCAATCAGATCTACCCATTGTGACAGCTGACTTTTCACCTTTTCTCCTGCAATAAGAGACCCCAGGAAACTTGCTAATTTTTAACTCAAATCTCTGATGCCAGCCATGCATTTAAGGAACCTGCCATAGTGATCATTCCAGACCAGGGGAAGCTTAATATAAAAAAGTACCAGGACCCCAGAAGTTTGGTGCAGGAAAGGATCTAGAGTGAAAAAAGACCAGGAATGCCTTTGGTGTGGCCAGCACAATGGTATTTTAGGGTTTTCTGTAGCAATAAGCTGTATTAGCTGTGGCAGATGTGCCACTGGCTTCAAATCCATCCAGCAGGGACTCTGGAAACATGTCAGGGTGGAAGGGCAGCCTGCCCAGACCACTGAAAGATGAAATAGTTGCATTTCTCTGCTCTGCCAAGGCAACTGTATATTGTTGCTATAAATAGACACTCTGGATCCCAGCTTCTTTTAACCTTGGAGGGTAAGAGCTCAGCCACTGTACAAAGGGCTGCTGCCACTCAGAAATGTCTCACTGCCACTGGAGCTCCTCCAGCCCACTCAATACAGCTGCCTGTGCTGGTGTAAGGGCTGGGAATACCCAGCAAACCCAGTTTGCCCAGCACACACACAATGGGCTGCATGCCCTGCTCACAGAAAACTGCCCCAGCAGAGAAACACAAGTCAGAACTGTGGTAAGAACAGCCCATGGAGTCCTTGGTACCTGCTGTGGCAATTTGGAGAGATAAAGACAGAGAGGCAGAATTTGGGGTCTGACCCCTCCCAAGGTCAGTGTTTCAGCTGTGAAGGTCAGGCTGCAGCTCTCACTGGGGCAGGGAGCACAGCGCACAGGCAGCTCTCACTGCAGGCCTTTGCTCTCCTATTCCAAATGTAACACCTGGAGCTGTGCCAAGCTGGCCCTGCCAACACCAGCCACACCTATTCTCCATGTGGTGGGAGGAGATTACAGACAGCAAGCCCCTATCTTTTAAAAATAACTGGCAGATCTCACAGGAGAGTAAATACTTCCCATTCTAAGAACAAGATTTTGAGTTTAGAGCTAAAAAATGAATTAACGCACAGGACTGAATTCTAAAATTTCAGGTAACACAGTTACAAGATGCAGTCACGTGGATGCTTTGCAGCAGGAGCAGGCATCTCCTGTGTTCCAGACAAAAGCAGTGGAATTGTGTGGTCAGGGCACAGCACAAAGGTAGCACAGAGAGGCTCCTACCCTGGCAGCCCCCAGCCCTGCATGTGGCTCCAGGCATTTCAGAGGAGATGTATCCACCTTAGGAAGAACTCCTACAAGAACTGAGCAGAATGTGTTTGTATCTGGACATTTAAAGTGATATCACTATGATAACAGTGACAAGAGAGCTTGAGCATTTCAAATTCTCATCCTTTAATGGTCAATGATAACTTCTGGCTGGTTCTGTGTAATACAATTAAACAATATACTTAAATGTTTCCCAAAAAAAAAGGAAAAAACAGAAAAAAAAAAAGCAGCTCTCACACCCCTTCTTTCGATTGCTTTCTTTCATTGACATTCTGCTGCTGGATTGGACTCCCCTGGCCTAACATACGGATCTCAAGTCACCACACATCCACATCTCAAGTGTAACGAAGAACTGAAAAACCTTGGTGCACCAGTGATGTGTTATTTGAAAAATAACAGCTCTATGAAACCAAATCCTTCCCAGTCTCCACTGCTTCTCAAAGAGGAAAAACAAAAATGTTACTGTGGGAGTCTTAATACACTTGTCTTTGTGGGTTTCTCTCTTCCCTGCTGAAGTCATACAGCGTAGAGTTCATAGATCTTCTTTACACAGTACACCAGGGCAGCGAGTGCTATCGTGTTGTGCAGTCTCTTTCTGTGCAGGTCGTCCTTCCTCACCAGCACCACGGGAGTGGACGAGGTGAGCGTATGCAGGGGCAGGCGCGAGAGTTTATAGGCGTCGTACTCCACCTGGTACTTGCAGCAGGGATCGAACTGCCAAGAGATCCCATAGAGGGTGCAGCAGGCCACGCTCAGCACTCCAGCGGGCAGGGAGATGTAGTGAGAATAATCTACTGGCAGTGCCAGGGGGGTGAAGAGGCAGGTGGTGCCCGCCAGCACGGCCGTTTTGTGCAGGCAGTTCCCCACGGTGATCCAGCGCGCCGTCTCGTCCCCGATGCGCGTGGGCTCGATCACGATGTACTTGTACTGCGCCTCCAGCGCCTGCTCCAGCTCGTACTCAAACTGGTCCTGAGCGTTCTCCCCGTTGTAGATCTCGTGCACAATGTAACAGTCCGTGGAGGACAAGGTCACCCTGGTAAGGGGAAATGAAGAATTAAAACTACAGGGCTGAAGGACAGGCTGTTCACCCGCCTGGCTGGGAGAGCAGGACACGGGTGCCCCAAGTGAGAGCAGCCCCTCAAGGTCACTGCCTCTGTTTCATAACCAGCAGCTTCTCAACTCAAGCTCCATTTCACATCAGCTTATTACTCCTGCTGTACAATAATTCATCCCAAAAGAATGCAACATATTTTTCTTACCTTTTCCTAACTTGGAGGATCTAGAACAATTTGAGAAATAGGATCTTGTAATAGTTCTGCAATGGTTTCTCACACCAATACCCAAGTAGTTTCTTTGGAGAGAGCAGAAGTGTCACACCTTAGTGACCACCACACGTCACTGAACAAACCACACAGACTTTAGGAGCTTTCACAGAAACCAAGACAAGCAGCTCATTGATCAGGAGGACAAGCTGCTCTGGGAGGTTTGGAGACAGGAAGCATCTCCAGATGAATATATTTGCTCTCTGATGCAGCTTGCATCAGAGGACTATTTAGTCCTCCATATTAACAAGCCTAGTAACTCCATGGTAAATCCAACAAGGATGGCCAAGGAACACTGCTGGAAGGGAAGGTGAAGAATGCAGCAGAGCATTTGTGGCAGAATGCTTCACTCCCTCTCCTGAAGTGGGATGCAGCAAAGCAAGACACAAACGAGTTTTTAACCCAGGCAGGCTTAAGCAGTGAAGAAAAAGTGCTCACTTCATCTGGGAGCACATTTCCTACTCAGGGGAGTCAGGATTGAATTGGACCAGCAGCTTTCAGCTACCTAATGGCACATTTTCCACCTTCCCTCCACCCTCTTCATCACATGACCTTAAATCTGCAGCTACATTCATGTACAGACTGCTAAGAAATAGGATTATAATATTCACCTGCTCTGAGAAAGGTAAAAACTTATCCATCAGAACCAGGCAAAATCCTCCCTTCTAAGCAGAAATGAATATTTTTGACATATTTGTGCTTAACCAGAGCAAAACTGAGCATGTGGCCTATCAAAGATAAAAATATCTAGCAGATTCCTTTAGCAGAAGGAGAACAAATCACACATCTGACCTAATCACAGCAGACAAAACTGCCTCATCCCAACAGCATTCAGACCCCCGTGATATCAGGAGGAACACACTGCTGATGTGGAGAACAGAATGAGCACTTTTTGCTCCATTAGTACAGTGGTACTTATGTGCATGCACTGGAAAATAAGGGAGAAAAATACACATTCACAAGCTGCTGTTGCCAAACATTATCCTTAATGTGCAGCTCCACTCAGGCTGCAAAGGGGATTGAGCAGTGGCCAGCTGTAATCAAGAATATTGTTAAATTACAAGCTGTTGCAGACATGGCTGGGTTTGTAACAGCAGCAAACATCAACCAGCAGGACCTGAGAGGCACCACCCTCTCCCAAAGCAGAGTCATAAGCAGTTTCATTAAAAGTCCAGCTGGAATTTATATAACCTACAAGGAAAACTCAACTTACAATGTAGTTATTGAGTTCCTTGCAGTGCATTTCCCCCTTGGCCTGTTCATGGGTAGAAAGAAAAATAAAAATCCACTTTAATTCCGTGTATGCTGGGGGCTTCTTTAGGGCAATGAGCTTGTCAGACATTGTTGGGAAAATTATCTTTAACCCTTTCAGCACAGGATGTGGTGGGCTCTGATGTTCTGCAGTGAACTGAGCGGTACTTAGAGAAAAAAAATTTAAAGACAGGACCTATATAAGGAGTTTCTAACAAGAAGCCAGTTAAGCAGGTCTTACACTGACAACAAGGACACAGCTGGTCATGATTTCTGCCAAGGATTCTTTTCCCTGATAACAGCTGCTCCAAGTGCAGCTTCTTCCAAATCAAAAATTCCTGTTTCATTGCAAAAGACATATAGAGGTTTAAGGTAACAGCAAACCACCACCCATGACTTTGTGAAACCACTTGCTAGGGCATAATGACTTCATGGAAAAGCTATTGCTGAAAGGCATTTTCAAGTTGGAAGCCAACCCACTGCAAATACAACCCTCCAGACAAAATTAATATTTCCAACAAGGAGCACTTTCAGTGTTTTGTAATACCTGGGAACATGCAGATGGGTCTGCAAAACAGAGAAGGAGAATCCAGATTCAACTAAGAACTTCCCAGAGGCTTAGGAACAGCACAGTTGTTGTCATTCTAGATCTCCCTGTCATCATTGGGAAAACATGGATGAAGTGAGCCCATTCCTTCCCTGCCTCTGCAAGAGCCATGGGAACTGAGCTTCTAACTCTAGGAATTCAGGATCTACATTCCATGGGATTTCTCCAGGCTCAGCACCAGGACATGTGGCACTAACCCATCAGCCTCATTTCTCCTTGCTCAGCTCTTGCCTGTTCTTCCCTCTGAACACCTCTTTTTTCTCTTCACCCTCATTGTACAAGCAGAGCCACACCACAAGCAGCCACCTGTCAGCAGGAATCCAACACACTGGCCAGAGGCAGCACTGTCCATCTCTTCTGGAATTTTCTAGCTTGCCAGGCTCTAGGGCTTTATAACAATTAAGTAGAGAAAAGCACAGTACTCCAAAGCCAAAACAAGCAGAATTTAAAGTATGTTCTGCTGGGAAAAATAAAAAGTCACTGGGAACTGAACAGCACAAAGGCTTCATTTCTGAAAAAGTCTGCCCCCCAACTGTGCTGTTTCTCCAAATGAGTCCTCTAAAATAAGAATAAATCAGTATCATAGTGCTGAAGCTGCCAATCTAAAAATGACAAATGAAAAGATATCTGCTGGAATAGGATATGTGAAGAGTCAGAAAGGCAGGCAGCAAGTCTCTATTTTTGCTCAGGGAAGTGGGGTTATCATATATAATTTCCACACAAGAACTGGCTGCTCATGGAGCATGGACAGTTGAAAACTGGATTGTCCAGTTGATACAGAGACACTGATATGTGGGCTTGAGGAGGTTTCAGCTGAGGACTTCACAAAGGCAAGTCTCCTGATGCAGCCTTTCCACTGAACACAGCAGCTACACACGAACACATCCAGTCAAAGCAACTGGATTTGCTCAAACACTGGAGGCCGTGGAGTTTGCCTTTTGGAGCTTGTCACCCACCCCTGGCCATAACAAACACAACTGCAGAGCTGTGCAAGCAACTCTGAGCTGGCATCCACCACTTAGTAAGCGTGGGGATTTTATATAAACTCCATTTTACTTAAAAGAATAGTAAATAACCAGAGAGCACCTATGCCAGAAGACATAAAATGCTGCCAGATGTTCAGAAGCCTGACAGGCTCTTTACTAAACAGATCAGAGCCTAAAAGCAGTTGTTAATATTATTCAATCAAATTATTTTCCAGGACCTGCCTCCCCAAATAAGAGCACAGTTAAAACGTTGCACAGCTATTCTGTAGGAATAGTTCTAGGCCTTATATCCAAATATTTGTTTTATTGCAGCTTCAGGCATTCTATATTTGAGAACTTTTAGTGTGTCATTTTTGGTGCTGAATGAATGCCTGGATGAGGGAATGTGACAGAACTCTCAGCTGTTCAGCACAGCAAGATATAAATCTCTTAAAACTCAATGATGTCAAATTTTGGTATTGCCAAAGTTATAAATAAGGAACCCATTGTTAACAGAGCTGCAGCAGCAGGAGGGGCAGAAGTGTCTGTGTTAGCTATAGAGCAAGCTTCAAATTACATTTGGATTGTATTCCTAACATGGGAATATGGGAGAGCACCAGGAGAGGGTGAACAATTGCAGCTCCAGCAGTTCATCAAATCCTGAAATGGTCTGGGTTGCACAGGACCTCAAAGACAATCCAGTTCCAACCCCCTGCCATGGGCAGGGACACCTTCCACTAGCCCAGGTTGTTCCAAGCCCCATCCAGCCTGGCCTTGGACACTTTCAGGGATCCAGGGACAGCCACAGCTTCTCTGGGAATTCTGTGCCAGGGCCTCACCACTCTTAGAGGGAACAATCTCTTCTGAAGTTCCAGTCCTCAGAGCAGTTCCATTTCTCTGCCTCCACCTTGGAAGCAGGCTCCTGAAAACAGAAGCCTGCCTGGTAAATGAAAATTGCAATTAGATAATATTTATGGATGAAGAAATAAGTAACACTCCAAAGAGGAGGCACAATGTCACTCCATGTGAAAAGACCTTCAGTTTTGCCAGGTAACCAAGTGGCAAAAGCAGAAACAAAGGAACAGAGCACTGAGAACAAGGCAGGGGAAAACATCCTGGGAGAACCTTCAGCATCCTCCTACCACTCACTGCCCACCTGCAGGGAGAAGGACTGAGCCTCCTGAGTTTGTTGTCTTCAACCTAATGGCACCTGCCAGACAGACTTTTGGTGAGGGTTTCAAGTTATCCAACTATCTCAGTTCTGCAAATGCTCAAAAATCACACTTGGAAACAAGCTGCACAAAGCTCAAGTACAGTTCTGGGCAAAAATAAAAGTTCTTTTGAGCCCCTCCCATAAAACATGGGTCAAGTTTTGTTAAGGTTTTCTTTCCTGGGCAAGAGTTTTGCTCAGAGCTCCAAGCAATCAGATTAACTGAAAACGAAGATCAGTTTGATAAGTAGTTAAAAAAATTAGAAAGGAGAAGCTTGCAGCAGTGTGATAACACCTGGTCACAAGCAGCACACACAGTCCAGCTCAGCAGTGCAAGGGGGGTTTTGTGCTAGCTGTGCAAGATCTCAGAAAAAGGACACTATAGATGGCCAGAACATGTCTGGGAGCACTGTCAGCATCTCAGCCAAGCTGGGGGAAGTCAACAGAGTCAAGGCATGACAAATCCAAACACTAAACTTCTCTCCCTCCAACATAAATCCTTCCTGAAATTTAATTTAATTTCAAGATTAAGGAATGAGCTGTGTCCTGGCTTTAATTCTCAGTGGAAATATACCACCTCCCAGTCATACTCCCCAGTGTGTTTCTACTCAGGATATGGTGCACAGAAAGCACAAACACATCCCACCCTAAACACCTGGAGAATTGTTTCTCTGCCAAAGGTCCCCACAATCAACCAGGGTCAAACTCTCAGTCAGGGCTGTCAGGCCTGGGGCTTTAAGAAGGGCACTCAAGCAGAAGAAGAACAGGAAATGCAGGGCAATAAAGCAAGACTTGAATTCAAAAGATGCACCTTTAATTCAAATAGGAAAAAAGACAGGAGAACATTGGGAAGCTCTTCAAGCAGCCTTAGTGAGGAACAACATTCCCTGTACACTAAGGAAAACATCACCAGACCATTACAACAAATCCAGCCCCCAGACAACAAGGAGGTGTCAATTTTAAGTCAACTAATGATTAGCCAGGCTGATGGAAATAGGTCAATCATTGCTGCAAGCAGACTACCAGAAATCTGAGCAGTGCAGGTAGCAAAAGGAGAGCTCTGTGAGGGCACAGAGGAGCCAGTGCAGGCAGTGGTGATGACATGAAAGCTGTTCTTTCCAGAGTTTGTCAGATCATCTCCCAGGGGAACAAACGACATGCTGTCCACTGCTCTGGTGGCACCGGGCTGCCTTTTATACAAGAACACCCAGTACAATCCAGTGTCTGTTCTGTATGAAAAAGTTGTTTTGGTCTACAGATTAACAATTCCCTTTAGACAGGCTCCATTAAAGAGTCTATCCAGAATGAAGAAAAACAAATATTTAGTTGGTTCCCTTCAGTGTTTTCAGTTATTTTGTGTAACATTATTATTTTGCCACCAGAGCCAGCTGGAGTTCACAGTCAACATCCTTTGAAATTAATGTCCTTACATTCACTCCTAGCAAGGAAAGTACTTTTTAACCAAGTATAGCTTTCTCTGTATCAATAAAGTCACTTGTGAAGAGACTCAGTCTCCAGATATGCTGGTCTTTTTTTTTTCTTTTTTTTTAATAATTTTAAATGAAAGCTGCTCTAGTCTCGCAGCAGACAGGATTTTATTCACCACCTCTGACACACAGATGCCTTTTAGGGTGGCTGGCTGACAACTACAAACACTCCTTGAAGCAGCTCAGTTACCAGGAAAACTGGATCAGCACATTCAGTTCAAAGGAACGTGTCTTTGAACAAGAATCCTGCCCAGAGTAAGAAAACTGTATTCACCCTATAAAAAGCACATGTCATCATGTGATGACATCAGGTCTGTCAGCGCTGCCTTTGCACAACCGGTGCTGCAGCAAGATGGGCAGGTGTGGTTTGGGATCAGCCACTGATGGAGAGGCAGAGGCCCAGTCATCCACATCTCCTGCTCTGCAACTGCCAGGAAGGAGCAGCACCTCGCTGACATCACCCAACATCTTTTGGAATTATCCTCTTGTCACGTTTGTACAGGGTGACACCTAAAGAACCACCAGCTTTTGATGGAGATTGTGAAACACTGCTCAGGGGAGGATCTGCTGTTCTGTTCTCTTCCATACCTTTCTCACTGGCAAAGGAAAAAAAATACATGCAGCAGGTTCGTGGAGTGACTCGTGTTTAGGAATATTTTTGCTCGTAAGATCAAGAGCAAGCACAGCTTTGAAAAAAGATCACCTGAAACAACAATTAGATTATTGTACAAGTCACAGATGAAGTTACACAGTAACAACTCACTTTTAAGTCTGCGTCAATTTTCACCCTGGAAGAATAATTTAAGTTATTAAGTGTTCTTTTCCATATTCTGTTTCTTCCCTTCTGCTGGGAGGACACGTCTGCCACATGAAAGATCCACATGAAAACTCCACACCTCCCGTGCTGGGGCAGTGCCAGCACCGGGTGCAGACAGTTTTACCACTGTGGTATTCTTAGTTGTTTATTTAAACCACGCTGATACAGGAATTCCATTGGCCCTTCCAGTTCAATTACTTTTGAATTCCCTGAACACAGGCAGCATTCCTGCAATTCACATTAGAGCCAGAATTTTCAGGGCTACTTGTGGCTCTCCTTGGCTGTGTAGATTCAACAGCATCAAAGCAAACGCTGTTGAATCACAGCAAGGGAACAAAGTGAAGCAAAGCCACGAGACAAATTAAGGGGGATATCAGAGTTTCTAATTAAGAGGGCTATCAGAGTTTCGAGGCGAGGCGGCAGGACAAAGGAAAACTCCGAAAACACTGCAGCAGCTTTCAGCAGCTGCCGGTTACATCAGTCAGCCCTGGGGCAGAACACAAAAATGCCAACGTCAGGAAATGCGGGATAAACCCAGACATTTTCAGCAGGTGGAGAGCTGTGCACACAGATTTTAAAGTAGCTCGACCAGACACTGTCTTAAGCTGTGCCAGGGGAGGTTCAGGTCGGACATTTGGAAGGATTTCTTCACAGAAAGGGTGATTAAATACTGGCATGGGCAGCCCTGGGAGGTGCTGGAGTCACCGTCCCTGGAGGTGTTTAAGGAAAGACTGGGTGGAACTCAGTGCTCTAGTCTGAGTGACGGGGTGGGGATCGGTCACAGGTTGGACTCGATGATCTCAGAGATCTTTCGAATCTAATTGATTCTGTCACATTTCTCTCTATCTATTTTTTCCATTTTAAAGTTGCGATTCCCAAACTTCCACCGCTGCTCCGTGGGTATTTCCAGCTTGTGCCGGCCGCGCCTCCGCCCCGGCAGAGGCCGGAGCGCGGTACCGAGCTCCCTGCCCGCCGCGGCCCCGGCAGAACGAGGTCACCCTGGAGGACTCGCCGCTCCCTCCCCGCCTTCAAAAATAGCCGTGGACGGAAGGAGCCTCCCGGGGCCGGCCCTCCTCTACCCGGCGCCCAGCGCCGCATCCCGCCGCGGGCAGCGCTGCCCCGGACACGCCGCGGGCCGCGCTGACCTTCCCCGGGCGCGGCCCCGCCGAGCGCCCCCGGCCCCTCCGCGCCTCAGCGCGGCCGCGTCCCGCGCCCGCCCCGCCCCGCCCGGCCACGCTCCCCTCGCGGCGTCCCCGCTCTTGCCGCGGGGTCGCGGGGCCGCCGCGGGTGGTGCAGCCCCGCAGCCCCCGCCGCCCCTGGCCCCGGCCCGGCCGCCCCTCACCTGTCCCGGCCGCCGCCGCTGTTGGTGCCGCCGGGGCCCGCGCGCCTCCTTCCCCACGCCGCCATCTTGGAGACACTCGCCTGGCAAATGTCTCCACCGGCGGCCCGCCGGCGCGCCGCGATGCCCGACGGAAGATGTAGTGCGCGGGGGCGGCGGCGGCCGCTGCTCGGGGTGGGGCTGAGCGCACGAAAGGACTACAAGTCCCACAGTACCCCGCAACGCCGCGTGGCCGCGGGGGGCTCTGGGGCGCGTAGTCCCTTGGACGGGGGCGGTGGGGCCAGGTGGGCACCGCGGTGAGAACCCGGTGAGACCCCCGGCCGCAGACCCGTCACCGGTGGCGGAGCGGCTCCGCAGGGCTCGGCTCCGCTCGGCCCCGCCGCCAGGGATCTTCCAGCCGGTGGGAGGAGCGCGGCGGCGAGTCCCGGCCTGCCCCGCGGCCCCGCCATAAGGGGATGCGGCTGCATCGGGGTGGGAACTGCTCGGCAGCCCTGAGCCCATCGCCTCCTGTTCCTGATCAAAAAAAAAACTAGGAGGCTCCTTCCCTGCAGGGGGTTAGGGATGGAGCACCTCCCTGGGAGGCGAGGCTGGGCGGTTTTGGGGTGAATTTTGCCCCCTTAATCAGTCTCGAAAGAGAGGCTCCCCTGCTGAATCTCTGAGGAGGAATAAATCACAGAATCACGTATCAAGTCAATATAAAGCTTATATTGACGCTTCTCTGGAATTGTAATGTACATTTGCTAGTGCCAGAGCCATCAGAAGGTTTTGTGGGCGAACTGTGCTTGGATGATTTTCTCCAGGAGGCTTGAGCCTCTGCAGGGCTCCCTCCTGCTCCCGGCCGGATTCCTCCCAGAAGAGGAGCCTTTTTCTTAGGAATTTCAAGTTTTCCTTTATCAAACAGCAGCTCCCTGCTCTGCACCCCCTCCTTTCTTGGAGCCCTCCTCCAGCCTGACAGCGCATATCAGGAGAAAGAGCTGCCTCTGCACCTCCCGTTCGTAGACAAACCCTCTTTTTGACATTATTCCCAAGTGATGTAATGTGACTGAAGAGAACAAACCCCTGGCTGCCTCCACCTTCCCAGGCATCCCGAGGCTGCTCTTCCAGCCTACGGGGCCCTCCCACACCACTGCTCTCCCAGCTGGATTTTGGGGGGCAGCTGTTTCGGGGGAGGTAAAGGCTGCATTCACAGGAACAAGGAGGTGTTTGGGAAGCGTGCCCAGCCCGGCAGAACGTGCAGCAGTGCTGGGACAGGCCAGAGCATGGACTGTCTGGAATGTGGAATGTAAACAGAGTGTGTTACCAGCAACAGCCCAGCTACAGATCCCAACCGCCCGTGCTGTCCCTCGGGAGCAGCAAACCCCGCGCTCCTGCTGCAGCCCAGGGGCAGCTTGTCATGCTGGATCAAATCATAACTGTTCTCCACACCAACCTTCCCTGCAATCTGAGTTATCCAAACTCTGGCCTCAGCCTCTGTAGCCTTCACACAGCATTGGGAAGTGACACAAATGCCCTGCTATGATCCTGAGTGCTGTGCTGTGCTCTCAGCTCTGAGGAGTGCTGGCTCCAGGAAGGAAGTGCCTTGTGTCCCTCTGAGTCACCTGCCTGCCCATCTTGATCTGGACAAGCACAACAGTCGGATACTTAAATATTTTCATCTTAAAACGGTGAATATAAACACTGAGCGTCTGCCCATTTGCAGGACAACTCCCGAAGGCTGGCCTGATATCCCAAGGAGGAATGATGAAGGTGAGCAGGGCTGGATCAGCTGGCAAAGGAGAGGAACCAGCTGTGATCCCACTCACCCTGAGCTCTGCACAGTCATCATGAGGTCAGCCAGCCCTGTGACCTCAAATAAAACACAGTAATTTCACCTCTTACCTACTGTCCATTTGCAATGGGAGCATGTGTTCCCCCCCAGTGCAGCACAGCCACTGCAGCTCAGTTAAGCCACACTTTTATTGTATTGTATTCCATGCATTATGTTCAGGTTTTATAGTATGACAGAGGGAGGGATCAAGATAAATGTTAAACATAAACAAGAGCAGAAAGGTTGTTTGTAACAGGTCCTGAGAAGGAAAGGCACATCGTAACCACCGAATCCAACAGAACAGAAACCTTGGACAAAGGAAGACAACGCTGGAGAGTGGATGAGGGAAGGGGTGTTTCAAGTTGGGGGCTGTGGAAGCAGGTTTGACAGCCACCTGCATTCCCCCACCCACCAAAGGTCTGTAGTTCAAATGGGTTTGGGGAGCTCAGTATTCAACCAAACCACTTCCACACTCCTGTTGCCCGGGGAAGAGTCCAAGATCCCAAACTCCTCCAGGCTTAATCAGCACCAAGGGGCAGCACAGGACTCAAAGCTCCTTTCTGCAGAGACCAGCTGGAAAAAGGCAGCTGGTGGGGAGTCAGGGAAGGGCTACCCAGCACCGAGTGACCCCGAGCCAGGTCCCACTCAGCCGTGCAGGGTCACAAGAGCACCGTGGGCTGCGGCGTCGCCGGTGACCTGCGGGTATTGCTATTCACTGGCATCGAGGAGGGGAGGCTGGGACAGAGCGTGGGCACAGCACAGAAATGGTTGGCACAGACACTGGCACACGTCTCTGTCAGGTCAGACGCCGGGGGGGTGTAGCACCTCGAAGGGAAGCAGCAGCAGAACCGTGTGCTGCGCCTGATTTAAGGCAGCGATCGCTGCGGGTGATCCAGCGCCGGGGGAAGCACGAGGTTCCTGCCAGAGCAGCACGAGGGGCTCCAGAGCAGGCTGGACACTGGGACACTGCCCAGACTGATCACAGCACACCCTCCAGCGAGCTGGCACAACTGGGAGCTCCTGGAGACTGCACACAGTGGAAATGAACACTAAACCAGGACAGAGGCTCACAGCACTGGGCTAAAACATTGCTCCCGAGCACCAAGCCCTGCTGTGGCAAAGATACAAGTGTTTTATCTTGGCTTCCAGGGGAGAAAACAGTTCAGCTTCACCTTGGAATCAAGAGAAGGGATGTTCAGTCATCACAGCACTACCAGAGCCAGCCTTGCTCCTGTAACTATGTGTTGAAGGAATATTTAGCAGCCCACATTTCTTCTTGAGCCCCTTTAGTTTGTTACTTGCCACCCTTTCCTAGTCCCTCGAAGCCACCCCAAAGGTCACAGCCTGGGTGACACAAGCAGCAGGAGGGCAAAAATGAAGCAGAGGCAGGGCTGAGCTCGAGGCCTTTCCTGAGCAGCACAAGGCAGAGGTGGCTCTGCCCCCTGGCACAGGTGGTGGGCATGGGCAGGGGTCTCACAGCCTGCAGTGTGCAGGGCAGGGATGGAGTTTGGGAGGTTTGGAAGCCTGAGAGGGCTGCTCTATGCTGGTGATGGGCAGCCCAAAAGCATGGGCAGGCAGCAAGGGTTCACCTCGAGCTGGTGACCAGGGACAGCTCAGGCTGAAATCCTGGCACAGGGTCTTCATCTCTGGCCACCCCAACTGGGAGAGAAGATTGTAGAGTTTTTGCCTTTGCTGCCATGGACTTTGTGCTGGGCTCTGGGAAAGGGCTGAGCTGCCTCTCACCTGGGGCTTCAGTCACTCCGTGGCACAGATTGTAAACTTTAGTCCCTGCTCAGCCAAGCAAGGTCTGGATTTGGTCTCCAGGTGAGAGGCTCTCCATCTCCTGCCTGGCTGTAGCCCCCAGCGGCTGCTCAGGGCTGGGTGTGTTGAAAACATCATCTCCCTCACCACTGCCCTGCCCTGGGACACTGCAAAATCCTGAAAGCTCAGTGTGAGATGCTCTGAGGTGTAGCTCAGGCCCTGGAAAACCCAGGCAAGGCAGGACAGGCAGCAAACTGGAACCTGGCAGTGCCCTGCCATCATGGTGTTACCTCTACATTTGAGTGTGGCAGTGCTGGCTTGTGCTACAGGATCATCATCCACAGAGGTAAGAGCATGAAATGAGGCTGTTCCTGCTGCTGGCCAAGGTCCCCACGATGCTGCCAGTGCCCTGAGCTTGGAGCTGTGAGAGGGCTGCTGAGCAGACAGGTAATGCCATGAGCCAGGGCTTCTTTCAAAAGGCTGTAAGGGGAAGCCATGGGAATCCACATGGATGCAGGTGCCTCTAGCACTGAGCCCTGGAGATGGGCCAGGAGCAGGTCCTGGAGGCCTCAGCCTGCTGCTCTCAGAATCTCATGAGGAGGCTGATCTGGGGCACTGACAGGGATGTAGAGATGAAGAGGGAGATGGGAAGAGCCTTCCTCTTCAGCTGCAGGAAACCACCATGGTGCCCTGGGATGTCCCTCATTGCTTAGGCCAGGGCTGGCTGTGGGGCTGGTCTCTTCTCCTGAGCAGGCTGTGTCCACACCAAGGGCAGGGAAACAGGAATAACAGTCCATGACCCTGTGGGATGCCACTTCAGGGTTGTGTACAGGAGCTGGCATCTCCAGGCAGCAGCATCTGCAACTCTGCCACGTTTCTTCCTCTGCACAGATCTGCAGTCCAAGTCACACATGGCTCTTGTCTCTAGGCTCGAAGGTGTCACCATCCCAGTGTCTCCACAGCCAGTGCAGCAAAGCCCCCGAGGTGCCACCAAGGTCCACATGTTCTTGTATGTGTTGCAGGTGGGCTTGGACACAGCTTGGTGCCCAACAGGTGCTGCAGGGGATGAACCTGACACAGGGCTGGGGCTCCTCCAGCACCTCCCTCTGTTCCACAAAGCTTAATCCACAGCATCTCCCCAGCTGCCAGGAGGAAAGGGGGGCTGGTAGCCCATGACCACCCCTAACCAATATCCCCCAACAAGTTCAGAGCTGTCACCAAGCGGAGGGGAGAGGATGAGGTGCAGAACAGGTCATCCCCAGGCCTTGTGATGGGGTTTGGTGGAAAAATCACCCTCTTCTATCCCCTGGCTTGGGAAAAGCACTGGGGGGCACCACGTGTGCCCAGAGCCAGCCTGGCCCTGGGGCTGTAGCCATGCTCACACGTGGGCACACACGAGGAGGTCGCGCCCACACTCACGCACCGCATGGACACGCTTAACAAACCGGGAATTGTGAGTGTGGGAAGGGTTTCCTGAGACTGCAGAGAAGCGAAGGCCGCGTTGAACAGTCAGGGACAGGTGTGCTGGTGTGGGAGCAGTCCTGCCTAAGGCTGCAAGTGTTCCAGGTACTGCGGCAGCGGGTTCTCCTTGACGTACTTCTGAATGTACCAGCACGTCAGGTGGGCCTTCAGGTCCTCCTCCACCACGAAGTCCAGGGCTGCCTGCAACCAGGGGACATCAGAGGAGTTACCACCAGCATCCCCAGCCTCCCCTTCCCACAAGCCTTGTAGGAGTCCTGTACCCCTCACCCAGATGGGGGAAGCAGCAGAGGTCTCTCAGATACCCTCTGTGTGAGGCAGGTGGAGGAAGAGGCTGGAGGGGAGAGCACAGATAATCCTGCCACAGCCACCACCTCGCCACAGAGTCCCCAGTTTAACCCTCAACACATCCAGCCTGGTGGATGCTGCACTGCAGGTGACCCAGCTCACCTTCACCACCTCTCTGTCCCCACTTACAGGGCAGGGGGCAGCTGTATCCCAAAGCACCACCCCACAACCTCACAGTTGTGCTCATGGCTCCTCAGCTCTCCCTGCACAGCCCAAGGCAGGCAAAGGGCTCACAAGGGCAGTGGAAGGTTTGAGAGGAGGGTCCAGCTCAAGCTGAGGTGAACCATCAGCCCCTGCACAAGGGTTTTTTGCTGAGAGGAGGAATGGGCCAAACCTGAGTGAATGGCTGGATTTGTTGACATTTACCAGCTCCTCTTGCCACAGGAAACAGCAATGTCTGCCCCCAAATCTCCATCTGCCCCACCAGTCACCCCATCTCCCATCAGAGCAAGATTCCCACAGGGCACACATGCAATTCCAACATGATGGGGCCTGGCTTCAGCCAGGTTCTTTAGCCACAGCTGGGATGGCCACAGCTCTTGCCCTTCTGGGTGCCTGGGGTGGTACCTTTGCCAGGTGCTTGGCTATTCCTCTCCCTCGGTAGGCATCCGGCACTTCCGTGTGCTGCAGGTCCACGATCCGCTTCCCCACGTACTCGTAGAGCAGCACAGCCTTGTCATGGCAACCTGAGGGTGGGACAGAGGGTGAGGGTTGGGGTGTCCCTGGGGAACCCGCAGCACGGGATGGGAGAGAGCATTGAGGGCTGGGATGTCCCCAGAGAGCCCACAGCAGGATGGGCAGTTTTGGGACTGCTACAGCATCCCCCGTGGGAATGGCTCTGGTGCTGGGTCAGAGATTTTGCTTACAGTGACTCCTGGATGTCCTGAGATGTGAGCAGAGCCAGGTCTGCTCGGCCTTTCCAAGCCCCTTGGAAGAGCAGGAGTGAGCTTTTGATCCAGCCCTGAACCACTGATGCCAGCACAACATGTTTAGGGTAGGAAAGCAGCTGTGGGGAGGGAGAAGATGTATTGATGGTGGGGGAGAACAAAAAGAAGGGGAAAAACAACAAAGCTGAACCAGGTAACAGCCAAATAATTTCTCCTCCAGCACAGGGGTTTTTGTTGTGGCACATAAAACTCCTTGGTTTGGATGTTGCAGCATTGTCTGGACACATTTTGGGAAAGATGCTGGGGAGGTGAATGCCACAAACACGCAGGAAAGTGCACACAGGTGTGCAAGGGGGCTGTGCACACAAATTTACATGTACACACACACAGGCTTCCTGTTTCGACACCCTGACCTTTCTCACAACAGCTCAGTTACAGGAAAAAAGAAGTTTCACTCATGTATAAATCAGAGGAGTCAGAACACCCCCCTGGTTTCATCCACAGAACCCTGAGCTTCTGCCTTCAGTGCAAAAGAAAATGTTTCATTTCTAGAGAGTTTCTGTACTTCAAAGTGAGTTTCTGAAATGCAAGATCTCAATCAAAGAGACAAGTTTAATTAAAATAATGGAAACTTTCCCTTCTCTCCAATGTATTTTAAGGCTGAAGGGCTGTAAAATTCACCTGCATTCAGGATCTGCTTTAGCTGAGCTCAATATTTCACTGCATTTCAGCTGACAACTCCAGCCCAGTTTGCCTCATCACTGTATTCAAGAAAAACTAGAAATGAGCCCATTGGAATTTTGTGTTTCCAGAGAAGCAGCTCAAGCTTTTATTCCTGCTCCTTTTATGAAGACACTGAATTCTTCTACACTGGATGGAAACCTTCACATTTCCAGCCCAAGTTTATTCCTGCTGGTTTCTGCCCACTCATTCTTGTGCCAACATTGTTCTTGGATGGACATAAATAATTTCCCTCCCTGCCATTACCCCAAGTATTTATAGGCTTCAGTCCTTCCCTTCTCAGCTCTGGTTCACCAAAAAACCAAACTCTTTGAGTTTCCCCCAGACAGAAAAGAGGGAGCACTGCTGAGCTTTTCCATGTGGATCCAGGCACCCCAAAAAAGCCAAGGGAGCAGGTGAAGCCCTTCCCTGGAGGGAAACCTGCCCAGGCTGGGGCATGAGGTGCCCTCACCCTCACAGAGCATTTGGTGGCAGCTCTCAGGGGTGGCAAGGGCAGAGTTGGCAACACCAAAGGCTGTAAAACGATCTTTTAACAGCAGCTTTCACTCATTCCAGCCCTTCCACCACACTCTCCTCCCAGGCTAAAACTTTCCATAGCCTCTGCCTGAAGATTTGAGAAGTTTAAACTAAACTGACAACAGAACAAAAAAAAAACTTTTTTACTTTAAATACACTTTTAAAATATATGATCTGTTTAGACGTATCATCACAGACACAAATGCATTTTAAAGCAGAAGGTGATGCAGTGTTTGGAGGATCTCAGACATGTCCTGGACAGGCTTTTCCTCGATATTCCCTGTACCACAGCAGCACCACAAGCCCCCAGCCAGGACAGGAGCTGTGCCACCAGGGCACAGATGAACACACACAGAAAGGATTTTACAACCAGCCTGATTTTACAACAGCAGAAACTGCAGGAAACTGGGCCCAGTTCAGAAAAACATCCCAGTTCAGCCAAGTTCATGATCACATCCACACATGCTCACCTCAGAGACACAGCACATGAAACCAAGGACACTTGTGCCACAGGGTGTGGTGTGGGCACAGCCATGGCTTGGAATAGGCCAGCCCTGGTGCTCTGTGGTACCCTGGACATGGGGCTGCTCCCAGGAAAGCTGGGGGAGCTGGAAGCAGTGCTGACCCTTCTTGGGAGTACCCAGCCCCAGTTTGGTGCAATCCCCCCTAAAGAGAGGGGGCACAGGCAGAGCCTCCCACCAGACACCTCCTGCCAGCCTCCAGCCTGTGTCAGCCCCCTGGGCTCCAGCACAGGAGTTTATCAGCCTGCACAGGCACAGCTTGGCACAGCAGAGCCCCAGGAGCCTGCCCTGGTGTTTGACTCACTGACACTCCCCTCCAGGCCATGGAGAGAGGAAGGAGAGTCAGTGCAAACCAGCACAGCCAGAGAGGAGCAGGATGGCAGCAATGGCAGCACAGCTGGTGCCCTGCTCGCCCTCTGTCCCTCCCTCCACTCACACGGGGCACAGGGAAGGGGAAGCTTTTCTGGGAGCTGGGCAAGGGACCAGGTGTGACCTTGCTCTCCATGGAGGGTTTCCACCGGCAGCAGTGACAGGCTCAGCCCTGATACCAGACACCCAGGCTGGTGGCTCAGGAACCTGGGGGAACAAGCAGAGAGCCCAGTCCCAGGCATCTGGGCCGACACAGGAACCCCACTCCAGCCCCTCCTTCACTGACCCCTCTCCTGGCACACACAAAGCACCTGCCCAGGGAGGGGAGGCTGCAGCACTGTCCCTTGTCCCTGTACCAACCAGCCCACGGTGTGTGCCCAGGACCTGGGCAGGTCCTGCAAGGCCAATTTCTGCACCCCAGCCTTTGGAGCAGCCCCTGAGCTCCAGCCCCCTTAGGACACTGCTGCAAAGCCATTCCCTGTGAGCAAGGGGAGAGACCAAATGCCAGCCTCATCTCCCAGGAGAAGGGGGCAGGAGGCAGCTCAGGTCTTGTGCTGCTGATCCAAACAGTGAGGAAAAAAAAAAACAAAAAAACAGAAGCTGCATGTGGGGTGGACTGAGAGAACGAGATGTCCCAGGCTGGAGCATCCCAGGCTGGAGCTCACTGCCTGCCGTGGGCTGGCCTCACTCCCCAGGGAGCTACTGGCACGTTACTAGGGAGAGAAAACACAACAGAGCACAACAGCCAGAGTGGAGACAGCACAGCCTCACGGAGGGGCCTCAGTGGCAGGAATGGCAGCGGGAGGGCTCTGCTTTGCAGCAGTTTCCTGTTTAGGAGCTCTCTGGAGGCGCCTGTGCCACGGGAGGAGAGGGGATGTCTTTGATGCAGTGTCTGGTGACAGATCCCTTGGTCCCTGCTGCAAACTCAGCACCTTCCCCTCTCCTGGAAAGCATCTGCCCCATCAGGGAGGAAAGCTCCAAGGCATGACCTGCTCCAGTTCTCCCAATAAACCTGAGCCTGGGCTCCAGGACAAGGAGCTCCTGAGACCCAGATGAGCAGGAGCTTCCAGCCAAAGTCCTGCCCAAAGCCAGCTGGGGAGGAGTGGGAGGTTTGGGAAGTGTGGGGTGCTGCAGATGGATGAATGGGAGCGGGGATGTGTGAAAAGCCCGTGCATCCCTGAGGAACTGGAGCTGCTCCATGCTCCTGGGGAGCCTGACTGGAGAGCCTGAAGGGTGTGATGGGCATCAAGAAGTCACAACAACTGCTGCTAAAACATCTGTGCCAGCAGCTGGACCAACCAGCCAACTGCATTGGGATGGGGGATCCCTGTGGGTTTATTGTTTTGACCTAAAATTTCATCTCAGATCCAAATAAATGCCCAACTATTCCTGACAAAACCAGCCTATAGATTCCCATGGAAGCTTTTAGCTTTGACAAATTGATGTTTTCCAAGAGAGTCTCTGCACAGGGAGGTTTCTGGCTGGCTCAGGCTGTTAGTCACATCCTAACCCATTACAAATCCAGTTGGGCGTCTTTCTGCCCTCCTCTCGAGGGATAACGAGGCTCAGTGAGGTCTGGTTATAATCAGCTTTACTTTCAGCTTCTAAATGCTCCTTCATTTGGGATGCAAGGGAAAATGGAACGTGTTCAAGGGAAGCAGCTGTTCCTATCAGAGTTTTGGGAGCTACTGCAGCAATGAGGGGAGAGAGGGGAGGAACCAGCAGAGAAAGGAAAGACAGGGCAAGCCCCCAAAAAATTGAGAGCAATTCATCTTCCTTGTGCACAAGGAGGAAGTCCTGACACGAGGTCACACAGGGGCACAGAAGCAAACACAGGATGATGCTGAAAATGAACACTTTCACACCAGTTCACAGCTTTCACTGTCTCAGGCCTCCAGCTCCAGGGATTTCCAGAAATTCATCACCATGGAAAGTCTCCTACCCAACATCACACCACCATAAACCACCAGCTGTCAAAGTCTGGCTGCTTGGTCCATCCATGTTTTCCCAGGATATCATCCACACTTAACATTTAGCAGAAATTAGGACATCACAGGAGCCCATAAACTGCTGTTCATCTCTGCTACAGTGCAGTGACATGGGACTAGAGTGCTCTCTGAGAGACACAGGGGTCACTTTGATGCCAAAATCTGTGTCTGACCCATTTCTTGTCATTCCCTGCACACAGCAAGGAAAACCTCCCGGAGCATTCCACACCACTGATGCTCATCGTGCCAGGAGCGGGAGCGACAAAGAGCAGTGCAGGAAATAAACACCCAGCCACGCACTCCCACAGAGATGTTATCTCCTGACCATCTTCCAGGGCTTGGCTGCTACCAGCAATGCCTAACGAGGAGGAGGAGGGATGGATCCACTCCACATGGATGTTAGTCAGTGCAGCAGCACGGACACCACCACGCCAGGGCCTTGTGTGGCCAGTGCTGAGCTCACAGAAAAGGGCTCAGACTCCCTGAACTCCCAGAAAAAACACAACCTCGATCATGGGGATTCACCAGGGTGAGGCCATGGCCAGACAGGATGGGGCTTGGAGCAACCTGTCCAGGTCTGGACACACAGAAGGGTCCCTGCCCAAGGCTGGAATGAGATGAGCTTTAGGATCCTTCCAAACCAAACCACTCTGGGGCTCTGTGATTCCACGACCCCCTCCTGCATCAGGAGGTTCTGTGCTGATTCACACACGACTCCTACAGCTGATTCTCTGCCTCTCAAAGTTCACCCTCTCCAGTCACGACTCATCCCTGCTCAGCCACCAAACACTACTCAGCCCATGGTGTGGCTGGCAGAGTTTTTATCCAGAAAACCACAATAAAAGATTACGTTTCCCCAATAATTGTTGACCCTTGGCTGTCCCTTCTATTTCCTGCATACACCACCTTCACTGACTGGGACAATGCTCTGGTGGTGGCAGTGGGGACCCGGCACCTGGGACCTGGTTTGATCTCAGGCTGAAATAAGCAGTTGGTGAAATTGTTTTCCCTGCACCCGTCTCCTCCTTCCTCGCCCCACCACTGCTGAGCCTCCAGCCTGCGCTTTGTAATTAGTGGTTGAAATGAAAATGGGGTAGGGGCGGGGAGGGAGAGAAGTCTAAAATAAAATCTGGACTATTCCTGTTGTTTTATCAACAAAGCCTCCTGCATTCCCTATGATTTCTGAACTACACATTTTATTTATATATATTTTTTTAAAGGCAGCTACCCTGCAATTTCTGCAGGGCAGCGAGGCAGTTTTACCCAGAGTAGTTCTCAGCATGACAAATGGATGGGGAAGAGATGCTGGGATGTTGATTATGTGGAATTAACCATTAAGATGAAGGCTGGGAAAGAATCAGTGCACCACAGAGAAATTTTAGTGGCATCTACTTTTTTTTTTTTTTCCTTTGTTCACTCCACCCAATATGTGACAGAGCTTTTTGGGGGTCACTGTGTCACCAGAGCTCCACAGTCCTGTTCTCACAGGTGGGACACCGACCCCAACTGAGGGAGCCGAGAGAGCTTGGATCTCCTGGGAGAGGAGATTTTTAGGGTGCAGGGAGGGGTGGGGGGAGCACCAGCAGGAATCGGTGGTGCTGGGGGAGGTTCTGAAGATCATCGGGGGCACCGGGGGGTGTCACAACACGGCAGGGTGGAGAGTCCAGCGGAACGTGCTGCGGGACACAGCGGCACGGGAGGAGGAGGGAAACGGGGGGAAACAGGTGAGAACAGGAAAAAGGGGGAGGAACAACAAGAAAAAGGGGGAGAGCAGCGGGGAGGAGGAAGGGGGAGGAGAGACGGGGGGGAAACAGCGAGAGTGGAAATGAACGGGAACGTCCATTTCAAGCCCCAGCCCGGTCGGAGCGCGGGCAGCGGGCAGCAGTAACGTCCCGAGCCGTCCTTACCGTTGAGCCGCACGGTGAACTGCCGCCGCTTGCGGTCGTGCTCCACCTGGATGGGGCAGCCCTGCTCCAGGAGGCCGAGCGGCGCCGAGTGCGCCATGGCGGGCCGGGATCGCTGCCGGTGCGGGTTGTGGTGCCGGTGTCGGTTCCGGTGCCGGTGCCGAGCGGAGGCGCGGTCGGGCCCCGGCGCGGCCCCGGCCGCAGGAAGCCCCAGCTGTGCGGCACGTGCCCACCCCGCAGCCAATGGCCGCGCCGCGCTTTTGTTTTGGTACGGCCGCGCGGCCCTTAAAGGGGCAACGCCGCCACAGATGTGGGGCCCGCAGGCAGCGCCCGGCGCCCCCGCGCGGGCGGGCACCGCCACCAGCCCCCGCCGGCGCTGGGCTGTGTGCTGGGCTCTGCGCTGGGCTGTGTGCTGGGCTGTGTGCTGGGCCCGCGCTGGCTCTGCGCTGGGCTCTGCGCTGGGTCCGCACTGGGCTCTGCGCTGGGCTCTGCGCTGGGTCAGTGCTGGGCTCTGCGCTGGCTCTGCGCTGGCTCTGCGCTGGGTCAGTGCTGGGCTCTGCGCTGGGCTCTGCGCTGGGCTCTGCGCTGGGTCAGTGCTGGGTTCTGCGCTGGGTCAGTGCTGGGCTCTGCGCTGGGCTCTGCGCTGGCTCTGCGCTGGCTCTGCGCTGGGTCAGTGCTGGGCTCTGCGCTGGCTCTGCGCTGGCTCTGCGCTGGGTCAGTGCTGGGCTCTGCGCTGGGCTCTGCGCTGGGCTCTGCGCTGGGTCAGTGCTGGGTTCTGCGCTGGGTCAGTGCTGGGTTCTGCGCTGGGTCAGTGCTGGGCTCTGCGCTGGCTCTGCGCTGGTTCTGCGCTGGTTCTGCGCTGGGCTCTGCGCTGGTTCTGCGCTGGGCTCTGCGCTGGTTCTACGCTGAGTTCTGTGCTGGGCTCTGTGCTGGGTCCACGCTGGGCTCTGCGCTGGGCTCTGTGCTGGTTCTGCGCTGGGCTCTGTGCTGGTTCTGCACTGGGTTCTGTACTGGGTTCTGCACTGGCCCCGCACTGGTTCTGTACTGGTTTTCTGCTCCGTGTTACTGGGCTGTGCTGGTGCTGCCCTGTTGTGCCTCCTGCTCTGCAGCAGTTCCTGTGCTGGGTGCCCTCCCTGTGCCCTGGGCTCTCTGCCCTGGGCTACTGGGGCTGTGGGGTGGGAGCCCCAGGTCATGGCCCCTGTGTGATGCTGGGACCAGGTTGCTCCAAGCCCCATCCATCCTGGCCTTGGACACCTCCAGGGATGCAGGGGCAGCCACAGCTGCCTGGCACAACCTTTGCCAGAGGTTCACCATCCTCCCAGGGAAGAATTTCTTCCCAATATCCCATCTATCCCTGCCCTCTGTCAGTGGGAATCCATTTCCCCCCTGTCCTGTCACTCCAGCCCTTGTCCAAAGTCCCTCTCCAGCTCTCTTGGAGCCCATTCAGGCACTGGAAGGGGCTCTGAGGTCTCTCTGGAGCCTTCTCTTCTCCATGTTGAACATCCCAGCTTTCCCAGTGGCTCCATAGCAGAGGTGCTCCATCATATATCATATACACATCATATATCACATACACATTTTGACCCCAAAGCTCTCAGTGACAGGAGCTGACAGTGCTGGCTGTGCAGTGGGACAGGCTGGCAACAGGAAAAGCAGCAACACTTAAATCAACCTGGAACCAGGAATAGTTCACCAGCAGCTTCTCTGCACCTAAACACCATCTCATGTAGCTTGGCCTTTGTTTACTCATTCTTTCAGCTCCTGCTGCAGCCCCTCAGCTGAGGAATTCACTGGATTTGGTTGCTCTGTGCTGCTGTTCTGCCTGTCAGGGTCTCCTGCTCTTTTCCCTCTCCCATCGAGCCCTGGCCCTGCAGCACCCCCAAAGAACTGGAGAGAGGGCTTCATTCCCTTCCTTCTCCATGAACACTGCTGAGGAGATGTTGTCCTCCTCCTCACCCCCTCCCTCTGCTGTGCTCCCACACCATGTGGTGGAGCAGGGAGACACAAACAGCAGAACACCCGGGCAGGGGAATGCAGGGAATGCAAACACTGCAGCAGCCACTGAGCACTGCTGGGATGCTGCAGGGAGCAGGGGGAATAACTGGATCTGGAGCTGTGAGGGAGGGCTGATGTCCTCCAGCACACAGGGATGCTCGGGCACAGTGGGTCTGGGAAGTGTCAGGAGGGAGGAGGAAAGAGGAGCAGGTTTTGCCCAGACATGGGTGAGCAGCTCCTTATTGCTCTCTTGGTGATCACCCTGACCCAGAGCTGCACAACCAAAGGTTCACCTACAGCCCCTGAAAGCATGGAGAGGCTTTCCATGGGTGCCAAAAATCCAGCAGCCTTGCCAAAATTTCTGGGAGCACTCAGGCTCCAGGGGGATCCTGTGCCTGTGATGATTCCCTGGGAGTCTGCAGGGCCCAAGGACAGTGGCTCAGACGAGGAGGTGCAGGCACAAGAAGCCATGCCAGCAGCACTGGGAAGCTGCAGAAGAAAATAAAGTCTCCTTAGAGCTCCCCAAGCCCTGCCATGGCTGGGGGGTGGCTGCTTCTGGTCCCTTCCTCGCAGCTCGTGGGGGTCTGTGTGCTCCCTGCCTTCCCACCCTGCTGGGAATCCCAATTTCCCTGTGTGCTCCTGCAGCCCTCCTGTGCTGGGACCAGGGGAGTGCCCAGGGATTGAGGGCTGGAGACTCAAATCCAGGCAGCTGCTCCATCCAGCTGGATCCACAGCTGGCTCTGGCCTCCAGGAGGAGGGGTGGTGCACACTGGGACGTGCTTGGGGACAGCAGGGTCATGTCCTGCACTCACAGTGACACCCCAGGTGCTGCCAGAGCCGGTCCCACAGCTCCCCACAGATCCACATTTGCAAAAGCACTGGTGATGCTCTGCTCTGCTACAGATTCCCCAAAACTCACACCTGAGCACTGGCTCAGCCCAAACCCGTGTGGATCAGTTCAAACCAGGCTGCTGATCCCAAGATCCGTGTGATAAATGTCAGAAAGGTCCACTCAGCTCCCCCTTGCCCAGCCCTGCAGTGACATCCACAGCTCTTGCATCAGCACTAATGACCCGCGGTTGGGCTGAGAGCAGGTTTGGTTTTTTTTTAAAGACTCCTCCTTGTCTGTGTTGAAAGACTTGAAAGGTGGTGAATCTGCGACGTCTCTGGGGAAGGTAATTGCTCTCCCCATTAAAAACCTGTAATTTATTTTCCATTTGAACTCTTCCACCTTCAGTGTGCAGCTCTGCTTGAGGCACCCGTGCAGCCGCAGATCCCAACCCCTCCAGCTCCTTCCCTCTGGCAGTGATTTCCCTCTACTGATGGGTTTGAGGAAGTTTTTCCAGTCCTCAAATTTATCCCAAATGCTCTGCAGAGCTGGGAGCTGGCTGTGGTACAGCAGCTGTGATCTCACCAGTGCTGTCAGCAGTTGCCACTTCTCCAATCCCTCCTTTGGATCTTTACAGATCACACTAAGAATTCCAGCCAGAAAATGGCACTTGAAATCTCCTTTTTTCACTTGTTCAACAGCACCTCTCACATCCTGTCCAGCACTTCTGCCTGCAGCCCAGCTCGGGTGTTTGTGGGAGCATCCCTACCCCGGGATGTGCCACGTCCAGGAGGGATTGATTCCTCAGTGACTCAGAGAGGAATTAATCACAGAATCACAGAGTGTCGTGAGCTCTGAGGGTCACACAAGGATCACCCAGGCCCCAAAATCCCAGCTATGCCTGGGAGTGTTGTCCAAACACTCCTGGAGCTGTGGCAGCCCTGGGTCTGTGACCATTCCCTGGGGAGCCTGTTCAGTGCCCCAGCACCCTGTGGGGGAAGAACCTTCCCTAACATCCGATCTAACCGTGCCAGACACAGCTCCAGCCCTTCCCTCGATTCCCCATTTTCCAGCCGGACCCAACGGTGCCACCCTTGGCGGGCAGAACGCACGGGAGATGTGGCGATTTGACCATCCTTAGCTGGCAGGTGTCTCGAAGAGCAGCACAGGGGGGGATGCTCCGCGCCCAACCCTGCGGGGCCACCCCAGCGCCGGGGCCACCGCGGCCGCCTCTCTCGGGGAGCAGCGCCGCCCGCCCGCCTCACTTCACCCTCACAGCCACGCCCGAGAACCGCAAAGCCGTTTCCGCGCGCGCGCCTTAGCCACGCCCCCCGCGCGGCGCTGGCCAATGGCGGCGCGGGGGCGGGCCTGGCGCGCGGCTGCCGGCGGCGCCGCGGCGGGCGGGATCGCGGCTCCGCTCGGGCCGGGCCCGCCGGGCTCGCACTGCGCCATGTCCCTGCCCAGAGGTACGAGCGGGCTGCGGGGAAGGGGCGGCCGCGGCCGGGGGGAACCGACGGGGGAACCGACGGGGGAAGCGCGGGACCGGGGCTGTTGCCCGATCAGCCGGGTGTGGGCTCCCCGCTGCTTCCTCTGCGCGGGCCCCGGTGGTTCCGCAGCCCGGTGTTGTCGCTGGGGCCGCGATACCGGGGCTGCAGAGCCCGTGGTGGGGATGTGCGGAGGGAACGGGGCGAAGCTGCCTTTGGCGTGGGGAGAGCGATAAAAGCAGGCGAGGTTTGTTTGCTGCTGCTGGAGCCTTTCCTTGTGTTGAGTTTCCCTCCTGGGGAATCCTCGGGCTCGGAGCCGCGGGTGAGCGGAGCCCTCGCCGTGGCTCGGCCGGGTGGGAAGGGCCGGGCGGGGATTGCGGGTGTCGCCTGGTGTCGCCTCGTGTCGCCGTTCGGGCCCGGGCCCTCGCCGGTTCCCCGCTGTCGCCGGCCGCAGAACGTGACCGTGTGTCACAGGTGTTATTTATAGAGCGCGGCCGTGACTCAGGTGAGCTTCCCCACGGCAAGGTGAGCCCCGGCCGGCAGGTATCGGCCGGGCTGCATGGGGACAGGGAAATGGCTTTGCCGTGTCCCGGTGTTCCCGGACGGAGGAGGGACGGTGCCTCCGGTATCAGCGGAATAAAATCTGAGGGGTTTTCCCTGTGCGGCAGTGATGCGCTGGAAACTCGAAGTCAGGAGCCATGTGAGCAGATGAACGCACCTCTCGTGATTTTTTTTGTCTTCTCCCTCCCCCCCTGCTTTTAAATGATCCGTGTCTTATCCGGAGGGAATGTGGACCTGAGTTTCCTGTTTGCTGTGTAAGCAGGGGGTGAATCAGCAGCGATTTACGGAGCTGCTGAGCGGAGCTGCTGACTCACAGGTAGCAGCACATGCCTCCAGCCATCCAGCCTTGGAGGGGATCATCCAGGCTTCTTAAAAGCTTGGGACACCCGAGCCCAGCCCTTTCCTCGGCTGCCTGTGCCGGCCCGGCGGATGTGTGGATGGAGGGACGAGGTGAGCCTGGCCCAGGGACCACTTGTGCCCCGCGGGAGATGAAGCCCGAGCTGGGCCTGGAGGATTTTGGGGGCAGCAGTGTGGCTGACAGCAGGAGGTGATGCGTGGAGAACACCTGGGAGCGTGGTGATTTCCTTGGAGGAGGTTTGGAGCTGCTCTGTGTCTGCAGGTTTTTGTTGGTTGTGACAAGCTGGTTCATTCGTGGAGTTTTAACCCTGATGTTCTGTGCTGGAGGTGTCACACATGTGCTGAGAGCAGCCAGTCTCTGCTGGCACTGTCTGACCTGAGCTCGATTCTGACTGTGTGTAGCACATCTGCCTTCTCTCATCTGCCTCTCCTTGGCTTGCACCTGCCTCCAAGTGGCTTTTTCCAGGGATGCTCGCAGGTCTGTGTGTGTGCACCTGCTGCTCATGGCAGCTCCTTCCCTCTCTTTCAGGCAGCCTGAATTTACGCTAAATTTCTCTTGTTTTCCTTAAGGAATTTCAGCAAGCAGTCTTAAGTTTCCTTTGCTGGTTCTCCTTGGGTTTCTGTTCAACACAGAGGCTGCTGTGTTGAAGCTCTTGGTTGGCTCTTTCCGTGACAGATGCCTTCCAAAACTCACCTGCCGTCACTTTGGCTTAGTCACAGGGTTGTCTCCTGCCTCGGGAGGTTTTTGGGATGTGTGGCTGGCTGTGACACTGGTGATAGGAATGGTGCTGGGCCAGGGCTTTGCTCTGCACTAAACATAGCTTGGGAGATAAACACCTTCTGGGGATTGTGTGGAGCTTAGGGAGGATTTCAGCTTTCTTTCTTCCTCTTCCCATTGCTCCTGTCTGCTTGATCCAAGTTATCTCGCAGGATCTCGTATGTGGGAGAACATCTCTTGTCTTATCTTGCACTGATGTTTACTCATGTATGCAAAAACTCCCTGTTTTCTCAGGTCACCCAAGTTCCCTTGATCTTTGTCTCATGGCACGGGGTGGCACTGCAGGAAGGAATTGGGAACAAAGCTCTGGAGCTGTCCCTGTGTCCTCCTGGCAGAGCTTTGCAAGGGACACAGCCCCTGGCTGCAGCTTGCAACACCTGGCTGGGCCTGGGTGTGATTTTCCACCTTTTTCAGTGAATGGATGCTGTTGTATCCCAAGAGGGGATGAAGCCTTGGGGAATTTTCAGCCTTTGTGTGGGTGCAGAAACACGGTGGAGGGTGCAAGGTCTGAAGCTCTGGGGATACAAATCCAGTCTGTTGCTTTTTTCCTGGGCCTCAAGGTGTATCTTCTGCCTGCCCTGCATGTGGAAATCCCTGTGCCCGTCGCTGGGGCTTTTGGCTGTGATTTGAGTGGCCCCTGATGCCTGGGAAGCCCCTCTTGGAGGGACAGACAGGAGTGTGCCAGTGGGGAAACAGTTGTTCCCCAAAATTTTGGAGTTTGCTGGGAAAAGCAGCTGCAGGGAGGGAGGGAGGGAGGGTGAGTGCATTGGTGGGATCTGGAGGGAAAAGATCTGCTTGTCCTTTCCTGGCTCACCCAGCACTGATGCCTGAGTAATTCAGAAGCAAGTGTTTTTCCTTAGCAGGGAGATCTTCCTTTGGGAATAGAGGTGCTTTTGGGGAGAGGGATCAGGATCTGTCTGGAGCCAGGCTGTGCCTCTGGGGAGACAGCTCTCCTTGGCCACAGAGGCTTGGAAAAATCAGCAGTGAGAAATGCCAGGAGCTGGGGATGAACTGGTGCTTGTTCTTGTGGCACGTCTATTCTGGGTGGGTAAATAAGTGGTGGGGACGTGTCCCTGCCATGCCCTGGCTGTGCCCTCTGTGGGAGCACAGCACTGTTATGCAATTCAGTCTGTGAATCCAGCACTGTCTCATCTGCCATTCACACTTTTCCAGCTGCCATCCCCAAAAAAAGGCAGCTCTGCCAAAAATACACGTGTGGGTCATGACCTGCTGAAGCAGGATTTTGGCTTTGGGCTCCTGCTGTGTCCAGGCAGAGCAGCCACCAGCCTGGTGTTCCCAGGGTGTGAGTGGTTGGAGGGATGGGAGCTCTGATCCCAAGGAGCCATTATTTAATTCTAGTTGAAGCATCATGGAGCTCAAATCCAATTAATTCTAACTGTCCTAGAGAAAACATGGCACTTTGCTCCTGCCTTCCTCCTCTGCTGGCATAATAGTAGGTGCCTGGAAAATATCATGCTGAACCTGATAAATATTTAGCTGTGCCTCAGCAATCCATTTCCCTCCCTGGAGAGATGCTTCCCTGCTTTTCTTTTAGTGGATAATGAATCTCACTGAAGGCTGATCCCTTTGTTTTCCAGCTCTGAGCTGTGGTCCAGGGCTGAGCTGGACTTTGTTTTCCCCTGTTGTTTGCAAAGGTTGTTGTTGCTGGAGGAAACTCATCTGTGCTTTGTAGAGACTCCCTTTGGGAGCAGCTTTCTGGTACTGGTGACTTTTGTGGCCCAAAATGACGTGGGGCTCTGTGGGTTTTTGAATACAAGATGTTTTTTGCTTGTGTTGGTTAATAAGGCACTGGCTGTTTGCTGGGGAAAGAGCTGGGAGAGGAACTTGTGTTGGCTGGGGAAGTGATTTTACTCTATCAACAAAAAGTTTGGGGTTTTACTGGCATGACTCAGGATGGCTTGTGGGTACATATGGAGCTGGATCTACCCGCTGCCTCTTGCTGACAAACCTCTGTAGCACAGGTCAAGTGTTAGTCAGGGATTTGGAGTGGGGGAAAGGGCAGAGAGGATTTATTTTTTTTTATGATGGAAACTGGAAGTTTCTATTGGTTTTTTCCACCTGGGAGATATTCCATCTCCTCACAGCCTGTTATCTGTGCAGGGGCAGTGCTGCAGTGGTGCTGTGGCAGCATTGTGAGTGCCAATGTTCTTGTCCCAAGGAGCACTGGAATTACTGGGCACAGCTGCAGCCATCTCAGATGTCACAGTGCTGCCTTGTGGCCTCAGTTTGCTGTGGATCTGAGTCTGCTCTTTTTTTGGAGCTGGGACAGGGCTCCCTGTGTGCTCCTTTCTCTTGCAGCCATTTCTCTGCTCAGCTAAAGGCTGGAGCAGAGGTGCTGCTTGTGTGGAATGGGGTGGGTTATAGTGTGGCCAAGGGGAAGAGCAGGATTTGGAGTAGGGGAGGAAGAAAATCATTGCCTTATGCTGTGGACCTGCAGTGGGGTGAGGATGAGGATGGGCTGGACCCTCTCCAGCACCCACTGAGCTGCCACAGCCTCCATCCTCTTGCCTGCACTGTGCCCAGGGAGGGGCACTGCTGAGTTGATCTGTCCTGTGCTCTAAGCCTTAACTTCATCATTTCAATAGAAATTATTTTTAAAAAATTTTTCTAAAAGATAAATTTCCACTAAAAAACTTGAGTGTAAGAGGAGGCAGGATGAGGAGGAGACAACAACTTACCAGAAATTGTTTGTGGAGCATCCACCCTTCCTCCCCCCTCACCACCACCATCAAAGACAAATCTGGGTTTGGAAAGGAAGAAACCTCCAGAGTGCTCAATACAAGTAATTTCCCATCAGAGGCTGCAAACCTTAGCTGTGGTTTGGCACTGCCATCAGCCAAGCTGCTTGTGTGTGATGGAGCTCTCTGGGAATGGCTTGGACCCTTTTCTGCCTGGGATCTGCCTGCTGAGCACCAAGTGTCCCTTGTCACCAGCGTTCTCCCCTGCTGTGATAGTGCCTCTTAGGAAATGTAAAAGCAGCTTTTAATTCTTGTATTTCATTCTTAAAGGTCTTGGAGGTTTCTCAGGTGCATAAATCCCTGCAGCTGGGATGGGGTACTGCCAGCACCTCTTTGGTGGTGCCAAGAGCCACATCCTCCCCCAGCATCCATGGGTGATGGGTGTGGATGGGAGCAGCGTGCAGGACAGAGGGACAGGAGGGGAGAAGCTGTCCTGCAGGGCCTGGCAGGTGACAGTCATGTGTGTGACAGGTCATAAACACGCAGGGCTGGTTACGTGGATGGGCTGGGGGTGGTTTAGGGGAGGATGACGGGGTTATCTAGGGTGTGTCAGCTTGTCTGGGCTTGCAGGCCAGTTAGAAACTGCTTTGTGGTGTGTGTGTGTGTATGAATTCCCTGCTAGCTGGGGTCTCGTGGGGATGGCTGACGCAGCAGCCTGGCTGTGCTGCAGTGGGCTGGGTGCCGGGGATGTCTTCACTGGGGTGTGTTAACAGCACTTTGGAGATGGCAGCATCCTCACCCTGCTGGCTGGAGGGTGTTTGGCACAGCTGGAGCAGATGTTCCCTCTTGCTGCGCTCATCCCTCCCTGTAGGACTTTCCTGTTCCTGGTGGTGAAGGGCAAACACGCTGCATGATGGAGGAATTTTCGCTGTAGCACGAAGATCTCAGTTTACTTGGTGTGGGAGTGGGAAAGTTGAGGCTTGAGAGGGAGATGATGAAGCAGCAAAGTGTGCAGCCCTTGGGATGGCCCCTCTGAATCAGCCCTGAGCGTTCCAGGCATGGCTGCAGGGCTGTGTTGTGCTGCAGACACCAGGATGTCTTTGCAGCTTGTCACTGACAATGACGTGGCTCCTGTGCCGAGGGCCAGATGTGCTCACGGTCAGGGCTTTTGAGGAAAGCTGCTCTGCATAGTTCAGAATCCCCTGCTGCTCTGCACCGCTTGTTTCTCTCCTGACCTGCTGCCAAGCTGCACCCCTGCCAAAGCTGAGATGATCTCGTGCTGATACGTGGCTCTGGCTGCTCTTTGTCATCTTCCAGGCACCTCTGAAAGGTGCTCAGGGGTAGGTGACAGGCCCAGCCCCACGTGCCTGTTTGTAAAACCCCCAGAAAATCCCTGCTGGCACGGGGCAGGGCAGTGTGAGACAGCTTTGTGTGTGTGCACGTGTGCTCAACTGACTTGGGAGGTTTCCCTGGTCTCCAGATCCTCACCTGTTTCACCCGTGGTGCTGACTGCCACCCCGTGATGGTCAGGAAAAAAAACCAACTATGTAACTATGCAGAAAGAGGAATGAAGGTGCTGGTGGGGGTGATGCTGCTGGAAGACCAGCCTGGACCTGACCAACCCCTGTGCCAAACTCTGTCTCTCTTTTTCCTTAAGTCTGGAAGCAGCTCCACACTGCTTTAAGGCTGCTAAAACGAGGGATGTAGTGGGTGTTTTAGAGGATCTGCTTGTACAGCTCCCTGTGTTCACTCTCTGTTAGCATCTGCAGCCCTTTTTCCTCAGAGTTTTGGTTGATCCCTGCAATTGTTTGGCTGTGAGAATCATCCTTGAGCATCAGAGGTGAGCACCAGCCAGGGCTGGGGTTGTCCTCAGAGCCCAGGATACCTGCAGGGCTGTGCTGTGCTGGGGCTGCCTCTTGTGCTCTGCACATGCTGCTTTCTTACCCAAGAGCAGCTTTTTGCAGGTATTAATTACACCTGTCCCTGCCTGGTTTTTTGAAGGGTGGTGAGAGTGAAGCGGGGGCTGGAGGAGGTGCCTCCAGAAATAACCAAGCAGAAATTGTGGGTGAATTCCTAATTCTTATCAGCCTTTTGTGTGCTGTGCTAAGGTGCTCGAAAACCACTCAGCTTTTCCTCTAGCAGCTCCCCTGTAGGTGTGATTTCTTTGTGTACATTCCAGGTAGCTGCAAGAGTTTACCATTAATTTTAGATGCACAAAGGATTTTGTGTTGGGTAACTGTGGGTTTCCCCATGGGGGTTTACAGCCTCAGCTCAGTGAAGGAAAGCATGTTAGCATCCCAGGGACAGGAGCCAGGGTGTGTTTCCCTTGATCTCAGGCAGGTTTGATGTTTCACACATCTCCTTCCAGCTCCTCTCCACGTCACCCTGCAGAGACAGCTCTGCTCCTTTCCCCAAAACACGGATGTGAGGCTCGCTCTTCTGGGAGAAAGGGGATTCTTAAAAACTGATTTTTCTCCTACTCAAATGGAAATGGTTCCTGGAAGCCCTGAATGTGCCCCAGGACAGCTGCAGCTGAGCTGCACTGAGTCACTGCGAGCTCTTGAGCCGGGATGTGAGCCGGATGCGTCGGGACCAGCCCAGCTGGGGAGACCTCTGCCTTCCTGGGATGGACAGGCAGCTCTTTAATCTGCCTTTACCAGGAAAAACCCACAACTCTCACTTCCCTGAACACTGGAAAAAGTGCAATGTGACAGGTGGATATGAGAGAGTGACAGGAGGGGAAAGAAGATCAGTGCCACCCAGGCTGTGCCCTTCCTGCCAGGGCCACGTGGGACCACGGTGGCAAAACCCCCCTGAGCTGTGGGTACCTTTCCTGTGCCCCTGCTTTTCCTCATCATGAATCAGAGCTGCCCTGTGGGTACTGGGCAAATCCACCAGAAAATAAGTGCTTTACTCACAGAGACTTGGTACAGCCTTTGATAAGAGCCTGTGGAAAGGAGACACTGCAGGGTGATGCTGGGTTAACTGGGAGGCATTTTTTAAGCTTTGCAGCAGGGAGTGCAAAGAAATATTCACAAGTGATTTCTCATGGGCCAGCTGGACATGGGATTTATTTTGGGAGTGTGGATGCAGTCTGTCTTGTAGGGCAGAGGAGCAGTGATGGGAGGGAGAGCAGGAGGTGCATGGTGTGGTTACTGCCAGGAAAAGAGGCTGCAGGTCCAGCTTGTTGGGGCTGATCTCTCTCTTTGTGTCTCCTGCCTGGTTTCCTGTAGCAGAGAAAGGATGGCACTGAATATGCACCAAAAAGAGCAAGAATTTGGTGTGGGACAGCAGGAAATGTAGGGAACTGTACTGCAGCACTTGCCTGCTGCTTTCTGTAAGCTGCTGGAACAGCACCTTGCTCCAAAGGAAATAATCCAAGGTGTTTTCTGCTCCTGCACCCCAGAGATGTGGTGCTGGTTCAGTGCTGGAGCTGAGATGTTTACTTTGAAGGAGCACAGGCTTTGTCCCCCCGAGCTGTGGTGGCACTCTGGGAGTGGGGAAGCATTCCAGGCCCTGGGGAATAATGTCACTGTGAACCCTCTGAGCAGCTGCCTGGCCTGTTCCCAGTGCAGATGCTGCTCTTGAAAGTCCAGCCTGAAGCCTGTGGGCCAGGGAAGCACCTGGGCCAGTCTCTTGTTTCTGCCCCTCTCCCAGAGCAGGCAGCTGTGAACATGAAGGGTTTTTTTCCCCCCATGAATTCCATTTTCATAGCAGGTGCCTGCTCTCTTACATCATTTGCAGAGATGACATCACTCTATCCCTGCCCAAAGCACATTAGAGGGAGGATGGTAGAAATTCTTTCTTTTCCATTTTTTTTTTTTTTTAAGTAAGCAGAGTGGGGAATATTTTGCTCTCTTGATAAGTTTACAAAGACACCTGGAAATACTTGAATGATGCCAGTTTGGATAGAAGAACTGTCTATTGATGCTGGAGTTGAGTTACTGCTGACAATTACAAAGTCAAAGTATTCCCTTTCCCAGTGTGCCTCCTATCAAGCTGATCTATTCCAAGGACAGTTTGAGTTTTCTCTCCCATCAGGAATCTGTCACTAGCCAGTCACATCAATTCCAAGCAGATTTTATTTTTTCATTGCTTAGCCTACAGAGTGAGAAATCAAAGGAGGGAGTGATACTGGTACCTGCTGGCAAGGAGATGGGCACAGGTGATGGTGCTTCTGCCTCTTCCTTTTCTTCTGTTTTTTTTTTTTTTTTTTCCTGGTGTGTTCTTTACTTTTCTCTAAGCATTGCCTCCTTTGCCTCCCCCTGATAATCCCAGGGCATCAGGGCTGGGATTCCTTCCGGACTTTTGTCTCATGGCAAGACTGAGCTTTGAAGAGGTGCAGCCTCAGCCACTGCTTTTTTGGGGGGAAAATCCAGTTGGAGCAAAGGATGCAGAGGAGGTGTCCATCCCAGAGGATGCCCCTGTGACTGTCACCACCTTTGCACAGGGGTTTTGCACAAGCACATTTACACAACATGTACATGGCATGTCCTGTAATGTCACTGAGTGTCAGCCAGACAGGGTTTTTCAGCTTCCTGAGGGGACTCTGGGCTCTGCTCACGTGTGGTTCTCAGAGTGTGTTCCACTGTCACAGGGCTGGGCCAGAGCAGGCTGACATGGGGACAAAATCAAACGTTTTTTCCAGCCCTCGAGGTTGTGCAGGTAACCTAAAATTCCAGCTGGAATGTGGCTGGGCGGTGACATCCTCCCAGGGCTGCCCCTGTTATCTGGCCCCTGCAGGAGCCCGGGTGTGGTGGCAGCCCCAGAGCTGGCCCTGCCAATGCCTCTGGTTGTCACAGACTGTGGCTGAAGTGCCCATCCCAAATTCCTCACTGGGCACAGGACATCACATCCTTCTCCCTTGTAGTGTCACCCAGAGCTGGTGGCACTGTGGGTGTGACATCCTGCTCGAGTCCTGCGGTGCAGTGATTGATGCATGGAGGATCTCATCCGAGGGGTGAGAAAGATAACACTGTTCTCTTTCCAACTGGATTCAGTTCAAAGGCTTTATTTCAAAACAGAGTTTCCAGCCTGTGTGTCCCGTGCATGGCTCAGGCACGTGGGGCTTTCCCGTGGGATGGTGCTGTGTGTGTGGAAAGGTGAGCACAGCCCAGACTGGGGCAGTGCCTTCCTCTCAGACCAGTGCTGCCAGTCCTGGAGGGATGTGGGGGGCATCAGGCAGTGTGGTGCTGGGATGGGGCAGCCAGATGGTGCATGGGCTTGTCTCTGGTCAGAGGGAATGAAAGATTCCATGAAAATCACACCATCCCTGTGGTTAGACAGCAGCTGTTCTTACAGGACAGGTGAAGTCACTAATTTTATGGTCTATCCCAAACACACCTATAAAAAGCTCCTTTCCAACCCCAAATGGGACATTTCTGCTGCTCATGGCAGAACTGCTCGTCCCCTTCTCCACTCCCTGGCTGTGATGGTGACCCAGCCTTAACTGGAGTGGCCTCGGGAGGGGCTGTGTGTCCACAGGGGAAGGGTGGGGAGAGGGGCCCAGTGTTGGCAGGGCACTGTTTGAGCTCATTGCTGTTTTTGAGGGTGTGCTCTTCCCCTTATTGAAGCCAGCCCCCTGGTATGAGGCTGCTGGGAGGGATGGGAGCCATCCTTGTCCCTGGCTCTGCTCTGGCATACCCAAACCTGCCTGAATTCTAATTCTCCCCAGGATTTGCTCTCCCAGCATCCCTCACCTGTTATGGGGTGACATCCCTCGTGGGGAGGCTTTGTTAACACCAGTGAAACATCTAATGCTTTTTGTTCCCCTGGGATTACCTGTGCCCTATAAAGGACTGGATAATTAGTGGCAAACAGTGCATGTCTATCCAGGCCTGGCTATTCCTACTGCACCAGCAAACCTTTGAAAGAATTCCCAATCATGAGACTTGAAAAGATGGTTGGGTTTGATTTTGTTTCTTCTCCTTTTCTTTTTTTTTTTTTTTTTTTTTTTCTTGTTTGTTTATTTTTAAGATGCTTTTGAGATGTCAGGAAGCTCCACTTTACACCACCCTTGGTCCTCGGGCGCTGAAACCCAACGGGTTTAATTCAAAGGAAATTTTGTTTCCCATCCCACCTGCTGTGTTAGGGACTTTCTGCTCCAAAGCAGCTTTGACTCTGTGGTTGTCTGTAAAGATCTGTGGGGTGTCTGTGTCTGGGTGAGAGGGAATTAGCTGTTAATGGAGTTAGTGATGGGAGGGCAGCACAGCTCTGCTCTGGGTGCTGCTCAGTGGCTCTCAGTGCCATCTGCAAGAGCAGCTCCTGCGTCAGCATCCTTTATGTGCTGATGATCTGTGCCTGAAACTATACTCTGGGAGTGGAAATGAGCCTGAGAAAATACCTTCCGCAGTCCTTCTGGGCCTTACATAAACACTATTTAAAATTAGAGCCACTCATTATGTTGGTATGTGCGTTTACCTTGACCTCTGACTTTTCAGCCTGCAAATGTGCCTGGTCCAGCACAGCCTGGAGTTGGGAGAGAGCTCAGGAGCAAAGCACTGGTAGATTTTCTATAATTAGTTTAAGGTAAAGAATCTGGTACAGTATCTCCCCTCCAGGCTGACAGGGAAATCGAAAACAAAACTGCAGCCTGTCAGAGCTGAGCCTGGCTTTGATCAGGAACATCAGCGTTGGCTTCTGCTGGAGTGGTTTTGAGGGAAAGGGGAAGAGCAGCAGTACTTGGCCAAAGCTTTTCCTGCACGTGCTTGCAGAGAAATGAATGCTTTTATTTTCCCACTCTCCCTTGCTATTTCCCATCCAAGTGCATGCAGCAATTTATATTTTGCTCCAAGAGATGCCATCTCGCTTGCCACCCTGGAATAGCTGCTGAGTTCCGTGCTGGCATTGTCACTGAGCAATATTTCTTACTATTTGTTGTGGTAATAGTTGTTAGCAGCAGAGCAATTAACGCGTCACCTGCAGCACAGCGAAATGTGACCTCTTTGCATCCGAAGGGGCCCAAACAGCAGAGCCTGGGAGTTATCCTGGGGTTTATCCTGGGAGTTGTCCTGGGGGGTTATCCCGGGGGGTTATCCCGGGGGGTTATCCGGTAGTCCCGGAGCAGGGGTCGCTGCGGTGGGATGCCCGGTCTGGATACCGGGTCTGTGGGCAGGGATGCCGTGTCCCGGCGGGATGCTCCGCGGCCGTCCAGCGCTTCAGCAGCTCCCGGAGCTGGAGCTGGCTCCCCACCAGTTTCCTGTTGACGTCACCTGCTATTTCTCTGCTGCACTTTTTACAACTGTTGAGCTTTCAAGGGTAATCGGAGCCGAGCCCGGCCAACCTCGGCAGCTGCCGATGAGAGAACGCGGCTCTACCTTCCCCAGTTCCCCCCTCTTTCCTTCAGTGCTGCTCCCAGCCTCGGGGACCCTTTGGGGACACCCATCCGGGAGGGCTCTGTGAAGCCAGCGGGTGCTGCAGGCCGTGCATTCCCACTGAAAAAAAAAAAAAAATCATCGGCGCTTGCAAGAAGTGCCGTGCTCTGGATCCTGCGGGATTTTTTTTTTTTTCCCCTCCCTCCTGCAGCCCGCCCCCATCCCTCTCTCTTCTGCCAGGCGTGCCGGCTCTGCTCTTCATTTCTGGGAAACCATGGACAAGAAGCAAGGTAGATGTTGCAATTTCCACAACACGTGGTGGGGGAGAGCAAAGGGCTGCTTTTTGCTGCTAGAAAGGGGCTGTGTAACTTTTTGGGGTCAATCCACGCGGTTTTGTTTCTCCTGGCTGGGGAAGGGGGTCGGTCTTTGCAGCTGGGGATTAATTTTTAAAGCGCTGGAAAAGTTGCATGATTCGCGGGGTTAAAACTCTGGAATCTTAATTGTTAAAAAAAAAAAAAAAAAAAAAAAAAAGAATCAAATCCAGCATGTCTGAAGGAAAATATGCAGAGGGTAAAGCTGGCTGCTGGCTCCGGCTGGAGCTGCATTCCTGGGACGCAGGGTTTTCCAGCAGCTCTTTGTGGCTGTCCTTCCTTGCATGGGAAAGGTGGGTGGGTGCCCCGCAGTCGGGAGCTCTGATTCAGCACAGCCTGAGACGCTGTTTTGGGGCTGCAAGGGGCTTTTTGTGCAGCGTGGTTTTTTCCTGCTGCTCGCTGGCAGTTTTGCAGAAGTGAGGAGCCCCTGTGCAGCGGGACCTCGGCGGGCTGATGTGATGAGTGATGGCTCTCGGCAGGTTCAGAGCCCTTTTTCCACTTCCACAGAGAGCTTTTTCCACTCCCAGCAGTGGAAAACAGCACAAAGTGTGCCTGTGAGGAGCTGGCTCTCATGACCAAGCACCCAAATTCCCCTCTCTGCTCTGCACTCTTCCTCCAGTTTATTTCCTTTTTTTTTTTTTTCCTTTTGTTTTGTTTCGTTCTTCCTCGATGCTTTTTTTATTCCAGCTCTTTCTTTGCATCAGGGCTGGGATCCACCCTCCAGCCTTCTGCCCTATTGCATGGCAATTGACTCTCCTCCTTGGATCGAGGAGAAGCAGGATGCATCCCAGACCTTTCCCCCAGCACTAACAAAGCAGCTCAGCTCTCAGAGCAGCCTCCCATGCCCAGGACTTCACCTGGGGCTGCAACCAGAGCACCGGGCAGGCACTGGTGAGGTTTAATTTCAAAGGTCGACTCAGGCAAATAGTTTTATTTGCAGTTCTTTAGATTGTCCTGTTCATTTCTCTCCGCCCACGCCAGCCGAGTGGGAAGGAAGAACCTCCCGTGGAGAGGTGCAGCTTAATAGGGTGAAGTTGGTGGTGGCAAAAATGAGGATTCTGGTGTTGAATTAGGCAGTTCCAGGAAATGTCTGGTGGCTCTTAACTGGTGGTGGTTATAGCATGAGAAAAAATCTCGTTGGGCTTTTTTTCTTTAGGAGGAAATGGTTCCTTTCTTAGCATAAAGGATGCAGTTACGTGCCTGCAGCATCACGTGGGTTGCAATTTCATCCACACCAGGAACTTCTGTCAGCTAATTTTCCCCTGCCCTGGGTGCAGGGCACTGTGCCGTGTGTGTCTGTGGCTGGCAGCCCTTTCCTGTGCCCAGAATGGTGCCCTGCCATCCCGTGGGTTTGGGGCTGGCAGCAGAGCCCTGCAGCTCGCAGGGATAACCAGGATGTGTCCCCACTTTGCCTTGAACTGCTGCTGCCTTTTGGCCTTTGCAGAGGGATCTCTGGAGGGGGACTTGTGCTTGCAGACACCCCTCTTGCAAGAGCCCAGTGCCCTGGGAAAGTGGAGTGTTTCCAGGATTTTCAGGTGACATAAGCAGTTGTGCACATTCTGGCAATTCCTCCTGCACCGACCCTCCCGGGATCCCAAGTGTGGGAGGGATTGTGCTGAGCCCCAAGTGTAGGAGGGACAGTGCCAGGGACTCTCCAGTGGGAAGGAGCTGACAGCAGCTGCCTGCGGGGGCTGGAGGCAAAAGCTGCCCTGCCACTGAAGGGCTTGAATTGCAGGGTCATGTCATGCCTATCCCACTGCTTTTCTGCTTCTCTTTCTTTTTTTTTCTTCTTTTCTTTTTTTTTCTTCACTTCCCTGGTTTTTCCTGCACTCTCATTCACCCTGAACAGGGCATGGGCTCTCCTTGGGGGACAGGCACTGGTGCCACAAGCAGTGCAAGTTTGCAGCAATCAGTAGTTCAGGCCAGTCTTTGGCAGCTGGAAATCTCATGTCAAATTTTAGGAGAGCTGTCACAAATGAATCCAACCTCTGCCTCAGCTCCCTGGCTGCAGGGCTGCATCCTGGGTGATTTTATTCTGCAGGCATGGGCAGAGCTGGGTTTTCTGCCCTTCATAGGTGGCCCAGGCAGAGCCTGGGAGTGGTGGTGTAATACCTGTGGTTTAATAAGTGCTTTTTCACGTTGGAGCTAGGAAATGCTTTTTGGGGCCAAGCAGGACAGGCTGGGAAGGGGATGGTTGCTGTCTCCAACTCTGGCAAGTCAAGGATGTTAGTTTGGGAGTACAGGGAAGTGTGCAGGCTGCCTGTGACAGCAGAGTTCATGGCCAGTGCATGTCAAAAGTCTCCAGTGCAGAGCAGGGGGTTTGGAACAGGGAATCTCTGTGTCCCTTGCTGCCCTGATACCCGTGCTGCAAATCCTGCCTGCAAGCTTGGGCTCCACTGGACAAGGCACCCTGTGAGTCCCAGCCCACACTGGGTGCTTCCAGCCCCTGCAGGCAGAAGGGCTGAGGCCATCCTGCAGGAGCCTGGCCTGGGTGCCCATGGACTCTGCTGTGCCCTGTGAGTCACGGCCGTGGTGCCAGGGAGCTGTGGTGGCACAGAAGGCGCTTTGTGCCTGCTCTGCAGGGTTACTATGGCAATTGGGGAGAGGGAGAGCAAACAGATGGAGCAGAATCCCAGCCAGCATGGGGGGATTTTGTGTAGCGGTCTGGCTGCTAACTGCTGTGTGTGGAGCAGAGACCAGCCTGAGTTCTGGAGCAGGTCCTGGAGGTGACACGCTCAGCATGAAGCTAAATCCATCCCCTGGGACAGGATGGTGCCCACAGCAAGCTCCCCTTGAGTGCAGGACTCAGGGGACCCCAGTTCTAGATTCTGTTCTTGGCCTCCCACACTGAGTAGCAGGAGGCTGGCAGTGGGAAGGGGAGGCATTTCTAACCCCACAGACAACATCTTTCCTTTGGCTTCGTTTTGCATTTGCTGCTGTTACTCAGCTGGGTATTTTACACAGTGCCATCAGTGGGTGTGTGGGGCTGTTCACAGAACCCCTTCCTGCCCTGCTGGGGGGTGATGGGGAAGGGAAACCCTGCAGGCTCACACATTAGAACTTGTGATTGCTCTGACATGGTTCAGGTGGTTTCCATCCAAGTGGGATCAGTTTGGGGTGGAGTGGCTCCTTGTCTGGTTTTGCTGAACTGGAAGTTCACATCATGGAAACTGTGCTGGTTTGGAGCTTGTGGCTCAGCTCTGATGCCGGAAAAGTGGCAGATAAGGTGGGGGTGTGGACTGATCTGTTCAGATCCTCTCAGCAGGGAGGGATGCTGCTGGTCCTGCAGCTGGGACCTTGGCAGTATGCTGCAGACCAGGTTTAACCCAGAAACTCAGTGAGGTTTGCATTTAGGGAAGAACAAGGCAGGAGAAGTGAGTCCCAGGCACCTGTTTTGTCTTGGAGCTGGCAGGGCACAGGGATGGGGGCTGTCAGTGCTGGCAGCATGTTGGGCTTGTTCTCCCTTCTGTCCTCTTGCACAGTGCTGCATCTCCTGCTGAAATCCCAGCTCCTTGCTCTCCCCTCCCTTCCCTGGCAGCCTTTGGAGTGCTGGACTTTGTCCACACGCCTGCACCCAGCAGCCAGGCAGGTAGGAGCTGTTCTGAAAGGCTGTCCAAGGCCACACTGAGCTCTCTGTTCCCAGCCCCATGCCTGCAGCACACCTTGATATTCCTGCTTTCCATTGGATCTTCCAGCTCTGTGCAGTCAGAGCTGCAAAGTGCAGCTGCCCCCTTGTCTCTCCTGGAGGGATCAGGACCTTGGTGCTCTCAGCTGCTGCACTTTCAGCCCCTTGGGGTCAGTTTATTTCCCAGGGAGCTGGGATGGAATTTTCACCTGCAGGTTTCTGGCCTGCCTGAGCCCTGTTTCCCTCTGCAGCAGTGGGTGTTGTTATCTCAGAGCTGTTTGGAGTTGGGAGGAGGGAGACAAGAGCATCCTCTTGCCACTCACTCCTGGTGCCTCAGCCTGTGCAAGCCTAGACTTGTCAGGGGTTCACTGCTGGCTGGCAGTCAGCTCATGTCTGTTTTATTCCTGTTTTCCATTTGTTGTGGATGGGGTGTCCTCTTTCCTGCTGGGACTAACCCCTTGCTTTTGCAGGATGTCTTGTTCTCTTGCCCTCCACGGCAGATCCAACTCTGGCTCTTCCCAGGAAGGCCAGGCTGGAGCTGGGGTCCTGGGGGTCAAGGAGCCTTTGGACAGGGAAGGTTTTTTGGGAGCCCTGCACATCACTAATGGCGTGGGGACCTCTTGTGGCTGGAGAAACGGGGATGGGGCCAGGCTTGGCTGTGCTCCCAAAGCCCAGCTGCCTCCCTCTCCTGGGTCCATGAGCCATGGGAGGCACAGGGCTGCTCTCTGCTTTGGCTGGAGCATGAAGGCTGAGCTGGTGTCTCGTTTTTTCTCTTTCAGATTCCAAAGGATCCTTGGAGCCACACAAACCAGGTAAGTGCCCAGTAGAAATTGCAGCTTTCACTCCAGAAAGAGTTTAAATCCCAAAGAGAGGGGACTGTTAATGGCCATAAAAGGTAAAGAGCACTTTTGGGGTATTAGTGCTTGGCTGCAAGACCTGAAAAATGGTCTGTTAGTGCCCCCTTGGCTATTTCTACAGAGCAATGTTCAGCAGTGTCATTTTCACTTTTGCTCTGGCTCTTGTCTGAAATTTTGGGCAAGTGGTTACTGTGACCTTCTTTGTATTTTGCTGACCATGGTGAGGGGTCCAAGCCCTGCATTCCCTGCCTGGTGGCTGCTGGGAAGAGGATGCCTGAATGAAAAAAGCAAAAATCCATTTGCTCATGTGTGCATCTTCTCTTCCAGTGAAAGGCAAGAAGAAAAGGGATCTGAGGATAACATGTGTCCCCATCAAACCACCTGTTGCCAACACAACGTAGGTATCTCTGCTGCCTGAAGAGGTTCTGCAGAGCTGGATTTGGCACTTCCTTGAGAGGAATGGCCCATGAAAACTTCCCAAAATCAGTATAATTATTCTTTTCTCTTAAGCTGTGGGTGATGAGAAGGAATTGCACATGTGTTGCAGACACGTGCACAGCGTGTCTCTCTGGGAGGTGCCTGTTTGATAGGAAATATCCTAAAGGCAGAGACTCCGAATCCTCTGGAGAGCTTTCCTCAGTCTTTCTGCCAATGCCAAAGGGCAAAGAGAGTGAATCTACCTGAGGGAAGAATTTTAGAGCAGGGGAAGAGTTGGTGGTAGCTGGACCAGGACAGAAGCCAGAGGCACAAAGGTTGGGGAGTGTTTTACATGACCTGAGTATCAGATTTAGTTTGAGTTGTTTGCAGCTCCTTACCCTGCTAAAAGCAGGACACAGACATCTTGCACTGTTGTGCTCTTTGGTGCTGGGGCCAGTGCCCAGCAGTATCTCAGGGCACTGGAATTTCTCCCTGCCCTGTTTGCTTTGAGCTGCTGATGCTTGTTATGCCATGGGGGAGAGCCCAGGGTAGCAGTGCTGGGTTTGACAAAGAGCAGATGGATAAAATTCCACTTCCATGGTGCTCTTCCAAAACACTGTGGGTTGCATTGCCAGTGCTGAGCCTTGTTTGCTCCAGAAACCTGTTCTAGAGAACTCTCTCAGCTCCAGGAGAGCAATGAAGTCCCCAAAAGAGAAATACCACTGCTGAAAGCAGGAGAAAGGAGAGGCAGGGGAGCTCCCCCAGTGAAGCTGTGCAGCCTGCACATCCCTGCACTGCATGTGACAGCCACCTCCTTCCCCCATGGGCACATTTGTCTCTGCTCCTGCCAGAGTTTGAATTTCTCCTGGAGAAGGCCTCATGCTGGAGTCTTCAGGGCTTTGCATGCCCAGAGGCTGGTGCAAGCTGTCCACAGCTCCTTTTCTCCCTGCTTTTCAAGCTGCAGTGCAAATATTTGCACAGCACAAGGCTTTTGCTCAGAGCCCAAAGTACTTCCTTGAAGCCTGAGGCTGCTGTGATGGGAATTGAGACTAAACCAGTTGTGCAATCTCTGCTCTTAGAAACTCCCAGGGGATGGGGAGAGCCCAGAAGTCAGGCACAAGAGGCATGACACTCACGGTGCCTCTAAAAGTACCGTGCTGCCCAGAATGGGAAGTGGGCAGCAATAAGGAAAAAAGCCATAAAGGACAACTTTCACCTGCCTGGTGTTGTGCAAAGGGTGACACCAAAGTGCTGCCTGCTCTGCCTGCCTGGAGCAGGCAGCAGAATGTACACAAATGACTCACAGGGGAGGAATTACCTGTTGTTCCCTCGCGTGCGTTTCGTTTCGGGCGACGTGGCTGTGCTGTTACAACACCTGCCTGTCAAAACATGACAGCTGAGCTGCTCTGCCACAGAAACGTCTCATCTCAGCTCCTCAGGCTCCTCTCCCCAGCAGGAATGGTTTCACAGCCTGGTGGTTGGGTGCATGTCTCACCTGGGGTTCTCCCTGTGCCTCCTGGGTGTGGGGTGAGGTGTTACTGGCACGATTCAAAGCATTTGTGGGTGTTTGGAGGGGGCTGGTTGGAACCTACAACGAGGCAAGGGGGGAAGGCAGCAGCTGAGAGTGCTCAAAGGAATGTGAAACCTGGCTCTAGAGGGTGAATGAAGCTGGGCTTTCTGCTGACTCTCTTTTCTTGCAGGCCCCCGAGGAACTTGGACTCCAGGACGTTCATTACCATCGGAGATAAAGTACGTGTCAGTGGGGTTTCTTTTTTTTGCTTGCTTCCAGTTTGGTTTTCTCTGGGCATGGAGAGCTCTGTGGATTGTGCCTTGCAGCCTCATGGGGTGCAGCTTTCAATCTAAACCATTCTAGGGTGATCCAACCCATCTGTCCTAAGTGAGGGTGGCCTCACCAAGCTCACAGACTGCCCCAAACAAAGTCCCTTTATCCTGCCTACCCATAGGTCTGTGTTGCTGCTTGAGGCTCAGGAGAAGCTGGGCACAAAGCTTGTCTCTGGTTCTCCAAAGTCTTTCCTAGTGACCTGATGAAAAACACTGCTAGAAATAGCCACTGTCTCTCTTTTATTTCGTTCTCTTGTTATGAGCTCTCTTGGGGCTGCAAAAGCTGTTTGCAAACGAGCTAAAAATACCCTGCATTGGATCAGCCCTATATCTAGACCCTTCCAGGCTGGGAGGTGGCTTGGCTGATGGGATCTGGGTCTCTTGGCCTCAGTGCAGGGATTAGGGTTGAGGAGAGGAAGTTTTGGCTGGGTCCAGGGAGCAATCCTGCTGGTGCTATGGGTAGCAAGAAGTCTGGGAGAGATGCTCTGTGTGACAGCCTGGGCACTGTGTGTGCAAGGGCACAGTGCTGCAACTTAGGGAAAACTCTCTAGAGTCACTTCCTTGCCTGCTCCAGTGTTTGCAGGAAGGGTCTGGTTCGGGTATTTTGGAGTGACATGATGGAGAAGAGGTCTTGGGCAGAAGGGGTGGAGGTGGGTGGTGACCTCGGGTCCATGGGATCTGCACAGGCCATGCCCTGCATCCCATTGTCCTGGGGGGGAAGCACTGGCTCCGTGGGTGCATCCATCCCCTCTTGTTGCTGGGCAGGGCAGCGCTGGTTCCTGGAGCGTGCTGGGAACCGCCAGCTTCTGGGGAAGCCTCGGGGCAAATGCCAGGAAAGGAAAAACACAATAAGCTGGAACAACTGCAGAACACGTGTCTGAAAACACCACCAGATCCTTCCTGGAGGCCCCTGCGAGCCTGCACTGCTCCTGTGCCAGCTGCCTGTGGTGGGAGGTCAGCCCTGCTCTGAGGATTTCAGGATCCACGTCCTGCCCAGGAAAGGGCCGGCACCTTCCTGTGCTGGGCAGAGCAGAGCTCAGTGCTGAGCTCAGGCACAGCCCTGCCTCGCTCCCTGCCCGCCACATCTGCCTGGAGGCAACAGCCACATCTGGCTGGGCTGGCAGGAAGCTCCAGCAGTCCTGGTGGCTGCTGCCTGTGCTGTGGCCAGTGCTGAGGGGCCAGTGCTGGCCAGGAGCCTGGCAGCCCCATCTCCCAGGCTGGCTCCTCCACGCCAGAGCCGTTTCCTCTCCCTGCTCAGGGCGTAGCTCGCAGGCTCCGTATCCGGAGCTGTGCCGTGCTCATTCCCACCCTCCCTTTGTGGCCACTGGGGCACTTTGGCATCCTGGTATTATTTTCATTCCCTGAGACCGGAGGAGAACTGGAGGCTGGATAAAGCCTGGCTAAAAGGAGGCCTGTGACTTATTAGGAGCGATGAATGCAGTGTCCAAAAATAGCCCATGTCTCACTCAGTTCGTGCCCTGCCCAGCAGAGCCAGCAATTACAAGGAACGTGTCTTTAGGGAAACTTGGCTGTGGCTTGTGCAGGAGCTCGCTGGCTCCCTGCTGTGTCAGGCACTCACTGGGCTGAGCACTGTTTTTTTTCCCAGCAACTTAGGTAGTTGTTTTCTTGGTGTTAACTCAGGTTTACCTTGCTGGCAGCTTTTTGGTGGTAGGAGAAAGTGTTGAAAGTGGGTAAAAGCTGTTTGAACTCACTGATAATTAGAAATGGAGTTGCTGTGTGCATCCTGTCCAAGAAAGGCTTTGCACATGTTATAGATGTTATAGAATGCACATATAATTAGGTGCACACGGGTGTATTTGTGATGATTTTTGAGATGTGGTGAGAGGTGAGGGATCCCTGGCTGCACACAGGGGTTGGAGCTGTGGTGGAGGCTCCTGAATGTTGCCCATGTTGGCACAGGAGCTGTTAAAATCCTGCAGATAGTTCAGCAACTGCAGAAATACCCTTGTGTGGGTAATCCCCTGCAGGCAGAGAGGCACCAACCCTTGGTGCCCTTTCTAGTGGCAACATTCCTGGGCTTAAAGGATGAAAGTCCTGATCTCCAGCTGCATAGGGGGAATTAAATGAACCTGGGTGAGAGGGCTTGGGCTGTGATTCAGCAGAGCCAAAAATACCCCCATCCTCTCAAAGTGTGGTGCCTCTGGAGTCCTGTAGCTGCCATTGTTTGAAATGCTCTGCACGAGCGGGCTGTAAGTGTTATGATCAGTGTGCTTGTCCCTGATGTCATTTTGTCCTCTCTCCCTGCAGAACTTCGAGGTGGAAGCTGATGACCTGGTGACCATCTCGGAGCTGGGCCGTGGCGCCTATGGCGTGGTGGAGAAGGTCCGGCACGCCCAGAGCGGCACCATCATGGCTGTGAAGGTGAGGGAGGACACCTGGGGGGACTGGAGCACCAGGGGCAGCCCCAAGGGAGCAGAGCAACTGCTGAGCTCCACTGGTTGTGGCAAAACGGGGCTGGGCTTATCTGGGCTTGGCAGCCCGTGGTGTTCCTGGTGTGGTTTGGCCGGGGAAGGGTCGGTGCTGATACTGGCTGGGCACAGTGGGATTGATAACAGGCTTGGAAATCCAGGATTGGTGCCTGCAGTGCAAGGCTGGGGTGTCAGAGTGCTTGTCCAGGCTGCTGGCCTGGCCCTGCATCCTCTGCAGAGCATGCCAAGGTTTCCTCGTTAAGGTTCTGTCAATTTGGGCGTGTCCTCCTGGGTGCTGCTGGCTGCAAAATAAGGATAAAACACCCTGGCTTCAGAGCTGCAGGTCCTGAGTCAGGCTGGGGGATGATGGTGTTAGCCCACCTACACCAAACCCTTGTTCTTTCTCACTTGTCTCAGAGGATTCGAGCCACTGTGAACACTCAGGAGCAGAAGAGGCTGTTGATGGACCTGGACATCTCCATGAGGACAGTGGACTGCTTCTACACAGTCACCTTCTACGGAGCCCTGTTCCGTGAGGTACTGCCCTGGTGGCTGCCTGGGGCACCTGGGGCTGTGGGGTGGCACTGGAGGCACCAAACTGTCCCCAGACACCTCTGTGTTCCTCAGTCCAGCTCTTTACCTCCCTCAGATTTCCAGGGAATTCCCTCTCAGCTGCTTTTCTTTCCATCTGCAGGGTGACGTGTGGATCTGCATGGAACTCATGGACACCTCCCTAGATAAATTCTACAAGAAAGTACTGGAGAAGAAGAAAACCATCCCTGAAGACATTTTGGGGAAAATGGCTGTGTCTGTGAGTGTCTCTTGGGTTTCTGGATGGGTTTGTGCATGCCCTGAGCCTGCTGGAGGGCTCTCCTGGGGCCTGTGGTGTGTTTGCAGTGAGAGGCTGCTGCTGCTGTGTGTGACTGATGGGTGCTTTTCACTCTCTTTGTCCCCAGATTGTACGAGCTCTGGAGCACCTGCACAGTAAACTCTCTGTAATCCATAGAGGTAAATGCTGGATGGGGTCAGTGGAGTGTGGCTGGAGATACAACCTTGAAATAATCTAGGGGAGGTTCCTTTCTAGGTGTGCTGTGTCCCTCTGGGATGACTAAAGTGGAATCTGCTGATGCTTAGGACTGTGGTGTACAGGTCTAGATGCTTGTTCCCTTTTTGCAGGATGTTGTTCTCTTCCTTCTTTCCAGAGGAAGGGTTAAATGTAATAACAGAATTCCTCACTACCTGTGTTTTATGAGCATTTCTGTCCCTCTTGGAGTACAGAAGTGCCTTGAAGGCAGCTCTTGGAGATAAAATCCCCAAATCCTCCTGGCTGGGTAGTTTTAGCAAAGTGAGGGCTGAAGGAGACCTTACAAAATCACAGATGGGAGCTGTAACACCCAGGTCTTGCTCTCCATCCTGGTAGAGTCCCTTGTGTAGTTGTGGATGGATTGGGATGTGCATGAGACAAACTGTAGTGAAGATTTGGTAGAGCTGTGCTTTTAGGGCTATGCTGGGCACATAAATCTCTCCTAAGGAGCTGGGGATAAACTCATAATTTTATTTCAACCTTTTGACCTGCCTGGTTGGAGAGGGGACTTGTTCTCCCTGAAGGACATGGTTGTAGTTTTTACCTGTGAATGACCTTTATTGCAATTAGACTGGTGGGGTTTTGTCTCCTTCTCCTTGTGTTGGGGCTTGCCTGGTCCTTCCCAGGCCTGCAGGGAATTGCTTGTTTTGTCTCAGACTCTTCCATACCCCTGCAAATGCCCAATCTGCTCTCTTGCATTTCCTCTTAGACGTGAAACCTTCCAACGTGCTGATCAACAAGGAGGGACACGTGAAGATGTGTGACTTTGGGATCAGTGGTTACTTGGTGGACTCTGTTGCCAAGACCATGGATGCTGGCTGCAAACCCTACATGGCTGTAAGTGCAACCCTGTGCAGCCTCAGCCCTGGCTGTAAGAGGCTTCTGCTTAGCAATCAGTCTGTTCCACCTCCACCCTGAGATGAAAGCCACTCGAGAGTGCTCTGGCCTCCCTGACTCAGCAGAGCCTCCCTTTAAGCCCAGCTCTGTGTTAATCCCACAGTGACTCTCCCTCTGCCCCTTCCATTTGCAGGATACAAAACTGGCTGGTGCTGATTGTGGCACTGCTCTTTGTTGGATAGAAAGTACTGAGGCTTTTCTTGGCAAGATTGTTTAGTTTCATCCTCAAGTCAGTACAGATTTCCATTTGCTGTCTGTGGCATCCATGTGGGAAGTGTGTGCTCCTGGGGCAGGGATCATGCAACCTCACTCTGCTGCAAAGAGAGAGCTCTGATGTGAGTTGTGTGGAGCAAGATGTGGCCTTCATCAGAGCTAGATTTAACCTCAGAGGCAAGGAAATCCACCCAGCCTGGTTTCTGGAACCAGAGATTTGCTCTGTGGGGTTTGCACTAGGAAAGAAAGCAGGAGTGGTAACATCTCCCATTTTGCTGTTACAGCCAGAAAGAATAAACCCAGAGCTGAACCAGAAGGGCTACAACGTGAAGTCGGATGTCTGGAGCCTTGGGATCACAATGGTAACACCAAGGGCTGGGATCTGTGTCTGCAGCCCTGGGGTTGGGGTGGGGTTTGGGCAGGGGGGGCTGTCCCCCTCTGTGAGTAGTGGGTGGGTGCCCATCAAGCAGGACTCAGTTTGAGCTTGAGGGTAATCATCCAAGAAATTCAGGCTCCCAGCAGACAATATCAGGGTGACAAAGAGTGTCCACTGAGTATCCAAGAGTCTGTTTTTTAATGGCTCTGCAGTTCCCTGCCTGCTGCTGGGGGGTGGTCAGAGGGGCAGGGTTTGCTGCAGCTTTCCTGTTTCACCCCCATGTCAGCAGAGCCTTGCAGGGGATTCCAGTCCTGCTGCAGTGAGAGCTGCTGTGTGTGGTTTGCAGCAAATCCTGCCTGTTGGGTAGCTCAGAGCAGCCAACAGGAAGGGGAAATGCTTTCAGTTCCAAAATTGAGCTGCTTGGGATGGTTTATCTGCCTCCTGCAAGAAACATCTTGCAGAAAGGAGCCGAGATCCTCTGGCGCCAGCGGACGAAGGAAATCCCGGCTGTTGGCTCCAGGGGCTGCTGCCTGAGAAACAGCTCCTGCTTTCCAGGAGATTCTCTCTCTCAGGATAGATTATTTTCAGGAATTTTTCCTGTTCCCTCCTAGCTGTGGCTTTTGTTTTGGGGCTGCATCCCAGCGTTTGTGCATGCTGGCAAACATTCCCTCTTCCCCCTCATCCACAGTGGCAAACCCAAGCCCCTGTCCCTGGTGTCCCCATGCCAGTGCAGGGCTGGTCTGGCTGCCTGGAAATGTCATCAGCTCTGAGCTGCAGGAAGCTGTGGGATGGGAGACTGAGGGATGGAATATCCAAACCTTTCCAGAGCTGGAAGGGAGAGAGGGTCTTGCTGAAAGCTGGCCAGCCTGCAGCTGCATGGAGCCCCAGAATGTTTGGTTCCCTCTTGTGTCTTCCTCCTGGGCTGGCTTCCTGGGGTTTTTTGGTTTATTTTCTTTTTGAAGGGGGTGGATTGATTTCAGATCAGACATTTGTGGCCATTGAGTTGCACGGCTGTTCCAGGCCTGCCTGGGCTGGTGGCTTCATTCAGTTTTGCAGCAGCAGGAACTGAGCTAAGCCAGAGGCAGGGAGGGACACTGGGCTCTGTCCCAGTCTCTACCCTTTCAGGTTTGTTATTCCTCCCATCCCATCACTCCCTACCAGGCAGGTCTCAAGGTTCTGTTGCCCATTTTGAGTCAGGAACTGATCCTTGGAATGAGGAGACTGCCCAGGAGCTGTGACAGATTTTTTCCTGCTTAAATGAGGGATGGAGCAGAGGTGACTTGTAGGAAGAACCCAGTAATTGAGGTGGTTTTTGGCAAAATGATGTTCTAGCACTTAATTTTTCTTGGGTTTGTGGATTTTTTGTATGTTTAGCTCATGCAGTGCCTGCCCAAGGTGCAGAGGCTGCCTTAGGGCCAGCAGAGCACTTTGGAAGCCAGTGCAGAAACTCTGTGCTGTTATTATTATCTTTTTAAATAATCCCATTTTACATATCTTTTGTGACTTCCTGTAAATGCATTAATATGCTGAACCAGCCTCAAAAGGAAGTATTTTTGGCCTCTGGGTCTTTGTATTTAAAAAAAAAAAAAAGTGGTGTGACCCAAATTGAAAATGGTTTGTAAGGAAGGAGGGTTTTCCTTTGAATCTGAGCTGGCTGAGATGGTGGGGCTGTGCTTGGTGTGTGTCTCACGTGTCCTGCCTCCACCCCCAGATTGAACTGGCCATTCTGCGCTTCCCGTACGAGTCCTGGGGGACGCCCTTCCAGCAGCTCAAGCAGGTGGTGGAGGAGCCCTCGCCCCAGCTGCCTCCTGAACGCTTCTCCAAGGAGTTTGTGGACTTCACAGCACAGTGGTGAGGCTCCAGCAGGGACTGCTGGCTCTCCCAGCCTGGCTGAGGAGGAGCCCTGAGCCATGGGGGCTGGGTTTGGTGTCCTTTGGGAGCCCATTTCTCCCCTGCTCACTGTACCTGGTGCTCAGCATGGCAGGAAGCGCTGCCCAAACTGGTTTTGCTCTCAGCCTGACTCACCCAGGCTGGCTGGAAGGTGCAGAGGTTTCTCTTCCCCTTTTCATGTCACTGCTGCTGAAATGTTGGTGCTTTCTGGCAAAGTGGCAGTGAAACCAGAACCAAGCCCTGGCAGCCTCTAGGTGAAAGCTGCTCTGTGGTTTTGTGGGAAGCTGCTCCCCCCAGGGTTGTCCCCTGCCTGGGTGCTGCCTGGAGCTGCCAGGTGAAGGCAAGCTCACCCTGCAGGTGCTGGGAAACCATAACCTCTCCTTCCCAGTTGTTCTGGTCTGTGTGGGGCAGACTGCAGAGCTGCTTGGCTTATGCTTTTTGTGACAAAACATTGAGTTGTCCTTCCCCAGTTAACCTGCCTGGCTGCTTTGCTGGTGTTTCAAACCTGCTCAGCCAAGGGGGGAGAGGGATGGGTGCAGCCCAGGGGAAGCATTTCAAGTTGGGTGGGAAGGGGAGATCCCCTATGACAGACCAGGTACAGCAAAACAAAAAGATCCTACAGCCTTTCTCTCCCATTTTTTTCCTTCCAGCTTAAGGAAGAACCCAGCTGAGCGAATGAACTATTTAGAACTTATGGTAAGTGCAGAGCTGTTTCTTCTGGTCCTTATTCCAGTTTTGAAACTCAAGTCAGTGGTCCAGCAGGGAGATGGGACAGCACATGGGTGATTTTTCAGGCACAGAGTGGGATGGGTGTAGTGTGTCAGAGCTGGAAGGGTGTGTTGATTTCATGGGTGTTGAGGCCAGGGTTTCCAGGTGTTGTCTCCCTCTGTCCTGTCTGCTTTTGGAGAGTTTAGAGCTTGAAGGATGCTAGTACAGCTAGGTGGGGTGTCCCACTGGGGCTGAACCTGGGAATGCCAAAGTTCATCTTTTAGCTGAGGAAGGGTGTCCATGGGAGTCTGGGGAGGAGGCTGGAATGCACCTCCAGCCGTGTGACATCCCCGGGGTCTGTGCTTGGATTCGGTGTCAGCTGACGCTTTCTTTGATCTCCTTGGCAGGAACATCCTTTCTTTACCTTGCACGACACCAAAGAGACTGACATGGCCTCCTTTGTGACAGAGATCCTCGGGGAAGACTCCTAACTCCCAGCTCCCAGCTTCCTGCAGCCCCTCCATCCCAGCTCCCCGCAGGACAGGAGCAGGACTCGAGTTCACGTGGTTTGCACAAATCACAAATCACCACAATCGCTCCTCCCCGGCCTGGGGGCATCTCTGGCCCCATCTGGCCTCGAAATCTCTTTTCTCTTTGCCCTGAGAAAAAAAAATCCTCCAGGAGGAGCCTTTTGAAGCCAACACCTTCCCAGCCAAGCCAAGGACTGAAGGCTCAGGAGGTCCCTGAGAGGAGCAGTGCCTGAGCAGGCAGAGGGTGCCAGAGGCCACCAGCGCCCAGTGCCCTGTGCACAGCACAGGGGTTGGGTTTCTTTGCTGCCAGGGGGAGACAGACAGAACCAGTGCTGCTGTGCTTCTCCCACTCCTCTCCTGCCTGCCCAAAGGCCCTTCCCTGGAGTCTGGTCTCACTCACCTTCCCCCTGTGCCTGGCTCTCTGCCCCCAGGAGCCCAAACAGCTTTAGGGGCTTGTGGGGCTGCTGCTCACACCAGAGACTGTTTTAATGCCTGGCTCTACACCTTAAAGGACCTTTTGTGGCAGCACCAGCTCGGGCATCCCTCCCCCTCAATCAGTGCTGCTCCCTTGATGGGGGGGGAAAGGGAGAAAGGCATTTTCCACGAGCCCACTGTGACACAAGCTGCAGCCCACGCTGTGCCCGTGGGACTTCACCCAGCATCCATCCCTTCCCTCGTGGGCACAAGGTGATGGAGAGACAGCAGATGCCCAGTGCTGCCTCTCCTCCCTCCAGCCCTGGGCTGGGAGGACACATCCCTGCTCTGGGCATTGCCTTCCACAGCCTGGCTGCCTCCAGCTTCCCTGGCTCCCTGAGAAGACGCTGCTCCCTCTGCTTTCCAACCTGGAGCTGGTGTCAGACCTGCACTGTGACACCTGCTCCTTCCAGAGGCTGAACTCGTGTCCCAAACTGTCCCCAACCCCAGTGAGTGGCCCGGGGCTGCTGGCAGTTGTACATTTGATGTCTATATATAATGGACTTTGTAACGTGTTTCCTAGGTTTGATCTGACTCGCTAGAAATTAAAGCCCTTCTGTGTGGGAGGAGGGAGGAGCAGTTCCTTCTCTGCTGACAAATCCACTGTGAAAACCTGATGTGTTTCCCCACGCTCCCAGCCCGAGGAGCCAGGGGAGCAGGAGGGGTTTCTGGCTTCTACTGTACATGATCACAGATAAATGCACCGGCTGTGGATTTTGTTTGGGTTTTTTTTTTTTTTTTTTTAATAATTCAGTTTTTCTGAAGGATTTTTTTTTCTTTTCTAATATATATTTGTGTGTATGTGTGCTCTATATATATTATATATTTTTAAATCAATGATGAATGTGTGGATGTCTACGTGGCCAGCAGATCTGGCATAATAACATTTTTCTGGCTAAATTTGGGCAGGTGGGGAAGGGGTCATTAGAAAACACTCTGGCTTAAGATTACTTTTTTTTTTCTTTTTTTAAAGAAATGCATCTATTTTTTAACTGAATCTTTTAAAAACGTTATTCCTGAAATTCATGCCCTGGAGGTCTGGATTTCAGGGTGAATTTCCAGTATTCAGGGTCCCCCTCAATGAAGAATGATGTCCCCTTAAATTTATTATCCCCCCACCTTCCTGAAGTCCAGGGTTGGATGCAGTTTGATGAGGACGCCCTGCCTGGGAACTGGGGTGCTCCACACCATTTATCCCCACAAGCTGCTCCTGGGAAAGCTGCTTTGGGACAAGTGGTTTTCAGTCCTTGATGCATCACACAGCCACACTTTTCCTGTGCCATCCCTCTGATCCCACTCCCTGAGTCAATAAAACCCTGGGGAACCAGTTCCAGTGGAGCTGCACAAACCCTGTTCAGCTTCAGTTCAACCCTGACCCCCCCAGCCCTCCTCTGGATGGAAAATAAGGAATGATTGATGTTCTCCCTCCTCCTCATCCTGCTCTGCAAACCACCCGACACTCACCTGTACCTGCTTGGTTTGACAGCTTTGCTGCTGAGATGTACAATTGTATTTTTTTTTTTTGTAGTTTGTTACTTTGGTTATTTTTGTTTTCAGTTGAGCTTTGGGGTTTTCTCCCTTCTTTCTTTGTTTAAACCCTTTTCCCCTTTCTCTCACCCTTTTTTGGTGCTTTGGGGAATGGTGTTCATTTTAAAAAAAAATATTTTTTTGCATGCTTTTAATATTTTTTCTGCATTTCTCCTGGAGAAAGTCTTGATTTCTGTATTTTGGGATAAGGGAGCATCTGCCCTTTCAAACACAGGGGAGATGGCTCTGGTGGGCTTGGGCCCCTGTGGGTGAGCTGAGGCTTTGCTGAGGAGGCAAACACACCCCACCTCCCTCTGCCATCTCTGCTCCATTCAACACAGGTCTTACCTGTCTAAATCCCATGTCCCTTTTCACCTCCCTGCTTCCTGTCCCACCTTGTTCCCTCTGCAGTGGCAGTTCCCTGGGGAGAACCAGCTTGGCTTATGGTGGGCGAGGATTTGGCTCGCATGGGAAGCCCCTCTCCCCTTGTATTTTTGGGAATGGTCTGTACCCCTCAAGCCCCATCCTTGATTCTAATAAAATTCACCCTCAAAAACCCGCTGCTTGTCTCTTGTTGCTGTTTGGGGCAGCAGCTTGGAGGGGGATCCTGCTTCATCCTTACATCGTGGGGTGATGCTGCTCCTGATTTGGGGATTGTGCAAGCTGTGACCCTTGGGATGGGATCCCTGGAGCTGCCCCCCTGGGATTGGGGTGGCAGGAACGTCTGGAGGGCTGCTGGTTCCACTTCGGGGCTTGAACAACCCGGGAACCCCAAAGCAGCATCCCAGGAGCGGGACCGCGGGAGCGCTGCCAGGGCTGTGCAGGGTTCTGCTGCTCTTGCGGCCGGGTAGGGGGTGAGGGATTGGGTTTTTGGGGCTCACCGTGGATCGGGGATCCCCTCGAGTCCAGGGGCCCGGGGCAGCACGGGCTGCTCGCGGCCGCGAGGGGGAGGCAGCGCCCGGCACCGGGACCGGGCGGGATGAGCCTGGATCCTCGGGATGAGCATCCACCGGGACCGGGCGGGATGAGCCTGGATCCTCGGGATGAACATCCACCGGGACCGGGCGGGATGAGCCTGGATCCTGGGGATGAGCATCCACCGGGACCGGGCGGGATGAGCCTGGATCCTGGGGATGAGCATCCACCGGGACCGGGCGGGATGAGCCTGGATCCTGGGGATGAACATCCACCGGGACCGGGCGGGATGAGCCTGGATCCTGGGGATGAGCATCCACCGGGACCGGGCGGGATGAGCCTGGATCCTCGGGATGAGCATCCACCGGGACCGGGCGGGATGAGCCTGGATCCTCGGGATGAGCATCCACCGGGACCGGGCGGGATGAGCCTGGATCCGCGGGATGAGCCTGGATCCGCAGGACGAGCCTCCACCGGCGGCAGAACCCGGCGGGGTCCCCCCCTTTCCACCCCTCCTGCTGTCACCCCCTGTCGCCACCTCCCTGCCCTCCCTCGAGGGTGCGCGGCCGGCATTAGGGCAGGGGGTCCTGCCCTAGGCAGGCAGATCGTCCCCACGGAGGAGGGAGCTGCAGGTTCTGGAGTAAGGAAACAGCTCCCTTCCCAAGTATTTTCCCTGTCAGCCCTCTCCAGGCAGGATCAGGCCGGGGACAATGGGTCCCTCAGACCCCGGGATCTTGGTGACAGTGCTTTGCCTGGAAATGGGGCCGGGGGTCTCAGCGGTGCTGGGGAGAGCAGGGACCCCAGGAACAGCCATCCCTATAGAATGGGGACATGCTTGGACGGGGCCTGACCTGCTGAGAGCTGGAGTCTGCTCTGTTCCAATTACCAGCTTAATAGCTACATCGAGACCATTAAAAATGCATCAGTGCCTCCGAGGAAAGAACTTCAGGAGAAGTGGAAAATTCATCACTTTGAGTTCCCTTATTAGGAGAAAAGGTGTTTTTTTTTCCCTCCATTTGTCTCAAGCAGAGGCAAAAAGAGGTTATTTCTGCCTGGTGACTCCCCCATGGGACTGTCACGAGGTGTGAACAGGCAGTGCCCAAACCTGGGTGAGAAGGACACAGCTCCTGCTGCAGAGAAGGGAAAACTCAGCACATCCAACACAGGCAGGGGGCACGGGGACCATCAGGGCTGCAGCTCAGTCCTCCTCAGATGAAGAGCCAACTGCTTTCCCTGTGCTGGGAACACGTGTTGGGAGCATGCTGAGCAAGGCAGGGACCTCAGGAAGGTGCAAAGGAGAGAAATTTGTCTTTATTGCCAAAAACCCAGCCTTTTCAGCAGTTAGCTGGTTATCAGTTTACATTGTTTTAAGGCACAACAAGCCCAAGTCAAGCAGCCACCATCCACCACGATGTGGCCATGCTGCAGTCACACAGCACATCTCTCTGTCACCCTGTCACTCTCCCATAGCTCCCTTCTCCTTAGCCTAAGTAGGCTGGAGCCATGTTCCAAGACCTCCCCTTTATAAAGCCTTAGCTATCAGTAACACAAGCAGTCCCTCTAGAAGGGCAGACACCAATTCATTTCCCCAGTACAGTGCAGGTGTCTGTACTGGTCATACTGGCCCTTTGCAGGGGTGGCTCATCAGGAACTGTAGTGGTAGGACAAAGAGTAATGGGTTCAAACTGAAAGGGGGAAAATAAAACATAAGAAATTCTTCCCTCTGAGGGTGGGGAGGCACTGGCACAGGGTGCCCAGAGAAGCTGTGGCTGCCCCATCCCTGGAAGTGTCCAAGGCCAGGTTGGACAGGGCTGGGAGCAGCCTGGCACAGTGGAAGGTGTCTCTGCCCATGGCAGGGGGTTGGAACTGAGTGACCTTTAAGGTCCCTTCCGACCCAAACCGTTCTGTGTTCCATTCTGTGGTGGTTCTCTCCAGGAGCTCCCGAGCTGGAGCTCACGCTGTTCCTAAGAGCCGTGTGCGGAGGAGGGCTGGCTAATGGATTAGCAGGGGGTGTGATGATGCAGCCAGTTTTCTGGGGCTGAGGGTTATTTATTTTGCTTAATTCTTCTTTTAATTTTCAGATGGTGGCTGAGCCCGTATCTAGGACAGGGGTGTTTTTTTGGTTCGGGTGGCCTGTGGGCACCTTGTCGCTCGATAGTGTAAATTAGCGAGTTCACCCAGGCCAGGGGCTTGTACGAGATGTGTTCAATCCTCCCCTAATAGCTGCCTCACCCAGAAACTTCCAAAGCTCTTGTAGCACCTAAGCACTAATGAGCTGAAGCTGCAGAATAGCAATGAGGCCTCAGGAATATGGATCAGCCCTTCCCAGCCCAGTCAGAGGCTCTAAAATCGTTTCAGCTGGCACCCAGAGGGACCAGTGCAGCCCAGCTGGAGGGAAGGGTTTGAGGTGCATTGGGTGGAGAAGTCTTTGCTGCCCATGAGGAGCTGCTGGGGATGTCTCCCAGCTCTCCTCTCCAAACAGAAGCGTAGGTGGCTTATTTTGAGGTGAGGAATGCTCAAACTCTGGTTTAACCACTGGTATCCAGCTGCTTTGGTGCCCTGCCTTTTCCTCCCCGATAATTGATCATCCCTGGCTGTGAGTTTTTATGTTTTACTTTATTTTTACTGCTGGCTTGGACAAAGCATCTCCAAGCACTTTCTGCCTGTCCCTGCAACCTGGTTTGCACATCCAACCCCAGAGTATTTATGGAGTGAGTTGTGTGTGGATGCTGGTCCATGCACAGCATCTTTGCTGCTCCATCCCCTGGGAATTGCCCGGGACCAACAGCAACTCCCCATCAACAGGATGCTGGGAAAAACCGAGGTGATTTCTGCTGGAGCCCCAAACCAGGGGGAAAACTCCTGGCTTGCCCAGCAAATACCAACCTCCAGCCTTCCCTCTCAGCTTGAAGCTCCTATTGATTTTTCCGAGGCGGGAACGCTGGTGGGGGAACATGGGGGTGGGAGAAGGAAGCCTCGGCAGCTCCAAGCCTGCAAATATCAAAGCTCGGCGGCAGCGCCCCGGGGGTGAGCGGGGAGGTCAGTGCCCCGCGGGGAGCCCCGGTTCCCCGGTGGTTCGCGGGATCCTTTCCAGCCCCGGAGCGGCGGCTCTGCCCCGCGCACGCTGCGCTAACCTTTCCGCAAATACCAAGCGGAGCTGGAACACGCTGTGTATTCCCAGACACCGGGAACGTGGGCAGGGGGCTGACAGGAGCCACGGTGCCTTCGGAACTTGATTTACATCTCCGGGTGGAGGAGGAGACAGAAACCTTGATGAGACAAAGCTGCTACCTTGATATCAGCTGTGTTTTCCTCAGTGCCGTTCCCCGCTCAGGGCCGCTTGTCTCTCCTCGGGTGATGCACTCCTTTCCTCTGAAGCTGGGATTTCATAAATAAACCCCAATGTTTCAGGCAAAAGCTCTGGCTTGGGTCCAAAGATGCTCCACACAAAGGGTCTGTGGCTGCTCTGAGCACCATTGCTCCACTCAGACAATTAATTCGCATTTCCCAGTTCATCCTGACCCTCTGCAGAACATCGCCAGGTCCCGTTCTGTGCCGGCACTGAGCTGATGGATGATCCCGGGGGTCCCCCAGGACGTGCCTGTGGATTGGGAACGCTGCCCTGGCTGTGGCAGGAGGTGCTTGGCTCCTGTGCTGGTGCCCCAGGGATGCTCAGTGCTCGCAGGTCGGAATGGCTCTGTAAATACCCATCTGTGAATCGATCCGGGCTGGCTCTGCACGGCTCCGTTCGGGCACAGCCCCACAGAGCGTTGGGTGGAATTTTGGGAGCCTGAGGGAGGTGCAGAGGTGCTGCTGGCTCCCGGGGCTGTGCTGGTGTGAGGTGTAGGGATGGCATGGGGATTTCTCAGGCAGTGCTGTCTCCAAATTGTCCTATCACCCCGGTGTTTTTCATTTGGGTTGTGGGTTTTTTTGAAACTCTTTCCAGGAACATCTTCAAACAGCCCAGAAGTGGTCTGGGGATTCTGGTGACTGCACCCCACTTCCCAGAGGTTTCCTGGGCTCTGACCTGGCCCCCTTTGGCACAGAGGGGGCGAGCTGGGGTCAGGACCTTCAGCTGGGAGAACCCTCACCTTTGCCATAACTCAGTGTGGAACCCACAGGAATCTGGGTTTGCTGTAGGCTGGAGCACCTGATTGCCCTGTGGGGAACCTCAGCCAAGACTGGAAGGCTGTTTGTGGGGGTGCAGAGCAGCCTCTTGACCTGCATTTGGGGGATCCTTCCCCTCGGGGAGGGGGGCAATGCCAGCCCCACTTGGGGTCACCTTTCACTGCCCTCCCTGAGCCCCAGCAGCTGCAGGACGTGTCCTTCCTCATCATCCTGCCCCACCCTGAGCTCCTTTAATTACAGCTTTCAGAGAGATCTTCCCCTTTATTCCCCCAAATCTTCTCCTTAATTAAAATCCTCGATCTGGGCCAGCAGGAAGCAGCTGCTGCCTCTTTGCAGCGCGTTTGGGTGTGTTGCAAGCTGCCAACCTGATTGTGGGACAGGACAGGGACAGTGCAGGGACTGGCATTGTCACTGCCCCACCTGGCACCCCGAGGTGGTGCCCAGGGCAGCTGCCTGCTGGGACCAGCCTTGCCCTGCCCATGGTGAGAGCTGAAATCATCTGAGCTGGGCGTGGGGACAAAGCACGGGGTCCCTCTGCATCCTTCCCAGCATGGAGCACTTCCAGTGGGGATGTGTGGACACTGCTGGAGGCCCAGGAAAATTTCAGCCAGGCCTTTTCCCAGGTTAAAAGCTGTTTTAGCTCCAGCTCAGATTCTCTCCCAGGCAGTGAAGCTTTCCCAGCTCTGGCCAGGATTCTTTCCCAGGGTGATACCTTTCTTACAGAGAGAAAGGAATTAATAACATAAGATTAGCACCTGGTGTTGACCGTGTGACAGTGCATGATGCACATGACATGGGATGTTTTCTCCTGTTGCCCAATGAATTGCTATCCCCTCTTAGATTCACAAACTGTCCTATAAATATAGGTGGGGTCAATAAAGTGCTTCTTTGCCAAAGAAGAAGTGTGCTGCTGTTATTCACCACTCCTTGCTCGACAGTGACAGGGATGCAGATGGCCTGAGTGCAACAAACCCAAACTCATTTTGGGTTCACCCAGTTCCTGGTCTGGAGAAGGGCTGGATGATGCAGGTGGATGAAGGTGAAGCTGGGGCTGTGCATTGAGTTTTGCCCCTGGGATCAATCCATGATGTGTGCAGCTATTTCTCATTCCTCCTCTCCTTCAGAGGAAGCTCACAGGGAGCCCTGCAGGACCCAGATCCACCTCACAGAGCTCCCCCTCTGCCACCCCCGTGTTTGGGGACATTCCCTGCCATGTCCTCTTCACTCTCCTGATGTTTTCTCCCAGAATTAGCCCAGGGAGGTGATTTTACCCCTCCCTGCCTGCTCGGGGCGGGCGTTTCTGCAGCGATCCACCCTCAAAGCAACAGGGAAGTGTCAGGAACAATTAGTGAGCTGGTGGTGCCAACTTTATCACAGCTGATGTGTCTCTTCTTAATGAAACTTGTGGAAGAGAAAAAAGGAAAGAAAAGGGAAAAGGCTGCTGACAACAGATGTATTATTTCACCTCAGATTTACCAGTGCATACATTTTTCATTCATGGAAGAGGCTGATATGCAAATTTATTCAGAGCAGAGCAGGTACAACCCTCAGTGGATCAATTCCTGCAGCAGGCTTAGGAGAAAAGGACTTGGCTGAGCAGCCATGCAAGGAACTTCCCAAAGCCAGCCCCAAATTTTGTGCCCAAGATGGGCTAAAAGGCCAATATTTTTTTTTTTTTCCCAAACCCATGCATTTCAGCCCCAATTCTGTTCCTGTTTTTGGCCAGGGGGAACTTCCACTGTAACAGCTTGTGTTCTCCATGTGCTTCAGCTGGGGTGGCCTGGGTTGAATTTGTTCTTCCAGTTCTGCTTTGCTGGGAGCTCAGTGCTTGGTGCCCCCAGGGTGGCTTCACCCCTGTTTGGAGAGGCTGAATTTATGTTATTGCCTCTCTCTCTCTATATATATATAATATAAAAATTTGTATTATTTCTATTGAGATGGCTTCTCCAGGAGACTCTTCTTTGTTCTGGCTCCTTGTCCACCAAAGTCATACCTTGAACCTCAACACCAGAGCACAGTGTCTTTTACTGGTAACTAAAATTTGGCCTCCAGACGTGTCTGAAGCTCTTCTCCTTCCACACACAACACGTTGTGGCTTCTCTGTGGTGTGGGGGGCTCTGCTCCCCTGGGGGAGGACACCCTCTGGAAGCCAAGTAGAGTTTAATCTCCCTGCAGTGATGAAAGTGAATCCAAGAAAAGTATTTGAGGTGTTTTTCCCTCTCATTAGGAATGGAAGACAGGAGTCTTCTGTCTTCTGGGTACTATACAACCAGCATGAATTATTTAGGACCGAGCATCTCTCCGATAAATAATTTCTTTATGTGGGGAGATTAAATCGGAATATTTTTTTTTTAATATAATAAAAGAAGCAATTTCTCTCTCGTAAGTCCTCATATTTCACTCAGCAACGAGATCCCAGGCATCCATTGCTGTATTGATCAGCAAATAGGTCCTTGTATAGATTTAGTTCACCCAACCTTGTTTAATTTTGGATTCATTGATTCAATGCAAAGATCTAGATGAAAAGCAAGTGGGCTGTTTCCAGTGCTGGTGATGCTATTTTTAAATAAATCTAGTGCATGCTAAAATAAATATGCAAAACATTTTGTAAGGCCGTGTACGGGTGGGGAGACCAGATATACTAAAATATTTAACAAACTTTTCCCTGATTTCTCGAAATGCATATTTTATTTACTAAGCACCAGTGGAATTCAATCTCACCCAGTGTTTGCTCTGAGGCTGTCCCACACCCATTGTCTGGGGTGAGCAGGAACGAGGGACCTTGGAGGAGCTGTCTGAGCAGTGACATTGGTGGCACATTTAAATGCAAAGCTCATTAACCGTGTCTGGGATTTTTTGTTTGTTTCTCCTTTTTTTATGTTCATGTTCCTTACAAGAGCAAGAGATGAAATATCCATCTACAATTCCCTTTCATCTCCAGGCATGTTTGGTTGGGTTTTTTTTTCCCCCTCTTCTGTTGCTCAGATGACAAAGTTTCTCATTTGGAATTTTATTTGATTTCAGAAGATGAGAAAGAATTAAAAGGAGGTTGGGCTCACCTTACTCTATCCAGGATCCTTCAGAAGGAGGATGAGTGACTTGGCAAAGGCTCCTGCCCCTAAAGGATGGAGTTCATCCCAGGGTCAGAGCTGCATCCTGGCTTTTCCTTCACCTGGGTGGGGTGACCATCCTGCAGATCCTACAGATCCCAGCCTGCTTCCCTGGGGAATGGCATCCTGCTCTGGGTGTAGTGCCTGTCTCCTTGAAACCCTCTGCTTTCAATCCAGTCAGATTTAATTGAGCCGTGGTTTTGATCACATCTGACGGTGGCAGAGATCTCGCTGATAATCAGATTCCCATGGGCTGGCGGAGGAGGGAGGAGAGGCAGGGGCTGGTGTGATGCCACTTGGTCCTTTTGAGACCAGGGAAGTGACACAGCAGCCAGGCTCTGGGGTCAGGTCACGTTTTGGGGACGGGTGAATTAACTGAATGTCTCAGTGGGGGCTGAGCCCGGCAGGCTGTGTAGGTTTTGGTTAAAAAAAGGCAATTTCCTTGGCAAAGCCCTTCACCTTGCTGCAGGTTGGAGCAAATCCAGCATGCCCCAGCTCTCCTGGTACCCAGGCTGGCCTCATCCTGACCTGCCTGGAGTCTGGGCAGGGATGTGGCTCTCGGGGATCTCTGCACATCTGCTGCTGCTCACACACAGCTGCGGATGGCAGCAATTAATTACAGGGATTCATGTGTCATTTACATTAATTCAGCTGGAAGTGCAGCCCCTGGCATCGGGGAACATTCCTTGTAGAGCCATGCTATCCCCTGCTCCAGATGCCTTTTCTGTCAGCATGTGCCTCATGGGGTGTTTGTTGTGTGTGTGATTTTGGGGGTAATGAAACAGGAGGGGAAGAGCAGGCAGCAGCCTCTCCTCCATCCCTTGGTCCTTGGCAGGGGCTTGGGCATGGCAGGGAAGGCCTTGGATATGCTGAGACACCAGGAATTTCCCCCCACATTGGGATGAAAACAATATCCTCCACCCTGACCTCAATTCTCCCCTGAGGTGTGGGGAGAATTGTCCCCAAATGTCCCCAAACCAGTGCCAGTGCTGACCCAGGGCACACAGGGAAGAGGAGATGAGGGTCCACAACACAACCCCAGTCCCTGGAGGGCTGTGGAGTGGTGCTGCCATTGCAGGAGGCCACAAGCCTTGCACTGAGTTTGCAGGCTCCCAGGACAGAGGCTTGGTGGACCTGCCTGAACTCTTCTTGACCTTCCACAGCGCTGTTTCCCTTGGTTGAGGTGTCACAGCAGTTTTTCCCAACTGAGCAGGTGGCTGTGGCTAATTTACCTCCTTGCTGTTTGCATGGTACAGCCCTGTGGTTTAATGCACCCAAACTCCTTGGGTCAGAGAATCCCAAAATGGCTTGGGTTGGAAGGGACCTTCAAGATCATTCAGTTCCAACCCCAGCACAACTTCCACTGGACCACATTGCTCCAAATCCCATCCAATCTGTCTCTGAACACTTCGAAGGGTGGAGGCAGAAGAGATCTATGACAGTGAACTGCCAGAGGAGGATGGAGGGCTGTAGCTGTGAGTGTACATGAGGAAAGAGACACTCCTGCAACAACCCTGCAGTGTGCTGACTTGGTCCAGGAGAGACAGCAACAAGCCAAGAGACTCAAATATCCTGGCCAGAAGGATGAGAGAACATTTCCAAAACAAGCAGGTGTCCAACAGTGCAACACTGGGCCTGGAGGAGACAGGGGAGTCTGGAAAGGAACAACGAGGAAAAGAAACTGAGGTGTAAGGTGACAGCTAGAAATAGAAGGGAGCAAGTGCTATTTGTATCAGAGGCATCCTGGGGAAGGCATGAAGGAATCCAGCCCTGAGATCCCCAGCTCCTTGTGTTCAAGCTTTCCTCTCAAACCCAGCATAAACCACCTCAAAGGGTCATCTCAGCTCACCAGGAGAGGATGGAGCTGGGCATGGCAGCCAGACACTTCCTCTGGTCCACTGGCTTGGTCTGGATCAATAATGAGCTAATTAGTTGCTATGGAAATGTAATGTGGGAGAACTTTGGGGAGGAGAAATTATAGGTAATTTTTATTTGTTTGGACCCTGTTCCTATAGCAACAGGAGAACTTGTCACTGACTACCAGTTGGTTTCCATGGAGTTGGCTGCTAGTTCTGGGTTATTAATGCCTCCAAGCATGAAACAACTTACCTAGTAGGGCTGGTGGATTGTCCTCCTTCATCCATGGGAACTTTGCAGTTTGCCAGAGTCGGGGCCTGGCTCTCACAGTGGAACGTGCACGCTCCCAAAAGTTGGGCTGGAGTGTTCACCATCAACAGAAGCAGTGCTGGAAGGATCGATTGCTCCACCCTTCTCTTGAAGTGAAGACCTCGTGGAATGAATAATCCATCACTTCATTGCTTGTTCTACTCGCAGCACTGCCTGCTTTTTAATTGGATTTGCTCCGTCTTCGGCTTCCAGATGCTTGGCGTTGATCTGCCTTTCTCTGCTAAATTAAAAAGTCTTTTAGCACCTGGCAGTTTTGCTGTAAAGGGACTTACTGTAATTAAGTCCCTTCTCATCTCACCAGGACTGGTTCTCCTGAATGAAGCTGTTTGTTTTCCTCCAGCCCCTCGCCTGACGCGCCCCCCGTTTTTGTGCTCCTCGGAACAAAAGGGATGTGGTGTCTGCTTTGCAGGGGGCTGGAGCTCTGTCGAGGGACCTCTCCAAACTCCTCCAGAAGCCGAGCCTTGGAACCAGACCAAACACTCCTGAGCACTGAAGAGACTGGATTTGGGAGAGATTTGTTTTATGATAGGTTGTAATTTCCCTCCCACAGCTAACTCCTCAGCTTTCCACCGGTGATAATTACCCAGTAGGAGCTAAAATGTCTCTCCCCACTCCCCTCTTTATCAACCCATTCTCCACTTTGAAGGCATCACCACTTCTTTCCAGAATGTCCTGGCCAATCTCCTCCCAGCCAGCTTGGAGTGCCTGCCCATCCTCTGTTGTTTTGGAAGGTGGTCCAGCATCCAGCACCTCTCCCTGCAGAGACCCATCTCGCTGCAGCTTTGAAGGCAAATCAGTGGATCAGCGTGTGGGTAAACCTTTGATGGTGTTTGGCTGAGTGCAGCACGCAGTTGGAAGGGAGGCACGAAGCAAAGGGCAGCTCCTCTCCAGCAGCCCTTCCTCGGAGCTCTTGGCAAGCCCTGCTGCTGGCCCCAGCTCTGCGTGCTGTGCTGGCAGCTGCTCCATCCCCGCTGGTGAGGCACAGCCCAAATGTCTCCAGTGAGGGTGCAGAGGGGGATGGAGGATGAGTCTGAGGATGAAGGCTGGCTGTGGAGACAGCAGGAAAGTCCTGAGCCATCCAGGCAAACCTTCAAGATGGAAGAAAGGCTTCATCCAAGAGCTCCTGCATCTCCTTAGTGCCACTTGATTTGCAGATAAATTATGTAAGAAATCCCTCTGCAAGCTCCGTGTTTGTTCTTCCATATGTTTATTTCCAAGAGTGGCACCTGTGGAGGGAGAGGCTTGGGAAGTTCTGTGTTCAGGCAGCTGGCAGTGTGGCTTTAGCACAGATGGAGAGTGTGAGCTGGGTGAAGGGGGCACATCCAGCACAGCAGGAACCCAGCTCTGGGTTGGGAATCCAGGCTGGGGACCCAGGAGATGAGGGCAGTAGTGCCCAGGAGGTGACATGCTGGGGATGCACCGTGTTGTCCCTGCCTGGGGCAGCTCTGGGGTCTCTCTGCCCCTATCAGTGTCGTGGCTATAAATAACAGGGATGTTCTGGGTGGTCACCTCCAGGCTGATCCGTGACTCACCAGCTTCCTGTCCACAGCAACGCTACGGATTGACTCATGGCTATGGGAGTGTTTCACCCTGAGCCCACAGCCCTTTGATTTCACCAGACACCCTTGTGTGTTTACAAACGAGACATCTCCATTTCAGGGCTGTGAAAACTGGTGACAACCTGCCAAGCCATGCATCAGATGATGCTTCATCTTGAGCTTCACCTGGTTCTCCTCCTCCCCTTCCCTCCTGTGTGGCTGGAAAGAATTCCCTACTGGCTCAGTTTGAGCTGCAGCTCTCTCAACCTGGGCTTTGCTTCACCCTGTTGTTGCAACCCCGTGAAAAGTCAGTGTTTTCCCACTTAATGTCCCAGCCTTACTGAGCCTGGAGCAGCCACAGCTCTGCACCAGAGAAGGCATGTGGAGGCCTCATGGAGATGTGGGAAGAGAGATGATGTGGGCCTTGTTCAGCCACCCAGAAGCTGTTTGAAACAGCATCTGAAGAGAGGTCTGAGCATGGAAAGCACCCAACACCAGGGAGGGTGAGACCAGCCTTTGGAAATGGCTCTGAGTTACAGAACCACGGAATGGTTTGGGGTGGAAGGACCTTAAGGATCATCGAGTCCCAGCCCCCTCCTCATGGGCAGGGACTCTGTGTCCCTGATGAGAGTGGAGCTGTGCTGCTTTGCTCTGAGCATCCGTCACCATCACGGCGCAAGGGAGCAGGACGGCGTGTGCCGTGTCACAAGGTAAGGCTGAGAGAGCTGAGAGAGCTGTCCCACGGGGATGTGCTGGCTCCTGGCACGTCCATGCAGGGCTCCTCTCCTCCCGCCCATGCCCCTGCCCTGAGGGATGTGGTGGAGCCACTGGGAGGGCTGTGATGGGAAAGGTGGCGTGGCTGTGGTGAGATCCCGCCCGGCTGTGGCAGGAGGAGGACGCAGGGTTTGTTTTTATGACACATGAGAACATTCTTTTACTGTGAGTAACCTCCTCCTGGCACAGAATGGAGCCTTCTGCCATGGCCTGTGCTCCCAGGGAGGTCCATGGCAGAGCTGTGGGTGTTGTGTCCTGGAGCAGGGCAGCCACATCCAGCAGCTGCCCATGAGAGCTGGCAGAGAGAAGGTGGCCAGGAGGAGCTCCATGCTGGGACAAGCCTGGGTGGCTCCTCTTTGTCATCCAGCAGCTCTGCCATGACTGTGACAGGCAGGTTTGGGTTGTTCTCCACAAAGTAGACAAGACCTGTTTGGGTATGATGTTGTCCCAACCTCCTGGTTGAAGGTGTATGAGAACACCAGATCCCAGAGCCACTTTGGAGCAAACCCAGGCTGGGTTAGTCCTGCATGAGAAAGCCCTTTCACCTTTAGGAATGGCCACAGCAGACCCCATCCTGCACAAAGGACTGGCTGGCAGCCTCCTCTCCTCCACAGCTGTGGCAGGAGGAGGTTGCCTGTGCCGAGGGGTGGATCTCCTGCAGCCTCCCTCCACTCCTGCCTTGTCCAGGTGAGCCTGGCCAGGTGTTTCCTGTGGAGCCACTAACCAGTGGTTGAGCAGGCGTTGCTGGCTCCAAGGCAGGTTCTCCTCCTTGCCCAGTCCTTTCCCTGCTCTGGATCCACCTGTGGGGAACCTTCCTCTCTGAGCTGCTGGTGTTCCCCAGCTCCTCAGCCTCCTCCAGGGGGGAATGGAGATGTGGTGCTCTCCTCTGGGCTCTGGCAGCAGAACAGGGTGGTGAGGGCTGGCTCCAAAGAGGTGAGATCTTCATCCACCAGTGCTTTGGAGGTAGGAACAGGAGGAGAGCTCCAGGAGCCATCTCAGGAGCTGGCTGAGTGTGAGTCTGGAGGGATGGGATGGGATGGGATGGGATGGGATGGGTGAGCACATGCAGCTGCTCCTGCCTTGTTTCACCTCCACTGAGGTCCAGAAGGCTCCTTGATTGCCAGGAAGAGTCATTTGGAGGTTCAAAGAGTGTTCTACAGCAGTGCATGTCTGCTGGAAGTGTTCTAGAGGCTCAGGGGATGAACCAGCCATTTCCCATGGGACCTGGAAGGGTTGGGAGGAAATCTGGGTGTTTTTCTCCAGGCCTGGGCTCCTCATCAGCCCCCAGAGTGATGTGGTGGCCTGGGGGTTATCTCAGTGCTTGAAGGGATCAGGGTGGTTTCCTGGTCTGGCAGCAATGTGCTCCAGCCCCAAGCAGGGCTTTTCTTCCCAGCTGGGCAGCAAGGCCAGAGCAGGTGTCTGCTTTTGTAGGAACTGTTTCTGCAAGGGGATTTCCTTGCTCTGTCCTTCCCCATCTCAGCACAGGCTTTTCCATGCCTGTTCCTGGGGCTGTTTGCAGCACTTTGGGCTGTCTCTGACAGGACTCCCTGGACTTTCAGACCCTGGCAGGGGTTTTGTTCTCAGTGTATGGACAGGTGATTTTGTGTCTCCTGTAACCTGCAGGGCAGGCTGTCCTGGGGCTGCTGGCTCTCTGGGGATGCCACCCTGTGTGTCTGTGCCAGTGAGGTGCTCACTTCAGGGGATCTGATCTGGGTGGGACCCACGAGGCTGTTCCATCTCTAGGACACCGTGCTCCCTTCTCCATCCTGTTTAAACTTTCATCACCCAATCAGCTTCTGCAGCAGAGCAAACATCGTCTGGTAATTAATCTGCACAGATGGGCTTTGTTTGAGCAAGCTGGTGTGCACTGGCTTCAGAGGAGGGTGCAGCAGGGGGCTGGGTGGGGGCACCTCACCACACCCTGCTCCAGGCTTTTCTGTGTCCAGGAGATTCCTGGATCACCAGATCTTCTGAGCAGTGCTTGGAGCTGAAGGTGGTCCAGGACATTTGGTTTTGTCGAGGGAGAGAGACATGACCAAATAGGTTTTGTGGTTGTGAAACCCTGATGGAGACAGGGAAGGAGGGAGGGAGGAGACTCCCACTCCTCTCTCAGGGGCTCCCTGTGATCAGAGCAGCTGGGTTTGGACATGGAAAATGTTAAAATGCTGTCAAAGGTCTCACCCAGAAAATCTCAGAGTAAATGGGAATCTGCATCTCCCAAGGGAAAAACCTTTTGGAAGCCCTCAAGTGCTTCAATTCCCTGAATTATTTTTGCTCCCCTGGTAATTATTGCCTCAGTTTGTGCTGAATTGGCAAAGTTGTTGCCCCAGAACCTCATTTTTCGGGTGAATCACTGTTAGCTGATGTTTTTTGCTGCAGTGTTGGCCACAGGGGCTCACAGACCATGGCCACAGCTGAGGGAAGAGGAGGCAACTTCCCAACCCCATTAGCACCACATCCAATCCACTGAGAACTCAGGGCCCTGCCTGCCCTGGCTGCCCTGTGCATTTTTGGGGACAAACTGGGAACGTGGAGCTGTGTCCTGAGCCCTTTGGTGACTGAGCCCTTAGGGAGGGACACATCTCCCCCACCTACATCTGCTGGCTGCAGGTGACAGATGCCACAGAGCTGGGCAGCTCCATTTATTTATAAACCACAGAGAGCAGAGAGGCACTTCCCAGCCTCAGAGAGTTCCACCTGCCTGGCAGCCAGATCCCTCCTCCCTGGTTCTGTTTCACTGATGGCAGCTGGGGCTGCTCTTGTTTTTAACAGAGCATTTCTAGATTACAGCAAGTGACAGGAGAGTGATTTGTGATGGGTCAGGTTTCCTGCCCTTTCTCTTATAGCCCTGGCCTATAAAAATATACTCCCTCTGGGATTGCTTCGGGTCCATCCTTGTTGGCTGGTTCAAATCCCTCTTTTTTATTTGTGTTAGGAGGGCTTGGGAAAGTTCCTGGTGCCAGTGCCCAGCACAGCCCAGTCCTTGCCATGGCTCCATGATGGGGAAGGCTGATTTCCATCTCTGTGGAGATGAAGGGAGGTGCCCTGGGACCCTCAGGCAGGGAAGGATTCACCTCCACACCACTGGAGGCCATCACACAGTCCAGTTTCACAGAGGCTCATGTGCCCTGTGTGTGCTTTGCCTTTATTTAGAGGTCCTGATCTCACTGCCTTTATAAAAATCCCAGGCTCAGGAGGGAATCTGTTGGCTTTGGTGTGTGGCATGAGGCTGGTATTGGTGGGGATTGATGTCTCAGGGGGCTGGGGGAGCTCCTGCAGATCCTGGAGACATCAAATGAGCAATTAACTGAGGCTGTGAAAGGATCTGAGGGGAGAGTTCCATGCAGGAAGCAGCACAGATCCCATCCATGGCTCCCCACCACCCCTTTGTGCCCCACTCTGCCTCCCTGCAGCTTCTCCCTGCTTTGGGAGATCCCAAAGGGCCTCTCAACCACCACTAAATGGAGATTTTTTCTGGGCAATCAACACTGTCCCTGCCTCCCAGACAGGGAAACAGGATGGGATGAGATGAAGCTGTTCAGGATAGGATGAGATGAAGCTGTTCAGGATGGGATGAGATGAAGCTGTTCACCCAAGCCCACACAAAACCCCAGCAGCAGATCTGAGCTCCAGCCTCCAGCAAATCCTTCTGCTAATCTCTGCTTTGCTGAAGAGTGCCAGGGGATTTTTAGTGGTCCCATTGAGATTACTGTCATTTTTCTCTCCTTGCTTCCTTTCCACCTTGACAGAATTGATTTCCTTTATTTGCTTTAGGCTTTCACTGTGGTGACAAAGCTATGAGAGGACCCTTCTTAAAAAAAACTGGAACCCTCCCCAGCACTTAGGAGTGGATGCAACCCTATTTGCCAGTGCTAGAGGTGCTAGAACATTTCCAGGACCTTCAGGAAGACAGAAGCAGGGCAGGACAGGCAGAGGAGGCCCCCAGGGACATGCAAGGGAAGGAGAAGGCACCTTGCAGGATGAGGTGGCTGGGCTGAGCCAGGGCTGCATCCCTCCCAAACAGGTTGGGTGTGCTGGCTGCATCCCTGTGCCGTGCTGGGCTGGGCTGCCCAGCTGGAAGGAGCCCAGGGAGGGAAAATTGGCTGGCAGAGGATCCAGCAAGCAGCAAAGAGCTTGTTGATCAGGCAGGAAATTGCTGTGCCCTGGCCTCTGCTGGAAGCCCCCTCATCTGGGGATGGTGTGGGCAGAGCTGGGGTACCCAGCCCCACAGGACCTGCAGAGCCACAGCTGAAAACCAGCTGGGAATTGGGGAAATGCAAGTCCTGTTGCCACCTGCAAGGGGACTGTGCTGCAGTGTCCCAGCACAGCACAGCCCTGAGCTCAGCTCCTGGTGCCTCTGCCCAGGCTCCCAGGGCAGGAATCATCCTCTCTTACAGCACTTTGGGTGGCTGAGACACTTCTGCAACAGCAGTAACTGGCTTTGAGTCTGATTCTGACCTGACAAAGCCCTGCTAATGCAGCTCCTGGACCAGAGCCAGCAAAGCCAGGGTGGAATTTCACCTTTCTGCACAGAGGGAGATGCTCAGACTTGGATATGTGCAGGCAACATTTCTCTCCTGTCAGACACTGCTCCCATTCCCCAGCCAAGCAGGGATGGGAGCTGCTCTCCCTGAGGAGCTGTGGGCTGGGATGGGCTTGTGGCACAAACATGGGCTCAGCCTCCCAAAATCACTCAGGAGTGCAAATCTCTGCAGGCATGGGAGGATGGATGTGATGAGTTGTTGGTTGGGATGGAGGAAATACTTACCTAAGCCATGGCAGGGGCAGGCAGAGGAAAATGCTCAGGGTCTGGTTTGAGACCCAGAGCTGTAAGCAGCCTCCTCTCTCCCCTTGAGCTGTTCCCAGCCCTGAAAGACAGACAGGGAGAAACCTCCCCTGCCTTTTGAGGATTTTATAGAGAAATGGGGAAAAGGAGACAAGGATGTGCTGAAACTCATGCCAGGAATTAATCTGAGTGCTTGGGCTCCCTTGGCTTACCTATCCCTCTGCCCTGTCCCTCCTTCTCTGGACTGAGGGGGTCAGGGACAATCTACAGTTCCATCTTCACAAGGAAAATTGTGAGCTCCATGTCCATGGCCTGCATATGCAGCAAAAACATTTGCAAGATGGAAAGGGCCTGGTGAGGCTGGTTTCCAGGAGGGGCTCTTGGATGCTGAAAAACCCAGAAATACCAAAAAATCCAATGGCTGTAGCAAATCTAGAGATCCAGGAGGTTTAAAGATGCAGAGGTGAATCCTTTTCCAAAGGGTGGGAAGGGAATTTGGGGGGGTGGGAAATCTGCCTGGCAGTTCTGCCATCCCTTTAGGACACAGGGTGCCAGTGTGAAAGAAGCTGCCCCAAACTCTCTTCCACCCTGCAGATTAAGCAGGAGGAGACAATAATAAAAGCACAGTGTCCTGACAAATATAATTAACAGAAAAAAAAAGGAGAGATTTTTCAAAGTTTGGGTCCTCAGCAGCAATGTTTTATTCATGGCCCGGCAGGGGAGTGCTGGCGGTGCCATTAATTATGGGAGCTGCTGGGAGCTGGGCTCGGTTTTATCATCCTGACACCTGCAACAGGGAACTGGGGCAAGCCTGGGCAGCCTGGGGGCCACCAGGCTCAGGGACACGAGCCTCACTGCTCCTCCCTGCAGCCCTCCCTGCTGCTGGGTGTCCTCAGCCATCCAGAGGGTCCTGGCACCCTGTGCTGTGCCTGGGGGATGAGCACCACATTCCCAAAAAAGCAGAGGATTGAGGGTGGGCAAGCAGCACCCTCCCTATGGCTGGGAGGATCTTGGCAGTGCCACTGAAGCAGCACCAGTCGTGGTTTGGTCAAAGACCCAGATCAAAAGGGATAATGATGATCTAAAAAAGCACATTCAAAGCACACCTAAAGAGCTGGTTGGAGCCATCCCCAGGCTTGGTGCACCCCCCAGGAGCAGCTCACAGCTCTGATTATTTCCTGTTCTGGGAAATCTCCCCAGTAACTTTCCAGAGAGGTAATAAATAAAATATTTAGTGTTCAGCAAACTAAAGCAGGTGCAAGAACAACACAACTGGGAGAAGGGACCTGGGAAGGGTCCCTGTGGGAATTGGCTGCAGCTTCCAGAGATGTGAGGGAGAGGGACCAGCACAAATGGGGCCAGTCTGGGAGAAAGGTGTCCTTGCAGCAGGACATCCCTGTGCATCACATTTATACCCCTGGAAGTGCTCAAGGCCAGGTTGGATGGGGCTTGGACCATCCTGGGATAATAGAAAGTGTCCCTGCTCATAGCAGAGGTTGAACCCACTGAGCTTTAAGGTCCCTCCCAACCCAAACCATCCTGGGATTCTACGAAAATATTGCCATGAAAGAAAATCTCCAAAAATCTCTTTGAAATACAGAAGTGGTGAAACAAGGCTGGAAAGTGGGACAACAACCTGGGGGTAGAAGAGGAGGGTGAGCTGTGGCATCATTGGATCCAGTCCAGAGCTGTACCCAGGGGTGCTGGTGCACCTGGTTGGTGACATCACACAAAGAGCAGGGTCCTTAGTGTCTGCAGGTGACAAACCAGGAGAAGCTTTGAAATGGCAGGAGCATCCTCAGAGGAGCAGATGCTGGGTTAATAAGTGAAACAACCTCTGGCTGCCTGGCAAGGAGGGACAGTCACTGGGAGGGTTGGATGGAGGGTGGCTCCTGCTGTCCCTGTGATTTGGGGAGCTGATGATGGGGGACCCTCCTGCCTGGCTGTCCTGGGAGGCTGCTGGGACCGAGCTCTGCATTCACCCATCTCTTTAATCAAGGTAATGCTCAGCTGTGCCTGGGCCCGGGCGGTGTCAGGGCAGGATTGATGGCCTGGCACACCCAGCCCCTGGGCTCGGATGGCCCCGCTCACCCGCGCTTCCGAATGCAAACTGCATTTCATTTCTGCAGCAAATGCAGCAAGGGAAGGGGCTGTCTGAGCACTCCTGCCTGCATTCTCAGCCCCAAATCTCTCCTGGTCCTGCTACCCCATGATCAGGGCTCCACCATCCCCAGATCTCTGCTGCTCCATGGAGGGATGAGCTCTGCTCCCGACCATATGGGTTCAAGTGGTTTTTTAAGATAAATAATGTGTCTAAGAGTTTTATCTGTCCTACACTCAAGGGGCTCATATCCCCCAAAATGCAGAGGGACCCAGAACCCCTGGGATATGTGATCAGAGAACCAGCATCAGCTACTCAGGGGGATGCAATTAGTTTAACTGGTGTGAGTATTAGAGGGAAGATGGTGTACTCTTGCCCAGATCAACCTAACAAGAGGAGAAGCATCCTCCTCCCCAGCCTGCTGGTTATAAACAGCAGGAAACAAGCAGGGTGGGTTGGATGCTGGGCAGGGGTTGCCTGCTGTGGGTTCTGGTGCTGGTGGGATGAGCTGTGCCTGCTCAGCCCCTCGCTGCCTCCCCAGTTCCTGCAAGGGGGTCTTGGTGCAGCATCCTCGGGGGAGGTGGCGTGGGACAGTCTGTCACTGCAGCAGGGCTGGGCTGGCTCCCAGGCATGGCAGCTCCATCTGCTCCTGCAGAAAGGCCTCCTGTTCCGCCTCCACAGCCAGCCAAAGGTACCTCAGAACCCTTGCTCGGAGCTGGCTCCACGCAAAGCCCGAGCGCTATAAAAAGCTGCTCCCTGGGAAGAACCCCCCTCTATTAGGATTTTTTTAGAGACACCTGAGGATGAGCAAATCTCCCCTACAGTCTGGAGTGGATGCTCTTGGAAAGCAGGTCTGGGAAGATAGGATTTGTGAGGAGAAAAGGACATGTCCATGGGGGCAGAGGGGCAGGGAGCTGCTCCTTGTGGGCTGAGCTGCTCAGGGGTAACCAGCAGCAGCACTTGCCTTCTCCCTGAGCCCTTTGCCTTGCTCTGAACGTGTCAGTCCCTGAAACTTTACAGCCTTTACACTGCTGCTTTAATTATTAAACGTGGAGGTAATGGAGAAGCCAGGCTGGAAGAGGTGGCTGCTGTGCAGGGGTGCAGTCCTGCCTCCCAGGCATGCAGGAGGCTGCAGCGTGGATTGAGCATCCCAGGGCTGCTGTGCTGAGCCACACAGATCAGACGCTGCTCTGGCTGCATTCTCAGTGCTTTTTGGAGTTTCCCACTTTATATTCCTGCTCTGCAGGGACCACGGAGGGTCTCTGTATCTCTTGCTCTCTGCCCATGGTGTGTTTGTCTGGTTAAGTTTGCCAGAGGGGATGGATGATCTTGAGGGACTGACAGAGGAGATGTTTGTGATCCCTCTGAATGAATGTCTGTGCCTTGGTGTCTGTAATTTGTGAGAGAACTGTGAGCTGTGTGGCTGCTTCCAAGGTTCTTTCCCAAAGGGAACTGTGTCAGATTGAAGTGGAGGGGAATGAGCTTGTCTGCAGCCACGATCAGAGCCTGATGGTGCTGGGGAAGAGCCTCCCTCTAGCTACAAAACAGCTCCGTGCTTGCCAAAAAATGTAAAGCTCTTGTGCTAACAGGGTAATTAATTAATTACAGCTCATTAGAAGAATTACAATCCCATTAGTTCCTTTGGATCATGGTGGGGGGGAGCTGATCCTCGGAGGATGAGGCTGAGGGCACTCCAGGCTGTGTGAGTGCTCTTCCCACTGGGGAATCTGGGGGTGCTCTGAGGCTGATTTGTGGGGATGGGGTCAGACAGCCCCTCTTGGCAACCCCCAAATGATGGCCCTGTGCTTCCAGGGAAGCAGACACTGAAATTGTTCCTGCCTTCCCAAAACAGAAATGCCAGCACTGCTGTGTCCCAGTCTGCTCCCAGGAGCTTGTGCTGGTTGTCAAACCCTGCTCTGCCCTGCTGCACTCTGCCTGCATCCCCGTTTAGAAATGCCTCATGAGACTCTGCCTGAGGAGGGATGGATCAGGATAAGTGTCTGATCCCATGTGGGACAGGTCATGGGGTCCTGGCACCACAGCTCCCTGTTCTCTCTGGGAGCAGATCCTCCCTCCTGCCCTCCTTCTCCCCTTGAAATCCCATTAACGCTTCCTTTATTCTTTGCTTCAATGTTGCCGTCACTCGCCGGTCGCTCGGTTCTTTGATCCCTTTAATTTATTATTTTTGTTTCACAGAATCTTTTATTATATATATATATATATTTTTTTTTTTTAATAAGAGAAAGGCTCTATCACCGAGGCTGGGTGAGTGGGGACCTCTCTGATTAAATATAGCAATGAGACGTGCTGCTCACCGCGTGCCAGCCCCGGGGTGTAGTGCTTGTCCTCCCAGAACTTGGGCTGTTTCCCTCCTCCTCCTCCTCCTCCTCCTCCTCCTCCTCCCTGCTGGGACATGGAGGAGTTCTAGGGCCTGCCACGAGTCCAGATAAATTGCTCCAGACCTTAAGCCCTGGCTGGAACAAACACCAAGTTTCCTCAATTTCCGTTCCCTGAGCCTGATGCTCACAATCTGGGCGTTTCTGAAATGCAGTAACACACCTCATGAATAAAGATTAAGTTGATTAAAAAGGAAAACCCAGAGCAAGGCTGAATAAAAGTGATTTGCAGAGATTAGATGCTCTGGCACATCAGGAGTTCCCTAAAGGGCTGAGCTAACATGCTCAAACATAAGAGCTTTAAGCCCTCTTCCCTGTTTTGTAACTAATGGCTTTGGGTTGTGAAGACTGATTCTCCCACTTGATAATTGTCCCTGTGGGAGACACTGAAGTTTCATGCACTGCTCCAGAGGCCAGCATGCCCTGTAACCTGTTCCCTGCTTTCCATGGGATGTGCTTTGGGCAGTAGTTGCACAAACAACTCTCTTCCCAGTGGCCAGATGTGGGGGCAATGGAGCAAAGAAGGGGATGAACCTTGTACCCCAGCAGGCACAGCTTCTTCCATGCTCCTGGGTCCCAAAACTGCGGATAACTCTCCTGCATGACAGAGTATAAGGAAGAGAAATAGTGAAAATCAGAGTTTTCTTCTCATTTGTGAAAGTGAGATTGAATAAGGAGTATGTCCATGTGATGCCCCAGCAGACAGTGTTGTGTCTCAAGTATTTGGAGCAGCCAAGGAAAAATACCCATCTGCTTTTGCATCAAATCCAATGGGCTGAGCTTTCCCTCTGCCACATAAAAACAAAATGAAAAATGGGGAAAATGGGAGGGGAAAAGCCCCACAGTCTTTTCTTTCTCTGGGGAATCTCCTTCCCTGGATAGCCCTGGGTCCCAAAGCTTTGAACCTGCCTCTTGCATGCCTGGGGTGATGCTCTGGGAAAGGGGCACTGTGTGTTCTTTAATGGGACAGCAGGGAAAGGAATGTGCATACGTAATCTGGAAAATCTTTTGTCTGGGATTTGCAGGGGTAGATATACAGGCAGAATCCAGCTCGCTCCATTTTAATGATGCAACCTCTGTCTTCATCAGAATTTCCCCTTTGTGCTCAGGGCTGCAGCAACGTCACTGCTCTGGGCCAGGGTCATGTCCTGCTAAGCCCTGTTTGAGCGAGTGAGACCATTGCTGTACCTGAGAGATGACAACATAATTTTTAATTCTGACCTGAAATGTGAGGTTTTCCACACCACATATCCCACTCCCCCGTCCCCCTTTCCTTTCCTCTCTGGAGATGCTGTCACTGAGCTAATGCTGGTTGTGCCTGAATGGGAAACCAGCCCCAAGGTGAGGCTTTGTGTGTCCCAACACCTGGGGAAGCCCACCTTGAATTGGGCACACCTGGAGTGGAGCATCCTCAGGAAGCAACTCCAGAGCAGGATGCCAGCAGCAGTGAGGGGTAGAAAATGGAGCTAATTTAAAGATTTCCATGGTGGATTTCTGAACATGATTATGCAGCAAGGTAGCTGGTGATGGCAGGGTCTGAACTTGGCCATTCAGGGTCCTCCTCCTTGTCCCTGCATGACCCAGGACTGCCACTCCTGCTGTAGTATTTTTTTTTTCTGTGTGTGAGAGTCAAATTCCATCACGGGCAATTACAGTCGGTCTCCTCAACCCCCTTGGGGAGCAGGGAGGCATTGCTGGTGCTGTGCCTGCCCGAGGAGTCTCAGGTGTGAGGGAGCTGCAGCTGGAGGTGGCTGCATTGCAGGCGCTCGCGCCGCCGCGGCTGCTTCACCCTCTGATTTCTTATCAGAATAAAATGCCTGTCTGCCTCGAGCTTCTGAACACTGATAGGAGGGGGGAGGTTTGAAGGGTGTATTCATGTGCTGCCTGTGCAGTTGGGACAGCTGTGCTGCGATGCTGAAGGATGCTGTCTTGGGAAAGTGGGAAGAGCTTTGAATCCAACTGGAAATGCAGCTGGTGGAGCAGCAACTCCCCCCTGCTCCTTTCCCTTCTCCCTGCAGTCACAGCCATTCATCCCTAGCAGTTGTATCCAGCGCTGTGTTTCAGCAGGAATTGCTTCCCCATCAATCCAGCTGCTATTTCTTTCCCCCCCCGAGGTTTCCAAAGGCAGTAAGTCTGCAGCAATGTGCAAATTTTGGAGAGCTGAGCGTGGGGGATTAGTGACTTGGCAATTAAAATATTTGACCTACATCTTGTTGAGTACCAGCAAGGTCAGATGGAGCTGTGCTTCTTCCCAAAACTTCTTCCCAAAGGAATTTTCTCGTTGCAGTTACTTCTGTTGGAACAGGCTGCTACTGAATATAAAGGGAAGGGCTCAGGGTCCGGATCCACGGAGCTGTGCAAGCACTGGACCCCTCAGCAGGGATTTTTGGGGGTGCTGGGGGTTTCTGAGGGCGGGCTGGAGATCATTTCTACAGCACAAACACCCCATAATATTTACAGGACTCTTCCCACAAACACAGCAGAGAACAAGCATCTCCTTTTGTTCCTGAGATTGTACGTGCTGAGAATCCTTGTCCAAACAAACGAGCGGGTTTTTCTTCCAGCAAACATCACAGATCTCTCCTTTTTTTTTTTTTTTTTTTTTTTCTAAATTTTTTTTTTCCTCTTCTCATTTTCACTTGTTGTTCGCTCTGTTCTGCAAACAATGTTCTTTTTAAGCCAGGGCAGAAAACTCAGTGTGTGTCCAGAGCCCGATGTGACGGCAGGAGCCGGCGATGTCCGCTTGGCAGGGAGATTCAGCGGAAGCCTTTTATAAAGCTCCTCTCATCCCAAAGCAAGGGGAGGGGGAACAAAAACAAAGCCCCCCCAGTACTGCAGGATTTGGATGGTTTGCTCACAGCTGGGGCTGCAGGGACAGTAGTCAGAGGGTTCCTGGACACCCCCAGGCTGAGGTCAGGCACAAACCCTCCTTGGATTCGAATGTTGAGTGGCTGTAACAGGGCTGGAGGAAAACTGTGAATTTGCTGCTTTGGGCTGTGGGCTGTTGAGTGTTTCTCCAAAATCCACTTGTATGTGATATGCTAGCATGCCCCAACAACCTGGGGAAGATGTTTTGGGCTGTAGTTTGAGGTATAATAGGGATCTTTTGTTGTGACTGGGTCCAGCAGCTCTGCCTGTTACTCCTACCCTTGGAAAAGTGTCTGCTCTGAGCCTCCCTGCTCCAGGAAGCTGGGACACCAGCTTGCTGCCAATCTAAGGGAGTTTGGAGTTCCTACCTCCTGAAGCTGAGCAGAGGAGGCTGTTGGCATATGCCAAATAAGCCCAGAGGTGATTGCAGTCCCTTGGGTGTGATCACAGGGAAGGGCTGTGCAAAATCCGTGTGGCTGGATTGAAAGTTGCTGCTGGCTCCAACACTGTGAAATCCCAATGCTCCTTCCCCTGCCTGCTAAGCAGGTGTTCCAGGATGCTGTCTCAGACAGGAGAAGCCCAGGCCATTGTTGGGCCCAGCTGATGCTCAAACCAGAGCCCAAAATCCAAGTGGATCCTCACCTCCAAGTGACACCCTGACCCTGAGGTTTTACTGTCAGACCCAAGAGCGTGAACTTGCACCAAGAGACTCAAGTAACAGGTTTATCTAACAGGAGCAAAGCCAGATTTTGGCAGAAGAACAGTTAGAAAACTGAAAGCAACAGGTTTGCAGAAACCCCCATGGTCTGTCACCCCATATGGAAGTTACTCACCCATTTTTTCCATGCTGAGGGTTTCCCCATCCTTTCTTTATTTTCAATGGGGTGATGCTCCTCAAAAGGTGTGGGACTGGGGTGAGAAATTCCCAGTTGCTGCTGGGGAGTCACCTTAGTGAAGGTCACTGATGCTGTTTGCAGTTTCCCTGCCTGCCCTGGTCCTGCCTGGCTTCCCTTGCCTCCCCAAGATCACTCCAGGTGGGATTTGATAGCTTGTCTTTATTGAGTCGTGCTGTCCTTGGAGTCTGATAGCAAGAATTTCTTGCAGAGCCATAAATGTCTTCAGGGCTACCAGTCTGTGAGCCAGCAGGGAGCAGGGAATTGCTGAGTTTGGGTAAACTTGTCATTAGAGAGAAAATAGTTCTTCAGGTTCCTCCCTGAGCAATACATGACTTAAAAATAAACCCTCAAAACAACAACAACAACAAAAAAAGAAAAAAACAGCCTCTTCAAAAACATATACCTCAGCATGGCTCAAAAGAAAAAGAACATCTTTTTTCATGCAACAAATTTTCCTGCAACCTGTCCCTGATTTTCTTTGCGAAATGAACTTCTGGCTAAACCTATTCAATCTCACAAAGCATTTCAATTTTGACAAGAGTGCATATTCTGGAGGAACGTGGTTTCATCAGAGTTTCTCCAGCCAGCTCTAATCCCAAATGCCTCGCTGTGACTAAACCTCATTTCTATGTTAAGTACTTGAGCTTGCCTGTAAGGACCAGGTAAAAACTCAATCAGTCGAGTAGCCTCCCTGCAGCTGCCTTGTTAAACAGTGGGCTTTTAAAACTTTTCTCCTTTTTATCTTAATGGAGAAGAAGTGGAAGATCCCCTGGGGAGAGGCACAGTTTGATCCCTGATAAACCAAGCCAATAATTTACATTGGAACCTTGCTGACATCCTGGGAGGGGTGAGGGCTTAAAGGGTGGTTGGAACTGGGCTCTGGGAAGGTTTTGCTGCTTTGTTTTTTATCATCCAGCATCCAGAATGGAGGAAGAAAAAAGGAATTCTTAAGAGGCATCTTTGTTGGGAAGCACAAAGTGCTGGCATAGCAGGCAGTGCCCTCCTGCTGGCCGCAGTCCTTAGGGAAGGACATGCACAACTTCTGCCCTGCCATGGGCATTTACAGCTGGTGACAGCCAAATTCCCATCCCAGTGGCACTGGATGTGAGGCATGGGCTGCTCTAGCAGCAGGAGGAGCTTTCTGTCCTGGATCACACCTTCCCTGGGTATTCCACCTCACCTGTGCAGTGCTTCTTGCTTTGGCATCCCCGTGCAAGGTGCATGTGCCACCGGTGCATTGCGAAGGAGAGGCTCAGCAAGTTCCACAGCAGCTCCATGTGGGAATCACCCCTTCTGTGCAATCTCTGGGAGCTGCTGCAGCCCAGAGCAGCAGGTACCACCTGATGGGATCTCTTGTGCCACCCCCTCATCCCAAATGGAATTCCCTGGCTCACCCCACAGGGATAAGCACCCCAGGAAAAGGGAAAGAGCATTTCCTCCTCCCTTCAGGAGCTGCCTGCCCTCGGCTTTGCTGGGTGCTGTGGCTCTGATCTGGCAGCTGGCACTGCAGAGCCTGGCACCCATCCCAAAGCCATGCCGAGCTCAGGAATTACATGGGATTGCACCAACTGGGGGAGAGAAACAACTGGGGAGATCACACTGCTTTGCCTTGGCTTTTGGAAATGTGAAGTTTTCAGGGAGAGTCAGAATGCTTTGTTTATTTATTTTTTTTTTTTTTTCAATTGCCTCTTCTGCTTTGGAAAATGTATTTTAAATGATCTAGAGGAGAAGTGTGATTTACAAATGAGTGCAGCAACCTGGTGGGGAGTTTGCTCCTTTTGGATTGAACAAACTGCTTTGAGGCTCATGGAAAAAAACCTTTATAATTTAGTCTTTCACTTAAAAATAATTTGTTTCCATATGAATGTACAGTTTTATTTTGCTCCACAACCCAAAGAATAGCTCAGCCTTTCATGTACCTGGCCTTGGGCACAACTGAACCTCTACTTCCTAAGACTCCACCCTCCAAAAACCCGTCCTAGGCAGGTGATCCCAAAATGCAGCTCTGTTCCAGACTGCCCTCTTGGCTTCCCTGGCACAGTCTCGTGTCTGGTGCAGGTCTTGCTCGTGGCTTTGAGCAGAGGGTGAAAACTGGGGAGATTTTGCCAGTTTTGAGTGTTTCTTCAATCTATAAATTTCAAGCCCAGTGCCACTTAGTGCTGCGTGCTTGGGGACAGGATTTGAGCAACCCTTAAGGTTTTGCCTTTTTTGCCATCCCCAGACCGGAGGCAGCTGCTGGCCAGACCCGTTTGCCCTTTCCTAAACCCTGGGAGCTGCCAGCAATGGGCAAAGAGGCCTTGCCAAGAGCAGGAGAGCACAAATATTTGTGCATATGTTCCCCTCTGCCAGCTGCAGCGAGTCCCAAATTCTCTGCCTCTCTTTTCCTCTCCAGCCTGGGGCTAGTGGTGGCAGGGCTGGCTCAGCCTGAGCTCCAGTGCTGATGGAGAAGCTGCTGGTGCTGATTCTGCAGGGATGGATTTAACCTTGCTCCGTGCCCAGCACTGCCCCGGGAGGTGCAGAAACGCTGGGGCTGCTTTATTTAGCAGCGGGGGCGGGTGTGAAATGCCTCTTGTGAAAGGCGGGCGGGTTTTCAGTGGCTGCAGCGTTTGTGACCTGTCAGAGAGGAGCAGGAGGCTGGCCAGGGTGAGTCCTGTCTGCTGTCTGTGCCCCCCAGCATCCTCCAGCTGATGCCTGAGCCCACCGAGCTCGCGTGTGACCTGCTTGGGCACAGTGGGGACATCCCACGGAGGGGCAAGTCCTCCAAGGCTAAGGCAACAGTGGGGCTTGAGGCCACTTATTTGGGATTTTCTTTGGCCAAAACCACTGTGGGTAAATCCTCTGAAGATGTGAGCCCAGAAAGAGGGAGGAAGTAGTATCTGCCAGCACAGCCCTCACCAGTTTTCACCTCTCTGAGCAGCCTGGAGTGACTGAAGATGCCTCAGTGCTGAAGATGCTCACAGGTTATCCATCCTCTCATCCTGTTAATGCCCCAGCCCAGCTGGCTGTACCCCCATCCATGGGCTCTCTCCAGCCTCCCAACTCCTGTTGTCTCCCGAAGGCTGCTCAGGAAAAAGAGGAATCTGTCTCTCTCTCTCTCTTTCATGTTTCTGGCAGTACTGAGAAATTTGGAGGCTAACCTGCCCATGGGGGAGACTGAGATGAGAATTTTCCCATGTGGTGGGAGCTGAGCACTGCCAGAGTCTCCTGTCCTGGTGTGATGTCTCCATCACTGAAGGACTCATGGTGCAGCCAGCTGTGGCTGGGCTGGGAGCACTGGCCTTGTAGGAAGGGCTGTTGGGCTCTTCCCAGCTCTGTGCACAGCTACCAAGTCCTGGAGGACAAATAGTTTGGGGGCAGAAGTGATTTGCCATTTTGACCCCTTCTTCTGTCTTTTTTTTGCCTTTGAGAATGGGCAATGCTACTCCACACACCAGGGTTTTTCCTGGAGCCTCCTCTGGCAAAGCTGATGGGACCAAGGGGGTGAGACAGGTCCATGCTGGGGAAAGCCCCTTGAGGCCCCTTCTTGTGCCTCTGTCCAGCAGGGAATGGCTGTGTGGCATGGCTGCACTGGCTCCAGCCCCAGGCCAGAGGTGCTTACATAAGATATTTACTGAGAGCCCCAAGACTGCCTTGGGAAGGAGCCAGTGTGCTGATTAGGTGACGTCTGCCCAGACAGGGGGATTTGGCCTCGCAGCATCTGCACTGCCCTCAGGACATTTATGTAAGATCCAGTTGGGCTCTCTGGCTGCAGCCAAACCCCTGGGCTGTGTGAGGTGCCTGTGTGACCCCCAGGGTGTCCAGGCTGGGTTCTGCTGGGAGTCAGCTCATCACTGCTGCTTTTTCCTCCTCCCTTCCTAAAGTTATCCACCCTTTGGATGAGGGATAGGGGAGCTGAGCACTGGTCATGGAGTGAGCTGAAAGGGCGCCAAGGTTTCTCCTGGGTGCTGTGAGCAAATGTTTCTAAAACATGAGGATTAGTATACATTATAATATATATAGATTCAGGGGATGGAAAGAAAGGTTGGGTTTGGTAGGCCTGGGAAAGGGAACTAGGCTTTGTGAAGGAATGTTGAGCTTTGTCTGCACCTGCATAATCATCATATGATAAATAATATGATTGTTAAATATAATGATTGGTAATTGAATATAATTATTGTTTAATCGTAATAAGAATCATGAGAAACGATGTAGTCATAACAAGAATCATGAGAAAGGATGTTTGGGGGACCTGATGAAAATTACAAGAATTCATGCCTGGATAAGGTCAATGTATACAATAGAACTATGTGGGTTTAATAATTAATATATAGTTCTATAATGAAAAGGGTATAAAACGTGTCCATCTCAAATCCATGTCAGAGTCAGATTTGGGTTTGTACCCCTGATTCCCAGAGCTCTTTAATAAAAGCACCTGCATATAATCATCCTGTGATTATGTGTTTCTGCACTAACACCCAGGGCAGCTGCCCTTTGCTGTTCCCTTTGGAGCATCCCATGGTAAAAAGCCAGAGCTATGCTCATCACAACTGGCCCGGGTCATGGAGCTGGCACTGGGATTGTGCACAAAGTCTAGGAATTCCCATCTGCTGCCCCAAATCCTCCCCCAAACACTGCAGGCCATGACAGAAGCAGATAAGCTTCTTTCCTCCTGCTTTATCATGTTTTGTCCAGTCAGGATCCCAGACTGGTGGAGTCTCTGGCCTGGTCCTGGAGTGGTGGCATGCTGAGGGTGCATGGTTTTCCCAGACTGGCTCTATTTTTGCTCTTGAGTTGTGGATGAGGAGCAGGCTCCCACCTCTGGCCATGGTGAAATGCACAAGGTCTCCTCAAATGTTTATCCATGGGCTGGACCCCTCTGTGTGCAGCAGGGTGGAGTCAGCACCTTTCAATTCCTAAAAAGTGTATCATGAGCAGCTGGGCAATCCTCTGGGATTGTGGAGGGGGGATCATGTTTTCTGGAGGATATGGCTGTTTGCACCACTCTGCTCATGGTGGAGCAAGGCTGAGCCATGCTGGGGTGAGCTGTGTGCACATGAAGCAGAGAAGCAGAGGAAGAGTCAGAGAAGGATGGGGAGCAAGGTTCCCTCGGGACCCTGCTGAAACAAGCTCTAATGGGTGAAATTAAGCTGAGTAGAATGGGAAAATTTCCTAAGATATGTTAGAGCCTCCCAAGGGACATGGTGCTATCCCAGCAGCACAATCCCCAGGGCAAACACAGGGGAGCAAAGCTGGCAGTGGGATCTGTGTCCCTGCCGTGGCAGTGCTTGGGTTTGCAGTGAGCCCGAGCCCGTGGCACAGTGCTGGATGCGACGGGGATACTGCCAGTGCCCGTGTTGTGGCTGGGGCTGCAATCCAGCTGGAAGCTGCATGGAGCAGTCCTTCATTAGCAAAATCTGCAGAGTTTCACTGGCTACAAGTGGCATTTCATTTTGTCAACTGGCAGAAATACAAATGTCTTTTTTTTTCCCTGTGCTAGCCATTCCGGGGAGAAATGGCTCACCTGCTCCATGGCTTTTCATGGAGCAGTTTATTGCTCCTGGCTGATGGTCCCTCAGGCCCAATCCTGCCTTTGCTATTCTTTCCTGGGTGAGTGGATACAAAGAGAGAGCAAGACCTGCTGGGCATGGTGCAACCAACCTATGGAGAGCTGCTCCCCATTCCTGCATGGCAATGGCCATTTCTTGCTCCCAGTTCCTGGTCCCCTGCACCTCACTCATAGTGCCAAAAAAGCACCACCATCAAAAGATCTCAGCTGCTGTGCTCCTCCTCCGGCAGTCAGGCTCCTTCCCTGCCCACCCTCCCTCCTGGCCTTGCTGAAGCACAGCCAGAAACCAGAGGTGCACAGGGATGTGCATTTCTCTATTTCCAGATAAACCCACAGCAGTGTCACAGTTCACTGCCCCTCATGCCTTCATGCTCAGCCTCCCTGAGCTCTTTTTGTTGTGCTCCCGCTGTACCCACACAGCCCTTGGTCATGAAGGGCAGGTCTGAGCATCCCTCTCTCCATCATCCAACTGCTCCTGGACATCCTTGACTGCTCTCCCAGGCTGAGATCCCCTGGTAACCCAAATATCTTTTCTTCTGCACGGGGCTGCTTTCTCCCCTGTCACAACCTCCATGAGCGCTCTGGGGGCCAGAGCCATGCCCACAAACCTGTGCCATCCTCCCCTGTGTCTGCCGCATCCCCTGGCCCGTTGGCTTCCCAAATCCCGCCAGGACTTGGCCCTCTGCACCCCTTTGCTGGCCAACAGGGCGCCTGGCAGAGCCGGAGCAGATGGCCGCAGCGGCCGGGCCCTTGGAGGGCTGGGTGGGCTGGGAGGGCAGGAGAGGAGGGAGCCAGCTCGGCCAGAGCGTCAGGGCGAGGCGTGCCCATGGCAAAGCTCACGGCTATTTTTAACCTGGAGGGATGAGAGCTTATTTCCTGAGCTGGCTCGCACGGCTGCACGTGTGGCTCCCGCTGCTCAGAGGATGGGGGGACGAGGTTTGGGCCATCAGATGGCAACCCTGAGCCTGCAAACGGCTTTTGTAGGAGCAGAAGTGGGAAGGAGTAGGGTGCTGGGAGAGAGGAGCTGGTATTCCATGGGGATGTCCTGCAGTGGTGTCGTGGTTTGGTGTGGCTTGAGTTCTGTGTGTCTTGCTGGGCTCTGCATCCATCAGCCTTGGGCCTTTCTCAGCTTCTTCTTCCAAGTCTCAGTTATCACACTGGGACCTACAATGGGGCTCCAAGCCTATTTCCCCCTGTGGTATTTCCTCTTCTCTCCAGTCCCCTAGCTAGCTCCGGACCAGAGGAGGATGGAAATCCACATGGACAAAGGTAAAAAATAAGGAGGTTCCCTTTTCCTGGGATAATGTCCAGCAGTTTATTTCCGAACTCGTTCTGAGGGAAGAGAGAGAGGGGACAAAGGAATGGCAGGGCACTTTTAAACATGGCCCATAACAGTGCAATGCAACATCCCCCAGCACCCCACCTTCCTCCTGCTGCAAAACCCACTGGAGCAAATGGGCGAGATGCCCATGGGAGCAAACCCCGGCCCTGCAGGATTTGTGAACAACCCTGCACTTTCTGTGGCTCAGCAAACCCAGTTCGCTCGAAATCCCACCCTCTCCAGGTTTCTGGAAGGGCTGGAGGGTGGTGGGCTGTGTCCCACGGTGGGACAGGGTGGTGGCACCCGGTGCGAGCAGCCCGGTGCCATGGGGAGGACGGGTGACTTAGCAGGTTTCCCCCTCGCCGCTCCCCCGCACCTCCCCCTCGGCCTGTTCCTCTGGGAGCCCTGACATTAATGCAGCGGGAGTGGGGGATTTATGGACGGCAGCCCTCCAATCGGGCCATCCGTCTTGATTAAATTAGCCCTAATGGCTCGGTGCTGACTCGCTGCTGGCCCTGCGCAGCCGCGCTGCGGCCGCCGGCGAGGGCTCGACCTGCGGGTGCACCCCTGGCGTTATCCCTCATCCTCCTCCCCTCACTTGGACAATTCCTAACAGAGTGGCCACACGTGGCATCCTGCCTGGAGCTGTTCCCCACGGGACATGGGGGTCCCCAGGGCTGTGGTCCTGCACTGACAGAAGGGGACAACGAGCTTCTCCCCAGCCTTGGCGGGAAAACCTGGGGAGCTTCTGCCCAAAAGCAGGGGGAATGTGGGGCTTGCCGGGATGGAAATCCCAGGCTATCCATTTGCATTTCCTGAGGCAAACTGAGGAGAGAGGGATAAGCCACCAGCATGGTCAGTTGTGGCTGCCCAGCTCCACCCAGCCCTCCCAGCCAGCCCCAGTCTGGGACTGGGGACCCTGAAGTTGTTCCCCTCACCCCAGTGGGTGCCCCTGGCCATGGCCAGTCTCCCAGCCCAGCTCTGCAGCCAATCTTTGGGTGCATTAATGGTGTTTACTTTCGAAGGGAGTGTAAGGAACTTTGGTGTGGCACCTGGACATTGGGGCAGGGAGGTATTTGGGAAGTGTTCCATGGCATGGTGGGGTGACAGCAGAGGAGGCATCAGGGAGGAACAAGCTGGTGTGTGGGGACTGCCTGACAGAAAGGAGCAGTGTTTTGGGGTCATGTTGTCCCTGGGTGGTCTTGCACAGGACCACCATTCCCAGTGTGTGAGCTGGTGTCCCCTCTGACCTGCAAATCCCAAATCCCTGCTGTTAACTGAGTATCCATCAGGGCTGGGGCAAGGCCCTGCAGTGCTTTTCATCCTGGGATTTTGGTGTTGGGTAAAATTCAGTGTGTCTGAGGTTTGTGGAATGGGGTGAGATGGGACAAGGCAATGTGGAAAGGGGAGTGGAGGCAGCACTGGGAGCACTGCCCTGAGGTGCTCTGGTGTCTGGGGTGTTTGGGAGCAGCGAGGGAACCGTGCTCCATCTCCGGAGATCACTGCTCCAGGATGCTGTCGAAGGGAAGAGGGAGGAATTGCTGGTCCCAGACTTGTGGTGGGAGACAAGGAGAAGTGAGGGAGAGGCTGCCAAAGGGCAGGGAGGGAGGCAGCCTCTTCATGTGCTGTGTTCTGGGGGCTTCATGTTTTCTCTGTGACCTGCCAGCTCGTGACAGCCACGCAGAGCAGCGCCGAGCATCGCTGGAGGTCTCCTGGCTGTGATTTTTTTTTTTTTTTTTTTTTTTTTTTTAACAAAGCCCTGTGAATCCCCAAAAAAGGAGCAGGCAGCAGCCCTGGGATCTCGCGGGTGACCGAGTGTGGAGGAAGTGTAGCAAAAATTACAGACGGTGGCTGGTTTGCATCTCCCTCTGGCTGGGAGCCAGCCGGGGTTGTGAGCCCACTGCAGCATCCCTGTGCCTCCCGGTCCCCTCTGCGGGGAAACAGGCTGCTGGAGCAAGGTTTCACTCTGACCCTCTCCAAAAAGGCCTTGCTATTATAAGGGTAGTGTGACCTGGAGACACCTAAAGCCTCCCAAACATCTTAAAATAATGCTCACCACCAAAGAAACAAACTTGGACTCCAATCAACCTTAAAAAAAAAAAAAAAATCCCCGCCTGCAATAAAAAGAAGTAGCTCCAATTCTCCAGCCCTCCCTCTGCCCCCATCTCCTCCCCACACATGCAGCCTCTTGCCCCTTCACCCATCCCAAAGTGAAGCCTTCAGGGACGCTGTCCCACCATTGATTTTTCATGGAAGGTGCCCAGGAAGGACGGTGATGGACTGGGGGCCGCTGCCCCCCGAGCAGCTCGGGGGAGCTGAGATGGATCCATCGGGAAAGGATTGATGCTTCCCTCTTCTGGGGCTGCCGGAGCCGGGCTAGAAAAAGCCAGAGGAAGCCATCGAGGTAGAGGAGAGGAAGCGAGGAAGAAGAAGAGGAAGAAGAAGAAGGGGCGAAGGGCTGGGGCGAAGCAGCCATTAGGAAAGTGCTGATGCAGAGGTTCCCTCGTGTCTACGGGCAGAGTTGGAGGAGTTGCTGTTCGCGGACAAAGGCAGCAGGAGGGAGTGGAGCTTTGTAGAAGCCGGAGCCTGTCTCACTGGGTGTCTGTGTTTCATTCCCTGTCAAAAGCCTGGGAGCTGGGGGGGGGGGAAAGCAGGGAAGCGGCGAGCTGCAGCGCTCGCTCAGGATCAGATAGCAAGAAAACCAATAGCGGCGAGAAAAAAAAAAAAAAAAAAAAAAAAAAAAAAAAAAAAAAAAAGAGAGAGAGAGAGAGAAAACCAACCCACATCAACCAACCAACCCACCCACCCTCCACGCTGAGGCTGGAACAGGCAGGTCCCTGCCAACTCCACAGCACGCAGCAAGCAGGGAAGAAGGGAAGAAGTGCACCCTCCCCGGGCAGGAGCGGAGTTGAGCCCGAAGGATATTTGATGACACTTTGGCAACGATGGGTCCCCCAGCATCTTCCAGAGCCCATTTGAGGGTGAAGGCTCAGAAAGCGCAGAGGGAGTTTGAAGCTAAATTCACCTGAGTCTGGATCTCTTGGCCGCTGGGATTTATCTATTTTTCTTTTTTTTTTCTCCACGGGGAAACCGAACCAAGAAAAAACAGCGTGTTTGCCTTTTTTTTTTTTTTTTTAATCTCCCTCCTTTAATTTTTTTTTGGAAGAAGATATTTTCCTTTCTCCCTGTGGTTGGAATGGAGGGGTTGGGTCTGTGCCTGCGAAGCAGCAGCCGAACGTCGGTCCTGGGAGAAACCCGAGTGGATGTGGGGTGCCCTGCCAGCTAACTCTCCAGGAGCTGCAGCCCCACGGCCAGAGGGGCTGGATGCAGTGAGAGGTAAGTGCCGGCTCCGGTGCCTGCCCACGACAGCTCCTCCAGCTCCGTCTTAATCCCAAGTCAGAGCAAAAACAGCAGTCTCATAGTGAGTCAATCACTTCCACCTATTGCAGCCCTAATGGAGAAATAAGACGGGGAAGTTTCGCAGCGGTGGCTCCACGGGGGAAGTTCCCCCTCACCCCTGTGCCCCAAATTGTTTGGGGGGGAGAGGATGTTTTACCAAGCGGCGTCACCGTGCCGGTGCCATGGGCCCCCTCCCTGCCCAGCCAGCACTGAGGCTCTGCTGCTGCTTTTTGGGCTCCTCTCCGTGCTCCTCCTCCCCTCTGGAGCCAGCTCGCTTCCTCACCCAAAAAACTTTTGCACACCGGTTGTTTTGGGCAATGCCCACGCGGGGTTGTGCCCCTCGATGCCCGCACAGGGATGCTCGCATGTCGGTGTGACACTCCCCAGCCTGACCCTCCTATCCCCACCTCCCAGCGGGGACACGCGTGGGGTGAGCCTGCAGGGCTGGGGGGGCTTCCAAGGCAAACTGCAAAGCGCAGGGGAAGAGCCCAGAGAGGCGACCACGGCAGCGGCAGCAGCAGCAGCAGCAGCAGAATTGCATCACTGTAATAGTATCGGCGCTGAGCACGAGCCAGGCGAGTAAAATTGTCCAGAAAATGAGCTGTACTAAAGTGCCTCCAGTTAGCAGCACCTGCACGCCTTCACTGGGTGCTCGAGGCCGTTTGTATTTTTAGAAGACTCTCTTAATTATAGAGCAAAGAGTGTGAGAGGGAAAATGGTGTGTATTTAGCAGCATTCCCGGGCAGTTTTGCAGTGAATATGAGCACAAAAATCGCCAAATAGGGTTTGTTTTTTTTCTCCCCCCCTTGCACTTGTGATTTTGAACCACCTGTTTTGCTGTGGTGTCAGCAAACGAGGGCTGGGTTTTTTTCTTTCCTGTTCTTAGAAAGCGTGGCGTGACTTTGCCCGTGAAAAAGATGGGAAGCGGTGCCACTGCCTTCCCTCTGCACCCCAAATCCAAATTTCTGAGACCTTCCTGTTCCCATCACAGGGGTGACACTGCTGGGGACAGGGGACTCATATATCAGTGCCAGGTCTTCTGCAAGCAGCAAAGAGCTGGAGATGTTTTACAGGTCACTGTGAAAAAAATTTCACAGCAAGCCCTGCAACAACTCATTTTGCTTCTACAAACCTTCTTCCCCTCATCCCCTTCTCCACAAAACTTTCCAGGGCCTTTTGTTTGGAACAGCAGGTGAAATTCCCTTTGTGTGAGCACAAAGCAGTGAAGCCACCAGAAAATAATGAAAACAAGACTAAAGAAAAAAAAATAAAATTAAAAAAGAAATCAAAAATCCTTGCTTGCTCTTTTCAGGCCTGGAATAACAGCGAGCATTCCCGTCCATGCCAGATAAGCTTAATAAAGCTCCAGCTTTGCTGGGGAAGGCACCGTAAAGGCCACTTTACTTCTTGCCTCTGATCCAAAACACACTTTGAAATCCTGTGTTGCCTCTGCTGCTCTTTACCCAAAAGAGTTGCTTTACCTGTGAAGTCCAAGTAGTCTTTTCCTTAGCCCTTGGGGGTTATGGCAAGGCCCTTGGGAGCAGCTGGGGTGGGATTTTGGTGTGGCCCTGACCTGTGCCGTGGTGCTCTGTAGTTTTCCATGGTGCTCCCAGTGGGGTTTTCCCCTCTCCCTCCATGGCAGCGCAGCAGGAACCGTTCCTGCTGCGGATAAACTTCGGGGGAGCTGCTGGGGGAGCTGGAACCCGGCATTCCCACCCCATCCCTGGCAGCTTTTAGGGGTTTTAGGGCGTGAATGTGCTCGAGAGACACGGGAGCCTCTCCCAACCTCTGTGCAGGGGGAAGGAGACTGGGTTGGCAGTTCTGGGGGTGCTGTCTCCAGAAGGAGTGGGAGCACTGTCCCTGTGAGGGCTGCTGGAGGCACAGCTCTGTCCTGCTCTCCTGTCACCCCCACACCAAGTGTGTGGCATTGGAGGGGCACCTTATGTAAGCAGCGATGGCAGCGCCGTGCCCCGGCCGTGCCACCCTGCTCTGCCACTGCCAGGCCCTGCCTGGCCTCGGCCACCCCACTGAGTCCCCGTTCTGAGGGTCCCCTCTGGCTGCAGGTGCTGCTATAGCAGTGTGGGAAGGAGCATGACAGCTCCAAGCCCAGGGGTTTGCCCCTGGTTTTTGCAGAGTTCATGGCTGCACCCTTCCCAGCGCTGGCTCTGGCATCCCCAGCCCTAGGGATGTGGCACTAGGTTCAAGCTCCTTTCTAGGATTTTTTGCACCCCTTGGCTAAAGTCCAGCCAGGTTTGGGCTTGGCAGTGCAGGGCAAGGGATGGCTCACATGGATGAGGAGGAGAAATTGTCCTCCAAGCGTGGGGACACTGGTTGGCAAAAAGGACTTGTGTCCCTGTCTCCTATCATGAGCCTGTCCCTCCATCTCCCTGTGGGCCCCTGAGTGCCCAGTGCATACCCAGCCAGCTGCCCTGAGCCTGGTGTGCCCGAAATGGAGGAAAGGAGAGGAAAAAAAGAGCATTGGGGCCATGAGAAACCCCTGCACCACAGGGAGCAGAGCACAGTGGGTGTCTTGTCACTCCAGCTCCACTCCAGCTTCTGAGCTGGGGTGGAAGGCAGAATGGTGGGAGTGTGGTGGCAGGAGGCAGGGGGTGTCCTGGTGCTGCTCTCCACAGCTCTAGGTGACTGTGGGCTTGTCACCTCACAGGGATGTGCCCCTCTTTCACCATTCCTGGCTCGTTCCTAGCTTGCTCCCTATTTCCAGCTTGGTCCTCCAGCCCCAGCTTGATCCCAGTTCCCAGCTCGATCCCAGTTCCCAGCTCGCTCCCTCATTCCCAGCTTGCAGCGAGGCAGGACTGCCGGTGGGCGATGGATTTCTTGCAAAGCTCTTTCAGATTTCCCTTGTTGGACTTTTGAAGCATCTGGTATCACTATCTCAGTGTCATTATGAATTAATTAACATTAATTTCCTGCTCTGGTATCTCCCATTGCTGGGACCTTTAGCCTGGGCTTTTCTCCCCCCCGAAATCCCTGAACAGAAATGGCCAGATCCAGACAGTGCCTGACAGAAAGGCAGAGAAGTCACATAACTGTGGGGCCGTGGGCTCCCCGTCCCTGTGCCCATCCTGCACCACGGCAGGGGATGCTGCTGGCATCCCGATGGTCTGTCAGCCAGGGTAAGGCTGATCCCGGGGAGCCCCGGTGCTGCCAGCACTGCCTGCCCACTCGCTGTGCCCCGGCACGGGGGATGGGTGTTTTGGGGACGGGTGATCCGGGCGGTGCCGGCTGTGCCATCCCTCACCTCCATTTCCCCGCAGGGATGCAGGGCAGGCGATGCCGGGGCTGTCCCGCAGGGGAAGGATCTTCCCTTCAGCTCTGGGAAACCCTGATCGCGGCTCCCCAGCTTGTGGTGGAGGCACAGGGATGTTCCTCTCGGGGATGCTGTTCCATCCCAAGGAGGCTGATCGCAGGGATGCTGTCACAGGGATACTGGCCCCAGGAAGGTTGTTCTTAGGGATGCTGACCCTCCAGATTTGTGAGGATGGGGATGGAGATGGAGCAGGCTGGTACCAGGGCTGGATCCTTTGCCCTGGCCGTGTTCGTGCTGCTCCATGAGTCACCCCGAGGGAGGCACAGCCCGGGACTCACAGCCTGCCCACCTGGCTGCTTCCCTGGGCTCTCACCTGCACGCCTGAGCCCTGGAGAGTCCAGCCGGACTCACTGCGATGTGGGTGCAGCACCCGCTGCCTTCCAGCCCCATCCCACCCACCCCTTACCCCATTCCCGGCCCCACAGCGGCACAACCCTCCTGTCCCCTCACTGCCACCCCCGTGCCACCCCGTGTGCCCCACGGCAGTGCCACACACCCCCCAAGGGCTGTCCCCGCTCCCCTGCAGCCCGTGCAGTGTGGGCTGGGCTGGGCTGGGGGGTTTTCCCCCAGCTGGGGCGGGCTGGGGAGGGGGTGGCAGCCCCGGGGGGGCCCGGGGATAACCCCGGTGTCCTACATCCCCAGAGCTGGCTCGGGCTTACATAACGTCCGTGCTGCAGTGTCTGCTCTGCTCAGCGCCAGTGCCACCGGCAGAGCTGCAGCGCCGAGCCCATCTCCCTGGATATTGGCTTTTTGGGGACAGCAGGGGAGGGAGGGGACACCTGCGGGGTGCCTGAGCTTCAGGGAGTGGCCAGGACCTGGAGGAGGTGGTGGTAGGGCAGGCTGGGCATGAGGGTGAGGTGTCTGCCTCCCTGCCCCTTCTGTCAGTGACCTTGGGGGCAGAATTCCCCCTGTGGAAGGAGGGGTGGGGATGGGGACAGCAGAGAGGCCCTGCCCTGGTCCTAAGGCAGAGGTCAGCTTGGAGACCCTGCTGCACCCCTGCCACCCACAGTCCTGTCTCTGCTCTCTCGGAGAGCACTGTGCAGGAGGGGAAACTGAGGCAGGAGCCTGTGACATCCCATGGGGAGCAGGTGCCAGGGACCCTCTGGATGGGGAGGGGATGGGGAATTACCAGCTCTTCAGAGAACCCTGGGTGTGAGGTGCTCCAGCTCAGTCCAGGCTCTGCCCCCAGAGCTGGTGTCCCCACTCAGGGCTGGCACATGGGCACAGGGACCTGCTGGCTCTCAGAGCAGCTCTGCAGTCTGTGTGACATGGCCTGGGGCATGGGGGGACATCAGGCTGGCAGCAGCACCCTCTGTGTCCCCAGCCTGAGTTCCCAGGGAGCCACAGGGAGCTGGAGCAGGGAGCTGTGGGGAGAGACCTCACTGCCAGGCTGTGCCAAGGCCGGGCTCTGGTGGAGGACCAGTGTGTCACCAGTGTGTCACCAGTGTGTCACCGTGCCTGACCACTGCCAAGTGCTGGGATCTGACCCAGCCCTGGCAGCCCGAGGGCTGTGGGTGGGCTCAGGGTGCTGATAGCAGCCCAGGGGCTCAGGGTGGTACTGCTGGAGGTCCTTCTCAGCTGAAATGCCATCACAGTCCCACTCAGGCACAGCCCCACTCTGGCACAGCTCGCTGGGAGCAGGAGGAGGGTTGTGTCCCAATGGTCACCCAGTGTTGGGGGGTCCTGGCGTGTCCCTGGCTCCTCCTGCTCCTGCAGGGCCATCCTGTGGCCCCAGCAGCTGGGCTGTGCCTCTGTGGTGCCTCCTGGCCAGTGCTGAGATGGGGGCAATGCCACCACTTGTGAGTGCCACCATCCACAGGAGTGCCTGGCAGGGCAGCATGGATGTCACTGTAGGGCTGTGGAAATCCCAGTGGGATCCCAGTGTGCAATATCTGCTGTCATCCACAGTGAGAGCCAGGCTGCCCCAGGGACCGAGGCAGTGAGACCACCCTTTTCTCTCCCCCTTTGCCCCTCGTTGCCAGGCTCAGCTGGCATTTCTGGCATTTCGTGGTGGGATGGAGCCCAGCCACCCCAGCACTCTGCAGAGCCCACTGCCCTCCTGGGCACCCCGAGGAGCTGCTGTGCTGCACAGGGACCCCGGGGCTGGGGGGAACCAAGGACGCCAGTGAGCTCATCCCTCCTGCCTGGGCTGGGAAAATCATTGCATTGTGCTCCCTGCAAGAGGCTCAAAGGCCTTTGGTTCCCTTTTAGGACTCAGCTGGAAAGGAGCCACCAAAACAAATGCCAGGAAAAATAAGCCTTCAGTAGTGGCTACTTTCTTCATGGGATCTGAATGTGGATCCCTCACCTTAGGGAGCCCTTTGGGGAGCCCCCAGTGCTTGGGCTGTAGGGATAAAACTCACCCCAGCACAGGCTCTTCATTTCTGCCAAACTCGGACCTGTTGGATGATTCAAACATTCAGGAAAAGTCTCTGGCTGGTGCTGCCCTGTGCCTCTGCAGCAGCATAGCAGAGCCCTGGCACAGCCCCCTGCAGGGCTGGGACACCTGGCATGGTGGGATCCTGCTCCCCAGCCAGGCTGGGATCTGGCAGTGAGGCTCTCAGCTGGGCTGAGAACACCCTGCAGCTCGTTACACACATGGGCCAGCTAATCTCCATCTGACAGCGAGTCATCCTTCCCACCGTGCTGAAGGCTGCAATGACAGTGTGGTTAAAGGGGCTGATGAATTAAGTGCATCTTATAAATACATCAGATATTAAAATTCCCGTGTAATTACAGTGCAATGGATTATGTGTGGTGCTGAAGGGGAATCAATTCAGCAGAGCAAAGGAATTACAGGGGGAGAGGGGAGGCAGTGAAGTGTAATTGCACCCAGCTCTGCTCTGCTGGGGGGTAGAGCAGGGGCTGCTGTGGAGCTGCAGTGAGGTTGAACAGCCCCAGAGCTCTGCTGGCATCCAGGGCTTGTCTGGGACACTGCAGAGTTTGGGCAAATTGAGTTGGACCTGCAGAGTTTGGTTGAGAGGAGTGAAGGAGGGCTTTGCTCTGCTCCATCCCTTGTTCTCCCAGGGAGGAAGGCACCCTGCTCCCAGTCTGCCTCTGGCCACACAGATCCACAATTGCCCATTGCTCACTCCAGCATCCCACTGCTCCCAGTGCTCCCATGCAGTCAGTGCTTGAGCAGATCTAAGACAAGAAAACACACTTTTTCCCTTTCCTTTCCTTTCCTTTCCTTTCCTTTCCTTTCCTTTCCTTTCCTTTCCTTTCCTTTCCTTTCCTTTCCTTTCCTTTCCTTTCCTTTCCTTTCCTTTCCTTTCCTTTCCTTTCCTTTCCTTTCCTTTCCTTTCCTTTCCTTTCCTTTCCTTTCCTTTCCTTTCCTTTCCTTTCCTTTCCTTTCCTTTCCTTTCCTTTCCTTTCCTTTCCTTTCCTTTCCTTTCCTTTCCTTTCCTTTCCTTTCCTTTCCTTTCCTTTCCTTTCCTTTCCTCTTCCCCTTTTCTTTCCTCTTCACTTCTTTCCTTTCTTTTTTTTTCCTCTCCCCCCTCTCATGTATTTTTCCCTTCTGTTTTTTTTTGCTTTTCCTTTTCCCCCTCCTTTTCCCCTTTCCCTTCCTTTCATCTCCTTGTTCCCAGCCCCCCAGGCAGCTGCAGGTGTGTGGGGTCCAGGTGACCAAAGAGGCCACACCATCACTCACATCCTCACTCCTCGTGTTTTCCAGCACTGGGGGCACAGGGGGAATTTTTGGTGCTTTCAGCCCCAGGGAGAGGGTGCCACCTGTGAGGGAACTTGTGGTCAGAGTGTCCCTAGCATGATTTGCCTGCTGAGCTGCCGGAGCAAAGGCTTTTCCTTAATGAGCTGGTGCTGGTCTGCTCGTTAATGATGTGGAGCGGCGCCATCGCCAGACAATTACCGAGTGCTGTCCCAGGCTCTAACAAGGGCACAGAGCCGGCTGTGGGATGCTGTGGGATGTGTGGGGTGCTGTGGGATCTGTGGGGTGTGTGGGATGCTGTGGGATGCTGTGGGATGCTGCAGGATGCTGTGGGGTGCTGTGGGATCTGTGGGATGTGTGGGATGCTGTGGGTTTCTCTGGGATGCTGCAGGATGCTGTGGGTTTCTGTGGGATGCTGCAGGATGTTGTGGGGTGCTGTGGGGTGCTGTGGGATGTGTGGGATGCTGCAGGATGCTGTGGGTTTCTCTGGGATGCTGCAGGATGCTGTGGGGTGCTGTGGGATGCTGCGGGATGCTGCAGGATGCTGTGGGTTTCTGTGGGGTGCTGCAGGATGCTGTGGGGTGCTGCAGGATCCTGTGGGGTCCTGTGGGATGCTGCAGGATGCTGTGGGGTGCTGTGGGATGTGTAGGATGTGTGGGATGCGAGCACAGAGTGGGGCTGTACCTGGGCACCCACCCGGGAGCACCAGTGACCCACTCCACCACCACCCACAGTGCTGCCTCCTCCTCCTCCTCTTCCTCCCCCTCCCCAGAATGGCCAAGAGTCACACAGGACATTGTCACACTTGGTGAGGACACGGGGCCGTGTGACGCCTGCCTCGCTTGTGCAATGGCGTTTGTTCACTAATTAGCACAATCTGGCAGCCCACACCGTTCTCCCAGTCATTAATTATTATTAATTATTTGTTATTCAAATAGGGTTGAGGAGCACAGGCTGAAGGCAGCACAAACACAAACAGTCCCAGGCCCAGGTGTTTATGTAACAGCTCCTGGAGCCACCCAGGTTCCATGTGCTGTCCCCTGCCTGGGGTCCCCAGGAGCTGGGGACATGCTGATGGCATCAGTGGCAATCAGTGCTGCAGGGCTGGTGCTGGAGGGGACTGCAGGAGTGGTGGATGTGGGCTGTGGTGGGGAAAACGGTGCTTTTCAGGGTGCTGGGGATGAAGGTGGTGGGATGAAGGTGGTGAGATGACCCGAGGGTGGAGGGGGTGTGTTGGTGATGGGTGGCTGAGGAAGGTGGTGCTGGCAGAGGTGGGAAAGGTGATCGCTGTGTTTTGTGGGTGCTGAGGATGTCCTGTCCCATTCTTTTCCCTGTGGTCCATCCCTAGGAATGGTGTCTGGGGAGAAGTTGGGATGTTTCACCCAAGCTGTTTCAAGAAGTGGCAGTTTCCTGTCTCCATCCCTCCAGCTGGATGCTGGATGGGGATGGAACCCACCCGTGCATCCCTCCCATCCCTCCACTGCCTGGTGCTCGTGGGGCATTGTTTTGGTGCTCCCCACCTTCCCCTTGCCCTCCACCTGGGGCTCTCTACTCCATCCATGGCTCCCTTCCCTTTGCATGCCTCTGATCTCACCACTGACCCGAAATCACATCCCTGTGTCACGGAGCTATAGCAGCAGTGGCACCGTGCCACAGGGACGCAGGCTGGCAGCATCAGGGCCCTACCCAAGCCCTGCTTGAGCAATGGGAAAGGGAACTGAGAAAAAAATTAAAGAGAGGAAAGAATTAATAAGGATCCTGCCTCAACCACAATGGCTTTGTTTCAGGAGAGCTGATACCACACGCTGGCTAACACTGCTCCTCAGAGGGTTTTGGGAAGCAGAGAGGTTTTGGCCATGCCCAGGTGCAGATCTGGTTTGCTGTGAGTGTGGTCTTGAATGCCAGCCACTGATATTCCCTGGTGTCCTGCTGCTGTCCCCAGCCAAAGGCTGCACCATGAGGCCACTGTTGGCATAAAGCAGAACCTTGGCAGAGTGGAGATTTGGGGGGAAAATGTGTCCTCACGAGGCACTGCCCATCCTGCTGGGTGCTGCTGTGGAGCCATGCCCTGGCACATGGGACATCCTGGGAGCTGGAGGGCTGCTGGCTCCTGCTGCACAGGGAATCACCCCATAGTCTGTGTATAGTTCACCCTGACTACCCTGAGTACAGAACAACCTGTGTGTTCCTAACAATCCCCTCTTCCAAACACCAAGCTCCATGTGGATCACCTGAACATCCGTGTATATCACTGTATATCCCTCCCCAACCCTGGTGTTATTTGCTTTTTGCACTTCCTAGATCCTCCAGTCACCACTCCAAAGGCTCCCTCCTTTATTTCCTCCATCCCTGGGTACTTGCCCTTTAGGGGAACAGTTCCTTAGAGGTATTCCCAACAGGGATGGGAGAGGAGCAGCACTTTGCACAAGCTATGCTCAGAGCTGCAGCGATGTCCCGACAAAGCTCTCCCATTATTCCCGTGCCTGATGTCCGTGGGGAGCTCAGCCTCTTTTCTTCCTTCTCCGCTGCAGGAATCAGCTCTGGCAGCTGCCAGGGTTATCTCCATCCTCCAGCTTGCAGCACGCTCTGCTGCTTCCCCGTCCCTCCGAGAGCTGGGGCTCGACCCCGGCCGGGCAGCACCTGCTGCTGCAGCGGAGCGCCAGGGCTTCATTCTCCCGTCGCCGACAGAAGCCGGGAGATAAAATCAGGAGAAAATCTGGGGACTTGTGGAAGTTCCCTGCCGCCCGCGCACTGGTGCGTGCTCTGTGCCCCATCCTGGTGCCGAGGCCGAGCGGGGGCTGCAGGCAGGGCTGAAGCCAGATGCCTGTTCCTAATAAAGCCGGGCTCCCGCCGTGAGCCGCGCTCAGCCGCGCCCGCTCCAGATGAGAGCGGCGGGGAAGCGCCGGCCGGACCCCGCGGTGCGTGCGAACAGCAGCTGAAGGTGAAGGGATCTTACATCCGTGCGCCGGCCCTGATTTGCGAGATAAGGATGCTCGAGGGAGCATTTTGCCCCCGTGGGGGGCTCGGGGGGCTGCGGGGGGCGCAGCAGGAAGGAAGCGCTCGGCGAGGACACAGCCAGCACTGCGTGCGCGTCCTTACATGTGTGCTATTTTCGGCTTGACGGGGAGCAGGCCAAGTTCTCCAACAGATTGAGTTGGGAGCTGAAGTCCTCCTCTCCTCCTCCCCGCTGCCCAGCACCCGCTGCCTGCAGGCACGGCGGGTCCGAGAGCGCCCCGGGCACCGCGTTCTGCTCCGCGCTCCGTGTTCCCTCCGGAGCTGAGCGCACCCTGCCCTCTCTCCCAGCGGTGCTGCTGCCCCACCTCGTAGCAAGGACACAGGATCTGACCCTCCTGTGGCTGTAGTGTCTCCCTTCCCCACTTTGGGCTGGACCAGACACCTCCACCAGCATCCTCCCAAATCCAACCCCATCCCATCACGGATCTCCAGCATCACCTGCCTTTGGCTTCGCTCACACACATTCCCGCCTGCTCCGTCCTTGCTTTTTCCCCAAGCAGAAAACATCCCTCCTCCCCTCCTTGCTCCTTTTCCGAAATTCCCCCTACCTCACCCCTATTATTGTGACGCAAAAAGTGCAGCCATGTCCTCACTCTATTTGAAATGCAGGAAAGAAACCCGTGTGCAACTTACTGTCTCAGCACCCTCTAATCATTTTGTCAACCAAAAAGCACCTTTGTCAAACCCCCACAGGCAAACCGGGAGGGGATAGATTGGGGAGAGGCATCTCACACCACTCCCTGCTTTTTTCCCACCTTTTCCCATCCGGGGTTTTGCTTTATGGGTGGGACAAGCATTGGGTTTTTCTGTCCTCTCCCTCTCCACGTGTTTCAGCAACTGTCCAGAGAGCAAAAGGAATAAGGGAAATGTTGCAGGAGAACAGCAAGGCTGTAGAAAATGTATTGCCAGGGGCTGGGTCTGCTCAAAAAAGTGCGATTATGCAATGGGAGGAGAAAGCTGTTTGGCCAGAGAGGGGTTTCTAACTAGGACTAATGGAGCCCCAGGCTTGGTCACCTGGGATGGCCCCAAAGTGTCCCTGGCCCCTTTCAGGTGCTGGGGGTGCATTAAATGGCTTCTTCTGTCCAGCACATGAGCTGCTCTGAGGGGTTTTACAGTGGGAGGTCAATGGCATTGGTTTGCTCCATCCTGAAAGCAACAAACTCAGTGACAGTGGATGCCTGTCCCAATCTGAGGAGCCCAAACCTTTCTCCAGGGCCAAGCCCCTAAAGGAGACAGGGTTGTTCTCAATGTCAGCTCTTCCATCGCAGCTTCAGGAGGGGTGTACCTCTCTCAGCCCCTTCAGCTTCTGTGATGAGTGGCTGGGATCACAGCAGCAGCTGACAACAGCCCTTTCCTCCAGGAAAAGGGTGGAGGCAGTTGGAGTCAGTATTTCATACGGCCTTGAGGACAGATGGGCTTCCCAGGGACAGGCAGACGGTGTGGGGGGGACAGGCTCTACTCCAAGTATGGGGACCTCTGGTTGGGGTTCCACAGCCTGGGAATGTGGCTTTCCCTTCCCTGATTTCTTTTGGCTGGCATTGCCTGAGCACTGGGGTGAACTGCCTTTGCCAGCCTGTGTCACATGAGCACCACGGGGAGTTTGCACAGAGCAGATCGCTTCTCCCTAACCTTTCCACTAATGAGGAAGCAAATTCCTGGGATGGCTGCAGCGCTGGAAGGTCGGAGCCATCACAGCCTGACTGCCCCATGGCTCTGCCCGTGGCCCCTTCCTCCTTTCCCACATCCTCAGTGGTTTGGGGTGCAAAGAGGAGCAGGGAACAGGGTGCTCTATGGAAATCTCCTGTCCAGGATGGCACCATTGACTGGAAAAATGATGCACCACAAAGCAAAGCTCTCGTTGAGCCCTGCCTACCGAACAGGCGGTCATTAACTCTGCGTGAAGTGTTTGCAGGTCTCCAACACAGAAAAAAAAAAAAAAAAAAAAAAATCCCCAGAACCCACTTGCAAATGCTGCTCATCTAATTAGGGTGCCAGGAAAGGCTCATCCATCCTCATGTGTCCGGCGTGTCCTCAAACGCACACGTGGAATCCGGGCCATCAAACACTCGGAGCCGGCGTCGCAGCGAGACGCTCCCGTCCGGAGACAGGTCTTTAAATCATCCCCGAGCTCTGGGAAAACTGCAGACAGCTCGAGAGCGGAAAATGAAAAGGCAAAACCTTGCTCCTGGAGCTCCTGCCCTGAATTATTTGCTCAGTTTCACTAATAAGTTACACACAAGCCAAACTGGAGCTGCTCGGATGGTTTTATGGGGAAAGCCAGTCCGGTGGATGCTGTGGAGCAGTGCCTGGTCCCTTGGTCGTCCAGCCTATGGGAACTGAAGCGCTCTGGGAAAATAGGTTGGGAAAAGAGGGGGGAAAATCCCTCTTTAATGGGTTTTTATGCAGTATGCAGGTGTGGGAGCTGAGATTAAAGCTTTTCATTGATTGTCCTGGAGCTGGAAGGGACAGTGGTGGTGGGGTTGGTGTTGCTCTGTCTTCTTCGCTGGCCCTGTTGCTCCCATGGGTGAATAACTGGCAGGCACTAACAGGGAAAACTCTGGGCTATTTCCCTGCCTTATTCCAGGCTAGTTGGACTAAATCTGGCTTGTTTAGGATGAATCACTCCAGCACTGCTGGTTGTGACCTGCTGGCCACTGTGCTTGCTGAGCTTCTGCAATTCCTCTTTTATTGGTGAAAATGAGAAGTTGCTTTTTCTGCCCTTTCCTCTGGGATCACAGATTGCAAATAATGATTGCCTTAAACACAGGCTATTTCCCAGCTTGCTGGGGATGGGATTGCTGGGTGTTCAGTGCTGGTGGCACCAGGAGCCAGGCCAGCTCTGTGATCACATGGTCCAACAAGCATCTTCACTTAACTCTGTAATTTAACTCTCCTTAATTTAACTTTCCCCTTTCTCAGCTTTATCTTTTCTAATGGAGCAGAGTGGATGAGGTCTTGCCACGAGCCATACGTTGCACCCTGCACAAAGGGCTCTGGGTTGGTTTCCACGTGTTTCTCTTGGAAAGGCAGGATCCTGCTGCAAAGGATCCCATTTTTTCTTGTACCTGATTCTGTGGGATCACATGGAGCACAAGGAGCTCACACTGAGTGTCTGTAGCTGAACACGTCTCCCTGGATTTATTGGTTTCTGTTTGCTGCTTTTTCTCCTGTTTCCTTTCCATGGAATTATTTATAGCCAGGCCAACCCTGCTCCCACCCTCCTCTCCCTCCAACATCCCCAGGTGCTGCCTTGAGGAGGCAGGTAGCTTGTTCCCAGTGAAAGATGCTGTCAAGGCTTAGCCCAAGGGCACAGGTATAAAACTTCCTGCAGGAACAATGTGCTGCAGGAATTGTGCTGAACCAGCCAAACTGGGTGGTTCCAGGGGATCAACCAGGACTGCACTGAGATGATCTCAGCTGCTTGCTTCCAGCCTGATCCCACTGCTTGTGTAACTCAAACATGTTTTGTAGGGAAAACCCAGCCTGGTGGTCCTTCTCCCTCTGGACTGAGCCAGGACCTGATTTTGGTGTTTCTGGCAATAGCAAAATATAATTTTTTCCCCACAGCTTCTTTTCTTTGTGACTTCCGTAAGAGCAGTGAGGATTCTGCTGATGCCAAGTCATGTCCCTGAGACAGCAGCAGGTCTGGGCACATGGTTAAATATGTAGATGAGGCACTTGGGGACATGGATTAGTGGTGGCCATGGCAGTGCTGGGTTAACAGTTGGACTGTGATCTTAGAGACCTTTTTCAACCCTGATGGTTCTGTATGGTGCAGAAAGGCAGGGAGGTCTCCAGGAACCCAAAGAGTGCCTCCACATCCACCTTGGGTCTGTCAGGACCCAGCAACCTTTCCCCCAAATGGAAAATGTGCTTTTGGGGTAAAAAACCCCAACAAAACACATGAAAAAAATCAGTAGCTGTGATGCCATCTGTGCCTGCAGTGTGGCACAGCAGGGACAAGCTGTGCCCAGACTGCTGAGCACCTATGCCAGGGAGCTGAAAGAGGTGGCACAAGCCTTCCTCCTCATTTCTCCCCCTGGGAGAGGAATGTCCTGTTTCTCTTGGGAACAACATATCTCCTTGGCATCTCTCTCTGTAGCAGCTTTGATTTCTTTTCCAACTGCTGCTCTCTAGCCTCAACAGCATGTCTTGGATATTTTTTTTCTCCCACTGGTTCCCCTCCTGTTGATCCCAGGGGAAAGGCTGGTTGGAAACCTCTCCAGCAGCCCTGGCCAGAGGCAATGGAGGGCTGGGGGCAGCAAGTTGGCAGTTCATTTGTTTTCCTCGATGGGGTTTCAAAAAAAGTGATAGGCTGATGAGTTTGGAGTCTCAGGGGGGCAATTTCCCTGGCAGCATCCAAGTTGTGTCACCTCTCTGCTTGGCTCTGTGACGACAGTGTTGATTTGAATTCTTCCAACTTAAGACTGATTTAAATGATGGTGAAGTTGGGGGGTGGCGTGTGGGAGTAGAGCACTGAGCACTATTCTTTTTCGGTTGTCATATGCCTCCATAAAGACTTCTGCCTTGGGGATTTGCATAGATCCATGGTCCAGATTGTGCTGCAAAACCCACCGGTGGTCCTCAAAGCTATGGCAACGCTTCTGTGCTGGCTCCCGAGCAGATGAAGCTGGGAAGTTTAGGTGTGTTTGCAAGTCTTATGCCATGATTGTTCCTTTTGGGGTTTGGGGGATGCAGACTGGGCTTGAAGTGCAGCTGGGAGATCCCATTCTCTTCCTGACAGTGTTCCCCCTCCTCTGCAGGCTCATCCCCTGGGAAATGTCAGGCTGCATTTCTATTCTATTCTATTCTATTCTATTCTATTCTATTCTATTCTATTCTATTCTATTCTATTCTATTCTATTCTATTCTATTCTATTCTATTCTATTCTATTCTATTCTATTCTATTCTATTCTATTCTATTCTATTCCATTCCATTCCATTCCATTCCATTCCATTCCATTCCATTCCATTCCATTCCCCTCAGCATGTTCTACTTTGCTGAGTGCTCCCAGCCTCGCACTCCAAACCACTCAGATTTGATGGCAAGATGGTGAGGTCAGGGAAAAAAATCAACATTCTCAATGTTTTTGTGAAAAATAGGTGTTTGGGTAATGACCTCATGGGGAGGGAGGCTGCAGAGTGAGCCAGTCTCCTACCAGTGAAACCGCAGGAGGCGAACGAGTGGGATTGTGCAAATGTCCCAGCCACAGGGAAAGCTTAATTCGGTGGTTGTAATAGCTGAGGACACGCACATCTGTAGGGAAGCAGGCTCCCTTCCTCGTGCTGCTCCCAGAAGGGCTTGTTTGTTTAATTTTATCTCGCCGAGAAAATTATAAAAGGAAAAAAAAAAAAAAAAAAAAAAAAGACAACCACCACTCTGTGGTTTTTACTCAGCTGCAGCACAAAACCACCCCAGCGGAGCCTGGAGAGCGCCGGGAGCGAAGCCCTCGCCTGAGCCCAGGTATTTCCGTGGGGAAGAGGGGCAGCGAGGGGCCGTGTGACGGCGGCAGCCCCCGCGCTCTGCCAGGACCTGGCACCGGGCCAGGCAGGATGGAGCTGCTGTAGGAATCATCAGAGCTGGAGAAATCCGGACATCGCACTCGCTAAGCTGCTCTCCCACCTCCACCCCGTGCTGATAAACCCCACGGCCCAGGGCAGCGGCGCCCTGCAAAGAGGGAGATGTTTGCCCTGGGAGAGGCTGGAGGAGGATGGGGGTCTCTGGGACCCCCAACAGCAGCCTGGCTTTCCCAGGTGCCAGCAATGCTCCTCCTGGCCGAGCAGAGTGGGCAAGGTTGGATTCTGGGGCAGAAAGTCGAGATCTTAGTGGCGGTTGGTGCTTTGCAAGCTGCCATGTAAACCCCGCCACGGAGATGCGGCTGGATAACGTGGGAGCGCCTGTGCTCTGGTTTCAGCTCATTTTCCTCGCTGTCATTAGTTTAAATTTCCGAGGGAGCCTGTGCTTGGCATCAGACGCTGTCATCCTTTAATTTAACAAATGCAAGAACGGGAGCGTTTCCAAGTGGAGTGATTAGAAACGTCCCGCTCCATCCCGCAGCCGCGGTGCCGGGCGCTGGCCGGGCCTCGCCCCGCGCTGTCCCCGCCGACGGGGCTGAGACCTCCCACACTCGTCACACGGCTGTGACATCCCATCATCATCGCCATCCCATCATCATCGCCATCCCATCATCATCGCCATCCCATCATCGCCATCCCATCATCGCCACCCCATCATCGCCATCCCCGCCCGCTGCTCAGCGCTCTCAGGACCTGCCGATGGCCCGGCTGGCAAGGAGCAACAGGGGTTGGATGCAGGAGCGCAGCTCGGACAGGGCAGGGAGGGGCCGTGCCCCCCGTGCGGCCCCCACAGCAGCCACCGAGACCCCGCCACCCCTTCGCCCTGGCAAGGCCCTTCTCCGCCCCCGGGTTTGCGTAGGATGCCGCGTGTCCCCCCTAAGCTGCTTAATGAGGGTTAAGAAGCTAACGGGCTTATTTCCAACAATGATTTCCACAGCTCTGCAGGTGTCCCTGGAAGCCGAGTGGCCCTGCTCCCACCCCGGAGCATCCTGCTGGTATTCCCACCAGCCGGCCTGTGCTGCCATGAGCTTGTCAGTGCTCAGCCAGCTGCCTGAGTCACATCAGTGGCTGTTTTCAGGGGGTTTAAACACCCTGTTGCAAAGACCCAGGCTGTGGTTTGGGTAGGGAAGGGGAGGAGGGGGGTGGCATCCCTATGGATACATCCCCCACCGCCCTGTCCCTCTCGCTCTGCCTCCAGAGCATCTCTGCAGCATCCCTGGGCGGTCGCCTGGAGACGGCCGCCGCGGGTTGCCACAGCGACGGAGCCTTCGCTCAGCATCCCTCCAACTCCGCAGCCTTGGCCGAAGTTGGGCGAGAGAAAAATACCCCAGGGAAGAGACTCCGTCCTCCCCTGGGGTAGCAAGCACAGGGCTGGGGAAACTGAGGCAGAGCTGGTGCTGTGAGGTGATGGAGTAGGGTTTGCAAGTTGTTTGTGGGGTGTAATGGGGTAAAGAGTGATGGAAATGGGGCTGGTGGAGGGCAGGGGGTACTTGCAGTCTCTGGGGTGGGGGCAGCACTCTGGGGGGCAGGTGCTGGTGCGGCACCTTCACATGAGTCCTCCCAGCAGCAGCCATCGGTTGTCACCATGGCAATGCCAGCTGTGCTCAGGTTGTCATCTGTTGTGACATCCAGCGTGTGCTGGGGTGGGCTGCAGGGATGTGCACACCCTGGGAGATCAGCCACCCCTTGGGTTTCCTGCACAGGATGGGGAGACTGGCCACAAAACCATCAGGGTCCCTCAGGGATGGGGTTCCACAGGGTGAGACAGTGGCACAGGCTGGTGCCTGGCCTGGGGACTCTGCAGCGAGGGAGAGGAGGGTGAAGCCCTTTGGGGTGACTGTGGCAGTGGGGGCCCCACCAGCCCCACCATGGAGGGCTCCCCCATCCCAAGCCTATAATTAAAGACCATGTCCGTGGAGGGCGAGCAGAGGTTACGTAACTTCGGCGTTTGGAAAATTCTTTCTGCTCCCTTATCGGCTTTATAAATATCTCGACCTGGGGCCAGGCCAGGCAGGGGGAAGGCGATGACAGGGGCTGCTGCCAGTCCCCACGCTCAGGCCCCTCCAGCCTCTATGCCTCAGTTTCCCCATCTCTATGGACAAAAGCATCCCTGCTTCTCCCATTGCTGTGCTAAAGAGAGGGTTCCTTGCTGTCTATGGGAGCAATGAGTGTTTCTCCCCTTCAACAGAAAACGAGGGGGATTTTTCTTCCTCTCCTGGAATAGGCTTGAGGGTGGTTTTGGGTCACAGAACTCCTTAAGTGGCAAGACCAAAGAAGCATGGTCCTGCCTGCAGGACTTACTGCCTTGCCCTAATCTGGTATCACATGCCCCAGGTTTGAAATTGTTGATGTCCTAAAAATCCCTGGGTGGGGCCCATGCAGTGCCTTAGCCACTGCAGGATGCTGGGGGTGGGTGCCTGGCTGCTCCCCCTGCTCCACACAGCACCATCCCTGAGCCAGGGGACAGTGGGATGCTGCTGCATGGCTGGTGACCACTGCAGGAGGCCCAGGCTCTGAGGGGGGCTGGAGCAGGTCCCCTGCTCACGTGCACTTGCATTTACGCCACTTGCAGAGTTGTGTGCCCGCGGGGATGGCGGAGGGCGGCCGGGGCCGTGTCGATAGGAGCACGCACAGCACAGCGGCCAAGGGCAGCGTTGTGTAACTCTCCGTGAGGCTCTTCACCAGGGGCATGTCACCGTGTCCCAATGCCACCAGACTTGGCCCCTGCCCCAGCCACGGGGTCCTTTTGCTCTGTGCCCTCCCATTGCCATCACGGCCACCCAGCCATGCCACGATGCTGTGTGGTGTCTATTTTTACCTCTCAAGGGATGCTGGTGGGCAGGACCAGGACCCCAGGGGTTCTGCAGGCTGTTGTCGATGGCAGCAGTATGACACCACCTTTACCTCCCCAAATCTTCCTGTGACAGCATTTTGGGTTTGCCTGCTGGTGCCCTTCTCCTTGTCAGCCCATGTGTGCACACACAGCAGTGCCCGGGCTTGCCAATGCTGGGCTTTGCACTCGCCTTGTTCATTGTAGGGTTGCCCAAGGACACATGTGGGGGTTGTTATTTTAAAATAAATAGGGATCCCTTCATTGCTGTTGTGATCCTGCAGTGTGTGCCTGAGCAAGCCACCCACCAGTGACCTGATCTGTGCAAAGGAGCAGAGGGGGAACACAGGCAGATGTGCACCAAACCTTGATGGTTTAAAAATGACCTTTTAAATGCCTTAAATGCCCAGATGTCTGCTACAGAGTCTGGGTCTGCTGAGCCCCTTAACAACGAAACCTGAGGTTGGGGCACAGAAATAATGAGTCATTTTAGGGACCTCAGTGTCTGTCTGGTTCTTTCATGGCCACCTCAATTTGAGCAGAGCTTTCCAAGCAAGGTGGGAGGAACAATGGGTGCCCTGTGTGGTGGCAATGGGTGCTGTAGCATGTGGCAGTGCAGAGTCCACAGCACCTCACCCCCAGGCTGTGGGCTACCAGCATCAGTGGATGCTGACGTCGGGCAGAGATTTGACTTCTTGCTGCCAGGGCCAGGCTGAGAGGGCACCCATGGCTGGTCCCCGTGGGCAGGGAATGAGGGAGGATTAATTGAGTCTCTGATCTCTGACGGCGAGAGGGGACGAGAGCAGTGACCCCCCCAGCGTTACGCAATGCCTGTGCTAAATCTTCATGCAGCAGATAAAGACGGTCCCCAAAATACCCTGCCCTGCCTTTGCTGCCCTTCAGCTACTTGGGTTTGGGGTCATGCCTGAAGTTTGGGTTGTCTGGTTCTCCAGTGACAGCAAAGAAGGGTTAAAAGGGCAGAAACATTGGGACAGAAACCTGTTACCCCCTGGAAAGGAGATTTCCTCCAAACAGGCTCTGCTTGAGGAATGAGCACTTTAAAGGGAGCCTTCACAAGATTTTGAAGACACTGAAACTCATGAACTGGTGTTGGGAGAGCCATGAGCTGGAGGAAAACTACTAGCTGCAAAAACAGTGCAAGGGCCTTTTTTGTTTTGAGGATGCTGGACAGCATCACGAGTGTGCCAGGGGAGTTGGACACTTCCAGCAGAAAAGGAGGGGGATTTTTCATCCTCTCCTGAGAAGATGGAGTTTGTGTCATGGCCATCATTAAACAGCAAAGTGGTCTTGCCTTGGGACACCAACTGCCTGGCACCACTGTCTGATCCACCAGTTTGGATCCACCATCCTTCTGGCTGGTCCTTCACTTCCCGAAAATCTCTGAATTCCCCTCCAAACTGTTTCTATTCCATCGCCCCTGGGACCACTAAGGCATCTGGGGCTCCCCACCGCTGTCCCAGCACGATTCCCCTCCCTGCCCCTCGGAAATGCCCCTGAAGGTGCACATCCCCCCGGCTGGCGGTGTCTCCGGGGCCGCGGCCGAGGTGCCATGTGCTGTACATGTAGGGAAGCAGCGGGGCTGTAATCTGAGCTGGCAGCAATCAGGCAGGACTGGGCAGAGTCCCGGCACCGCGCTCTGCTCCCGCTGCCACCGCGGTAAGTAGAGCCGGGAGCGCGGCTCTCCCCGGGCCGGCGTGTCCTTTCCCTCCCTGCTGGGGCTGACAGTCGCCTTTAGGGCTCTGCTGACACCTTAACCCACGGCAGTGCCAAAGAGCACTGGGAACACAGCAGCACTTCGGGGGTGGAAATGACAACTTCACCCCGGCACGGCCGTGGAGCCAGGAGAGCTCCTGGGACTGTGGGACACGGGCTGTATTTCTCACCGAGAGTTGAGCAATTGTTAGTGTTTGGATGGAGCAGGAATGACAGTGGGTTTAAGATCCAAAAGAGGATGGAAGGTGGTGATGAGCAGTTGATGGCTCAGCCTTGCTTACATCCCAGCTCTCCTGGCTGGAAGGGATGTGTGTATCCTGAGCTGGCTCTCGTGGTCACCCCGCTCCTTTCCGTGCAGATTCCCAGCTGGAATGTCACCACGGGGAGATGCCATGGCTCTCCCCACAGCAGCTCCGTCCCTCCCAACCCGCTGTGAGTGTTGCACCTTCAGGATAAACATTTCCTGGGCGCGGCTCTGCCCACACTCGCGACTTCCCTGGAGCGGGAGAGGCTCCTGGAGTGGGGGGTTCTGATAGGTGAGAACGAGTGAAAACCTGCCTTGGGAGTAATGGGATTTGGGAAAGAGGCCTCAGCTGGAACCAGGCAAGGGGGAGGTCCAGGATTAATCTTGCTGAACGAGGACGAATGGAAGCAGATCCATCATCTCCTGCCTCTGACCCTGAGGTGTGAAAGGCCTCTCGAAATAATCCATGCCTGTGATATCCCAGGGATGCTTCCAATCATTGGTGTTACCTTCAGGGTAGGAAGCCCTCAGCACTGCGCCCTCAGCTCGTTTCTGTCTGATTGGTGATGAAATCCACTTGGAGACATTTGCCCTTTCTGCCTCTCTGTTCCCTTTCTTCCCACGGTGGTTTTTAGCAGCTGGATGCTCCCCCCTTGGTCAGGGCCAGGGCTGGGGCAGGGGTGTTGCCTCTCCCCTGAGCCTCTTGGTATGTGCTGGATGGGAACCTGCCATTCCCAAAGGAAATCCATGTCCCTGCAGAGGCCCCAGCTATGGCAGGCAGGATGAGGCTGACTGATTCCAGCTCTGCCATCATCTGTTCAGCCCCATTGCTGGGGAATTTGGGGCTGGAGCTGGAGCCCAGCATGTATCTGGATTTGGGAACATGCAGGAGGCACCAGGGCCGTGTGATGGAGACACTCCAAGGTCACCAACCCATCCAAGAACATCCTCTGGGCCCACACTATCCAGGGATGGGTTTTTTTGGGAGGGAAGTTCCCACCACGGCCTGAGCAGGGAACGGGACTTGCTTGGGTACTTGTACAACCCACTGGTACCTTGGGCACACTGGACTAGGAGGTATTTCAGTTCTAAGCCCTGGGCACCTCCCAGCCATGCATCCCACTTAGTGGGGCTCCTCTTCACCCTCCAAAGACCCTTCTGATCCAGCTCCAGCCATCTCCACCACCAGAGTGCCAACCCCACCAGCTTTGAGGCTCCTGGGACACTGCTACCACGGCAGGGCACAGGGACAGGGAACCCAGCATTGCTGCTGCAGAACTTTAATTTACAGGGCCCTGGGGCTGCTGGGAGCAGATCTCTGACGTCCTGTGAGTCAAATCCTGCTGGGTGCAGTGTCTGGTGCATCAGCAGGCTGGGAAACCTCCCCTCCCCCTCGCTAAATCCCTTCCCCGGCGCAGGACAGTAGGTTACGGGACTCGACCAGAGGTTGGATTTAAGGAGATTACAATTTCTCCCCCAGGATAATCTAGAAATTCAATTAAAACTCTCTGTCTCCTGCCCGGGCTGCAGCAGGGCCCCGGGGCACTCTGTGCCCTGCAGCCATGGCCGGGGAGCGCTGGGGTCCCCCCGGGCACACACCAGGTAAGGGCTGACCCCTCCCAGATCCGGCCAGAGCCCCCTGCCTGGGGAGGAGCTGGGGCTCTGCCCCTTCCCAGGGGGATTTCCTGGGATATTAACACCCATCCTCTGAGCTGGGGCAGCTGGGGGGCTGTGGGGGTCTGCAGGGGGCTGTGGGGAGGGGTAAGGGGGTACCCCAGAGGTTTGGGTGGGAGTCATGGGGGCAGGGCAGTCTGGCTGCATCTCCTGGGGTTTTGGGGTGTCCTTTGGCAGCCCCTGATACAGGTGGTCCCTTCCAAGGCCTGCAGCCCCCTTGCCCTCATCCTTTTCCCCAGCCATGTCCTGCTGTCCGGGTGTATGGATGTGAGGGGATGGAAAAACAACCTGTGATTTCCAGGAGGATGATTTCAAGACCCAGGGGGTGGCAGAGCTGGCTGTGACTTGGGGTGACTATGGATGTTGTGGCATTCCCAGATCCCTCTGATACTGTCCTGCAGCAGGGTGGATGCACAGCCCCGGGGTCCTGTCACTGCAGGGTGTGGGTGCTGGAACAGGGATGGGTGCTGGACTGGGATGCTCAGTCCCCACATCACACCATGGAGTTTTGGGGCTGAAAAAATGCTCAGTGCAGCCTCTGAAAGGGTCTTTCCCGGGATCTCTCCGACCCAGGGCACATTTAGCAGGAGTTTTAGAGTGCTTAAGCACAAGCCCATCACCCTGCAGAGGCCACCTGGCCCCAGTGGTGACGGATGCTGCACGTGGCTCTTTTTCCTTCTCCTGTACCCGTGGCGTCCACACGTGGCTCGGGGGACAGGGATGAGCCAGCATCTCTCCAGGCACCCTGTCACCTCAGGTCTTGCCACCCAGGGCCTTCCTTGTGCCTCAGTTTCCCTTCTGCATGTGCCACCAAGGCTTGCAGACAGCTATTTCTTGACTGTTTGTTGGAAATAGAGGAGTGTGGAGGGTCCTGGGAAGGGGTGTGTGCCCGTGGTGGTTTTCTTCCCCTGTCCCTGCCAAAACAGAGCAGTTTTTTCTCATTAGGGATGCTCTGTGGTGGGAGCCTCTTTCCTGTCCTCCCTGGCAGTGGAGAGGAAACAGGGGGCCATTTATTCTCATTTATTCTTTATATGTCCTGACCTGGCCTGCCTTGTGCTGACCCTTAAATTTTTGGCAGTGCTCAAAGACAGGGCATTGTGGAAGGAGTTATTCAGGCATTGCTGCTGCCCTGGTGTGGCTCGGGGAGCCTCCAGCCCCTGAGCTGCCTCCCCTCGCTTTGTGAGTGCCTGGGGAGGGGTGGCAGTGTCGGGACGGGATGAGCAGGGGATATTTGGGTTTCCTCAGCTGTGCCGCACGCCGAGCTCGCTCCTCGCCGCTGACATTGCTGTCCTGCCGCTGGGGCATGAAGGGCATCGCCGCGGGAGATAGCAGCGTTATCTGCGGCGCAGGGCAGCGTTATCTGCGGCGCAGGGCAGGCAGCAGCCCCGCGTGTGACCCGCTCACGCCATCCCCTCCTGCCCTGTCACCTCTCCGGCCCCGCGCACAGGGGACCTGCCAGCCCATCATCCCCAAACTCCGCTCCTCCGAGTCCCCACCTGAGCACAGCCCGCTTCTGTGCACACTTCCATGAGAAAATCCACGCTGGGAGGCTGCAAGAGGGGGGTGGCAGCCGAAACTCCAGAGGTGCGGGGAAAGGTGTGATGATAAATCACATTGGCACATTCAACCGGCTCTAACTAATGACTCCCCCGGCATCCAACACATTTTCCCAGCGTGCTGGCTGTTCCGAATATTGTTGTAACATTTAACATCCCCTTTTAAGAAAGAAAAAAAAAAAAAATAAATAAATAAAATTAACTGTGCAGTTGGCAGATTGCTGGAGGCGCTGGGATGCTCGGCGGGGAAGCGCTCCGCGGTGGGAGCTGGGCTGCTGCAGTTTCGTGGCAGGAGTTCTTGCCTCTCTTAGCTCATTAGCTGGGGCAGTCCACGGCGTCTCTGCCTTAGGAGCCGCGGGGAGCCGGGGCCGCTCATTCCCGAAACTCGTATTATGAGCCTGTTTTGTTTTCTGCGCTAACGCTGTTAGCTCTGCACGGGACGCGTGGCACGAGCAGCAGGGGATGGTCCCGGTCCTGCCCCACTCCCAGCGTGGGTTTGTCTGCGGGCAGGGATTGTCAGGGGAAGTTTTGATTTTGTTCCTGTCTGGGAAAATTGCGGTAGGCAGGTTTGTGAAACTCCTGGGAAGCAGGCGGGAAGGGGGAATACCTCCAGGAACACCCCAGGGGAAGTCCTGGCTGCGGGGCGATGCCAGGGGGGTGCTGGAGGATGCGCTCCTGAGCCAGGGAGATGTAGGGTGAGCACGGGGATGCTGTCCCCAGCTGGTCCCTGTCAGAGCCCGTCCAGCCACGGCTTTCCTTGTGTTTGCATGAGCGCTCTCCCATCCTGAGCCTCCCGCAGCGGCAGCGTCGGGCTCCAGCCTTCAAATTTAAACCAAACCAGAAATTCAGCTTTCAGCGAACTCGAGAAAGTGTATTTCCAAACAAAACTGTGCTAAATAAAGGACGAGCCGCAGGCGGCCGCCTGCTCCGGCACATCCACTTTGCTGCCTTTATTTAGCTGCCGTCTCTCCAGGCTGCTGCTGCCGGCCCGGGACGGGGGGGTCTGTCCCCCAGGAGCTTCGGGAACCACTCGGTCCGGGAATGTGGGGTCCCAGATGGGAAAGGGGCTGTATCACAAGAATTTCCCTGTACCCAAAACAGAGTCGGTTCTTTGGGTCTGTCCTGGCACCACCCCGCAGCAGAGGGGTCCCTGAAATTCTGTGTGACATGGGAAAGGGGAAAAGGGAAAGGGAAAAGGAGAGTGAAGAGGGAATGAAGGAATGAAGGAATGAAGGACGGAAGTAAGGAGGAAAGAAGGAAGGAAGGAACAGAGAAAACAAGAGTGGAAAGAAGGAATGAGGGATGGGGAAAGGGGTGCAGGCAGGGGGAACAGTGATGGTGACGGGGAGCCTGAGGGTCCCTGGAAACATCACCCCAGGTGAGGGCAGCGCTGCCGCCTCTGCTGTCACCCGGGCACAGCTCCTCTTCCAGCACAGTTAATCCAGACCCCAGCTAATCCTCTCACAGGTCACTGGGGGCTCATTGCATTTTGTTCACTTCTCAAATGCATCTAGAATTAATTAAAAAAACCCGACTCTAAATTCCTCATGTGGCAAAAGCATTCGGTGTACTGCCCTGGGGTGAGACAGAGGGGTGATAGAGGAGCAGCCTTTTCTGGCCCAAAATGCTCATGTCTTGTTTTACAAAAAGAGGAGAAACATTAATGAATGCAGTCAGGATGGACAGGAGGAAGACTCGGGGTGGGAGACCATGTTGGTGTTGGGCAGATCAGCTCTGCAAGGCCACTTTTGTCCTGTTTGACTTTCAGAGACTATAAGATTGTAAATATTTACTATTAATATTAACTGTTTGTTTCTATTTAACTCTTCCCTGTGGTTCCAAAGAGGGAGAATCTCTTGTTCCATGTGTGAGCAATCCTTTGGTCTGCTGAGATGCCAGCAAACTACTGTGGCTCTTGAAAAATCAACTTTGGGGATAAAAATGCTTGTGCTTGGATTGCATCAAGGGGAAATGTGTTGTTTGGTGTAAGGTGGTGGCACACATGGTTCTGTGTCCAAACCTGGGAGGTTTGGGCTGGCTTTAGTGCCCCTGCTTGTGGTGCAGAGGGTTTCTTGACTCTCAGGCTGGATTTGGGGAGCATTTCCGTAACAGGCAGTGCAGGGTATCATTGCGAGCCGGGATGATGCAGCCCCAGGCAGGTTGTGCCTGGCAATGCTCCCTGCTGCTGGCTGGCCCTGGACACTGTGTAATGGAAAGGGTGTGTTTGTCCCAGCATGTCCCCGGGCACTGGAGCTGATTGCAGGGATCGAGCGCATCGATCGGCCGGCGGATCCGGCACAGCCTGTCCAGCCCCGCGGCCTCGCCGGCTCCAGGCAGGAGCTGGGCTTTCATGGGGGCTCTGCACCCCTCCCCAGGGCTGCTGCCCTGTGCTCACTGCCAGAAAGGCACTTCCGTCCTCAGTGGTGCTAAGTAATAGGGTGACCAGTGGCAGGGGGTGGTGTGTGGAGAGTTCCTGTGGTGCCATCTCTTTGAGGTGCTTGGGATGTGCCCCATGGCTTCTCCACAATCCTGTCCACTCCATGAGGGGCTGGGGGGTTCCAGCAGCCTGGCACAGTGTCACTGTCTTCCCTGATCACATGCTCACCTCCACCATGGGGGCCCACCAGGCTTGGACCACCTCTCCCATGTCCATGTCACCTCTCTCCCAAGCAAAGTTGAGTGCAGGTCCTTGACCCTGCAGCTGAGCCTTCTAGAAGGGACCAAAACAGCTCCCCATTCCCCAGTGGCAGTTGTTCTTTCACGAGACTTGGCCAGCTGAACCCATCCGTGACCGTGGATGGCTCCATGTCCCAATGGATACGTTGGGAAAATTGCTCCTCAGAACATCTGCCTTGAGCAAGTACCTTCCTGGAGCCTTCTCCAACCGGATGCACGTTGGCTGTGTCCTCTCCCACCCCGGGCAGGGGGACAGAGGTTAAATCCACATCTCCCTGTGCTTTCCCTGGAGCCCAGAAGAGCTGGTGCTCTGAGGTCGGCGCTGGGCTGGGCATCGATCCATCTGGCACGGGCAACGCGAACTGATGGAGCCGCTTCCAGGAGTACCTTTATTGGTATCTGTGTCCCAAGGAGAACAGCTCGGCCTCTCTGCTTTCCTCTCTGGTGGCAGAGCTCGTGGGAAAAGTGAAGTGGAGAAACTCCAGGTTTTTCATCTGCTTGTTGAATGTCCTACAAATGCACTAAGATTCGTTCGCTCACTTTGTGAACAAATGCTAACACCTTCTCCCTTTCCTCTGTGTGTCTTTTGGGACCAGCCCAGCCAAGGAAGGGAGAACTAGAGCAGAGTAGGACGTTGTCACTCAACATCAGAACCATTGGCCAAGCAGCCCTTCGGGTCCCTGTGCCATGAGTGGTAACAGCCCTGTCTCTGTTTTCTCATTGCAGAGCCTCTCACGGGATCCACGTGGTGACGTGGCAGCCAAGACGTGGAAGTTTGGGACTTCTCTTCCACCGCAGCAGAATTTGGGGGGTGGGCAGGGGTGGGTCGGGGGACACTGGGAGTCGCAAGACCCTTCACCTTCACTGTGGGCCTGGCTCAGGGATGACTACAGGGAGAGTCAACCCTTACAGCATCGTGTCCTCTGAGGAAGACGGGCTGAGGTTGACCACCATGCCAGGTATCAACGGCTTTGGCAATGGGAAAATCCACACCAGGAGGAAATGCAGGAACAGGTTTGTAAAGAAGAATGGTCAGTGCAACGTGGAGTTCACCAACATGGATGACAAGCCACAGAGGTACATTGCAGACATGTTCACCACGTGCGTTGACATCCGCTGGAGGTATATGCTCTTGCTCTTTTCCCTGGCATTTCTGGTGTCCTGGTTATTGTTTGGGCTGATTTTCTGGCTAATTGCACTCATTCATGGAGACCTAGAAAACCCGGGTGGAGACGATACTTTCAAGCCTTGCGTTCTGCAGGTCAATGGCTTTGTGGCTGCTTTTCTGTTCTCCATCGAGACCCAAACGACGATCGGGTACGGCTTCCGCTGCGTGACCGAGGAGTGTCCGCTCGCCGTCTTCATGGTGGTGGTTCAGTCCATCGTGGGCTGTATAATCGACTCTTTCATGATTGGTGCAATAATGGCAAAAATGGCCAGGCCCAAAAAACGGGCCCAGACATTACTCTTCAGCCATAACGCAGTAGTGGCGATGAGAGATGGAAAACTCTGCCTGATGTGGAGAGTTGGGAACCTACGGAAAAGCCACATAGTAGAAGCCCACGTACGAGCTCAGCTAATTAAGCCCAGGATCACAGAGGAAGGGGAGTACATCCCACTCGACCAAATAGACATTGACGTGGGGTTTGATAAAGGCTTGGACCGTATTTTCTTGGTGTCTCCCATCACCATTCTCCACGAGATCAATGAAGACAGCCCCTTGTTTGGGATCAGCCGCCAGGACTTGGAGACAGATGACTTTGAGATCGTCGTCATCCTGGAGGGCATGGTAGAAGCCACAGCCATGACGACGCAAGCTCGGAGCTCCTACCTGGCCAGTGAGATACTGTGGGGCCACCGCTTCGAGCCTGTCTTGTTCGAGGAGAAAAACCAGTACAAAGTAGACTATTCCCACTTCCACAAAACCTACGAGGTCCCATCCACCCCCCGCTGCAGCGCCAAGGACTTGGTGGAGAACAAATTCCTGCTGCCCAGCACCAACTCCTTCTGCTACGAGAACGAGCTGGCCTTCATGAGCCGCGACGAGGAAGAGGAAGACGATGACAGCCGGGGTCTGGAGGACCTCAGCCCTGACAACAGGCACGAGTTCGACAGGCTGCAAGCCACAATAGCGTTGGATCAGCGGTCGTACAGGAGGGAGTCGGAAATATGACTCTTGGTCCTTCCGTTGACTTTTCCAAGGGTATTTTTTTTCCTCCTCTAATCTCTTCCCCTACAACCCGCTCAAATTATGCAGAACAATGCAAGTGCCATAGGAATGCTTGAGAAATTAGTATCGTTCATAGTTTTCAGTTTCATCGCAATAACCACTGAGCGGTCTGCAGGAGGGGACGGTGGCAGGCCACGGCGCGTCCCCCGCGCCCGGCGCCCGCGGCGGGGCCCACGGCTCTGGGGGATGGATGGACAGATGGATGGAAGGATGGAAGGATGGACAGAAGGAAGGATGAGGAGAGGAGGGTCCGTGGGGCGTGGGCAGGTGCTCGCCCCGCGCAGCCCCGTGGGGCTTTGCTCTCCCTGCGGGGAAAATGCCGAGCACTGCGAGATCCAAAAAGAGGGAATATCAGGAAACAAATCTTACTCTCTCTCTTTCTTTGCTTTTTTTTTGGTTTTTTTTTGTTTTCCTTTTATTTTTTTAACTGAGCAGCAACAACAAAACAATTGCTCCTTCGGCAGGCGGTCTGGTTCAGTTGCACAAGAACAACACTTGAAATAACATGCAACATTAATGTACTTCTTTTTAATTTGGGGAAAAAACAGGGGAGGGAGGTGAGAGGGTTTTTAATTTTTTCACCGCACCGTTTGGGAGACTGTTTACCAAAATAATAATAATAATTATTATTATAATTATAACAATAATAATAATAATATTGAATCTGAAAGAAGTCATTCAGTATTTTTTAAAAATGAGCAAGGGAATGAAGAAGCCACTGGGCTCCTTTGAGGGGGTGACTTGTTGGGCAAATACAAGACCTAAAATTTAAGATTGCATCCAATTTTGGGGTGTTTTTTTTACCACTGGCATGGCTTCATAGGCAGAAAACAGATGCAAGTGACTGTAGGTATGTGGCAGTGAATGAAAGTAGTGGAATTATTGACAAAGGAATAAGAATTGACAAAGGTAATAAGAATAAGCAGGGCTGTGAGAGGAAAAAGCATTGTAAACATGGTAATTAGCAGATTTCTGGAAATGTTGGATTTTGGGGTGGAAATGGGGTCTGGAGCATCAGCTGCTGAAGTGTTGGGTCTCCCCCAACATCTCTGATGGGGAATTCATAAGGTTCACCATAACTGGGACAAAATGTTGAAAAGCACAAAAAGGAGAGTGGAGAGCTCTCAAAACTGGGAATTTCCCCACTTTTCTGACGAATTTGGTATCTTTCTTCCTTGAAGAATATTTTCAAACATGGAAATCAACGGGGAAAGTCATCTTGTTGGGCTGCATTTCTAGTCCTGGAGCTATGTCCCTGCCAGGCTGGGCTTTATGAATTCCCAACCCACCAGAGGGTCCTGCTTCAGAGACAGATGTTTTCCCCAAAACAACAGATGCCAGTCGAGAAAATCACCCCATCCTGCTCTTCAGCCCATCCCTGTGTCCCAGCCTCAAGGTGGATTGTGCCTTAGAGATGTGAACTCATCCCGTGTCCCAGCCCTTCTCCACAGACCCCATCCTGCATCCCCCCCTCCGGGTGACGCCCCTTTTGCTCTGCAGCACCCACATCCCATCCTCCACCGCCTTTCAGGCTGCCCTTGGTGACAGCCTGGTTCAGCTTTAGCTCCGGCACAAGGCAAAGCACCCCACGCACGGGAAGCCTCCTCTCCTGCCCTCCTCCCACGGAGGGAAGGAGCAGGAAGGGGCAGGTTTGTGGGTCCCTTCATCTGGCTGTGCTGCTCGTTGGTGCTCTGGGAGCCAAGATCCGGCTCCCTGCTCCCTGTGGCCATGGGAAAGGCTTTGTACCCACGGGCATCCCCCATCTGAGCCTGGCCATGGAGCCCGTGGGGAGAGGGCTCAGCAGTGGGGTCTGCACAGCATTTCGGCTGTGATGGGCTCCCGGTGCTTTTCCCCCCACAGCTCACGCCAGGGAAGGCGAGTCCTGAGGTCAGGACTTGCTGTGGCACATCCAAACATGGGTGGCAGAAGCAGGATTTGTCCTGTGTCCCCATCCCCATCTTCTTCTTGCCAAGGGCTCTGGGGAATGGCTGCCCCGAGTGTCCCACTGTGCCACCGAGCACCGTGCTGGGGACAGGGGCATCATCCCTGCTGAGTTTCTTCCCACCAGTGTCTGTCACCATCACCCCCCACTGCCCACCAAGGGGCTGCTCTGTTTCTGGCTTCCACTAAAACCACTCCAGGGGCAGCACTGGGAGGCAGTTTTTTAGCACTGAGTGCCCCAAATATGTTTTCCCCAAAAGTGGGGACACGTAGGGACATGCCATTGAGCTCCAGCCATGACATTTCTGTTTCTAAGGCAGCAAAGGCGGATGCCATCCCATCACCACTCCCTTTGCTCCTGGGGGGATGCTTTTACCCCCTGCTTTTTGCACCACAGAGTCTGGGGGGTGGGAAGGATGGAGGGGGGGCAGAGAGATTTTGTGTGAGCACTACTTATTTATTTTTTTAAAACAAATGCTTTTAAGTGGTTTTAGGTTCTTTTGAATAAATAATAATTATTAAAAAAAAAAATAAAAGGTGCACATCTTGCTGCTGTAGAGTTCTCAGAGGGTTAACTTCTTTATAAATATATATATATATCACAGTAAATATTTGTATAAAAACAAAAGAGAAATAGAGATGTCTTTAAGTAAATTATTGCTTTTAAAGAAACTTCTATGATTGTACAGTGTTACCTGGGAGAATAGAATAATATATACAGATGTATTTTTAACCTGCTGTGTAGGAGGATGTGAACTGGGACAGGGAGCGCCTGTGGCTGGCACTGTGAGGGGATTTTGGACCTTCCCTGACCCCTGTTCATGCACCCCCTTCTCCAAACCCTCCTAGTGAGGGTCTAGCTCTGCTGAGATGTCCTGTATCTACTGTATAGTCTTTGTCCTGACCATGGACCACGCTGGTACATTGTGTATAAATATTATTTTTGCCTACCTGTGAGGGCTCAGAGCTCCTGGTCTTTTTCCTACCACCAGGGAGCATCGGGAAAGCTGCCCAGCCATAGTTTAAACACATCAATTGTCAAAGAAAGTGGGGAAAAGGAAAAAGAAAAGGAAAAAGGGTAGAAAAAGCCCAAGCTCAGCACTTGGGTTTCTTTAGAGGGCTGGGAAGGCACAGGGATGCTCTGGGGGTGTGGGGGTTTGTGGAGAGGAATCCCTGTGGGAAGGGGTTTGGAGACGAGCAAGGTGAAATGTCCCCCCACCAAAACCACCCAGCTGCTCCATCCCTGCAGTTTACTGCGGCGTGACCCCTGGAGGATGGCAGGAGTCCGAGGAAGGAGAGAGCCACTAATCCTCTTGGCCAGCATCCCGCAGGGATTGCCCTGGCCCGGGGCTCGGGCAGCAGCAGCTCCCCAAACCGGGGCTCGGGGCTGCGCCTGCTGCTGCTCCCACAAAAAACTCCCCAGCGAGAGCAGAAAGCAGCCGCATCCCCGCGCCCCAAATCCACCTCTGGGAGAGCATCCTGCGCCCTGGGGGCTCCTCACTGGGCCGGGGGCCGTGCCCGGGGCCATCGGGACGAGCCTTAGCTTCTCAGCACCGAATTCAGTGCACTTTGTATTTAGGGCTGGGACAATCACTTAGCGCTCGACCTGCCGCGATTCGGTGCCTGCTTGACCTTCAAACCTTTTGTAGGAGATGATTTCAGAGCCACCTTTTCTATCTTTAATAAGGCAGAACAAATATGTTTATTTTTAAACCCTCCTGCTCTTTCCTTTCCTCTCGTGCTGACAACCAAAAGAGTTCCCTGTGTGTGTCCCCCCTCCTCTCCCATTTCTTGCACGCAGCTGTGTCCGGCCACATCCTGCTCTGCCACCCCCAATTCAGGAATGCTACCACGGGGGGGTTGGCACAGGGCAGGATCCAGACCTGTCACGAGCAGGGACAGGACGTGGGACAGTGCCCGACACGATGCCACCCATCCAGCTGTGCACATCTGTCCTGCTGCCCTCTCCCAGGGCACCATCTCCCCCCAACACACCCCAGTGCTCCCCCAGGCTTGGCCCCACGTGGGTTTGGGGACAGACACCCAGCACCAGTTCACATGGCAGGTTGGAAACTGGGAGCACTGGTTTCCCAGGGGTAAAACACAGAGTCTGTTCGCTGGGGCAATGGTGGTAGAGAGGCTGAGGGATGCAATGAAGTATCTGTACCTTTTCCACCTCCGGTGTTTCTCTGTCTCATTGCACATATATTTGAGATATATGTGACAATGTATATATATATTTGTAAAATGTATTTCAGATGACAAAACTGGCCAATTTTATGTTATTTTAAATATATTATATATATTATATATAAGAGTCTCCAAAAGATATAAATAGACTAGAGAAAATAATATAAATATGTAATAAATGTATTTTGATCTATTTAAAATATCTCGCGTCATGCTGTATATTTTAAAGATCATAGTGAAGTGTCTGCCTGTAGCCAACTTCCAACGTGTTTCCAAGTCTGTCAGTTGTCACACATACAGGATATGTGGAGCAAACTTTGAGCAAGACTGGGGCCAGCACAACAGAGATTATTTTTCAGAGCCTTTTAGCCAACACCCATCCTGCTGCCTTTAGGCAGGAGCAGAAAACACACACCTGAATTTTTCCTGGAGGATAATTCTCTTCCCTGCTGCAGGAATGCTCAGAATCCCAGCCCCTCCCTGGGTACCACTGCCTCAGTGCCCTGCCCTGATGGGCTCAGCCATGCAGGGAGCCCGGAGATGGGAAAATGTGTCTGGAACTCAGGCAGAACGAGCCCAGTCATCCAAAACCGACCCAACAAATCTTCCCAGAGCAACCTTGATCCCCTTGGGCCCTGCCAGGATCTATTTCCTACGGGCATTGCCTCCTGTGGGGACCTCAGGGGACATCACGCCGTGTCCAAGAGACACTTTAAATGTCATTAATGGTACTTCACGGCTGAAGGAGAGCTGAGACAGTGTGTGAGATGCTATTTACGGAGAGGTTAATGGCCTGGTGGACACTGAGCCCCTGGATTTGCCATCCTGGATTTTCCTCCTGGCTTTCACACCTGGCTGCCACAGGGAACGGGGCTCATGTACTGACACAACCTGGGGAAATTATCCCTCATCATTCCTCAGGCTGGGCACGGGGCTGAATCCAGTTCAGGTGACTGATTGCTTATAATTTCCACCCACCACTAATGATCTGTTGGGTCCCATCAGCCCCGTCCCTTTCACTGTAAGGAAGTTTTTTACTCATTAAAAAAAAATTCCTGCCAGCCACTCACTCTAATCATCACAGAGAGGGCTGGGGCTAAGCAAGATTTAAGAGGAAAGCCTGTTTAATTTAGCAAAGGGGGAGAGAGACTGAGAGGTGACTTGATTACAGCATTTGTCAAGGGGAGGATACACTGGTACAAAGAGGTAACTTAATCTAGCAGGGAGAGGCATAATAACCACCTCTTCCTGGAAGCTGAAGCCAGACAAATCTATCTTGGAAATAAGGAGCGATCTTTTAATAATGATTAGCTATTAGAACAAGCCACCAATCTCTGTCTCTTAATGCCTTTAAATCTGGACCAGATGCTTTTCTGGAAGCTTTTTTTTTTATGCTGAGGAGAGGAGCAGGGGGTTCTTGGGGACTGTAATGGCCTGTTACAGGCAGGCAGGAGAGGAGATGGGAAACACTCTGCTCCACAAAGCACGGGCTGATCTGGGGAAGGAGAATGCCAGGGAGGAGGCGGGGGATGCTGTGGCAGGCCCTGGCAGCATCTCTGCGGGGACACCAGGGCCCGTGCAGCAGCTTCCCACGGCTCCCGTGCCGCCGCCCGCGGGTTCGCTCTGCACAGCCTTGGCACTGCAAACCCCAGCGCAGCTTCTGTGGAAGCCTTTAGTGATTCAGGAGCCGGCAGCTCCCTGGGGACGGCTCCCACTGCCTCCAGAATCCCTCCCTCAGTGGCTGCTTGTACAGAAATCCCCAGGGAGCCGAGCTGATGCTGGCACCACGGGAAATGTGCTGCCGGGGTGTTTGCTCCTTGCTTTATTTCCCACCGTCCTCATCTTCCAGAGCTGAACTAAGGGGTGGGAGCAGCAGGGATGGGAAGGCAGCGGGTGGCTCTGAGGGAAATGAACTTGCTTACACCCCACAGGCCTGGCTGGGAACTTTTCAGCAGGGATGGGCAGCAGTGTAATGAGTCTGGGGCTGTTTCTTAGCTGGCAATCTCCACTTCCAATATTCAAGATACCTTTAATGGCTAACACCCTCTCTGAACTCACATTGCATCAGCCCTCACTGGATGCCCTCCTGCCTCTTTCTCTCTGGATTCAAGGGATCAGAGCATCTCTCTATGCCCTTGCAAAGGTTTTTGGCCTCCCCAAGAGCAGGAGCTTTTCATCAGCTTGGATGAGTTTTGCTCAAACTGGCTTAGCCAGTCTGTCAAAAAGAGGCAGAGAGTGGGCAGAGGGACTGGGAACACTGAATTCCCACCAGGACCTCATCTCAGAGGGATGAAGGCAAGGAACTCTGCCCTGGCCTCACTGGAGATGCTGCTTCTCCATCCAGCCTGGATTCACCCTCTCTCCAGGCTGCTCCAAGAGCCCCAGACCCAACAGAACCCCCCTAAATTTGCTCCTGTGCCCAACTGAGTTGCCCCAGTGCCATTCCAGGTGTCCAGGAGGAGCTCAGGGCGATACCCAGGGATGCTGGGTTGTCTCTGGGGGTAACCATAGTAACAGAGCAGCATCTCTGCTCTCCTGCTGGCAATTTGCTTCTTCATCCTACATTAAGGTGGACCCTCTCCAGCTCCTTTCTCCCCCTCCATAAGGACAATACCAAAAGCTCTCCCAGAGGGACCAGCTCTTCCACTCCATCCCACACCAGGTTTCATCCCACTGAAAAACAGGATCCTGCCAGGGAACCAGCCTCCAGCATGCTGCAGGGAGTCCAGGAAGGTGGCAGCTGGAATTACTCCTTAACACAGATTTATAATTGTGAGTGGGACAAAATTAGGGGTTTCCTTACACTTGTTGTTAACAGGTCACTGTCAAGGTTAAAAACCTCAAATACTTTAATTTTTTTTAATTGTAAAATGCCTCTACTAGCAATAACACTCTGGCTTATTAATATGGATTGATTTTTTTCAGTGCAGAATGTAATTATCACCCGTTAAGTACTTTGTTCACCTTTCACATTTCTCCTCACTCGGGAAGGCAAACACATGAGTCAGCGTCCCTTTTTCTGCCACTTTTAGGCAGTTTTTTTGTGACAAGCCATTGTGAATCAGCACAACACTGCAAAGTTCAGGTCACAAACGCTCCAGAGATGCTGCTCACAGGGAAAAACAGTGATTTTTCAGAAGGAGGTGAAGGACATATCCTGTCTTGACCCTGGGCTTTGGGAAGAAACCCCAAATGAATAAATCTGGAATCAAGCTGGGCTTGGTGGTGCCGATTCGAGGGGAGAAGTGAGAAGGGTGAGAAGGATGGAGAGGATGCGTGCAAGCTGACAGATCAGCACCCCTTCCCCACCCAGACACTCCCTCTCCTCTTCCCCTGCAGCTGGCACATTTATTTTGGAAACACCTCATTAGTATATAATTAAACCTTCCCCTCTTTGCCTGACGACGCCGAGCATCACTCCCATCCCCCGGGCCGGGGCGTTCTTGTCCCTTTGCGGGCTCCCCGCTCCAGGCTGGCGGTGCCGGACACTCGGGGGTGGCACTAGCGGGGGGGATGGCCCCAAAATCCCATTCCCCGTGGGTCGGCATCCCCGCCTCGGGGGTTTGCTGTCCGTTTGGGTTCGCGGCTGACTCAGCCCCAGATGGTTCCGTGAGCGCTTATATAACGCGTGTTTTGGCGGGGGCCGGGACGCGGAGCGCGGCGAGGAGGTGGGCGCGGGGGCGAGGGAGGGAACAGAGCTAAAGATAAGCCTGGCAGCTCTGCCGGAGCTCTGCCAGGCCCCGCGGGAGCCGCCAGGGGAAAGGCTGCTGGGGATCTGGGGATCGGGCTCCGAGCTCGCAGCCATCCCCGTGTCACCTCCCCGGGAACCGCAGCCCGCCCTTCCCAGGTTCACCTCTCACAGACAGACCTAAAATCACCCCTAGTGTTTCAGAACAGGTTTTTTTTTTTTCCCCTGGTGTTTTATAGGTGCAACAGGGAAGTGTTTTGGTTGAACCAAGCTGTGTAAAGGTTTCCAGACCCTTCATCCCCATCCCTCCTTCCCTCCCTCGTCTCTGCTTCACTGATGACTGCTGACCAGCACTGGAGCTCACAGCAGGAGCAGAAAACTGATGAGATTTTTCTTGAAGGGATATTTTGGGTGACCTTTGACCTCTGTAGAAGTCTTCCGCTTTTTCAGTTTCCAATTTCAATGTACACACAAAGATGACCCTTGTTTTATGGGAGTTTTATTTTAATGCTCTGGAGGTTTGCTAAATAAAAACCATTCTAACACACAGGATGTTCTGGATGTGGTGGCTCTTCTCAGGTGGGGCAGCTGCAGGGTTTGGGGCAGGTAATTCATTACCTGAGACATTGCTGTATGTCCCTCAGCAAAGGGTTAACCATGAGCCCCCAGACATGGCTTCTATTTGTCTGGAGCTGCCTTCAGAGGAGCCTTCCCCAGCAGAGCACAACACGGATTTCATTCCCAAATCCCTTCTTTCCCAGACCCATGGCTACAGGGCAACCCCAGAGGCTGCTTAAGAATCCTGGGGTGAGGCAGATCCCATAGCCCTGGAGGGATTCCTGGCTGGCAGGAGGGATGGAGAAGGGCCCTGGCCGTGTCCTGGTGAGCAGGATGTCATCTCTGAGAGCCCCACGCTGACACTGGGTGTGGGGGTGACAGCAGGAACAGGCTCTGTCAGAGGGAGCACTGAGGGCTGGGACCAGCCCTCAGATGGTGGCAGGAAGTCCACAGCTCCTGATAATTAGGAGAAAAACTAAATAAATCCCTCTGCAAAAGACAATGTTACAGGGAGAATCTCAGGCCTGGGCTCCTGCCAGGGGTGGATTTGCAGAGCCGCCCACGCGGGACGGGAGCAGAGGGGGAATTGTCCCCCCAAGGTCAGGGGACACGGCTGCGGTGGCAGCTGGTGGCTGCCAGCCCAGGTGGGGGGGTCTGGGTGCCCCCTCACATGCAGGTGTCTGAGGGCCCCTCTCAGGGCAGGTCTCCATCCCACAGCCCCCAGTGCAGAGCAGACTGGATTTACAGGAGCAGGAATCTGGGGATTACGCCGCCAGAGTCTGACCAGCCAAAAATTGTTAAAAATCAGAATATCCGTAGCTCAAATCCAGCTTAAAAGTCAAACCAATCATCCAAACCATCTGCCTCACCATTGAAGATAATACTACTTTTATTGTTTCCATAAGCTGCTAAGCAGCTTTTCAGCAAGAAAAACCCTCTCTGCTGGGACATTTGTGGCCGTGGGACAGCACGGTGGCCTGCCCAGTGGCAGCCAGGTCCTGCTAGGATGGGGAAGCAGGGGAGGATGTGGTGACCTGGGGGATGCAGAGCAGGGACTGGTGCTGGGGGTTAAATTCCACCACTGGCAGCCACCTGCTGCCATCTCCCTGGAAATCCACCAGTGGAGGAGGGGTGGCACTGCCAGCTCTCCTCTAAGACATCCCAAAATTTTCTGGAGGCTCTGGCAGCTGAGGGTGATGTGTGACAGCCTGTAATGGGAGCTGCCTGTGCTGCTGCCCACCTGACCTTCTCCCAGGGGTATTATTAGCCTGTCCAGAGCAGCCAGCCCCAGCCATGAGCTTTCCATCTGCAAGTCCCTCCCTGGCTGTGGGCCAGGGAGGGGAGATGGGCATGATCCTCCCTGTTTCCCTAGAGAGATTTGGGTTGGAAGGGACCTTAAAGATCATCTTATTCCAACCCCCTGCCATGGGCAGGGACACCTTCCACTTGACCAAGCTTCTCCAAGCTCCATCCAACCTGCACTTTTCCTACTTATAGGAAAAGGTGTCTGTGAGTCTGTACTGATGCAGAGAGAGCACAAGAACTCATTAATGAAATCACCCTGGAGTCACTGACCTTGTACATTCATGCTGCTCCTTCTGCCTTCACTCAGGGTGAGTTTGCTTGGAGAGATTATTATCCCATGGGAAGACACCTGAAACAAAACTTGTTTCCTCATGTGGAAATAAGGAAGGAGAAAGAGCTGATAGATCAGCAACCAACAAGCCAAGAGGAAACTGCACTTCTATAGATCACTCAGTTTTTATTTTGTCTGATTTTAAGAGCCTGGCAGCGAGTTGGCCCTTCCTGTCCCCTGGGAGAGGCAGAGTGTTGCCAGCTCACCAGAGTGTGCCGGGATTTGCTACCTCTGTGGCAAAGCCCCAGCTCCCAGTGCCATGTGGAGCCACCACTGCCACCTGGAAAAGGAGTCTGCAGCTGGCACAGGGCATTTCACTCCTGCTCAACAATAATTCAGGGCCCAGGACACCCTCGACTGCCCCACAGCTCTGGCAAGGTGGGCTCCGATTTTGTTCTTCCTCGGGAGGACTCTCCTGGATGTTTGGCTCCTCTGCAGCACCTGAGCACAGCAGGGAATGTACCAGGCTCCAGGGATGGCTCCATCCTTCTCCACCTCCCAACCTCAGCCCCAGGCTCGCCTGGGGGACCTGATTTGCAGCTGCCAAAGCCACATCACTGATTTTTAATTAGGGAGAGCTGCAATTAGTGAAACACAGCAGAGTGAGAGAAAAAGCCCTGGCCTGTCAGTCTTGGCTGTGAGGTCCCTGACACTTTCCCTAATCAGCCCAGAAGGACACGTTGCCTTGACCGTGACATTCCAGAGAGAGAGGGATGCATCAGACCTCACTACAAACCCCAGCTGGATTTAGCTCCTGTTGGCTAGTCAGCAGAATATCACCCAGCAGAGCAGTCTGGAAGTCTTCCCCCTCAGGAAAATAGAGGGGTGATATCCACAGCTTTACTCCTCTGCGTGTGTGTACTTTGTCCACACAGCAAGGTAAGGGTTGTGCTGAGAGTGAAGGAGAAGGAGGTGCTTTGTGCCTGCAGCCCTTCCATGGTGTGTTCCCAGTCCTGTGGACAAACACAGGCTCTTTGATCTCAACATCAGAGATGTCCAGACACAGGGATCCAAGGAGATGCACAGAAGGCACAGAAGGGCAGACCCTTGGAAGCTGAGTTAGGCTCAATGCATCCATTGCCAGATTTCCACATGGTCCCACATCACCCATCCCTATCCTCCTGCTGCAAGGGGGATTTGCTGCTCTGAGCTGCAGAGAGCAGCTCCTTGTCTGACAGTGCTGTGCTGGGGCTGCAGATCCCACCAGTGCCATTTCCGAGATGCTGGCAAACATCCCTCGAGAGGAAAGAAGCTCAGCCAAGCCTGAAATGACCTGCTGGACAGGGTAGGCTCCTTCCACTCTCACACCATGTGCTGGGATTTATATAAAAGGGGATTCTTTGCAGGACAGCCTGACCCATGGAGGGGAATGTTCACAGTGTGTGGCTCCCAGAGCACAGCTGGAACACCTCTGGGATCAGGGAGAGCCCCAGCCTCTGCCACAGAGCACTTAGCTCCTGTTAAGGTCAGGCTGGACTTGTGTGTTGAGTGGGCTGTGTGATGCTGCTCAGGCCTCTGAACAGTGATCCACACATCCCTGAACCCCAGCTGGGGCACAGCACCCTGGTCCCTCTTCCTCATCACATTCCTGAGAAATTAATGTTCTGCTCCTGTGTTCCCACAGGGCCACTCTCTGAACAGACCCCATCCCTCTGCACTCTGTGTCCCCAGGCCCCAGTGCAGCTCTGCTCCCTCTCCTGCACAGAGCTGGAGCTTTCTCCAGTCACGGCTGCTCCCAGACACTTCCCAGACTTTGATTCACTCTTGGCTCCTCTCTTTTCTCAGCCCCTTGGGAAATAAAACTCTCCAGTGCTGCAGATTGTTTTCAAGTGATGGAGAAAACAGGGGCTGAACCCTCTGGTAATGCCACACTCACCTCTGCTGAGGCTGGGGATGGATCCTCGATGGATTCTTGTAGGGAAGGTGCTCCTGGGTGGCCAAGGATGTTGGCAGATTTGACTAGCTTGCCAAATTAGGTCAACTCAAAGTTTATCACAGCCAAATCTGCCGGGCTGACTGTTCTTCTGGGACAGCACGGGGGCACCAGGAATGGACTGGGGTCTGTGGTATTGCTCAAACACAACCCAGTTTAGAAACCTTACTGAAAAAGAGAAAAGCTCAGAAATTGAAAGATTGCAGTGGTTCTTGGGAAGCTGGGCTTCCCTGGCTCCACCATGGTGCTTTCTGTGTCTCCTTGGTCACCTCCTGTATGCCCACAACCCAATTCTATCAGGAACTGGTTTCCAGCTCCTAATCCCAGTACCAAAACACAGTCACTGTTTCAATCCCCTAGACTGGACTGCAAAGCTCTAAGCCGGGTCAGGTGGGAGCATCATTGGTTTCCACACTGAGAGAGCATCCCCTCTCCCAGGTCTCCAGGGCATCCAAGAGAAGGGATCCCGTGCGGAGGAGCAGCCGCCCTGCCGCCCAGCCCCGCTCCCTGCTCCCTGCCTGCTCCCTGCTCCCGCCGACATGTGCACACGGTGGCAGGACAGGCGATGCCAAGCGCCCCTCGGGCACTGTCACCTGATCTCCGCCACCCCCGCTCCGAGCCCGGACAAAAATAAACCCGGGAGCGCTGCAGCGGAGCCGCCCTGGCACGGGGGCCGGGCTGAGCCCATTGTTCCAGTGATAATGCTGGTTCCAGTGAGTGATCCCAGAGAAATGCAGATATTCCCCTCGTGCCTCTCCAGCCTCCTGCTGCAGAGAAACCACGGCTCAGGAGCAGGTGGAAGAGCAAAGGACATGGGGTTTTTTGCCCATCATGTGAATTTTCTTGTTGATAGAAGATTCTATCTTAAAGCTTCCTCAGGCATTATTTTTTTCCTTAGACGTTTTAATTTGTTTAAGAAGAAGGGCAAAAAAACCCCCCTCACTTTATATCCTGAAAATATAAATCCTGAAGCTCCAGCTCCCCTGGTCTTGGCAGGGCCCAATGCTCCTGCTGGTCAGCAGCCTTTTGCTATGCAAAATTGGCATCTCTGTGCAGCTTCCATGGAGCTTCCAAGCTTGTGCAGAAATACCTGTGGAAGGGTTTGCTGAGGCCAGCCAAACTCATTTCAGTCGTGACCTAAGCAGGTGCTTGGTTGGAAAGGTCCAGAGCTGGGGCAGTGGCTTTGGAGCTGTGGTGACAGAGGGGACACCACAGTCAGCGATTTGGGGTCTTCTTCAGCACTCAGCCAAGACACAGCTGAGACAAACCAGGCCAACGGAGGGATTCAGCATTTCTCTGCTATGTCCTGGGCTTTCACATCCATTTGTGTGGCTGAAAAGTTGCCCTCACATCCCTGATTTGTCCTGTGGTGCAGAAATACCAGACACTCTGCCCCAGAGGATCTTCACTTGCAGCCACTTCAGCCCTGAGCCTGACCAAGATCAGGATGTGCCCCAGCTCTGCCTAAGCAGCCCCAGGAAGGTTTTGCCACAGGACAACCCACCAGCAGAACCAAAATTTGAGCACCAGCTGCATCTCCTTGTGCTCCAGGTGTCCAAGTGGCTTCCAGGGCCTCTGCCCTGAGCAGGAGACATCAAAGTCTCTCCCAGGCACGCTACTTCCAAGGAGCCAAGCGTGCTCTCAGCCTGGCAAGGCGAGCAAAAGGGAGGGAAAGACAGATCTGAGCAGAAAACTAAGAGAGAAGGCAGCAGCAATATGGTCCTGGAGAAAGCAGGAGCACAACCCCTTGGCTTCCACTGCCTGCTGCTTCCCCTTGCTCCCCACAGTGCCTCCAGCTCTGAATGCCTCAGCTTTGCACAGAGCTGATCTCCTGGTGTTCTCTGGGCTGCAGCCCCATCCACAGCAGCTTGAACTCTGGAGCATCCACCAAACAGGCTCCTGCTCCTTCCAGCAACATGCCAGGGAAATCACAAGACTCTGGGGTAACCAGCAGCTCTCTGGGGACAGACTCTGCCTGCCTGCATCATGCTGGATTTTGTCCCTGTCCCCAAAGCCTGTCTCCTCTCACCCCCTCTTCCCAGGCCATACCTGGTTCTTCCAAAGGCATCATGATTTCACTGTCTATTTATATCCAGCCCACTGCTAAGTAAAAGCAGAATTGACACTGGCTTTTGGGGAAAAAAAAAAAGAAAAAAGGAAAAAAAAAAAGAAAACAAGGCATTTTTCTTATTGTGTGGGAAAAGATCCATGGGCTGGGTTTTCTTTTTCTTCCCCCTTAACTTGGAGATCTCCCAAAGCAAACAAGTGCTGTTAACTGGAAAATAGGATGATTCACCAGTCCCCTGGGCAGATGGTACCCGGGCCCTCTATTCTCCAACTCCTGGCAAGGGAAAATGCCCCCTGTAAAACTTAAAATAAACAGATGATCCTGTATCCATCACGGGATCTGCCCTGCACAGCCGACACATCTTCAGCGACCTCCTGCATGTGCCCAGACCACTCGGGTCATCCCCTGTGGGTGTCCTGCCCCAGAGGGGCAGTTTGGGGCTTGCAGGATCAGATCAGGGGCACGGGAGGTTTCCAGAAATTGCAGCCTGCCTGTGGATGCTGGAAGCTGAGTGATGTGCTGGGTTACAGCCCCAAATGAAGGGATGGAGCAGCCCTGAGCCGCCCCAGGAGCTGCTGCTCTGTGACAAGGTGTCTGTCCCTCTCCGGAGCATCTGCCACACGATGCCCTTGCCTGGGGTCCTGAGGAGATGCTGACACATGGAAAAGCTGGCCAGGAGATCCCTGTGGGTGAACAAACAGTGGGGCCAGAGCAATGAAGCAACATTTTCTTCCCTGCAGCCTCTGACATGTGTCACGGGAGGGACCGTTCTCTTCATGAGGTGACTCAAATCCCATATGGATAATGCAGGAATCTGCTGTCCTTTCCAGGGACAGGGACATGCCTGTTTTTAAATGTCCCCAGATCCTTCCTTCTGTAGGCAATGGAACCTCTCATCCCTATTATATTCCTCTTCCAGACTCCCAAAATCCTGGCCACACCAGCAAGGAGTCCTCATTTCAGGGGTACAGCAAAGTGAGGGGCTCTTGAGGGATTTTGGGGCATCATGACCTCTGAGCACATCCCACATGGAAAGTGCCCATCACCAGTGTCCTTTCAAGGCAGGAGCTGTGATGGAGGTGCTGGAAAAGACTGGGGTGAAAGGAAGACCTTGAGAGGGGTGACCAGGAGTGAAGTGTTCCCTGATCCTGTTGAGATGAGGGTTCCTGGACCTCAGGAGCAGGGCTGTGTTCAGGGTCTGCCTTTCCCTGCCTGGGACATTGTAACAACACAAGGCTGAGAGGCCAAATTCCCAGCACTTTAAAATTCCCCCTTGGAAGCTTTTTGGCTGCTGGAGGCCTGGGTTATTTCTGGATGCACTCGGCAGGAGTGTTTTTCTCTTGCTTCGTAGCAGGGATGAACAAAGAGCTCAGCTCTCTGCCTGCTCACAGGCAGCCCCACTGCCCTGGCAGCTGTGTGCCCTCTCCTCTCCCTGCTCCCCAGGCCAGGGATGAGCTCCCAAGAGTGGGGATGAACTCATGAACTGCTCCCTGTATGAGCTAGAGACACAGGAAAGTCTCTTCCTTCCTCTCACCTCTAAATCAGACCCTTTTAGCCCAAATGGCCAGCAGCCCCCACTCCTCACAAGGGGTCTGTCCTGCTCCCTGGGCTTCCTCCTGCATCCCTTCTGGAAGCAGCTCAGAGACTTTTGGGCTGCACAAATGCCTCAGCTCCTCAGAGGGCTCTTGGGACAGAAAAACAAGGTTTCTTAAACAAGCCAGAGATGCTAAGCCTCAAAATAAGCGACAGCCAATTGTGGTGCCACCGCATTGCCCACATTGCCACAGCTGCTCTGGGCATTTTTATCAGCTTTGCCCTCCTCTGATGCTTTGGTGTTTTATTCTGAGGCACCCACTCACCCCTCACGCCTTGGGGTGGGCAGCAGCCTCTGCCTGGAACCCACTCCTCCACCTCTGCCTGAGTACAAGGCTGTGACAGCCCCCAGGTCCCCTCCAGGAGTGTCTGTAGAGGGATTAACAGGAGGAATCCCACTTTTTAAATGCCAAATATATCGAATAAATTGTGCTGTTACAGATTTAGAAAGGAAATACAGCCAGCACCCAGGAGTTCTGGTTTGGCAGCAATGTGGGCATCCTGCAGGCAGGAGGTGTTTGGGTTTGGAGGGTGAGGAATGGTTTTAGGGCTATGATTGCTGCTCTGAATTACCCTCTGCTCCCAGGGAGGGGGCTGGGAAAGGCTGGCTCTGATTTTGCACAGAGCTATTCAAGAGAGCCAGGCTTAACCTGGAAGGGTTAAATTCACCCAGTTCATGCAGCAGACTGGTCCCATTCCCCTCCCCATCACCCAGCCCTGTGGTGTCCAGCTGCAGCAGCAGGAAGAAGGGGTTGTAGCCCCTGCTCTGACCACCCACCAGCTGCCCTGCCTGCTCCTCCAGCCAGCTGAACAAGCACTCAGCTCTGGGGGATCGTGGGCTTAGTGGTCCTGAGGGGCAGGAGGGGTGAGGGAGGTGGGAAAGGCACTGGGTGAGGAGATGGGGATGAGAGATGAAGAAATGACCTTAACCCTGGCACCTGGAGTGGGGCAGGTGGCTGGGATGAGGTGGGTGGTCTCTGGTCCTCATCAGAGAGGTCCCTTCTAAGCCTCCATGTGTGGGGAGCTGGCAGAAGTACAAATATCCCAGAGCTGCGATTTGGGACTGCCAGGATTCATTTTGGCCACAGATTTTCCTGGCCTGGCTGCAGCTCAGAGAAAAGTGATCTGGCACCTGGGATCCCAAACTTCCCCAACACACCTCACACTCAGCCCTGGGGACTCTTCTCTTGGATCAGTCCCAGCTGAGCCACTGGGAGACACCTGTTTAGATCTTTCCAGAAGGCTCAGGGCAGCTGGAGGGTCCTTCTGGTCCCATCCCAGTCAGTGCACAGTGGCAGTTCCTGGGGACAGTGGGACAGGGAGCTGCTGTGATGTGGCTGCCGGGGTGGGAAGGCTGTGCCTCCTATGCAGAGGGGTCAGCATGGCACTGAGCAGCCCCAGGCACCCTCATGCCACTGCAAACACCCCATGGGCATTGCTCTTTCAGCCTTTCCTCTCCCAGACCTTGCTGAGGGAGAAGGAGAATGGGGAGTAGAAAGAACAGCCCATTTTAGACCATAATCCTGGTGCAGACACACCTGGAGGAGACCATTCCTGCCACAGGCTTCTCACAGACAAGGACCTTTTTCCTGTAACAGCCCTGAGAGTCTAAACTGGGAACCAGCACCAAGCCCCACGAGGTGAGGGAGACACCAGCACTGTCCCTGTGCCCCCACTCCCCCACACCTCCTGCCCCTGCCATCAGCTGCTGCTCTCCATGGAAATTTGCCCTTTTTCCCTCTGACAACAAGCCCTGCCCAGTGCTGGGTCTGACTCTGCTCCCCTCCAGGCTCCCAGCATCAATCCATCTGCCAGGCTGAGTGTCACAAGCACATCATGGAAAATGCTATCGATCCACCAAGGTGGGGACTTAATTTGAGGGCTCTAATGCTAATGAGGCAGTGATTTAACCTCATTACACAAAGGTAAGTGGAGCTGCTGGGTGTCCTGTGCTGGAGAGGACCTGGTGGTGCTGTTGCCCAGCTCCTCCTGTGGGAAGGTGCCTCCAAGGATGTGTTGGTGTTAGTGAAGGGCTGGGCTTGTGTCCAGAACTGAGTCAACACCTCGTGCTGAGGTGTACAGGCTCCTGGTCCTGCCCAAAGTCACAGGGGAGTTCAGATCCCAGATGAGCTCTGAGCTGCTTCTCTCAGCATCACTGTCTCTAGTGCTTCCCTCCATCTCCTGGCTCCTTCCCTCCATCTCCTGGCTCTTCCCCTCCATCTCCTGGCTCCTTCCTTCCCATCTCCTGGCTCCTTCCTTCCCATCTCCTGGCTCCTTCCCTCCATCTCCTGGCTCCTTCCTCTCCTACCTCTTGGAAGCTTCTTAGGGACTTGAGTTAATGTACTATTTCAAAACAGCTTGTCCTGGCTTCACAAAAGGGTAGAAAACTCAGGGGAGAACACTCATTAGCAGACTTCCAGCCTGCCACCAATTCACTTTACATCTCTGATGAAGTCCTTTATTCCAATTTCCTCATTAATGCACCACATTAACATGATCACTCCTTAACTCGGATGTATTTGCTCTCTCTTCCATTAGGCCATGCAGCTTAGCTGCCTGGACATCTTTGGCTCTCCAGGGCCTTTGGGACACAGCCAGGACAGAACTGTGTGTCTCCAGGACAAAATCACTGCTGGGGGATGGAGCAGAGAGCCCCAGCCATGCCCAAAGGCAGCCAGGAGGGTGATGGGGCAGCTGAGCACTGGCCAGGTGCTCCTCACCTGTGAGCAGGCAGGCACAGAGAGAGGAGGAGGGAAGCTACAGCCCACACTGATCCATGGGCTGGGGAACGTGTCCTCTGTAGCCTGGGGCAGCTCTCACTCACACCAGCAGCTCAGTTTTACAAACCATCAGGGTGATGGTTTAATGATGATTTTAATTCCGAGTCCTCTCCTGCGCACAGCAATGATTTTTCCAACCACCCTGACCACAAGCTCACAGTATCAACCTCTACTGTGCTGAGCCCAACAGAGCCCTGATCCTTCCTGGATTCCTGAGATACCACCACCATCCTCTGCTCCCTCCAGAAGTGTTTCCTCTCCTCTGCTGGAAGCAGGTGCAGGCTCCTGATAACTCTTCTTTCTGTCCACAAAGGAAATGGGGCGTGAGAACAGCTCTGTACAGGAGCAGGATGACAGCCCTGCTCCCACTGATCTCAGCCTGGGCTGCAGATGACTCTTCCCTGTTCTCTGCCAGGCCTGGGAAAGTGAGACACTGTGAATAGAAAACAAAGGCTTAAATGTCCCTAAGCCAGTGATCCCAGTGATGTCTCAGCACACCCTAACAACGAGGATCTCCTCCTCCTCACAGCTGGTGGAGGCAGGACACAAGCACATGATGGGGTGACTGTCCCTGCATGCAGGACTGCTGTTTTCAGCTAAAAGAGGGTCTAAGCACACAGAGAGGAGGGTATTAGATGGGGCTTGCAGCAACTGGTCTGGTGGAAAGTGTCCCTGCCCATGGCAGGGGGTTGGAATGAGAAGAGCTTTAGGGTCTTTCCAACCCAAACCACTCTATGATTCTGTTCCTCTGGCAGGCACAGGTATCTCTGCAGAGCTGAATTGTTCTGTGACCTCTTGGTCACAGGTAAAGGTATTGTCCTGATGGTCTCAGGAGCAGGTGGCTGGAAGTAACATCCTGAGGTATGAGCATCCAGCTGTGTATGAGCATCTTCCTCGTTCTCCCACTCCAGAAGGTCCAGGCAATTAGTGTGGATCCCCATAGAGAAGTGTGGAATGACCCACATGTGAAAAAAGCCATCAAAGCACAAAACAAGCCCAACAACAAACCAGAAAAGCTTTTGGTAAGTGGGAAAGAATCCCAGAGTGATGGGAAGGAGAGGAAAAAGCTCTTTGCCTTGTAGTTCTTCAGGCAGGCCTCAAGGCCAACAGATCCAGATCTCCTATAAAGCCATGGCAACTTCACCCCTTCCAACACAGGAAAAGCAGCACCATCCACCCCAAGGGGAGGGTCAGGGAAGGATTTCCCCCTGCACTCCTTCCTCCCACCCATCACCAGCTGGTGAGGACGAGGAGCAGGGTCAGTGGGCTTCCCCTGAGAGTGGGGACACGCTGTGCTCTCACCTGGTTCCCCGCCAAGCCCAGCTGTCTGTGCACATTCAGCAAACAGTGACTGTTCAGAGACACGTTCTCCCAAACACCCTCCCTCCCTCAACGCCTCCTGCACAGCCTCGTACGTCAGAGCCTGTGGGGGAGAACCTGGGGGCTGGGACCGAACTTTGGTCTGCGTGGGAGCTCCCGCACGCAGCAGCAAGGGCGAAGTTTAACGAGGATGTTCTACGGGATGCAGCAGCTCAAGAAGCCCCAGGATCTCTCCCATGGTGACTGGGTGCGTTAATGCAGTGATCACGCACTAGGAATGCCAAAAGGAAGGCTGGGGAGGGGGTGTGGGGAGAGGCAGAGGGACTAGGGGAGGATAAGGAATTGAGGACCTCTGTCCTTTCTCACTCTTTGACATGCAAATCAAATTTGCCTTTCTAAGAGCAATGAAAAACCTCTATGTCTTGGCAAGACAAGGCTGAGTAGATCCATGGAATAACTCCTGCAGCCAGCCTGAAATTGTACCCTACAGCATGTCACATACTCCTGCCCGTGCCCCCAGCAACCCCCATTTCAAACCCAGTCAGCACTGGGATTCCTCTGCAACCATGAGTCGCAAATAGGTTGCTGGGAGAGACAGATGCCAAGGGAGAAAGGTTAAACAGACATTGTGCTCCAAGAGGGGAAAAAGAAGGATCCAATTCAGCTTTGCAGTTTCTAAAACAGTCTCATGAGATCCTGAGTGAAGTGTGCGCAAGCAGTTTAGGCAAAGAGAAACAAAAGACCTGAGAGGAGCGAGAGGAAGGATGAATGAACAAAAGACAGGAAAGCTGCACAGGTTTTCAGTCCCTGAAGTTCACTCATCTCTCTTTTCATGCCCAAGCCCTCTTCTTCTTGAGGCACCTTTGGGAAAGGTAGGAAATGGGTGGTGGGAGATTTAGTACTACTGGGTTTAAAAGAACTAAAAAGAATGGGAGCAAGAAGAAATTCCCAAGGCGAGAAAAAACCCCATCATTAATTGACAAGTCCCTGGGGGGCTGAAGCGGAGATGTTGAGCTGAATTCAATTACAGACCTGGTCAGAATCAGGCAGGAAGATGTGGCTTCTTTCAGTGTGTCAATTAAAGAAGCGACTGGGAACGATAGACTTCTCTGACCCATGAGTCAAAACAAGCTTCCATCCGGCACTGCCTGATGGCCCCGTGGCTCCCACTGGGAACAGATGGGCTCATGGGCAGTGCAGGGATGCCAGAAGGCCTCCTTGCAGGCTGGGCACTTGACAAAACCAAGCCTTGTGCCCACTGCAGAAATTGCTGTTCTCTGCAGGAAGGTGGCATCGTTAACAGTAATTAATTTGCAGCCACTGTGCTACCTGAGCAGAACTGAGCATGGCATCACTGAGCCAGCAGCTCCCTCACCAGATTTCAGGTCTCTCTTTAGCATTTCTCTTAGGGAATGAGGAAATAACTGGCCATGTGAAGAGGGAAAGGACAGAAAAGCTTTCAAAAGGTATCTAGGCACTAAAAGCTCTGCATCAAATCACACTCCTTTCCCAGGTGATGGAAGCAGCTCCTTTCAGACCACCTGGTGCTGATCCCCCAGTTTTCAATCCCTGGTACACACAGCAAAAAGTAGATGTCAGTAGAATATCACATCCTTTTCCTTTCACTGTCCTTCTGTTAGGCTAGGTTTGGGTATCCCTAATTTTCAATTTTCCATCATTTCCCCTTCAGTGAGGCTCAGCTGGGCAGGACTCTGAGAATATGGCCCAGATAAGAGATGGGGCAGAGCATGGTCACATTCCCTGCAACCTGGTCTAATGGAAGGTGTCCCTGCTCATGGCAGGAGTTTGAAACGGATGAGCTTTAAGGTCACTTCCAACCTAAGCCATTCTAGGATTCCGTGCTTTGATTCCTGCTGGGTTCAGGTGGGCAGGAGTGTGTCCTTCCTTTGTAGGATCAGAAAACTTCAAAGGAATCTCCCTCAGCTCCAACACCACTTTCTGCTCTACTGGGGATAACCTGCACATCCTCCCATTTTCAGCTAACTGTTTTCTTCAAAGGAGTAACAGTACTGTGTTCCTACTGACACCATTTTACACCTTAAAAAGGATCTCTCTTTCTCCAGATTCCCCTTCAAGGGTTGAAAACATCCTTTCTTCTACTCGTTCCTGCTACTTTCCTTCTCCTTTGAAGATATTTATTTTATTGAACAGTCTCCTTTGCAACACATGCAGCCTATTTCTTACCATCCTGGATCCATCACGCCTGGCCTGATCACAGGATACCATGAGTGGCTTCAAAGTCTTCTGGGCATCCTCACACAACCCCTCAAAAAAAAAAAAAAAAAAAAAAAAAAAAAGGTAAGAAAACGGATGCCAGAAAGGTCTGATTCCACTCTGGGAGTACAGCCCATAATGCAGGACTCCAAGGAATAAACTGGATAAGGGCTGAGCCTGAGCTCTCTGTGGACCAGCTGAAACCAGGAGTACCACAAAGTTATGAAGAACAAAGAGGGCCTATACAAACATCTCTATATATTTATAGCTCTTGAATGTTTCTTTCCTGTTGGTGCTTAAGTGGCATTGCCAGCACTTGGGGAAAGAGATCTTCAGGAGATGGGCTAATTGATGGAATTATTCCTGGTCGGTTAATGGATAGCAGCTAATTGGTGGAAGAGGCTGAGCAGGGGGGCTGTGCTGTTGGAAGAACTTCTCTGAGGCCTTGGCAGGGAGAAAGAAGCCAAGAACAAAGGATCTGTGCAGTGTCAGGCAGGGCCTGGAACGGGAGGAATTTCTCTTTCTCGTGTTCTTGGCTTATTTACAAAGATTCCCAAAACTCCTGTAGGGAACGGATGAGCAGGATGAGCAATACTTCATTCCCGGCCCCAGAGCACAGTCCCAGCAGCAAAGGGAGAGGTTTATTACAGTCAACAAACCCAGCAGTGTGTAGGGAAAGCAGCTTTTCTGCTGCAGCTCCTCAGCAGACCCTCAGCTCGGGGGACCCTGAGGGTGTGGGGACCACAGGCTGTGGTCTGTGAATCCCCCTGACCCCCAGCACTGGTGGTGTGGAAGGAACAGGCTGTAAGTCAGAGCTCCAGGAAAGAGCAGGGAGGGAAAGTGTCGTGTCCTTCAGCCTTTGGGCTCATGCCTGAGCCACTTCTCCATCCAACAGAACATCTTCATGCTCCAAGACACTTCCAGCACCCCTCCCAGCCTTTCCCTGCCTTTCTTTGCTTCCTCAGAAGGTATTGAGAAGTCCTGGAGATGAAAGAAAAAGCAGCCTCCACTCAGGGTGGTAAGAAATGCTCTAGTGCCCCAGTGCTGAGGCTCATTCCTGAGGAGAGGCTCTCGAGCCCAGCAGACGCCACATGAGTTCGGGAGAGCTGTCAGCAGGAAAGGAAGGAGGGCAGAGAAGGAAAAGGCACGTGCTGTACCCGCCAGCGCTGACTAAACCCTGAGGCTTTGTTTGCTTGGTCTCTCCAGCCCTATAAAAGTCAGATGAGCCTTTTATCCAGGAGCCTGGGGAGGAACAGAGAGGCCTGGGATAAGTGCAGCAGCGTGGGCCATTCCCTCCTGCACTTCCCCATCTGGGGGGCCCATAGGAGCCATTTCAGGTCCTTTGGTCTTACAGGAATTCTTTGGTCTGGAGCTCCTTCTCCTGCAAATTTCTCCTTTTAGGAGCAGTTCTGTAAGGCCATAAAAAGTGCTGGACTTGTGAAGGGCTCAGCCTGAAGCTGAGCAGGGACTGAGGACAGAGAGAGGTTCAGCGACTCCTTCATCTCAGCCTGCCCTCCCCACAGAGACATAAGCCAGCACTAAAGGGCTCCCAAAGATGAGGGGAATTTGGGAGAAATGAGGCAAAGAGCACAAACACTCATAAACCCATTCCCCCAGCCTGAGAACTACCACGGCAGCAGCTGAAGCAGCAATTTTCCCTGTGAGGAGGAAGGGAAGGAGTGAGGAGCGCTTAGCAGGGAGGTGTAAAGGGAAATCCTACTTTACAAGGGCCCAGTCAGTCCTGCTTGTACCAAGTGACAGACCTGACAGGAACATGTGACAAAATACAAACAGTGTCTGGTGGGTACAAAACAGCAGCAGGGACTCATTGCTCTCTGCCCCAGCAGGTATCTGAGTGCTGAGAGACAGTTCCCAGGTAACACGTGGGGCTTCTTATTTGAAAACTGCTCCTTTTATTATTATATTTCCTCCCACTGCAAAAGGCAAAGAGAAAAGAGACAGGGAGAGGGAGAGTCGTTTGACAAGCTGAAAACTTCTCTGAGGTTGGGAAATGAATAAGTGGGGAAAAAATGAATAAGGGGAAGAAGAATAAAAGCGCAGGTGAAGAAGGAAATACAAAGTCAAAAGGCTCAGGGCTGACTCAGTGTGGTGCAGGGTTTGTGAGGGAGACTCTGCCTTTTGGAAATCAGTAATCCAAAGGGCTCTGCATGTGTGCATAAAGTTATTGACTGACTGCATTACATCCACTTATCCCCCATTAAGCAGCAGGCTTCAGCTTGATCCCCAACAGCAAGGAATTAGAGTAACTCTACCCTGCGTTTTTAGAAGGGTTTCCATCTCCCAGGAATCCAAAGTGCTTCAGCAGCCCTCCAGGGAATGCAGGACTGACATCCAGATCCTTCTGGGGTGGAGACTGGCAGTGGGACAGGCTGCTGTGTGCAGCGGAGATGGGAGGGAGCCCTGGTGCTTCTGTACAGAGCTATAGGATCTCTATTATGCAAGCAGAGGAGGAAAAGGTTGGCTTCCAAGGACACAGAATATAATTAGCCTATCTCAGAACAAGTAGCAATTCCTCCCCTGCTAAGCTGCTCTCAGTTCAGCTTCAAACAAATCATCTCTGCTCCCTGGCTGTGTCTCCACACATGAGCACCAGACAGCTCTTCACGTCTGGAGGGGACGAGAGGCCGTAGGTCTCCATATAGTTACTGAACATTTTCAAAGCTGACTTAGAAAGTTTTTGTTCTTTTCTGCCCCCACTTCAGTTTTCCACCCCCTCAGCTGTACTGATGCAACTGCTTGTGGATCCATGGGGAAATGAGACCACAGAAATTATCTATTTTTTTAATTATTCTTTTTTTGTTTTTTTTTTTTGTTTTTTTTTTAAGACATATTCACTTGCATCACTTCAGCAGAGCAGCCCCCAGACTCAGAGCAACACAAAGTTTGGTGAAGAGGTGGAAAGAAGCTCCCAGGGGGGAGGAGGAAAGTGAAGGAGCCTCAGGTGCCTCCATCAGCTCCTGCTATCCCGAGGGGCTCTGCTCTGGAGCCACCACGGCCATGCACAGCCCTGGTGACCCTGCAGCTCTGCCAAGCCAGCTCCATCCAGATGTCCCTGCAGCTGGCACGGGGGGACACTTACAACTCTCTTGTTTCAAAGATGCTTCTTTGCTTTGTGTCTCTGGCTTCACTGCCATGCCCCAGCTGACTTCCCATGTGGCAAAGCCGCTTTGTCACTGGACCTGCTGCTTCTCGTGGAGCTAAAGAAGAACTGGGAAGCTCTAAAGGAGGAGGAAACTGCAGCTCCCTCCAGGGGAAACAGAGACAAGTGAAAGTGCAGGGCTTCCAGATCATCCCAGGATGATCCCCATGCCCATCCCAGGGCAGAACAGGGGAAAGACCTTGAGGAAAGAGATGAAATCAGTGTTTCATCTGCCTGCCATGCCAGCAGCCATGGAGGGCCCAGAACCTCTGAGGCTGGGAGATGAGAAGATTCACTTCTGCTACAATAGAGAGCAGTGGTCCTCAACCACTCTGCCTCTGCACCACTTCCAAAAGTCCTCCAGATGGGAACTGGGCATGATTATGTTTGTTGCCTTGCAAATAGTGATGTCCCCGTGCAAAGTGGTCAAACAAGGAGCTGTCAAACTTCCCTTTGCCCCCTTTGCACCCTCTAGATAGTGCATGAGAGGCACCTTGTTTATGGGCTTGACACTGGGTATGACTTAACCAGCTTTGACAGGGGTGATCCTATTTATAGGAGGAGCTCCTAATGCCTCTCATTCAATGTCATGTTTGGGAAAAAGTGAGAAATGAAACAGAAATGACCCCTGAGTTTCTACTTTCAGTAATGGAAATTTCAGCTGCTGACCTGGGCAGGATGAGCAGCACTGAGCCAGTTTACTCAAGGTCACTGAGAAGTTCACATCACATTCCAATTTCCCCTCTTTGAATGTCCTTCCTGGCTTAGCTTGGCATTCCTGATCCATTTTCAAGTCTGGATCCCTTGCATTTTGGAACCTTCCAGAAATTCAACTGCAACTCAGCCCATTCTATAAGGATGGGAATGTGACAAGCTGAAGGAGAGGTTATTTCATAGATTGCCACTCAGAAGATGCACAAATGCTTTGCTAAACACCCCTGAACACAGGTCAAGCAAAGGAACATCCAACCAACCATCTTGATTGCTCCTTACACACAAAGGCTTCAGCAGAGGTCAGATTTCATCGGGGGTGCAGCTCCTCCCAAGGGGCAGCACAAGGGCAGCTCCAATCTCTGCTCTCTGGGAGCAGGGACAGGACCCAGGGAATGGATGGAGCTGTGTCAGGGAGGGTTAGGTTGGATATTAGGAAAAGGTTCCTCCCCCAGAGGGTGGTCAGGCACTGCCCAGGCTCCCCAGAGAATGGTCACAGCCCCAAGGCTGCCAGAGTTCCAGGAGTGTTTGGACATGCTCTCAGGGACAGGGTGGGATTGTTGGGGTGTCCATGCAGGCCCAGGAGTTGGACTGATGATACTTGTGAGTCCCTTCCAACTCGGTATATTCTATGATTCTACAAAAAAGTCTTTTTTTAAATCCTTGAGTTTTCCTCAAAGATGGCTGGTCAAGCAGTTGGCCACCAGTCCTGTCGTTTCTCAAGTCCTCTGGTCAACCCCTCCTCAGAGGGGAGCATCCAGAGGTGCATGGCTGTGTGAGCCGTGCCAGGAGACGGCACGTGTGCGAGGCATCCTGAGCTCCAGGCGGCTACGATGACTCAGAGCCAGTCGCCTTTTTCCCTGCAGTGCAATTGTACCAGGCCCTGACAGCATCAGCTGGCTTTTATCACTGCTCCACATCAGAGCTGTCAGTCCTGAAGACAATGGAAGGTGTGTGGAGGGGGAGGAATTGAGCATCTCTGCGCTCTGTTGGCTTCCCAGAATGATGCCAAAGTGGCGAGCAAAGAGGTTTTGATTAGCAGCAACAGCAGAGGTTTTGATTAGCAGCCTGCTGCCGCAAGAGGCTCAGCGAGGACGTCAGTGAGTGTGGCAGCACTGAAATAAAGAAATGATACTTCTGGAGCTTCCTCCACTGCTGTTTTGTCAGGAAGAGCTTGACTGATGGTGATGAGAGCTCTAGAGGGCACGTAGCCACTGGATGGTTCATCCCCACTCACAGCTCTGTGGATAGAGGGCACCTGTCCTCAGATCTACTGGCTCCAGTGGAGTCTGCGAAGGATTTGAGTCATTTATTTCCTCAGTGCAACTCATCTCCCCCACGTGTAACTTCTCAAACTCACCTGTTGCTGTGGCAGTGACAACAGAGAAGGAAGAGACTCGAAAAGCAAAGTCCAGGGGCATTTAGTGAACAAACAAAAGCCTCAAGCGAACAAAAAGATGGGATCTTGCCAGCTGAGTCCTTTACCAGGGAGGAGAGGGGTGTTTGTGCCTCCTTCAGACATATCCCGGAGTCTCCTGCCGCCCAGGTTTGCTGGGAAGATCACCCACGTGGATTCCAAAGCCGCCCCTGTCCCGTGCCTCTCCCTCGCGCTCGGGGGCCGCTTCCTGTGAACGCCCACGCAGCGATTCCTTCTCTCCCTGCACGTCCCTGATGAGATGCCAATGGAAAAGCTGACAGCAGCAATGCCCAGGGTCTATTTGCCTGTCAGCTCTGCCTTATTTCATTCCTTCTCAGCAGACTTGCACCTGCCTGTTGTCCTCATCTTGCACTTATGCACCAAAGTCCCCCAGCATGGAAATCAGCTTTTTATTCTGCTTCTACAGCACAGAACACAAGGGCTTTGATGCCATCTAAATACTGTGTTTATCCTAAAACCAGAGCTAAGGAAAGTGTTATATTGATTATTTTCCAGACTCAAAGGTTAGGTTCAAAGCAGGGTAAGTGATTTGAAAAAGCTTTAGGAAAATCCATGAATACTGTCAGAACAGGGTCTGTTTCTCTCAAAACTCAATCCAAAATCTGAAGCAGAAGTCCATCCTTCCCTCCAGGATGGACTTAAAACAAGATTGTTTCCTGAAGTGCTGAGGCATTATGTAAAATAAATTAGCTTGGTCTGTGCAGGCCCACATACAATGGGTTTCTAAATTAAGCCCTTGTAAATGGAAATGGTACGACAGGTGTGAGAGAAGATACCTACAGGCTGGAAAGCTTAATCAGAAATGAAAGTTGCTGAATGGACCAGCCAGTGATTTCAGCAACTATTATGTGGTCTTGCTGCAAAACAGCAACAAAATGGCTGTTGTTTTATTGATCCCACACAACCTGCTCTGCCCATGCTACTGATGTACTCAGGCACTGTGTCACTGTTTTCCTGAGAGCTGCTGCAGTGACAGAAGTCACCACTTGTCCCTGGGCCTTCTACGGCCCCAGCCTGTGAGTTTCCATCCAGCCCCCACAGGTGAAATGCCCTGCAATGACCAACTGGCATTTCATCTCCACAGTATTCCTCTGGAAGTGACACATGGGGAAAAGAACACATTCAGCACCAGGACAAAAGCTACCAAATAAGCAGAAAGGGAGGAAGTTTAAAAATTAATCAGAGCTTAAAGTGCTGTCAATTTTTTCCTCCTTTTGTCCTTTCTGGACACACAGCCATCACCAAAGATTAAAACTGATTGACTGACCAGGTCAGGGCAGAGCAGATGTGATAATAGGAAAAAAGAGAATGACTTCAAACTATCAGAGGGCAGGGTTAGATGGGATATTGTGAAGAAATTATTCCCTGTGAGGCTGGTGAGGCCCTGGCACAGGTTGGCCAGAGAAGCTGCAGCTTCCCTATCCCTGGAAGTGTCCCAGGCCAGGTTGGACACGGCTTGGAGCAACCTGGGATAGTGGGTGGTGTACCTGCCCATGGAAGGGAGATTGGAACAGAATGATCTTTAAGGTTCCTTCAATAAAAGCCATTTTAGGATTCAGAACATTGTGTTAGACTCTCCTGGAAAACAATTTACAGATCTCTTCCTCCACCCCCTTTCCTCTGTAGCTCGTTCCTGTTCCTTTGCTGTGAAAAGTTTGGTTGTCTTCTCCTTTTTCTGGCTGAGTCTTTCTACGGCAGTTAGCTGCCATGGTGATAGAAGTTAGAGAAATTAGTAAGAAGAAGAGTCATAATTAACAATTGACTGACAGTCCCATCTGACCTGAGACAGTAGCTGAAAGCTGCCTCCCACTTCAATCTGCTTGCCATGAAGCAGCCGGGAACAGGCAGATCCACTAGCCAAGGTGGTCTGGCTATTGGCTCCATTCCTGCAGTGGCTGCCCTCAGTGGATTTGGTGCTCAGAGCCTCGGGGAGGATGTGTCACCATTGCCCTCTTCTGGATCCACAGCCAAGCCTGCTCCAAAGTGTGGGAGATGTCACTGTTTAGTGATGGCAACATGTGGTGACTCCAAGGGAACTGTTCCAGAGGTGACCACTGGTACCTCATGCAGGTGCTTTGCACTATTTCACTTCAAGAGCTTCAAGTTCTTTTGTGTTTCTCCTTCCAGAATGGTGTCTACGTTGCAGGGCAGATTTAGAGCAGATGGTGGATTCAAAGGGAAGGAGATATTAGAAAACGAATTAACACTAAATATATGACTAATTCAGGATCTTTGGGAATGTGTACCACTGTGAAAGGTGGGTGGTTCAAAACCTCCCAGGAATGGGGGGATAGCAGGTTCAAAACAAAGGAGATGTGGTTAAGCTGAAGAACTCCTTGCCACAGGATGCTGAAAAGGCTAAAAATATATATGAACTTATAACCTGGAAAAGTTTGTGGAAGAGAAATCCAGTGAGAGTTACTAATCACACAGAACTTCTAACCATTTATATAAGTTATATTTCTACATTAAATACATATTTATGGAAGAAAAGGCTTCCTAGTCTATGCTAGGTACCTTCTTTTGGTGTCATAGGACATGATCCTGAATCAGCCCTTTGCTGACCCAGTGTAATTCACTCCTGTTTGTATGAATATGGAAAAGCAGGGGTCAGGTCCTCAGCTGCTCCCTCAAGGTTTTATTCAGCTTGAGACAGGTGAAGACTCAGTAATTGCTAAGTAACACACTTGGGGCCTGGCCTACCATGGAGCCCTTGAGATCTGGTGTTTTCGTAATGCACAAAATTATGCAGAAACCTCACTGTTTTGTACAGGGAGGGAAAATTAGCCCAGCTCAACAAGGCACATTACTTATGGACTGAGCAAGGCAATTTTTCACACTCAGCTGGAAAGAATTTCTGCACTTGTCTGCCTGCTGGAGTTCATGCAATATGGTAACACAGAGAACCAAACCTGACACTGGAAATTATGGGGCTGTTGTCAGCATCCAAGGACTGAAAATAGGCAGCAAATAGGAATCTGGTGAGGAGTTTCAACAGCTTGACCCGGCTCTGTAATGGACTTTAGAGTCAAGAGCAGGTTGATGACAGCTGTTAATCCCTTCTAGCACAACCCTCCCTCACAGCTCTGCCTGTGTTCCCTGCTGTTAAAAAATGTTATCTCCCAAACAGGGAAAAAATAGGACCGGGCATCTCCTGTTTCACCCAGCATGGGGGAAAGGAAAGATGGGGGAATGATGTGTCACTGACAGCAGAGAGAGTGATGGATGAGGGAGACAGGGATGTGTGGAGTGCCTGGCACATGGAGGGAGAATGGTGGGTCTAGGGTGAATTACAGAATACAGAGGACAAATATCCCTGAGACAAGGATTTAGTGGGGAAATTGCCACACACATGTCTTGAGTCCAGGGGTGGATCAGTGAGGTAGAGTGGGATGCAGGCTGGGATTACCCAGGAAAGTAAGAATGGAAAGCAAAGTGCTCCTAGTCCAGTGCAGTCAGTCCCAGCACAGGCTCTGAGTGTGAACAGTGTGACAGAAGGGACAAACCCACAGCTGAGGTGTCTCAGCATTGTCTCCAGTGGGTCTCTGCCAAATGAAGATCCTGACACTGAACTGCAGAGGTCTGGAGAGGAACCTGTGAGACAGAGGTGTCCAAGGGTGATAAATGGGACATAATGCAAGCAAACACACAACATGCATAAAAGAAGCTCCTCAGGGTCTGGGTGATAGAGTGCCTGGATGATAGATCAGGGACTAAAATTCAGGATTCCTGACCCATGATTAAACTCTGGCACATGTTAACTTACGCTGGACAAAAGAAACACTCTGCCCCAGTTCCCTGCTTTCCAGCAAGTGTAAGAATCATTGCCTGCCCTAGAAAGTGAGCATTCTCCATTCATGTTTGGGAAGCTCCTGGAGAGCAGGAGCTGTGCAAGTGCAGAGCACTATTTCCTCAGCATCCTGCAAGAACATGCCAGCAACATTCAACCTCCCCTCAAATCCAGTGGCAGGTCACAGCGATTGGCGGGTCTCGCATGTGTGTGACTGTGAGTCACCCAGGATTACTGATCTTCATATTAATCTATTGTTGTAAATGACTTGGAGCTGCCTACAGACAATCCTTCAGAGTATGGAACAATGGAGAACCTGCACATCTGAATAAAGCCTCCTCTGCATGGCAACTTATTGCCATCGTAACCAGCATAAACAAGAGCAATTAAGACAATTTCAGAGCATCACCTCCTCCCTCTGGGGTCTTAATGAGAGCACGCTCAGAAGGGGGTTGGAGCAGAAGCAGCAAGGGCTGGGAGTTAATTTGTGCAGGAAAAGAAGGGATGGGAGAGTGTTGGATCCAGAGGACTGCTCCTCTCCAGTCCATGCTGTAACACAGAGGGCAAGCAGGGGGAGAGATTCAATCAGCTCTGGGGTAGATAGAAAAGGCTCTGAGAAGCAGAGCTTTCCTGCTGCCTAACCCTCACAGCACCTGCAGATTTTGCTGACATATCCAGGTGATCAGAAGTAGCCAGAAGGGGTGAGAAAGGATAACAGGGTTCCAAGCCATAGTTCTTGGTAGAATCAGGGTTGGATTGGACTGATGGCCTTCTAGGAGCAAGGTGCTCAGGAAGAAGCTCTTCAAAAGATTATGATTATCCATCCCATAAAATAAATATGAGCCTCCACATGGTGCTGTTGAATTAGTGCATAGGTTGCACATGCTCCATAAATCTTTGTTGTATGGTACTGACCTATGAGCACTCAGATGACTGAGAAGCTGTTTCTGGGTGGCTGTGCAGTGAGGAGAGATGGAAAATTGGGAAGCTCTCCTTTGAGGAATCTGTCAGGAGATGAGAGGGACTGACCTGTACAAATACTCCAGGGAAAGAAGGGAGATAGCTTCTCTCAGCTTGATGATGGCATCTCTTTCTTTGGAAACCTGGCCCCTTGCAATGGAGAAGAAATGGATGGGGCTCTAGAGCAGAGCTTTTGTGAAGGTTTTCATAGGATTGAAGGAATTATGATTTTCGACTGAGTCTTTTCAAATTTAAGGCAGAAGTCAAAAACGAGGTTCCTGCACTGTCATAGTGTATAAATAGCCTGATGGAAGCATAGCAGCAGCTCAGTTTGGTATGTATCGTGCACTCAAATAATTTTATAAAAAACCCACAGAATTCTATCTAGCTACTCCTGCAAGAAGCTCACCAGTTTCTGTTTAATGTGTATGCAATAACAGCTACACGTACTTCAGGTGGATCACAAAACTCACCCTAGAACCAAAATGGTTCTTTCCACTCTCTGCAGAGACAATTTTTTCCTTTTAACTTGAAATTTGCTATCATAGACTTAATTGTCTACTAAAAAAAAAAAAAAAAAGAAGAAGAAGAAGAAGAAGAAAAGTGGCACATTAACTTGCAAAGAGAAGAAAGGAGCTAAATCTGAGACCTCTTATCTGAATCTTCCCAATGCCTAAGTGCTGGATAATTGGAATTGCTGTCTGAGCCATAAAAGGCAGTTTTGCTCAGATGTTCCTAACCCCAGATAGTCTTGTCTTTTCTGCTTCTCCTTCAGAAGCACCCTGGTTCTAAGATCTCAGGAGATATGTGAAATCTGACCTTCAATGGAGAAATATCCTAGTTACGCTTCCTAGAAGCCAGCAGGAGATAAGTGCTTTGCAAAATGAGCAACCCACTTTCTTTGGAGTCAGGAGTTTTTTGGAAGCACAGGGTCACTCAGCCAACCACATGGATGAGTTTTCCCTTAGCTAAAAGTTTTGACAACCAGAGTGCAAACCCTCCCAACCAAAGTACTTCTTATCATCAGGCAGGTTTTTAGGAGGGAAACAGCTGTGAAATAGTCACCTTTAGGAAATTGAGTCTATCTGCTGTGCTCACTGCCTTGTGTTTATTCTGTATGCATCACCTTGGATGAGTGTGTAGAGCTGAGGCCCCCTGAAAAACACAGATGACTCTTAAAGAGAAGTAACAATTAGTAGTTGCTGATATTCAAGACAAGACAGGTTTCCCCATGGATATCTTGTTTGGGTACTGCCTGGAGGGCAACTAGTGAGGACTCAGCAATTCTGAATACCAGACGACATATTTAGGAACCTCATGTCAAATCCTAAAATACAGCAAAAAAAAAAAAAAGAAAAAGAAAAAAAAAATAAAAAGGCCATTTGACAGAGAAAAATGAGGAGATGTGAACAGCTGAATCTGTTCTCTGCCACTGACTCACCAAGGGACATAGAGCAAATTACTTTCTTTTTCCATGATTCAAATACCCCCTTGCAAAATGAGGCCAACAGCAAAGCAGGTCCAGCACTTCCCATAACACTCAGGTTTGTATCTGGTGGGGTATGTGTGTCAACTGGGGAGCACCAGAGTTTTTAGTTCACAAGGAAGGTCTGTAGAGAGACATCAGTGTTTGTTAATCCATGCTTTATAATGTTCTGACATCTGGAAGGGCAGAGCAGAATCGTTATTGTTCGGATGATGACCACTGTGTCCCTTATTAAGAGGAAATTAAAAATAGGAAGTGGTTATAATTATCATTTTGGACACCATTCCAGTGGCATCGTTCTCAACACAGTGCCAGGATTATAAAGTAATAGCCAAGGGAATGTCAATTTACAATTCCTTTTTTCAGTGTGAGGCAGTACGATCCCTGCTATCTCCTTCTCTGACATCCAGCCGTGCATTTCCCCGTAGGGCTCATTCGGCTTTCTGAGGTCCATTGTAACATTAACAAAGGCAGCCCAGTGATATTGTTACATCCAAATGATGGACAGAGACAGAGAAAAAGCTCCCAGTACCTCTAGAGATGAAAACAATAATCTTGTACCATTCCATATGAGAAGAGAATTTCCCAGATACAGATTTACCTGTCTCCTGCTCTAAGGCACAGTGCTGTTGCTCGTTCCAAGCTCACTGGCTTTGCTCTCCACTCCACAGAAGGAAGCGAGAACCTGCCTTTGGAAACTGCTAACCTTTTCCTGCATGGAAAACCAAACGAGAGCACTTTGTTTGGGAAAGGCTTGCGCTGGGATTCATAATAAGCCATCATTGACGTGACAGACCTTGTTGTTGACTCGGAGCCAAATCTTGAGGTCCTTGCCTGAAGGATCAGAAGGATTTGACCCCAGGACTGTTATTAGCCTTGACATCACCAGCTCCTGACATGGGATAGTTTTCCAGTGAACTTGCTTGAGAATGTTTAGAAATGTCAAGTGGCCGAGCCACGAGGACACAAGAACGAGAAGGTATCAAATTCGCCCAATTGAACGGGAGAATTTCAGTCCTCCCCCTGCTCTCGCTGGCGATGGCAGCGCTGCTGACAACGTATGTCAGGGTCACACTGCCTCACCAGGCCCCCTCAGCCCAGCACCCTTCGTCAGCACAATCCATGTGCACGATCCCAGCTAAGCGAGAGCAACGGGATCCCGACATAGACCCATGAGAGAACTTTTCCAGCACTGATTGAGTTGTGCTGGACAGAGTGTGTACCAAACCATTTACACAGAGGATGGACACTGTGTGAGCTGGACAGGAGACTAGGAGTTCTGGCTGTGGTGAAGATAGCATCTTGCCAAAGGAATCCTGGTGTCACGTCATGCTGAGAGCTTTGACGGTGGGGAAGGAGAAGGGCAGAGGAGACTGAAGAAGCCACAGAGCTGTAGGCACTGATGAGCTTGAGAGCTGCAGCAACCTCATACATTTACTTTTACTCCATGTAGGCCAGAACTCCATGCTGAAGTCCAGCAGAGGAAAGGCCATGTGTTAGGTAAAACCTCTATCCAAACTTTTTCCATGAAGGGAATGGCTAAAGCACTCATTTCAGTACTTGCAGAGCAACTCATCTCACCATGACTTAAACCAAACTTCTCAATAACCTTTGTCATTCCCCATTGTATTCCCTGTGTTCAGTGCTGCCAGCTTTCCCTGCACACCTCCACAGCACAGTAAATCTTCCTCCTGTGCTCCTCGACTCAAGCCACCGTTCTGGTTGCCGACATTAGTCAAGGTCTAACAGGATCTATCATTCCATTCACGCCTCCAGAAGATTTGTGCAATCCATATGCCCTTACTGAGTGAAACTCCCATTGTTTCACACAGCTTATATCAGTTCCACTAACAAAAATGATAAGGTGTCAGAATCCTTATCGATCATATATCCACCCATCTCTCTTGCCATCTCTCCGCAATTTCCGCAATCCTTGAGAGCACCACTTGTTAGTGCACAGCAGGAACTCATCCAAAATGCTTTAAGATCCCTAAATTAATCATGGACGATTCACCTTCCCTTCCATCAGGGAAAACAAAAGCTTGAAATTCAAGGGGAGGGCTGGAATCTCCCAGGCTGATTGGCTGGAGGATGCCTTCTCACCCACACATCCCACTCAGCAACATTTCCAAATATTTTTGAGCAAGCTGAAAACAATTGTGTTGGAGGGGCAGGGGGGCTGCTAATACCCTATCGGTTTCACATTCCTAGGAGAGTTCCCAGCCCACCAATCTGCCATCCTATATCAGGCAATGAGCCCTCAGCTGGAAACTTTACCCTGGCTCTACCTATTGTCCAATGTTTTCCTTCCTGCCAGATGATTGGAATTGCACCAGTTGTTAATTTTACACCTGCTGTTTGTGAATATCCCTGAGTGACCTTTCCGACAACAGGCACCCCGGGGGATTTCTCGGTGGAGAGATGCACACACATGCATGCAGGAGCAGATAGAAAGGGAACAGGAAGGGGCCTCCTGATGAATGACGAGAGACTAAAATAGCTCTTGCTGGGGCCATAGTGGGATGTTGGACAGCAGGAATGATGAAGCAGATGTTTGAAACACAGCGAAGTGTCGATCTAAGCACAGAGGGCAAAACAGTGTTAGCAGATCCCTTCCTCTTTCCAGCTCTCTCCTTGTGCCCAGCTGGCTGAGCAATGCAACTCCCAGAGCCTCTTATGAAAGAAGAATGGCTCCCTGACACGCTGAAGCCAAGGTCTGGAGAGTCTGAAAACCCTTTTATTTGGGAATCTGAAAGGAATATTGGCCCTGTGGCCCCATTCATCACTTCTTAGCTTGGTGTAACTGACCCTAATGCCATCTCTGGAAGGTATCAATCACCCCAGAAGGAATGTGCCAGTACAGCATGGACAGGAAAAGCCATTGGCTTCTGAGTCCTGAATTCTAGCTGGTCTGAGGAAGTCACAGGTGCTCAGACATCACTGTGACCAGTTTTAATACTCAGATTAGGTTAAACAGATCTAGCCCACTTTAAAAGTGGATTAAGAGTACTCTGGTTATTAAAAATTATTTGTGGGGCCAGAGATGGATCAGAGGAGAAACTGTCTATGGGCTGTAGGCACAAAACCTCAACATTTCCTACAGCAAGCTGGTACTTGGCTGTAGAAACTGGAGTAGTATACAAATAGGAGCAGGAGATGGCAAATTTTCCTCTGAAAAAAGACTGAATATTGGATAAATAACACAGTGGTGAATGTCTGCTGAGTGGTAGCAGATGTTCAGGGACAGGCAAGCCTGACCCTTGTGGAGGAGAAATCACTGATGTGGATACCAACAGAATTCTGTGTGTACAGTGCTCAGTCACAGGCATCCATCCCCCTGGTACAGCAGGAATCCATGTGCCAAGCAATCCCTCTAGAGAGATCTCAGCTCAGGACAATTCACCCTTTAACTGGAGAATGGCTCTAGCTCAGCTGAATCCATTCAGAGATGATGGGGCAGATCTTGCCTCCATCCTTTAACCTGGCCAAGCAAGACCCAAATGGGAAAAGCCACCTCAGATCTGAACCCCAGGTCCAAACTGCCTCCAACTCCTATAACTTCTCACTACAGGATGAGGGGACCTCACGCTGTTCTAGAGGACCCCTTGCAAGTGAGACTCTCCCCACATTTCACCTAATGAGCATCCCACTGTGCAAAATGGGAGCTCCAAGGGTTGGCCACTTCCCAGTTTTGAAGAATTTGAACATTCTGACAATCTAAACTCCTGCTTTAACTCCAAAAGACATTCCTCCCATCTTCTCTGTTCAAGCGAAGAAGACAGAACCATTTCCGTAGAGAACCTGTATAAAAATGCCTAAAAATCCCATCTAAAAAAAGATTAATAATCTCAACACACAATTCTGTCTAAAAGCATCTAATGCATCATTTTGCTACAGTATTCTTGTGAGTCTTTCTTCTGAGACTTTCAAGACACCAAGCCACCACTTTCTAAATACTCTTGGCCCAAAACTCACTCAAATGGATGGACAGCTGCAGTCACTACAACGTGACTTGGGCATCATTGGAAAAGGTCTGTGTGTCAGGTATCTTCAAACTCCTGGGAATCAGGGGAACAATACTTGTAATCTCCAAAAAAAGAATTCCTTAGCTGAGTGAAACCCATGGTGGAAGAATGGGGATGGCAGATGAGCTTCCCTCTGCAGCCTCATCAACATGCTAATGGCCATCTGCATCTCTGGATTCAGCTCCATCCTTGGCCAACTCAGTTTAGAAAAGATTTTGTTTTTCTTGGGCTGGTTTTGTTTACAGCTGCTTGACCGAGGCAGAGAGTTCACCAGCAGCTGAGTGCAACCCAGGCTCTCCCAAGTGAACGTTCTCCAGTGAAACATCTGGTTACAAGGCAAGGTCAAACAGGCCTGAAATGGGAGAGGGCCACAGATTCTGCCCGCTGAGATGCAGCCAGCTGGGAAAAGAACAGGCTTTTCTGGGTATGTTGGAGGATTTGGCTGGGAAAAGGAAGGAGAAAAAGAAATATACTGCAGAAAAACTGAGGATCAAGAGGCTGGTTCTTTTATTGGTTAAAAATCAATACCACCCTAGCTGTCACAGAAATTGCTGAGTCTTATTTAGCAGGAATTTTAGTTGCTCCCAAACAGACAGAAGGTCTCTTCAAATCCCTCATTTATACATATTTCCAGTGTGTGTACATGAATTCCTCCATTCCCCACTATCCTGGGATTACCTCCGACACACATCTCAGACATTCTCACTCTGTTCTTTCTAATTTTTACCTCTTACAAGGCATTGGAGTCAGAAGGATGAAGACAGGTCTGACTTGCAAGCACACTGCAAACCTTGATTTCCTAAGTTCCTTGGGACAAGGACCACCCAGCTGCTTGGTGTTTATCCAGCACCTGCACCACTGGTGCCCAAGCCAATATCTGGATGCAATAATGACACAAATAACAACATTGTTCAGGACTGGTGTGCTTCTGCAAACCAAAGAAACCATACAGGAAGCCTAAAGAACAAATCCTTCCAATCCAGCCCCAGGGAATGCTAGCAGCAAACGTTCAGGGTTTCTTTGTTTTTAAAACAAGGCTTGTTCCTCTGAACAGGAATCAGGAAAAAAAAAAAAAATCCATGTGAATTGGATGAACCAAGTGCACAGAACACCAAGAGAGGAAGCTCATCATGCAGACACAGCAGGAGCTGCTTGGTGAACCGGGACTGGTTCATGGACAACCAAAAAACAGCGGAAAACACTAAATTCACATTATGGCGTTTATGCAGCATAAGCTGACCAGCCTTAATAACACTAATGCTTAGTACATGACTTTCAGAGAGAAACAAGTGAAGAATAATTGTCTGAGCATGGCACCAAGCACTATTTCTGAGCTGTGATACTTCCTTCTTTGGGACTTTCACTAAATATCCCGACCTGTTTGTGCTTGAGCATCCTTCTCTAAAAGGATAAGGACAACAGCAGTCACTCACCTACTCTGGTGGGTAATAAATGACTCAGATAGCTTGCACCGACCTCTTCAAGTCCTACACACAATACCCGATGTGTCATGCAGCACCTCACAGCAGCCAGAAAGCTGTCACCTCTTAATGGGCCTGCCTTGCCAGCGTGATGGGCAGGGCAAAGCCTGTGCAAGATCCTTTGGCACCTCTATCCAAGCTGGGAACGGTTTGCAGAAGGATCCACTGTCCCATGGAAGGAGTAGAGAGGGAAGTGGAACAGCTTGAGGGGTGTGTGTTGCCATTTCATCGGGTCCTGCTGGAATCCAGACACTGTGGGCAGAGGCATCTCTTGAGGCTCAGCACATCAGCTGCTGCCTTCGTGCACCAGAAATAAAGGACTCCAAATCCCAACCTGGAAGCCAACCAAAATACCAGAAGATCGTTGTGCTTCTCATGTGCATAATCTGATGCCTAATTTGCATGCACCACTTGTGTATCCTAATCCCAGCTTTCCAGAGGATGCTGTCCCATCCCTGATCCCATCAACAGATGGACTCCATCTGCCCAAACTAAAGCTACAGTTTCACCCTGCTCAGAGTTTTCCCACCAAAGTGCTGGATGCAGCTGTTGCCCAGGCCCCTGCCTTATGCAGCCCTTGGTCTGAATGCAGAGGTTTTCCTACACAAGATCGTTACCATTGGCATCACTCTTCAAGCTGCCTGGACATGAGCAAGCTCTGGTCTGCAGTCACTGTGCTCCAATAAACTCCATCAGCACTTCCAGCTCACAGCACTGGCTGGAAAAGCAGACACTGCTTGCTTGAATACAAACATCACCTTTAAAAACTTCCTTAAAATCCTTTTAAAAGCCAATCATGTGATTTTGGCAACTTCACGCACCCCTCATGCTGTAGGTAATATTCAGTGAAAAGACATGTTTGTTCTGACCCCTTTGTATCTGTAAATAGTGTTGGAGGGATAAAATGGAACCTGGCCCCATGCTTTTCCCAGAAAAGGGAAAACCCAAGACATATATGAGGCCATGGCACAGGCTGCCAAGAGAAGCTGTGGCTGCTCCATACCTGGAAGTGTCCAAGATCAGGCTGGAGAAGTCTGGGATAGTGGAAGGTATCCAATCCCAGGGATTGGAACTTCATTGGAAGATGAGCTTAAAGGAGCCTTCCAGTCCACACCACTCCACAATTCTATCATTCTGTATTTCCTTCCCCAAATAATAAGCTACAACAAGAACACAAAGTCACATCCTTATTCCTGTCTCCTAAAACTGAGGCAGGGGCATTAGGAAAAGGTGCATTTGCAAACCCACAGAATTAGATTTGCTAGGACACCTTGAAGAGTCAAAAGGGTAAAAAAGCCAACTGAGAGCACTAAGGATGTACATGTGGGAAAACACTATAAAAACTTGAGAAGCCACACAGTTAAATGTTGATTCATCTCATCCTTTTCCTTCTTTTCTGTCTTTTCTCTCATAATGGGAGCAGTCTCTCTAGAAAAACCTCACCATATCTTTCTGTTGTGATAAAAGAACCTTGCTGCCCACCCTAAACCTATGTCTGAGAGCTTTAAGAGCAAAGTTTTGTCATAATGTAAAGGGTCAGATAGTTCCCCTCTCCCTTTACTCATTTACCCCATGGTAAATTTGGGTCATTCCCAACCTCTGACAGGCACGAGGGCTTCTTTGCCTATTGAGGCTGTACCAAAACAGCCAGTAAAATTTGTCAAGGCCTCCCCTCTCTCTGCTGGGAGGGAGGGAACCACACTGACTGAGAATCTGTCTGGGATTTGGGCACTTCCCTTCCTCTTCCTTTCAGAAGTGTTTTGATTAAACTAGTAAAACCATTCATTCTCTCTATCACTCTTTAACTTTATTTTTGTTACTTCTAGACAGCTTGGAACACCCTTTCCTAGGTAACATTCACTAAATCTGTCTCAGAAGCCAAACCTGCTGCTTCCCTGCACCCAAGTGACAGAGACACTCCTGTGCAGTCAGATTTGGCATCCCCGGGGGAGCACCAAAGAACTCACCCACCTCCTTCCTCTGCCCCTGGTTGTGAAAGGTGCAATGCTCCAGCTGGGAATGATCCCTGCCTTGCTCCCCGCGGCTCTCAGTCAGGAAGAGCCATCCTGAGCCCCTGAGCTGGGGGCAGGGAATGCTGTGGGGACTCTGTGGCCTCCCCATAGCAGTGGTTTAAGGGTGCTGACTGAAAGCATCCGCTGTGGCCGGGCAGCTGTCCAAGCACGTTGGATGCAAGCTCAGTTGCACTTCCACAGGGATCACCAGCTCCTGGATCGCCAGCCCTGATTGCAGCGGGCAAAATCCTAAAGCAGAGAAACTGCCCTTAAAGCTTGTTCCCTCTCTAGTTGTTCACAGCAGGGATAAGCAAGGCTTCATCTATAATCACCTAAAACCATCACATGATTCCTGCTCTGGCAGTACAACAGCTGAGCACGCTGCAGGATACACAGCAACACACATTGGTGATGCACCATTACACACTTCCCCAGTGCAAGCCCTGTTGAAATGCTGCCATCAAATTATTTCAACTGATCAAAGTCGGGAAAAAAATAGAATATTAAAGCCCCAGATAACAAATTAATAAGAATAAAAGCATGTAGGTGAGAATTAAGAAGGCATTAACATTCTGATGGCATCTGCTGCCTAAATTAAACTACAGGGAGAAAAAAAAAAAAAGAGTTCAGCTGACGCTCAGGATCAGGACAAATAGTTCTCAAATGGAAATTACAGTTTTGAAAATTATGTACCAAAAAAGGATCCAAATTAGGACATTTCTGATTTGTGAAGTTCTTTCTCCAGGTGGGGATCTCAGGCTTGACTGGAGGGCTGGCAACATGATTGGCAAGACGCTGGAGTCGCTCAGTTCCTGTATCCCACAGCAGGACCAAACTGGCCCAGAGCCCAGCTGGGACAGTGTCTTATCACTTCTCTGATCCCTCTGGGGCTCTGTCCCTTTTCGACTTGGACCATATGGATATGGGGCGTAAAGTGTGTTTCATTTGTGCAGACACCATCTTGGAAAAAGAGGAGGAATTAGGCCTGGATTTCCAAAGAAGCTCAGTGCTAAATTATGTGAATAACTGCACCAGTAATTTACATGAGCAGTTACTGTGACAACTAATAGTGAACAACTTAAGTAGCCAGTTGAGCATGTAATGACCTGAGTTATATGCACCATCATGTCTCTTTGGCACACCAAATTAGGTGTGCATACACATTTTGCATGCCCTGAAGGACTTCTACCTCAGCAACAAGCCTTAATTTCACAGCACAAGCCTGATCTCAGCAGCCTAGCACAGCACAGCCAGTTTATGCAATGCAAAGAACTGGCACAAACTCCACCACCCAGGTCAGAACGGATCCTCAGACAGCTAATTAATTTTTACTGCTCCTTTGTGAACTGTAAATTACCCTTCATTTCCTAGATTTCTGTCCCATTTTTTGCCTGCCTTTCTCTAGTGAAGCAGTAAAAAGGGAAAAGTGCCAATAATGGGCTCTCGTTGTGATAAAAGCAGCCACGATTCACTCACACTTTGAACAATGCTCTGCTTATGACCAGAATATAAAGGCAATTTGGTTTCAAGAAACTGTCCAGAGATAATGACTTTTCCTGTAGATGGGAGGATAGGAGGAATATTTTATAAAAAGAGGGGCGGGAGAAGTGTCTGGTTTCGCAGGACAAACACAGCCAAGTTCCTCTCCTGCAGAGGGTTAAAAACAAGATAAATATTCTTCACTTAGAGACCAATTTCATCAGTATTTTCTGCACAAAAGAGAAGGGAAACTGCTTACAAGGCTGAACTGCCAACAGCCTCCCCTTCTCATTCAGACAGGAAAGAAGAGCCTCTTCCCAAGAAAGAGTGACCTTCAGACCACACACACACACCCTCGGTGTCTTCCGAGAGCAGCCCCTGAGCGAATGGTGCTGAAGCAAGGACGGGCGGGGTTTTTTCAGTACTGCTGTGACCCTGTGCAAAGAGTAAAGCTGCTGATTCCACTGAATGCAGAAAGCAAAACCCTGCCAAGAAGAGATCTACCAGTGTATACAATCCTGCAAGCCGTGATTCTAGTCTATGTTCTCTGCTGATGTCACTGGTCACAGAATCATAGAATGGTTTGGGTTGGGAGGGACCTTAAGCTCACCTCATTCCAGCCCCTGCCATGGGTGAGGACACCTTCCCCTATCCCAGGCTGCTCCAAGCCTCATTCAACCTGGCGTTGAACACTTCAAGCACTGGGCAGCCACAGCTTCTCTGGGCAACAAAATTAATCTAAACCTTTTACTGCAGCCACACACTGATCAGAGGCAGAAGCAGCTGTAGGGAAGAGATCACAACGCACCTGAGATGAACTTTGCACTGCTGAAATTCAGGACAGATTCAGCATTGTGAGACTCACTTCACCCTTGTGTCAGGACACCAGCATTTGCATTAAACCCATAAATAACAAAAAGGTATTACTGGAATTTTCATGTGGTTGCATCTACCAAATGCCCCTTGAAAGGCCACGGCCACAAGAACATACGGAAGATCTCCGGGTCCCAGCTGTTGGGATGCTGCAGGGATGAGAACACAGCACTGCTGGGATGCATTTATGGGGCCTTCAGCATATGAGATACTTTTATTGCAAAACACGGCATTCCTCAGCTCTGACAGAGCCTCTTTTATCTCCGTGGCAGATTCCTGAGTCGCAGTTGCTGCCAGAGGAGGGTGCACAGTGAGTTAACGGCCCCGGACCCTGAGCTCCTCTTGCCTCAAGTCATTTACCCGGAGCACCAGTGACGTTATCATGTTCAGCCCATATTTACTACAGCTACAAACTGATTCAGAGAAACCTGGAGTACAGGATTAATCATTACTCTTGGGATGTTGAAAATGGATACCAGAACGGACTTCCAAATTAGGTATCTAAAAGTCCTGCATCTCCCAGGAGAGCCCCATTACATCTCCCTACTCCTTCTAATGGAATCTATAGTATGTGAGCACGGCTTTGCCTCCCACAAGCCCTCCCTGCATAATTATCCCCAGCTCAGATTGCTGCTTTCTGTAATGGCTGGAGAACCACTTTCTTCAGGCTGCTGAGATGTAAAGAGGAAATGTTTATTGCGAAATGCAAGTCAACCACAGCCAGTGGGTCTGGGCCATGGTGGAGGGATACAGAAATGGCTTCTTCTTCTTTTTTTGGCCTCAGAAATAGAACTCACTAAAAATAGCAGTTCCACAGGAACAAGACTGCCTGAAAATAGCTGTTTCTCAGGAGCAGGGCTGGCTGCTTCTGAAAGAAGTAGCTATTAATGTATAATTGTCCCTGAGGCTGGTTTCTGAGAAAATGCTGTACATACAGAGGGCTGTAAAGAGATATGTTCACAGCAGGGAACACAGGCACCCCTCTCTTGTCAGAGGTCCAGCGAACTCCAGTAGCTCATATCAGTGTATTTGGTTCACTAATCATAGGCACAGTTAGATCCATCACAGCACTGGGAAGTATTTCCATCTGTTCTGATTAAAGCAGCAGTCTAGGATGCTCTTATTAGCTAGACCAGTAAATAAGAAAGCCTCCATCAGCTTTAATCAAACATGTACTGGTTCCTCTCCCAGGACTGAACAAGCCCTATGAGCTAGAGCCAGCTCTGAAATCCCAGCACTTTCTTTCCACAGAAGATCCAAGAACTTTGTTGAATTGCAAGTTGTGCAATCTACTTCCAATTTCCTGCTCTACTCAGCACTTAGAGTTTTCTTGCGCAGATGCTACAGGGCAATAAATCTTCTGAAGAATGGCTCTACATTTCTCCCACTATGGTGTTGCCTTTTAATGAGGAAAGACAAATTGCTTGTTAGATTGGCTGATTGGTTGGTTATTCCCTAAAATGTCTCACTCATCCCTCTCATAACACCATGGGTTCAACAGCTCATTTCTTCTGTCTTCGTTTTCCTTCCCAGCACAGCCAGACAATATCTATATCAAGGCCATTCTCCTCCTGTTCTTTTCCCCTTAAGGAAAAATCCATCTGGTCAAAAGCAGCAGAGATTATAAAAGGTCCAGAAAAGGCAAATTTCAGAAAGCAGCAGCTTTAAGGAAACTGCAGTGAGGATGAAGTACAGAGGGCCTAGCTGCTGCCATGACTTCAGTCCCACAACACCAGTGCCAGAAGCCATAATAACCTCTGCTGGGAGCATCCCTGGATCCCAAAGGCTGTGGGACTGGACTGGTCATCACAGGATGGAAATCTTAGATTGCTCCTTCCAGGCTGCGCTCTAAGTGCTGCTTCAAGTCATATCTCCTCTGTTCACTGGTGATCTGACACTTCAGGATTCTAGTAAAGGAGAAGGCCCTTTCCTCAAGAAGTTCTGGCTGAAGTTCTACCCACTGAGTGGCCCAAGGCTGTTTTTTTTTAGCTTGAGAAATTATTCTTTCTTTTCCTGACTGAATTCCAGAAAAAGAAATGGCACCCTTCTTGTCCTTACACCAGGCTGCAGTTTCCAGCATGGGAACTACTGGCTCCCTGGGAAGGTTTACACTGCGTGTGCAGTGAAGACCAACATTGCCAGGCTTCATTTTATCCTGGTTTGCTTAGGACAGAGAACCAGAGATGCTGCAGCCTGGATGATCTCACACGACTACAACTGGAAAACATCTAAAACACAAAATATACAGTGCCAGAAGTGTGGAGCCTGATGTGGTCCAGCAATACTGGAGCAGGTACACACACCCTGTCACACAGCCATGACATCCAACCACACCATTCTGATCTTTCCCTTCCCTGTTGCCAAGTGCTTTGTTATGTAATCTAAACTGCACACATAGAGGGAAGGATCTATAAAATGTAGAGACACAAATACGCTCCTTGCCTTTTTTATTTTGCTAAAGTTTTGAAAAACGCCTTGGGATCCTCAAAACCAATAGCCCATGAAAGACAGAGTACTTGATTCCTGTTTGATAGCAGCAGGGTGAGGATTTTTTTTGCAGCTCAGATCAGTTTGATTAAACAAGCATTTTGTTGCAGCCGTCATACAGTGCTCATTAAAAAATACTCTACATTTGTGCAGCATTTATCATCCAAGAATCTCATCATGTTTTACAAAATGTAATTAATTAAACTTTACAACTCCCCCCAGAGAGGGATAAGAAAATGGAGAGTTGCTTTAATCCATCACTGAAATGCAGCAGGCGCTGGGTTAGAGGAAAGCAGCTTTTCAACAGCACACAGCAGCACTGGATCAAGAAGAGAACATCTCCAGGCAAAGTCACCTAGGGAATATATCACACACCTTGTGTTTGCCTGAGCTGTGCACTTCCACTAAAGGTTAAATGCCAATTCTTGCAGAGAAGAGGGGATTTTTCACTCCCACCCCTCTCTCCAGCTTTGTATCTGAGGCACCTGGCAGCGTAATGCCTTCCACTGAATCCCCAGCAGTTCTAAAGCCCAGGGGCAGCCACGACCCTGCCCGGAACCCAGGAGGCAGAAGATATAAAGCCACACAGCCACAAATTGCATCTCATAGTCCTGGAATGTTGTGCAAGCTGGGGCTTAAAGTGGAGGGAGGGTAAAGTCCCTTTAATCCCTTGCTTACTTCCCTCTCCCCTCCCCATCCGCAAATCCACACCTGTTAAAGGTCACCCTGAAATGAAATACATTTAAATGCTTCCTGCTGCTGCTTGGCTCCCCTGTCCTGGTCCCCTGTGATCCCTCCCAGTCCACACTGCAGAACAGAGGGAAGGGGGGTGCCCACATGCCCTGCTTGAATGTCAGAGTCTCATGGCTGAAATCCCACCCGACTCCTAGGTGATCTTTAGAGAGGAATCTCCCTCTCACCCAAGCTATAGGAGCATATAGGAAACATGGCCATGGGGCAAGCTTGATTCGACAAATCTGTTATGCCACTTTCATTACCTAATAAACTAGAATTTTACCTGGTGCAGGTTGGGGAGGGAATGCAAAGGATTGCTTTTGTGAGAAAGTGTGACAACAAAACCACAGGGAGATGTGCCAGGAGAGAATGATGCAAACAAACACATGGGGGGAATAGATGGAGCAGCACCAGCTCATTCACCTGTGACCAACACAGCCATGAATCCAATGGAAACTTCATTTATGGATTAGAGAAAGAGCCTTCATCTAACCCTCCAGATGTGCAAGTACCACACTGGAAGGCCTGGGCTACATGTGGTGAGACACAACTGGCCAGTGCGGGCTGAGCTCTGGCTCTCCCACTGCAGCCCTACAAACCTTCTGATTCCTTTGTGTCTTCCAAGAAGATGCTCAGCTCACCCACTGGTACAAGCCTGAGGTCTCACTGGCACAGCTGCTCTTGGCTCCTTGGCACTTCCTCAGCCTCATGTCTCCTTGCTGTCCCAAGGGAAGCGACTGCAGCTTTCAGGAAGAGAAAGCCCAGGATACAAACCCTTCTAGTTCTCAATGGGAAGATGTGCTGGGTTGAAACAGGCTGTGGTCAGGGATCTGCAGGAAACAACATCAACAGGTTGTTTCAACAGGAGGTGACAATGTCCCAAAGCCACCAGTGTCTTGGGTCTGAGTAAGGCTCAATGTCAGCAGCTGAGCTTCTTCCAAGAAACAAGGTAGGAGGGAAAGAACAGCCATCAGCTGCTTCAGTTGGGAAGGTCAGAGATTCAATTTCCACATTTATTTTCATCAGACATAAATGTGAGAAGAGAGAAGTACAAAGATTGTGCTGGAGGACCTGACAGTGGATTTAGAGATGGTAACAAGGTGATTCATTTTAAGCCTCTGTCACATCATTTAATTAGTCTCCAAATCCTCCCCTGATAATATGAGGCCCATTTGTACATCCCTCCTGCTGGGCCACTCACACTTAGCCAAACAGACACATGGATAAGATGGAAATTATCACACCAATCTTCCCCCACTAATGAAGGCAGATCACCCTGCCCTTCTGGAGTGATACCATCATGTCATTCCCAGTGGGTACATGTCTTTCCTCTTTTTAGCATGAGGAAACTGGGTCTCACTGGTCCCTGGTTTTATTTTCATGTTTGTCTCTGGGAAGCAGCCTCAAATACAGCTGTTGCTGCAGCAGATTTATCTCTGTGAAAATTCCTGCTTTGGTTTTGCAAGTGTTTTAATTAACGTACATTATTTTAGTACACTTTACTACTGATAGCATGTAATTATCTCCCCACAGGTATATATTTAGCTAACCACCAGGCTGATCAAAGACTTATAAAATAAGGTACTTTTGCAACTGACACCAGATACAAGCAAAGGCCAGCAAAATGAGACAAAAGGAGGAGGGAGGAATCTCCCCTCCCCACTCCTAAACCCAGTGCTCAAATTTCACCACTTAAAAAGACAATCACAACATTAACGTATACATTTTATCAGAGGAGCATGAAGATGCATCAACACTCAAGTGCTGCAAAGGAGAAAAGAACTATGTACATGCTAAACTATTAATCATTGGTAAGTGATCTCCTCTGCAAAGTGTTTTGAGGTTGATGAAGGAAAATGGCTCTGTAATAACACAGAGCAAGCAATCTGCTTGTAATCACAGGTTCATTCTCTCAACTGCTTTTGCCATGTCAGTCCCTAGGTATTACTATCTCTGCAAGGCAATTCACCATTTTCCTGAGGAAGTCTGGCCATGGAAGAGATTTCAAACTCCACACCCTTTTCTTATCCTATTCAACGCTGGAGTCTGGTTTCCACTGCAGGCACAATTTTAGATGAACGATGCTGAGACTTCAGCAGCTGCTCTGCTCTCACCACACCAGACTGTTCATACAATTAAAAAATAACTGACTTGATGAAGCAACCTGGTGCCATAACTTTTCTCTAAATTACTGGCTGATAGAATGTGCATTTCTCTGTTGAGCTTCTGCAAGAGCTGGTAGCCTGTGATTTCTCTTTCTCCTTGATGGCTGCAGCTCCTTAACCTGTGCTGGTGGGAATTCATCAGATTGAAATGAGTGTTTTGGAGCCAAGAGGCATCTTGTGCCAAGCCACATGTTTCAGAACCATATCTGGTCCACAAACCACTGAAGGTTTGATCCTTTATTAAAAGCACTGGGTGCTTTGTCATCAGTTTCAGTGGGCACGGGATCATTTAGGTAAATCCTCATTTCTTGACCTTCTTGAAGGCCACTCTGTGCTACCTCACACACCTGCAGACACTGTGTTTGTATATTCCTACAGGACCCCTGACCACCCAGGTGAGACCCTGAGTCTTCAAAGGGTGGCACACAGAACGGGAAAAATGATCCCAACTTCTGAGGGAGGCTGTTCTGCTTTTTACTTCTCCTTTTCAGCAGCTCAGATGAAGTGTGAGCTTAACTTTTTGGGCCACAACTGAATCTTTGGACTAAAAGCTATAATATTATGTGTTACCCTTGTTAGTGGAGAAAGGAAATCTCTTTTGTATCCACTGACGTATTTTGCAAAATACTCTGTGTTTTTTGAATTTATTTCTATTTCTACTTCTATTATTTCTATGCCATTATTTACAAACTTCACAGCATTTTCTAGAGAGGTCTTCACTAAGATGAAAACCTCAGGGCAACACTCCATTAGGATTTTATTTTTAGAGGCTGAGCTAAACCTTCTTGAAATTGGTAGGTTTAACTGCATTCCTTTATTTAGGGTAGCTGAAGGAGACATTAAGTCTATTGCCACCCACAATACAAGATTGCTCAAGAACCTGAAGGCTCTGGGAGGACAGCTTGGAGTAGGATATTAAAAGGAAAAAAGGTTATGTGTGGATACTATGGTTCAGGTGAAGGAAGAGACAGAAAGGCAGAGTATGGAAAAAATCAGAGAACAGAAACTTCAAAGAGCCTGAACAATCACTGATATAAGACCTGGACTGAATACAAGGATTTGGGGTCACATTGCTGCCTGGAGCAGGTCTGAAGCTTTAAGCAAGGCAACTGGCTCTCAGTGTGTGAGTTCTTCTGTGGTCAGGAAAGAAGGGCTGCAAGAATTCTTGTAAGCTAACAGAAACACATCAGAAACATCTTTGTCACAGATATCATCTGGATCAACCAACAAGACCCTGAGTTTTGGCCAGCAGCACAGGCCAAAAGCAGGAAATGTGCAGCAAAACCTCCTGCACATCTGTACCATTCCACTCTTCCTGCTGGGTCAGGTTAAGGTGGCATAAAGAGAACAGCCCTGTTCCTCTCACCCTGCCAGCATAGGCAGCTCAGGCCAAGGCTTGAGTCACTGCTGCCTCTAATTGCATTGGAGATGGATCCTCATTAAGGATTTCCATCCCTACCCTAACAATCCAAATTTCCCCAGATCTTGCTATAAGCAGTTGGAGCAGCTTTATGTACTCTTCTACTCTGCAGGGAACTCCTTAAAACGAGGCCCCCGCCACTGGCTTTCTTCCTGTAGGTGAATTAATCTGCCTTGCATGAGTAATCCTATTTAAAACAATAGGTTGCCGTGCAAGAATGAGGGAAGCAAGTTTGGAGCATGATTTTCTGCAAGTACAGTAAAAAGGGCACATAGTAGTTCATCAGGGGACACTTCAGCCATAAAATGACAGTTACCGGTAAAGTCCAATAATAAAATAAAGGATAATTTAATAAGAGGATTTTAAACTCATTTAGCAGGGTCTAAATTTGGAACCCTTTCTTCAGGTGATCAGACACACTATACTTTCCTAATTTTGCTTTCTTTTAATAAGGAAAAAAAATTAAAAATCAGGCAGCAATGTATTCCTTCTGCTTTTTTTTTTTAATATTATATACTATTATGTTATGATATGTTATGTTATGTTGTTATGTTATGTTATGTTATGTTATGTTATGTTATGTTATGTTATGTTATGTTATGTTATGTTATGTTGATGTTATGTTATGTTGATGTTATGTTAACGTTATGTTTGTTATATTATGTTGATGTTATGTTAGCGTTATGTTAATGTTATGTTAATGTTATGTTAGTGTTATTATCTTACACTATGCTATAGAAGTACTCAGTGTAAATAAATTAATTTTAATACATAAATTTATGTAAAATAGAAGGTGAAGCTAGACATGAAGACCAGCCTCTGATGTGTGACACAGTTCCATCTTCAGACAGCACCAGTCCCTCGCCTCATTTAATACAGGTAACACAACCCTGCAGACTCCAAGAATCCTGCAGTGGCAGGAGGGAGGAGTATGGAATAAGACTCTGCGAGCTAAGAGAAGTAAAAGCTGCAGAGATTAGTGTTTCTGTAGGAGCCCTGTGGGCTCCTTTCAGCATCCTTAATTTAGTTTTCATCTCTGATCCGCTCTACCAGTCCTCTGTGGGATGGAGATCTCATATCCAGGAATCCCGGGGTGCTGTTTGACCTGTCAGGAGCAGCGGGGGATCGGCTGCTCCCTGTTTAGCGCTGCAGCACTTTGCTTTTCAGCTTCAGCACAATAAACAACAACAAACCCTGACACTGCTATGAACCTGCACGAGAGGATTTGAAGCCTCTAGAGGTCACTACACCGGGACCATCAGCCGCAGCCGCTGCCTGCGAGTGACACCTGCTGGAGTCACACCTGGTGCCACCACCCAGCGCTGCAGGGGTGCTCAGCATGGGCCAAAGCCCCCAGAAAGGCTCTGGGGAAAAGGAAATAAATCTGGGTGGCTCTTTCCTATTTTACTCGGAGCTGGTGCAGTCTCACCTCAAGTTCTGGATGCAGTTTTGGGCACCACAGTACAAGATATAAAGCAATTAAAAGGAGGGCTACAAAGATGGGGAAAGATTTAGGGGAGAAGCAAAGCAAGGAGTGGTTGAGGTCACTTGGTTTGTTCTGCTGGAGGAGACTGAGGAGAGATTCACTGGGGGCTGCAGCTCCCACCTCTGCACTCTGTAACCAGAGGCAGGACTCAAGGGAATGGCTGGAATGTCAGAGGGAATATTAGTAAAAGGTTCTTCCCCCAGAGGGTGGTGGGGCACTGACCAGGCTCCCCAGGAACAGGATCTCAGCCCCAAGGCTGCCAGAGCTCCAGGAGAGTTTGGACAGGGATACACAGGCTGCTCCGTGCAGGGCCAGGAGTTCAACTCTGATCCCTTCCAGCTTGGAATGTTCTGCAATTCCTGTTTCAGGAAGATAAAATTTATCTTTATCTGCACATGAACTGCTCCACCACTCTGGTTTTGCGGGTTTATTTACACCGTATACCCCAACCCAGCCTCTTCTTCTGCATTTGACACCGTTCCAGAGAAACTGGAATAGAACACAGAGTATTCCCACAGGGAAAAGTCCTCGGTGGGCATTGAAAAGGGACTTCTTACAGTACAATAAGTGACAATTTCAATGTATGTTGCAGCATATATTGTCTGTGAGCACATATTTACCTTGTTAGAGCTGCAACTTAGGAACACACTGGAAAAGGTTCATTTGTGGGACATCAGCAAGATTGCTGATGGAGATGTGTGAAGATGCTGATGACAAGTTGTGAATTTTTCTATATTTTCTCACCATCTGAAGCACAGCAAGGAGGGCACCTGACACCCCGTAACGTGGGACGGTGCGAGGCACTGCCCTGGGGGATTGCAGGACATGCTCAGGAGTTGTTTACCATCCCCTGAGGAAAGGCACAGCTGATGAAGGGACCTGCTGGACTGGAAATGAAGGGAAAATCCCTCAGGTGGCCCAGCCCTCTGCCAGGCTGGCAGTGCCTGTGGCACCTGGGGCAGCATGTGCAGCCCCCACTGGGGAATTGGCCCCTAGAGAGGAGAGCACAGAACCATGGAATGTTAAGGGATTGGGAAGAACTTAAAGATTATCTCTGCCATGGGTAAGGCCACTTTCCACTAGATTATGTTGCTCCAATCGCTGTCCAACCTCGCCTTGGACAGTCCCTGGGATAGAGCAGCTACAGCTTCTTTGCACAGTCTGTGCCAGGGCCTCATCACCCTCACAGGGAGGAATTATTTTTGTATATCTAATCAAAATTTCCTCCACTTCCAATTAGTACCCATTACTCCTTGTTCTGTCCCTAGGACAGGCTGGACGGGCTCAAGGCGACATCGGGACCGCTCTGGTCCCGCCTTATGGGGCCGTGACACACCCAACATGGCGCCGTGACAAACCCAACACGGCGCCGTGACACACCCAACATGGCGCCGGCCCCGCCCCGCTCGGATTCCCGCCCTTCCCTCCTCCCATGAGCCCCCGCGGCCCGTCCCTTCCGGCACACCAAGATGGCGCAGCCGCCGGGTAAGTGTGGGGGGATCAAGGTGACCGCGGTGCCCCCCTCCCTTCCTCAGCCCCGCGCTGACCGGGCTCTCTCCCTCTCCCTGCCGCAGTTCTCCTCAAGGACACGAAGCTGATGGACGTGAAGCTGGGCCAGCTGGGCACCTGGCTGTCCATGAGAGACTTCACCCCCGGCGGCATCTTGGGGGCCTTGCAAAGAGGTGAGGGGGCTGCGGGTCCCTGATTGCTTCTCCTGACGGAGCCTGGGAGAGCAGGACACAAAAACCCCTGGCTGCCGGAGTCGATGTTGCTTGTGGGGGGTGCCTGGCAGTGCAGGGGCTGCTCCATGGCAAGATTTGCTTTCCCAGAGCAGTTTCTCCTGGAATATCTCGTTTTTCCATCTGTAAATTTATTTTTCATGTGAGCTTTATCCAGCTGATGTTTGTTCTCAGTATTCTTTCTTTCATAAAGGGGTAGTGGGGTGCCCTTAGTCCTGAACCCGTTGGCTGAAAATCTTGGAGTTTCACAACATCATAAGTAAACAAAAAATTATTAAAAGGGAGTTGATTCCTACAGATGGTAAAGAGGTGACAGAGCTCTTATGGATCACTTGGGACCAATGTCGTTTGCTGTAGATACAAATATCATTCAGGTAGATTTAAACACAAAATGTGAAATGCAAGTGTCTGCCTTTGATAATATGTGTGCATGTATATAATGTATGGAAGAGTCAGATAATTCTAAAGCAGCTTGAGCTCATGAAAGTCACAATAATATTTAGGAAAAAAAAATGAAAAATAGGGTTTCCCCCCCTTTTTTTTTTTAAGGCTTAGGTCTGTTAACTTGGGATCACCTTGCTCAAGTACCACACAGGTTGCCTCCTCTCAGATTTGCTTCTGAGACCTTCAGATGTTTCATTAGAACCAATTTACTGAAGTTTTTGTGAATCCAGGCTGCTTCCTTCTCTCACAGGGTAACACACAATTCATCTGGCTGCTCTGAAAAAATTTCCTCCTCCACAGGTTACACCAGATACTACAACAAATACATCAATGTGAGGAAGGGGGGCCTCGGGGGTATCTCCATGGTGCTGGCTGGGTATATTGTCCTCAGCTACATGTGGAGCTACAGTCACATCAGTAAGTAAAAACCATGGCTCAGTGTGTGCAGGCAGCTTGGAAGGTTGCCTGGGGAATAAAAGTAATTACTTGCTGCTTTTAGAAATAAAATGAAAGATTGGTAGCAAACAAACTTCTTTTAGCTGTAGAAAACTTGAATGCTTACTGAGTATTTTCTTGGCAATGAAGGAAGTTTAGACCTTGGTGCCTGTCTGACCTGACAGCACTTAGAAAATACATGCTCATGGGTTTTTCAGAGGGCTTTCTTGCCTGTAATTTCAGGTGTGGTGGGGTTTTTTTCTTGTGAGTTCAGCAGAATTAACTTGCTGTGCTTTGCTGCAGAGCACGACCGCAGGAGGAAGTACCACTGAAACACCATCAGAAGGTGAAGGTGCAGCTCCTGGCACAGCTACCCTGACAGAAGACATCAGAACTATGAATGTTAAATCTGTACTCTTGTGACCAATAATAAAGTGCATACACTTTACTTTTCCTGAGCTGACATTCTCTTAATTGAGTTGTTAATTGTACTGTGCAAATAAATTTGTCTTCTGAGAGTTTCATCCCTCAGGGTAATTTCAGAGGGAAAGCAGCTGCTCCTTGGGTTATATTATGAACTGGGGTAACTGCTGGCAGCTGATTCCTGTTTGATAAAAATGATAGCACTGCATTGCTTCTTCTGGCCATTATGGACAAGCTGGACAAGGGGCAGAGAGGATGTGTTTTGATTCGAAAGAATATCTGAGCTTTGCGTGCCCTCTTGGTGTTTCTGGTTCTCAATCAGGCTGTCAGGGACTGGAGGTGTTTTGGGCAGTTTTCCATCATTGCAGAGCACTTGTCTGAAATGAGACAGGTCTGCAACTCTCCTGTCACTGCCTCAGATGACCCAAAATTTCCACCAAAGCTACCTCCTTTAGCTGCCAAAGCTGGGAAGTCATTCTGAGTGGGGATAGCTTCAGACTTTTAATCCATCAAAATAAAGGAAAACTTTCCTTCTTGACTTAAATGCAGCTTAAAGGAGCATCTGTGAGTTTGACCCCAGCTCTGAGCTTCCTCATGCCCCACAGTCACACCAGCACCTGCAGGCACTGCTGCCCACCTGAACCATCCTTGTCTGAGCAGCAGGGAGAGTGAAAACCAGTTCTTGAGGGACATGAAGAATCTCCCAAGAGCTTTGGTGGTTACAGGAAGGGTTTCAGTGTTGGAAAACTGGCACTGAAGTCCAAAAACTCCTGAACTTGATGGGGAAGGTGATCAGACATGAGTGTTTTAGTTCCCTTTTCTACATGCCCAGTTACATACAGATCACACAGCTCAGTCTGAGGGGGGCACAGAGTTTTCTGGTCTGTGACTTCAGACTTGAAACTTCCACAGTGAAATAACTGCAGTCATTGACACCAAGACAGGCTCTGGTCACTTCTCTTAATCCAGCCACATTTACCTTGCTCTTAAAGAAATTCACAGTCAGCTTTTGCCATCAGTACATTTCAATAAAAACAAAGTATAAAGGCAGGCAGCAAATGAAGAGATGGGGTAGAATCAATAAGGCTCACATTGTGGGTAATTTTTTTCTTTTAATTCACATTTTGTCATTGGCCCTTTTGAAATAGTCATCTCAAAATAAATGGGGTTTGGGTTGGAAAAAAACCAAACTGCTCTCAGAAGGAATCTCTACCAACACTTTAAAAGCAGTGTTCCATAGGAATATACAGCTTCACTTCCTGGTCTCTAGAGTGTGGGAATACCTGTTCAGTGTGAGCTGCATGATGGGGGCTGAGACAAGGCTCTTCTATTCCTACTCCAAGCTGTGCTCATTTCCCTCCTTTCTGCAAGTGGGAACTGAGCACAGATGCAGCTTTCCTATAATCATTGTTCCTTACTGTGGCTAACCAGAGAGATGCCAATTTATTCTCCCCTTGATCAGTTCTCTCCCAGAATATTGATTTCTAACCTTCAGTACAGCAAGAAGCACAGAAACAAAGCAAGTGGACATGGGTTTTACTGCCTGATGTACGTGAGGGGTTTTGTCAGCCACCAGGACAAGCTCACCAGGCTGACCTGGAAACAGGACTTGGCTTTTGAAGAGCTACAGGACAGCAGAAACCCTGCTTCCTCACTGAGGAGAAGGCATTGCAAGTGTTTTAAGTTTTCCCAGTCAGTCTTCCTGCTTCCACAGGGAGGGCTGAAACGCTGCAGATTCTCCAGAGAGAAGTAGCAGAAGGAAAATACTTGAAAGAAACACTGGCCTAAGATGTGTTTACGTGGAGTGCTGCACCAGTAAGGGCTTGGTTTATCTACTGGCTTTTAGACCTACCTTTCATAAGGGCTCAATGAAAACAGGCGGAGGCCAAAATCGATTTTAAAAAGGTTAAAACTTAAAAAAGTTGGGGACAATTACAAAAATGTTGCTTAGCAGCAGCCAGCCTCTGACCAGTTCTTTCAGTAATGGCATTAAAAAAACAACCTGATTAATAGCTCCAGACATTGTGCTAGGCAGAAACCTTTCCTCAGTGGTAACAGCTCCCTTGCGCCCTCCTGCTGCTCCTTCACTGTCCACTGAGAAAGGCCAGGTGTCCTTTGGTGCATCTGTTGGCATAATGACCTTTTTCACCACACTGAAAGGGAAAGAGAGACAGGAATTATTGCAGAGTTCCAGCCTTTTCCTCCTAGCTGCCTTTGTTAAGGCACCCAGCAACTGCTGCAATTTGGAAGCTTTTCCACACACATGGAAGATGAAGGTAAAGTCAAACGGGGTGTCAGGACGGACAGGATTTATGGGCTGCTACCACTCCTTGGAGCAAAAGCTGCTTCTATGCTGGGAGTAACCTGATGCCATGTTACTCTAAGGCATTTCAAAGGAGAGAACCCTCAGCATACAAGTAGGATTTCAGCCTCTCAGACTACTCCATCTGATATGCACCATATCCATGGGGACTCTCCTGATCTTCATGAATACACAGAGAAAAGCACCTCTGAACTTGAGAAAGTCACAGATTCGGGACTTTGCATCTTAAAGCTACTCAAACACAGATAAATGCCAGTATCTGGTGCAACAGCCTTCTCCAGATCTGCAATTTACTTGCAGATAAAATAGGCAGCTATTAAAGGTTTACAGTGAGATGGATTCAGCTATTTAATATCCCTTTCTAAACACAGTGATTTTCACCCAAACAACCACCAAAGGCTCAGAGCTGACATGTAAAATGTTGTAACTGTCAGGGCGACAGGAAGATTCTTTGTCCTTTTCTAGTGACTGGGGCTTCTGTGGAAAAATAAGGAGATGGAAACTTGATTGTGTCCAGATTTTCCTGGTGCTCCTCAATGAGCAACCAAGGTGAACAACTCATTCCTTGGTTTGATACCACAGGGCACATTTACAGCTCAAATACTGAGCAAGCTTTGCAAACTTAATTTCTGTTACTTTCAGTGACCTTCCAGGAAACAAGGGAGAAGAGAATCTACACTCACCAGTCTAAGCAAATCAGCTTATGAGACAAAAAATTACTATTAATCTTATTTTGAAATGTGCAGCTTGGCAGTCTCCTTTCTGTCTTTGGGGCAGGGTTTTCCTGTTTATTAACAGACAGCAAAGTCCTACAGATTTTGTCATTGTCCCAGCAAGTCCAGGACTGGCAAGGCAGTGACCTCAGAACTCAAGGCCAATTCCCACAGCTGTATCCAGGCATCACACAATATCTTCTGAGCAGAGCTCAGGATTCATGAACCTTTTCACACTGTGAAAAAGCCTTTTGCTTTCCCTCCTCAGCCCTCCCCCTGCATTACCTTGTAGCAGGTGACCTGCTCCAATGGCCGGGGTCCTCTGTTCCCACTGTTGTTATTTTGAGACTGCATGACTCCAATGACTTGGGGTGTCCTCTGTTGGGTAGGAGAAGAGTTCTGACTCGTTAAGTGCATCCAGGATAAAGATCTTTGTGGTTGTTGTTTTGTTAAGAAGGGGAAAGAGCACCCCATATGTCAAATGATCAATTTTCCTCCAAATCTGTGTGTGGGTGCTCTGCCAGCTGGAGCACCAGAGAGAAGAAATCAAGCACTGAGCTTTACAAAGCCCAGTGATCCTGTTTTTCTCTGGAAAGCAGATTTGGAGAGTAGGTTTAGGCTGCTAAAATATCATTGTCATCATGGAGGGATGTCACCCTGATTACAAAACCTGGCAGACTGCTGCACAACCACATATGATGTGCCTCTGCGTAGCGTGGGAGTGTTCTGTGACATGATCTCCATGTGAAACTGGAACAATTGTGGGGTTTTCATCACTATAATGGCACTAAGAGTTGCTCACTGCTTAATTCTCCCTTCCAGATCCAAGAGCTTAGGTACCCAATTTTGACCACTTGACAATCTATTCTATTTTAAAGCATTGTGGGAGAGGTTTGAGGGTGGCTGTGGTGGGGGGGGCAGGGGATCTGGGTACCTTTTGCTGTGTTTGTGTTGGCTGAGGCAGTGGTGGTTGCTCTGTGGTTCCCATTGGCAGTTCAAACCGAGGGCTGGTTTAGATGGAAACAAGAAAATTGATTCTCAAATCATATGCCAACATTTTATCATCAACTCAGTCAAGTAACTCCAAACAACAAAACATTCAGCCAGTTAAATCTGGCTCATAGGAAACCTCCCCCTCCCCACTTCACTTTACATATGTGTAGCACATCCCTTTGCCTTCTGGAATATAAATCCATGTGATTCCACTGCACTGATGGCACTTAATCACCTATGCCAGTCTTACTGGGAACTCCCTAGAGAGGCCCTGCCCCATATCATACACTGGTTTGGGTTGGAAGGGATCTCAAAGCTCATCCAGTTCCAACCCCCCTGCCACAGGCAGGAACACTTTGCACTATGTCAGGTTGCTCCAAGCTCCATCCAACCTGGCCTTGGACACTTCCAGGGATGGGGCAGCCACAGCTTCTCTGGGCACCCTGTGTTAGGGCCTCCCCACCCTCACAGGGAAGAATTTTTTTCTAATGCTTAATCTAAACCTACTCACTTCAGCTTGAAACCATTCCCCCTTGTCCTGTCACTACATACTCTCGTAAATACTTTCTCCAACCTCAAATCAGTAAAAATTTGGCCCAACTAAACACTGGCAAATCTCCAAACCATTGGGAAGCACGGGACCACCCTCATTTGACATGTACCAGACCACAAGGAAAACACAAGGCTGCAGGGCAGGCCTGGGGCATACTCACTGCATGAATTTACAGGCAGGCCCCTCTGGACAGAATCCTACCAGGTAATTCACACAAATGACTCTCCGAGTGTGCCGGTGTCTGCAGAGGGGACCTGCAACACAAAGCTCAGCAGTTCACATCCAATATATCCACATCCCAGCAGATCATGCAAGGATGGAACAGCAACACTCCCCCCTTGATCTGCAGCCATAGGAACAGCAGTTATTGGAGGCACATACCGTGTTTACAGAAGCCTCTGTCATACCAGGGACAGTCTTTGATCTTCGACTCCGGGTCAATGTGCAAGAATGGACATTCCTTGTTACTGCATTCCCCTGTACCAAAGGCAAACACACTTCTCAGTTAATTATGCAGGTTTGAGATCAAAATTACTCTCAAAACATTACCTGGATCATGTTACCCACAGAGCTGTTACCAACATTTGTAAGTTCAGGCACAACACCATAACCTGCCTTAACCTCCATGAAGAGCTCCAAGGACTCACCTCTGCTGAGCCAACTTCTACCAGACTGGATTATTCGTTTTTAAAAACAATGGGGGAAGTAAATTTGAAAGAGCAGTCACGGTAACAAAATCCAAATACTTAGTGCACCAGAAATGTGGAGAAACTACAAATTGCACACTAATCTCAATCCAAGGAAACCTACAAGACTGTAAGTTTCTGGCACCAAGTTGCCTCATTATGTCCAGATGTCCAGAGCTGGAAAGCAAGTGCACAAAAGTTTTGCACCCCTATGCCCTCTGTTGCTTATCAGCTCCCCAAAATCAGTGATGCAAAGACCAGTTGCTCAGCCTACTCATCTCACACCCCAAAAAAATGAACTTAAGGCAAAAAAAAAGCAGTAAAACCAGCAGTCTCTTCCTGCAAGAGATGAGCAGTCAAGTGAAGACATCTACAATACATCACAAATTTATGTGGATAATAAGGTGAAATAGATCTGGAAAAACATCAATCTAACATCAGACACAGAGGAATGTAATGCTCTGGAGGAGGGATCTTCTTCAGACTCCCACACCTGTAAAGTAGGCTAAGCAGGAGCTGCTTACCAAATTTGGAGTAGAAGTAACACTCAGGCATCTTGGTCATGTCATACTCGTGCAGGAATTCGCACTGGTCTCCCTTTTTGCAAAGTCCTCGTAGCCAGTGTTTACAAACAACTGTCTTTTCCCCACTGATGTGTCTGAACGGGCACATGCCTCCTGTGGAGGGGTGGGTGGGGCAAAGAGAAGGGAAAAAAGAACAATTAAAACGTGTCACACAGGGCAACAGCAACCCATCTGCAAGAGGTGTTTCAGAAGACATCACCTATGATTTCAGCCTTAAGTGATAACAGCAAAACAGGGAGTTCCAAGATAGTCTTGTGGTACTCTCTAATGAGCTTCAAAGCTCTTAATCCTGGCAACTACAAACCACAGCAACTAAGATCCACAGCAAAGTCTGCTTGTGGAGAGTTCAAACCTTCCTTTAACAGTAGCTTGGCTTATTTACTTCTCAGCTCTCTTAAAGAATAACATTATTTCCCAACTGCTGCAGATATTCCAACACCCTTCAGTTTTCTCTTCTATCTTTCAGCCTTACAAAACATAGCACTATAAACAGTGCTGGAAAATCTGTTTTCACCCCCCCCATCCTTTGAGAATAATTGCCTTTTCCAATATTCCCCACAACTTGCCTTTTCCACATGCCGCCTTTAAAAAAAACTCACAGACAGCTGCGCCCGATTCTGTGGAGAGAACAAGGAAACATTACTTATTTTAACAAGGCTTCATGGCAACTCTTACAATATTTCCTGCCCTGGAAAGAAATCTGATCCCCAGCATCAAGAGGAAAGTAACACTTTGGTCTGGGGAATTTGCTTTCCTGCAGTTCTCTGTTAAAGCTTGGCGCTCAAAAATATCTATTTTCCTCTTGAGTGACAGCAAGGGAAATTTGCAGATTTGGAGCTGCTTATTTTGCTTTTCAGCTATTTAAGTTTTCGACTGGGTTCTCCTCTGCTGTTAAGTCAGTGATATCACAGAATATCCTGAGCTGGATGGGATCCACAGGGATCATCTAAGTCCAACTCCTGAACCCTGTATTTGTAACCATGGCATTTAAAGTCTTCTATTTCTTTACCAGAACTGCCTGAAACACGCATTAGCATGTTATACCCTGCTTATTCTGACAAAGAGGGACATTCAAGGGAGTTAAACAAGTTTAGTAGCCCAGCCAGAAAAATTCAGCAAACTGTAAATCTCCTGAGTCTGTGTCAGAATGAAGGAAAAGATTTAGAGAGTCAGTCAAGGATAGACCTAAAGATGATGTCTCTTCCCATTGAAATGCCTCATTTACAAAATGGGAATGAAAATGGAAATATAAAGTACTGTGCAGGAGAGTGTTTATTCACGGCAACATCTCAACTTTAATTTTCCAGGCTGGCCGGCAGTAACTACGGATTTCACTAAGTAGAAAAGAAAAACATCTGGGTTATGACAGAAACCTCACGGGGAAAGCGGAAGTTGGGTGGATCTACGGACAAGACCTGAGGAAGAGGCTCAGATCCCTGGAAACCTCTCAGGCACCCGGCCCAGCCCCCCCTCCTCGGCCCCACGGCCCCGGCCCGAGCACCCCGCGGAGGAGAGAGCCCACACGCACTGTCCATGCCAGGGAAGGGGAGCGGCTGTGCCCCCAGCTGCTGCTCCACGGCCAGCTCCAGGTCGAACGTGATGTGGTCCACGCTGGCGATGAGCTCTTGCATGGTGGCAGCTGGGGGCCGCCGGCAACGGGAAGGTAGGGGCGGAATGGTGGCGGTGTTGGTGGCGGCGGCCGGGCGGGCCCGGGCGGGCCCGGCCCGGCCCGCTCCGCTCCGCGCCGGCAGTGCCTGCAGTGAGGGGAGGCGGCGGCGGCAGCCCCGTGGCCGCCCCGCGCCGCCCGCCCGCGGAATGACGGGAGCCACGGCGGGCACGACCGCCCGGCGGGCAGCGCGCGCGCTCCGCCCAATCAGCGGCCGGGAAACCGCCGCCCGGCGGGCAGCGCGCGCGCTCCGCCCAATCAGAGCCCGCCCAGGACACGCCCCTTCCGTGCGCGCAGGCGCCGCGGGCCCGGGGCGGCGTGAGGTGGGACGGTGCGAGCGGGGCCGGGTCCCGGTTCTTATCTTGATCTCCATTCCGACCCCGCTCCGCCCCCGCTCGCTTCCGGGGACAGCGGGTACATCATGGGCTCCCTGCGGCTCCTTGTCCCCCGCTGGTGTCGCTACGCCTCCCCTGCTCTGCTGCGGGCGCGGTGCGCAGCCCCCGGGGTTGGATCCGGGCAGGCGCCGCTCCTGTCTCGGCCCCCAGGCCAGGGCCCGCTGCCCGCCTGGAGAACGTGCAGCTCCTCCCAGGCCTCCTGCAAACTGCCCGGCAGCGAGCCCAGAGAGATCAGTGCTGGCAGCTCCGCTGGAGCTACCGAGGAGCAGAAGGATGATGATGAAGATGATGATGATGATGAAGGTGTGGAGTTCGGGACGCTGTCTGATAAATTTTCTTCTAGAAAATATTATCACAAAACAAGAGCACGCTTTCGGGATTTAAAGCTTCAGGAAGAAGGAGAAGAAGAGCCAGAAAGAAAACCTCGACGTGGCCCTAAGAACACTCCATACTGGTACTTCCTACGGTGCAAGGCGCTCATCAAAGAGGACAAGGTTTGAGCCCAGCTCTTCTCTTGTTTCTAATAGCACTGGTGAAAGATACAGCTCTGACCAGTCTCTATCACTTGGTATCTTTACAGAAAAAATTAAAGAATCATAATAAAACAGTTTGGGTTGGAAGTTTGGGTTCCATCCTCTACCATGAGCAGGAACACCTTCCCCTGCCCCAGGTTGCTCCAAGCCCTGTCCAACCTGGCCTTGAACACTTCCAGGGATGGGACAGCCACAGCTTCTCTGGACAACCTGTGTTAATGCCTCACTTCCCTGACAGTAAAGGATTTCTTCCCAATATCCAGCCTAAATCTCCTCTCTGTCAGCTTAAAACCATCTCCCCCATCCTGTTGCCACCCCCTCATCTAAAGAACCTCTCCAGCCTTTTTGTGAGGAACCCCACACTTTGTAGGACTTGCACTACAATCTCCCCACAGCTGCATATATTAATATCTGTTGTAGTTTATTCTCTTGCTGCCTCATGATGATTTTTCTCACCCTTGCAGCTGGCAGAGGCTCTGGAGCTGTTTGAGGTGCAGATGCTGAAGGAGGAGCGTGTCCAGCCAGAAGAAAGCAATTACACTGTTCTCATTGGTGGCTGTGGCAGGGTTGGCTACGTGAAAAAGGCATTCAGGCTCTACAATGATGTAGGTTTGACTTCTCCCTCAAAGAATTTTCTAAGCTAAAAGCATTTCAAGCATTCAGTCATGTTACTTTGTCTCCAAAACACCTTTGTGTTAGTGTTGATACCTTCTTAGCCTGAAACTCTTAAGAAACAGTTAAAAAATTATTTTTGCAAAAAGACCAGTTCAGATCTTTCTTCTTTTCCTATAGATGAAAAAACGAGGGTTAATCCCCACAGAGGCCACTTACACAGCCCTGTTCAACGCCTGTGCTGAGTCTCCATGGAAGGACTCAGGGCTGCAGAATGCCCTGAAACTGCGACAGCAGCTGCAGAGCAAAAACGAGGAGCTGAACCTCATCACCTACCACGCCCTGCTGAAGGTCTGTGCCCTCTGCTCAGACCTCAGGATGTGCTTGGATGTACTCAAGGTAAATGGGCTGTTTTTCTCCTGTTAAACCTATTCTGTGCTGTGGTTAAATCTCCTGGAAGTTGTCATGTCGCATCAGGCTTTAATTTCATTTCCAGCAGAGATAATTACAGATCATGTGTTTATATTTCATTGATCCTTATTGTTATATAGAAAAATTGTATGTGCCAAACTCCAGGCTTGATTATCTGAAAGATTATCTGAAAGAAGGCAGCTTTGGCTTTAAAACTGGCTGAGTGTGTCCAAAACTTATTACAACTATACCCAGATGATGACAGTGATATTTGAGCTTCACCACACAGGGTAACCAGGAAGTTTAATGCTCTCTCTGCTCTTTTCAGGAAATTGTGCAGAGGGGCCATGTTCTCACAGCTGAGACCTTCAGCTTCCTTCTCATGAGCTGCATAAAAGACAGCGAAAACGGCTTCCGGTTTGCCTTGCAGGTTTGTCCTGTGTTCTGAGAGGGGGGAAAGTGCTGCTGCATTGTAACTCATCACCTTGTTACACATGGAAAGCAGTGGGGTGGTGAAATGGGAGGAGTTCAGCTTCTCCTAGCACAAGTTCTGAAAACCAGGCTTTGCTCAGGACATCTCATGCTGCTAAATAACCCTGGATCATCTTACAGGGCTCTCCAGCTCAAGGTCACTGTCCTTGTCATGCTGTAAATTCTCTCCTCACGGAGATCCCATTAACATATGTACTTAGAGGCTGCTGGAGATGCTCCTGTTATTTAATATCCATGTTCCCCTCTTCAGGTTTGGCAACAAATGAACAAACTGGGAATAAAGGCCGACAGCCACACCTACAACCTGATGCTGCGTGCAGCCAGAGACTGTGGGATTGGCAACCCTGCTGTGGCCTCTCAGCTCCTGCTCAATCCTCCTGAGACCTCACCTCAGCTAAAGCTGCCACCTGGCAGGCGGAAGGAAAAGGTGAAAAATCGGAGGAAGAAGGGATCAGAGAGTGCTGCTGTCCAGCTGGATGTGGAAGCTATGGAGAAGCAATTATTTCAGGAGAGTTTGCTGCAGCCCGAAGAACAGATCCAGCAACAAAACAAACATGTGGCTCAGGCTGAGGCAGAACCAACTGCTCCTGACAGCCCCAGTGTCACTCCCAACAGGGCTGGAGGCTTGATGAGGAGAGCCCAGAGTGAGATGGAATGGAAACAGCCACACCTAAGCCAAAAGCTGCCTTTCTGCAACCTGCCCAACTTGTTGGATTCCAGGATGGCTGACACAGCCGTGGTTTCCCTGGGGACAGTGGCCACACCATCCCACAGACTGGCTCTGATGGGGGATGTGGAGGGATTCTTGAACAAAATGAAAGAGGACAATGCAGAGCCCAACATTAAAACATTTACATTACTGGCTGAGCTGGTGGAACCCCAAAGCCCCTCAGAGTCCTCTTTGCTGGCACTGCTGGATGATCATAAAGTAAAAGTAGATGTGACCTTCTTTAACACTTTAATGAGGAAGAGAAGTAAACAGGGAAACCTGGAGGGAGCAAAGGTGAGAGAAAAACATCAGAACCAGCCCTATCACCACCTTCTTGTTCTCAGGCCTCTCTTTTGCTGAGACCCATTTCTCTGTCCGCAGTAGAAACTGGGATCTCACACTGTTTCCCACAAGGCAGTGCTTGGGTAAATTTCTAAGTATTTACTGATTCTGTTCTAGCACTTCCAGCTCCCTATCTGAAAAGCTACAGTAAGATTTTTTGGGAAGTGATGCCAACACTTGTATCTTGCAGAGCATCCTGCCAGCTCTGGTGAAGAGGGGACTGTCACCTAACCTCCAGACATTTTGTAACTTGGCAATTGCCTGCCACAAACAGCAGGATGGACTGCAGCTGCTCTCAGATTTGAAGGTAATCAAAGAAAAATCCTCTGCTGCTTGGGTCTGAGCTGCAGGAAGAGACAAAGTGAAGTGTTAATGCTTTTAAAAGACCTGCTGAGGTTTTTGTGATGAGTGGTTTTGTTCTTTTCCCAAAAACATGCAGTTCCAGAGTAGCTGGAGCTCAGGTGGTTTGTCCTGTACCTGCAAAGCTTGTGCACTGCACAAGCTGCTTCACAGGTCCTGTGATGAGAGCTGTGCTCCTTGCGTAAAAAGCACCTCTGCCTTTTCCTTCTGCAAGTCCTGCACTAGTCAGCAAATAAACTTGTTTAACTGTAGCATTTGTTCTTTCCAGAGGTCTGGAATAACTCCCAACAAGTACATCTACAGCACCCTGATTGCTGCTGCTGTGAGGCAGCTGGATTACAGTTACCTCACGGAGATCCTGCGGGACATGAGGAATAACCAGGTGCCTCCCAATGAAGTGATCATCCGGCAGCTGGAGTTTGCAGCACGGTACCCGCCCAAATTCGACAGGGTGAGGAGCCAGGGCTGCCAGGCTGGGAAGGCATCACAAAGGACACCAACAAGGGAGGGGGATCATAAATATGATGATTTAATGTCTGCCTGACTTTCCTTTGGGTTTGTCTGGTCTGGCTGATGATTACTTGATCACTGTTTCTTCTCTTGTAGCTCCTACAGGCCGGTGCTGAAGTGAGCTCTCATCTAATAGAAACTTGTTCTGTTGCTTTTCTCTTTGCAGTATAAGTACAAAAACCCATACCTGGAGAAGATTGATGGTTTCCGTGGCTACTACTACCGGTGGTTAAAAGTTATGGCTGGAGAGGAGACCCCCCACCCCTGGGCCAAGTACAGGACAGCAAAGCCTCAGGGGCAGGAGAGTGAGGCAGAGGCTGTGCAGGAAAAGGGAGCAGGATGCTGAAGTTTCAAGTTCTTCCAGCACAAGGAAGCTGCATGACTTGCTTCTTTAAACTGGCTTGAAGTAAAGCTGCTTTGTGTATCCCCAACCCGCAGTTCTTGGAATAGTTACATAATAAAATATTTCCTTTTGTTTTAAGGAGGAGAAAATACATTTTCAGTGAATTTCCTTCAACTGCCAAGGATTAGATGGGCTGTAGTTTAGCAAACCCTGTGCAAAACAAGGAAGAAGCAAAATCAGATTTAGCAGGGGTTTAGCTCAGTGCTGGTTTTGTTCGTGTCCTGTCACTTCACATGTGACCTCCAAGTCTCTAGACTGCTGGCATTCCTGAAGGGATCTGTGCATTAATTCCAGGTTACAAACCTGGAATTCCAGTGAAATGCAGCTTCCATCTGCACACAGTCAGGGAAGAACTAAGACTGGACACTTGGGAACTGTATTTCCTTTCTACACAGCCTTTTAAACAGACTTAGTTGAGAAAAAAACCCAGAACAGCTCACAATGTGCAGAACAACCTTCAAGCACCCAGAACACATCCAACAGAAAAGGGGCACAGGAATGTTTCACCAGAAGATCACATCACTCTCTCAGGCAGTCAAGCTTTATTTTAAAATAAATGGCTACACAAAACCCTACTCCAAAGCCCCCCCCACTTATGCACAATCTGGGTGATTGTGCTGCTGCTTTAACTATTATACAGAAATATCCCATCAAAAAAAGTGGCTGTAATTGCACTCATAGTCCATTGAGGAGGAGGAGGAGGAGGATATCCTCAGAGTTCAAAAAACAAGTTTGATGGCAAAAGGCTTCACCCAGAGCAACCTCTGCATCCACAGTGAGTGCACTCAATGATTCTGCCCTGAAAAACAAACATGAGGAGGGTGTTACAGCCAAGCCACAGCCAGAGCAGCAGGCTCAGACCTCAAGGCAGGGAATGGCTCTGGGTGGGAAGGGTTTCCACAGTTTGGTGTTATTTCCCATGCTTTTAACAGCCTTAAATGAATGCCAAAGCTGACAGTAACTTTAGCACCAACTTGACACCAATTCTACCAGCAAAGGCAGAGGAAATTACCAGGAAGAACAGCACTACCCCCTCTGCTGTCCATGAGCTGGGAGAAGTCAGATCAGCTACTGCAGAGCAGAGGAACAAGCTGGAGACTCACCACTTCCAGCTTGCTTTTGGGGACCCTGCAGATGCAGTTGGTGCCAAAGTTGGTGTCCCGAGTCTGGATGCAGCGCAGGCAGCAGAGGTTCTCATAGCCCTGCTTCTTCCACTTGGCAATCAGGTTTTTGTCAGCATAGCCCTCCTTGATGCAGTACTCATAGAGCTCTGGGGAGGAGCAGACACTGTCACAAGTCTCACTAGCAGGAGTTACCAGCTGTAGTAACCAGCAGGCAAAGCCAGGCAGCTGCCAAGCCTTCCCTCATCCTCCTTCCCCAGAAACCTGATCCCACCAACTCCCAGCTCAGTGGCATCCACAAGTGAATGCCTCACTCCAGTTCTCCCCTGCCCTCCTCACCTCTGCTGATTGCTTTCCTCTTGTAGAAGAGATCAAAGATATATCGTGTTTTCTGATGGTGGATCCTGAAGATGGGCCAGAGCGACTCCACTTTCCTCTTCCCCTCGTGTGGCTCTGTCTCCGCTGGGAGGGAACACAAACACTAGGTGACCAAGTGCTTCCCTCAATCACTTTGCAATGAACTGTTCCAAGAACATTCCTAACTTTAGTATGTGATAGGGATAAGACTGAGATTAATGAAGAGACTCAAATGAGAAGACCCGACCTGGAGCAGCTACTTTAGGATATAAAACCAGTGCTAATGGGATGACATGACCCACACTGGGACCAGGGGTGACTTCATGCACACAGCAACAACATGGACAGGAACTACCAGTACTTCCATGAGCTTCATCCCTGAACTAGTTATAACCAAAGCTCTGTACTCCATAACCCCAAAATTAGGGATGAGCATGGCCCAGGATCAACCTGCAGCACCACTGGAGGCACAGACACAAAAAAGGTCCACCTGTATTCGTGAAGCATCTCTTGTGAGCTTGTTTTGGGGTCCCACCCCTGAGAACACCCACTCACCTTCTCTCATCTTCTGATCCAGCTCGTCCAGTGTGGGCTCAATCAGCTCCCAGCCATCCGGGGGAGGTTTCCTGCTCCTCTTCACCTTGGGCATTGCTTTGGGAAAGAGAGGGGCAAAAGGCCAAGGGAACTGCCAGCACTTCCTCAGAATCACTGGGAAAAACGAAAGGAAAACAGCTGTCAGATATATTCCTCCTAAGGTTTCTGTGTCCCCTTCCCGTTTTCCACTTCAAGGATAAAAATGAGCTATACGGAGCTCGTGAAAGAGGTGACAGCTCTGTGACTGCTGTACGGTAAGTCAGTTTTTTTCCTCAGCAAAGCACGGCAGCCACTCCTTCTCCGAGGTGACAACTCCAGTCAGATCCAGCTGACACAGAGACCGCCCGGCCCGGCCCCAACAGCCCCACAGCGGAAGCCGGGGCTGGCGGGGTGAGGGGAGGCCGCAGGTCCTGGTTCCGATTCCTGTCCTGATCCTGACACTGACCCTGATCCCGATTCAGGTCCCGACCCTGATCCTGATCCCGATCCCGATCCCGGTCCCGGTCCCGGCCCCGCTCACCGCCCGCTCCCGTCGCGCCGCCGCCGCCGTCACCCGGGGGCCTCTCGCAGCCGCGCCGCCTGTGGCCCCGCCCTCCGGGCTGCCCATTGTGCTGCCTGACCAAGACGGTGCCCGCCGCCCGCTCCGCCGCCCCGAGAGAGCAGAGAAACCCCCCGGGAGAACCGGCTCCGCTCCCGCTGTCCTCGCTGCCCCGCGGGAGCACCGGGAGCGGCGCGCTGCGGGCAGCCCAGCGGCGGGGCCTGGCGCGGGGGCGGTCCCGGTTCCGGTTCCGGGCGCCGCTCGGGCCGGGGGGGCCGTGCCGCCATCGCCGCGATGCCGAAAGGTGGTGGGGGCCGGGCCGGGCCGAGGGTCCCCCCGCGGGGAGCGGCGGCGGGGGGAAACGGGGGGCAGAGAGGAGGGGGCCGAGGGGGTGTGTGGGCCGCCCGGCCCCGGCGCGGGCAGGGCTCGTGCTCGCCGCCGGCCGTGAAGATGCCGCGGCGGGTCCGCTCTCCCCGCTCTGCGCGGCCGCGCGGGAGCCTGCGGGGATCCCTTTCCCCTCACCGGCGGCCCCGCGGCTGTGTTTGGGCTCTGGGGGGGTCTCGGGTTCCGGGGGTGCCTCGCCCCCTCCCGCCCCCCGAGAACGGCGCGTTCCCCGCGCCCTGCACCGAGCCGGGGCCGGTTCTGTGCCCCCGGGGTGCCGGGGCCGCCGCGGGACCGGGCTGGGCTCCACGTGCTCCCGCTGGAACGGGACCGCGGCGGGTTCCCCAGGGACGGGGCGTGGGGGAGCCGAGCGGGCGCGGGGGCCCGGCCCGGTGTGGGGGCTCAGGGGCTCCAAACGCGGCTCCTTTGATGTGGCCGCGTTTGGGTGTTCCGGAGCGGGCACCGACTTGCTCCTCGTGTGATTCAGGAGCGGGGATGAGGCGCTGCCGGGCTGTCACGGCTCTGCAGGATCCACCCAGAACCTTCTCCACATGCACCATCTGCATAATTGGCTCTTGCAAACCCCGGTCACAAACCAGCCCTCCTCATTTCTCTTCCCTGCAGTGTGCTCTGCTTTATTTCATCAGCGTTTCCCAGCCTTTAGCACAAAACTGATTCCTTGCTTAGATTTTATTTAACTACTTCATTTTGGGTCCATTTGCACAGTGATAGGGAGATGTGGCTGAAGCTTTTATGTGTTTTTTGTGAAGGCAAAGAACCGTGGTGGGTTATCACCCCATTTTTCATATTTAAATGCTGTGTAACTTCAGGATTTCCTGCTCTTTATTTCATTGTACAGATTTAAATGTTTAATTCAAACCGTTTGTTTTTTGAAAGAAGAGGGGTCTTTGGTCGTTTTCCCCCAAGTCAGTTGGAGTTGCTGGATTGCTGGCAGAGGAGTGGATTTTGGCACTCACTATTAATATAGAAGGGAGGGGCATTAACCAGCTACTAATAAATTTTTTACAGGATTATTTCCGATTAATTTCCTTTTTTCCCCCCTAATACTTTGATTTTAAAAAGAAGAGGTTCCATCAGTATCATTCCATTCTCTTTCATCTGAACTCCTTAGTTAGGCTGTTTAAAGCTGAAGATGTGTGAATGTGGGCCTGCCTGGGCACAACTGGGCTTGGCTGCAGGTGAAAAATCTGCAGGTGATTCTTTTTTAAAGAGGTGGAAAAGAAGTGCTATCCCTGTTTTCAGATGGGGAAACTGAGGCACAGAGCTGCTCAGTAGCAGGTGTTGGACCAACTCCCTGTGTCTGATGTGAGGTTTGATCTCCCTGAGGAAGCAGAGCCCCATTCCTGCACTGTGCTGAGCTCCCATGGGCTTCATTCTTCCATTTGCTTCTTTTTAGACTTTTAATGTAAAATAATTTCTCCTTAGTTGCTTCTCCCCCCTTATCACCACTGTTTATTTGCAGTAATGAGCAGTTTGTTTGTCTTGGTCCTGAGCCCAGTGTGGAATTCTGGAGCAGCTGGATGAGGAGCCTGGCCCTGGCCAGGCTGGGAGCACAGTTTGGTTATTTGGGGCTTGGTGTGTCACAGATATCAGTGTTGTTCCCTTTGGGGTGATGTCATGTGCTGGGCAGTGAGGTAATGTCTTCCCAGGAGCATTCCTGAGGCAGATGTTCCAGAGGGTGTCAGTGTTCCCATGCCTGGAAACAGACAAACAGCAAACACCTGTCTGGCTGCACCAAAGCTTTTGGTTGTGCTTAGTGTTTGAGAGCCCATCAGCTTCCCCAGCTGAATCCAGAGAGAAGAATTTAATCTCTGCACTTCCCCATTTCGTATGGAAAATATCTCTAGGGTTTCTATAAAGCTTCACAGTGGAGTTTTGGGACAGAACTAAGGCATTGTGAGAGTTTGTCTGTGCTGAGCCAGGAGAATTGGTCAGAAATGTTGGCTCTCTACAGCTCCCAGTGCCTCCCAGTCCAACAGCACACAGTGAGAGAGCAGTGGCAGATCCCCTGTGGATCCCACACCATGCCAAGGAGGGAAGGATGATCCCTCCCCATCACTGTGAGGTTCCCATTGTCCTTGGCAGGTGAAGTGGGGAGGATGAGAGAGATCCAGTGTTTCCTGCTCCTTCCATGGGACTTCCAGGACTCCTGCAGTGGCACAGAGCTGCCTTGCCAGAGTTGTTTGCTTTTTGCCAGTCTTCCTCACTTAGGGCTGTGGATTGGCTCGATCCAACTTGCTTCCCAATTCTTTGGGCTGGAAGAGCAGAACAGTGGCTTGGAGGCAGCATTAATGGCTTCAGCAGTTCATTAATCAACAGAATTTGGAACTTGGGGCAGTGCCAGCCAAGTGACTCCCCTTCTTGGTTCCTGGAGCTCGTTTTTATTTTTCCTCATAAAGCAGTAAAACATGGAGGCTCCTTTTAGTACTTCTTCAGCTCCCATTGTAATTCCCAAAGCTTTTTTCCAATTAGCTTCTTATTTTCTCTTGGCACAGTGGGAGGGGTTAAGGAGCCAAGCTAGTTGGAATGTTGGTTGTAACCACAGGAGCACACTGTGATTCTCCTGTGCAGGAAACTGGGATCTGCTGTGGGATTGAGTGTCCCTTGCCAGCCTGGGAAGGGAATTGGAGAGGCCACGAGCACAGGCAGGGAAGGGTGATATCAATAATCCCAATTCTCTCTTGGAGCATTTAACCCAGTTCAATGGGGGGTTTTGTTGTTTAGGGTCTATCAGAGAAGCTATTTTGGTTTGTCTAATCTACACCTAAAATCCAGAGAGTGCTGCAGGAGAAACAGGCCTTTCTGGAAGTTACCACTAAACCATTTGTTATTTTTATTATTTTGTGCAGGTAGAAAAGGAGGCCACAAAGGCCGAGCAAGGCAGTACACGAGTCCTGAGGAGATTGATGCCCAGCTCCAAGCAGAAAAGCAAAAGGCAAGGGTATGTGTTTGCTCCTTTGTGTACTTTCTGTCCTGATTCCTGCCTTATCCAGGCTGACTCTTCACTGTTCAGGAGCAAAGGAGCACTTAGCCAAGTGCTGCAGATCATTCCAGCAGCAATCACAGTATGGATTCCAAATAGCTCCAGCTGGGGAGACTCCAGGTTGTCCCCCAGTCCGGTTCCTGATGCTTGGGAGACCACCCAGAGCAGCATTTGAAGGTTAAAGGATGGAGGAGCTGATTACACAGCAGCTCTGGAGATCTTTTCTCCCTGTATTTCATCATTCCAGTCTTCAGTGTCAGCTCATTTGTTCTGCAGCTTGGCTTTGGAGAGCAAGAGCCACATCTTGACATGTTACTGTATGTTGAAATCACTGTATTTGCCCTCTTTCTATTGTAGATTTATGGACCAGACTCCTTTGGCTTCTTCCTGCACACATAATTTTCTTGTTTGCCTCTGACTTGTAGGGAGAGGTAACAGAGTTTTCTGGTGTGGGGCCTCTTTTGAGTGTATTTCTGTGCCCTAGCACTGGACTGTAACGGCTCCCCCCACTTCCACCACGACCTGACTGCTGCCATAAAAGCCTTGGCTGCTTTTTGGGGCTCTTGCTCTCTTTATTCCAAACTTATCACAGCTCTGGTGACACTCTTAATATTTTTCTGTGACTCTGAAAGTGCTGCCTCAGCCCAAATACACAATTCCAGCTGAGGCCTCACAGACTGACCACAGGAGGATAATTACACCCCATGTAGGAAATCCTGGTGAATACCTCTGAGATTACTCTCTCAAGCAGTTCTGAGCCATAGTGTTGAGTCCTTTTTAATGTTTTGCCCAGCTGGAACTCAAGATGATTGTTTGTTTTGCTGCTTAGCCACATATTCCAGCTTTGTGTTGGATTTCTTCTTCCAAAGTGTAACTCCTCTTGGATAGTTTCTGATTCCACCTTCTTGGTTTCATGCCATATTTCCACATTCTGAAACCACTTATGAGTCTCATCCTGTTTTCCAAAATAATTCCAACTCCTACTGGTGTGATGTCATTCACAAACTGTGTGTTCTCTGCTTCCATGTTTGTAATAAAAATACTGGAAATGGAACAGAAAAGCAGGACCCACATGAAAGTGTTTTGTTTCACAGCAAACCAGGGAACTGCTCTTTGAGAAGGATTACTTTTTTTGTGGTAGCCCATATCACTTAGTAATGGTTACATCTAACACTGATTTATTAAGGAAAGCTTAAAAAAGCCCCCCACAATTAACAAAATTACTCCTCTTACTGTTCCTTGCTCATCCACTTTGTGGGTTGCTTGATGAGAGATCTTGGTAGTGTAAAACAAGCTGTTCACACCTATGCTGGCTCTTCTTATGATTCAGAAATTAATTCCCAGGTTTCTGACTGGTGGAAGCTGTGCTTAAAAGGCTGTAATTCCTTGGATAAGAATGTTCTGGTTGATGGTTGTCAATTTTCTCCTTTAGGTGTTTTTATTTATCCAGACTCAGGATGGGATCCAGCTCTAAGCTGCATCCATGTAGTTTCCAGTGTCTGAGGTAGTGTGCACTGGAAACCCAGGCTAAAATTCTTCTGGAGAGCTTTCATTTGGGGAAAGTGAAGTGCAGTGGTGTCTTTTACAATCATTTTCCTGTTAGAGGGAGCAGCAGAGTTGTTTGGAGGTGATGCTGTTGCTGAGGAGGAGCTCTCATTCTGTGACAGCCAGACCCCCTTGGTGGCACAAGGCCACGTCAGGAACACCAGTGCTCAGAGTTGTCTCTCATCCCTCCAAAATCTCTTTTAAGAGCTGGGTTTGGGATTTTTAGTGACATGCCTTTCCTCTAATTTCCTCTGATTTTTGTAGGAAGAGGAGGAGCAAGAAGAAGGAGGTGAAGGAGCAACAGGGGACCCTAAAAAGGAGAAGAAATCTCTAGATTCAGATGAGAGTGATGAAGATGATGAGGATTATCAGGTACTGCATTCTCAGGGCACTTAATGCACCTAACCCTTGGGCTGGGGGGAAGATGCACACTCTGGATTCTGAGCAGAGAGAGCTACCTAGAGTGCATTTTTATAGAACTATATAGAAGCCAAAAAATGCTCACTTGACAGCATTTTGCCCTCAGAATGAAAACTTGTGAATATTTACAAATGAAATACAAAGGCAACAAGATTTTTAAAAAGGCTGAGGGTACCTTGATTCATAAATGATTTTACTGGCTAGTAGTAAAATCTTGGCTTGTGCTTTTGGGGTGCTTTGCAGTGTGTTTGGGGAGCTCTGGTACCCCCAGAGCTGGGTATGAGAGTCCTTAACCCCTGAGGTTCCTCCTCTTGTTCCTGACCCACAGCAAAAGCGCAAGGGAGTGGAGGGGTTGATAGACATAGAGAACCCCAACCGTGTCATTCAGACAACCAAAAAAGTCACTCAGCTGGACCTGGATGGACCCAAGGAGCTCTCACGAAGAGAGAGGTGAGTTCCCTGCTGCACCCCTGCAATTCCAGCCTTGGTGCAGGGAGGTGTTTCCCCTGCTCTGTGTCAGTGTTTCAGGGAGGTCCTTAAAAGAGTGTTGGCTGCCTAAAGCAGGCACTGAGCAGCAGCAAACTGGGCTGACTGTGCTTCAAAATGTGGTTCCTTAGAAACTTCACAGGAGCTGTCTGTCCTCTGGGAGCAGCTGTGGCTATCCTACTCTGAGAGAAAGGGATTTAGACCATTCCTAAGTTTTTATGCCAAAAGTTAGACCTAACTGAAACTTGAAATCATACTACTATGAAGGGGATTTAGGCCATTCCTTTCCTGAAGTTTTATAACAAAAATCAGAACAGAAATCCATTAACCAGAGCTCACCTTGGATCTGCTTTAATCTCACTGCAGAAAATGCCCTGGTGACAGATAGCAGTTTCCCAGATTCCAGATATTGTAGTGAAATATTTATCTGGGCAGATGAATAACCTGAAAACCAAAGTTTAATCTTCAAGGTTTCATTTAGCAATGGTGAGGTTTGGAAGGGAAGGTTTAATCTTTCTTTTGGGATAGATTGCTTCAGCAGAAGGACACCTTTGAGGGTAAGGCAGGGAAAAAGATGTCACATTCTTGTGGTGTGGGACTAATTCATTTGACCTCCCTGTGTGTCTGTGTCCTTACTTAGCTGAAGGAAGGTAGAAACAATCTCAGCTCACCCCTGTTCAAACCCTGCAAATAGACAGAAGCTGTGCTTGAAAGGCATCCCAGTTTTGGGGTTTTTCCTGTTTGGAAAGCCCCACTGTGCCTGTTCCTGTGGGCTTGCCTGGATGCTCTGGTGACTGGTGTGTTTCATTTGGGCAGAGAGGAAATAGAGAAGCAAAAGGCAAAAGAAAGATACATGAAAATGCACCTAGCTGGGAAAACAGAGCAAGCCAAGGCAGACCTTGCCCGATTAGCCATCATTCGGAAGCAAAGGGAAGAAGCTGCCAGAAAGAAGGAAGAAGAAAGAAAAGGTTAGAAAATAATTTATCATATTCTCCTACCTCTCCATGTTGTGGTTGCAGTCACACATCCCTCATCTGAGCCTTTGTGGCGTTGCTGAGTGTCATCAACACCCCTCAGCAAAGCCAGGCTCAGCTGTTTCCCTCTCATAAAGTTCTTGCTTTATAAACAAGAGCTTGGATGCCAGAGCAGGAAAAGAGGATGAGAGAATTGTCCTTGATATCCATTTTGTCCCCTGCTTCTCAGGCAATGCTGCCTCCAGTTTGGGGGCTTAGCAGGCTCCATGTGTTGGGTGATTTATCTGCTTTGCATGTGGGGATCTGGACTGCCCAGGGAGTTCACAGCACTCCTTCCCTTCCTGGCCTTTCTCTGGGAGATATGAACCAGAAGTCTGAGCACAGCTCCTTGGTGGCTTCCACAAAGAAATTTGGGTATCAGGGTGATTTGTGGACACCTGGAGAGAGGCCAGGGATAGAAGGGAGCATACAAGAGGAGCTGTGCCTCTTACCTCTGAGAAACTGGTGGGAAGGGTGGGATTTTTTTCCCTTACCCAACTGGCAGGATTCTGATCCCCAGGGCTGCCAATCCACCCCCAGTCCCTGATCTGATGGTGATGATGAAATTGTTGTTTTCCTCCCCAGCAAAAGACGAAGCGGCCATGGCAGGTAAAAGACTGCAGTCACTATCCCTTAACAAGTAAGCACAGGCCATGCAAGAGGAGGAAACACCAGGGAACTGTGCCTGGTCCTGTGGGAGCTCTGCAGTGTCACCTTCCATCGACGCCACGCAGGGCGTCCTGCAGCATTGACCTCACCTCCACCTCCAAGAGACACTGACGATGTGTTTGTCCTCATCCTGGCACAGATTTCCATTTGGGGTTAGGGGCAGCTGCTCTCTGCAGTGCAGAGCTGTGCTGGACAGCAATTCCCTGTAACAGTTCGGAAACATTAATGTTTTTGCTGTTTTTAGGATCAAGAACTCGTAGAGGGTGGGAGGGGGGCAGGGTGGGAGGGGAGGTGCTTCAAGTACTAGATTGCAAGAAGATAGATTGTGGGGTCATTGTGGGGTGGGGCATGGGGTGGGGAACTGACTTGGTTTGAAATCCCAAAGGATAATGTATCTGAGGAATCCAGTTGGCAAAGAGCCCATTAAATTTTGCTGCAGGGCATTGCAGTATAAGCTGGGAGCCTGACTTCATGGACATCTGGAGTGCCGTTCCTTCCCAGATTCATCCCTCCTTTCTTGCAGCCAGTCTCCCCTTTTCCCTCCTCTTCATTTTCTTTTTCTCCTCCTTATTAGGGATAGTGCCAGTTTTTAACCACATCATCCTTTGTTTAAAGGAGAAAAACAAACAACATTTATTGTGTCAGATCCAGATGGAAAAAAAAAAACCAAAAAGCAAAAAAAAACAAAACAAAAAAAAAAAAAACTTGATCAAGTTTAAAAACCATCAAGAGAACTTGTATATTTGGCTGATTAAACTGTAAGTTATCAGAACTGCTGTGGCCTGATGTGTGTGGGAAGGGCACAGCTGGGGGAGGCACAGCTGCAGCTGGGGACTGCTGGTTGTGGTGTGGAGTTTGGCTTTGGGTTCAGGAGCTCCATCAGCATACACAGCCTGGAGGGAGAAAGCTTTTCCTGCTGATTTTGATGGATGTCTTGCACAATCTGTTTACCACGGTGGAGGAAACAATTACCCTGAGGCCACTGTCTGGCCTAGTCCCCTGTCAAAAGGGCAGTCACCGCACTGTCACCTCCCTGTCACCTCTCTGATGGCTCTGGAGGGGAGATGCCAAAGCCTGCTGTGCCTCAGGGGGCTGGGAGTTCTGTTCAGGGACACCAGTGCTTCCCAGACTTGATTCCCAGAGGTTGGAGGAGATCCAGCCCCAGGGCTTGGGGCACTGGAAGCCGCTGGGAGAGGGGTTGCAGCTGTGGAGAAGCAGGGTGACAAATGGGAATTGTTCCATGTCACCCTGGCCATGCCTGGCTGCAGGAACTTGGGCACAAGTGGGGTGTGACACAGGACTGTGCCCCCAGGGAGCTGCTGGCTCAAACCACAGCTCAGACCAAGCCAAGGTTTGGGTAGGAAATATCCTCAGGGAGCTGTGGAAGATGAGCAAGTGCTGCCAGGAGAGGTGCCTGTGCTGTCAGCTCCTAGAGGGAGGGACTGATGGGGGGACAGCCTGCCACAGGATATTTGGGTGATCCTTGGAGCACAGGGAGGTGGATGGGGCAGGACAGGGGAGTTTTTGGGTGGATGCCTGGGATGGAGCAGGGCAGGAGCTACAGGGGGAGGAGGTTGAGGTTTGTGAATGCGTGGAAATGGGTGGAAAAATCTCCACAAAACACCTCCCTCTAACTGAGGGCTGGAGCAGAACTCCAATGTCACTGTCCCTCTGCCAGCCAGTGCTCCCTTCCCAGGCCATGGGAAGGCCCAGGATTAGTTGGGCAGCCCAAGGTCTCTGAGCTGGCTCCAGGTTTGGGAATTGCCCACCTGATGGGACTTTTACCAGGGCACTCAGAGAACTGGAAACCTGTGCTCCCTGGCTGCTTCCACCCTCTGCCCTCCCTTTCCCTAACACCAATCCTGTTTTGAAATGGTGCTGAAGCAGGGACTGCACTGGTGGCAGAAAGGACATGACCACCTGTGGTGAGATGTGGCACAGCACTGTGATCTGCCCTGATCACACCTGTGTTTGCACTGAACTTGTTCTAAAAAAGTGCAAAAAAAAACCCATTTTGATTTAACCAGGAAAATCCTTTATTTGCAATTTTTCCAAGCAATGTATGACCAGCATCAGGAAGCATGGTAACAAAAATAGTAAGAAAAATGGTTTTCTTTGTTTGGAAACAGCCACCAGGGCTGGCTGGCAGCGGGGACAGGCACTGGTGGCATCTTGGCCAGGTTGTGTGGCACAGGGTGGGGGTGGCAGAGGCAGCAGGCAGGGGGCAGAGCAGGGGCAGCTGGAAGCTGGGATGCACTTCCCAGATGGCTCCTTCATTTAATCTTGAGATCCTTCAGTGCTGACTCCAGGCTCTGAAATGAAACATGAGGGTGTTCATCAGCTCGTTGCTTCCCAGAGAAACTGGGGGTGGTTGGGGAGTGAGAGGAGGGAAGATGGTTCAATGCTGGGTACTCCCAGCCTGAGGGATCCATGGGGGTTCCTTACCTTGACATCCCAGATGCTCATGCCCCCGTCCATCCCCGTGGTACAGAACTGGGAGCACTTGTCCTTCCCGCCTGTCAGCACTGAGATCTGGCTGTGGGTGCAAAGAGGGAGCAGGAATCAGTCCCAGTGCTGAGCTCTTGGAACTGCCTGGCAGCCAGGGTTGGGAGTGGGGCTGGACCCTTCATCTGCCCCACCAGTACAGGAAGGCACTGGGATCAATAGGGATGCTCCAAGGATGCTCCAGGACCATCCCAGCTTTTGGGACTAGACATCTCTATCTCCCCTTCCCACATGCAAGGATGCTCTAGGGATACCCAGGAATGCTTAGGAATACTCTGGAAAATTCAGGGATAGCCAGGGCTGTTGCAGCTCATGGTGCTGGAGCCTCAGTCTCTCCCTCTCACTTGCAGGGATGCTCAGGGACATTTTGAGGACATCCAAGGATTCTCCAGAGCTGTCCCAGCTCCTGGGCAGGACAGCAGCACACCCAGGGGATGCTCAGGGATCAGCAGCCCCCGAGGTGACCCCAGGCCTGTCCCTCCCAGCCCACACCTGATGCTGTTCTTGTGCAGGGTGTCCAGGCTGGCGTTGGCCGTGTCCGAGCTCGCTTTCTTGTCCAGGTTCTGGAAGCGCTCGCGGGCGGTGAGGCCGCGCTGGGAGCTCTGCTTGGGCACATCCAGCTTCCCCCCAAAGGTCAGGCTGCCCTGGCTCTCCTCGTAGGTGAACAGCATGGGGCAGCAGTCGTGGCCCTGGGGAACAAACCTGGCCTGCTCAGCACCCTCCAGGCTGCTCCAGGCACAGCCCCCAGCCCGTGCCCCTGCCCGGACTCACCGCGGCCACCAGGCTGTTCTCGGTGATGAAGGTGACAGCCAGCAGGGGCAGCGTCTCGGTGCACAGGGAGGCCACACTGCCAGGTGAGAACAGCGAGCTGAGCTTCAGCCTCAGTGCTGAGACTGGCACAGCTCCTCCAGCCCTGGTGATCTGGGAATGTTCCAGGGGTGTCCCAGCTCCTGGGGCTGAGCCCTCTATGTCCCATATCCATATACAAGGCTGCTCAGGGATACCCAGGGATGGGCAGAGATGCTCCAGGGATACCCAGGGATGGGCAGAGATGCTCCAGGGATGCTCCAGGGCTATTTCAGCTCCTGAGGCTGAACCCCTCTTACCTCCCCCACCCAAGTACAAGGATGCTCAGGGAATACTCACAGATGCTCAGGGGTGATGCTCCAGGGCTCAACCCCTCCATCTCCCCCACCCACATGAAGGGACACTCTGGGATTGCTTTTGGCCCAACCCAACCCAGATACCTCCATCCCCGTGTTGTTTTGGGGGTCAACCCCTGCTGCCACCCCCAGCACAGCCCCCCCAGTCCCCCAGCCCCCTCCTGTCCCCAGCCCTGCTTACGCCATCTTCTTGCCAGCATCAGCGAGGCACAGGGTGCTGTCATGGCTCACCCAGGCCACACGGGAGCCGCTGGCCGAGAAGCAGATGCTGTGCACCCACCCACAGCTGCTGCTGGACTCAAACATCAGCTCCCCAAAGGGCATCTTGGAGCCCCAGGGCGTGGGGCTGGGCCGCTCCTCCACCTCCTTGATGTAGGCTGAGAAGATCCTGGGAAGGGGAGAGCCATGCCATGTGTCCCTGGATGCAGGACCTGTGCCACCTTCATCCCTGCCCCTTGCCTCAGTTGTGGGACTCCGTTTCCCTGGCAGAGTCTGTGGGGTGTCCCCCCACCTCCCATGGATGCTGTGTTTCTGGGATGGTCCCCACATCTCCCTATATGTCCCTGGTGCTCCATTCCCTGCTCCAAACAGCACCTGGGGTGAAGCCTGCCCCCCCCCACCCATCCTTCATCAGGCCCCCCAGTCACCCAATCCCTGCTCCTCACCTGCACTTGAAGTCACAGGAGCCAGCAGCCAGGAGGACATTGTTGGGGTGCCAGTCGAGGCTGAGCACTGTTGAGCGGATGGGCTTCTTGATGTGCTTGCAAACCCACCTGTGTGGAGAGGGGGTGGCACCAGAGGGGCAGCACAACCATCCCCAGAGCCCCCCAGGAATTTTGGGGAGCTGGTCAGGGCTCCAAGTGCCCCAGGAGCTGCCCTGAGCCACTGTCCTGCAGTAGCAGCCTGGGCATGAGGAGTCCATCCCATCTGTCTCCACCTCCAGCTCCTCCAGTTTTTATTTCCCCATCCATCCATCCATCCATCCATCCATCCATCCATCCATCCATCCATCCATCCATCCATCCATCCCACCGGGGCTGTGCCAGAGCCTCACCAGTCGTTCTCCTGCTCGAAGTAGCAGATGGAGATGAGGCGGGAGCCGCTGCCCACAGCGAATTTGTTCTCCTTTGGGGACCACTTGACGCAGCGGGCGGCGCGGTTGATGCGCAGGATGACCAGCGTGGGCTTCCACACGTTGCCCTTGAGCGTCCACACGTAGGCGTTGCGGTCGGTGCCGCACGTCACCAGCCGGTTGCTCTCAGGGGCCCAGTCGATGCCTGGAAGGCAGAGGGGGATGGTGGTGGCCCAGGGAGCCACAGGAATGGGAATGGGGAGGTGGCACTTGGGGCTGGGGGATGTCTGAATATTGTTCTGGGTGGTCTGTGCTCCGCAGTTCCTCTTTGCCCCGCCCCATCCCATCCCATCCCACCCCACTCCTGGCTCCCTTCCTTCCTCCTTCACCCATGCACAGCCCCCATCCACTGGTGCCAGTGCCACGAGCAGGACTGGGAGCAGCTCTGGGAGAGGCCCGCCCACCCACCCTCCATGTCCCTGTCCCCTCTGCCAGCCAGCACTCACCTGTCACCTGCCCGTTGTGCTCCTTCAGCTCGTGGACTTTGCTCCACTTGGCCCCATCCTTGCGGTAGATGTGAACCTCGTGGTTGTTGGGGCACAGGGCGATCTCTGGGGGTGACAGTGGCCAGGGCAAAGCCCTCCCCTGGGTCACAACCAGCACCAACCCATCCCTTCCCAGCACCAGGTCCCCCCCAACCCCCCCAGCCCTGGTCCTGCACTGCCCTGATGCTGCAGATCGTCCTATGGGAAGGGAGATCCCTGCACCTTACAGCCCAGTGTCCTCCCTTCCCTGCAGTGTGGTCCCATGGGGCTGGTGGGATGAGGCAGGATGGGATTGGACGGGATGGAACGGGATGGCTGCGGCTGCACAGCTCCAAACGCAGCCTCATCCCGCCCCGCCCGCCGGCCCCAGCACAGAAAGCGCTTTTTGTTCTCCCACATCCCCCGGCCGCGGTCGGGAAATGCCATCGGCCGTGAATCACCCGGCTCTGCTCCGTGCCCGCCCTCCCCTGCCGGTGCCCCGGGGCCGGGACCTGCTCTGGCACCGCTGTGCCGAGCTCTGTCCTGTGCTGGCACCGCTGTGCCTGGCTCTGTCCCTGCTCTGGCACCGCTGTGCCGGGCTCTGTCCTGCTCTGGTACCGCTGTGCCGGGCTCTGTCCTGTGCTGGCACCGCTGTGCCAGGCTCTGTCCCTGTGCTGGCACCGCTGTGCCAGGATCTGTCCTGTGCTGGCACCGCTGTGCCGGGCTCTGTCCTGCTCTGGTACCGCTGTGCCAGGCTCTGTCCTGTGCTGGCACCGCTGTGCCGGGCTCTGTCCCTGCTCTGGTACCGCTGTGCCAGGCTCTGTCCCTGTGCTGGCACTGCTGTGCCAGGCTCTGTCCTGCCCTGGCACCGCTGTGCCCGGCTCTGTCCCTGCTCTGGTACCGCTGTGCCTGGCTCTGTCCCTGCTCTGGCACCGCTGTGCCAGGCTCTGTCCTGTGCTGGCACCGCTGTGCCCGGCTCTGTCCTGCTCTGGTACCGCTGTACCAGGCTCTGTCCTGTGCTGGCACCGCTGTGCCAGGCTCTGTCCTGCTCTGGCACTGCTGTGCCAGGCTCTGTCCCTGCTCTGGCACTGCTGTGCCGAGCTCTGTCCTGTGCTGGCACCACTGTGCCCGGCTCTGTCCCTGTGCTGGCACCGCTGTGCCGGGCTCTGTCCTGCTCTGGCACTGCTGTGCCTGGCTCTGTCCTGCTCTGGCACCGCTGTGCCAGGCTCTGTCCTGCTCTGGCACCGCTGTGCCGGGCTCTGTCCCTGTGCTGGCACCGCTGTGCCTGGCTCTGTCCTGCTCTGGCACTGCTGTGCCAGGCTCTGTCCTGCTCTGGCACCGCTGTGCCAGGCTCTGTCCTGTGCTGGCACCGCTGTGCCTGGCTCTGTCCTGCTCTGGTACCGCTGTGCCAGGCTCTGTCCCTGCTCTGGCACCGCTGTGCCCGGCTCTGTCCTGTGCTGGCACCGCTGTGCCAGGCTCTGTCCTGCTCTGGCACCGCTGTGCCAGGCTCTGTCCCTGTGCTGGCACCGCTGTGCCAGGCTCTGTGTGGCAATGGGACCCGGGGACACCAAGAATGTGCTGTCCCAGCCCCCAGGTCTGCTCCCCCAAACACAGCCCAGCTCTGCCCTGTCCCAGAGCATCGCCCACCACGAGGATGTTCAGCCAGGACAGTGCCTGGGATATCCTTGGGAATTTCGGGTGTCCCAGGCGTACTCACGGGTGCGGTCCTTGTTCCAGGCGTGGCAGCTGATGGGCTCCAGCAGGAAGCTGTGGTAGGCCATGGCTCACGGGCTGGGGACAGGGAGAGACCCCCAGGCTGTCAGGGCAGTCTGCTGCAGCCACAGGACAAGATCCCAGCTCCCAGCCCCTCAGAAGGATCCCTCCCCCTGGGATCAGTCCTGTGTTGCAGCCCATCATGTCTCTCCTCTGCCGGGGAGAGGGTTTTCCTGATGATTTCCAAGCTTAAAAACTGTCCATTTGCAGGAACTTCTAAACCCTGCTGGCTGGACCTTGCTGGGCAGGAGCTGGCTGGGCACACAGGGACTCTGGTGCCAGCACCCCCCTGTGCACCCCTGGGTTCCCAGCACAGGCAGCACCTCCTCTTTTCACCCCAACAGGGCCAGATCCACTCACTCCTTCCACACCTCTCCTTTAGGAAGAGCCAAAAACCCCATGGAGGCCCTTCCATCCCATCAGTGCTCAGCCCCCAGGACCAATCCCTTCTCCTGGCTGAACTCCCACCATTCCTGCTGGTCCCTAATTGTCATAGGATGGAGCAGTTTGCCCCAAAGGCCCCTCCAGGTGCCACGGGACTGGGAAGGGCTCTAGCAGCGTCACAGCCCCTTGGCCATCCTGCAGGGATGTAGGGAAACACCTCGCAGGGCGTGGCAGACCGGGGAATTACTCACAGCCTGCTCTCGGCTATTTTGGGAACTCCCTGAACACGTCCCGTTTTCTTTGGCAGCTAAAAACGTTACAGGGGAAGGGGAAAAAATTCCTCTTAGCAAAGCTCCATCTCTGGGCCGGGGAAAAGAAAATCTGAGGAGCTCCATCACCTGCCTTCTGCATGTGGAGAAATTCCAGGGCTGCTGTCACACAGCCCCTGGCCAAGGACATGGATGAGGAGGCAGCTGCCCTCCCCAGCCCCACCGATCCCCCCGGGATGCAGCACGGCGTGTCCCAAGGACGGGACAAAGCTGCTGCCACCACGAGCCTCTCCCTCGAGCCCTGGGGATGGAGCAGCACCACGAGGGATGGACAGAATCACCAGAGACGGGGACACCGCTGTCGGCATTGCAAGAGACCAGGAGAAGGAAAATGTGTGCAAAAGGGATTTGGATGGAATGGGCACTGGGCTGAAAGGGCTCGCTGGAGGAGGGACGGGAGGGAGGAAGGACACAGCGAGGTGCTTTCTGGCTTCAACACTAAGAAAACAGTAATAATTTTTCGTTTTCCAGGTAGTTTGGGAGCTCAGAGGCATAAACTCCCCTTCCTGGGGTCCCTTGCTGAGTGCCATCCCGAAGGGATGAGTTCAGCTGCCGTGCCAGGGACAGCAGCCTCTGCCAGACACGGCAAGGAGTGAGGGCTGCGATGCCTTGGCCGCTCCCAGCAGCGGGTGGGGTTTTACTTCCCCCAGAGCCCCTTTCCAGCCCGTTCCCTGCTGGTGCCCCTCTGGCTGAGCCCTGCTCCCACCCAGAGTGACCCACGGGGGCTCGGCAGCCCCTTCCCCAGCTGGGCACAGCATCACAGGAGCTGTGGTTACACCCCTCCAACCCCTCCCACAACCCAGGGGCTCTCTAGGGAGGAAAATGGGAATTTTCCGAAGGCCAGACAGGGCGGGATTGGGAGCTGGAACAGCTCCGTTATCTTCCCGGCCAGTCCGAGCAGTTCGGAAACATCCTCGGAGGAGATAACCAAACCTTGGCAGGGCCGAGCGCCGGCGGCTCCTCCCAGTCCCGGGAGGAAGCCGCACACCAGAGGAGACGGAGTTCGGGTTTTTACGAGCCTGGCGGGGTGGCGGAGGAGGGTTTGCACCCAGTGAGGATCCTGCTGGGAGCTGCGACCCCCTGAAACTCTCCCCTGCGCCACCAAGACCCCAAAACCGACCCCCGGGGCCCCTCTGCTCCCTGCGGCAGCTGAAGGTGTCACCCCCTGTGCTCCTGCCAGCCAGGCTGGGGACACCCGTCCTCAGACCCCAGCGCTGGTGGGGCTGCCCCATGAGCCAGCCTGGCCCTGAGGGGACACCCACAGTCCCAGGGCAGAGGAAGGCGGCTCTGACCCTCCTCTTCCTCGCCCCGGGCAAAGCGGGAAGCAGCTGATCCCGAGGAGGAGAGGGCAGATTGCGGCAGCTCTGCCTCTGCCGGCGCCAACCCCGACCGGACCTCCACAGGAGAACTCTTTCCATCCCCCCCAGAGCTGTCAGACCACGGGCAAGAGGAAAAAAACCCCTTCAAACTTGCTGACAAAACTGGGAGAAAATCCCAAAACACCCGAAATGCAGCGACAGCGAAACTCGGAGGGGCAAGGGGCTGCCTGCACCCCCCTGACCCAGCCCGGGGGGACCCCCCGAACCCTGGAGCAGGGTGTGAGCCCCAGCAGCGCTGACAGCCCCAGCCCCACGGGACAGCCCCAGGTCCCGGCAGGGTGCCAGAGCTGCCTGCCCGTGCTTACCTTGCCGTGCAGGGCGGGCTGGGCTCGGTTCCTGGACGGCGGGGCTCGTTCATGGACTCTGGGCAGTCGACACGAACGGAGCCCGGAGCGAGCGGCTGGAGCTGTGCCTGCCCCGCCGAGGCTGCCTGACTTCCCTTTTCCTCTCCGAGAAATGCAACCACTTCCTTACGTGGGCGTTGGGGGAGCGCGGAGCGGCTCTGCAGCCGCCCTGCCCCTGTGCCTGCGGGCCGGGCCGGGCCAGCACCGCCGCACTGCACGGCCCCGGCCCGGGATGCTCACGCTGCTCGGGGGAACGTGGGCAACTCACCCTGCGTGCTCCAGAAAGGACACAGCCAGGGGAACAGAAGGGAAGGATCCCCGCCTCTCCCTGTGGTAGCGGAAGGGCTGCTCACCCCCGGCCCCCGATGCGTTTTGGAGGGATGGGGACTCCCCTACCAGGGAACAGCCGTGCCTGGAGCCCACCCGGGGCAAAGCACCCGCAGGCATCGCCTCCCACGGCCGGGGAGATCCGCGGGACCTCGCGGAGCCTGGATCCGGCCGCCCTCGGCAGCAGCTGCTGCCGGTTCCTGCATCCCACAGAGCCCAGAGGGACCCGGGCCCAGGCTGGCTGCGGGCACCGTGCCTGGATCCCCACGCACCAGACATCAGCCCTCTGCTTTTATCACCTCCTGCTGCAGAACAGCTAATTTTTATCCCATTCCCGCCTGGATGCCCTCACCCCTTCCCTCTCTGAGTGATGTCGCAGCACGCTGGGGTCCCGTGCATCGAGGGCAGGAGCGCTTCTCAGCCGCAGGATTTGGATACAATATCCTGGAATTCAGGGATACAATAACCTGGTATTGGCTGCGCTGCAGAATCGATCCCCACGGGAGGGGTCAGCTGCAGGTAAAAGGGGAGCACAGAGGGGGCAGCCCCTCGCTCCTGATCCTCATCCTGAGCTGGAGTTAATTTCACGTGTGTTGCCATGATCCCTGCAGACACGGGGAGACCCTGAGATGTCTCCCAGGCAGGGATGGGATTGAACTGTGGGTCAGTTTTAACTTCTGCAGGAGCATTTGGGGTACATTACTAAGGGGAGAGGACAGTGTGACCCCTGTTCTGTGCCTGCCATGCCCTTTCCTCCTTGCTCTCATCGCCAGGCTGCTCCTGCTTGGAGTACCATGAGTTGCCTCCATTGCCTGTGAACCCTGCTTGGGGCTCTCCAAGGCTCCATGGGGGGAAATCTGGCACTGTGGAAGTCTGCTTCCCTACTGGGCCTCTGCCAGACCCCATTCATGTTTGCTCAAACCCTTTACCTGCTTTTTCTTCCGTTTCTGAAGAGGGAAGATCCTCCTGCCCCCACAGCACGTCACGTCCTCAAAAATGTTGTAGAGGAACTGTCCCACTGCAGACACTGGGGACATGGGGACACTTCTGGTAGGGTTTTCTCTGGGGTTGGGGCAGTGCAAATGATGAACAGCAGCAATTCTGAGTTTGGGGAGTGTTGCAGGCAGGCTCCAGTGAGTATTCCCTGCTTCCCAGACCATCCATCCCAGCCATGCTACCCCCCAGATCCCCTGACTGCAAGAAATGAAACACTCATTATTTTATGTTTAGAAGGGAGAGGAAATTGCAAAGCCAAGCCTGACTGCCAGGGGAGAAGGTGGGAGACACAAGGAAACCAGAGAAAGATCCAGCTCTGTGATGGAGAGCAGTGGCTGCTGCTCAGAGCTGATCTTCCACCCTCCCCTTTCAGCTCCCCCAGCTGAGAAACGAGCAGGGTATGAAACAACTCAGGTTTCAGAGGAAGTGGTAAATTTAGTCACTGAGGTTTTTTTAAGACACTTCTGCATTTTCTGAAGAAATGACCATCTTAACCTTTGCAAAGCAATGCCATGAGCCAGCTAATCCCCTCAGAGCACAGCAGCGCAGCAACCCAGGGAGGAGGAGCTGCACCCTGTGAATAAATTTTGAGCAAATGCCTCCATGAGCTCCTGAGGCTGGAGCTGAACTGCAAAAGGTACCTGGGGACAAAGGATCAGCACAGCAGCCAGACCATGCTGACACCTCTGGCTGGAGCTTCATTTGTCCACCAGTTGTTATAAATACAGGATTTTACAGGCTGAGAGCTCAGCTCTAACAGGACACAGAACCCCAGAACCACTGAGGGTAGAAAAGACCACCAAGTTCATCAAGTCCATCCTGTGCTCAATCCCCACCTTGCCAACCAGCTCAGAGCATTGAATGCCACATCCAGTTGTTCCTTGAACACCTCCAGGGGTGGTGATTCCCCAGCCTTCAAGTTTCATGGACTTACCAAGTGATTTGCTTTTAATTTGTCTTCCCCAGACAAGGCTCAGCAGATTTTTTTCTCACCTTCCACACAAAGCTTTCCATCCTGTCCCCTGGGCACTGCCCTGGGACCAGTCCCAAAGGCAACTACAAATAATTCTGGTCACTTTGGAAAAATGTGACCCACTGAGCAGACAACAAAAAAGACATTCAGGTTAATTTGCTGTTGTTATGGATTAAATGCAAGGCAGACAGAATGAAAAGAAGCAGGATAAATTCATTCATCCTCCAAAATCATCACCTTAAGGGGAGAATTCCCCTGGAAGAAGCTCATCTGAATCTTCACATCCAAATTATCAGAGCTCCAGGTCTGTCAATTTTAGAACCTTTCAGTTAAGATGAATTTCTCCTGTTTTAAGGCCATAAAATATCAGTGCAGGGATTTTCCCATTCTCTCTCCCAATTTCCTTAATAGCCCTTTTAAAATCAATAAGCATCAAAACAAAGAATCAGTTTTTCTCTTTTTTATTATTATTATTATTATTATTTCTAGCAGACAATTTACATAAAATTCCCCTTTTAAGTTAGTGATTCATAACTTCCTGCAATAAACTACTTAAAGAGCAGCTTTGGTAAAGAATGGAATGAAACAACCAACCAAAAAAAAAAAAAAAAAAAAAAAAGAACAATCACAGCTGATTTTGAAACCAACACAATTCACCAAATTTAGATTCAAAAGAAAATCTGCCAAGCTGTATTTTCTCAGTGTTTCCAAATATTTCACCTTCCTCCTCCTCCTCCCTTTTCAGGTTTGTGCAGATGTGGGAGCTGCATTCTGTCAAGCAGTTTGTCCTGCTAGATCTTGGAAATCCATCTTTACATGATTCGTAGCCCTTGGATGGAGGACTCTAAAGTCTTGAAGGAGAGAAAAAAAATTATAATTACAATCTGCTGCAGTAGCTTGGGTTGAATAATTCAGTGTAAATGCTAACAAAACCAAGTAAAAAACATGAATATTTGAAATTAGATGGAGTCATAGAATCCCAGAATGGTTTGGGTTGGAAGGGACCTTAAAGATCATCTCATTCCAGCTCCTGCCATGGGCAGGGACACCTTCCACTATCCCAGGTTGCTCCAAGCCCCATCCAGCCTGGCCTTGGGCACCTCCAGGGATGGGGCAGCCACAGCTTCTCTGGGCAACCTGTGCCAGGGCCTCACCACCCTCACAGGGAAGAATTTTTCCTGTAGGTAAAGGATTTCCTCCTAATGCAAGAGCCAGAGACCACAACAGTCACACCTTTCAAACTCAGGCATGTACAGACATGAAACTGCACTAAAACAGCTTAGAAATCACCTCAACTTCTTCTTTGACTCTAGTCCCCACCAGAGCACTCTGACACCACAGAATACAGATAATCTCTTCTTTCCCTAATTCAGAGCCCGTATCTCAGTTTTGGGAAGGCCAACAGGGACCTCTGCTGGCCAGGCCTGAGCAAAGCAAGCATGGACATTACATCCTTTTAGGATTTTCATGATTCTATTTTCCAGCTGTTAGAGACAACTTCTTCCTCCTTGGGTAAGTTAATTCTGAGAGGACAGGACCATGTTCTGCAGCAGGACAATGAACAAAGTCCATTGGGATAGGAGAAGGAAAAGGCAGGGGTTGTGTTATATGAATAGTTCCAGCCCAGCTATAGCTGAGGCTGAAGAATGAAAGAATTAATGGGATTCCTACAGGGACATTTAGTAATCCTATTAAAAAAAATGTCTGTATTAGCACCATCTGCTTAACAAACTGCATCTGCTTTTATGCAGATTCTTGGATCGGTTTTTTTATGGACTTCATTAATGGTTTTGCATATTCCAGTCTGGATTTCCTGCTGCTACTAAAACCTGGCTTGAGGCTGAGCTCCAGGAGTTGATACTAAAGATTAAAAAAATAAAAAACCCATCACTCCAGCTAGTTCACATAAACATGGTAGTGAAAGCACATTTTTACCTTGAAATCCCAGATGGTCATTGCTCCATCGATGCCGGTGGTGCAGAATTTCCGACAATCCCGTTTGTCTATCTCATAAATAGACACTTGGCTGCAAACAGAGAGTGAGAGCTCCAACACCCATTCCAGAGAGCCAGAAAACTGGGAAATTTGGGTTGAATTCTACTCCTACTCTTTCAGATGGAGACATGACTATACCAGAGCCTACACTAGATTCTTGGTAGAATGCCTCAGAGAAATAAGCCAAGAAAAAGATGCTGAAAGCCTTTTAATGGCTTGGTGAGACTAAATGTTTTCCTTGAACAAAGAGAAATTGCTCTACATCCTCTGGGATCACCGAATTTATTTTTTTTTAATGCGAAGATATTTTACCCAATTAACCTGAATGAATCCTTTTGATTAACAGAATCATGGATTTGGGTAGAAGGGACCTTAAAGCTCATCCAGTCCAACTCCCTGCTATGGGCAGGGATGCCTTCCACTACCCCAGGTTGCTCCAGCCTGGCCTTAAAAGATTCCAGAGATGGAGCAACCACAGCTTCTCTGGGCAATCTGTGCCAGGGCCTCCCCACTCCCACAGGGAAGGCTTTTTCTGTATGTTTAACTTAAATTTCCCCTCTTTCAGTTTGAAAACAGTGACACATAATAAATAAATACACATGGCAGTAACATCCAGAATAGGGATGTGAATTTCAGGTGGATTTTTCTGACTGAATTTTGCACAGTGCCACCAGCCTCTTGGGAACAACCCACATATTTGATAAGATAAGCTGTGGCCAAGGTACATAAGACATTAACCACTAGCAAACGGCTGTAGCCATGTCAATGATTAACTTCACCAGCACATAAATTCCAGAAACAGAGAACTACTAGGGAAAGACCACAGGGAAAAAGGGACACCAGCTACACCCTTCTGCTACAGCAAACCTGGGGGTTTGCAGAAACCCACTGGGCATTGTTCTGGATGGGTAATCCAGAAAGATGGAGAAACCCATTGTGTACCACAGGGAAACCTAATTTTAAGTGAGAACTGTGTGTAAGGTTTTTTCATAATGCAGATGGTAATAGAATAAGGGGTGGATAATGTGTTGGGTTGATGTGGCCAGAAATGTGTATTCTATCACCATCTGTTGAAGCTGGGTGGGGCAGTGACCCTTATCTCCGTGGCACATATTATCTGCTAATGGGCCATCTTTAAGACAAGCTGGGGCAATCATCTTTATCTTTTCCACAACCCATCCTCCCTCCAGGAAGATATCATCTGCTGCTGGGCCATTCAGTCCCACTGTGTGACTGATAAAATTACATCATCCCACTGGGAGATGCTCCAGCCAGTGGGAGGAGCCAAGCCTTTCCTACCTAGATTAAAACTGAGATTTTTGACAGCAAGTTACTTCTTTCCACTGGATTCCAGTGGAAAGCCAGACCTTTCCACATCATCAATGGATCTTCAGAGGAAAACTGCACCTTCTACAGGAGCACTGCTTCAGCTGAACCACACTGCCACTGGGCATGGAGAACACTCCCTGCCCTGCTGCTGGCAGCAGGACACTCACGTTATACTGTTTTGGTGCAGGGTCTCCAGGGTGGTGTTGCGATCTTCCGTGGTGGCTCTTTTATCCATGTTCCGGAAGCGCTCCATGGCCGAGATGTTGCGCTGGATGCTCTGTTTGGGAATGTCGAGTTTGGAAACGAAGCTCAGCAAGCCACGGTCGTCACAGTTGAAGAGCATTGGGCAGCAGTCATGGCCCTGCAAGCAAAAATCCATTAGGAAACACCATCTCAGCATTCCCACCCTGCCCTGGGCATTCCCAAACATTGACACCAGGGCAGAGATTGTTTATTATTATTATTAACTGTGCAAAATTTGGGGTTTCCTCCCCCTCCAAAACACGACAGAGCTCTACAAGGAGGAATAGCATTCACTTACAGCTGCCACCACGCTGTTCTCAGAGACAAAGGACACGCTCAGGAGTGGGAGGAACTCTGTTTTCAGCTGCGAAACCCTGTGCACAAGGACATTTGTTAGAGGGATTCACTGAAACCTCTCATTTTCGGCTCTAAAAAAAATAGGCACCGTTCCCACACAAGGATGCTTGGAAAAGTCGGGGTAGCTCAGCTGTCCTGTGGTGACAACAGAAGGTTGTAATTTGTAATGAAAAGTTACAGCCTAATGAAAGTGTGCTGGAAGACTTATAAAAAAATCAAGTATTCCAGGTGAAAGGCTACCAAATTTGTGTGTAAACAGGGCCAAGAGTTTAAAAGGAATACCCCCAAAAATGTCTGTATTGATGAAGATATTAATTTCATTTGAATATAAAAAACACTTGAAGTTTGGACGCTTGACATCTTTGCAGAGGGAAAAAGCCTTGGTGTTCATTTAAATTTTTGCCATTTAATGACAAATAAAGATAATTCTTAAACACTTGATAATGATTGATGTTTCCTGCCAGGTACTTGTACAACTGTAGTGATCAGAACCACAATTCAAAATTAATCCCAGCAATACCTGGATGACCCCAGAGACTTCTGCTACCAAAACATATGGAGAATCTCATCCTTCCTGGCTGGAATGCCAAGGACACTGCAAAGTTATGCAGATCAAGAGGAGAAGCAGAAGGAGCAATTGTCAGTAAAACATTTTGTTGGATTGGAAGGTGCAAGCTCAAACCTTGCATCAGCATTATCTTAAGGACAGAGGTTGGAATTAATATTTCATGAACAACTTATTTTCCAGATCCTGGTTGGGGAAAGGGGTCTTAGTTATGGAGTAAGCACATTTATGCATTCTCTTTGAATTTGGAATATTGTCTGGAATATTGTTTGGAATATTTCATATTGCAAGTATTGTTTTGGAAAAGGAAGTATTGTTTCTCTGGTTACTCAGTGGAGCATTCCTTTTTTTCACAAATACCTCTTTCCCCCACTCAAAAAAATGGGCTACACCCTCACCAAAGGACTCAGAAACAACCTTATTTATAAAATATTTATACCAGCCTCGAAGAGACTCCTGGAATCCACAGTAAAACAGGCAACAGAGGCACAAGCTTGCCAGCCCAACATTCCACACAGAATCATGGGATCATTAAGGCTGGAAAACACCTTTTAGCATTATCAGGCTGATAACACCAGGATACTCACATCATGTTTTTGGAGGCATCAGCCACTGACACGGTGCTGTCATGGCTGACCCAGGCCAGGCGGTTGCCGCTGGCGGAGAAGCTCACGCTGTGCACCCACCCTCCGCTGCCTGCGCCCCCAAATTCTGACATCAGCTGCCCAAAAGGCATCTTGGAGCCCCAGGGTGTGCTGGCTGGCTTTTCATCCACTTCCTTAATGTAAGCAGAGAACACCCTGCAAATAAAAAGATTTTGGTGTGAACAAAGAGAGGACAAAGCTTCTGGGAGGATGGGATGCGTTTCATGTTGGAAGCAGACACGTGTCCCAGTTCTCCCAAAATAAAATATTTTGGTGTCTTTAAACAAGCCTGGAAGCAGCAGTGTGCAGGGAGAAAACAGCAGTACAAAGGATGTGAAGCACACAGGATTCTCATAAATGCTGTTCTTGCAGCCCTCTCCCTTTTTTCCAGAAGATGGCACAAAAATACACGTTGTCAGTGCATTTTTCCCTGTGCCAAAATTTCCCTTTCATCCTTTCGTGGTGCTAACAGCTCTCCTGAGTCAATCCTTCAGTTAGAGAAAACCTAGGAATGGCACTGTATAATTAGAAGCTAATACAAACACCTACAAAATTACCCACTTTTTAAGAACATTCCTGTTTTAGCAGGGTTTCAAAGAAAGAAATGTGATGTTCTAATGCCAGCAAAAGAGCTCTGAGCCACCTTCTTCCGGCTCATTGCAACAATGCCTTGAAAACCTGAAATACTGCAATGTTGTTATAGGTTGCTTTTTTTTTCTTCTCCCAGCACTACAATTTTCAAGATATGTTTAAATAGAAAGCCTCCCCCTTTCATCAAATTCCTTCTGCATGATTCAGACATGCCACAATATGGTGCTCTTGACTGTTACCATGGAATTTAATGGGACGTCACAACCATAGGATTTGAGTCCATTGAACAGGAGGGGCAAGGCAGCTACACCATGCTACTACCAGAGGGAAAAAAAAATCAGCATAAATGAAAAACTATGATCAAATATTCATGGTTGCAGTCACACACAAACAGGAATTCTTTTATAGTGAGTTTAAGGAAATGTAGCTCTCCCTTCCCTGTTTTTTATATCTTTTGTATGTGTGGGGTAAGCACTTCCAAAGGTACCTATATTCAGCTTGTTTCAATAAGGCTGCTCATTTGGAATGAGAAGGGTTTAACTGCAGCTATATTAGGTACAGATTTTCAGGGAATTAAGTATGGATATATATTTGGCTCTACCAGTTTAAATATAATCTAATGATAATCCTTTAAAATTTTATAGAGCCACCTAAAAGGATGGATACTTTGTAATGTATGGAAGTAGGACAAGATGTTTAAAGCAACAGCCTTTTGACACAAGGCAGGAAAATTATACCTAAGCAGGGAAGACCTTGAATTTAACTGATAGTTAAAAATATAAGAAGTCTTTACCGTTATTAAAATCTCCCTGTCTTTTAAAACCAAAATCACCTCAGCTTAAAGCCCCAACCTTCAAAGATTCTTGGGAAATGACTTTCATTCCCTCAGCAAGAACATAAAATCATACTAATGTGGTGCTTGTAGCTACAGATACATCTATCTTTCAGATAAATATAAGGGGAGCTCATTTACCCTGGCCAAGCACCACAATACTCTGTCGAATACCCAGCAATTTGCAGCCTTCTGCCCTCCATTCCTTCTCCAAAATGTTTCCCACTTAGCTGCTTATTATGTGGCAGTGGCTCTGGCAGATCTCTTTCCTAATTTCCATCAGAACAAGTGCACACTTCAGTTATCTTTACTTTTTTTTTAATATGGAACTGAAGGGAGAACTGGAATTGTAGAGATCTGTACTCATCATTTACAAAAGAGAATAATTTTCAATGGTCTTGGGGAAGGAACAGAATCCTAGAATCCCAGAATGGTTTGGGTTGGACACATATACACAAAAACTTCAGGTGACCTATGTCAAAGTCCTGAGGTCCTTTATGATACCAAATTTTAAAAATTCCACATGCTTCTGTTCCACATCACTTGTTTTGTGACAGGAAGTGAATACATACAGTTTATCTAATTAAAACTGGAAATAAGGCAGGAAAGGGGAGACAACTCTCCCCTCTCTTTCCCAGCTTCCATTTAACATCTCTTAAAAGCTCTCAAAGGATGGGGTTTAGATGCAAGGGTTTCATTCTGAAATAAGGAATGTAATAGTCAGTCCCACCTCCCCCTCCCACTCCTTAGTCATTTTTAGTACACACTTTGAAGCTTAAAAATTGCCCTATTACATAAAGAATTTAAGAAAAGAAGCTTTCATTATCATTCAAGGTACAAGTGATTAAGTCAATGTGGATTCAAGTCAGGCCCTGCAGACTTCCCTGCAGTGACCCCAATCACTCAGCACAGAGCAGTTTGCAGGGCCCATCCCTCACCCTGTAATTTCACAATCACTTGCAAAGCCTCTCCCATCCATCTCTCGGCCAATCTGCCTTTAACAGCCTTTTTTTTTTTTTTTTTTTTTTTTTTAAATGGTCTTCAAAAAATCTCTTTTATTGTGTTGAGCTGCAGGTGGATCAATTCCTTGACACTGCTACCCACAGGTAAGGAGAGAAAACAAGGAACTCAGGGAACAAAAAGATGGGACAACATCTTTGGAAATGGCCAGTTACTTTAAATTTTGGAACTGCACCATTAGGATATTGCTTTCTAAACTCTATCTAGCAGTGCTTGCTTCTACAAGACAACATCTGCTAATCCAACTTCAGCCTAATGACAAGCTCTCAGCCTAAATGCTGTGTAACGCTGGGAAGGAACACACCAATTCCCCAAATTCAGGTGTGTCCCTCAGCACATCCATGCTGCCTGTCCAAAGCCAGGACACAGCAGCACCAAAGCCAACGTTTCTCAAGCTGGATGTTTTATTTTGGTACCAATGACAGCACACAATGAGCCACCTTTTATTCTAATAGCAAGTGCAAATACCTGATCAACATGCTCAAGCTACTGATTTGATCCAGTAATCCAAACTGTAGATAGATGTTTTAGTTTCTCACCTGCACTTGAAGTCACAGGATCCTGCAGCCAGCAGGACATTGTTGGGGTGCCAGTCCAGGCTGAGGACAGTGGAACGAATGGGCTTTTTAATGTGTTTGCTCACCCACCTAAAACAAAACCAAACTAAAATAAGACATACAATTTACATGAACATCTTTTACCTGATACCCACAAATCCACGAAACACTCCTCAAAAAGATCACTCCTTGTCAATGACTGAACACATCAGTTTTGGAAAAAACTTCATGTCCTAATCTTTCACATTCTCTTGTGCAACCTGTGAACTTTATGGTTAGCTTAATTAAACTTTCAAATATTATGAACAAACTCATTAAATATGTATCTCCTCAGCTAAGTCTTACTCCCCTTCAAACCAATTTTTATAATGCATTAGATGCAGCTCCTTGATGTGAATTTTGCACAGGAATTGCCAGGTCTCTTCCCCCAGTGAACACGAGGTCAGCTGTGACTGTGACACTGAGCTAAGCAGCACTGCTTTCATGATCACCAAATACAAGTCCTTCTGCAGTCCTTCCAATGAGTTTTATAGTCACATCTCTTGCCTATTGACTTTTCTACTGTTTAAAAATACAATAACTATAAAACACAACAAGAAAATGGGGGGGACTGTCAATGACCCAACTAGTGCATTCATCTCAATTATCTGCAGTGCAAAGTGGTCCTGCTGCTGAAAGCATCAATAGTGGCCTAAATATATCTCAGCAGATTTGGTTTATCTGAACTATTTACAAACTAGTAATGAAATCTATTATTCACTTGATGGCCTTTCAGATGATGGTGCTTTTTCTTTGATTTTACTTCTATCAGGCACAAGTTTTAAGGTTCACAATTTACAAATTATATTTCTTTAGCATATGGAGTCTTGATTCTTTTGCAGACAAATGAGGCAGAGAAAAAATATTGATAAGTGAACATGCTGGAAAGCATAGAAGTCCAAAACAATCTTTAAAATGTATTTTGCAGATGGTGTCATTGTTTTTCATCTCCACATGGCAGACTGCACACAGGACACCTGTGTTTTTGTGTCTGTTTATGCAAACCAAAGCAAGAGATACTCCACACACTGATTTCAGCTACAGATGATACAGCACATGTAGCTCCAACATGTGCAGCTACAAAGGGACAAGATCAGCAGCATTAAGTTTAGATGATAAAATGAGAAAAATGTTAATGGTGAAATATCTTTGTAATATTCCTATGTGAAATCTATAAACTGTGATAAAAGTACTTGAGAAAATGCAGAACAGGTTGATGACAACTCAAACATCTTCTAACAGGTGACGCTGGAGATGTGACAGACTCAAACCTCCAATGACAAGAAATGGCCCAAAATGATGAACATGGAAAAAAGACTTGAGTGAAGATTTTTTCATTCATTCTGGCATGAAGAGGGGGAAGGAAATATTTATCTTTTTTGAACCATATAGTTGTAGTAACGAAACCCTTACTCTGCAGAAAGTCTTGCACTTTTAGAAAAGCAACATATGTTTATGGCAGTCAGGCAGAACACATCCACGCCAACTTGTACTGTCTAAAAATAGGCAAAGTCAAAGGCCTTTAGGTGCTACAGCAGAGCGAAAAAGAGAGAACCTTTTTCCCAAATGTTGAAGTCCACAAAATGAATATTTTAGGAATTAGTAAAACAGTAACCCAGCTACCAGCACCAAACAGCTTCAGCTTTCCCATGCAGACCTCAAAGCCACAAAACCAGCTCACCAGTCATTTTCAGACTCAAAGTAGCACACAGATATGAGTCGAGCTCCACTTCCCACAGCAAATTTGTTCTCCAAGGGAGACCACTTGACGAAGGTGGCGGCGCGGTTGATCCTGAGGATGACGAGGGTGGGTTTCCACACGCCGTCCTTCTGGCTCCACACGTACGCGTTGCGGTCGGCGCCGCACGTCACGATGCGGTCGCTTTTGGGAGCCCAGTCAATTCCTGCAAGTGAAGAGGTCACGGGAATTCATTTCCCCCTCATGCTGTTTGCTTTACAAGGCAAAACAGAGATCATCTCACAGAATCTCAGAATGGTTTGGGGTGGAAAGGACCTTAGAGAATATCCAGTTCCAACTCTGCCAACTCTCATTCACTATCCCAGGTTGCTCCAAGCCCTGTCCAACCTGGCTTTGGACACTTCCAGGGACCCAGGGCAGCCCAGGATCTAATCCAGGACCTCACCACCCTCACAAGGAAGAATTTTGCCATATATCTAACCTAAATTTCCCCTCTCTCAGTCTGAAGCCATTCCTCCTTGCCCTGTCACTGCAGCTCCTGATGAACTGATCACCGAGACAGTTACTGCGGTTCTGTCATTCTCCTTCATCTCGTTCTCCAGGAGCTATTTCAAGCTGTTAGGAATACTTGTATCTCCCTCCAGCTTTCACCAAAACTGCAGATCCCAAATTCCCAGATGCCAGGGATTTGCTGGCCAAGGAAGCTCCAAGGGCTGGCCAACAGGTGGAGCTCTGCAGACCTACTGTCCACCAGCACCCTCCAATCCTCTGACTTCTGCAGGATCCCTCTCAACAGCTGAAACCCAGCAATTCTAAAACTGCACAACCTCTAACAACATGTTGTGCTTGCTGCCAGACTTCAGCAATGATCTAAAGTTTAGATAACAGGGTTTTTCAGTTAGACATTATCAATTTTTATGTACTGACACAATCCTTACATTTTTTTCCATGCCTATTTAAGCTGTGCCACAAGAAAGGTTTACCAATAAAAAAAAAAAAGAAATTAAAAGAATAAAATAAAACCTTTGGTAAGGCTGCCATTGCTTCTTTCCCCTCCTAGGCAATGAAGGATGTACTTAACTGGAAAGTCCTTTGGAATCATTATTTTTCATCTTTTCTATAGCATCCTTTGGGATGCAGTCCTCAACTCTCTTGTCACAAATTATGTCAGTGGTTTTCCATTATTACATTCAGTATTAAAAACATCTCTTAAGCTCACAAACTGAAAGTGGGATAAAAGCTGTGGAAAGAATTTGTACTAATGTTACCATATTATTCATAAATTGTTTATTTCAAAATAGGCTTATGCTTAAAAAGTGAAGAGCTTGATAGTCTGAAACTACAGTTACAGGAGCTCCGGCATTGCCTTTGACAGAGGGACCATCCTGCCTCTTTTTCCTTCTCCTGCCCACCACCTCCTCTCACCAGCCCTGGTGCTGTTCTGACTTATGTCAAGCTCAGATTTTTAGCTTGGCAGAAAACTAAGCCAAGAGAGTGAAGAAAGCTCTTCCTGTGAGTGAGTAGAGGCAGCTCATCACAAACCTGAGTCACGAGAAGGACCTTGTCCCCTGTGATCAGGAGCTGACTCACTCTGTCAGGGGTTACAAGCAGTTTGATCAGTGGATCTCCTGTGTGTAACCACAGCTTAACTCCACTCTTTACCACCACCACAGCACTTTGTATTCCAAAGGTACACACTGTGCAGGAAAGCAGGGAGAGCTCTTTTCCCAAGTCATGAATATTTGGCTTCTAACACTAACAGATACAAGTAAAATGTCTTGGGGGGGACACAGCTCATTTGGAAATGCAGCCCAAGTGACTCTTCACAAAGAAACAAATACAGTTGAGCTCTTGGACAGCAAGAATTGGAAAAACTGAATAAAGTTCCTGCAAAATGCTGTTGGACCAATACTTCTGCCCATTAGTGTGCTGAGAACAGAATGTGCTGCTTTGGGCAAGTGCTTGTATAAATTATTTTCATTTCCTTAAGAGAATAATGCCCTTTTAAAAATATCACCATGGAAAAAAAACCTCCAGTAATATAAAAGACTGCCACAGGATAATCACATTTTTTAAAATAACACCCTGTGACTCAATGTGGTAGCTCTTCTTAATTTTCATTGGGGATGTACAGATACTCTGGGCCTGAAATAAATATGCTCACTGACGGTCTAAATCCAGGACTGACCACTTCAAATATTTATATAGTCCCTAAAAAAGGTATTTATTGTTGTTGGAAACTACAAAGCAATGCTACAGTCGTATACTTGATGAAATTTTAGTACTTGCACTTGAAAAGGAGCAGCATGCATCACTGTGACACAGTCAGATTACTTCAGTAGACTAAGAATGTGTTCTCATTATGTCATTAGGGATGAAAAATAAGCCATAGATAAGAACAAATGGCTCAGTAACTCCACTGAAATGTCTGGAAATAAGATAGAGCTTTTCTTCCTAACATTCACTGCATGCAGCTCAGAAAACTGCTGCAAGGCTCTCTCTAAGTGGGAATGCCAACCTATAAAAAGATCTATTTACTCAACACTTGCAGATCTCCTGTTCAGAATCTCAACTGGGGAAAACAGGAGGGGTTGGTAAACTTCATGTCTGGCTCAGGCCAATCTCACCTGTAATGTGTCCATTGTGTTCCTTCAGCTCATGAGCCTTCACCCACTGGTTCCCACTCTTCTTGTAGATGTGCACTTCATGGTTATTAGGGCTAATGGCAATCTCTTGAAAGAAGAAATAAAATAATCCAATTGTACAGAAGGCTTTTTAATAGCAAATGCTATATTTGGAAAGAATTTTCCCATCTAAAACCTCTATTCACAAATTTGAGAGCATTACATGGGCTTTGTAAATGAAGGGCCAAAATCACTGGAAAATCTCCAATAATCATGGACAGAGAATCATGGAATGGTTTGGGTTGGAAGGCATCTTTAAGATCATTCAGCTCCAACCCCCTGCCATGGGCAGGGACATCTTCCAGTACCCCAGGGTGCTCCAAGCCCCATCCAACCTGGCCTTGGACACTTCCAGGGATCCAGGAGCAGCCACAGCTTCTCTGGGAATTCTGTGCCAGGGTCTCCCCACCCTCACAGGGAAGAATTTCTCCCCAAAATGCCATCTAACCCTGCCCTCTGGCAGTTTGATAGTGGTACACATACCATGAGTACTTTGCACAGGAACATAACACATTTGGAACACAACAATCCACATTATGTAGAAAACTTGGCTAAGAGGCAAAGCTTTGTGGAACACCAGGAAGACTCAGTTACCTCCCATGCCAGAGTTCCAGCAATAAGTTTAAAAAAGCTCAGATTTGGAAGACATGTGCTTTTCAGATCATAAGTAGAACATTTAACAGGTAGAACTATGTATGTGATCACCCCTTCCCTAAATGTGACCCAGAACATCAAAAGATCAAAAACTGACAGCAGATAGAAAACAGCAATTAAAAAAAAAAAAAAAAAAAGAAATAAAAAAGGAAATGAACTTATTACTTACGGGTACGGTCTCTGTTCCAGGCATGGCAGGTGATTGGCTCCAGCAGGAACTGATGCAGAGACATTCCGAGTTAGAGAGATTCCTATGTTGTAAAAAGTGAAAAGGCTGAAAAGTGTAAAATTGAAAACAAAATGCTTCAAAATGAGAGAATTAATAAAGTTAAACCTCAACATATACCGAGCATCTTTCAGTGCAGTGTTAAAATTTATTTACAGATCACAACTTAATAAATATAATTAATAAATATGATAAGGCTGCTCAAGAGCTGCCTCTGTCACATCCCCAGATATTTTCAGTAGGATGATGGATTTTCATTGTCCTGCTCATGTTAGCTAATAGCAATTGCCCTAAAAGCCAGATACACTTGCTTCTTTGTAGATCCTTACAGACAAGAAAGCAGGTTCTCAAGAAATCTAATAAACCTATTAATTTTATTATGGAAATAGAGTAACTAAAAAAAATAAATATCTAGGACAAAGCTCAGTGAACTGTTCTAAAGCTTGACTTGTATCCAGGCTCACAGGCAGCACCACAACAAAATCTTTTTTTTAGGAAGCCAAACTGATGTGTAACTGATCTGCTGATATATTATTTGATAAAACCGTTTTTATGTAGCCTAGGGAAAAATTACTATGATTAGTAATTAACTAATCAGTAATTTCTTCAAATTAATTCTAGCATTGAACTGTTTGATAATCGGGCTTCTGCCCCATGAAACTCAAACATTAAACCAAGCTGAATCTTTGTAGTTTGTGAGTATTTTGTTTAAAAAAGGCTAAATACCTACTTTTCTCTTTTAACTTATGGCTGTTACAAGAGACAGTGCTGAAAATCTGCAATTGGAAGCAAATCCATCCACACACACAAAGTTGTTTAAAATGTTTTCATTATATTCCATCCATTTATGCTGCCTTTGGTTAACACAGGACATGGAATAGTATACTTTTGTAATTAAAATATTTTAGACATTTAATTATTTTAGATATCAAAATATTTTAAGTATTAAAACATAGTATTCTATGTACTGTATTAACCAGAGCAGCATAAATGGATGGCAGATAACACCATAAAAACTCAAGGTCACCTGTAATAATAAAAATATTCACAGTTCAATCCATCCAACTTGGATTTGTCCATTCCTTTCATATATTCCACTAATTTTCACACCAATTTATCACTGCCTGATGGATCAAAGCATTTTTACCCCCATATATCCATCTCAAAAGAACTATCTCCGTGATGTCATTCCAAGACATCCACACCCATTAGAGCCTGGAATTACAACATACCCAAGTATGGCCATGTTAGCAGAGGGTGGAGACTTCAGGACAAGGTAGGAATTTGGAAGCAAACAGGAAATGAATGGCAATCCAACAGAAACTTAGGAGTGAAAGAAGAATGAGTATGCTCTTACAGAGCCTCAGGAATTACTATCACACCATCAGTTTAACAAATAACTTGAAAGTGCTGGGTCTTGGGGCAGAGGTCAGATAGTGTTTCACCAATGCAAGTAACTGGAGAGGCTTTTTATTTTATTTAGTTTCTTGTTTAAGGAAATCGAGCACTGTTATTCTGAAAATATGCAAATTATGGGTGCATTTCAAATGTACTTGAAGTACAACTTTTAACAATACGAACTTTTTGTCCAGCTCACAATTTTAACCAGCATGATTTTCACAGTTCTTACAAAAATCACATTCTACCAACCAAATGAAGTTTTAAATACACACAATCCTAGGCAAAATAATTAATTATTTTTTGTTAATGTGAAAATGTTGACATAATCTGGGTTACTTCTACCCTTGGACATCCATCATTTGAGATTCCATGTGTGAATATAAGCAAAACACAACTGCAAAGTGCTTTTTCCAGGATCTTGCTTTAGCTCCTGCCAACATTCAGTAGCAGCACATTTCCATATACAGAAAAAGTTCAAGAGCCGTTCCACCAACAAAGAATGCTCAGCCTTTGCTACTCTTTCTGAAATAAAATGTAAAAATATCCAGTCTCCTCTCCCCAAGGAATGCAGCTATTTTGAAATACTTTCTAACACAATTGTTGTATTTTATTCACAGATTGACATTACATATAAAATATGGGCCAACCCTACCTCCTAGTTCAGATATTTTTACTTAATTGTTACCAAAACCAACCCAAAGTTGTATGGTCCATTCCTTCCCATTGATTGAGTTACTTGAGCTCCATAACTGGCTACAAGTGACCTTTTTCCATTTTGGTTTGGTTACAAACCCATAAAACACAACAATGATGATAACCTCAAAAAGCAGTGCTATTTCTGTCTCCTGATAGGTACAGTGATATTTTCTTTGGGAAGACAAATCTTAAAGAAGTTTTCAAGTTATATTTATTCCTTACTAATACACGGACAAAATCCAACTCATAATTCACTAGGGAAAATGCTGCTGGCTTATAATGATTCTTGACAAATTAACAACCTCAATGCCTTCCTGCCATCCAACCTCAGAATCTCACATGGGGAAGATGCTCCTATGACTTTGTTACCAAGTATTTAATGCAGCTCTCCCTGAGGTTTATTTCAAAAGGAAAGCAACTGACTTTGAATTTCAATACAATATTTTAAAACGGAGAAAAAACCGGAAATCTTGCACCTTCGTAGAGCGGTTCTTTCAGTATAAGGCCTGAAAGGATCGAGGTTGGGATGAACAGGACTCAGCTGCTGTCACCTCTCAGTGGGATGAGAAATACCTGGTGAAAGCCCATCCCTGGACAAGCAACCAGCCAGGATACAGACTCAGAAGTGGAGATGGAATATGTGCGTGTGTGACAGTGAGAAAAGCACCTTTTGAATCCTTGTCTGATGTCGCAGCACCTACACCACTTCCAAACACCTGGAAGCGAACACCTGCGCTGAAGGACAAGCCTCCAGCACTGTCACTCCCTCCCGAGTCACTCAGCGCGGATTTCCCAGGGGGGTGGCTCCCCTGGGGCGCCTCCTGACACAAGACACCATTAACAGGATAAAGCCTCGGGATGGGCACGGATTGTGGGCTGCGGCCCTGCCAACACAGGGGCACGGCTGGAGGATACAGCGGGGGAAATTGAGGGGCAAGCGGGGGAAACAGGAGCACCTCCACAACCCCACCTCTCCCGGCCCCTCAGGGCGAAGGCGTGAGCGGCGCCCATCGACTCACCCTCGGCAGGGCGTCCCCAGCCCCTCAGGGCAGCGATGCTGCGGTGCCACCCCCCGCCCTCCCCTCACAGCAGCGAGCCCACACCGCTCATTCCTCATGGCTGCCGCGGCCGGGACTCACCTGAGGCGGCGGGGGCGGAGCGGGACTCGCGGACTCTGGGCAGTCAACGCGACTCCGCTCCGGCGGCGGCAGAGGCCGAGCGGGCCCGGCTCGGACACGGGCGGCAGGAAACGCGCACGGCGCATGCGCCGCCGCCCGACCCACACAAAGGGCGGGGCGGCGCCTGCGCGGCGCCTCAGGGCGGGGTGGCCCGGCTGAGGGCGGAGGAGGCGAGGTGAGGAAAGAGCTTTAAGGTCATAAAATCGGACTGTCGGTGCATCCCCCGTGCTGCTGTCAACCTTAAAGCACGTCGCACAAGCTCTCTTAAACGCCTCCAGTGTGAGTCCACCACTTAGCTGGAGCTGTTCTGACCACCCAAACACTGAAAAAACCTCTCTAACCTGACTCTCCAGTGCCTCAAGGCCATTTCCTTCACTCCCCTCACGGCAGGCACAGCGGAAGAGGTTGGATCCCATCTCAATACACCCTCCTTTAAGATCTACTATAATCAGCCCGGAACACAAAGAAAGAAAACGGGGAAAAAAAGGAAGGTATGACTCCCCTTCTGGTTGTTTCTCTGAGGAGAAAAAAAACAAACGTGTGATTATTAATTATTCCCACAGATGGCTCCCAAAATGAAGAGGTGCCAGAGTGCTGGACACGTACATGAGATTGTCCCAAATAATAACAATCATAACCCATCCCACAGAAAACATCACAGAGAATCTATACTGCAAGTGAGGTATCACTGGTGTAATGCAGACAAAATTCCACAAATATGAGAGCAAATAAATCCTCATTGAGTCTCCTCGGGACTGACCAAACCCAGCTCCCTCAGCCATGGCTCATAGGGTTTTCCAGACCAAAACTATTCCATTATTCTATGATTGAGAGTTGGAATATCAAAATAAGTTCACAAGCAATAATAATTTGCCCTACTCTTAATCCTCTTGAGGAATTGCCTCCTCCTTGGGGTTTCATGATTTGTCTCCTTCAAACTTGTGTGATTTTGTGAGCTCAAGTACAACAACAATGAACAAAAAAGTGAGAGAATGGAGAGAGATAAGTGACTCCCAAATATACTGAGGAGCAATAGAGTAGTGAGTTTAATTTTGAGTCTGAGAGAAAATAAACAATTTATAAGCATCTCAAAGGAAAAAAAAAGAGGTGAATGCTGGCCAGTATGGCTTTGTCAGGAATGAATTGAGCCAATCTAATTTCCTCTTCGGGCAGCATAACAAGGATTGCAGATAAGGGCGAAGCAATGTATGTCATATATCTTGATTTTTAGTAGAGTTTCTGACACTGGCTTGCAGGATATTCTAATAATAAACTGGGAAACCAGTCTAGATGATACTGCTCTAAAGGAGTTGCAAAACTGGTTGAGGGAAGAAGTGCTTAATATCAGTGCTTGTACAGGGAATTACCTGTGCATTACTCATCTGTGATGCAATAATGCAATTTCTGCATCTGAAGCTGAGATCAAGTTTAGAATAAACACAGTGGCAGAGCCAGGATTTGAAATGGGAACTCTGTGGTAAGAAATGGGATGTGGTTGAGCAGCAGGTGCACTGCTGTTCACTCAACACCATCAGCTTCAGATTTACACCACTGGGAATAGGGCTGTGCTGCAGAGGAGGGTGGAGGTGCTGCTGAGAGTTGAAAGCTGAACAGGAACAAAAAATATCTTTTTGCAGATGAGGTAAACACCACACAGGCCTATGTGGGTAAGAAAATCCAAGTAACACACACGGAGGAGTCCTAAAGCTGCTTTAGAAGAGCATTAGAGTCCTGTGCACCAGAGAAATGTGGATGATTTGGGGGAAAAAGTGGCAATAATGATCAGGATCTGTGAACACATAGCTTCAGCTGAGCCTGTTGAGAGCACAGAAAACTGAGGGAAGATGTGCGTAGTGTTTGAATAGATGAAAGGCTGCTGCTCTGAGGAAAGGAACAATTTGTTCTCTTATGTCCACAGGGTAGGGCCAGAAGTCATAAGCTAAGATAACAACAAGGCAGATATGGGTAAAAGATTGCCAGCAGCTGCTTTGAAGTAGTGAAGCCCTGTGTTAGGAACTGATTTGGCAGGATGTAGGGCTGCTCTGAGAGGTTTTTAGGAATGGATCTGAAATATTTGTCAGGATGGCAAAAGTGCAATACAAGGTCTTGTGTTCAGGAAGGAGGTGAGTGTCCATGGCCTCTGTCAGTGGTCCTGTGGCTCTGTGGCTGTGAGATGTATAATCAGTGCAGCCCTTACTGGTTTCACAATAAAATTGCCTCAGCTGCAGGGATTAAAGACACACAACTAGGCCGAGTAGAGTTACATAACAGCAACAAAATTACATTTTAAGTACGGTTTTATGTTTACAAAATTACTTCTACCAGATGGAGGGAGGGCATCTAAATGAGGAGCTCTGCAGAGGTTTTAAGCATTAAAAGCTAAGACCCTGTTTTCAGTGAAGCTTCCCCAAGAATTTTCCACCACTGCTCCTGCTCTAGTGCTGGTACAATTGCGCTGTGCTAATCCAGGAATGATGCCGATGTTTTGGAGATTAAAGCCTCACAAGCAAGGCTGAACTGATCTTAGTGAAAGTGGTTTAGATGCAATCTGACCCAAAAATATGAAAAAATATCTAAGCTGGGACATCCTCATTCAGCTACAGGGTAGCAGCTAGTCAAAAAGTGATCTTCTGGAAGCAGGTTGTTAGATACACAAACAGGTAATTGCTGATGAAGTCATGCTTTGAGTGCATTCTAGGTGTGCATTGCCACAGGAGCTATTTTTGCCTCTCAGCTAATTTGAATTTGTTCTTTCTGTGCTCTCTACCCTCCTGTAGCGATGCCTTCCATCATGAGTTTGAGCAGAATACAATGTTCTGCTTTCTCACTGTGAAAAATACAAGTTTTTCCCCATACAATAAACCTTAAGTAAAATATGAATAATGGCTATTCATGAGAGGAATTATTTACATGACTTGGATCCTTTACTTGAAAAATCTTAAATCTCTGTTAGCACAGATCCTTCACGTAGTGTTGGATGTGTTCCATCATTCCATATATACCAGGGATGTATTATTTGCAAAGTTTTGAGTCTGATACACAGATAATTCTTTTGTCTGCAGACTCTTTCACTTTTTCTGTCTTCTACATTATTCTTTTAAGAAAAGATTTAGCCTTTACTGTGCATCCATTTGGGGAGTAGAAGGATTTTCCCTTTCTGTTTTACCATTAGTGAAAACATCCATTAGCTGTTCCAGGAGTACTTCTGTGCCTAGAGAGACTCGTGGAATATCTGTATTCCCTTTTGCAGGGAACTGTATGAGTCAGCTGGTGTTGAGAACACACCTATGTTTTCCTCATCTCCATCCCACACCCTTTTCTGCTCTAATAAATTCATGGCAGGTGGATTCAAACACGCAAGCTCCAGCTTCCCTGAGCCACTGGCAGGGAGGAAGAGGATGGAGGCCTTGGATAACCTCCCCAGGAAGCAAAGGTTGAGACACAGTGTCTGCTGTGCAGTTTGTTCAGAGCAATTGGAGCCATCCCATCTCTCTCTCTCCTCCACATCTTCCACTTCATGTATGGACTTCCTTTAATTGGCCAGGCTCTGTTCCTGTACCAGAAATGGTTTGGTTTAGCAAGAGAAATCTTTGCACTAGGAAAAATTGACCTGGAACAAGTCTGATAGTTGTGCACAGTGACATCAAGGTGAGGAGAACGGGCATGACCCTGAAGAGTGGTAGTTAATAAGTATTTTATAAATTGTGTGTTCATGTCTGTGCACACATCAGAGACTGTGCTTGAGAGCAGGAAGTGGCTGCACAGAAGGCAGAGGAGAACAATCCTTTTTAGAGAGTGATGCACACATTCCAGTGACTGTCTGAAAAGGTGCATCAAAGTCTACAAAGATCCACGTCTAGGAATGCTGTAAATATGAATGGAATGTGACCTTCTTGCAGCACATTTTGGACAGGGAAAATACCCTTGGTGTAATCACAGAACACATCAAGCTGGAAGGGACCTGCAAGAATCATCCAATCAAACTCCCAAGTGATGAAATAGTGAGCTGAGTCAGAGAAGACCTACAGCATCCTCATTTACAGTTTGTTGTGCAGCTATCCCATCTGGTTGGTTTTACAGCCATTTTTTGTGGAAGACCAGGTTCTTTAGAGACCTCTTCTTGTTGTGCAGAATTTTCAGTCTCCACACAGTGTTTCTGTTTGGTGTCTGGCTGTTTCCAGTTCCTTCATCTGAAGAGGAGCAGGAGCAAAATTGATGTGCCACTTTGAGGGTCAGAAATAGGACAATGGTATCTACCCCAGGAATTTGAAGTTATTTGTGCTCTAGAGTTGTGTTGCAGTTGAAAAATAAAAGTCATGCTGCTGATGATAGCACACTTTCCAAATTCTCCTTTGTGGGTGTAGATCAGCTGCTGAGACCAGTGGCTTGTTACTGCTGCATTCAGGCACCATAAAGATTCTGATGGATGATTTCTGCACGGGGTGCAAAGTGCTGAAATTCCCTTGCACTCCAGTGGGTTCACAGTATCCCACATGCAGCTTTTCTGCCTAGCCTGGATTTCCTTGAATTAGTGCATTCCCTTTGGGACATATGGGTTGTTAAATGAAAATGTTCCTTTTCAGGAATTAGTGCTGAATGTGGAAGCTCAGGTGCAGGAAAGGGTTTCATAGCTGCTCTGTTGAAATAATCTTTCTAATATATTTGTACATGTTTTTCTTACCCTGGAGTTTCATAATGGTGGTTTTTTTCCCCCCTCCTCTCAGGGCTAACCGTTCTGCCTATTCCATCTTGACTTATAGGTCTTTTATTGCAATTTAATAGTTGTTCTTAATCTTTTCCAGGTGCACATAATGATCCTGCTCTTGACACAGATCTTTTGCCACACAGGAAGCCTGTGAGGAAAGTATGAAACAGATTGAGAGCACAGCTATTTATACAGATCATGGAAAGCCAGGATATGTAGATTTGAAATGTGTGTTACTTTCTGAGAAATTTTGCCATATCTTTAATTTTATTGTGTATCACAGGCTGCCTTTCTGAAGGCTGGATCCAGAGTTCACTGAAGTCATTGGAAGTAATCCCTGACATTTTGGATGACTCTAGATCAGACCATAAACCAGGTGGTGGGGTGCTTGTTTTGAACCACTGGACTAGTAAAAGTTGTTATCCCCACCTGTTATTAAATCAGTAGTTTTGATTCTAATGACACTTCAGGCTTTTATTTCCACCCTCCAGTGGAAGGAAGGTGGCTGAGCGTGTGCTGTAGGTGGAGGGTGAAGACATTGTCTGAGCGTGCAGTAGCAGAAAGCACAAAGGTGGCAGAAGGCTCAGTGTCAGTCTGGGAGGAAATGCTGTGCATTAAATCCCCAGCTAGCTGTGATATTTGGGAAGTGCCAGTTGTCAGCACAGTGCCAAAGGAGCAATCTGCTCAGTGCTGGCAGCTCTGCTCCCCTCTGCCAATTCCAAATGCCACTGACTCGCTGGAGAGGGAACCCAGCCTACTCTTTGTTGGAGGGCTGATAGGTGTGAGGAGTGGAGTTGTGTAATAAGTGAAAGAAAGGACAAATCAAGAGGAAATGGAGGAATTCCTCAGGGTGCCATCTGTGATGCAGATTACCAGGGAGGCAGAGTGAAAGTGAATTTCTTCTTTTGTGGATTAATTCTGCTAGGCTGCAATCAGTGAGCTAACATGCATCCTGCCTCTCAGGATCATAAAAAACAGAGCAAGTGCTGACATCTATTATTAACACTGCTTTCAAATCACCACTGGAGAGAAATAATGGAATGTATACCTGAAAGTTTCCAGCTACCACCATAAAGGGCAGAAAGGTGGGGAGGTGACTTACATCAGCCACAGCTTTCTTTGCTCCCTCATCACGTCCTCAGTGCTCACTGATGATTTCCTTGTGCTCGTTAGTAATGTGTTGAAGGTCAAGCCCCAGCTTTCATTTAATAGTAAACAAACTGATTTTAGAGGGCAGAAAGAAGTCTTAGAGACCCAAAACATTATCCTTATCTGCTCCTCTCTTCCATTCAGCTGCCAGAGATAATTTGTGAGTGATGCAATGATACACCTCTGAGGCAGAAACAGACCCTGTTGTTTACCAAGGCCTGAAATCCACATCCATTTTTCTGAATTTCTGTTGGATTTGAGTTTATATACCAATATTATTTATTTCAAAGCTCTGCTGCAGTAGCAGCAGCTGGTTTTAGACCTGACTGAAGCTGTATTTGATTGCTTTCTCAACAAACATAGTCTCACAGTTTATGATATGGATGTGTCTTTTTATCTCATGGAAAATATGAGCCCCACAGCTCATTTAGTGCTTACTGTTTACTGATATGAATCATTGGAGGACTGTTGTTGTTGCTGCTGTAAAAAAAAAAAAAAAAAAAAAAAAAAAAAATTTAAAAAAAAAAAATAATAACAACAGTCTATGGAAGGAGTGCTCCAAAGGCTTTAATAGAAAAATGGCATTCTAGTAACAAAGGCTGCTCTTCAGCCAAACAACATCATGTAAATGTGCCACAGTGTTCCAGAATGCTGCACAGCTTCAGTGCTATGTGTGTTTTATATAACAAATAAGTTTTAAAACCCCAATTTAGTATGGAGATAGCAGCTCACCTGTTTAAAATGTATCCTTTCATTATCGGTCAATTGGAGGGGAATGTATTGCTTGTTATATTTTTTATCCTATTTGAATAAAAGCCACATTTATGACTCAGTTTTTATAACCAATGTCCCATAATTGCAGCTGAGAAGTGCTTCTTGGATTATCAGTCCTTTCCAGAAGTTACACTCTTCTCCTTGGAAATGTTATCATGGGTGGTCTTGATGGAAAAGCACTGCAGACTCTAATGGTGAATGTTAAAGTGGCTTCATAAATCTGTGCACAAGCTGTAGTGGCAGGTATGTTATTTCATTCTGCAGTCTGTAATGCAAGGAGGCTTCAAATTTCACTACAATCTCACTGGGGGGCTACAGTCCGTGGAAGAAATCCGAGCACCATGGAAACAACTGTAAAACTCTGATTTCAGTGGCGGCAGAATTTTATGCTGTCCATTTTAGGGCGGCTTTTCCCTCAGCAGTGTCTTAACTGCTCCACCAAATTTGTTAAAAGTCTCTTCATAAGCCTTGCTAGGAGTAAAGCTGGGGCAAAGACAGTGCTTTTGTGAAAATCCTGCTGTGAGTGTAATATTTTTAAAAACTGAGCTACCAGTTATCAGACTGATAGAGTTATCAGACTTGCCTTATAGACCACTGATATTTATCCATCATTTGTCTAATCCTACATTTCTTACTTAGAGTTAAGATTTCATGTTAAACCACGTACACACAAACTCTCTGATGAGGTAGCTGTTGCATGAATAGTTCTATTTTCTCTGTGCTTGGACTCTGAGTTCATCATGCCTTCTCCATGACCTCTGTCTGCTCCTAGAGTTTTCCAGAGTGCTCACTGGCCTCCAGGTCAGCCTACACTTCTTCCAGTTCTCTCTGAGGTGGGCAGAGGCAGCATTTACAGCTCCTGCAGCTCTTCATGCTGGGAGCATCCTCATCCCTTTGGATCCAAAGGTCCTGAAAGCAGGTGAAAGATTAATGTAAATAATGAAGGGAGAGGATGCTGAAAGTTGTAGGAGGTCTCTCTGCAAAGCTCTTTAAGGTGATGCCAGATTTTTTTTTTAAGAAAAGCAAAACTTAAACCCAAACTCTATGAAAACCCCAGCTCTCTCAGATTCATGTTTGCCTCTCATTGTAGCCACACTGACTTTAAGAGAATTGTTTCTGATTGAGGCTGATGTAATTGAGCACAAGTTAGGTTTGAGTCTGTGTATGTGTATAGGGAGATAGAATCTTTGTTGTTAGTCTTTAAGTTACTAGAATTGGATTTTTGGCAGCAGTTCTATCACTTTATTCCAACAAAGAGATAGCTTTTTACTAATTTGCTTGCTTAGTTTTATTTTAGCAATGAAGAGCTGAAGGAAGCTCTCTAGTTTTACATCTCTTTTAGTTTGCAGTCCATTTCTTGGCTATCCTATTCAAACAGCAATCACAACTTCTCTTAAACACAGAACTTTTTTGGTTTAATTACATATAAATAGTTCTTGGGTTTTCAGTTTGACAAAAACTGATAGTAATGCTTGTCTTGTATAAGATTTGTTGAAACTACTGCAGATTGAAATTGGTGTGAGTGGGAGAACCAGGGTTTTTGAATATAAATTCTCAGTGTGTTCAAGATTTCTGTCTAAACAAGAGTACATAATCTTCTGCTTTGTTGCTTAAGTATAAAATAGAATTGGAGTTATTTTCCAGGAGCTGCATCCAGCCTCTCCAGTTGGCCTGGCCATGCTGTTGCAGTTTGTTCAGGTCTGGACAAGCTCAGTGTTTCTGCTAGCACAATCCAGCTGCATTTCCATTCTGGTCAGGTCAGTGTCCATCATTTCCAGGCAGAGATCTTCAGCACCCCCTCCACTTCAGTCTCCAGACTCGCCTGCAGAGACTCAATTGCATGCTGGTGAGTGTTTCTGTGGACTCCAGTGAAGCATATGGTACAGCAGTCTGTTATCTTGAGTCTGATCCAGCCCTTGTATCAAATTATTGCCCACCAAGTAATAAAAATATAGTAACTTTTCGAATCTGTTAAAACTGAGATACCAGGACTTTGTACCCAGCCATTCACAAATACCTTATTTTAAAGCAGGGCTGGAGAGATTTCAAGAGGTCATCCTAAAAATGTGCTGCCTAAAATCTGGATCACCTCCTGCCTCACCAGTCCCACTTGATGTGAGACCAGACTGCATTTAACTTCCAGTAACAGAGACTGTAACCTCCAGACAATCTGGTCTGAGCAGTAATTTCCCTTAATGATTATCAAACTTTCCTGATGTCTAACTTAAACCCTCCATGTTGTAGCCTTATTCTGTACATAATGTAATTATGGCCAACGTGATTATACATACAAAATCTATCCAGTTATACGTGCAAAATCCATCTGGTGGTATGTGGGCAGCAGGCACCAGGCTGGCAGGAATCTCTCACATCTGCAGCACTGATACCTCCAAGGAAGACTCTGCTTCCTCCAGTGCCACCTGCAGTTTGTCCTTCTCAATCTCCAGCCTCACTGTTTGCAGCTCCTGACTGTTCTTCCCTCCCTTCCTCAGCTGATTGATTAGATCCTTAATTTCCTCTAGGGAAGAAAACAGATATTTCATGTGATAGGTTTATTTCAGGACTATGAGCTTTACCAAGTGCATCAGACAGATCCTTTGACTGGAAATAGCATGAAATGGTTTCAGTCACTTTATGTCACCTGCCTTTTACTTTCATTGCTAAATATTATCCTGGATTTCTGAATGAGCCCTGCTAGCTATGTCTGTTCACAGAGGTGGAAGAAAGAAATGCACTAAATAAAGAGAATTTTTTTCCCAGTTTTCATCCAGCCTTCCCCTTCCCCTCTTTCAGATGGTTGCTTTCACAAAATGGGAGCAGGACACCACATCATCTCCCTGCAGCAGAGAGGGGCTCTCTGCCAGCTGATGAAGGCTGGGGCAAAGGGTTGGGGGGAGAGCCCAGGAAACCCTGGTTGTGTGCCAGAGTGTCCATCACTGTTTGCTCTTGGCCACAAACACAGCAGACTGTAGCATCTTCTAAATGTTTACAGTCTTCCAGCCTCCTGTAAGAGATCAATTTCTGTAATTTACAGAAGTGTAAAAAAAAAAAAAAAAGAGGAGGAAGTGGGGGTTGAACTGGTATCACTGAAGAGCCGATAGGGAGAAGGGATGCAAAGAGGGAGATTGAGAGGAGTCTGACTGACTTGCTCTGAACTGATTGCTGGAGCTGCTGAATCCTCTCCACAGAGGTTAAAGGGAATGCCATCTTCCCCGGGTAAAGCTGACTGTTGTTAACAGCCCCCTAAGTGAATTGCTCAGAATTAGAGGATGCTGGTAGCCAGAACTGGCACTGCAGCCTCTTTTGTAGTCTCAATTAATGTCCTCAGAGTCTGAAAGCACTGCTAGGAATGAGGAAAGTGGAATTGGTGCTGGAAGACATCCCAAGAAATCAAGGGGCTTATGATGTGCAGAATTTTTGTACATCAAATGAGTACTTAATCTTAATGGCCTTGTTCTCTTTCTTCATAAATTCCAGGTGCTCCAAGGATTCTTCATAGGCAGCCTTAAGCTCTATATTTTCAGTTGTGTACAGTCCTTCTGTGAATTCACTTCAACCTGCAGCTCTTTGCCATTTTTTTTGCCATTTCTTTAGCATTGTACCAAAGGCTCTGTGCCTCTTGTCCAGAGCAACACAAGCAGAATTGGCCTGGAAAAATAAAGCCAAGCATTCACTGGACACAAGTTTTCTTCACACTTCACTTCTCTGCATGTCCTGCCAGGCAGTCACAGTTAAATTGGCAGCCATTCTAAAGGCTGGCAGCATTTCTCTTGGTCACTCTGAATGGATGATTAAAATGTTTATGAGGCTGTCTTTCCTCACCATTAGGAATTTAACAAGATCACCCAGTTCCCATCAGTGTGATAGTCATCCTTGCTCCTGTGGTTATAATGATGCTGCTGTGGAGCAAATGTTTTCCACTTCAGATGTTCCTTGTGCAGATGTGCTGTTGAAAATTGCCTGGGTTGATCAGTGTGACTTTTTCTATTTCAAAGAAGATTCAGTTACAAACAAGATGTTATTCAAGACTATTTTAGACTGTTTAACTGCTTGTCATGAAGGGGAAGAATAAAGGTACGTTTTTCTTTCCTAGAAGCTTTTAATCACAAATATTCTACATATCCTTATGATCCACACATGTGTTCAGATACCATGGTGACAAGCACACCACAGGAACCATAGAATAAAGAGCTGCTTCATTAAAGAAAGGGATGGGGAAACAGATTTTTTCAGCCCAGTAATGCAATGCTGTATGTGGGATTTTCGGCTCTTGGGATCTGTTCTAAAGCCAACTGCAGGAATTGGCAGGTACCCAAGGACTTCAGTGGATTTGGAGCAGCCTTTGTGCCTATTTTAAGTAACATTTTTGTTCAAATATCCCACAGTTGCACTACTATTCATGCTTATGAGCAAGAGTAGAAATACTAATTTAATGAAGGAGCTGCTGTTTAAATTGTGTTGTTTAGGTCTGCTTTGAGTTTGGTTGTTAATAACCAGTGGCCAACCCACCAGTACTGCAACACTGAAAAGTTCAAAGCAGGATATCATTATCCTTTAAAGGAAGATGAATACCTTGCCTTGCAGTAAAGGAGGGTTTTTGCTTTAGCTGTACTCTTGTTTCTGGAAGTCAGCTAATGAGCTTATGAGAAGCATGCTGTGTGCTCCCAGGAATTAGCTGTGGCTCTCATCTGGGTTTTCTCTTGATGTGAGAAGTCTTAGCCTTGCTTCTCATGGCCATACAGATTGCTTGACATCTAATAGAGAGACCTTAAGAAATAAGGGTCTAGACCAAAGCCAACCTGAGTTAACAGAAAGACTCCCAGAGCCTCTGGGGCTAGGTCTTCAATCCTGGTGGTCAGGCTGAGTACACTCCTGGCTGGATTTCTGCCCTTCTCAAGTCAATGGTGAGTTCCTCCACTTCATTCTGAAGCCTCTGCTTAGTTTTCTTCATGCTAGCAGCCCAGGCTTGGACTGATCCCACTGTCTCCTCTGCTTCCAGAGCCTCCCAGCCAACTTTGTCCATAAGGAAAGATGGCAGAAATATCCTGGTGAGTAGCTCATGGAATTGAAGAGTGGTGGAATCAGCAGCCCTCACTGTCTGAGCACTATCACTGTTTTCACCAGGGAAAAGATGGTAACTTGGCAGCAGTCTCAGAAAACAGATTGTAAAAACTTTGGTGTTTGCTTTATCCTTAGGAAATTATAGTGGCTTTTGTAGGGCTAATGGAAGAGTAAAATCCTGTTGAAATTAAAAAAGCCTACCCAAATTCAAGCCTTAATCAGAAAGGTTTCTTTTCTGTTGTCAGTGTACCAATGTTAGGTCTCAATAGTCTCTGTTATTGCAAGTATTATTTTCCTTCTCTTGGCTGGAGCCTTTTCCTTTCTCTCTTACCAAATTACATCCAAACAGATCACATCCATAAGCTGTGACTCAGCAGCCAAACTAAATAATGAGACTGCCCTAAGCCCCAGACTCCCTGAAAGCTGAGTGCTCGCTTGGTTTCTTCCAGCTTTTGCTTCCATCAATGTCATCAATTCTCTATATGGTCCTCCAGACTGTGGCTTTAGTGTTGAGTTTAGAGAGCTGAGCTGCAGTTCAGCTTTGCTTTTCTCCTCTTCCTCCGGCTGCTCTTTCATCAGGTCCAAACCTTGCTCAGTGTTGTCTGGGCTCCCACAGCAGCCATGCAGCACTCAAGGTAGCACAAGTTCCACTTGAACTACTCAGTTCTGGACCACCTAGAAATATCTCAGCCTTCAAAATATCTTCCTGTTCAGGAGCCAAGATTTTAGTTTTTCCTTACCTGTTTTTTGCTTTATTGCAGTGAATTGAATTGAGCTCATACAACTGAAAACAGAACTTGGCTTGTCAGCATCACTGTTTGCTCTCAAACAGTGTTTCAAAGAATTATGACAGTAAACCCATTTGGTGATTGTTCTGAACACAGAATCCTTGCCAGACTGGTGATATACAGGTGCAGCACTAGAATAACTCTTTGGAGATAAGCAGAAATTTCCAACACACTGGTGTCAGACAGGGAGATGAAATGTTGATATATTTTGAGCCAGACTTTTGTGATCTCTGCAAATAAACTGCTGCACAATCCACTGAATGGACAGTGGACGGATAATCAGGAGCTGTCTGTGTTCTGCTCTGCTGCCAGCTCATGGGAGACTGCAATCTTATTTCTGTATCCATACAAGGCTCATGTCCCCCACATCCCCTCCAAGCCCAGACATTAACTTGGATGAGAAAGTTCTCCTTTGTGAGGGCTAGCACAACAGATCTGTTACTCTGAAGTGGACAATGTTCAAAAGAGCAGGCAGTGCATGACCTGTGACAGCAGCAGCCTCTGCAGGCAGCTGGTGCTCCCCAGCACCTTGGACTCCTCATCCAGCTGCCTCCTCAAGTCATCTGCATGCAAGGTGAGAGAAATCTTGAGTGGACAGTCTGGTTAAGCCTGCTCTGAGCTTCCTGGAGCTCCCAACTCAGCTGGCTGGTTTTGGCTGTGCAATAACTGTACAAAGAAGCAGGAGAGGAGCTAATTCAATGTGACTGGAGTGAGAGAGAAGGATTGGGCAGATCTGTGAGAGGAGACAGGGCAGGGCTGCCAGAGCTGGATGAAATGTAGGGGAAGAGAAGGATCCAAGGGAGGTAACATTGCACAAAGCTGTCAAGGAGTTTACCTTGGAGCCTGATGGCTTTATTTTCAGCTTGGCTCTCCTCCACCGCAGGCAGCTGGGCATTGGGCTCAGCCAGGTTATCTTCCAGCTGTGAACATGAGCATGGGAGCTCAGCTGGAAGAGAGAGGTCAGTCATATGATGCTGAGTAAGGCTTCAAGGGCCAAGATATCCTCCCTGCCTGGCAAACTCAGTTTATTCCAGTTGGTAATTGCACTGGGATGGCTGTAGTAGCTGTAGTAGCCTGAGGGAGTGCAGAGTGTCCTGACCTTTGTGAGGGGGATGCCTGCTCCATTAGCCAGGATGGGCAGTGCTCAGTATCAGCTGCCAACAGCTGCTTCCTGGCATCAGCAGCTCCCACTGGAGAGCTGGATTCTGCTTTGCACTCGTGGCTGCACCTGTGGCTGCATTGGTTTGGTGAGGAATTCCCTGGACTTTTGCAGAGGTTCCATTCTTACACTGGGCTTACCCATTTCTGCCTTCGTGGGCTGTTCGTCCATCTCCAGCTTCGCTTTCACTCTGGGGCATCTCTGTGAGTTCTGCCATCCCAGCTATGACAACTGTGTTCATGTGGCCCTGCCCTGCTTGAACTGACCTTGCTGCTTTCTGGACAAGCTCCTCTACCTGTTTTCCCCCTTGCAAGGTGCCTGACAACACGGACCTGTCTCCTAATATGGATGAGAATTAATCAGCTTACATTTCTAAAGTGAATTGAAATGGAAATATTCCTAATTATTGATGCTATCAATTTGTATTAGTCATTAGAACATGATCAGAGCATTCTATTCAAATACAGCCTCAGCTTCCAGCTCTTCTTCCAGCTCTTCACTGTCTGTGAGTACACATACGAGCACAGCAGTGTCTGTGAGCAGGAGATGTGAGAGAAATTTGTGGGAATATGAACAAGAATCTTCTCTATATGTTTGTCAGCTCAACTGGATTTTATTTCCTGGGGGAGATCTATGGCTGGGAATACTGAGCCAAGAAAGCAGGAATGCCTGGCCAGGTGTCTCAGCAGACAGCTGATGTTATCTGCAGCATGGTTGGCTTCCTGTATGATGTTGGAATTTGGCCTTCAGGAATCTAATCAAGCTGATTTGGTTACTTGAGGGAAATAGAGGCTTGTTCATAGAAATAGCTGCAATCTAGGTCTGTGTGTCATGTTTTTGTTGAAATGCTGAGTGTTTAGTTAAATATTTGAATACTGAAATACTTGGATGAAATAAATATTTAAATTCAGAATGGTAGCTGCACATCCTGTGAACTGTGGCCTCATTTCTTGTTTGATTTACCACCTTTCCTTCCAGAGTGAGAGGGACAGTGCCTTGGAGGGCAGTAGAGTCCATGGAAAGGTCGATCAGACATCTTTGCTGACTGCCTGAGGATGATCCTGGAACACATCACCTTTCTCCTGGTCAGAGCAGCATGGCAGGAGATCTGCAGTGAGCACACAGTTCCTCAGACTTCACAGTGCAGTTTCCAGTGAGTGGATAATACCCAAGACAAGCTGGATTCAGATCTGGCTGAAATGTTCAGTCACTGGAAACTAAAAGGCAAATGTTTCGAAGCCCAGGGGTTTCACAAGATCATGGAGAAGTCAGAATCTACTGTAGAAAAAACATCAGCCTCTGTCTGGGAAAAATAAATACTATATTTCAGCTGGTTTTGTTATTTAAGGGTTTAAAGAGTGATAGACTCCATTTTAACAGGGTAGGTTTAAAGGGCTGTATTAATCTTTTATGCCAACTCAATCTTATCAAAAAGTCAAAGCTGCACAAGCTGCCTGTTGTGGGGTGGCAAAGGTACGATGTTACAGCAAATGAGTTAAGCCAAATGAGTGCTTCTGCTCTGTAGTGAACAGCTGAGATTTGGTGTCCTGTCTCCCTAGAGGGAGTTGCAGAGCACTTAAGTCCCTTTTTCCTCTGTGGAAGCTCCTCTTACCCCATCATTAACTGGTCTGTACAGAAAGGCTCAAGCAGGCTGGGAAGCTGAACCTGTTTGCAGCTCTGAAGGACTAAAACACTTAATTTTTCTTCTGCCACTTAAGTGTCCTGGTGGCCTTGCTCTGAAGCACAAGGATCTTGTACTCCCTGTGGAGAATTCGAATTAGCAAATATTGCAGTATGCATTAATGATTGTACACATTGCCTTTGCTACTTAGCTCATTAACTAGGTAAATTAGTGGTTTGGATAATATAGAGTTGGATATTGTATTCCAGGAAGTTAATTTCTAAGGGGAGGTTTCTCAGAGCAGTGCTGGCAGACCCATCACTGAAGTAGTCAATAGTGACACTAAAATAAAGTTCTAATTTGTGATAATATTTTGCAATTCTAAAACAGTTTTTATCTGAGGATCAGAAGGCCTTACATAAACATGAATCATTTAAGCCTCATAACTTCCCAGTGATTATACACATTTTATATGTGGGTGAGCATGGAAATGAATTACAAATATCAGACAATGAGTCAGAGAAAGACTTAGGAAACAAAATCTTGTCTTTCTGATTCTGCCTGCCTGAATTACTGAACTGTACTTGTGCTTGTTATTGGGTTAGTGCTGAAGAGATCTGGGATGACTCTGGATTTTCCCAGTGAATTTTTGGTCAAGGGACTTTTCAGCTGTAGTTGATGTTGACAGAGCTGTGACGTAGCACAACTGCACCCAGTAGTATTTTGTACCCTGGGAAATTCCACTCCAACTGACACATTAAACCATGACAATTCCTTAGAACATCTTCCAAGTTTTGCTTATTTCATCTCGTTGAGGTTGGCAATTGTCATTTTGAGGTCACGCTCTGCTTTAGAGTGAGCCTTTTTCATGGATTTTCTTCTTCAGAATTGTCCTTCAGCTAGTTGAAAAATGGGAAATAAGTATGAAAAAAGACTTTGTAACAAGCATAAAATCATAGGATTGTGGAATGATTGGGTTGGAAGGGACTTAAAGACCATCCCATTCCGTCCTCCTGCCATGGGCAGGGACACATTCTGCTGTCCCAGGTTGCTCCAAGCCCTGTCCAACCTGGTCTTGAACATTTCAGGGATGGGGCAGCCACAGCAAACATACAGATTATGTTTATCAGCAGGGCCCAACATGTTGAAACCAGAGCAAAGAGGGTCATCTAAAACAGAGATCGTGGCAACTGCACCTCATCTCAGGTATCCAAGTGCAGGTTGGCTGCTCTTCCTGGGCAGGTAGTTCACCTTGTTCTCTTCACCTCATTCTCTTCACCTTCTTCTCCTCACCTTGTTCTCCCTAACCTTGCAGTTTTCCAGGGAGGGACAGGCCAAGATTAGTGCACAGAGTTGACAGAGAAGCTAAACCCTGCTCTGGCAACAGACTGAAAACCCAAAGAATTCATCTGAGGTGCTTCTGGACAACAGCCTGAGCTCTGTGTGTGGTTTCAGTGGTCCCATGGGAGCTCAGCCCAGCAGTGACTCTTCCCAAGCATCCTGCTCACCCTCAGAATTCACACACTCTTTTGGGCATTGGCACAAGTTGGCAACACTTCAGTGTGCTGCCATGAGTTAATACCTAGAAAAACACGGCCCCTTCCTGTTTGTGCAGCATGCTGGAGTCTCAGAACATTGAACCAAGTAGACAATGGGGTTTTTTGTCCCTTTCCCCAGACTAGAAGAATGAGAATGGGAGAGAATAAAGAAAAATGAAATTGTTATTTCTGCCTGGTGAACTTGCTCCAAAGCCCTCTTCTCCTTTTGGCATTTAGTGACTGAGTCATTCTGAGCAGAGAGATCTAAGTTTGAACCCTGTGGTCTAATGCCTGCAGACAGGAAAAGGTTTTTGTGGATCACACAAGCCGTTAGCAGCAGCAGGACAAAATGTCACTGGAAACTTGTGCTTCTTTAGATGGAATCTGAGATTCAGTTAATAAATTCTGAGGCATATGAGGCATCTGTGAGTTTAACATCCTGTGGAAGTTAACACTGACTTCAGAAGAAGCAGCAGACAGCCACATGGCTGCTCTGGTGCAGATTTAAAACTTCTCCAATTACATTAAATAAAAAACAATTCAGGTGCAGGAGAGGGAGAAGCATTCCCCAAGGCTGGTTGGAATGGAGTTACTTGGCTGCAGAGGGAGACCTGTTATAAGCAAAGGCCTATCAGTATTGTTATGTAAAAGTGGGTCTAATTAATAAAGAATGTCAAGGAAATACAATGTCTTTATGTAGAGAGATCCCTGAAATTCCTGTGAAATGACTATTGCTATCAGGTGGGAGGGTGAAGTGAATAATTAAATCCATCCCAGGTTGTATGAGATGCTAGAAGACAATATAAGAAACCGTGGGGGAGATGAGCTGAATAAATCTGAGCATCCCAAAAGGTGCTCTGAGTGGAAGAGCTGTAATGGTTAGCTGGGTTCATTTCCCTGAAGAATAAGGTAGAAAAAACCTCTTGTTATGCTTCATACCCACTTCTCCTTCTTGCTTTTAGCCAGGGTACTCTCCAACCCTTCCAAGTGCCATTTCAATTGGCTGAGCTAATCCTCCAGTATCCACTTGCTGGCCCTCCTGTGAGCTTCTTCACATCCAGGAGCTGCCTCAGGAGGCCCATCCTTTCATTTCATCATTTGGGCAAGGAATTCCTTAGCATCCAAAGTTTTCTTTTTCCTAATGAAGGGGTTGGAATTCAGTGATCATCCTATGAAAGGCTGCTAATAAGATTCCTTTAACATGCTTGTGTTACAGTTGATCTCTGTGACTCAGACCACAGCCTCTTAAAGTTAAGCATCAAAAAATCTGTTTGTGCACACACAGGTTCCCAAAGAAGAGTTTGCACTTCAAAAAGATGCCACCCCAACTTGCTGTGGCTCATATTGAATCTTTGGTGGACCAGGGACAGAGCTTGGTTGGGACTTGTGACAGCAGCTCCTTTGCTTTAACCAGGAGCTTTTCAGTCTCCTTTGTTATCTAAGGACTTTATTTGAGTCACAGTCAAGCTGCTTGTGAAGCTCATGCATCATCCCCATGTGCTCTTTATTCATTCCATATTCTGAAAAGGAGCCTCTTCTGAGTCACCTGAGGGAGGTGATGCCCTGCCTCGATGAATCCTGAGCCTTTAACCATTCCCTATGGATAACAGCCTGCAGTTGGATGGGGGGGTCATCCTCCTCCTGGCTGAGGGTGGCTTGTCAGCTGCTCTGATCTTTTGTGTTTTCTCTGAGCTCCCAAATCTTTGACATGATTCTTTTCACCTCCCATTCCTTCAGTTACATTTCTTCCCCTTGCTGGGCCACATTCAGCAGCAGAAGCTTCACCTGGAATTAGGGAATTCAAGCAATGAGGTTCCTAAAACAAGCCATTTCTATTGTAATGGTTCCTGAAAGCCCTGAGGTGGTCATTTTATTATCAGATCCTAGAGGGTTTTGCATACCAGTGGGAGCCCTGGTGTTTCCTGAAATGCCTGTTTAGTGCAGAGTTTCATATCTCTGTGAGTAATACAGCTCCTAGAAAAGGTTGTTATGGAGCACAGGAGCAGATCTGTGTGCCAGTACAGAAATCAGGACTGTATGCCAAATTCTGAATGGATATAAATGAGCATGATTCTTATCATGATCTAGATTCACACCAGTCCAAATGGGACCAGAACCCTTTGAAAGCTTTTACTTTCTAAGGCTGTGGATGTTCATTTGGCTCACACTGGAGCTGGGAAGGGATGTACCCAGATAAAAAAGCAGATTTTGATTCAACCCTTTGCTTTAAATATTTTTGTTTCACTTGTATATCTTAGTCAGCACTTTCTTTCCCCTCTTACCAGAAATCAAACTGACTTGTCCATCCTGGGCCTGAGTGAAGATGCTCTGAGCTGGAACTGCCCCTTTGTGATGGCTGTGTGGTCCTGCTTAAGAGAAGTGAACCAAACATCTTTGTTTCAGCTTTTAGATGTTAATGAATAGTGAAATCTTATATTCCCATGTTCATATCCTCACCCCTCCTCTCTGTGCTGGTTTGGGAAGTGGGAAATCCAGGCCTTGAATTTTGAAGACATCTCTTTCCACTCCTTCGAGGCAGCAGGCATAGACCCAGATTTCAGGATTTTCTCCATTTACTAACTTTTCTGGCATTGATTTGGAAAGAAATTATTCAGGCCCTTTGCCCTATCAATAATTAACAAGAAAGTCACTGACTTTCTCAGTGTCTCTAAGTGAACATGGCTGTTATTTTTTCTCCCAGCCCTTATCTTTCCTGCCCAGACATCCCAAGGTTCTCAGTGCCTGTAATTGCCACTGTTTAATTCTGCAGAACAGGACAACCTCAGTTTATTTTCCTCACCCTAATGTTTAATTTCTCCCAGAAAAGCAGCTTCAGAAACTTGTGGCCATTCTGTGGCAAACAGAACATGTGGGGCTTAGAAAAAACTGCAGGGGTGGAGTTTTTGTCCTTGATAAAACCAAAATACACCTTGTGCTGTCCTGTGACAGGAAATGCACTAAATAGTTTTAGTAGTAATGAAAAATAATAGTAGTGATCTTGCAGCTTTAAAGTAATATTGAGGCAGCGATCTCCATCCATAAGTTGAAATCTAAGGATAGAGTAGGTTGGAGGAGTGATGACTATTGTGTAATTATTATAAATGTTAGGAAATGCAGATTTTAGGTTCTTGGAAAGAACAGAATGCTCCCTTCTGCGTGGCTGTTACAATAGCTACTTTCATTATGTTATGACAAAAACATATGTGCAAAATTAATGATGCATGCTGCTAATATTAGATGACTACAACAATCTCTCTACATTTTACTTTCCAGTCTTAAATTGGATAAATGATCAGTTAGTAGGATTTTTGCCTGACTAAGGAATAGTAAAGAGCAAGTGAGATTTATCACATAGCTGAAGGTGCACTTCATTTGCATTTTATTAACTGAACTGTCTGATTAAAAGTCAGTTTCAGGAGCGTGTGTAAGAGAGAATATTATATGCATGAGGAAGTGGGTTGCTGTAGAAACTCAGACTCTGCAGCTCTATCTACACCAAAGGCATCCTGAGTCATAACTGCCATCAGTTTAGTCAGCCCAGTTTGCTTGGAGTAAACGACCAAATTTTATATCCAGTTCTGCACTCCCTTTCCCTCAGGTCAGGAGTGCCAAGCAGCAACTCTGGTGCTTTCTTATTGTCCACAAACCCTGGAGAGATCAAGCTGGGATTCAGGTTTTGGTATCTAACATGGAAAGACAGGTTTAATGATAGCAGAACTCAGCAGCACTGCAGAATCCCCATCACTGCCTCAGATTTCTCTGGTGGATCTTCCCAGCCCCACAGGCACTGAAATATTGCTGTAAGGAAGCCTGTGGGTATTCCTACCTGGGAAAGTTCTTGGAAGAAGCAGAAGCAATGGAAACAGTAATTTCTAGCCACTCCCTCTGTGATTTCCCTTCAGGGACAGGATCCCTGCACAGGATGCAGACCTCTGACATGTGCAAGTGGAAGATGTGCATTCAGTAATGGTGTTGGAATTCAAACAACATGAGTAACTGCCTATTCATAGCACATTTGTTTGCTGCTCACTGCTTTCCATTACTTGCCCTTCCACTTTATTATATATGTCATAGGTGAAAACTCATGTTGCTCTTCCTCCAACTCCCATTTCTGTGGTTATCCTGTAAAAAAACCCCAGAGGGTCGCAGGAGGCAATACAGCCCAATAAAAATTGGTGCCAATTTGTCTAGTTCCAGGTCATGCATTTCCTAATTCTGTGTGCTTCTCTTACAAAATGAGAGGCTTATTAGACATCCTGTCTCTGGCCCTGGCACTTGGAAGTGTCTCTCAGCCTGACATTCCCTTGGGCACGAGGCAACTTGTGAAGGATTGACCCAGACTCTTATTGCTGAATGAGGATGTGCTCAGCCAGCCCCAGCTTGTGCAAAGGCACTGTGTGCTTTGCCTGAGGATGGCTATACCAGACTGTTTGAATCCATTTGGAGCAGTGCAATGGGTGAAATGCAGGGATGTGCTGTGCAAAGCAACCCTCAGTCCAGCTGCTCCTGAAATGAGACAAAGAAGAGTAGAGTGAAAGAATGAATTGGAGTTACCAAGGCTGAAGAGAGAAAACCTTCTGGTTTATAAAGTAATTTGCATTTCCCAGCTGGAATCATAGCCCCATATCAACTGGCATTAGCTTTGGATACACAGAAAAGTAACACAAACCTTTCCCTCTCATGTATTTCCCATCTTAATTTGTGACTTTCAAGGCAAAATACTAACAGGATTCTTTGGAGCTTTCCTGTCTCTTTTCTAGCACTCCTGAGAGTTACTGGAAGTGCTGTGACAGTGGCCTCAGAAAGAAACATCACATCCTCCAGGTGCTGGACTGCATCTCAAGAGTTAGTCTCCCCTTTTATGTTGCTTTATCAGCTTAGGAAAGCCCAAGATGGAATTCCACAAGCAGGGAATAGATGTAAGATGCATCCCTGTCCATTTGATAGCTCAAAATCTGAAAAGCAGTTTCCCCATCTCTCCCATTCACCTCTCAACAGCGAAGTGCTGCCTGAGCTGCTGACAGTCCTGGTAGGCAGCGGGTTTTTCTGGTTGATGGAAACCTGACATTTGTCTGGGCAGCAGAAGGCCACTGACTGCCAGGGGGAGATTATGTAGGCTGTCATTAATCCAGGGCTGCACTCACGCTTCCATCTGTGCAGGAATGTTTCTGGAGCAGTGCTCGTGGTGCCTTCCCGGAGCGCACGAACGCGGCACGCACCGTCTGCCTCGCGTGCTGGAGGGGCAGAAATCTCAAGGTCAGAGCAAGATTGTCTTTTAGCACGGAAGGGAAGGACCCAGGGGCAGACACAGGCTGTTACCTGGATGAAGGGAGTGTTACACTAACAGGTTTTATCCTTTCCACCAAAGAACAGTGGGGAAGCACTGGGCACCAGAAGCGGTGACATTTGTGCACTGACATCCAGCTGACAGAATTGATTGTACCCTGATTTTCACTCTACCTGCAGCCTCCTCTGCTTTAAGGAGGATCCAGAGCAGGACATGCTAGATTTCTGAAGCAAATCCACCACTGTTTGGTGGGATCCTTGTTCCTCTGGTACCACCCTAAAATGCTGTGTCACACCTGGAAAGGAGCAGGGGAGGAAAGGCATGACCAGTTCAGATACAGCGAGTGAACAGCCTGGTAGTGCATGAGAAAGCAGATTTATGAATGGCAACCTGTGCAGAGAGAGGGAGAAATCCTCCCTGTGGGTACAGGGAAAGGAAATGAGTTAATGCTAGCGTGGGAATAGCATTAAAGCAATCCTTAGAGTCTCAGTCCTCACAGGGGGTCCTTTCCATGGAAAACCCATTTGCCCTGAATAAATTATTCTGCAGCACTGCCAAAGGAAAGCATGTTGTGGAGAGATTATATTTTTACCTTTTGGGCTTGTACTTTGATACACTGACAGAGAGGACAATGTGGCTTATAGGCTGCTATAAGCAAGCACAATCAGAACATATTTTGGCACAGTCAAATGTCACCTTCAGAAACCTGCTTGGTAGCAAAGAAAGGAGATAGTTGCTGAGTGTAAAAAAGATAGACCAAAGGACCTGTGATTCTCGCTCTGATCATGTTCTGTCAGTGTGTCTGTGCAGTGGAGTATATGAATAACTGGTGGAGTTTGATAATATGCTTAAATACTGTTCCTGCTGCTAAGCATTAGCATGGCTGTGTGACAGCACAGCAGAGAGGCGAGGCACAGCCACCAGGAAAGGCAAGACAGGCTGCAGTGAGCTGCAGGGCTCTGGCTCTTCAGCAACACGCAAGCAAGGGAAGCAAAACTTGATTTAATCTTTGGTTGATGTGCCTTTTAGGTAGCTTTCCTATAGCTCTGTGTTACTAGAAACAAGCCACGAGTTTTTGGGGTTTGTTCCTTTTCAGAATATCTGTAAGGATTATATTTTAAATCAAAGCCAGTGGCAAGATGTTGGGGCGTTGTGGAACAGCCTTGCTGCTCTTTGTGTGTTCAAATGTCCAACTGTGGCATTACAGGTCAGACATTTGCATAATCAGTGTTTTCAACTAATTGTCACTGGAAAGGATGCACATTTCTGTATGGCAGAGCCACCTCTGCCTTTATGGCATTAGACACATGTTAATTTGAGATAAGCTTGTACTTTCCCCGGTGTCACTGTACATGAAAAACCCATGGAAGTTTGGGGTGATCTATTCATGCAGAGGGCTTGGGCTTATATCTGACTTTGCTAAGAGCATGCTCCAGCTTACACAGGGTAAGAGAGGGGCATGGCAGAAACAGAACTGCTCTGCACTGGCGGTGCTGATGTTTTCCTTCTCCTCCCTTGGCCTTGAGGAGGTTGGGTGGTTTGTCCAGAAGCTGTTACAGTGGCAGCCTTTGATGGCCATCAGTGACCTGCTGGCCAAATCCTCCATTCTGGCACTATGATGCTGGGAGGATGCTCTTCACTCCAGCTTGTTCCCTGCTTTTCCCCTGGGCCTGGTGGTGACCCCACTGGAAGTCTCCAGACTGCAGCTGAGTAACTTTGTCAGCCACTGTTGGAGGGCAGATGAACATGTTAATCTAAATAACAGGGAGGAAATCCCGCATTGTCCCCATTCCCTTGCTGCACACTCAGCAAAATACTTGCAGACCAGACCTGCTGGGAACAAACTGGGAAGGATAGAAGGGAAGCAACTCTCAGCTCCATCCCTTCACACACACACACACACACACACACACACACACACACACACACACACTGTTCAGCAGGGCCGCTGGCTGGAGCAGAGCAATAACACCTCAGACAAGGTGCTGCTGCCCCTGGGCTCCTGTAAGCTCTGGAGGGTCTGTGCCTGTGCAGGGCTGTTGGACAAAGCAGGATCAGGTCCTTAGCTGACAGCTCTGCCATCTGCTAGACCCTGTGGCAGCTGTGCATGCCAGCTCTGACTCTCAACAGCACATCTGTTCATAAAAAAAAAAAAAAAAAAAAAAAAAAAAATCAGTGTGTTGTTTAAGGTCATTCTATATTCCCCAGAAACAAGAGTCTGGTTTTAGCAGCTTTTCCAATCTCAATGAGCTGGCTGAGCTCGTAGGACACTAGCTTTGTCCTGATTTGTGTCACCAGGCATGAGATCTCAACCAGGTCCATGTTGTGCACCTCTGCCTGCTCCTCCTTGGCTTCTGCATGAATTTCTCCATGACATCCCAAGTCAGAAGTCTCTTCATCTGGACCAGAGCCCAGGACATCAAAGGACAGAAGGGACACAAGACCCCCACAAGGGAATCCTTAATCTGCACCATAAGCTGGAAGCCAGGCCATGGTGTCAAACATCTAAAATAATTTTCCATCCCACTGAGATTTGAGCAGCCAGGTCCCATCAGACCAGCACCATGCTTTGCTCTCCCATCCTGCCCAGAGCAGGGATAGGGCATAGCTCCAAACACACCAGAGAATCTTTCAGTGTGTTACTTGGGAGCCATGATTTGAGACTGTCTGTCTTTGTGGCCTATGAAAAATCATATCTGCTTTGTACAAAAGGCTTGTTTGCAATGTATAAATCCTGGGAGCTGTAAAATACCAACAGCTGCTGGAAAGGGCACTGGAAGTTCAGCAGCTGGAGACTGTTTGATCTCTCTGTAGCTCAAGTCCTGCTTATAATAATAGTCTCAGAAGACAGCAGATATTTCCAATAAGCTCTGCTCAGCAACAGATACTCTTCAAAATGATATTAAAAAGGAAAATCTGTGTCAAAACTAGACAAAGGGTCAAGTCTTCTCACAAAAGCTGCTCCTTGAGATTACACACGTATGTGAAATGAGCAGGTTTGAACCTGTGGTCTCTGCCACAGCTTTCAGATCTGACAGTTTTCAGGCTTCAAACAAACCCTGTTAGAGCTCCTCTGAAGTCCTGCAAACCCTGGGCCACTGAATGCTAACCAGGCACTCCTACATCACGCTCATTTGCTCTGGAGCAGATATTTTATCTTCAGGCCTCAGCTCATAGACAATTGAACAAATCTTAAGGCTGTCCCAGCTGCTCCTCAGTTGCTTATTTATCCTCAGGTTGAAGAAGCTGAATTTTATTCCTACAGGAAGCTCAGGCTGGGGGGGAGCATCCTGTTTGCTGTATTTCTACTTTCACTGATGTTCCTCCAGGCTCCCAGTGAGAAGTGGCTCTTCCCCACCATCTGTTTTTTTGCTGTGATCACACCTTGATGCACCCAGTGCTAAAAATTAGGATTGAGTACAGCAGAAGTTCCTGCAGCAAGAGGCAGACCAAGAGGTAATTACACAACTGCCATCAGTCCAAACAAGGCATAACAAGCAGGTTTTGGACTGGAGACTGAATGTTCTTCTGGGTTTCAATTCCTGAGTACGTTTTGAGTGTTTCACAAAAAAAGCTCTCAGTGGAACGAGTTGCTCAGGCTGCCCATGAGATTTTGACATAGCAGCCACGTTGAAGTAAGTGGGATTGAGCACCCAAACCTTTTGAAGAGTATTGAAAAACTTGTCCTGGCTGTCTTCCCTGTCCTGAGGAGATTCAAGCAAATAGCATGAAGCAGTTCAACACTTCAGTTTGAAAATTATCATTTCTACCTTCATGGCAGCCCTGCCAGATCAAGAGGTACCTCACCATGCATTGATCAAGATAAGGGAAGACAGCTTTCCTTTCTCACTCTGGCCTGCCTAAGGAAAAGTCACTTGCAATCCTCTTCTTCCTGGATAATTAATAACAACCCCCCACTGCAGAGAACTGATTTCAATCTTTGACCGAACACAGTTCTGGTGAGTAGGCTTTTTATCCTAGAAACAGAGGATTGAGCAGGGATGTGAGCATTACAGGCAGTGAATAACACACACAAAGTGCTGTACCAGTAAGTTCAAGGAAGAAATTATGATATCTCTTGGCTCATTCCTGAAAAATGACACGTGACTTCTCCAGACATGGAACACAGAGGGGAGCATATCCAGATGTATCCAGCAGCCAGAGATTGAGAAGTCACAGCCCTATGGATGCCAGTGACAATTTTGCTTTTGATATCAGTGAAAGCAATATTTCACCAATACCCTTTGGCAGTCCTGTGAGTGCAGCAAGAACCACAGCACCCTTCAGTGATGCTCCCAGAACATGCCTTTAACTTTCACAATGTTCCGACTGACACAAGTTTTAGTACAGATACTTTAGCAGCAAGTGAAAGAGAGGCAGAAAATGCCATTGCTTGTCCAGATATGTCATTGCTGGGTTCAGAAACAGCTTTCCAGAATAACTCATCCTGCTTCTGAGCACCCTCTGAATTGCCAGTGCATGGTGTGTAAGGTTGTCCTGTGAATTGTGTCTTTACACTCCCCTTTGTTTCAGTGAAGAGCTCTGGAGAAGGTGGTTTGTACCCTGTAATCACTCTGTCCATGCCCTCTGCCAGGCTCTAACACAGTTTGGCTTTTGGTCTCCACAAAACCCATCCTCCTCCAGACCTCACTGCATCAATTCACTCAAAAATCCCCACAGGGATACCAAATCACCAGGGGGTCCTGCCTGGGCATTTCCATCCTTCCCTCTCAGCTGGAGTCTTCTGTCCATGTGAGTCTGCTGTGAGCAGCATCGTGTGAACTCTTCAGGTGAGTCTATGTTAACTCACCTTTATTGCCAATTTTGGTTAGTCCAAGTGACTTTGGGGAGAAGTCACAGTCTTTTCTCTCCACAGAGCTGCAGCCAAGGTGCAGAGGACCTTGGCCAGTGCTGCTGCCTTGCCCACCAAAGGTCTGGCCATGCCAGGCAGGAGGAGGCTGAAACCTGCCAGGAAACAACCTCAACTTGCCTTGGCCTTGAACTGTCCACAGAGGCAAATCCAACATATGGTTGCTGGGTGTGATGCAAATCTGGGATGAGTTGAAAGTCGGAGGGATGCAGACAATCCCACATTAAAGAATGACTGGTCCATATGTTTCCTCTCTCCTTTTTCTGTGTGTTGAAGGGCTTTAGTCAGGAAACATGGTGTGGTCTTTTCACCTTGAGAGCTGAAATTTGTGGCTCTCAATTTAGTGTGGGATGCACGTGTGCAAGCACAGAACAATGCACCTTCCCTGCAGAGCTATTTTTAGGGTCTTAGTTGCAAGACAATTACAGTGCTGTGCTGATGAGTGTTAGTAATGGTTGCAATATAATGGTGGAGTGAAAAATGTACAGCTTTGGGGGAGACATCATGTCCTTTTTGTGTGCACAGAGTCTCACAGGCAACTAAAGAAAGAGGAAATAAATTTGTCATCATCTAAAACATGTAACTTCACTGTAGAGGAGGAGACAGAGTTTGGTTTAATTTACAGCAGTACAGATCCCTCCAGTTCACAGAATTCATTTCAGATTTGCTTGTGTCTGATTTAATCAAAACAGGGCCCATTCAACACAAGAAAAAATCTAAAGTGAAGTTAATATAGAGAATTATCTGCTTACTTACAACTCCCAGTGTTACCCCCAGTCAGTCTCCCTGTGCCACCACAGTGAATTCAGATAAATTTGCCCTGGATGAGAAAATAAAAGATGAGTCTGTTAATCAAGATTGCAATATCTGTAGGAAAACAGAAAGTAGCTGAGAGGTTCTGAGTGTTCATCAGGGACAGACAGAGTTGCCTGTAGGGGCAAATTTGCAAGTCAGTGAGAGGAAATTTAATCTTTTCAAAGATCAGATCTATAAAAAACCCTCTTTCTTCTTGGATTCTGTATTAGAGCTTAAAGAAATCTTCCTTTCTCTGCAGCATATGGCAGAAGTATGTAGCATACAGAAACAGGAGTGAGGCTTCAGTTGAAGCTCCCCATGTTTTACATGTTCACTAAGAACTCCAAAATTAAAAATAAACTGCAGAAAATCTGCAAAATTATCTGAAAAACCTGTAAAATTAAAAATAATCTGTATTTTGAATCTTTGCAGCAGTGATCAGTTGAAAGGGCATTGATTTGAGGGGCTGTTAAAAATTATTTTTTATTCGACATCTAAAAATAGGAAGGCAAAATGAAAGTGACAAACTCAGTTCAAGAAAATAGGAACAAATACTGCTCAGTGGGAAGTCTTAGTAAATATAAATTAACTTTACTGCTTGAGGAAGCATTTTAAGATAGCTTTGGTTTTATTTTTATCTGAGGGAAGATCTTTGTATGATCTGCAGTGACCTACCAGTGAAGGGCTGCTACTTACAAATGGAAGGAATTGTTCTTCCTCCTATTTTTAGCATTATTAAGAGTCTCCAGAAGAGGATTCATCTGATGACTTGATCTTCCAGGGATTCCTGCAAAACCCAGCAGGATGCTCAATGCAGAAGCCTTGGGCTTTGAGCACAATGACCTCTCACCATCCAAAGCAACCTGAGGAATAAATTTTCTGTCAGTCAGCTCCCAGGAAAAGCTGGATTAGCCCTGTGAGCAGGAATTCCACTCAGGTTCTGCCCTGCCAGGGGCTCCCCAGAGGGGTCCAGCCGTGGGGATTTGGGGCAGGCAGAGTCTGGCTAATCCCAGCTCCAAGAAGGAATACCAAATGCTAAATGCACTGCAGGGTTTAGTACTTCAGTGCTCTAGGGAAGAGAGTTTGGGGTATTCCAGGATTGAAACACCCACAGGAATGATTGGGCAATGCTGGGATCTGCAAGCAGAAAGCTGGGAAAGAGAAATGAGGTTTGTTGTTGGAGTAGGAGGAAGGTTATTCCAAGGATAGAGGGCAGCATAAGACAGGCTAGGAATGCGTGTGGGATAGGGAGAGCCTGGGGGGAGAAGTTGTGGAGGAGGAAACAGGCACGCAGGGACAAGCTGGGACTTGACAATCCAGAGGTCTGGCGGTGAGGAAGCTGGAAGGGGGAATAGGAAACCACCAAAGGAATCCCACAAGGCTTGAATAACAGGATTTCTGCTGCGTGACCAAATGTAGCTGCTATCCGTGTATTTAAATTCAGAATTGTTTTACTGACCCCCACAGCTGAGTCTGAGGGGAGATGAAAAAGGAATACAGGAACAAAGAAAGAGGAAAGAAGAAAATGGAAAATGGAAAATGGAAGATGGAAGAGGAGAGGAGAGGAGAGGAGAGGAGAGGAGAGGAGAGGAGAGGAGAGGAGAGGAGAGGAGAGGAGAGGAGAGGAGAGGAGAGGAGAGGAGAGGAGAGGAGAGGAGAGGAGAGGAGAGGAGAGGAGAGGAGAGGAGAGGAGAGGAGAGGAGAGGAGAGGAGAGGAGAGGAGAGGAGAGGAGAGGAGAGGAGAGGAGAGGAGAGGAGAGGAGAGGAGAGGAGAGGAGAGGAGAGGAGCTGCTATCAGTATGATGGAATTCTTTCTATTTGATGCCAAAAAACTTTCCTCATTGCTCTCACAACAAAACGACTGGGTCTCCCTCCCTGATTATTGATGCTTATGTCTCCTTCATTATAACACTTTTTACTTTTTTTTACACTTTTTTTTTTATGCTTTGGTTGTGCAGGTGGCAGGAAATAAAGTGCTGGAAAATCCCACCTGGCTGAGGATCCCCGAGGCTGCTCTACAGCACTGTTCTCTCAGGAATCTCCCTGCTCTCTGCAAACACTGTTATTATTCCTCCCACTGATATTTATTCCCATTTCTAGACCACCTGGGAACCCCCAGAACTCTGTGTGAATGTGGATTCATTGCAGCTACAGATAAAGATTCCCCCCGTGTTATGAATGGGCAAAAAGAAGGACAGGAAATTAATTTGTAGAGAGGGCAAAGGAATGTAAAGAATTCAAACATTCTGGTGCTTTGCCCCTTGCTTTTAACAAGGAAACCCTTTCTCTGCACCCAGAAGGAAAAATCTGTCCCAGGGCTTGTTCATGGCCCCAGGTTTCTCTTTCTCAGGCAAGCCAGGAGCTTCATGGGGTCAGTGTCATCTGCACCCTCTTCCTTATAACCATCAGTCATCTTGGCTTTTCTTTTGGATAGAAAGTAAAACTAGAAGGAAAAGAGAAGGACAAGAGTGTTTCCTACATTGTTGAGAAGTAGATTGAAGAAACATGGAATTTCCTGTGGTGGCATCTTCTTTACATCAGTGATACCTTCCAGTTCAGTAGGAACCTGCAGCAGAAGGAAGATCCCAAATATTGGAGAGTAGCTCCTAAGAGGAGTCAGAAAACAAGATTTTGACTGGGTAAAAATAGAGGGAATATTCCCACTTTCTCTTCAGCCTTCCACACTCTGGCCAGGCCACTGGGAATCTGCCCATGAGAACAGGAAACTTTTCTTCCATCTGCTTTATTCCTGAAAACTGTTAGACCAATTCTGGTGAGGGCAGTTTTTGGATGAGGGTTCAGAGGATAATGGAAGAGAGGACCTGGTTCCTCAGCTCCTGGCCTCAGCCATCAAAAACTACCAGGAGAGTCCCCAGCACAACCATTTCCCATGGCCCATGGTGGTTTTCACTCTTGTCACAACCTGAGTTGTGGCAAAGCCATTCCAGAGGAGGGAGCAGGGGAGTTCAGGGCGTGACTCGTGTCCCAAGGCTTTGCATTTTTTGGGCCCCATTCTGTGCTGGGAGCAGAGTGTGTCCCACACTCCAGGCAGTTTTCCTTCCCCCACCCACACATCTGCACCAGCTTTAGAGCTGCCAAGGCAGCAGCTGGTGGTGAACACTGCTGTGTCCATGTCCAGCATCCAAAGATGTGCCCCCAGGGACCAGCCCTACCTGCTCAGCTCGCTGCTCCCTGATTTCATCATTCCTGTGATTAAAGGGAGCAGGGGCTGTGCTGTGGCTTTCTTTGGCAGCAGGGACACGCTGCCCAGGCCCAGGGCTGCTCACCATCCCACCTCTGCAGCCCCAAGCAATGCTGGGCGCCAGCCTGGTGACTCAGCTGGCTCAGGAGTCAGGATGGGCACAGTGGGAGAAGCCCCTGGGCTGGGGAGGGGAATTCTGGCCACCAAGGTCTGGGTTTAGAGGCCACTGCAGTCAGGACAGCTTGGCACTGGTTGGAGGCAGCAATGGCCCTGGCTGTCCTGGTGATCTCATTTCCCCAACATCCTCCTGAAAACCTTGATGGGCTAAAAATATACGTGTGCAAGGACTCTGAGGCAGCAGGGCTGTGCCCTTGGAAACCAGTTTCCTGGCTCCAAAAGATCCTGGTGTGACACCTCAGCTGCAATCTGCTGCTCTGGCGTGAATCTCACCCGCCAAGCAGGAAGGAGAAATTTCCTCTGTCCGTTTCCGCTTTGATCAGGCAGAGATAAGGAATGTACCAGCTCAGCAATCATTTCCCCTCTCAATCTACACAGCTAAATCTGTGGGCTGGCTGGGCTGAGATGCCTGGATTTGCAATGTATATTTGAGCCCTGGCTCAGGTCTGCACTTAATCCATCACGTCCCTGAAACACGGGGACTAACGTGGTCCCTGAAACAGATCAATGGAATGTTAAAGCAAATGCCTACAGAAAATAAGCCTATGACACAAAATAGCTCATACTTGCATCAAGCAGTGTTTCTTGGGTGTAGGGCTCAGACTCTTCTAGAACTTTATATTCTTTATACCTCATGATCCTTTCACAGCTGGTGAATCTGAGGCAGGACATGAAAACAACTAAGACCTTCAGAGTTGTCCTCCCAGTGTCAACCCATTTTTTGGCAAACAATCTACCTACAAAAAGTCTCTTTTGTTCTGACCTTTCACTCTGAAGCCAGAAGGAGTGACCTTTTTAAAAGCTTAGGTGTAAAGTCAAGGAAGGGGTAAGGCCATGCCAACAGCTTGGGGTGAGTTAAAACTCTGAGATTTCATTTCCTCAGAGTCACATGAAATTTAATAAGCTTTTGGTTAAAACACCTATGAATTCAAGTCTACCTGATATAAAGCAGTGAATATAAATCCAGATGGGTTCCACACACACCTGCAGGCACCATCCTTTTCTCTCTCTGTCTCTTCCCTCAACTGCTGCCCCATGGCCCTTCCTTCTTTCCATTCCACACCTCTTCCCAGCCAGCACACACAGCAGGTACCTACCAGGTTAAAGGTCCTGGAAGGTGTGTGTTTGAAAGGGCTGGCCAGGCTCTTTCAGAGCTGTCCAAAGGGCCTGAATCAGCAATTAAATTTTGAAAGAGACAACATATTCCTTATCCATAAGTCTGGGGGGGTGGTAATGCTGGGAGCCTGATTGGGAAACTTTAATCCCTCAGGAGACATCAGATAATGTTTTGTTTTGTGGCAATTTCTTCCTGTCTTGCCTTGGCTGTTCTATAAACTCAGCTGCTGGGGGGAAGGGGACAAGAGGTTGAAATAGAAAGTCCATCTAAAGAAACTTCTGTGCAAAGTCACATCCTTGGCTGTATTTTCTTGCCAAGGTGGGAGAACAGATTTCATCAGACCTGGTCTGATGCCCTTGGCAGGTGCAGCCACGCTGGTGTTGGAAGTGAAGTTTCATTTTGAAATCATTTCTGTTCCCCATGTTTATGATGAATAAGCCCTGTGTGTTTGCTGCAAGCAGAGAGGATAAAGCTGTTGTTGTGTTACCATCCTGCATGTTTCAGTCACTCAGTGGGCATGAGCTGCCCTGAAAGACATGAAAGACAACAGCTCCTGTATCAGCCCCAAGTATTTCTCTGCTATATTTGCCTCAGCTGGAGCATTTGGGATGTGGTTACCCTGCCAGGATTGCCATTGTGGGTGTTGTGGGTGAACACGCTTGGGATTGAGTTTCCAAGCAGGAAGATTCAGATAAACAACTGCTTTGAGGTGAAAATTAGAGAGTTCATGTTACACCCACCTCTTGAATTTGTAACTGACTATTCACCCTGAAAATCTGATTCTAGGAACTCAGCATGTCCCGTCAGGAGCAGAATAATACCACAGAAACCATGACCAGCCAGAGTCCTGAATGCTGAGAACTGTGATTAACTCCTCAGGAATCTCTCTGGAGCAAGTCATATTTTCTGGGCTTTTTTTTAGGTAATTATTTCAAACCTTGAATCTGTGAATGGAGATTGTAAACAGTTCTCAGCCCAACATCTTAGAGAAGAACATGAAATGCATCAAATAAATAATGGGTTCTGACCTGTTTGCTCATGTGTAAAGAGGAAAAATAAATGTTTTAACCACACAGGAGGAGAGAGCTGCAGAGGCAGCTATTGGATCTCTCCATGCAGTGATCCAAAGCAGAGTGGTAAACCTGAAATAGCTGCTGCCCCACTCATCTCATAGACACACCAACAAGGGCCAGGACTCAGCCAAGCTGCTTTCTGCTTCCAAGGGTGCCTCTTGCTGAGTTTAATGATGCTGTAGCCATGTCCATAGCTCAGGCCTGTCCTGTATTTCACTGGCCATGTTCTGCTCCTGCACATCACCACACTCAAGCCTGCTGGGACAGCAGGCTGGGCTGCAGCTGCTTCACCCAGCCATGTCCCCTAAATAATGATTACATTATCGGGGAAGGGGGGGCTGGAAGGTTCCCTCAGAGAATAGAGCAGAGATTGGGGAGTGACGTGTCCTGATAGCAGAGCACAGCAAACCCTGCAGACCACGGCTGTGCAGGGAGGTGTCTGCTAAGCAGGATGTTTGCCTTTGGTGTGGGCTCAGTTTCTTGCCCTGACACAGATTCCTTCATCATGTTAAAGTGAGACTGAGAGTCCAGCCCTCTTGCCTGAAGGGATGTGGAGCATAATTCTGTTTCAAGCTGGAAAATGGCCTTCAGATAAAGGCAGGTCAGCCCATGTAGAGGCTCAGAATGATTTGGGTTGGAAGGACCTTAAAGTTCATCTTGTTCCACCCCCTGCCATGGGCAGGAACACCTCCCACTAGCCCAGGTTGGTCCAAGCCCCATCCAACCCGGCCTGGGACACTCCAGGGATCCAGGGGCAGCCACTGCTTCTCTGGGCAACCTGTGCCAGGGCCTCACCACCCTCACAGGGAAGAATTTCCTGCATATATCTTACCTGCATTCCACCTATCCAATACAAACCACACATAAGGAAGGTCCTTGCCTCTTCCTCAGTGCTGCAAGGGATCCCAGGCTAAACACAGCAGCCCAAGTGTCCATAATGCCGTTCCCAATTAGAATGAAGATGTAAATGGAGAAGAACAAGGTGAGGAACAGAGAGTACAAAACCATTTATGACTGCTTGTTATAGAACCTCTGCCTTTGTGCTGTTGTGAGAAGCCTTGGAATACCAAGGAACTCAGCTTGGATGCAGCATTTTGGGGTTGCATTTCAGCAGCAGAAGCAAACTGATCTCTGGTGGTTTGGGGAGGAATGGAATCTGGATCAGAAAGCCCTGCTGAAGGACCACAGGGTTATATAAAGATCTGCCTCAGGAGACTGCAAGATGTTTTTGCATTTATTAGTCATTTAGAAAATAATGAAAGCTGCATCCTCATTCTCAGCTGTTGTCTGTGTTTGCTTGGGGAGGATCAGTGTATTCCTGTCAGGGCTGCAGGGATGTTGTCTCCACAGAGACACGACCAGGCTCTCACCAAACAAGGGCAGATTGCTGCTCGTGGGGCACACAGGGGCTGATGGGGACAATGCCAAGGCCTTTCAAACCCCACCAGGTGCTCAGGGAGTCACAGATCTGCAGGAGACAGTCTGTGCATTGTGATCTTCTGGGGAGGATACACAGAGGAAAGAAAACTTCCAGTCAGTCTTCCTAGTATCCAACTTTTCAGTGTTACATGTTCAACGGTAGCACTCAATGCAAGGAATTATAGAATCAGAGAATCGTGGAATGGTTTGGTTGGAAGGACACCTGAAGTTCATCTCTTTTTACCCCCTGCCATGGGCAGGGACACCTTCCACTATCCCAGGTTACTCCAAGCCCTGTCCAAGCTGGTCTTGGACACTTCCAGGGATCCAGGGGCAACCTGTGCCAGGCCCTGCCCATCCTCACAGGGAAAAATTCCTTCCTAATATCTCAGGTAACCTTGCCCTCTGGCAGTGTGAAGCTATTCCCCCTTGTCCTGTCCCTCCATCTCATGTCCAATCCCTCTCTTGGAGCACTTTTAGGCACTGGAAGGGTTTCTCAGGTCTCCCTGGAGTCTTCTTCTGTGGAAGTACTGTCCCAGGTGAGGTCCCAGAAAGTGAAGTTGAGGTACAGAATCCCCCCTCTGCTGCCCACGCTGTGGGATCAGCCCAGGGCATGAGTGGGTGGTGCAGGATTTGGCTTACATTTTTACATTAAATTTATGACACTGTCACATTTCCAGGACAGGCCTTGGAGCAGTGGAGTGGCAGGAAGGAGGTGGCACAAAGAGATGGAATTACCAGAGGAGCTCCTCAAAAGCTCATTCCCAAATCAGTGTGTGTGAGACGTGAAGCAGTTGCAACAGAGAAGAACGTCACCTCTGGGCTCAGCAGAAATTATCTGCAGCTCTTGGATCAGGTGAAATATGCATGTCCAATCCTCTTTTTAGCATTTCCTAAGCATGGCTTTCAAAGGAAGGCCCCTAAATACACATTTTAAACAAAGACACTAATTTCTGTTGAAGTGCTGTCCTCACTGGGATAATGGGAGGCGCTGGAGCAAGGTGAGCTGTGTCTGGCAGCAGGAAAGCTCATCCCCTCCTCTAATTAAGCTGCACATGGACTTCTGACAGCAAAGAGGCATCCAGAGCCTCAAACCCCCATGATTTATATGGATTTCCTAGGGTTTTCATAGAGTTTCTCTTTCCTGCATGATTTACAAGGCACCCACTCCTTCAGAGAGCACCCTAGCCTTTCTCCTGGTAGGTGCTGTGGAGCAAGGCATGGTTATATGATTTATACAAAATTATGTGGAGTTTTGATTAATTCCAAGGTTTCTTCATCACTCCTTTGTGCCTCATCTCCAAATGCACCATAGATTTCTCTGTTTCAGTTCCTTGAGTTACAGAGTGAGGGACTAAATGAATAATTATTGCTGGGCCCTCCTAAGGAGAAAAAAAAAAAAAGTAAGATTTTGACCATAGGTGATTATAGTTTCTACAGCTGAATCAGTGTCCCATAACTGACAGAGGATAATGGATTTAATAAATAACTCTGATTAAGTCTGATGTTATTTTTAAATAATTTCAAAAACTGTTACTCTAATCCCTCCGTGGCTGGCAGAAAGGAGGATGCTCAGAAGTTAAAATTAGTTCCTTAACGTTCAGCCTGGTGTGGAGTTACAGAAGCTCCAGGGCTGTCCTGGTTTCCTGGGGCATCTGCTTACAGTGGAGCTGAATGGACACAAACAGCTGCCTTTGGGAAGTGGGAATGAGCTCCCACAACTCACACAGCCCTGCTGCTGTTCTCCTTCCAATGCTCTGACAGCTCAGCAGGAGCTCCCAGCCCAGCTGATGGGATAATCAGTTGGTGTTACACTCCACAAGCTGTCTTCCTCCACACAAATCCCCTTTCCCTTGATTCCCAGGGAATTCACAACTCTCCTAGGCCTTTTTATCAATAAATACAGATCTCTTCTGTATAATGTCAATATGATTATTTTCCTTTTTGTTTTTCAGTGTCTACATTTCAGAGTGATCCCATTTCTTGGCTGGAAAAAGAACCTGAAGAACACTTTGCTTTGAAAAGCACCACAGAATCCCACAGCCACAGCAGGAACTGTTTCAGCTGAAATGATGGAAAACCATACTTCTTTCCTCATCCTCTTTTCCCTCCTCCTTCTTTTCTCTCCTAAGGAGATGGGCTGACAGAGCTGCTCAGCCTGGAGAAAATGAGACTCCAGGGAGACCTGAGAAACACTTCCAGTGCCTAAAGGAGCTTGAAGAGAGCTGGAGGACTTGGGACAAGGGATGGAAGAACAGGAGAAGAGGGAATGGATTCCCACTGCCAGAGGGCAGGGTTAGATGGGGTACTGAGAAGAAATTTTTCCCTGTGAGGTTGGTGAGTCCCTGGCACAGGTTGCTCAGAGGTGTGGCTGCCCCTGGATCCCTGGAAGTGCCCCAGAGGACAGGTTGGACAAGGCTTGGAGCACCCTGGGATAGTGGAAGGTGTTTGGAATGTGATGAGCTTTAAGGTCCTTTCCAACCCAATCAATCTCATGATTCTCTAAACTGACACATCCCCATGGCTCTTTAGCTGCAGAGGAACAGGGGCAGAAAAGCAGGACCATGTTTTTGAGGCTGCTCCACTAAATTAAAGAAAATCACAAACTGAACATTCAGCCTCAGAAAATCCAGCTGCAGTGCTGGGCTTTGCCTCTGGCTCAGCAGTAAGGCAGAGATAACAATAAGTCCCTTCTCCCACCTTGTGCCTGTCCTGATTAGACAGGCTGTGGCAGATGGGGGCTGTCATTATTCCGTGCCTGTTCCGTGCCTGGCACAAGGCGGCTCCGATCCCATCCCGCCCGTGGCTGCAACAACAACAGCTCTGACAAGAGGCTGCTGCTGGGGAGGCCACAACTGCCCAATCCAGCCCAGGAGGGACCAGTGCAGCCTGTGGAGTTAGCACTGCCTCTCTTGCAGGTTGTGTGCCAGGAGGATGGATCCCAATTGGAAAAGGAGGAATTTCCAGGCTCCATCCACACTTAGGAATGCCACGCATCCATGAAGGCATGGAGCTGTGTCAGGGAGATTTAGGCTGGGTATTAGGGAAAGGTTTGTCACCCAGAGAGTGGTCAGGCACTGCCCAGGCTCCACAGGGAATGGGCACAGCCCCAAGGCTGCCAGAGCTCCAGGAGTGTTTGTACAACACCAGGCACAGGGTGGGATTTTTGGGGTGTCTGTGTGTTGGAGTTGGACTCTGATCCTTGTGTGTCCCTTCCAGTTCAGGACATATCATGATTCTATAATCCACCAGCAGATACATCATCAGCTGTTTCAGGAGTCCACATGGATATTTCCTTGGTGTTAGTGTAAGTAATAAGCAAAATTAATTTGTTGATGTTCACTTAATGGAACTACACTGTTGCTGACAGAGAGGACACAGTGTGAGAGCAGCCATTCAGGGGCTGGCAGGGACCCCTCCCTCTGCTCCCTTGCACCAGCTGAGGCTCTCCTCTCACACAGGGGTTGCTCCAAGCAGCTGCTGTGCCTGTGCAGCACCCCAGGATGGATCCCAGGGTGCTCCTGCCTTGTCTCTCCCCACCACAGAGATGCCACACACTGACACCTTCCCTATCCCATACCTTTCTCCACATGCAGTGAGGGTAAATCCATGGAAGAAATTTGAAAAACCCAGGAGAGGAAATCAGGGCTTTTCTCTCAGGGCTTAAAATTACTGTTTTTAAATCTACCCCAGTCAGAGTCTCACTGAGGTGGAGTGTTGGGGTGAAGGGTGGCAGAGTGGGGGAGAACAGCCTCAAAAAAAAACCTCTGCACTGGAACCACAGCTTCTCATACCAGTCACAATGTGGATTTTCAGCTTGAGCACACAAGGCTGAGCTCAGAGGACACTGTCATGTAGATTTAGGGTTTTATCTCCTTTCCTCTCCATTAGCTGTGATGCCTTCTTATTATGCTGAAACCCAAAACTTTTCTTTCCTCCAGTGGTTGTTCCCTTCCCCATTTGGCAAATATTGATCCCTCCATGTCCTCAGCACGGGTTCAAATCCAGCCCCCTCATCCTCAGCCTGCTCCTGGGGTCGATTGCATGGCAGTGCCACCTCTCATGACATCAGGCACCAGAGTGAAGGACAAGGAGAGGGATGTTCATCCATTACTCGTGTTTTTCTCTCCCCATCCTCTCCCTCTGTGTGCTGGAAGTGACAGGGAACTGAACAGGATGGGGCTGATTGTGCTTGGCAGGTGGAGAGGGAATGGAAGGAGCAGGGAGAAAAAGAGCAGCCCAGGATAACCATGAATTTCTCCCAGCCTTGTCTCACATCCTGCAGCCCTTGGGTGGGAGCTCTCCAGGCAGGGGACCAAAATCTGGGGGCTGGCCTGTGCAGGACACTGCCCCCACTTACCTTGGGGTGTGATTTTAAGCCAATTTAATTAAATTGCTTGGCAAGGTTGCAAGGACTCATCTATTTCAGTTTGAGCCAGGCCTGTTTTGATTTAGGGTTGGCTGATTAGGAATTAGTGGAAACAAACCTCTCAGAAAACAAAATTAGAGGGTGCACGCTAACTTTTGCACCAGATTAAGTTGAATTAAAAAGCAATTGAAATGTAATTTTCCTGTCTCAAGCAGCCAAGAAACAAGATAATGCAACCATTGGCACTTGAAGCTTAAAATCACAGCAGCCAGGATTAGCACAACTGGCTTTTTAATGCCTACAAACAACAGATTTATCTGAAGGTCTTTTCTCAAACCTCCCCTATCAGCTTCCACATAGAGCTGTGTACAACTCATTTTATTTGCCTTGAAATGCAGAATTGGTGTGACCCAGGACTTGAATCCAGGACTTAGAGCAGCCAGGGTATTGCACAGTGTGTTCCCACAGGTATTTCCATGCTGGACAATACCAGCTGTTCCCTAAACTCCTAGAATTTGGACTGGAATGGCTCTGTGTGCATGGCTGGAAGGTGCAGAGGGTGCAGACCCAGTGCTGGGTGCTGTTCTCATCTGCATCCCAACATCACTTTCCTGCAGCTCTGAGTGTCTTTGTTCCCCGTCTCCCTCGTGGAAAAAAATTTCAAGAAGTTTTAAGTTAGGTTGTAATTAAATATTTCAATTGCTGTTTTCCCTACCCATTTGGGAAACGCTGCTCCTCCCTTCGCCCATCAGCTGGACCAGGCTGGCACCTCTGCACACACAGAGAGGGTTTTATGGGGCTTTGCTAAAAAAGGTGATGGTGTGGAGGAGGTGCCAAGCCAGGATGTCTTCAGCACCTCAGGGTGCCCTGAACTGCCCACAGTGCTGCAGCCAAGCCCTGTTCTGGGGTTATTTGGGGGTCAGGGAGCTGCTGTCCCTGCTGGCCAGAGCAGCAAGAGCAGGACTGGGGCAAGGGCTCCATAAATGAAAATATTTCTTGACTGATGGAGACTGTCATGGGCAGACAGAACACAGCAGTTTGTGAGCTGCCCAGCAGCTCCTGGCCAAAAGCTAAAGGACTCATGGAGATAATGGGTTCCTGCTGGGTTTCTCTCCTTGCCACCTCCCTCCTGTGCCAGCCAGCAGCTCAGTGCCTGATGATCCTCCAAGTTGCTTAATCCTGTCTTGGCTCACTTGCAGCCTCTGTGCAGCTGATTCTGCCTGGCTCCCTGGTCCTGGGCCCCCCTGACTGGAGGAGGTGCTCTCCTGGCCTGCAGCACCCCCCACAAAAAAAGGGCACCCAGACTGCCTGTGGCCAGAACAGTGACGGGGTGGCAGAGCCCAAACTGTCCCCCACAGCCCAGGACACTGTACAGATACAGCCTGGCATCACCCACAAAGGGTCTTGGCCAAAAACAAGGCCAAAGCTGGCAAAGCATAAATGCGTGGAGGAGATCTGGGGGGTTGAGTGGGGGCCCAAAGAAGCAGCCACCACCATCCATCCTCCTCCAGGTGCATCAGGTGAGGGAGCAGGTGCAGATAATGGGGGGCTGTCCTGGGATGAGCCAATGGTGGAGGGGAACTGGGGGTACGTGGCCCCATGGGGGAAATAAAAGAGGCAGCTGAGGGCAGTGTAGTATGAGGTAGAGCTAGGGTAAGTGTTTGTTTTCCTCATCCCCTTTGGGAGACTGTGTGGTTGTTTATTCTCTTACACCCCACTATGAAGTTCCTGGTTGTTTGAGGCTGTGCTGGGTCTGCTGCTTCACTGGGGTCAGGGCTGTTGTGCCCTTCTGCTGGGATGGGGTGGAGAAAGCTCCCCCAAAAGATGAAGCTTTCTGGGGTGTTTGGCTCCGGTGGGGGAGCAGAGGAAGGGAGGCTGGAGCAGATCTTGAGGTTTGAGTGTCAGGATTGAGGCTGTGGGGGATGTTGGAGTGAGCCAAAGGGTGGCTCAGCCTGGCGTGTCTGGAAGCTGGAGGAGGGCTGCAGCTGGGTGTGTGGGATAAGAGCTGATGCTGCTGGTGCCTGGCCTTGGTTACTGGGGCAGGAAACAGGGAGAGAAAGAGGATGGAAAACCACCAAAACCTTGAACTTAAAAGGATGATGTGAAGGGGTCCTTGGAAGCTGCTCTGAGCTGCAGGTGTTGGCTGTAAGCCTGGAGGGGAGGAGAGGAGGCACCATCTGTGTGGGATCAGCCCCTGAGTGTGTTGATGCATGACCTGGGTTTAGGGGTCCCAAGATGGTGTCTGAAAATATCTCCCTTAATGCTGGCTGGAAGCCTTGTTTTTCTGACCAAAGCTGTCTGAAGGCCAGGTCTTGGTTTATTTGTGTGTATATCTCTGGCTTTTGCTAGGAGGTGCTTAGAAATTATTTTTACCTGCCCATATTTCATGATGTTCACTTGGCAGCCTGTACTAATTTCTGGGTTTCCAGAACTCTTTTATCAGTTGAGCTTGGTCACTTTGTGTCCCTGTGTGTGATTGTGGGTCTTTCCTAGCTGGGGGTGCAGATTGAGGAAGCCAGGTTGGGCTCTGTGATGAAGTGAGAGAGGCTTGGATGTGGCTGTGTGTCCTTAAATCTGACCTTGAGCTGCTCCTCTTGTAGGCAGGAGGCCTTGCCAGGCTTGGGTTGTGTGTCAGTGTAAAATCCCCAGGATAAGGGCTGGAGGAATGGGGTGTTCCTGTCACCATGGGGTGTCTGTGTCTGGCTTCCTCCTGGGGCTGCAGCAGCTGTAATTTTTGTAGCCTGACATTAAGTGCTGGTTTGTGCTTGTATTTAGCTCAGTGGCTCAGCTGCAGTGTATGAGGATCCTACCAAGCCCTGCTTGGGGCAGGGGATCCCCAGTGTCTCCCTTGCTGGGGGAGTGGGGTGGGAATGTGTGGCCCAGGCTGCTGGTGGGAGTGGGGGGTCCCAGCCCCCTCAGTGGCTGGTGGGGGCTGTTGTTGGGCAGCTGTGACCTGACCCTGCCCTGTGCTGACCCCAAGAGCGCCTTAGGGTGTCCAGCACCTCTCTCAAATCTGCCAAGATGCCAGTCAGGAAGCACAGCCAGCACATGAAGCTGTTCAAGAACAAGGGCAAGGATGAAACTGTGAGTACCCACCCACCTGTGCCAGCATTTTGGGCCTCAGCAGAGCCCACTGTTGGCAGGAGCTGATGGAGAGGCTTCTCAAGGTCCATGGCCCTAAATCTACCTGTGAAGGAGCAGGGGAATGGCTCTGGTTACCTCCAGCTGGGATGTTTGGGTGGATTTTGGGATGTGGTGTGGGGCTGGCTGGGCTGCAGGGAGTGTGGTGGCACAGGCAAGGGGGATGTGAGTCCTGGGTGTGTGGCTGTGGGCTGGGGAAGGGAGGTGGCTCAGCCCCAGCCTGCTGAGCTCTCCACAGCACTTATCCCTGTGGAGTTTGGGCTGGTATGGGATGGCAGATGTAGGATCTGTCAGTTTGGTTTAAGCCAGTGGAGGAGATGAGGGTTTGCCTTTCAGGTTCAGAAAATCTTCTTTTAAAAACACCCACTGGTTACTGGTTCATCCAGCAGCCCGTGTCCTTGGGAGGCACCGAGGGATAGGCTCCCTCTGTCCCATCTCCTCCACAGTGAGGAGATGCTGGCTCTGCACCCCTCCTGTGGGAAATGTGGGGCAGAGGGCTGGGGGATGGGGCAATGCAGATTTGAGTGGGATGGTGTTTTCCTCCCCACAGACCCTGCGGAGGCAGAGGGTGGAGGTGAGCATTGAGCTGAGGAAGGCCAAGAAGGACGAGCAGATCCTGAAGCGCAGAAACATTTCCATTCAGCTGAAGGAGGAGAATCCCTATCTGGCACAGGACAGAGCAGATGAGGTGGTGAGTGCTTGGTGCTCTGCACCTGGGCAGGATCAGTGCAGCAGGAATCCTCTCCCACTTGGGCCACTCCCAGCTCCAGCTGGGGTGACCTGGGTTTAGCAGCTGCTGCCATTCCTGGTCTCCATGCCCAGTGCTGGGGAGTGTTTCAGGCTGCCTGGCCTTGCTCTGTGCAGTTTTTCATGGTATGATGTCCTGCTGGCAGGTAGAACAGGCTGGTGCTCTGGCTCCTGGGAGCTGCTCCTGTCTGGCTCCCTGCAGAGCCACGGGTAATTACTGAGCTCCAGGCCCATTATGGTGTCAGTGACTCTTTCACTGCTTGATTACAAGCATTAGTTGCCTTGAAGGCTTTCGTGGATTCTCTGCCTCATCTCGAAACTGTGTTGCATAAAGAATAGACACTGCTTAGATATGAGTCGGTGACTGAGCCGGGTCTAGACGGCTGATTGACTGCCGAGATTAAACGGAGGGAGTCCCGGCTGACTCTGAATCATTCCCTGTGACACAGATCGTTCAGCTGTCCTTGCAGGAGATCGTGGAAGCCGTGAATGGGGAAGACACCCAGCTGCAGCTGCTCGCCACCCAGGCCACCAGGTACATGCCTGGAGGAGCTCTCTGGAGAGATGGCAAAGGGGGAAGGAGCCTGGTAACCCAAACTGCCCATGGCAATCTCAGCTGGTGCCTCTTCTGTGGCCTGTGTGCTGTGCCTGGCTCACAGTCCTGAGTGAACCAACCATGGGGTTGGCTGTGCTGCCCCTTCCTATGCCAGGAATTATGTTGGATCCCACAAGAAATGGAGTGCCAGATCCTTGGGCAGGACAAGGGCTGGAGAGCCTGGCTCTGTAAAGGGTTGGTGCTGAGCAGGGCTGTCCCCACGAGGGTGGGGACATGAAGGACCACAGGGTGCCATCATCACCCAGCTGGCAGCAGGGGTGTCTCCTGAGGGTCCAGCAGAGGCTGCAGCCCTGTTTGTTCTTCCTTGGCTGGCTCAAACTACTGTATCAGTGATCTGGGACTAGTGCCATTCCCAGTGAGTATGGCTGTGAGGATGTCAGGGCTGTACTTAAGACACCCTGCTCCTGCTTCAGCATCTTTAGGGTGTCTTCCCTCTGTATGGCAACCCCTCTGCTGAACCATCAATGCTCCCCCTGCAAGCCACATCCTTGGCCTGGTGGCACCACGCAGAGTTCCTCATGGCTGGCTGTGCTGTGTCCTCTCTCACAGGAGACTTCTGTCCAGGCACAAGGACCCCCCCATCAATCAGATCATCGAGCTGGGGATCATCCCCAGGATGGTGGAGTTCCTGGGCCATGCTGACAATGCTGCCCTGCAGTTTGAGGCAGCCTGGGCACTGACCAACATTGCCTCTGGCACCTCAGAGCACACCAGGGCTGTGGTGGAGGGAGGGGCCATCCCTGCCTTCATCTCCCTGCTCTCCTCCCCACACATGCACATCAGCGAGCAGTCGGTGTGGGCCCTGGGCAACATCGCAGGTGAGGCACCAGGAGGGGTGTTTGACATCCCTGAGACAGGGACTTGATCCTTGTGGGCCCCTTCCAACTTGGAATATTCTGGGATTCTGCTGGTGAGATCAAGCATTGATGCTCCTCTCCCTGCAGCTTTGTCTCCAAGCTGAGCCCCTACTGAGCCCCATAACCTTTCATCTCCTTAGTGCTGCCTGGCAGCCTTTGAGATCCTGTGTTGGCTCTGCAAGAGAATTTTGGCCGAAGCCAAGGGCAAGACTCTGTCCTGCTGGGGTGGTTTAACCCTCTAATGTCACAACAGAGTGGGTCATGCTTGGCTGGCCTTCTGGCACTCCAGACTGCCCAGTAAATCTTTCCCACCTGGAAAAGCCTAGTGGTGTTGTGGTTGGTGGGTCACCTAGCCCTGGTTCTGCAGATCTGATTGTTCTTTGATGTCTTGTGACTTGGGCAGATGCAGTGACCAACCCTTTTTATCTGTCCAGGGGATGGCCCTCTCTACAGGGATGCTCTTATTGCTCGTGATGTGATTCCTCCCCTGCTGGCTCTGGTGTCACCTGAAACTCCAGTAAATAACCTTCATTTTCTTGACTTAACAGCTCTTAATCCCTTGGGTGATGGGTGAAGTCCACTGTGTGCCTCCTACACAACAAACTAAATGTAAAGTGAATGAGACCCTGCTCTAAACTGCTTTTTGGCCCTGCCTATGCACAAAGCTGAGGATGCCAAGCAGACACTCAAAGTCACTCTCTTCCATTCTTGGCTTTCTTATCCAGCTCTGACTATCTCAGGCTAGGAGTAAGAGGAAACTGGTGTAAGGCAGACTTGCATATGCATGTGGAAGGGCTGAACTTGCCCTTCAAGCTTCCTGCTGGTGCTTTGTGGTTTGTCTCTGTCCTGCAATGGTTCTGGCCCTGCTGTTCATCTCTGTGTATGAACCTTCACAGGATAAAACAGACTGAGAGGCTCTGGGGGCAGTGAGGATCTTATACCTGCCTTGTGTTTCAGGTTGGGTTCCTGAGGAACATCACCTGGACACTGTCAAACCTGTGCAGGAACAAGAATCCCTGCCCTCCCTTGCATGCTGTGCAGAAGATTCTGCCAGTCCTCCTCATCCTCCTGCAGCATGAGGACAAGGAGGTCATCTCTGATGCCTGCTGGGCGATTTCCTACCTGACTGATGGCAGCAATGATCGCATCCAGCTCGTGGTGGAGACAGGGATTCTCCCAAGGCTTGTGGAACTCATGGACAGCCCAAATTTGCTTGTTATGGTAGGGAACGACCAGCAGTCTCCACCCTCTGGTCCCTTAATGTAGCAAGGTCTGAGGAAAGGGAAGGCACATGCCCTTGCTCTGTGTGGCAGCTGTGGTGTGCTGTCCCCTCAGCCTGCAGAATTGCTGTCTGCTTGTCAAGCCTCTGCTCTGCTGGGTAGAGACTCTAAAGCTGCTTAGAGCAAACGAGGGATGATGGGGCTGTAAATAAACAGCCATCACCCACAATGCTCTCCTTGTGTGAAGGATCAAGCACTTAGAGAGGGATCTTGCTGGGCTTTCTGGCATGTATCCCTTGAGGTAAGGACTCTGCTCATCTCCCCTAATCTCTGTCTAGACTCCAGCTCTCCGTGCCATGGGGAATGTGGTCACTGGCACAGACCAGCAGACGCAGGAGGCCATTGATGCCGGTGTCCTGGCTGTCCTGCCCCGCCTGCTGGGCCACACAAAGCCAGTGATCCAGAAGGAAGCAGCCTGGGCCCTCAGCAACATTGCAGCAGGGCCTTCCCAGCAGATCCAACAGATCATCACCTGTGGGTTACTGCCACCTTTGGTGGAGCTGCTCGACAAGGTAAGGGATGGGCACAGTGCTCCTGCAGGAGCAACACGGGGTTCAGGAGGCCTGGGATGGCTGATTTATGGAGCACTTGGCCCAGAGACACCTGAGCAGGCTGTTTCAGAGCTGTTGGAACAGCCTGAGCACTCTGATTTTTCAGTAGACCTGCTGCTCCTTGCAGCTCTGCCAGGTGTCTGTGCTTCACCCAAAGGGCTGGGAAAGGGGTCAGCCCAAGCTGAGTGTAAGGGAAATGTTATCCCTGCCTCACCCTGATCCTAGAGGGGATGCTAAAGCTTGAGAATGCCTTTGTGCTGCTCTTCCAGGGTGATTTCAAGGCTCAGAAGGAGGCTGTGTGGGTAGTGGCCAACTTCACCACTGGAGGAACAGTGGATCAGGTGGTGGAGCTCGTCCGTTCCGGGGTCCTCAAACCTCTGCTCAACCTGCTCTTGGCCAAAGACAGCAAAACCATCCTGATCATCCTGGACACCATTTCAAATCTCTTCCTGGTGAGATCTGCTCATCTTGGATGCCAATTTTGAATCTCATCCTGATAGGATGAATCTCTGATCCTGAAAAGATCTCATCTTTTGACTTCCTTCTCCCAAAAGGCAATAAGGAGTGAGCCAATCCTTCACATTGTGTGGTTAGAAAAATGACTGATTTTTTGGAGTAAGAGAGACTTCATGCTGTCTAAATTTTTCTGGGATACCCTTGGGTTGTCAAAAGGGTTTGGCAGGATTGAGTTCCCGAAGTGTTGCTCTTCATCCCCTGCTCACTGGTTTGGCAGCCCCCAGCAGAGACTGGTATTCCATAGGCACCACAGTCACATCCCTGGCATCAGGAAGGGACCATAAAGTCAGCCTTTGACTTGTAGATCAGGGCTGTAATTACAGAAAAGGCCATATCAGACCTGTTACTGATGTTCTCTTTTCCTGCCTGGCTTTCCAATGTTCCAGGCAGCTGAAAAGCTGGGAGAGACAGAGAAGTTGTGTTTACTGCTGGAAGAACTTGATGGTCTGGAGAAAATTGAGGACTTGCAAAACCATGAGAATGACATGGTCTACAAAGCTGCTCTGGAAATCATAGAGAAATACTTTTCTGGTGAGGTATGTGAGCCCTTGCTGCTTTTTCAGCTGAAAATGTGAAGATATTACACATTGGAATGAAGCACAGAGTTTAAGGATACTGGGAGAGGTTTTTGAAGGAGACTTCCACATGACCAGAGTAGTCCTTGCAGCTTCTTTTAGCTGCTTTTAAGCAGCTGTAAAAGCTGTAAGTTGCCAGCCAATGAGTTGTACAACAGACATGGATGCCTTGATAGCATCTTGCTGCTGGAATTTAAACTGGCATCAGCTGGAGTTACTGCAGGTACTGATATGAATACCAAATGTGGAGAAGTTTCCTCCTTCAGAGCTGAGCTGGCTTGTCACTGTGAATGGCAGCCTCCTACTCAGCTGATAGCAGTACTCAGGTTTCATTTGGATTACTTGACCCTTCTCATGGTAAGGAATCTATGGAAAAAAGAGGATAAGACACCAGCTAGGAGCTGAGAGAGTCCAATAACTGTCTCAGATGCCATGTTTGGTCCTAGCCCTATTCTTGCAGATGGGAAAACGTCAGGGAAGAGGCTTAGAGGGCTGAGAGACCTTGGAGCTGTGGCTCAGTTTGGGTGTGAGCTGCAGCAGGAGGCAAAGGTCTGGTTTAGTCCTTTGCCAGGGCAGGGTCTGTGGGCTGTCCCTGTGACAGGGTGTGGAGGAAGTTTTCCACACCAGCCCCTGCTGGAGGGGCTGGATGCCAGGGGAGCATCTCCCTGAGCAGTCCTGGCTTGTTGCTGTTCCAAGCAGGCCATTTAATTTCAGTGAGCTCTACCACTGCAGCCACTTCTTTTTTTTTTTTTTTTTTTTTTTTTTCTTCTTCAGGTGTCTGAGCCCAAAGACTTGGCTGCTTTTGTGTGTGGGCTGCAGGGACACTGCAGCTTTAGGCTGCTGCATGGAGCAGGAAGGTTTGTCCTGGTCTCCAGGAGCTCTGCTACAGTCAAGCTGAGCTTAACAGCTGGATTTTTAAATCAAGAATAAAACAGAATTGCTGTAAAAAGCTTAGGTTTATTCAAATGCAGACCTTTTAAGTGATTGCTGTCATTTTCCTCCTAGGAGAATACAGACCTGGAGCCCCAGACTGGCCAAGATGGACTCTATGATTTCTCAGTGAAGAAGAAAGACTTCAACTTCTGAAGATGAAGAACCACACAGCTCTAAGCTGGTGGGTGGAGGTACTTTGGAAGAGCTCAGACATCCAAACCATGAGGAACAGAGATGCTGAGCCCTTTTACTTCTGAAACTTGTCAATAAATTGCACTTTTGGCTTTGTACCTCTTGCCTTTAATTATGTCCCACTTCCTTTAAGCTGCTGTTGTAAATGACATGGCTTGGGTTTTTTTCCAATAGCATCTTAAGGTCTTGCAGGAGTGTGTTGGAACCCCTGGGCAGGTTTTCCAGGTGGAATCTTCCTTCTAACTACATTAAACTGCAGGAGAGCAGCATCCTGCCACCAAATCGTTGTGCTGAAACTTCTAGGTTTGACTTGGAGTGCTTCCTTGCAGTGCTGATGGTTTCCTCCCCAGGGCTTGAAGCAGCTCAGAGGCTTTGCTGAAGGCAGGATGAGGGAGCAGCTTTCCCTCCCTGCTTTGGGGGGTTTGGCTCTTCAAAATGATCCTGGGTGGGCTCAGGGCTCTGCCTCCTCTGGTGCAGTAGGAGGTGATGTGACAGCTTAATCTGGAGGGAAAATCTTCTCTTCAGGAAATTCTTCCTCTGCCCTGGATCTGTACATCAGAGGATTTATGCATTTCTCCTGCAGGCCACCCAGGGAAAAGGGAGTTGGTAGTCAATGTCTTCTCTGGGAGGAGCTGTGCAGCCCCAGTTATGGGTAACAGGGTTGAGTATCACTTTTTCAATATTCAAATACTGGGGTCTGATGAAATGGGAAGGACTTCTTCCATCCAGAACTATGGACTTAAAAACAGGATATAGCAATGCCTGAACATTCACCTGAACCAGGGCTGGTGCTGCCTGGGCTCTGTGGCTTGCCCCTGCTGCCAGGGCTGATGTGGCACCTGGGACTGGCTACACTGGGTAAAACAAAGGTGAGGAATGTGTTTCCTCAGTGCCAGCAGAGACAGCCTGTGTGGCTGCCTTGTCTTTGGATTGTGGTCCTGTGTGGATCATCCCAGTTGGCTTTTCCCATGGCCAGGCAGGGCTGCCCTGTGCAGCTGCTCTTTGCTGGTGCTCTGATAAAATAAGCAGGATCAAAAGAAAAATGGGAAATCTCTTGGATTCTTTTTCCTGCCTGTGCTGGACATAAACCTGTGCTCAGTGCTGTTACACCTGCTCCTTTCCATCCATGTAACTTACACTAAAATATTGTCCTGAAGGTGGGGGACAGGACAAGGTGCTTCTCTTGAACAGAGTGGTGGATGTGGCTGCTGTCTCCCCTGGCAGCTGGAGGATCCCCAAGGCTGCTGTGTGGGTGTGTGAGCGACCTGCAGGCAGCTGCTTGCCTGGCCTGGGGAGCTGCCCTGCCCTGCTCCCTGCCAGCCACCATGGCAAGGGGAGGGCATCCCCTTCTCCCAGTGGGATGGGATGGGGGATCCAGGGGCACCAATGCAGGGGAGATGCTGCTGCTTCCTCAGGGCAGCTCGACCTCCCTCTAGAGCTGCACAAAATTGCAGTTTTTCTAATTAAAACCTTTCCTGTCCTGGCCCTGGAGGAGCATTCAGGCTGGAAAGGACCTCCAAGATTACCCACTGACTTCCATCAACCCACTCCAGTGTCACCTCTACTCCTCTGAACACTTCTAGGACTGGGGACTCCACTATTTCCTAATCTCTAAACCTGGCACAACCCAGGGCAGTTTCCTTTGTGTTATCACTTGGGAGAAGACTCCATTCCCTATCTGGCACCCTCCCATCAGGGAGTTGTAGGCAGTGGGAAGGTTCCATTTCTGGGGCTGGAAAAGGCACTGCCCCTGCCTGTAGTGGTGCTTGCCCCAAATTAAGACCCCTTTACATTCCTATGCACCTGCAGGCAGCCCTGTGCCCCCTCTATACCTCCTCCATGCTAACCTTAGGCACCCCTCTCATCCTTATGCTACCCTACAGCTCGCCTCTGTTCCACCCCTGGGGTCACCTATTCGCCCCCAGGCACCCCATTGGTCCCTTTTCATCCCAAGACGGCCCTAGGCATCCCTATTCCCCCATTCCACCTCTCTTCTGCCCTGTGCCACTCCCCAGGCATCCCATTGTCTCTTATTTCCCACATCCCACTCCTATTCTGCTCTATTCTCTACTGTTCACTCCTATTATTGCCCCATTCTCTGCCCATTCCCCCTCTATTCCTGCTATTCCCCTATCCCATTCTTATTTCCTCATCCCACTCCCATACCTCTATTCCCCCTCTATTCCTCCCATTCCCTATCCCATTCATATTCCCTAATTCCCCCTATTCCCCTATCCCACTTCTATTTGCCCAATCCTATTCTCTAATTCCCTCTTCCCCATCCCAATCCTGTTCCCCCATTCTCTCCTAACCTCTCCCTTCGCCAGGGGGCGCTCTCCGGACCCTTCCTGCGCATGCGCTACACCCCGACCTTCTCCTCATGGCGTCCGCACGCGGCCACGCCGCTCTGCGCGCTGACGTCACGGCCCTTCGCCGTGCGCGGGGGCGTGGCGGGGGCGTGGCCACGGTTCTCCGCGGCCGGGCCGGGCCGGGCGGGCGCGTCGGCGGCGGCGGCTGAGGCGGCGGCTGAGGGAGCTGAGGGCGCCGAGCCTGCGGCGGCCGCCGGAACGCCAGCCCGGGGATCCCCGGCATCGTCAGGAGCGGCCGGGCTCGCATGGCGGGGCTGCGCGGGGCCGCCGGTTGAGCTCGGCGCCGCCGCCGCCTCCTCCTTCTCCTCCTCCTCCTGCAGGCGCGATGTCGAATCCCGGTACCCGCCGGAACGGATCCAGCATCAAGATCCGCCTCACAGGTAACGGGGCGGCCGCGGCACGGTGTGTGTGTGGCCGCACATCCGCGGCCGGGCCCGGGATCCCCTCCCCGCCCCGGCGCCTTCGCCCCCTCCCCGGCCTGGCTGTGAGGGGAGGGGCGGCCGGGCCCGACCTCCCAGCCTTGCTTAACTTTTATCCTCCGTTTTTCTGTTCCGCTTCTACCTCTGTGACCCGACGGAGCCTCTCTGCGCTTTTGTTTATTTTTATTTTTTCCCGCCCCTCCGGCATGAGGTGCTTGAGCCCCCTTGGGGTGACATAAATTTGAGGAGGGCGGCGGTTTGTCACTGTCTGCCCCTCGTTTTCCAGCGGGTCAGGGCAAGCTGCTCCCCCGTAGGGTCTTTCCCCCATGGAAGGTGGCAGTCACCACCCTCTCCAGCACCCTGACCCTAAATGAGGTCCCTTCTGCACTCTTCCCCATGGGGGTCCCTGTTAATAACTCTCCCTGCATTCTGCCCATTTGTGGGGTCTCTTCTGCACCCTCCCAATGGGGGGATTTCCCTGTGACACCCCTGCCTCCCTTCCTGGGGTGTATTCTGCACCTTCCCTGTCTATGGGCATCCCTGTGACACCTTTCACCCTTCCCAGCCCTTTCCCAGGTTTTCCCTGTTCCTTCCCTCCTGGGGATATCCCTGTGCCCCCAGTTCCACCCCTCCAGACCACCCTGCCCCTTCATGGGGTCTCCTCTCCACCTTTCCCAGGAGGATTCCCAGGGCCACCTCTCCCACAGACTGGCTTTCAGCAAAGCCTTTCATAATTTGCTTTACTTCACTTTAATTAACAACCCCCCCAACCTCCTCTGTGCCAAGGAGGATAACTCAGTTGCTAATGAGAAAATACCCATTTAGTTGCTTTTAGCTAGGTTCTTTTATTTTTTTAGTGGGCTTTTTTTTTTTTTTTTTTTTAATTTTCCCTCCTTCCTCTCAACTTGTTCTCACCTGGCACATCCTGGCATTCAACTTTGGAAGTTCCTGCCCTGTGCAGGAGGTGACACACAGAGCTGTGTCTGGCCTGCCTCCGTGTGAGGCCTCTGGAGGGTTTGTGGATGGATAAACCAATTTATGTTGGACCCTGAAAGATCTGGATTAAGTCTTTTGGAAGCTTCTCCAGTCAATGCCGAGCCTGCTTCTTTAATGAGAAGAGACACAGTTCCTGCTTGTTGAGACTGCTCTGTGAATTATTAAAAAATAAGGTCCAATCCAGTCTTTCAAAGGCAACAAGTGGATGTTTGGAGGTCACTTGGGCTGGAGAAGCCACAGTGCTGCTCTGGGTGACCGGAATTGATCCCTGGAGAGGGATCTTCTGTGTGTGGGTGCATAAAACATTGGCAGATAATGAGAAAACGGTGCTGGTGAAACTGCAGTTACAGGTTAACTTGCTCCTGGCACATAACACACTCAGAGGCAGATCATCAAAAAATAAAAATCCTGGTGTTCTTTTAATCCTTTGATTCTGCACTGCTTGTGCTTCAGAAGACCAAAGTTTGTGAGGATAATGTAAATCTGAAAATCCTTTTCTTGGATGGGAGAAGGCTGGAAATATTTTTAGGTTGCATGAATGATGTTTGATCTGAAATGAGTTTTGTGGTGATGTATACCAAATGTCAGCTCAGTCCTTAATGTGGCTTATTTTTATGCAAGTCAGTCAATAAAAATGTGAGTTAAGTGACTTAGGCCATGGTCATAGCCCTTCTGAGCTGGAGGAGATCATTTAAATAACAGAGAGAAGCTGTTGAGTTTAATTTTAAAGGCTGAATGCTGCAGCAAAATGTTTTTTTACTTTTAGCATACACTAGTCTTTGCTCTGAGCTGGGAACATTTCCTGGAACAGACTGAAGTTTCAGTTTATTGAGCAACTTGGTAGATTTATTTTTTATTACTCCCCATTTTAAAACTGTATTGAAGAAATCTTCTGCTTGCTCAAACACATCTTCTGTTTTTACAAGCAGGAAACCTGGGTGATGTGACAAAAATTGCTGTATTTAATCAACAAATAAATTGCTCTGGGAGAGGTTTAGCTCTGGAATTGTTGGGCAATGCAGGGTTCTTGGCTTGGCTGGGACTGGGGTGCTGACTTACCTGTTTCAAACAGCTGCAGCCAGCCTGGCTCTTGTTTTCTCATCTCCTTGGCTATTGGGAGATTTGAGCACATTTAAATCAAGACAGAGGACCTAGTTTGTTATAATTTACTACCTGCATTGTGTTTTCTGTAATTAGGCACCATTGAAGTATTGCAGTACTGAAAATAGCAGTGTAAATATCACTTAGGATGCCTGTGAATGTTACTGGGTGAATGGCAAGGGAGCAGTGGTCAAATCTCTTGTGATTTTTTTAAAGACGTAATTTTTTCCTCAAATGTTGTAAAGGTATTTGTGTTAGCAGAGTGTTGGGGTTATTTATGTGAATATATCCAAAAGTTCTCAGTCCTCTGATCATTACCAGAAGTGATCTCTCAGTTATAAAGAACGATGTCAGTCCTAGCCTGATGCAAATTGTAATGAAGTAAAATGGCAAATAATGCACCCTGTGCAGAAATGTTAAAAACCTTGATTTAACAATGAGTTGCATGACAGGTTAAGATGACTTTGTGGCCTGTGGATCTCAAATATGCTAATCTGCTGTCATATCTCAGTTTCTCCTCTACTTTCCACTAAAGCCTTTACCCCAGCTGGTGATGCAAGAGCCAGAGATACTCTGTCTCTTGTCCCTTGGAACGGTTCTAGGCAAAGTAAGAGAAAACTTCCCCTTGAGTCTGTGGTCTCTTCCTATCTGTGCTGTCATCAGGGAGTGTCATCCAACACAAGGATGGAAAAATAAAGTGATCCTGTGAGTGCATGTCCTTGCCAAATGTGCTTAGGGTCTGCTGGGTCAAGGAGGAACGATCCAGGGGACCTTGTGTACAGTTTTTACCCTTGTGCTTCTCTCAAACCTTTGTTTGCTGCTGCTCCCTGGGGAAATTCCCAAGGGTTCATCATCTCCAAGGCTTATACATGCCTTGCTCACACTTGTATCACCCACAAGCACTGGTAAAAACTGCAGCCTCACTGGGTCTGGGGGACACTGATCCAGGTAGCCTGTAGGGAAAGGCTGCAGATGGAAGGCCATGAAGAAATGGACTAAACATGGAACTTTACCAAAAAGCTGCAAGTTGGGTTCTGGTTTCATTGGTTCTGGCTATTTCAGTGGGGTCTCAGCTGAGGTGTTAAGAGCTGGCTGGCTTCTGGGGCCATTGTGGAACTCAGGAAAGTTAAAGTTTATGGATCACTTCCTAGCTGGAGCAGGAAGGGGGAGGATCTCACATAAATGGTCAGATGGCTGCATTGAGAGCTGATGGCAAAACAGTTTCTTTAACAGAGAAACCAGAGTTGGTGTAACAGGAAGATCCAAATAATCTTCTCCAAGCACTTCACTTTACAGTGTTCAGAATTCTCAATTCCTCCTTGGAAACCTGGCCTGGGAAGGTGCTGGGCTGCTCATGGTGGCAGTTTCAGAAGGCAGGTGTAGGTGAGAATCTCCCAGGTGTGAGGAGTAAGAAAGTGAGGTGTCAGAAATATCAGGGAGGAGTGAGGAAGATGATGATGAAGCAAGTGGTTGCTGCGAGGTGAGAAAGGAGCCAGAGGGGATTTGTAGGTGACAAATTTGATTCATGTCAGGAAGGTGGTTGTGCTTAGCAGTGGCAAAGAAAGGGGAAGAGGGAAGCAGTGACACAGAAAGTGTCATGCACACACTTCCAGCTCAGTGTAGTTCAGCCACATTGCCTGGCCAGTTGGTAAATGGGTGGCTTTGGGACTTTCTGCTTTTGTAATTCAGGGAATCCATAAAAGAATACAGTGACTGAAAGTAGAAGATAAAACATGGTGTTGTCATTAGAGCAATGTTCACTTAGAATTGTCACAAAGGCACAGGCTAAAGCATGTCCCAAATGTCAGGATGTTTTACTTCCCTTTCATGACTAATGTATCGATGAGTGCAGCAGAGTTAACTGGCTGATCAATAGCAACACTAACATTGGTGACCTGGGCACTTTCCTGTCCCGTGTTTAGGAACAATGAATATCTATGTAAGGATCTCTCCATCAGACATGGTAAATGCATCATGGGCTGGCTGTAGTTTTATGGTTGGGCATCAGGACCAGCGGTTCCAGGTGAAGAGCAGGGGCAGGAAGAGCTGAGCGCTCATCGCAGCCTCCCTGGCAGTTGGTATTTAATATGGAACCAGCTTTGTGCCATGGGGAACACGGCGGGAAGCAGCGCTTGGGTAGCTCCAAATGTGTTTAGTGTGGTAATCTGGGAGTGTGTCGAAATCCGTGTCTCGTTATTTTCCTCTGGTTAGGATTTTCTCTTCCCCTGGTCTGCGGGGAGCGGGGCCCGGCTGTGATTGGAGCGCGGGGCTGCGCTCGGTGCGGAGCTCGGCCGCAGATTTCCTGTGTGATGCTGAGCGAGGCACTTCATCTCCTCCTGCCTCCCTTCCCCATTTGCCTTGGGAAGCAGCAGCGCTTTCATGAAGGTGAATTCGTGGCTGTTCAGAGCCCTATGGATAGGAATGGCAAAGAGGCTTCGCATGTAGCTCTGGGGGTATTAAAGAAAATAAAATCTTGCTTTCACAGGAGGAAGCGCAGAGCACAGCCTTTGCAGTTGGCCAGCTGACATTTTGGGGCTGCCAGAGTGGGAATCCAAAGAGCAGCCTTTTCCTCTGGGCAGGCTATGGGGAGCAAGTCTCCTTTTTTGCTTCTCCCAGTAAGCCAAAGCTGTGCCAGCACCATTGTCCTGGTGGAAGTAAATTAAATCACCAAAAAGAGTTTGTTTGAATATCCCCCTCAGGCGAGGAAAGTAGAAACAATAACTACTTTATTCCTGACTTGAAACTTTCTTTTGTCAAATTGAATGCCTTCATATAAAGAAAGGCAATTTGGGATGTGGTTGTGCAGTTCGTGATTTCTTTTTATTCCATACTGCCCACCAGTGTAAGAACAGTTTTCTCATCTGTCTCTTGAAACAGCTTTATCACATTTCTAAGATTTTGTAGCATCATCCTTTCTGTTTGTATTTCAAAATTAATCATCAATTCCACGGGAATACAAGCAGTGTTGAATTTCTCAGTGAGGAGGTTGCTCTTATACCGTGATTTTCTGGGTAGAGGAACTTTACTGACAGCAGCTCCAAGGCTGCTAAAATTGCCACTGTAAATAAAGATCAGTAAGCCCCCTCAGTTGTTCCTGAGCTGGCTGATGGTTTGCTTGATGGGTCACAGAATGGAGAAGTACATCATGGAAATACCATCCATGTGTGTGGGTTTTGGAGATTTACCTGGATTGGTGCCCACCTTGAAGCCAGTCCAGTTGCCATGCTTAGAGCTGGATTAATCTGGTTGGATTACTTGCTGCTATTTATGGTTCTTGAGTCAACTACACAGTGTTGGTTTGGGCTGTCTTGGTGGAGGCAGTGGGATAGAGCAGAATGGTTTGGATAAGACGCAGATAAATCAATTGGTTGGGTGTGAAGTTTAGCCAGCAATTCATGTAAGACTCGAGTGAGGAGAAAAATAAGAAAAAAAAAAGGCTGGAAGAGATGTTCCACGTGCCATCTTTTTACTAAGTTTGGAATGGAATTTTTTTTGTTGTTGTTTTATGTTTGTTGTCTCTATTATTATTACTCTGGCAGTAGTCAAAGTATTACTATGAGAAGGACTGAAGTCTGGAATATCACTGAAAGCTCTGATATTTTTCATGTTTTTCATGGAAGCAGATGCTGATTTATTCTTCCAGAGTGAAATAAACTGTTACTGCAAATGGTTTGTTCTTTCCTGTAGCGACAGTTGTCAGGGCAGAGAGGAGTCAGTGTGATCTTGAGTCTCAAGGTTGACAACCATTGTGTTGTGGATCTGCTCAGCTTTTAGGGAATGTCTTCACTGAGATCTTACTAAGATCCTTGATCCTTTGCCATCCCAGGGTACCTCTGTGAGGACAGCACTACAGTTAAGCCCCTTCCAGCTTTTTTCACCTGAATATCATCTCACATTCTCTGCCACATCTGTTGGCAAGGCTGCAGTTCAGCCTGCGGGTCACTGACATGGAGCACTGGTATTATGGCTGGTGGTGAGTAAGCTGCTGCTCTGACATTGTGATGTTTCAGGTGCTTACAAATGAGTTCCTGCAATGCTGCTGCAGTAACTCAAGATGTTATCTCCTTCCTGGTCTGCTGACCCTCGTTGCCAAAAATTTGTCACTTGCCATTAGAAAGCTGGCGGAAGAAAACCTGTGCTGCTTCAGTGCAAATTCAGCTTCCGTGTGTAAGTCTAGCTCTAGGATTTAGGCTAAGGTGTTGAACCTTGAAAAGCTCAGGTGTGTGCATGTCATGTGTTGGGATGTTTTGGGAGAGAAAATCAGAGAAGACATTAGTGATTTCTTAAACCACACAGCAAGTGTGTATATCTCAAAATAATTTGTTTAAGTATTAATGTAATAAAAGAAGAAAGCTGCATGTATATTTGTTAAATTAGGCAGTAGGTCAATTAGCATTAAGATGCTACATGTTTTTAAACTTTGTTTCACTTGTGTTTAAGGAGAAATTCAGTGATTTGTGAGAGGAGATTCCTGGGGATATTTTACAGCTTTCCATGTCTGGGAAAGTCATAAAATATAATTGGAGACTATAGCAAAATGATGGAACTTTTTCCTTGTCATACTCTTTTATGAACTGGCAGCTACATGGTGAATATTTGGGGGTGTAGGATGATAAATCTGATGATGCTCTAGTTGAATTGGCAGAGTAAGCATCCATGCTGTTTCAGAAAGAATCTCTCCACAGGGCTGTAATAGCTTGATGCCTTCCTCTTCAGTAAGTCATTTTTGTCAAGTTAAAGGCCAAAATTCAAACTGGCTTGTTGTCAAGGACACTAAGCACAGCAGGCAAAAATCCCCAAGGCTACCCAATTCTCAGCATAGATAGATAAAGCTGGCAGAGCCTGCTTTACTCTTCTTCCCCTCCCCCGGAAAAATCCTCTTCCCTGGGTTTTTTTTTGGAGGATATGGGCACTATTCCGCATACTAATACAATTTAACAGAAAGTATTTAAATGGAAGGTTTGTTCGTTTGTTTGTGGGTAAAACAATCCATTATTGTTTGGGAGTAATGGAAAAATAATGCACAATCCCTGCAGTGAGCTGGCCATGCTGCAGGCAGCTGTTCCAGCTGTGCTCACCTCACCACAGCTGGAGGGAATTGTCCTTGGCACAGCCACGGCTCCGGTGAGCGCCTGGGCCCTTGTGGGATGGAGCACTTCAGATGGGTTCAACTCATCATCCTAAACCCTAAGAAAGTATGGAAAATCCTGAGGAATTGGACTTTGTACCATTTTACACTGGGGGTCCTGGCTCCTGAGGCTGTGCAGCAGTTTAGGAACAAAGACAGTGTTAAACCACACCGTCGACTTCAAGGATTATTGACCACTGCACTGCCTGTTGTGCTCCAGGAGTGCTGAGTGTCCCTGAATGTCCTCACTGATCTGCACTTTTACCCACGGTTGCATTTTTAGAATGGCGGATATTTCTTTGCCAATTCATTGTGAAGAAGGTTTGCTAAAGAAAATAAAATTGGTTTCTTTTTCATTCATAGGTAACCTGCTATTATCCTTCTCTCACAGGGGTTTTTGCTTTCATAGGTAACCAGTAGCAGAAAAATAAATACTTTGGATAGGATTCAATCTTTTTTCCTCAAGTTAATGAGATCTTTGTAGATACATTTCATTATTTGGGGTAAAATGGCATTTTTGGATGAGTGAACTAGGAAAAATAGTGTTTTCTTTGACCTTTTAATATATTTACAGTTTTGTCTTCCTTAAATATCTGCCCATTTCCTCTAATAATTAGACTAAAATAAAATGGTTATGTATTTATCAATTTAAAGTTTCTATATCTTGTTTACATCATAGAATTAGAAATTAAATTTGCATGTGTTAAATTCTAGGTTTCTAATTTTTCTCCCTGATGTTTCCAGGACAATGTTAAAAGCTCTCCTTTGTATTTTTCTCCTGAAAATAAAGGTTAAAACACTGAAGATAGTTGCCTTTCTTATTTATACTGGAAAATAATTTATTTATTTTGGCAAATCCTCGCATCAGTCTGGACTTTATTTTTTCATGGCATTGACCTTTCTTCTTTGCATGCCAAATTTGGTCTGTGTTGCACCCCCAAAGCCAACCGGACATTGCAGCAGAAAATTCAATCCTTGTGGTCAGTGTTTTCACATTCTTTAGTACATGGGGTGTATGACCTGAAAAGTTCGTTGGAAAGGAAGCATCTTTAGAAATACATGTGCTCTGTTTTCCTGAAGAGCAAAAGGAAAAAAACCCAAAACTCCAGACCAAAAATGAACTGAGTATATTGATTGTCCTGTTGCCTTAACATAATTTTTTGACTACACAAGTGCAGAATTTAGAAAAATGAAGAATTTCAATTTGATTCAGACTTGCAGTGATTGATGCATTTCCCAGGGACTCCTTCTTTATCCTTGCAGCTGATGTGTTTTGGTTCCTTTCCCATGTGCAGACATTTTTATAAGCTTGTAGGAACTTCACTTTAACTCAGAATTAAAATATCATGTTTTACAAGTGTAAGTCTAATTAGCAGATACCTCATTGTTGCTCCTTTAATGTTAATGGGAAGAGAATGCATTCCATTTGGTAAACTTTGGGTTTGCAGTTGAGTGGCTGAGCATAAGCTAAAGGTCTGATGTCAGCCTTTGAAAGAGAAATGGGGTGAATTTTCTGGGCTCTTGAAGTGATACTTACTTCAGTGCTTTATATTCCAAGACACTGAGCAGTGTCTCCCATCTCTCTTTCTTAAAAACATCTGCAGACAGGTAATGGCCACATTAAGTACTGCAGTGGGCATGTTCATATCTCATGTGTCTGTAAATACCCTACTGAGCAGATCAGAGAGAGCAGAAATGGCTTAGTGGAAAAAAAAAAATAATGCCTGAAATGTTGTGGCTTTTGGAATTGGCAGGGAATTGCTGTGTCTCTAATTTTTCATCTCCCAGCTATCCCTTACATAAAGTGTTTTTAGGCTGTGATCAGCTGATGCATTTAACCCACCCCTGAAATTGTTTTTAACCAGAGTGAAAATACTTCTGCTGAGGTCCCCCTTGCACAGATGAGAGGTGAAACAAGGTAAGATGAGGTTAAAAGGCAGAAGTGAAGTTAGGGAAGCCAGAAGGTGCCAGGGAGTGGTTCAGCTGTGAAACTCAGCATGGTCCATCAGCCTCTGAATGTTCTGGAGTCAGAGAAGGGCTTCAGTGCTGAATTCAGTCTTTAATGACTTTATACAACTTGGTAATTGTGTGATGTAACAAAGTTTTGTGATGTAACCACACTCAGATCTAAATCTCTCATCTTTTCCCAGAGATCCCATCGTTCATTCAATAATCCAATATTAAATTTGCCTCTGGAAAAGCCCAAGGCGTAGGAATAAGTGTCTGGCTCTTTATAAGAGTGACTTCTGCATATTGGGCAATAATTAACTAAAAATAGTATGCTGTGTGTACAGCTAATGTGCCATAAGGGGAACACCTACATCTTTTATTCCTTCTTTCCAAGAATTTTAGGGAATTTAATGTTAATAGACTTCTTTCAAGACATACTAATTAATGTGTCTGTGCTCATTTATCTAGCTCTAAGTGAGACAGCCTTGCAGCCCAACACTGGCCTGCAACCCCTGGATCTGCTGAAGGTAGTGAAATCAGCTCCAATAATTGTGCTGTCACCAGCCCTAGAAGGAGATCTGGAAGGAGACTTTGGCAAACAGAAGAACCATGTAAATAGGTGCTTTTCTGTGTTGTGTTCTTTAGTTTAAGATTAAATACCTTCTTGGAGTTCCAGGTCTGTCTGGTAACAGGATGAATAACACTTCACTATAACCCAGCAGCTTGGCTTGGACTTCTAGTCAAAGTAATTTCTTTTATATTTTTTTTTTTATTAGTGGAATCACAGAATTAATTTGACTTGTTACAAATAATGTTTTGATAATCTTCAATAGAAATTAGCAAACCAGTCATCGAATGGGATTTATAAGACGTTGCTTGGGAAAATGTGTTGTAAGTAGTCTGCAATTCAAGGCATTTCCTTTGCAGGATGCTTATCAAGTCTGCATGTGCTACTTCCAAATTGAACTAGAACGTAGATGAGAGCTATTTTTGATAGAAAGGGGGGGAAAAAAAGAAAATAAAGCCCAGTTAGAAAGTAGTAACAGGTTTTTTTCTCATTGCCTTGGGATGTAAATCCTGCAAGTATGCAGAGAGAAAACAGACTTTGAAACAGCTGAAGAAAACAGATTTATCTGTGATGTTTGAGATGATGCTGGTAGTGTAAACGTGATTGAAATAGTATTGTAGGAGTGGTGAGTAAATATACCAGAGGCTTTTGGATAAACTGACTTCTCTTTGCTGCTCCATATGCCAAGTAAAGGCAATATGTCCTGTTTGTTTCTGAGATGTTCCTTCCCCAGGGAGGCTGTATCAGGAGGAGCAGCCACTGGTTTTAAGGATTGTTGTGCTCCCAGATGCCAATGCAGAGCTCTTCTTTTATGCCCTGGATGTGGTTGCTGGCCTCTTCTGGGCTGTTGGAATTAAGATGTTGCAAGACCGAGGGGAAAAAGATCCAGCAAATATTTTTGTGTGGATTTCTTGTAGAATAATCAGTTTTTTAGCCTTTTGGTGTTTCACAAATCAGCAGTGAAACCTGGAATGTGGAAGCTGTCTACACTTTTCAGGACAAAGTGCTGCCTTATTTGACCGTCAGGCTGATGGATAAACTTACAGGACAAGCTTAATCTTTTTTTCCAGACTGAAAAATTACCAGGCTGAAAATGGATCTCACCTGTCATTCTCCTCTAACTAATTTTTGGCTTTTCATCTGACTTCAGTCAAATTTGATAAAGGCAGTGAAATTAAGTATACCAGGGCTCAAGATTCATGGAGATGAGGAGCTTGGGAGAGCAAATCCACCCTCCCATGGTCTGGCAGAGTTGTCCTGGTGCCAGCCCTGTGCACAGGAGATGTGGAAGGAGGAACCTGGGAAAGTGAGTGAGGAGCTCTAAGGTAGGAAAGGGACGGACATACTTGAATTAAGTCCCACACACCTACAGGTAAACCAAGATTCATGAACTGCAGTGAGAGTGTTTGGGGGTTTCATTGGCTTTTTTTCCCCCCAGAATTTAACATTCTCTGAGGCAAACATCCGGATGACTTTATTAAGCACCTGTAATAATGCTCCCTATATGTTTGTTTGGATTTAGGGCTTTTGTTTTGCCTTCTCACCCAGCTGAAATTGTGCCTTAATTCTTCACACAAAGCTTCAGTTGCACCCTGTGAGCACATCGCTTCCAGCAGCAGCCACTGCATCAACCTCCTACTGGCATTTTTTAATTAAAAGAACAGCACTATCACTTCAAATTAGTGCCACATAGCTTATTGGAGTAAGGAGTGAAATGGTGTTTAAAGGTTTTTCGCTCGTGGAAATTTTTTATTAAAATTTGCTGTTTTGGCTTTATCAGTAGTTTGTCATTCAGTGCTTGGCCAATATCTGATTCCGAGGTGTGCAATTCCTCTCAGTGATATGAATGCAAATAACAGCCTGGCTTTTAATATCTCCACTGTTTGATAAACAAGAAGCACCTTCTTCATAAAAACAAAGCAACCAACATTATATTATTTTATGATTCCCACAAAGCCTGTTTTTCAAGTGCATTCCCTGTGTGGAGAAGGTAGTGAAGAAATAGATATTTCTGGGAGCTTCTGTGCCATGAACTGTGAAGAGCTGTTTTTGTAATCCTGTTCAGTGAAATTGTTAGGCCTACGTTATACTAAATTACTGTGAGAGCAAGGAATATATCCAGGGGGAGGTAGCCCTAGTGAGAATTTTCCTCATGCAGCATTTCATTCTGTCTGGAATATTAGCACTGTTAACCATCCATGCGAAATGTAATGTATTCAATCTATTATTCAATTTAAACTGGAAAGCAAACGTCTTAGGCTTTGGGTGAACCAGCTGTCCTCATGTACTGAGTTTTTTAGATGTTAAGTTGGGCTTTGGATGTGCTGATGTAGTAGTTTGATAATGAACTTTTTGTTCAAGAGAACTTTCTTCATTTTTTTTTTTTTGCAGGATCCTGCGACCAAGTGGTGTCACTTGCATAAAATCCTGTGTCTTGAATATGCATTAAGGTTGTATGGGAGAAGCCATTGTATTTTTTTCCTTCAAGCTCCAGTTTATTTATGTAATACCTTTGATCAAGCTGTCTCAGAGCAGTGGGATTGTAATTTATTGATGTAATGGACACTGACATTTTGTACAAGGAAAATGGCAAACAGGTGCTGTTGACAGGCGAAGTGATGAATGTATAATGTAGAAAAAATTGTGACTGAAGATCCTGGTTGGAATAATGCACTAAAACATTTTCACCCAGATCCCAGTCTTTGTGACTGCAGATTCACTTGGGATTTGAAAGGGAGGCTCCTTTAGCGAGTAGCTTGCAAGTTGTTAATAAAAATTGCCCATGGGAGGAAGGTCCACATATATTGTTGTTAAGCCACTGTTGAGAAACTGATTTTGCAATGAAAATGTTTATTTGTTTTGAAAGAAAAATCTGTGCTAGAATGCTACACATGCTCTACTTATCTGTTTTCATTCTAAACGCTATTTTTATTTTGCTCTCTGCAGCCAATCTGTAACTAAAACATTCCTAGCATCCTTTGGCTGGAGATTCAGTCAAGGACTTTTTTGTCCTGCTTTCTAGAAGATGATTCCAGTCTTTCTTGAAGCTTCTCCAAAGGAAATTTCTTTCTGGAGTGGATAAGGTGACGAGAGAAGTCACTGCTTATGGTCCAAAGGCTTAGTGACATCCTCTGGTTGTCATGCCCGGCTGTGCTTAATCTGAAAACAAATGGAAGTATTTTAGCATAGCTACAATGGCACACAGTAAGAGTTGGAGCCACTCTGTGATGTTAATTCTGCTTGAGTTCACTCGGCTCACGAGCTGGCTGTTAGCAAAATGATGTGGATAAATGTTTTGTGGGCACAGAGGAGAGGGGCTGCGTCCATGTCCCTGGGCTACAGACCTCCCTCCCCACCTCCCCATCCAATCCAAGGGTGTTCACCATCACGGATTGGATTTTCTTGCTCAACCAGGGATTGGCTCTGACCAACGTGTTTGTTTTGTTGTTCATCCCTGGTGACTGTCAGTAGCACTTGGCTGAATAAACAGAGACTATTGATCAAATTTGAAGTCATTATCTTGGCAGTTTAAATAGATGCTGGCCTATATGATTAGAACAAGGGAGTAACACATAGGCTGATACAGCTTTATTTGGAAAAAAAGCCTTCTTTTCATGAAGTCCTGTTTGGTGCCATTCAGCTCCCAGTTTTGTGCCTCCCTTAGGTCACACAAGAATGAGACATTTTGCTTAAAATACCTAGATGAAGAGGGTGACTTTGCTTGTGTAAGAGAGCGATAACACAGATAGAACAGGGATCCACTGAACTTTGGTACTAACTGGAGATCAGGTTTGGAAGAAGGCGGTGCTACCATGAGGTTATTGGTTAACCACATCCAGCAAGGGAATGCCCTGGGAGGAATCCTGCTCCAAGCCCCCAGCTCCAAAGCAGCAGCAGTGTTTGATTGTCCATCTCACTGCTGCTTAGCTGAGAGACACAGGGCTGTGAGATCTGGGTGTTCACACCCAAACTCCACGGGTGTTTAATTACTTCTGAAGCAAATAGTTTCCTTTTAGTGGCTGCTGTCCTGCCAGGTGCTGACAGCCTTCTCCATCATTTGAACATTTTGGATGGAGCATTTTTCTGAGGGAGTTGTGGCGCGCTCTGAGGTGCCGTTGCTAAGATGGGCAGTGCTGTGTGAACACCCAGCACTGAGCAGGACTAATCCCCTTCCTGCCAGCCCGGTGCTCCTGAGTCACAGGGCTGTGTGTCTGTCCCTCGAGAGCATGCACTTTCAGCAGGGATGCACACGGATTGACCCACATTTCCTCAGGCACAGCAGCAGTCACGTGCAGCTCATTGCCAGGAAATCAGATGAGAACTGATGTAACTCAGTTCATCCAGCGTTTGCATGGCCCGGGCCAAAGTGCTTTTAGGGATTTACCACTTGTGTGACTAATAGGTGATTAGGTGGATTGGAAGGGAGTGTGTCTACGTGCTTCTTGTAGGCAAGACTTATCCTGTAACAATGGCAGCACCAAAAAAAGTCCCTTACACATCATTCTCTAATTGTAGTTTTTAAATTAGATTGGTTATTAAATCAGATTTTCTTCCTCTACGTGAAAGCCTTCATACTAATTCATTGGAAAGTTTGTTGCTTAGGGATGTTTTCCCTGTGACAATGGGACAAATGTCCCGTAAAAAAAAAAAAAAACAACCAACAATGATTCAGTCCTGGGATTAATAAAAGAACAAAAGTAGGTGAATGAATGATAAAAATTTGGCTTCACAAAGCTATTAATACCTCTGTAATTGTGATCTTTTTTTGGAACAAGCCTCGTTTCTGTCCCATTCTCCTTCGCCTCTGCCACAGCTTCCTTATTCCTGCACATGCACTTGCAGTCCCTCTCCTTCCCCAGTGCCACCACTGTCACCTCCCCACGTCCCTCCCCAGGTTCAGCAGGGCTGGCACAAGGCCAGGGCTAATAAGCCCAGACAAGCTCATTCCCTGGCAGGTGTCCAGGTGACTGCTCACCTTTGGTGCCCTCCACAAACATGGGTGTTTGGGCTAATTTGGGTTTTTTATTTGTACGCAAGGAGAGTTTGGGCTGAGTTCTCTGAACAAATGAAAAAATAGACATAAAGACAGTGGAGAGCAATTTGTAGACTCTTGGATGGACGTTGGAAGGGGTTATAGCGGGCTGAATAATCACAAAACAAGATACTGGAGATAGAAAAAGAATCCAGAGTTAAAAACAATATTGTAAAACAGCTAGTGTACCTGATTCAGAATGAGAAAGGATGCCAAGAATTTTATTTGGGTGAACACAATTTTTCTTCTCTCTTCCTGTTTTTAAACTTTGCACCTTTATTTTAGCTTTTGTGTAGGAAATTAAGATAATTGTTCCATTATGTAGCTCAGCACTTAATCAGCCTGAATTATTTTTTAAAATTTTACTTGAATGGTCAAGGTGTCATTTTTCCCTTTTTTTTTGTACTTGCCTCTTGAATCGTCTGGAATCTGATGGATATAATTTGAATATGGAATGGTAATGAAGACAAAAATAGATGTGTGCAAGAGCTGTTAACAAGGAAAGCATCAAGAAGAGAAGTCAGTGGAATGTTTAATTCCATCTAGTGCGGGCAGTTTTCCCCCTAAGACATTAAAAGCGTTTATACCTCAGTACTAAGATCCAAGTTAGGATCAAGACTTCATTTATTATGGGCCATTAGGCTCTGCCACTTCTTTCCAGCACCAACTCCATCTTGATGATCCATATGTTTGTTATCCTCAGGTTGATAACGACAGCCCAGGGAGCTCTGGGAAGAAAGAAGTACTTGGGAATGAATTCCAGCTGGTTCAGTTTTTGGCTGGCCACTCTCTAAGTAGCCTAGAACAAAATGAACTCATGGCTTTGGGCTTTTGTGCGCCCTTAACTCTTCACTGAATATGGACTTTCACTGCCCTGGTTTTTAAGTCAGTGCTTGCTCTGGGTCAGTTCAGAAAGAGCTGCTCCATCTTGTGTGTGTGTTACCATCCTGCTAAGCAAACAGCAGGTCTGAGAATAAGGAAGGCAAAAGCTGTAAGAGCATGAAAAAGTTTCTTTGGCAGCAAGGCCCATGGCTTTGAAAAGCTTTACATGACAAGACTTGAGGCTTTTTATGTTTCTATCCAAACATGCCAAAAAGCACTCGGCATACCTCAGTTAAAATCCAAGCATGGAAAACAGCAAGATGTGCTGGAAATCAGGGAAAGTTTCTGAAGCATTTGTTAACCTGAGGTATGTGGTGGTAAAACAGTGATACAGTGCTGATGCCTTACTTGAAAGAAAGAATGCTTTTCATTACTTGCAAAAAAATTTGAGGTGTTGACTGTGCCTCTTGAAAAGTCATCTAGTACCTCCTGGAATTTGTCCTGGTAGCAGTTACTGAAGTTAGTAGTGAGTGCCAGAAGAGGTGCTTGGTAAGTGTTATTCTTTGCAATAGATTTTTTGTTACAAGATTTCCAGTTATTAAAGAAATGCAAAATGAGCCGTGTTACACTGAAATAAATTGGGCTCCCTGCAGTATTCTGAGGTTTCTTCTTTCTATATGAGTAGTAGGCTGTAGGCCAAATTTTCCTGTGGAATTTGTGTGTTGAAAATTCTTCATTCAGTGTTTCAGTATGAATGAAGAAATATGGATTCTTGAACATTGTGACCACAGTGATCATCAGTGTTTTTATACTTCTAATTATGAACTTCTAAAAATAACTCTAGCAAAATTTGTTGGTTTGTACTTTCAATGTTTTTAAAAGGGGAATTTTTTCCCTCTTCCTTCATTTTGCTGGAAGTTAATCTCAACATCAGCAGCTTCCTGGGTCACTGAAGGAATTCTCTTGCCAGCTGCCTGCTCTTGGTTCGCAAGGAAGCTTCAGTTTAACGCTGAGCTGAGCAGTCCAGAGCCATATATACTGAGCACTAAGGCAACGTTCCATGTGGATTGTTTAACTCCAACTCTTTTACTGATACATTTAAGCCCCATGGGATGAAGTAATAGTTTACATAGTTTATAACTTACATATAACTTAACGCCATTAATTTTTTGAATAACAATGTTCTTGCTTTTGAGCAATCTACTTAGCACTTGATGAAAACCAGACAGTAATTTTGTACTGTTTATTAAAATACCCCAATTGGAAACTTTCGTTCCTGTAAAGTTGATTTTATACCTTATTTAATTGCAGTAAGATATCAATGAAGTCAAATACTGATTTTGCTGGAGAAACAAATCTCAGTTTTAAATTGAGATTGAGAATGTGTTAAATTACATTTTTTCCTCCTTTACAATAGTGCTTAACATTCAAATTACTTCGTTGAAATACTGACACTACCTATATGTGAAGGAATGTAAATACCAGCCACTCTTTGGAGATACAAAACATATGTTTTATGTTTTAAACTGAGAAATCTGCTTCGTTTTAGCTTGGAAGTTGTAGACCTTTCGCTGTTTGACAAAAATTCAGTGTTTCTATTGAACTGTTGCTTGGCTGTATCTACTCAAACTTTGCCAAGATTTTCTCTACCAAGGTTTCTTCTTTCACAGGTTTCACGTGTTCTGCAGCAGCAGGTCAGGCTCCTTTCTGCTTTCTGCATAAAAAGCAGCTCTTCTGAGGAAAGGCAATATTTATATATCGAGCTGGAGATAGTAGTGCCTTAGAAAGTACAGAGGTTGTGTGTGGTGTTCCTGACATTTCAGAAGTGTTTCACTCCGTGGACAGGACCCCAAGGCTGGGTCTGGTTTAATTGGTGTGAGTGCTCTGCTCTGTCTCTGCTTCTGCTAATTGTAGTGCTCAGTTAAGCACCTGCAAATGTGTTGCTTCTGGTTTTGGCTTTCTCCTCCGTTATAAAGCAGCAGAGGGCAGTTGTGCAGGTTTTCCTCACGGATTTAGGAAATGAATGGCTTGTAAAAACTCGAAGTTCATTAATTGGATGGTGTTTTGTGGGGAAAAAAAGCTGCTGTTAGTACAGAAACATACCTGTAACCTGAATCTCACAAACTGCTTATAAAACATGCAGTTGTAGTAGTGGTCTGGGTAGCCCCAGAGAGAATATCTGGTAAGAAGGAGAATCTAAATTTCTGTGTTTTATAGTGAACATAATATTTATTGGAAAAGCCTTTTATATACTGAATTAGTAAGCAAATGATCAGCTGCACAGGAGAATCCTTCTGGCCTTCTTTTTGGTAATGAAAATAAGGCATTCAAGGCTTTATACCTTGAACTTATGAAAGTGAAGATCAGAGACACCTTAAATGAAACACACCTCCCTGAAATGCTGACTGAGCACAGGCTCTGTTCTCCACTACAGGAGTGTCAGCTATTTCATACCTAATTTATGCCTCAGCGATATCCGAACCATTTAGGGTTTATTTTCTGTATTTGATTTTTACTTTACTGTTGTTCACCTCACATTTTCCAGAGAAACAAATTCATATATCTAAACATTTGGATAGGATTTCTAGAAAGGACCTTTTGTTACTGGGACTTTGGGATTAGGGCTGGGTTTGAGCTCGATCCCCTGCTCTGCCTGAGACCTGTTGTGAGCAATGTTAGGATGAGAACAGGGTCCCATTAGGTGCTGGGGATTTTAGGGATTTGAAAAAGATGCTTTGAAACCTCTGTGGTGTTAAAAGTACAAAATATTTTTGGCCATCTTAGTAAAATTCAGTTTGGAATCCGAGTTATGAGTGCATGTGGGTGGAGGAACATGTTTTTCATGCTTTAGGAATTTTATTCCAGATGCTTTTGCAGTGCTTGGGTAACTATGAAAGCAAAGTATTGAGATTTCAGCATGGATTTATTCCTTAGTTTTAATGCAATTTAAGAGAATTGAGCCACATAGTTTCCTGGTGTGTTTTTAGCTTTATTTTGGTGATGAGGTTGCACAGTTCACGTGTCTGATCCAAAGTGTGAGCACAAGAATGTGCAAGGTGTGCAGTTAAGTCTGTCAGTGTAGACACCACTTGCTTGGAAATATGAATTATTCAATGCAAGTGCATGTGGTTAGAGATGCAAAGGATTGGATAAGGAAAGAATTCCAGAGTTGTGTTGATTCCAGCAACTGTAACTTACACAGTGAAGTGTGGAGTAAATGAAAAGTCAGTTTTGTATTTCCAGCAGGAATTTTTTCATTGAAATGGTTTTCTTTAGCTCTCAGCTAAGAGGTTGTATTTGCCCTGAGAACAGCATATTATTCTGTGTGGTTTTAACAGCAATTTTGAGGGTTTTAACAGATATTCCTGTATCTCACTAGAGCATACAGAAGCTGGTGCTGTAGCTGAAGTCTGAGTGTATCCTTTGTTTTCAGAGAATTGGGAGATGGTTTGGGGACACTTTAACAAAGCAAAAACTTGACTGAATTTCAGAAATCTCTCCTTACAGAATTATTGTCCCACTTGGCTGTGGTCCTGGCAGAATTATTGGTGGGGGTGGATGACTGAGTTTTAGAAACCATACAGTATAAATTACATTATGTTCTGTTAACGTATTTCCTGGTAAAGCTGTGTAAATGATGGGATGTTCTTGGGAATAGCTGTAAAATGGTGATAGTAATAACTGTCTTAGCTCTTAAATTCCAGTTCTCACAGAAACTGGTTGTGCTTTGGACATGTTTGGAGACAGTCAGCAAAGAGAAAGTGGAGCTTCAAGGGCATCTTGGTGACAGAGGAGGTGTCACCAGTTAGGGTCTCACTCTTGCCCCAGCATCTCTGGCTGTATTTCCTACATCTGAGCAACCACCACAGGGCCAAGAAGAACTATTAGCTGAAGGTGGTGAAACAGCAGTCTACAAATGTTTGCCCTAAAAAATAAAGTTCAGAAGAAAAAGCACCCATAGAAGTACAATTTGAGTGGGACAGATAAAACTCACAGGCAGCTCTGCGTTCAGAGCTGGGGGCATGTCTGTGAGACTCAAGCATTTGGGGGTACTCAGGTCTGTCTAGGAAATTGGGAACTGTGTGGAGAGTACGACAGGGCTCTTGGCCTGGATTGGAGGGAAGCATTGCAAAGTAGTAAGAAAACTGAGCAATAGCTGGGATTTAATGAAAGATTTAATCTGAGAGGTAACCTTTATCTCAGGTTATTTATTAGGAGTGAGCAGAGGAGGCAGAAGAGAAAGAAAAGTTGGGATGAGGAATAATTGATCAGCTTATTCCCACCTCTGATTTGTGTGCCTTTCTCAGATTCTGTACATCAGCATTAATTCAGCTTACTATTGATCTCCCTTTTTTTATCCCTGCAAAGTTCTTCAGCTGATTCCATAACTCTTCAGTGTTTCTCCAAGTTTTACATCTCAGTCAGTTAATTTTTAAACTTGTTTTACTGGTCTTGTGCTGCACACAGTCTCAGTTAAAAAGGAATTTAATGAGTCTTGTTCTTCCAATAGCACTGTGCTGGATTTTTCAATGATTTGTATTATTGAGGGCTAGGTCAGCCCTTGCTGATTGTATGTGAAAACTTATTGTTGGAGAATTTTTCACTTTGAGTAATTCTTAGGAATGGAGATGAAGCTCTTGTGTTTTGTCAACTTGGTTTTGTTTGCAGTAGGAGAACTGCCTCTCATTCGTGACTGGTTTCTGCTTAGGTAGGATGGAATTTTGATTCCTGGCTAAGTAGATACTTTAATGACATGTTAATGGACTAATAAAAATGGCTTTTTCTGGGTGTGTGGTTTTTTGAAGATCTCTTCAAAGTTGTCTACTGTTTGCAACTGGCTACACAAAGCCAAGTTCCAACCCACGAGGAGATCATGCCTTGAAAAGAAGCTTTGATTTTTACTGCAGCCTACACAAAAGGGCCACAAAAAGGGTTCGTGTATCAACTCTAGTGACTCTGAGAATTGAGGGTTTTATAATGAAGCCTTGCTTTAATCTGGTAGTCAAGGTCTGGTTTAGCATGAGTTCAGGCAGAGCCTTCCAGTGTCAGGGCATGAACACAGGGCCTGGAGTCAGAGGGGTCTCGGGGGCTTTTGGTTGGTTTGTGTCTCAGATTGCAAATCTCATTGGCACCACAATGCTGAGATCGTTAGTGAAGGCCACTCAGGATGCATGTCAGGATGAAATTAGTTCCATACAGCTAATTGGCTTATTTGGCAAATGTAAGGGAAGGCTGTGGGTTTGTTTATCTCTGTGCTCGCAGGCCCTGCAGCGGTTCGGGTTCGGTTACTGAGAAGTTAAAACCGTCTGGATTTATGCATTTCAGTCTCGAGCAGACGAAGAGAAAGCCCAAAAGTATTCCTAAAGCAAACAAAAAAATGACTAGAATAGAAACCTTGGCCTTTGTGGTGACAATTTAAAGTGCAATTTGTGAATAAAGTGGTGTATTTCAGTTCAGTGATGTGGCTAGGCGTAGAGAAACTGCACTTTTACACACTTCAGCCATCTTTCCTTTCCCATAAAACCATTTTTTGCACCCCACCACAAATAAATGATTGTCATCCTTAAAAAAAACAGACATGTAAAACCTTCACGGGTTGTCTGGTAGTAGAAGTAAAACCAGACCTTATCTGCAGTGAAGTCTCATTTAAGGTTATGTGCAGAGGACACAACTGTAAGCAGTCATTCCTCAGGGTGGTTGAGAAGGGGTGGCTTCTGGTATTTCAAGTATTTTCCAAAATCCACGGAACCGTTTGGATGAGACATGATTTCACATAAGAGATTCAATTTCACATAAGAGATTCAGCAAAGATTTTAATTGTGGTCCATAAACTTTGGGGTGTTGGAGCAGCATGTGATAAATAGCTGATGTTTGCTTTTTTCTCCTTTTTGGGGGGAGGCTTTTTTCCACTTCATGCACATTATTTTTGCCGTGCTGCCTTCCCAAAACTGTTTTTCAGAATGGTGGGATTTCTGCTGATGAAACCAGGATGTGAGCTGGCACACACAGGGGACTGTCCTGCTGGGGCACCTCCAACACAGGCCACCAAGTTCACAAGTCAAAACCTATGCAGACTTTGAAGCATTAGCAGAGATATTTCCATTACTTGGATGCCTCAAATTTGACCTGCTTTGCAGCCTTTTTCATTTTCCAATTGTGTGCAGTAACTTTAGTTTCATTTTATGTCGAGATCTTTATTACTTTCTATTCCAAAGCCTCATTGTTCTTCTTTGCTTGTATCATAGAACAAACCAGCCTGTGGTGCTTGTAATGATTATGCTGGATATCTCTGTGATTAAAGATGGTCTGAACAGATGGAAATATTAAGTGAAGTCCTTTCTGCGCCATCAGCCTGCTGGCCTGTGTTTATCTTCTGTCACCAAGTAAAACGAATGTATCCTGGAATCTGGCTGTCTGTTTGTACAAGCATAAATAATTAACCTGGAATATCCAAGGGAAGGCCAGAGATGGCTGAAAGGGGTGTTTGCCAGCATGGTTCACTGTGACCTCCCCCCACTCACCTTTCCTAAGGAAGATGTGGACGTACTGCTGGTTTGTCTTGTCTCCAAAATTGACTTGGATACTAAATTGAAGGCTGTGGTTAGCTCAGATCATATCCACATGTAAAGGTCCTTAATTTGAGCATGGAGGCTCCTACCTTTAACTTGCAAAGTGTGAATGAATGCAGTCCCAGGTGCACATTTGCCTACTGTTTTGCATTGGTACAGGCTGGGCCTATGGAATATTTTCATCACTTGCCTTATTTACTTTATCCCCCAGGAAACTGTGTCCTTTGTACACTGTGCAGCTGGAAACTTGTAACATCTTAGCAGTGTGCAATGGGATGGGGTGTGTTGGGAGTTGGACTCTGTGATCACTATGGGTCCCTTCCAGACTGAGACATTCTGTGGTGTATGGGAATAAACCTGGTGCTGATGCAGAGTTAGGCTCTGTTTACTTGGGAATGTTTGAAATGGTTCCTCTCCCAGCCTGTTTTTCTGTGCCTCCCTGCAAGTGCTGCCCTTGCTGCAGGATGGTGTCTCAGGGTGAATTAGCAGCATTCTGATGCAATTCTCAGCTGGGTTGTTCAGACACTGGTGCCACTCTGTGCTCTCCTCACTGTACCAGTCCTGCTCCTGCGGCACCTCCTGAACCACAGCAGATGATTCATTTCTGTTTGGAGGCAGGGTGGACAACCAGGGTCTGGCAGAGGAACCTCTCAGCTCACTCAAGTTACATCCCCAGGGTGAATACTGACTTTGTCTAAGGCTCGTCCTTTCTTCACCTCCTGCCAAATATGCTTTCACACTAGCACTGCACCCAGCTGGCTAATTTGGCCTTTGAAATTATCTCAATAATGTCAGGTACTTAAAAAAACATTCCCATCCCTTTATAAATATTATAATCTAGATGTAAGGACATTGTTTCGGTGTTGTTTGGGATCTGTTGTATTAAAAAAAGTTCTTCAGAGCTGTGCAACAATCCAGAGCAGAGCATAAACAAATCCTGTGTCAGGCTGAAACAAGTTGGTTGACTTTGAGGAGGCAGAATGTAAATACCCAAGTCAGGAGAATTAGTACCTTTTGTAATGTTGCAACAAATGCAGGGAGATCACTCCTGCTGACAAGCCCAGAACCTTTCTTGTTTAAAAGAAAGAAAAACTAACAGAAAAAGCACTTTGGAAAATGGTCAGAGAGGGGATATGGGCAAGGCCTGGGCAAAGAGCTTAGGGTCTGTCTCATTCTCCTAAATCCACTCTGAACCACGGATAAAATTAATATCTTTTTGAGCTTTTGTAGCTAAACCTACCCAAGTCCCTGAATTTGGGGCTTGAATTTGCAGCCATCAGGTCCTCTCCTGTTGGAGAGGATGTGTTTAAGGAGGAAATGTGGCACAGTCCCAGCTTTGCACAGCAGGGAGGGGCTGTCTGCTCTACTGCTGGCATGGATTCACATCCAAGTCTCCCGTTGCTGACCTTTGCCACCTGTTTTTTTACTGGAATTTAGAAATCTGTGGCTTTTAAGTGATACAGCTCTTGCAAATATTTTTTTGCTCTAGTGGGTTTAACATGCAAATAGTGGAGCAGAGCCAATGGTCCATCTCGGGCAGCCTCATTCTGGAGATTGCTCCATAAAGGTTTATTTCAGCTATTAGCTTTTGTGCCAATATTTTTCTTACAAGAAAGAGTAATAATTTTTGCAACCGAAAATTGAGGGTTTCACAGGCTGTGAGTGGAAAATTGGCAGCTGTGCTCATCTACTGTAGACTGAAAGGCTGGGGCAAAGGGAAAAGAGTTAGATGAAAAATATAATGCTTCAATAATAGCTTTAGAAATTTAAGCTGCTGTTTCGAAAGCACACCTGAAATATAGAATAAAGTTAATAATTATATGGACAGACCATATGGAGAAAGTTACAGATGTCATCCTTCTCTAGCTCAGTAAATTATTCTTAAAACTGGGGATGGCAAAGTAGAGTTATTTGATTTAAAAAATCTCACAGGAACTTCAGAATTCCTTTGGGCTGGTACTAGCATGCTCAAGTTCTGATTTTACTTGTACTTAATCTCTCTTTCTTGAGTAGTTTTTCCTCTGAAACACTCGCAACAGGAAAAGGAAATTAAAGGTTGCTCTATCATGCTTCCACAGAGCACAGGATGGTGATCCTGTGTTGTTTCAAATTGAATTGCCATAGTCCTGCACACTTCTCTTTTTGGTCAGTTGTTTAAAAAAATATAAGAGAAGTTTTCTCTGATTATACAGTTTGCCAGTGTAAGAAAGAAATAAATTTTAATCCATTCTAAAAATACTTTCCTGGTGTGGCTGCTTTAATTATTACTAAGAGGGAGGATTTGTGGATTTTTTTCCATGGGTTATGGGTTTAATAGTGAATTTCTTTGGTCTGTTTGCTTGACACGTGAGGCGAGGCAGTTTTTTCTCTGCTGCCTGTGTTACATAGGGAATGTTTCTCTGGAGCTGAGAGGTGTAATTCTAGTAGAAGTGTATAAAAATAAATAAATAAAGTATTTGTTCCTTTTCACCTTCCCTTTCCCCAGTATAGAATTACAGTGAGACTGAGGAGGGGGAGATGGAGATGAGAAGGGGAAATGGTCCATACCTGGGGAATTGGCCATTGATTATCTTCTGAGCCTTCATTCTCATGCTGAATTTTTTCCCACTGGGGAAAGAGACTCTCTCAACAGTAATTAGGTCTTTTATAGTTACCTTCCTTTCTTGGATCTTAGTTTGAGATAAGTTAGAGTTCTATTATTTTCCTCTTTGGCTCAGGAGTTGTTTTTCCTGGCCTGTTGGAAGAGTTTAATGGATACTAAACAACTTGGATTGCTGAGATCCTACTGAGCAGTCCTTATGGAAAAGCAAAATTAGACTTGTAGCTGGTAATAGACCTGGTAGAAATGGAGATTGATGTGAGTTTCCTGATCTAATTTTTTCTTAAACTGCTGTGCTGGTGAGTAGAATTGGAGAGAGGGAAATGATGTCTCATTTGTGGCCCTTTCAGAGGAAAACATCTTGATGCAGATTTTTTTTTCAGTATATTTATATTTCTCCTGAGTGAGGCCCTGTCATGCTTATCCCCAAACCTTTGTGTATTTGCAGATTGCTTCTGCTGTTGCAGAATTCCTGCCATGCTTTGTTTCACCATGTCTCCACACTTTGTGTGCAATAAGCAGGAGGTTGCATTGCACTTGATGGGACTTAGTGAAGAGGTCTCTTCCAGGAATCCCAGAACTGTTCTTTGTTCAGAAAAAAAACAATTTAGCCCTTGTTCTAAAATGGATGGATTCTGAAACAACAACAAAAATCTGATTTAGCATTTGTGTAAACATGAAGTAAAGAAAATTAGGAGGTTTTAGTGCAAAGGGATGTTCATTAAATCCTCTATGTGTTGTATCAAGAATTAAAACAGCAAATATAAAGCCAAATTTATCTGTAAATATTCCAATTCCAGATAAAGAAAACAATGCTCACATTTAATATTTAGGGTTTTTTATTAATTATGATCAGATATTATTTTAGCTGATATGATTACCAGAAAGCTTCTTTTTTATGGTTTTAAAATTCCTTTATCTGCTTTTTTGTTTTGCAGTATTATGTGCCAAGAATCTTGCAAAGAAAGATTTCTTCAGTAAGTATGTCCTAATTGTGTAACTTTCTGCTCTGGATTAATCAGATTTATTTGGAGATGGTGCATTACTGTGGAGACTCATCTGTGTGTGTCATTTGCACTGCATTACTACAGGAGTACTCTGGCTTGTAGATTGTGTGGATGGACTTCAGGGTAGGAACACTGAGGGTTCATAAATTCCAGCTGAAAGTCTGACTGCTGGTACCACAGGCAGGCTGCTGCTCACAGCTCTGTGCTGAGGGGTACCAAGAGCATCCACCTCAAACACAGGATTTACTAAATACTTTCAGGATAATGGCAGCTGTCCTTTCTTGAAGTTGGAGCTTCTAATGGCATTGTCTTGGAAGCAGCAAAACAAAGGACTGTTTAACAACACTTTTTCCTTTCCACAGGACTTCCTGACCCATTTGCTAAAATAGTTGTGGATGGGTCAGGTCAGTGCCATTCCACTGACACTGTGAAGAACACGTTGGACCCCAAATGGAACCAGCATTATGATCTGTGAGTTGTTCTAAGGTCATGAGTAAACAGTATTCCAGAGATTTGTCTAGTGAACAAATAGTGCAGGGTTGGCACTGCAAGTTCATTTTGTGTTAGCAAGAGTCACATTTCATAGAATCTCTGAACAATTTGGTTGGAAGGGACCTTAAAGATCATCCAATTCCACCCCCTGCCATGATCAGGGACACCTTCCACTAGATCAGGTTGCTCCCAGCCTGGCCTTGGGCTCTTCCACGGATGGGGCAGCCACAGCTTCTCTGGGCAACCTGTGCCAGGGCCTGCCCACCCTGACAGAGAAGAATTTCTTCCCAATATCCCATCTAACCCTGCCCTCTCAGGGACTGATGTTTTTTTCAAGAAGAAAATCCTTGTTAATAAAGGAGTGGTACTTTGCTTTTAGGTGTTTGAATTTGGAGATAGTTGCGTGGCAGGTACACAGCACAAGGGCTTAGTGAGCTGTTCTGGAGTAGTGCCATCCAGCTTTTACAGAAGATTATCCTTGTTGGAATGATTTATTTTCTTCAAATTGTTAGAACCATAAATTCTGAAGTTTTGTACACTAATCGACTTGTTTAGCTTTTAATGAGGTTGGCTGTAGTTAAATTCATGCTGCAGCAATATCAATTTCCCATGCTGTGTGAAATCACTGTGCAGTAATTCATTAATAATAGCATTTTGGGCATAAGCTCTTGTGTATTTATAATAAAGAGGCATGACCAATGTACTAAAAGGTGTCAGAATTTGTACCAATTACAGCATCAGTTCTGTGGAGTTAGGAGGTTATTATTTCTAAAATTACTCTTTTAATATGTATCTTTCTAGATACGTTGGGAAAACAGATTCCATAACCATCAGTGTATGGAACCATAAAAAAATCCATAAGAAACAGGGAGCTGGCTTCCTGGGGTGTGTCCGACTCCTCTCCAATGCCATCAGCAGGCTAAAAGATACTGGATGTAAGAGCAATTCCTCCCTGGTGTGACCAAGAACCCTCCATACCTTGTACCTGAGTAGTGGATAGTGTTCCCACCCAGCCCTTCCCAGGGTTGATTTTTCCAATTCTCCTTTGCAGACCAGCGTTTGGATCTATGCAAACTCAACCCCACAGACACCGATGCTGTCCGAGGCCAAATAGTGGGTAAGAATGACCCCAGCTAAACTCCATCTGCTTGGAAATATCCATAGGGAAAAGCTCCTCTAGTCACTGCTTCTGTGTCTGTTCTGTGCTATTTCTTCTTCTTTTACTGGGATTAAATTACATAACCTGGAAATTTTAATTACACTCCTATGCAGGAGTTTGTTTCCTCTCAGTTGATGATAAGAAACAACATTAAAAACAGGGAATGCATCTGGCAAGGCTTTGCTGCATCTCTGGAAGGGTGAATGTCCCTGTGAAATGATGCATTTGGGCAAGGTAACAGGCAGAGGGAATCTTAGGTGTTAAAAGAGGATCTGGAGGAGTTAAAAGACATTTTACAAGTTGCTGGTTTGATACCTTTGACTCATGCAAACCATTTCCAAATTTCAACAAGGCCGTGCTCATTTTACAGCAAATTTTCCCCACGTTTTACTGCCCCCACCCAAACCCAGCTTTTCAGTGATATATAAATATATTTGGCAAACTCCAAATTCTCACCCTAAGATGACATCTAGTGGTGAGCAATTTATTTTCAGCTTCTCTTTCTGGATCCTCATGAAACCCAGATGTAGAACCTGACATCTTTGACATTTACAGAAATAAACTCAAATTTTGAGGGGATGACTCTCTGGTTTCTCTTCTGCTTTTTAAAAAATTAGTAATGCTTTAAGAGAGTAGAAGGAATTTTGGTAAGTGATGTGTTCTTGTGTGTAGGTTAGAACTTTCCTTAGTATTTTATCCTGTATAAATGTGGATTTTTTTGCTTTTTGCTGTTTTTATGAATGCAGTTTTTCTTTTCTTGACCTGAGTTTGTGTTTTCTTCTTTCAGTCAGTTTACAGACACGGGACAGAATAGGCACAGGAGGTTCTGTAGTAGACTGCAGAGGGCTTTTGGAGAATGAAGGGTAAGGATTGTTTTCATTTCATTAGCAAAATGGTTAATGTGTGAGAAACTTAAGTATCAGTGTGACTAGGATGTTTTCTGGGAATGTGTATCAGGCCCTAAGGTTATGAGGCTGAACTTGGTAAGTCTTGATGAAAGGCTGAGAAATTTGGGTCTAAAAACATCAAGAAAATGGCACCTCTTGGGTTAAAAGTTGCAATACTCAAAGTTGTGAGGCGAGACAGGCAGTCATTTCTGCATTCACTTCTCTTGTGATGGAAACTCTTGAAGTTTCCCCATTTTCAGAACGGTGTATGAAGATTCGGGGCCGGGGCGGCCGCTGAGCTGCTTCATGGAGGAGCCGGCGCCGTACACGGACACGACGGGCGCGGCGGGAGGAGGCGGCTGCCGCTTCCTGGAGTCCCCCAGCCAGGAGCAGCGGCTGCAGGCGCAGCGGCTCCGCACCCCCGAGCTCAGAGCTCACGTGCAGACTCCTCAGAACAGGCCCCACGGCCACCAGTCACCTGAGCTACCTGAGGGCTACGGTGAGTAACTACCAAAGGGTTTCCTTGATCCAAAGACGTCACCAAAAAATTTCTCCCCTTTTAATCCATGGAAGTGTTTTGGAACAAGCAGCGTCCACGTGCATCTTGTTCTGCATTTTGGAAAAGGAACTAAGTGCAGATGGGAGTTTGAGATTGGCTAATTAGCAGTTGGCTACGCCAGGATACACTGAGGGGTTGATGGTGAATTAAACATGAGGTTTTGCTATGATGCTGTTACAGAAAATTCACTGCTAATCTTGGCTGTGTATCTAGGGAGATTGAATGTAAAGAGCTCTTTAAACTAGAGCAGTAATGCTATTTTTTCCTTCCCCCTTGGCATGTTGTGTAGGTTTGAGCCCACATTTGAGAAAAGTTCAGGAAAATATATAAAAGCAACAAAGAAACCAATAGTACAGAAGATTAGGGAGGATGAGATTAAGAAGAATTTAAACCTCAGAAAAGAGCACACCAAATCTAGGAGTAAAGAAATCTAGTTTGGGGGTTTGGATTGTCTCAAAATCTAACAACAAAAATACAAACTAAAGCGTGCTGATGCATGGATCTGTGAGTTCCCAAAGAATGTTGAAATGTGTAGTCAGAGTAAATTTGTCAAGGACAAAACAGTCCATGTTGCAAGAGATCAATGTGATGACTCCAGTACTTTCTCCTAGGAGGAAAATATTCTAATGTCTTTAAACTGTTTATTTGTTGGGTTTTTTTTAAGATTTGTAATTTAGAATAATCCTTCTTCCTTTTTTATAGAGCAAAGAACAACGGTACAGGGACAGGTTTATTTTTTGCACACACAGACTGGAGTGAGCACGTGGCATGACCCAAGGATACCAAGGTATGTATTTATAATTTAAAGTCAGGTGGGTTTGGTGTGTATTTGTGTGGCAGGATGCTGGATTTATAGGAGCAAAAATTTATGAAATGGCCTGTCTGAATTTAAAGGGAGAGCTCCCAGCAGAGGAATAGTTTGGGATATTTCTAGTTACCTTTTCATCAAACATTAAGGATTACTCTTTTTGAAAGAAAAAATTATTTAGTTGTGAATCATGTGAAACAAAAAGCAAAGAAATATTTAGTCCTTCGGGAATTCCTGTTTGACAAATTCTTCTAAAATGTTGATGTGGTTGTTTTTGGTGAAGCTGCAAATTTCTGAATCTTACCTATTTTTTTTTTTAATGAAAAGAGTTCAGACTGCAAATTGAAGGAAAAATGGACTTTTTTCTTAAAATAATTGTTTCTTGAGTATTCTACTTGTAAGTTTAGTTTTATTAGTGCTCAGTTGTGTATATCTGAAGGAGACATTGCTTGTTGTCTTTAACCTGGAAATTATTTTACTTTTTTTATGCTTTAGGCCAGTGATTTCCAGCTAGAAAATTTGAATCCTTCACATGATTAATTTAGTAAAGCCTCTTTAAACCTTAACCCGCAGTTAATCCAGGTCTTTGTGAGTAAGGTCTGGGGCTCTTCCTGAGTAGCTCTGAATCTGGGCTGTTTCATGGGCCACCTGCACACCAGATTCAAGAGTGAAGTTTGTAACTCTCAGCTGCTGCACTGCCTGGATAATAGAGGAATGTGCTGCAGGATATTAGAAAAATGATATAAAGTAGTGCAGGCAAAAGTGGTGATAAAAGCTCAGTGTATGGAAGGAAATGAAAAATAAAGCTGAGAGAGAGAGAAAATAGCTGATTTTAGATTAGCTGGTATTGTTGGAATAAGAAATGACAGTGGTTGTTCATTTGTGTCAGTCATGGGCTTGTGTGCCCAAAGTCTCGTGTCTTCTTCAAGTGATGGTCACCCTAATGAAAGGTGCTATTGCTCCTCTCCCCAAATCCTTGAGCCAGGGTTTCAGGAACAGCAGTGGAAGTGGACACAGCAGTGTCTTGTGAGTCACATCTATTTTAGTTATAGGTGCCTTTTGTACTACCAGCTTGTGGTGCAAAAAGCTAACCTTGGCATGAGGCAGAGATGTAGGTTAAAACTTGCTGTAATCAAATCTCTGCAGGACTTTCAGATGCACAGCTGATCCCAGCAAATGATCCCAACCATAATCTGCTTTAAGGAGCCTAACAAGGGCTTGTCTGTCTGCCTGTGTGTCCCTTTGGTTTATACTCACTGTGACACTAAGGCACCTTCAGTGTACAAAGCATTTCCATCTTTCTAAAGCCTCTCAATTAACTCATTTATACAAATATTGCATGGCTAGTTTGCATTGATTTAGTTGAGGAATTGCATAGAGTGGTGTCTTCAACCCTGAATCCATGCCAGCTGTCTAAAGAACACTTGATTTAACAACAAGTTTTCTGCCTAAAAATAATCTTTAGGTTTCCTTCCTTCCTTCCTTTTCTTGCCACTCTTGGTGTTTTCCTCAGTTAGGTGGCTGGAGCTTTAGGTATTTTCAAGTTTTTTAGGTGTAAATACATTCTATGTATTGAATTCAGACACTGCCTGGAAGTGAGTGACTGCCTTTAGCAGCACTTAGAGTAATACCTGAATTGTATCCAGGATGAAAGGAGTGAGTGAATGTGTTGCTAAAGCCTTACTCTCAGTGGTTTTTCAGTCAAATAGTCAGGATTCTAACCTTAACCTAATTAAAGAGGTGATTTTATTTTTTTTAAGTTATCTCACTATTTGGTTGCTTAACCTCAGCTGTGCATTAACATCTTGTTTGTTTTTCACTTTAGAGACCTTAACAGTGTGAATTGTGATGAACTGGGACCTTTGCCTCCAGGTTGGGAAGTCAGAAGTACAGTTTCAGGAAGAATATATTTTGTAGATCATAACAACAGAACCACACAATTCACAGATCCACGACTACATCACATCATGAAGTAAGAGCTTTACCTGATAAATGATTCCTGTCAGGTCCAGGAGTCATGAGGGGCTGAAACCCTGGATAATAATTGGGGACAGATGCAGCCAGTGCTGTAGTCAGGGTCCAAGCATTGGTTCTCAGTTCTGGTTTTATCTAAATTTTTTGCTGAGACTCTTCAGAAGGGTTTTTACTCTGCTCTTCACAGTTGTGGAAATCCTGGGGTGTGGGGTAGAAAGTCTGCCAGGGGTTCCCCAGCAGGCAGCTTATGTCTGTCTGGATGAGCAGTTCTAGCTGTGTGCTGGCTGTTCTGGATCTGGACTAACTTCATGCTGCCTTGAGCTCCAGACAATGGGAAGCCAGCTGGAGTCTGGTCAGTGGATGCTGTGCGCAGCCAATTTGGGTTTAGCAGGATTTGGTGAGCTCAAGCTCTGCATCATGGAAAGGCAGCTGAACTGTTGTGGAGCTGCCCCTGGAAGCAGCCTGGCAGTGCTGCTTGTGCCCAAGTACAGACTTTTTCCTGTGCTTGAAGCCAACCAGGATATCTCTGTATCTAAAAAATAATTGCTCTACAACCCAAATAAAGCGCTGATGGATAAGGATAGTTGAGTATATGAAGCTGCAACTATTTGGGACAAGTGTATCTTTTTCTCTTAACAACTGTAGATGTGATATTTTTACTGTGTCAGAAATCCACAGCCTCATTTTGCATGAAGCTGGAATAAAATCAGTTGCAGGTGTTTGACAGTTTCCTTTATAAAGCTTTTTTGTTCCATTAGAGATCTCTTTCCGTGTTGCACTCTTGAAAGTTCTCTCTATGCAGGACAATACCACACGAGCTTTAATTACTGCTCAGTCAGCAATCAGTGATCATGCTCCAGAGCCTTCCACATATAAAAACGGGTCCAAAATGCTGAAACTCTTTAAGTGTTCCTTACATTCCTGAATTTAGTGTAATGATGGTACAGAAATATCCAGCTGAATACACATTTCACTCCATGTTCCTCTTAGAGAAGCTTACTAATTTCTTCCATCATTGTTTTACATATTCCTTATTGTTATGTGTCCAGAATAAATATTGTCCTTTTTTTCTTCAAGCCATCAATGCCAACTAAAAGAGCCCAGCCAGCAGCCTCTACCAGCTCCAAATGAGGGATCATTGGAAGAGGGTGAGGAGTTGCCTGCACAGAGATATGAACGAGACTTGGTACAAAAGTTGAAAGTTCTTAGACATGAGCTCTCTCTTCAGCAACCTCAGGCTGGTCACTGTCGCATTGAAGTATCCAGAGAGGAAATATTTGAGGTATTTGATTGATACTTTTTTGCACCTTTTGTCCCTGAAGAGTTAAGTAAAACTGATCAGTGATGGTAACAACTTCAAGCACCCACCACATTACAGAGTTGTCATTGCAGTTTGCTTCAGATTAGCTCTTGATCAAAGTCATGTTTTCTGTAGTTCAGTAACAATCTATGTATTACAGAAATGCAGTAATCTTAATTACTGTATTAGAGAAATCTTAATAAACTTAATTATAGGAAAGAAATAAAATAGCTAATTGTACAAATGCACATACAGGAATCCTATCGTCAGATAATGAAGATGAGGCCAAAGGACTTGAAAAAGAGGCTTATGGTGAAATTCCGAGGAGAGGAAGGCCTGGATTATGGAGGAGTAGCAAGGTGAGATTTTGGGGGTTTTCTGACACCTCTTAACTGTAAAGTTGCCCTTTAAGTGCCCCATGGTTGGTACCATCCCCTTTCAAGTTACCTGTTAGTGGTATATGTTAATTTTTTCTGGTCTAGTTTATGGACAGTAGCTGTAGCTTCACTCTTTATACGGTAGGTTAGAATGTGGAAGCTTGTGATTTAACAATAACTTTAGCAAGTTATGAAAGTGTGATCAGCTCAAATTGTGAGGTCTCTCAGGGAGTGTATAGACCCTGAAGTCAGATCCAGATCACAGGAATGGTTTTGTTGAACACACCTCTCTGATTTCCCACAAATGGATTACAGGAGGGTAGGGGTTCCTTTTTGTTAAGTCTCAGCTGCATTCAGGAGAGTTCTCTGATCTGTTGGAGCAGGAGTGGAGATGAACTAATCCTAAATAAGAGCTAAAATTTTAGCAAGGACTTGCCTCCCTCTTAAAAATGACAATAATTCCCTGTGGGTGGTATCAGATCTGAAATTCAGGAGCTGATTGTAGCATCACTGCAAAAACGCTTACCTTTGTGGTTGCTCAGTGTTGTGTAAATTCAGGGAGAAATTTCTCAAACCCACAAAAGCCTGATTAGGTGTCTTTCAGTGATCAATCCCTGGACAAAGGAAAGAACCTGAAACATTCTGAGCTGCCTTACCCAAGGCAACCTTGGGTGTCTCCACTGTCACATCCTGTTGGCCTGATGTCTTTCATAACTGCCCATTAGTTGCAACTGACTCTTCCAGATCAGTACAGCTCCACTTCTCAGCATTACAATTGATAGTTCTCTCTGAATATTTTGGACTTGGGAAGGGTGTCCAAATTCAACAACAAAAGGGTATTTGTCATGGTGACTTGGGAGGTTAGGAATAGCTTTAGTTCTGCTCCTGTCCTTGTGTGCTACACAAGGTGAGAGAATTTACCCAACCCCTCCTTTTAATGCACTTGGTCTCTGTCCCTTCTGGCCTCTGCTGAAAGCAGTCACCAAGCTGGCAGAAAAAGTTTTTCTGCAGATTCCCCACTGATTGAGTTGATTCTAACCAACAGATTTTTGTTTAATATTTCCTTATACTGTACAGGTTGCTGAGAAGCAGATCTCATAGCCTCCAAATAGCTGAACTCTGTACAAAGGCAGGATTTTTTTGGAAGTGTGGCTTGTTCAGACTCAATTAGTTGATGGCATTGTCTAACAGCTTGCTGTAGCTTCTCTGATTAATGTTAATCCCTTCAGTGCTTCTAAACTAAACCAAGTCTGCCCTGAGTAGGGTAGGACATTGTGGGCTTTTAATCACACCCTTTTGGTCTACAAATGGAGGGCAGCACAAGAGGATCTGATTTTGAAATGAACATTCCATAACTGATCAATCACAGTAATTGTGTTGTCTAAAACTTAAGTGCAAGTTGCACTCTTCTAATTTTTTTTCGGGTTTTTTGGCAGGGAGTGGTTATATTTACTGTGCCATGAAATGTTGAATCCCTACTATGGACTCTTCCAGTACTCCACAGATAATATTTACATGCTGCAAATCAATCCAGACTCTTCTATCAATCCTGTAAGTACTAATTTCTCAGCAATATTCCTACTTTAAGAGATGTCCTCTGCAGTTTCTTACAGCTGTTCTTCTACAAGAAGAGTCTAAACTGCAGGATAAATTGGAATAAAAAAGTGTTAAAGTCTTAAATTTATAAGAAGCAGAGGGGTTTTGTTCAGAAATTAAAAACATTATAGCCTTTGATAAATATCTGATTTCTTTGAGACTCCTCAGTTCTGATTGGTTTTGCACGGTGATTCTGAGAAGACAAGACAAATGAAATTCATCTTCACTGAGCAGGGGGGGTTGTGCACACAGCATTACATTTCCAGCAGTGCCACCCCATGACTTTTAGGGATGGATCCCTGGCTTGCCCTTTCTCACTATGCTCCTGTGCTTGCTTTTTCTCTTACTGGAGGATTTGTATTGATGCAGACCCTGAAAGGAGCTGCAGTTTTGTATTAGTAGAGGGAATTCTTCCTGGCATGACATTTCCTGACATTTGCACTGGAAGATGAGGAAGGTGGATTGGAAGAATGTCAACCACAGGACTTACACCTCAGCTTTCAAAAGTTCGTTTAAAAGGAACATGAAAGAAATGAAGGAAACAAGCACACTGCTTCCTCAAAAGTAGACACGTTTAGATGGTTAAACAAAGAATAAACTAATTTGTTTGGAATCCTCATCTTCTTGGATTCTAGCAGCTTCACAGGGATTTTCTTTTACCAAGTTTTTCCCTTTGAGAGGTCTACAGACTCAAATCCAATTTATTAATCAGCTAATGCCAGAGACTTGTTCAAAGTTTTTAATCATTAAATGCTTTGGTTTTGGTTATGTTGTGAGGAAAAGTGGTGGCTGTTCTTGCCCAGAGAGCTGCAGGAATGAACGAACCACCGAGGGTGCCACAAGATGTCAGTGTCTTCCCAAGGCTGATTCTCCTCTCTCCCTGCAGGACCATTTGTCTTATTTCCATTTTGTTGGTCGGATCATGGGTTTGGCTGTGTTCCATGGACACTATATCAACGGGGGGTTCACAGTTCCCTTTTACAAGCAGCTGCTGGGGAAGCCCATCCAGCTCTCTGATCTGGAATCTGTTGACCCAGAATTACACAAAAGTTTAGTCTGGATCTTGTAAGTACTGAATTTAGCAATCGTCTCACTGTAGAGGAAATAGGGTAGAGTTTATTGGCAATAGAGAGATGCTTTAGACAAAGAGTTCACAAAAATCTTTTTGTGGTGGCAGCCTGTACAAAGTTATTAAACTGTTCTTAATATATCAAAGGTACTTGAGGAAAAGTTCTCATTGCAAGCTCTGCTCTCCTTGCAGTAAAGTAGATACTAAATCATTAAAGGTTGCAGTGGTTATGGTAGAATATCACAGTAACAAAATCCAAACTCAGGACTGAGGGGAAGTACATCCTTCTACAAAAGAAAGCCAGCTCTGATTAAAATGAAAATAAATAATATTTGGGCTTCTTTACGCTTACAGAATAAGATACAGCATTCAGTGCAGCTTTGGGATTCTTCAGAATTGCTTTGCATTATCCCAGTTTCTTTTCCTAAATGCTGTTTAAATTTTGTATTTAAAGAAGTTACTGATGATGAAGTTTGCTACATATGATCTCTTCTCTGTGTCACAGATACATGACAGCAGATCAGATTCTTACTGGGTGTATAAAAATAAATACGTGCGTGTATTTCTGTATATAGGGTTTAATCCAGTATCCTGAGTTCTCTTAGAAGTAGATGAATATCCCATATCTGATCAGGCTCTTCAACATGCACCAAACCAGTGGTGATTGTGGTAACAGTAGAGGTGGTAACTAAGGTTTAGCCTGAAGAATACCCAAGTGTCCAAATAACTGTCAGCATCACCACTGAGAGTTACCAAAATGCCAAAAATACTGAGTTTAACCTCTGTCCTTTGGCAGAGAGAATGATATCACACCAGTCCTGGACCATACATTCTGTGTGGAGCACAATGCCTTCGGGAGGATTTTACAGCATGAACTCAAACCAAATGGCAGGAATATTCCAGTGACAGAAGAGAACAAGAAGGAATATGTCAGGTATTGCAAACAGAAATATGTCCTACAAATGTAGTGGGAAGAGGGTAGTAAACAGAATTTTTGTGTATAGTGAAACTAAGGAAGTATTTTGGATGGGAATTCCTGACTCATAAATGACATGAATGTTTTCACTGGGAAGATGAAGTTCTGAATGGCACTTTGGTTTTTCCGTTGATGGTGCAATAATTAATTGTGGATGGAAAAAGGAATGGATAAGCACTTCTTGCATAATACAAAATGTGTGTATTAAAAACAAGGTCTTCTGTAAAATGAGCATTTTCCAAGTCTGCTGTAAAAATCCCAGTGCTGTCCAGTTCATCACCCCTGACTTTTTCCTTCTCCTCTACAGGTTGTATGTGAACTGGCGGTTCATGAGAGGAATAGAGGCACAGTTCCTGGCTCTGCAAAAAGGTTTTAATGAACTTATTCCTCAACATCTTCTTAAGCCTTTTGACCAGAAGGAACTTGAGGTATGTTTTACCCACATGGATTCTTGTTCTGCAATTTGTTTCATCCACAGTCAAGCACTGATTTTAAAAACAAACAAAAAACAAGCAAAACAAACAAAACACAAAACTTACTCAATGTTATGTACCAGAGAGCTGAGTATTTGTTTAACCAAACCCTTTTAGGTTTATTCTAGACATTCTTTGGGATGATATTATTGAGAGAGCTACTTAAACGGGAAAGACAAATACACCATGGTGTCTATCTAATGCTCAAGGCAGGTGGTCTGAGAAGGAGGAAACACTGCAAGTTTGAAAAATTGTTGGCAAGACCAGACATGTTATTTATCCTAGAAACTGTTTCATCCAGTAACTTTTCATGCATGGTTGTTTCTGTTTGCACACAGGAATTGCTTTACAGAAGTAGAAGAGTTGAGTATATAGAGAAGAAATTAATTTGTCTTCTTAGCAAATCCTGAGGTGCAGGAAGCTACTTTTAAAATACTTTAAAGTAAATTGCTGTTACAGCACTATTTCTTCTGGTTTTGCTTCTTAGAAAAAATAAGACAACCTGTGGAATATTCATCATTCGTGGTATAGAAAGCACTAGCTTTGTGTTAGTCAGTCATGCATTTTGGTTAATCCCACAAAGTTCTTGCATTCCATTTGCTTAAAAAGGTAGATTAAAAATCCATTAAATATTTCAATACTTTCCATGTCAGAACAGTCACAACTCCCCTAATGATATGAGCAGGTGTAAGTGGGTGCTGTCTTCTTGCTGGCACAGCAAGGCAGCTGCTAAAGGGCAGCTGTCAGCTACTGGATTCTCACTGTGGAATATTATGGGAAATTTAAAATACGATACATGTTTTGTTTTGAGAGGTGAAGTTTCCTCTGTGCCATTTATTTGTTGTTACCAGAGGAGGTGGTTAAATGCATGGCTAGCAGCAACTTCCTTTTACAGTATTTTGCAACTTGGTGTCATCTGGAAAGGAGATTGAAGTGATATATCTGGTCTGTGTCAGAGATTCTCACAAATGGGGTCAAAAAACAGCTGAAAACTTCCTGTAGTTTGTTGTGGAACAAGAAAGCAACTCAGATGTTCCCATAAACTGAGCAGGATTCCATTGTCACTGGTATTGGCATCTCTAGGACAATCCTGCAGCAGGACAATGATGCCGTGCCACAGCCTCATTCCAAATCAGTGCTGTGCCCTCCCAAAGACAGGCTGTACCTTCTAGGGAGCACAGATTTCGTAAAGCCAGTCTTGCATGGGCTTCTGACTCTTAGTTACTTGTGAAAGTTCTAATGCTGGTAAAGCACTGCTTGGAGTCAGTTTTACTGCAACCAATCTGGAGAGATTTACTGCCAGTTCTGTACTGGTTTGGAATGTTCCCTTGCACCAAAAAGGTGGGTGAAGCAACTAAATAGTGCCAGGCTTCATGACGTGGTTGGATGTGTGTTCATAACTGCAAACCTGAAATTACTCTGGACTTTAAAGCTCTTCCTAATCTTTTAACAGCTGATCATAGGAGGCCTGGATAAGATAGACCTGAATGACTGGAAATCCAACACCCGCCTAAAGCACTGCATGGCTGACAGCAACATTGTCAAGTGGTTCTGGCAAGCAGTGGAAACGTTTGATGAAGAGAGGAGGGCAAGGCTGCTGCAGTTCGTGACGGGCTCGACGCGTGTCCCACTTCAAGGTTTCAAGGCTTTACAAGGTGACTGATGTGGAGGCTGAGTTAATCTGTGGTTGGAGAAAGAGATAAAAGTGGTGTGGCATTTACAGGCCCCTTGTAAAATATCAGCATATTACTGGATAAGTCAAGCACTTGCAAACTTAAGAGCCTGAGAGCAGATTTACATTTGTCAGCAGCTCAGCTGCTGCTGAACACTTTGGCTGTTGCTGATAGTGATGGAAGCTGGTAAATCTGTTACTGTGCAGTGCTTTGACTGCTGTCAATTTTGGCTTGTCAGTCTCCTACAGCTCTGTGCTCTGAGGTTCAAATCATTCCATGCAAATATGCACAGGGATATATGGCTGACTAAAGAACTTTTTCATGTGAGAATTGTATTCTCCTCAGTGTTTGGCAACAAACCACTAGGCTTTAAAGCAAATTTCTGAAAATTGTAGGTTTTTATCAAAAATGTGTCAGTGTCCTTGGCTGTTGTGATCTCCTGATCACATTCCATTTGTTGGCTGACAGTAAATTGATGTTCAAAATTAAAATACTGGTTCTGTTTTACAAGGAAAACCTTAATGCACTTGCATATTTTCATTTTTGATGGTGCAGCTTCATTAATATCAAATTTAGCAGCTTTCCAAAATACCAGTCCATAAAATGATTGTCACAAACAGCCTTATCTCTTCTGCCATCCCTTCATCAGCTGCAAATATCTCGACAGATTTAGCCTAGGACATACTTAGGCTTGCAGCTGGAACTGTAATTTCCTCTCTTGCCTTTTTATACACAGCAAAATGCGTGTGTGTGAATGATGCTTTGTTGAAGTGCATTAACTAGAATGTCTGTCTAAGGTTCTACAGGCGCTGCAGGACCCAGACTGTTTACCATTCATTTAATAGATGCAAACACAGACAACCTTCCAAAAGCCCACACTTGGTAAGATGGAAACACTCTGTTTCCTCTCCCTTTTTCTTGGTTTAAAGGAGTCATCTCTGTTTGTCCTGGGCAGGGGTTAGGCATGTGATACACATGGATGACTCTTAAGTGTGCTTGGATATATCTGTACTCTGCAACCAGCAAAATAATTTCCTTTTCCTAAAGCTTGATTTGTCTTCTATACTGTCTGTGGTTTTCTTTTATTCCAGAGGTGATTATTCTGGGTAGTGAGACGTTTGTAAGTTTATTTCTTTATTTTTTTATTACAAAGAAGCATTGTCAGATGTCAAATGTTGGAAGCTCGTGCTGTTGGTGCAGTATAGACACAGCCTGAGCCCTTGCACGGAAATCTCACTCCATCAGAGGCAGGAAATGGTGTCAGAAGCAGCAGCAGACTGTCTGCAGGCAGGGCAGGGAGTGAGCCTGCCTGATGTGTTGCTTTTTCTTTGAAAGTCTCCTGCATCTGCCTCTTCCTCCTCCTCATCCAAAGCACTGACCTATTAAGCTATGCATTCCTGCTGTAGAAATAGTTGTTTTTCAGCTCATGTCCTTTGGCCACTGAGGCAGCTGAGAGGTTTTACAATTTCTATCTATATGTAGCTGCTTTACATTTTTCTCCCCAATAAGCACTTGAGATCCATCAGTGTTTTGTTCCTTTCCCTGCAGCTTTAACCGGATCGACATTCCGCCTTATGAGTCATACGAGAAGCTTTATGAGAAGCTGTTGACAGCTGTGGAAGAGACGTGTGGGTTTGCTGTGGAATGAAAAAGCAACCAAAGGAAACAGATGCTAGCTCATGGACCACCAAATCAAAAGCTAGAAGAAGCTTGCTGTGAACTTCCTGCTAAGCTGTCTGAAACATCTGAACTCTGACAACTTAGAGATGGGGCTGTTTCCCTTCCGATGCTGGTGGATTAGGGGGGGAGGGTCGGGGTCGGGGCTTTTCTTGGTGGTTCCCAACTCTATTTTCTCCTCTTTGTTACAATAACCCCTTCCCTCTGTTTCCATCCCCCCTGACATGAAATGCAGCCAAGTTCAGCATTTGGCTTTGGTTACACAGGATATTCTGCTAGATTTGTAACACATATTGTGATAGGGTCAGCGACCTGTGGGGCTTTTTTAATAGGAGAATCAAAGTGTATTTGAGAATGAGCTTAATTTGCTGAGGACTTGAAACTAGTAGATGCACCTGGTTAGTCTGTCTTAAATCAAGCTTGAGCCTTTGTAGGGTCCAGCAGGTGCAGAGAGTCTGACTGGCACCAGAATTTGCATTGCACATTTTAAACATCTGTTTAAAAAGTAAACTAGCAGAAAAATACCTCCATATGAACACTTAACTGAAAGGTAAAGAAATCCAAGTTCTGCCTTAGCAGGAAGCTCCCAGTGGAAGCTGTGCCTCACCTTGAGAAAAGTGAAGGAATCTGGGACAGCCTGAACGGTATTGTATGATTTCTTTTTGGTTGTCCTGGCTGAAATCTAATTGTTTTGCATGTGAAAACAATTCTTTCCTCCTGCAGAATTACTTTCCATAGTTTGTTCAGATGTAAGTACTTCCCAGAGAAGCCTTGTAAGGAGGAGACAGAGGATAAAAGTCCATTCAATCCCAAAGCTGTGATTTCTGTGCCACTGTTCTACCCAAGGTGTGCTCATGTGACTTTAAACTCTAAAACTCACATGGAAGTCACTAAAAGTCAACAGTGCAAACTCTTGCTTCAAATCTTTTGGCCATGGGAAAGGTTTATTTGGAGATTGAGGTAAAAGGGAACTATATAGTGAATACATTCTAGATGTTACAGAAAGCTATTGGAAGAATTTATGACTTCAGTTCTGTAGGGATGAAAATTTCTCCAGAGAGCCATATAAGACTATTTTTTCCAATATCTGAAACTAATATTAAAAGGTTTATTCTCTAACACAGGGGAAACAAAAGCAAATCCAATACCTGAATGTCTTGGTTTGAAACACAGGTGTCTGCTGAGGAAGGAGCCTCTCTTGTAAAGGAAAATGTAATCCCCTTCCCTCCAAATTACTATAATTTTGAAATTAAGGGGCTTTCGGGCAAAAATAGGAAAAATAGGAATAACAGTTCTTTACTAGTATATATAACAAGGCAATAATGCAGAAACACTGGCTTAAACTGACAGAATCAGGATAGGAACTGACACCCTGTTGGTCAGGGGGTGTTGGCAGTCCGAGTGAGTGGGGGCTGCAGTCTGGAGTGATAGATGTGCTTCTCTTAAAGCAGTGATCCTGTAGAAGGGTCTGGTCTTCTTCTGAACGTGGTTGTGTAGCTCTTGTCCTCTGGGAATGCAGTAGGTAAGGGCTACTGTGGTGTTCCAAAACTCAAATTATATCCAGGTAGGAAATGCTTGGCTCCTGCTGGGCAGAGCATCTCACAATGGGATGATGGAATTTTATGAGTCATGCAGTGAGGCTTGATGGCCCATTAACAGAAGATTATCTTCTTGGAGGGAGTTATCAGGGGTGTATCACAAAGACAAGGAGAAGAGATAAGATCAAGACAAGGGAAGAGGTAAGAACACTGTCCCACTTGGTTTTAACAGATGGTGAGAGAATACATACTTTTGGTTACATTTTACATTGTAATCTAAGACATTATCTACCCATTATTCTGTAACCATCTGCACCATACCGAAATCCATATTCTCTTTAAACTTGGATTATATATATATTCACAGTGAAACCTTACACACAGTTCTCACTTAAGATTAGGTCTCCTTGTGGTGCATAACGGGTTTCCCATCTTTCTGTATTACCCACCAAGTGCAACCAGGTCCTTGAGCAAAAACAGTCCCACAGATGGGTTTGCTTTTGCCTGAGGTGGGACTAATCCAAACAATCTTTCCTAAAATAAGCTTTCATGTGTACCACAGGGACTTTATCTCCATCCACTATGTGCAAGGGTTTGGACTGGGCAGGACTATCTCGATTAATGGACCCTGGATGGACCATCCAGGTAACCTTTGCTAAATTCACTTCCCAATTTTTGAAGGTCCCCCTGCCAAGTGCCTTCAGGGTGAATTTGAGTTGCCTGTTGCACTGTTCAACTTTGCCAGCAGCTGGTGCATGATAAAGGATATGATATATCCATTCAATGACATGTTCTCTGGCCCAGGTGTTAGTAAGGTTATTCTTGAAATGGGTCCTGTTGTCCGACTTGATTCTCTCAGGGTGCCATGTCTCCATAGGACTTGCTTTTCCAGCCCAAGATGGTGTTGTGGGCAGTAGCATGAGGCACAGGGTAGGTCTTCAACCATCCAGTGGTGGCTTCCATCATGGTCAGCACATAGTGCTTGCCTTGGTGGGTTTGGGGAAGGGTAATGTAGTCAGTTTGCCAGGTTTTCCCATACCTGTACTTGGACCATCATACACCATACCACAGAGGCTGCACCCACTTGGCCTGTCTGATTGCAGTGCAGGTCTCACAGCTGTGGTTGACCCATGGGATACTGCCTATGGTCAAGTCCACCCCTCAGTCACGAGCCCATTGGTACATTGCATCTTGTCCCTGATGATCAGAGGCATCATGGGCCAAATAAAACATTCTGTTTATTTATGTACACACCTTTTTTTCATTGGCTCTATCGTAGACCAGTCATAGGGAAAAATTTCTCTCCTACCCTAAAGGTACTGAAATTATGGCATAAAACACAAAGAAAAAGAACCAGGCCACCTGTGCAGAATGACTGTACTTTGACAAAAGAAAATATACCAAACAGAGCACTTTCCTACACACACACAGCCACAGAGCGGCTGAGCAGCCAGATCCAGTACACAGAAGGAGAAGGGAAACTAATGAGGAGCAGAGCTTGATCTGCAGCACAGATAGAGCATAGAATAGCTTCTCAGCTCTTCCAGGCCAACTTCTACTGGGAAGTCCTCAATCAAGTCTTTGAATAGTTATCCAGGGTTCTGTGTAGAGAAAGAGAGTCTGGAAGTGCTCAGTGATTCTTTTTGGTTGAGCTGAAACGAGAGAAACACATCACAGCTGCCATTTCATGATTTTCTTCAAAGGTCAAGTCTTCCTCCACCCGCCTCTTCTTCTCTCTCTGCATCTTCTTCTTGTAGGCTCTGACCTTTTCCTCCTCCTCATGAAGTTCCTTCATCCTCTCCTCAAAGTCATACTCCTTCTTCTTCTCCTGCATCTTCTTCTTATTCACCTCAAAGCGTTTCTTCACCTGCTCCAGTGTGGAGTGCTCCACCCGCATGGACATGCCCAGATTCCTCTGGTGTTTTTTGCCATTGATGTGATCCAAGAAGTTAATGGAATCTTTCACCACACAGTCACATATGTTACAGTAATACCCTCCCATCTCTGACTGAGGGGTAGTTTTGGTGGTGAAAATGGTTCTGCCCAGCTTGGATTCCAGGTCCACTTTGTAACCTCGGTGCTGCAGAAGTTCCCTTTGGACAGGCTGAGCTGGTTTGCCACGTTTCTTTTCTCTCTCCTCTGCGAGCCGCTTCTCTGCGAGTTTCTCGTATTCGTCCTTGTCCCATTTCTGGCGGAAGTCCAGGTTCTTGGTCCCACTGCCTGAAGCCATGGCGAGCTGAGGGCAGAGTCAGGATAGGAGCTGACACCCTGTTGGTCAGGGGGAGGGTGGCAGCCCGAGTGAGTGGGGACTGCAGTCCTGGAGTGATAGATGTGGTTCTCTTGAAGCAGTGATCCTGTCTGGTCTTCCTCTGAAGGTCCAGCGGTGGTTCTGTACCTCTTGTCCTCTGGGAATGCAGTAGGTAAGGGCTACTGTGGTGGTCCAGGACTCAAATTATATCCAGGTAGGAAATGCTTGGCTCCTCCTGCTGGGCAGAGCATCTCACAATGGGATGATGGAATTTTATGAGTCATGCAGTGAGGCTTGATGGCCCATTAACAGAAGATTATCTTCGTGGAGGGAGTTATCAGGGGTGTATCACAAAGACAAGGAGAAGAGATAAGAGCAAGACAAGGGAAGAGGTAAGAACACTGTCCCACTTGGTTTTAACAGATGGTGATAGAATAAGTACTTTTGGTTACATCGTACATTGTAACCTAACACTGAATCACTAACACTTTTTCCATTTGCATACCAAGATGAGGCAGTATTTTAACAAATAACATGGCTTCTGAGAGACCCAGTTATCTATCAAATATGTCTAAACTTAAGCAGACTTGCTTGCATAGGATGTTTTTTTCTCTGGCAAGCTTGATTTTTAGAGAGATTCATGGCTGAAACACTTAACAGATGTTAAGTTTATGGAATAATGCATTGAAATTCAGCTGTGGGTAAGAGACTGTCCTTAGGAGAAGTCTACAAGAATACTTCTATTTTGTTTGGTTTTTTTTTCTTAATTGAATTTGGTAATAGCTTTAAACTGTGATAGGACAGAAAGTAGACACTTGTCAAAACCCTGGCATCTTTCTCTGGGTTTTTGTTTGGGTTTTTTTTTTTTTTTTTGGTTTGGTTTGGTTTTTGGTTTTTTGGGTTTTTTTTTGTTTTGTTTTGTTTTATTTGTGGTTTTCTTTTTACAATTGACCACAATTCTTGTGATTTGTTGTCAGGAGTCTCATTGAGGTGTAAAATTGTTCCATATTGTGAGATTTGCACAGGGTGGCTAAAGATGCTCATCCTGCAGGACTGTACAGGACAGGCATGTTCAGCCCCATGTTCTGTAGGCTTCTTTTGGCACTTGGAGACCAGTTTCTGCTGTTCTGGTTGTTGGGATGTGCCACAGTTGGCAGACAGCATCTCTACAGTCCTGGGCTGAGTAGCAGAGTCCCCACAACCCTGGATTTTCCAAATTGCTTTGAAGTCAAAGCTGTTCATAGAGTGTATTTAATCCTTTCAGAACGTTTGAATGTGCAATAAACCAGTCAGATAGGAAAAATGCAAAATGGATTATTGCCCAAAAGCTTTGCATGCAGTCTCATGTGGATTTTTCCCTAAAAAAGTGTTAAAAATAAAACCCAAACCTAGATACTAAAGCCCACCCCTAATAAAAATCCTGTCACACCTGCAGCACAACTGGCTCAGTACAAACCAAGCGAGGTGAAGGGAAAGGCCCCTGATTTGGAGATCTATAAGTCAAGTAGCTTTATGTCAACGACTCAGTTGACATAAGATAGTTCCTAATGTCTTTGCTAGGTCAGTGTTTTATTGAATGCACAAAATAAGAATAGGCAAGGATTGTTGTTTGAAAAGTCCGTCTGTTTTTTGCTGTATTTAAAAGCCCTTGTCAAGGTACCTCCTCCGTGCTGACAGTAATGAGAATAGGGCACTGTCTTTTAAATTATTTCAGTTCTCTTTTCAACAGCTTCACCACCTCTCCCATCGTATTGTCTTTGCAATTTTGTGCCACTTCAGTGATGACAGAGACATTTTTTGTCTTGTTCTGTACGCGCATTTGAGGCAGGCCTTAAAGCTGGTTGGGTGGATGGAGGAACAGCAAGAAGCAGGCAGAATGGCTTTGGAGCCATGGCCTGTTCTTCCTGAGCCCAGTTCCAAGGCCAGGGAAGGACAAAATGCCAACAGGAGTTAGCATGACTTGAGCCAGTGGCTCTCAGAGGTCTGGGATAACCTCAGCTGTCTGAATTTGTGCGTCCATTCCCACTCGGTCTGCCAGCACTTGAACTTGGTTGTTACTTCTCAAACTTGCCCAAAGAATACCATGGAGTCCCGTGTCCATTTTGTCATTCCACGTTCCACCGTGTGCGCGGATACTCTTGGATCTGACCCGAAGGAAATACAAGGTACAGCGTGTCTGTCGTTCCTGTCCCACGGCAAACCCCGTCAGCAGTGCCCTGACACTGCTCCTCTGCCTCTACTCTACGCTCAGGGATGTAGGAAACCACCACTCTGCTCGTGTGTTCCGCCGGGAAGAAGCGAGACTGTAGGATGGGTGTGAGAGTTCACTTGGGCATTATGTTAGACAAGACCCTGCTCTAAAAGGCTGCTGGAAGCTCCAGACGGTGCCATCGGCGCTCGCTCAGCAGTTTGTCCTCAGTTCAAGTCGAGGTGGTTGTAAAATCCAACAGATTTTGTAAATTACTGATCCAGCCACTGGGCCCTCTGGAGCCAGTGCCCAAGTTCGGGGCCGTGTGGCACAGCAAATTCCCAGAAACACAGTATGGATCTGGTTTTAATCTGTTAATTTTTTTTTGTTGTTGTTGTTGTTCCTCAACCACTTTATAATGTATTTTTTTAATTTATTATTTTGTAATGTCATGTTTAAGTATTGCTGCTATCCTTGTTATTCTTCCCACTGTTTTTATTGCAGATTTATTTTGTGGAAGTTGTACACTAATGTTTCATTTTATGTCTAAATCAAAGTATTTAAAGAAATACTAGTTCTATTTAATGTGGTTATGGAACCAGCTGGAATAAACAGTGATTGTATAGTAGGCTGGACCCAGGAGGTCATGTTCATTTTTGTTACATATGCAATAAACTCACAACTTTAAACTCTTGGTAGCCACTGTTTTGTTTGTTACAATATTTATGAGAATCAGAGAAGAGTGGAAAAAGTATTGAAATGCAAGTGATTTAACAGATCTAGATGAAAGTCCTCCTCTGCAGGGAGAACACTTTGTTTCATTAATTCATCTTAATTTTTTTCCCTTACCTCATTATTTGTCCTGATATTTTTCCAAAACCTCAGTTTGCAGAAAGAAATCTCCCTCTTAATGAAAGCTGGAGAAAGATTCACTAATGTTGATAAACCCTTGCTTTCTTGTTTGTTTGTTTTTTCCTAATTACTGCTGCTTTGCAAGTGGAGGAGGATGGTGCTCAGTGTTGGTGTGTGCTGTAGCAGTGCTTTCCCTCCCTGATGCTGAAAACTGGGGTTTCTTCTGGCCATAATTTGGTTTAATAAATAAATAAGGAGGGAGCACAAATAAAATGCTTTTTATTATTTGAATAATTTCACAATATGAACAAATGACCGGGGAGCTGCTGTTGCCCACTCCTCGTGTCAGCCAGCTGCAGGGACTGAACAATTTTATAACCTGGAGCAGGAATTCGTACCAGTCCTTCAGTGCTCTGTCAAACACTGGCACTGTTGTTTCCCTTCATAACTACTTTTTGTGAAGTTTTCCTGATTTCTGCTTTCCTTTTGGTGCTAAGAGAGAGGAGGATCCCTGTAGCCTGCTTCAGTGGGTGGGCTGTGCTGTAGTGGGGCTGCTCCAGGACTTTTCTACCACGTGAACCTCTTGAAGAGGCAATTAAAATTTCCCCATTTCTCTTAGGAAATCTTGCGGAGCTCAATTAATCTGGTAGCTTGGCCAGTCACTTAAATCCCTCAAGTTCAATTTTCCACTCTTCCTGCAGGACATCCCCCGCTGCAAACGGGGATTGACCCCCCGAGCACCCCGGGCTGCGGGTGACAGGGAGGGGTCCCTGCAGGGGTCCCGGGCCCCCCATTACTGAGCCCCCCAAAAAGCTCCGTGCCCCCGGGCCCCGCCCCGCACACACGTGCAGCCCCGGCCACGCCCCCTCCCCGGGGAACACCGCCCGCCCGGCAGGGGGCGTGGCGCGGCGCTGGCGGGCCGCCCCCTGTCTCTATGGTAGGTTCGCCGGGCCGGGCCCTCCCGCGCCGCCCGTCCCCCCGCGCCGCTCTGTCTCTCCCTCGCTGTGTCTCTATGGTGCGGGGCGGCGCGGTCACGTGGCGCGGGCCGGGCGGAAGCGGCGGGAGCGGCGGTTAAATGAAGCGGGGCCGGAGGGGCGGCGGGGCCGGTGAGTGCCGGGGTGACCCCTCCGTCCTGCGGAGCTGGTGAGTGCCGGGACAGACCTGCCGCCCCACGGACGGAAGGGCCGTCCCTGGGCCTCGCCGGACCCCTCGCTGCGGAGTCGGGCGCTGCTCCCGGCTGGGGCCCGTCCTCAGGGACGGATCGTTCTCCCCTCCTCTCCCCGCGTCCCCTCAGGGCTCGGTGTCCGTCCCTCATCCCCCGCGTCCCTTCAGGGCCGGTCTTTCCCCTCTCTTCCCGTCAGAAACGGATCGTTCCCCCCAGCGCTTCCCTTCAGGTACGGGTCCCCCGCGTCGTCGTCCCCGTGTCCGCCCGTACCGCTTCGCTTTCTTTTAGGGCCGAGTCCTTCCTCCTGGCTCTCCCTCAGGGTCGGGGACACCCCCTCCCCCTCTAGCTCCCCTCAGGACTGGGTCCTTTCCCTCCGCCCTCCATCCCCTCAGGGCTGGTCCCTTCTCCCCGTTCCCGGGGCGTCCCTTCACCTCCGTGCCCCAGCCCTGTGTCCCCCGCAGGCCCCAGGGACACCCGGGGGCAGGCGCCGCTCTGCGGGGCTCCCCACGGCTGTCCCGGGTACCCCGGGCCCGGTGTTTGTGGTCGGGGATAACCCGGCGCCGGAGCTCGTGGGGAGAGGAGGGTGAAAGATTATTCTCTTCTGACCCCTGCTCAGTGTGGGAGCACTCGGTGCCATTGGGACATCTCGACATTTCAGGCATCTGCTGTGGGAGCCGCTGCAGGAAGGAAACCCCAAACACAGCTGTCCTCGGAGCTGAGGGATCAGTGTAAGAGATACTCCTCTTCTTTCCCTTCTCTATTGATCCAAGTGCCGGCCTGGCATGGTAGACAGAGCACAGCCTGGAAGTGTTAATGTACACTGCGTTTATGTAATGAGTGTTTCTGCCCCTGGAGCTGACCTTCCCCTGATGGCTGAAGGCAGGTGGGGATCCCATCGAAGTCTTCTGAGGCTGAAGAGCTCCAGCGTGTGTGTGAAGAGGGGAGTGTGAGCTCGTCAGGGCAGTGCTTTGGGGTGAGCAAAATGTAGATTGGCTTAAAGAGCCATCCCATGGATCCCCGGCTTGGCAGCTGTGCTGGCTGGAGCCCTGGGTGGATAACGGCTGCTTGCACCTGTGAGCCCAGCCCAGGAGGTTTTTCCTTTCATCTCACCTGTGCTTTATCCCCTGGAGTGATGTCTTTGAGTGTCCTCCAATACCTTACTTTAGAATCTTACTGACAGATGCTTAGAATAGTTTTCATACAAATAAGTTTAGTCGTTGATGTTTCTGTTCAGATTCTTATGGTTTCATCACTGTCCTGAGACCTCTGATGCTTTGAAAGAGAAAAGCTGATGTTGCTGCTGTGCACTTTTATTTCCATAATCCAGGCATGTTGCTGAGGGACTAAAACTTGATGTCCATGTGCTTTTCAGAGCATTCCCTCTTGTGTTTCTTGCCGCATGGAACAGCAGGCTCTTGCTTTGCTTCAGGAAGCAGTTCTAGAGGGAATCTCTCAGTGCCTTGGTTGCTGAGAGGCGCAGCCAGTCCTGGTCCTAAGACCTATGGGCAGATCTCTGTTTCTTTACTCTGTCTCTGTGGAGGTTGATTCCTCTTAACAATCTCTGCTCTCCTACCTGATGCACTTTGCAGCTGTTGCAGGTTTCCAGTGGAGGGAAAGGCAGGTGTCCCCCATCAGGCATTTAGACTGGCCTTTTCATGCTCAGCTAAGGTGGCTTCTCCTGCTTTCAGAGAGGATGGCATGATGGTTTTTCCTCCATCAACCTGTTTGGAAGGTGAGGCAGGAAATCTGAGACCAATCATTCTGCACACCCAAAACTTGAGCAGGTTCTGGTACATCTCTGAACAGGTACAGGACTATAGGAATGTGCAGCTCAAACCATATGATAGAACCATTTTAATTTAGGACTAGTAGGATTCCAGGGACAGCTTTTAATTCCAAAACTGTGGGATTTACAGCTTTTATATGTGCTTTTAATTTCTAGGATGAATGCTGTGCAAAAATTCCACTGCCTTACATCAGGCCTTCTGCAATTGTAAACACGTTAATAGATTTCATGTGCTGGGTGTCTTTGTGGTGTGACTGGATGTTAATAAACAATCATCTTGACAGGAGTTTGTGCCTGGAACACCAAGACTTGGGAAGGGACTCAGACAGATTTCCTGAAGATGTGTAGACATTCAGCCTGCTTGGAGGTGCTGCATTGTGGTAACAGGCTTTCTTCCATCTCTTTTTCTTGCTTCCTAGGATGTTTTACTTCTGGTTGGCCTGGCTGCAGGCAGTCAGGGCATGAGCAGCAGTTCCTAGAAGAACACTTGGGACAGGTGTTACTGGTGATAAGATGTAGTCTGGATTCCAGCAGGGTGCTGGCAGGCTGTTCCTGGGCTGGGGTTTCAGGAGCTGCCTCGGAAGTTCAAATTCCGGGGTAGACCAGTGCTTTGTCTGCCTGAGAATGCAGTGGGCGTTCCTGCCTCTGGCGAGACTTGTGCTTTGAAATTGGACACAAATCACTGAAAAGTCCTGTGGCAAGAATAGGTGGGGCAAACACACAATTCCGGCTGCTCCGGCACAGCTGGAGAGAGACAGGAAGCATATCCCAGGGGCCAGGAGCTGATTAGCAACCTGGAGTAGCACAAACCCAAGTGCAAGAGATGTGGAGCCCTTCGGGTGTTGTTTAGTGCCTGCTGGAAGAAGCTCCCATTCATTAATTTGGAATGGGTGTCTTATTTTTATTTATATCTTTCTAAAGCCATTGTGAGTGGTTTACTGTGTCTGAGTGCCGGTGGTGCTGGGTGTTGGGGCTTGCCACTGGCTGCATTTTTTCTGGGACAGTCAGAACTGCACCACTAATTCCTCTCATTGGAAGTTGGGGTTTTTATTTTGGTGGGTTTTTTTGTTTTGTTTTGTTTTTGTTTTTTTTCTTTTTTTTTCTCTTTGGTTTTTTTGCAGATGGATTTGATCTGGAGATATTTTAAGACTCCCTTTAAAGTATTGAATTTGGACATCATTTTAGCTGCTTAAAGATGAGGCATTAATAGTCTTCAAAGCCTGTGTGTGCACTGAAGTGATGGTGGGGTTTCAAGCTGCTTCGTGTAACTGGGATTAGTCTCAGTAGAATCTATCCCAGTGGAATAGGTGCCTTTTTAAATACAGCGGAAGGTGTGAAGCACACAGCTGCCTGGGGACAGCAGCTGTCTCCCAGGAGCAGCCCAGGAGAAAAGGTCATTTGTGTGCAGGCTGAGAGTTCCTGTGTTTGAAATGGAGCTGGGTAATGGGCTGCTCAACAATACTCTGGAATAGTTTTGTTTTTAAGCAGTTACTGGAAGTGGGAAATCTGGGAAATCAGGGAGGGGTAGGCAGAGAAAACAGGAAAAAGAGGGGGGAAAAAAGCCACTTAGCAGTGTCCTGGTGGCTCGAATAAGTTATCCTTGCCAAAGCACTAAGATGAGAGATAATAAGGAGTGTCTCATTGAGCTGGGATAATCTCATTCTCAGCAGCCTTCATGTCACTTTTATAGAATTTCAGGTTTATTTTGGACTATCTCAGGAGTGATGTTTTTCCTCTGGGTCGGTGCTTAAAGGCTTGCAGCGGTTTTAAATTCGTAACGATCCTTGAGAAAGCTTAATTCCTGAGGATGGGAAATGATATTTCTGAATGACACCTCTCTCCTAATTACCAACCCTGCTGTGGTTCCCTCCCTGCATTCATGAGAGGAACTGTCAGTGCCTGATTAAGTGGAAAAAGCATTGGGCTTTAGGGAGAGATTTCACTGTGGGGCAGCTGCTACCCCGAACCATGATGTCACCTCGCACTGTTCCTGACCAGGTCAGCGGGAATTTAAATTAAATGTGTGCTTTTCTCTCTGGCTTTAGGGAGCCCCCCTCCTGTGCTGATGCTGGTGGTGCCCAGCTGCTCCCAGGGTGAGTTTTGGAGGCTGTGGTTGCCCCATGTAAAGAGAAGCAAAGTTGATGAGCTGAAATAAAACTGGGAGTATGTGTGGGTGTCAGGGTGACCTGATATGTTTTCAGTCCTCGAAGGCCGAGTGTGGCATTGCTCACCCTCAGCCTGCTCTCCCCTGCAGGGAGGCCAAGCTACTGTTTGCATTATTCAGAGAAACATTTGGATGGGATCTGTAGATCACGTGATGCTGCTCTGCAGTACAAGGTGGCTGAGGTCTGTGCTAGCTGGAATCCCTTTTTGGGTGAATATAAGAATGAAAAATGGCCTCAAGTAATACATTTTGTCCAAAGCATTCCTTGCATAAGGCTCCTGTACTGTTTTATCCATAGTGCTCTTACCGAGCTGTGGGCACTGCTCCTGTTATTCCTTGCAGGAAAGCAGGCAGGGGTTGGCTTCTTGCAGCCCTTGCAAAACCAGAGTGGGGAACAGATTCACACTTTTCCAAATCCCATCCCAAAGACAGAATGCATTTCTGTGTGATGAAGGGGGAAGGAAAACCTCTCCCTGATGCTTCTTGTAGATCATTTTTGCTTGAAGGCCAGGCTTGGAAGGAGCACTAGCCCATGTATCCCTGGCAAGTACAAGCTCTGTTGGGCAAACACATTTCAGGGGGTTTGCAGAGAAAAGGGATAGCAGTGCTGACAGCTCCCTGCAGCACAGCCACGATGCTGCTGAGGACTTTCCTCCTCTCCCTGCTCTGCTGTCATGTGCTGAAATGCAATTTGAGGGAGATGACAGCAGCAGCATAATGGGGAGGCAGGAAAAGCAGCTCTTTTTTTCTTTCAGGAAACCAGCAGTGTAGGGTGTTTAATGCCTCCCATGCTGCTGGGATTTCCAGCTATGGATGAGCAAGACCTGGGAGCAGTAGCTTGGCTAATGTAAATAGTTCTCTGTAGATTGTTAAAGCAGAATCCTTTTGTAGTGGAGCAGGCTTCATTGTGTATCAACTGGGAGGTGCCCTTGGATCTGCCAGGACTAGCACATACCAGCTCCCAATGGCTGGAACACACCTCTGCCTTGGACACAGTATCTGGATAGTGCTCCTCAGCTTGGTGTGTTTGTGTTTATATAGCAGCTTGTGGCTGGTTTTACTGACTCTCCAGCCCTGGTGGTTAAATAATTTGTCTGATATTGCAACACCCAGGAAGAGAATTTCTGTTCTGCTGTGAGGAGTCACCCGGTGTTGGACACGAGTGTGTTGACCAAGGGTGGGCACAGGATTCACTGTCTGTCCTTAGCAACTGCATCGAGTGCAGCCTGTGTAACCTCCTGGCTGTGGCCTGTGGTGGTTTTTGTATTCCTCTGTCTGTGAAATGTTTGTTTTTCCTTGGGATTAGTGGGTACTGTACAGTTTTGTTAATATGCAGGACTATGGATGTGGAGGATTAATGTGCAGCTCTTCTTTCCTCGCTTTTTAGCTCATAATTCATTCATTTGTGAGCTTTAGTAGTCTCAGAAGGGATTCATGCTGGATGTGGAGCATCTCTAAATCCAGTCACCATCTAATTTCATTGTTTTGTGTTCATATATTGTGGTACTTCCTCAAATGCAGCCTCTTTGCTTTTCTGCTATTTTAACACACTCAAACTCCACAGTGGCCACTGCCACGTGACATGGATGAAGTCAGGCTGGACAACTGTCATGAGCCTGGAAGGCTGCCCTGGGTTTTCACTGCTGAGAGTTTGCTGGGCTGGAATTGGCCACAAGGCTACACGTGGCTGTAAACAAAACTCAACTCAGTTTTCCTAAGACTGATGCTGGCTGGAAAATCTTTTAACCAGCGGTCATCCTTGGCGCTGGAGCAGTAAGGAGGTGGTTGCTGTTCTTCGATGGCCATGCTTCTCCTGCAGCAGTTCTTGGGTGCAAGAGGCAGTCTATTTTTTATTCTTTCTAGCAGAAATTTGTGCAGAGCACAGATTTGTTGGTCAGGTGTTGGCACCTGTCTTACAAGGTTTCTGTCGTTATTTTACTCTCAGTAGGTAAAACCATTTAAGACTAATCGCTGTGAGCTTGGCCTGTTGGCCCAATCTGGCTCTAAACTGGCTTTTGTATATATTTAAACCCTTAATTGATTGTGTAAAAGCATCTTTCAAAGTGCCTGACCTTGCAGTAGGAGCACGTGTAGTTTGAGTGTAGGGATAGGCTGTGGCTGTATCAGCTTAAGCTGCAGTTTAAGATCTTCCCCCTTCTTGAAGTTCATTTTACCACCTTAATTCTGTTCTCCCAGTTCCACCATGCTGGATATGTGGATGGTATCTGATCTGAATTCTACAAAAACATTTTCCAGGGCATTTCCTTTCAAAGCTGTAAGAAATGCTGGAGGAGCTCAGTGTGAGATGAGGAAATAAGCTGTGGTATGGGTACATGTCTCTCCTTAACAGATATTGAAATGAAACCCTTCAGAACATGAAGCCAAAGCTTCTGGTCACTGACCTTTGGAGTTGTGGCAAGTGCAGATGCATAATGTGGCCCTAAAAAAGGGCATGGCTGTTGTAACCAGGATATGTGACCTGTGAAGTCATTATTTTTGGAAGTCATTCACTCTGGGATGTTTGACACCTGGAAGGGTTGGTGGCAGGCGTTTAGGTCAATAGTTCTGAAAGTGCTGTGCAGATTGACAGAGACCTTCTTTTTGCCAAGGTGGGCTGCTGCAGTAAGTCAGGCTTTTTACCTGTGTGCCTCCTCAAGGTCTGGTCTCAGCTTTTGTGTTGTCAGCAGCTTTGTGAACGAGGTGAGGTGTGCTCTGCGTGAAAGCAAGGCTTTTTTGTGATAAGTTCAGGTCACATTTAAAATAAAATACAAAAATGCCCCCTTCCACGTTTTTTTTCTGGTGGTACATTATGCTGGTAATTTTTTCTGGAACACAGCTTCCCAAGTGCAGTTTAGGTAGTTTCCTGAGTCTCTGTGATGGGCAGCTGCTCAATATCCAGGATGCCATCAGAACCTATCAGTTCCTTGTGATTTTCAAGTCCTCTGGCTGCCACTGGAACTAAACCTATCTCTGCTTTCTAGCCATCTTGGTTTTGGTCTACTTATCCCTCACTGCTGCTTCTCACAGCAGTTTGCTCCTTGTATGCAGCCTGGTTATCCTTGCTCTCAGTGCCTGTCCCAGCAACCTTAAATCCCTTACTTCTGTTTCCTCTCTAGTGAAAACAGTGCTAAGATGGGAACCTGAATGCTCCTGAAGACATGCATCCAACTTGTTAAATAACTACTTTAAAGATTGCACTTGGATTTCTTTGTTCTGTTAAGCTCTTTAAAGTGGTATTCAGGATCCCTTAAAAAAGAAAAGAAAAAAGGTAGAAAAACTACTGAGGATTTGGAGAGGAAAATGCTTTGTCCTTTCTCCTGGAGGGATCTGTGAAGTACAAGTAACAGAGGAGCACTCTGCTGTGTATCCTGGGGCTCTCAGGGCATTTCTCCTGCTCTTTTCCATGTGGCTGCTGGGTTTATGGAGAAGGCAGCTGCAATTAATGCTGTGTGGAGCTGTGGCAGGTATGTGCAGCACCTGGGGGTTTGTAGAGTCCAAACCCACTTTTAGAGTCTGTAAACCTGAAGCTTAAGGTTTAAGTGTCTGAATCTTGGTGCTGATCAAAGCAGCCCCTTGCCCTTCCCTGGAAGGGAAAGGACATGTGAGTTCAGGGAAAGGAAACTGGAAGTAAAACTCATTTTGGAAGAACAGAGCTGCAAATCACGTGGTTTTATCCATCCATCCCCACCCTTATAACACAAAATCAGTAGAAATCAGTTCTTCTAAATGATGGTGTGGGAGATAGGCTGGGTTTGTGTGTCTGTAGCCAGATTCTGAGCTGGTTGTGTCTGAATTGTTGCATCAGCATGAAATGCCAAGCTGACACCTGTGTTTGTGATGTGGGAGGGAGCTTTTGGATTCAGGGGATTCTAGTGGATGATCTTGCACATACCAGAAGTCTGAGGCAGGCAGGGTTGTGCCCTTTTAGAGGAAGTGACTCCAGGGGTGCCTCTTTCTCCCTCAAAATGTTGATTTTCCACTTCACTCTTAAAATGAGCTGCTCAAGGTAATGATATTAACTCTCCAACTAGAATTTGTAGATTTAACTTTTATTTTTTTTTTTTTTTAGGACTCAGTTGGATGGAGGGGAGGGTGAATGACAGATCCAGAAATTTCCACCTCTTATGCAGAGAGTATTTTTTTGCACATATCAAAATGAGGAGTCTCGTGCTGGTCAGGGAGATGGGATGATATGGAGCCCTGTTATTGGGCAGAGGGACTGATGGGGTCGTGGGAAGGCACTGAAGTGTTCAGAAGTTGGTCTTGATGGCAATCACCAGGGAATAGCTCAAAGGAATGGGAAACTTTCATTTGAGTTGCCTAGATTTGGAAAATGAATGCAGCTGTTTCAAAACAGTCTTGTATTTTAGAGAGTAGCTCACAGAGCAGATATTTTGCTAGGGAAATGCAAATATTTGTCAGGTTTAGGAAGGAAAACTGGTGCCAATGCATGTGGCTAGTGAATTAGGTAAAACTGGGTACCTTTCTTTCCTCTTGTACTTTGTTTCAGATAAAAATGGTGATTGGGTACTTCAAACGATTATGTTTAATAATTATGATACTGTGACCTTGATGAAATGAACTGCTAGTAAGGTTGATGAGAAGTCTTGTAATGTACAGGCATCCAAGATGTTTCCTGTAAGTCCTGAGTGGGCTTAGAAAATGGGGAAAAATCTATTTGGGGGTTTGAAGCCAAGTAATCCCTAAATATCTGCTCTATTGATGCTCCTGAGTAAGCAATTTTCCGTAGCCTGGAGCAGTGACAGGGAGATGTCCTGTGCTAATCTGTTGCCTCTCTTTTTGGAGTATCTCCTGGTGTGCTCTTGTCCCACTCCTGACTGCAGTTACCAGTGGTGAGCCTGGGAGGAAAGGGCATCACTCCCTTCAGTGCTCTTCTCCTTGGGTAAGAGAGGGTGAGGAACAGAGAACTTTCGGGAAGTAACTAGAAGCTGTGATTGCTGCCAGATTCATTCCTCCTTTGCATCCTCATTCATGACCTGCCCTGGAGCTGCTGGAGCCAGTAGCAGGCTGGTGTGGTTTTGGAAATAGTGGCTGCTCTGCTGGGATACTTTCTGAACTGTGTGTTGGGTGTCTTGTCTGTAAGGTGAACATTCAGGTTGGACTTACTTTCCACAAAACACTTCTTGTATTATATTGTCTTATGCTTTCCTGTGGTGAAACCAGTTCTGTGGCTTTCTGCCCTAGAAATGTTACCTGGCTTTTTTTTTATTGTTCATTTCAGTTTCTGTTCCTTGATTTTTCTCATGTCTCAGGAATCCCATCTTCCCCTTCTCAGAGAGTGTATGTTTAGTAAACCAAGCCAGCTGCTAATGTGGGAAACACTTTGGGAATACTTCATAGCTCACCAGCCAATTCTGTTATTAAATGATCTTCAGGTTTGTTGTTTCTCTTCAGCACATGCTGTGGGTCCAAAAATTGGTGGCAGAGCTTCGTGGTTGCTCTTGTCATAAGTCTGCCCCTGGTCTGTGCTCCTGAGAGCAGCTTTTGGCCAATACCTTTAGCAGATTATGCTGCTGGGAACCAGGTGGTCTTTCCTGTGAGCCACTGCCCACACACTCCTGCCTTCAGAGGCCAGGGTAAGGCTTTTGGGCTGGAATCAATGCTTTTTCCACTTTTCCCAGGCTTGGAACTGAGCAAACCTGCTGGCAGAGCCCTGCTGCAGCCCCACGTGTTGACCTCTGGCTCTGTCCCTTCACAGGGTGTGAGGCAGTGGCAGTAGCTGCCTTGTGCATAGCAAATAGGATTTGTTTGTGCCCAGCAGTCCTTGTTGGGCTTATGATCAGGGGATTTCTAATTTTTAGTTGGGATGATGCTGCTTAACACGATCAACCACCGTTAAACTCTCCCTGCTTTTGCTCAGTGCCTGTTACAGGGAGCAGCCCCCAGCAAATGGTGAACCCTTTGAAATGTTTCAGTGAAATGCTTGACAGTAAGTTAGGCTCATTTCCCTTCTGTTGTGATTTTTTATTTTTTTTAAGGACTGAATTTTTAGCTTTTCATTTTGGTGGCTGTCACAAGCCCTGCATTATTTAAGTAGCTTGTTTTAGCAGCTTGAAATGAGCCAGAAATTCACCTTGCTCGCAGGCTACCAGCAGGCACGTTTGCTGCCCGCAGGCACAAAGTAGGAGTTGATGCTCTTCTGTCAGTGTAGGTGAGCAGCAGTGGTGTTCTGTGTGGGGGAGAGGCTAGAACACAGTGATTTGATGTTGCTGACATCTCTTTCAAGTTGCTCTTTTTTTTTTCCCCCCTCCCTCCTGTTCATTTGGGATCTCAATTCCTACCTCCCCTGCTTTCTGTCTAGTCCTGTTGCCTTGAGCTGGAGCCAGACAAGAGCACTTTGAGTCTAGTCCCATCTTGGGTATGTGGGAGTTCAAGATTTCAAATGCTGCAAAGTGGGGGGAAAAACACATTACACTGTGTTGAGAAGGGGGGAGTCTCTCCTTGACTGTCAGTTTAAATTCCAGCACCATCTGAAGAAACTCATCACAGCACAAATGTGGGGTGGAGGGAGCAGATTTGAGTTCTGCTCCAGTTACTGCAGTCCAGAAACGCCTCCATATATCAGGAGATTAAATATATGCACAGCACCGATGTGGCTATTTTTAGGTTAAGCTAAAAATACATTGTGTGGTGTTTAAAAGGATTTTGGATGGGTTTTGGAAATCCTTGTGTAAGCATTCTGTGTGCTCCTGAGACCTGCTTCACCTCATAGCAGCTGATCCCTTAGCTCATAGTAGTGGTTGGAAGCAGTGGTTTTGTGGATGATATTTTTGCATGTCTGAGGAGCTTGTCCAGGAAGTCACTGTGACCTGAGCTGTCAATGTGAGTTCAGAGAACTGCACACCCAAGTCCCTGCTGGGCTCTGGTTTTACTGGTAGCTGTTCTGTTAATGTGTTCTTCTCTCAATTTGCTGCAGGAAAAACCATAATGGGGAGGATTTTATTGTCTGCACAGTGAAACTACTTGGGTGTGCTGTGTCAGAGAGTGGTGGGGCACTGCCCAGGCTCCCCAGGGAATGGGCACAGCCCCAAGGAGCTCCAGGAGCGTTTGGATACCACTCTCAGGCAAGGGTGGGATTGTTGGGGTGTCTGTACAGGGCCAGGAGTTGGACTCTGATCCTTGTGGGTTCCTTCCAACTCAGGATATTCTGTGACTGAGTTATGAGTACGTGGAGTAATACAGAGGTGAAATTGGGTGGGACCACATCTTCAGCATGGTGGATCCTCACTGCACTGTCACTGGGTGTCTTAGAAGTCATGGTGAGAATTTTGTGTCACCTGGATACGGCTGGAGGGATTCAAGTCCCTGATCCAGCTTGATGTGCTGTGGTGCAGGTGGGAGCCTTTGAAGAAAAGAAGAAAAGCTTGAAAAGTGTTTGTGTGCTTTGCTGTTAAAACAGCTCTAGTTTCCTGTTCTTCACTGTATTACAGAAAAGCTGATGGGCATGTTGGAGCCTGCTTATAGGTAGCCTTATTCTTTGCCTATAAATAGGCACTGAAATCACTGAGGTAGTGTGGAATAGCTTCTTTCCATCTGTCTTCCTTGCTTTTTTATTATTGTTTATGTAGGGCAAGACCCCAGGGTGGCTTTGATCTTGTTACTTCACGTTCTTGGCGGCCTGGTGCTATAAACATGAATAAACTTCTTATTCATGCCACTAGATGGAACTGGCCCATGCTTATGGATATTTGTTTAAACTTCAGCTCTGTATTGAGTATTGACAAAATGAATTGCTAGCTCTCGGTGGAAGCTTGGCTTTTACCCTCAAAGCAGGGCTTTATTAAGCTGCTTGGGGTTTATTCAGTCTGTTTTGAAGTAGGAAGAATTGCCAGTTCTTTCCAGCCTTGGCTTTTTTTGTTGTTGCCTTGACTGTGTATTTCAGTTAATGGTATTTATTATATTCCTGCTTTTAAACCACTGAGTCTTTTGGTGATGTGTGCACACTTTCTTGTATGGAAGTGCAGATAGGTTTGTTTGTTTTGTTTTTTTTTAATCCTGAATTTTAGTTTCAGATTATTCCCTGTACCTCTTTCTTGCTGCTGAAGTTCCTCCGCAGGAACCAGAGTGGCCTCTAGAAAATATGACCTTAGTCTTGTGGTTTATCCATCCTTCTTGGATCTGAACAGCTGGGGTTTAGCCAGCATTGGACAAAGCACCATTTGAGCTATTTGGGAGAATTTTTTTTTGTGTGTGAGTGGCTGTGCTGAGCATTTGCGGTGTCACCCCACCGTGAAGTAGCCAGTCCTGCTAACGCACCATGAGTCCCTGGAGGGGAGAAATATCCAACCACTCAGCTTTGCTTGGAGCAGATCAGAGCAGACACCTGTTCAGCCCCTGTCTGCACCATTTGATGCTGCAAGGGCTGATGTGTGGCTCTCACAAATGTCTTTGTTTCTCCCCAGCCAGGCTCAGAGCAATCCTTTGCTGTGCTAGCTTGGCGACCTTGGCTACGCTGAGTCTATATCTGCTTCCATTTCTCCACCTTTTAAATGGCAAGGAGTGAATTGATTTTCTTTGCTGAAGAAGTCAGACAGCTAAGGATGGAAAAGTGCTATGCAGGGCTAGGTGATTGCTATTCACAAGTACCAGGGAGAGTACAACTGTAATAATGTGGATGTGACCTTTTAGAAAGGCCAGGATTTGCACCAGGTGTACTTACAGTGACCCAGCTCCTGAGCTGCAGCTCCAGCACCTGCCTGTGGTGGTGGAACAGCACTTTCATGCCATTCTGGCAAATAAAGATTTATTTCTCCTTATAAGGCAGCAGATGAAGCATCTAGAGAAAACACCCCCAAAATCTTGCTGTTCAGGTGTTTTCAAAGCACCAGTATGCCCACGATAATCTCAGAGCTGCTTACTGGAATTAGCATGTGCTGCTGAGGTATCAGGGCTCAAATACAGGGGTAGTTGCATATTTGTGGTAATGCTAGTTAGAAGAGGCCTCTTGTTGTTCCCTCATCCAATTTCCCACTCAGAACTGGACCACCAGATCAGGGATCAGGTGAATGTGGCTGTTTGTAGGCAAGCCTTGAAATCTTTATGCTGGAGGTTCCCTCTGAAGAAGGTTCCCTCAGGCACTAAGCCCATGCTGCTGGGCTTTTTTAAGTGCTAAATTCTGCATTTTAATTTTTATTATTATATCTTGTGCATCTGAATTCATTTCTTCATTTTACTGTCCTAGCTGCAAATTGTGTTCCCTGCAGAGTAAGTTAAGTAGAATTACTGAGGGGGAGTTTATACTGCTCTTGTGTACTAGCAAACAGGATTTTTTAGCAGACCAACCATTTTCTTCCAGCTTATGTGTCAGGAAATATTTAATAGTACAGATTCCTCTGTGCTGCAATAAGGAGATGAATACTTTCCAATTCAAAAAAATCCCCTCTTTTCTCCTTCCAATGTTCAAATTGTGCCTTGAGTTCCTGTATGTGTTCAGCCTCTCTGTGATAGTGGGAATGGAGAGCTATAAGCTGACAGAGCATAAAATGGAAACCTCCTGTTTAGTTTGCAGTGATTCCTCTGGCCTCCTAATCCTGTTTGGGAGCCTCTGGCCAATTCATTGTGCCTCTCTGAGAACAGGTGGGGATAGCAAAGTTTAGTTCCAAAAAGCCCAGTCCCATGGAGGAACCTGATTCCTGTCATGCTCTCCTTTTGGTGTGAGAGCAGATGGTGTTTCCTGGAATTTGTACCAAACCCTTGCTGTAAATCAGGGAAATCTCTTCTTTAAAAGAGCAGATGGTGGTAAGGAAGTGTTCTCTGGAATATTCCTGTGCTGGTTCACAGTGCAGGCACAAACCACACACTGACACTGCTCTGCCTGGGGTGCAGCTTCCTTCTGACACGCCAATAACGTGGGGGTTGTGGAAGTGAGCTTGGAGCATCTCTGGTGGCTCTGAAGTTGTGCCTCAGCTTGGCAGCACTCATGGAATTCAGGCTAGGATGGTGGTGTCACTGTTGGTTGTTCCCCTCAGGGCTGTGTGTGACAGGGATGGTTGTAGTAACATTGTCAGGGGGATGTGAGATGCAGGTGAATGTGGGGATGCCCTGGCACAGCTCAGGCAAGGGGATTTTGCCCCTCACACCAATTGATGGTGGCAGAAACACTACAGTGTGGATTGGTATGTTGGATTTTGGTTGGAAACAAGAGAAGATCCACGTATTAGGAGGGTTTGAGTCCTGCTTGGATAGAACTGCATCTCTCCTCCTTTTCTGTGTTTGCACAGCTACTCCAGAGAGACTTTTCAGGCCTAAGTGCACTCTTTAGTCGACTGTCTTAACTGTTGGAACACAAGATAACAAACCTGAGATGGGGGTACAGAAAAATATTCATGTAGAAAGACTGCTGGGAGAGCCAGGAAAACCCCTAGCAGCTAAATCTTGGGAAAAGCCCCTTAGGGTGAATCAGAGTTTGCCTCATTCCCTATTGGTTTTATTTTATCTTCCAGTTCCTCATGTGAGCCTGACTGCCATGCTGGGGCATTGACACTCTGGGGTGCAGCTGTTTAAAATGGCAGAGAGAGGTGGGAATGAAGAAGTGATTAACTTGAACAGCTTCAGCAATCACAGAGGGAAAGGTGAGTACTGATTTGTGCCTGTTTCCAAAACACTCTTGTGAAACTCCTGCTGAGAAGCAGGATTCACAGACATTGCACTTCCAGGGAACTGCTGGAGGTCTGTTCTGTCATCTCACACACTACTCTGTTACACTGACTTAGCCACCTACAGAAAGTCTTTCATGTTATGCAGGCATGCAAAATATTTGGCTCTTGTCTTTCTCATGTTGTACTGCCTCAAGGAAGGAAGATTGCTGACTCCTTGGGAACACTGTGTAGAGGTATTTCAGCAGATCCAAGGAGGATTTATCCTTTTGAGAACCCCATAGGAGACAGTTTGGCCCTAAATTCATGCCCTCACAGGGCTGTGTGTATTGGCACCCATTCCCTCAAGAGTGGAATTCAAAAGGAGGCTTTCTCTGTATGCCTAAGAGGTGATAAGATAACACTCATGGTAAGAAATAAGCAAAAACATGTCAGATTTTAGGGAAAGCATAGTTGTATGTTCTCTGTGCAGTACAGAAACCCTGTATTTCTGCCTTGAATATCTCTCCTGTGTTCCAGCAGCTGTGTTGAGTAGCATCTATATTCTATTCTTGACAAACCTTGAGGCACAAGGTTCTCATCTAATAGCAGGATATTTTCTGCACCCACAGCCCTTATCTCAGCCCTGCATAAGGTACCCCTGCAAAGTCTTACTCTTTCAGAAGAGGAAGAATTGCACAAAGACCCTTATCTCTCTGCTAGAATGCACTGCACATTAACAAAGAAAATGCAATGTCCCTGAAAGTTCAGGATTTCTCTGCAAAAGTATTCCCTACATGCCTTGTTTGTAATAACTTTTGCAGCAGCTTGGCTTGTGCTGGAGTTTGGGGTAGAAGATTCTTTGTGAGTGTGATTGGCTGTCCCTGCAGTGCTGTTGTGATGAGCTGAAGCTGTGCAGGTGTTTTGCTGGAGGCTGAGGGATGCAGGAGTGGCTGTAACAATGCCTTGCAGAGGAATTGGTGACCTCTTAATGATTCTTCCTGCAGTGCAAATGGGAAAATTGCTTTCTCAGATGTTTCAGGGCTACAGGTGCCCTGTAATTCCAGTTATTTACCTTGAGCCAACAGCTAACTTTAACTTTACTTATTATTCTGCAGACTGGGTAAACCACAGAGATGAAAGTCTTATCACGATATCAGATTCCTCAGATGAAGAATTGCCTTTGTTGCTGGAACTGCCAGAGAAGCAGCAGGCTGAGGAAGATGATGATGATGATATAGTCATCTTAGCAGAGGTAATTTTTCATTGTTGTAGCTGCTGTGCTGTATTCATGACCTGTATAGTCAAGTCTTGTGCAAATACCTGATGCATTCCTCTGACTCCTACCTGGTTATAGCAATCTACTTAGGATGTCTGAAATAATAGTGAAATGATGGCATTTTTCTGGCTTAATTTAGTCATATTTGGGGTACAGGAGAGGAGAACCAGACTGTGGACCTGCATTGTGTAGTTTAAGTTCTACTTGATGAAGGTTGTAGCTCCTGTAAGGTTGTCTGTGTGAATCCAGCAAAGTGGAGTGCTTTGCAAGAGGATTTGAAGAGTTTTCAAACCATGCCTTGTTTATCCATGTACTTCCTAAGCTTTATATTCCTCAATGGTATTTGCATATGTGTTGGGCTATTTCAGGCACTGATATTTTTGCAGCCTTTCATATCTATTTTGTATTAAGAATATATTCCACTTTCCTGTTAAATTAACCAGAAGCTCTGAGAAAATGGGTTGCAAAGCTGACCTTTCTGCTTCTTAGTTGAAAACAGCAGCAGAGAACACTCAGGCTCTGTTGGCAGTCTGTCTGCCAGAGGCAAGAACAAGGCCAGAGATTAATGTTTGGAGCTTTGGTTCCTGCCTGTTTAAGTAAATTGGTGAGAACACAAATATGTCATCAGTAAGTTCGTCCCTGCCAGACTATTTTACTGAAAGGGAAGTGGGTACTGAGGTGAGCTTAGGAGATTATTCCATTTTGAAAGTCCTGTGCATCCCCAGTTCTGCCAAAGGTTCTCATAGCACCTGGGGATGGGCTGATGAGACAGATATGTGGGTTCTGTGCTTTATTAAGAATCTTGCTGAACAGACTGTTTATCAGTTTGCCATAAGAAGTTTTCTTAGATGCAGAAGTATCTGGAGCAAGGATTCTGACATGCAGACAAGAATTCCTACTTTCTCTTGTTTGTGTCCTTTTCAGACCCCAAAGCATCAGCAGCCTCTGCGTCCCAATGTCATCAGACCTGCTGCTCCATGGCAGGGTTCAGACACTGTGGGAGAAGGAGGATCTAAAAGTGCTGTGGGGCCTTTGAGCACAGACCTGCAGGAAGAGCAGCATTCAGCTGTGCCCCGTCGGGGAGATGGGAATAACCTCATGGTGGAGAGCAATGCTGGACCAAGCAGGGATGAGAGTGTGGACATTGTCCTGCAGCAGCCTGGACCATCTGAGCTGAATGGCCCCAGTTCTGAACTTACAGGTAACCAGGAGCCTGGCCCAAGTTTGCTACTCATCAAGAGGAGTCCACAGCCTGCTGCTAACACAGAAATCATTAGTCTGGAGAATGGAGACTTTCCACCTCAACAGGAGAAGAGGATGGAAGCTCGGGGCCGGCAAGGAAAGAACTTGAAGCCAGAGCAGAAACTTGAAGGAATAGCTGCTAGAACTACCACAGGGCAGGGGGAGATCCAGCAGAACAGGCATCTGGAACCCAGGCACTTCCCACCACCAGAAGATGAGCCACGGGCTGCAGTGAATGGTTTTGCTCCTCAGCAAGGACAGCCAGAGGCAGACCCGGGCTCTTTGAGGGCATATGGAGAGAAGGCTCCTGGGCCGGCCTTCCCCCGGCCGGAGCCGCAGCAGGACGGGATTCCAGGCCCTGCCTCCCCGCAGCCGGCACATCCCCCCGAGGAGCCGGGGCAGCCGGCAGGGAGGGACAACGAGCAGCCAGGACCCGCCTTCCCCTCACAGGGCTCGCAGGAGCTTGGCTCGGGGGACGTGCCAGAGCAGGGAGCTGCTGGGCAGGAGCAGGACCTCACTGCGCTGCTCATCAGAGAGACAGTAAGTATTGCCAGGGCTCCTCTGCCTCCTGTGTGCCTGATGTTTTCAGACAGGTTTTTCAAGGTGTGTAGAATCTCACATGCTCAGAACACACAGCTGCAAATCCTCTTTGCTTTGGTTGAGACAGAGCCATGGACCAGGTGAGGAGACTGTGATGAAGTGTCATGGAAAACTTTCATTTAATGTGTGTCTGTTCCCTGAAAGGCCCTCTCGGATCTGCTGGTCTGGTTTAGTCTGGTTAATTCCTAACCCAGTACTGTAGATCTGGTTTAGGATTGGATATAAAGCTAAATGAGTAAACCTGAGACTCTAAGCAGTGGCAGAGGGATACAGGATGCAGTAGAGAAGTTTGAGACACATGGCTGAGAGCCAGGACTGCTTTCAACTGTCTCTCCTGCAGGAGTTTGGTCCATGCCTGTGTTAATGCCATCATGGTGGCCAGGGGTAAGGGGTGTCTTTGCAATGTGGATTTCCAAGCAGCAGCACCATCAAGGAGTAGCTGGAAAAGCACCATGAGGACTTGTGTATATAAACTGCACATGCTCCATGTGTGAAGCTTGGCATGAGGGACACTGGCTATGACAGCAGCCACCAAGAAGGACACTCCTTATCCTTTGTTATATTCAGCAGCTTGGGCAGCATGGTGTATATATGACAAACAAAGCTAAATAAAAATGTGGTGGTTCATGTGTGTAATGTTTGCACGCTCCTCACCTTGATTGCTAGGAAGGAAGGCTCTTTCTTAATGGCTAATTGAGTATTTTTTTCCTTGCAAACAGACATATTCTTATGTGTCTGTATTTTCCACTACCACCCCATCCCCTCCAGGTCTTCCCTCCACATCTCATATCTAATTCTAATTGGGAAAACTGGAGTTGAGGAAAATATTTTTTTTAAAGTAGCAGTCCAGCTAAGTTCATTTCTTTCCAAATAAGACCTCATTGATCAGTGCCTTTGAGATGAGTTAGAGGCTATTCTTGCATTGTCAGGGTTGCTTGACAACACTGACCAATCCCATCTTGCAAAGTAAAATACCTCATTGTTGCAATACCTGTACAAAAACCACAGAGAGAGCAGCAAACACTGGGACAGCCTTCACAGAAATGCCACTAAAAGTTTGTTGTCTGTTCTGGTCTCATTGCTGGTGTGTCTGGGTTCACTGGGTGGGTATATGTGTTGCTGGTTTATTTCCTTTTGCTTTGGAATGTTGTATTTCAGCACATAATCCTGAACTCCTCCACGGTCATGCTGAAGATAAATATTCCCTTGTGTTGCAGTTAATTTCTTCTGAGTCTGAATCTCCTGTTAGGCTATGTTCTCTTGGCTTTTCACATCCCTGCCCTGACTCTTCATTGATAAAGAGCTGTTAGCAGTCATCCTGTGGAGCAAGATTGGATGGCTATAAATGATCTCTTGACCATTTTGCCCTGAGTCTCAGGATTGTTCATTAATTACATGTAAATCCTTGTCCTGGGTGCTACATTGGTTACACAGCTTCTCTAAGACCTGCATAACCTTTAGCTTTTCCTGCTATAGGAAGCAAGATTCCCAGATGTGAAGAAGGAATATATTGAAGAATTAATCATCATCAAGAACTGTTACGACTTAAATGTGTAAGTATAAGAACCAGAGTGTGTCATACATCTGCAGCACTTTCCCATGTCCCCACCTGCCAGGGATGCTGCTTTAGCACAGATCCAGGCTGGGGCTTCAGCACTGCCTTGGTGGTGCCAAAGAGCACAGGTTCCTTTTTTTTTTTGTACTTCTAATAGAGCTGCTTTTAAATCCTTTCTAGTTCTGTTGTGCTGTAGCTTCTCTGCTTTTAAGATGATTTACTTATTTAAAGATACTACATATAATTTTGTCTTACCTATTACTAGGGCTCTTAAAAAGAGTGAGTGTCAGGGTTAAGGTGACTGCTATAAAACTTTGTATGGAGATGGGTTGGTGAGTTTTGAGTTGTAGGAAATTGTTCCCTCCTTCATGTCACTGTTTTTTGGACTCTTCCAGGTAAAGCTGACACTGGCTTGGAGTCCATTATTTAATGTCATGGTGTTGGCTTTTATCTCGTTTACTTGCTCAAGTAGCAGTGGTACTTTTTGAATTCTTTCATGTCACTTTTTGGGGACAGAACAGAGCAAACACATTTAAAGGCTGGTAGGATTGGTTCTAGAGATGTGATGAGGGACTGATTTTGGTCAAACTGAGCAGAAACATGAGCAAGAAAATTGAATAAAAGGAGAAGAAAACTACTGTGAGAGCTTGCTTTCCAAGTTGCATTAACAGCTCAGGAATACTTTAATGGTCATCATGCTGGAGATTTCTAGGAGTCATGTTAGAGTCAAAAGCTTTTAAAAAGAAGTGATTAATTTTAGTGCTGAGTTGCATCATCTCCCTGCCCTTGTGGGTAGAGCTGAGGAGAGAAGGATTGCGTGTGCTGGCACCAGCAGCACCAAGGGGAGATGGTTTGATGTAAATCACTTGTGACTGGTGTCTGATGCTTGGTGGCCTCCCTTTCTCTCTCTGCAACTGTCTCTATTATCTCCAGCATGTCCAGACTGGTTACTGTGTGATCCAAGAATGAGGAATAGGTGTTGGTTGCCAGAGTATTCATTTGTATAAATCCATTGCCCTTTCCAGCTAACTAAGGCACTAATTAAGCAGCGTTTAAGTGCGTGAGGCTTAGATTTAGTCATTGGGCCATAAATAAATTAACTGGTGAGGAATTAAGGATGATCCTGTCCATTGGGCATAGATTTCCTATTCTGCTGCTTAGCCTGTGCTGTGAAGTTGTGTGTCCCAAGTAGGGTTTCTTGGTTAGAAGGTCAACAGACTAGAACTTCTTTCTGGTCTTTCAAAAGTGCTTTCCCTGCAGTGGTGGAGCAGCTTTGGGGTGCCCACACCATGGACTGGGTGCAACTCAGGGTGGATGGTTGTGGTGGGAATGTAGAAGACAAGCAGAGCCATTCCTTGGGGCAGTTGGGCTGTTGAAGTTGTGCATCTGGCTACAGGACCCTTCCAGGTTGTGTGAAAAAACTCAGGTTTGTGTCCTGAGGGATTTAGCGAAGCCTGATGGAATTAAATCCCACTATTGGCTTCTGTCGGTCTTAATGTGCTCCTTCCCTTTTTGCTCCCGAAATCTCTTCTCTCCCATTGTGTGCCACAGACCCAGTGAGATGAAAAGGTGCTTCCAGGCTTCCCTGTAGGCCAGCTACAGTGTCTGCTCAGTGGTGCGTTACCCACTTACTGGATGATAAAGATTTCTTCTCCATATTTTTATTCCTTTAACCAAACCATCTTTTGAGTTGTCACTGCAGCTTTTGTGTGAGAACAAATGGGTCAAAGCACTGGTCAGCCTCGCTGGCAGGGTCTTTTTGATCTCCATGGTGTGTCAAGCTGAATCCGACTTGAAATATAGTAACTAAGGGTGAGTGGATTTGGGCAGGGGTGAGGCTTTTAACCGGCTCTGTGTCCTGTGGTGCAGATATTAATGAACAGTGCCGTGAGTGTGGGTGTGCTGTGCGCCAGGACCCACTTAACTAATTGTCACACACTGGAGGTCAGCGTCCCCCAAAATCCTCAGCGTCGAAATGGCAACATGTAGGATAGTTCAAATGTACCCTGGCCGTGCCCCAGCTGAAACCCTCTCGTTAGAGCCACGATCTGAGCTCCTTGAAGTTTCTGTTTTGCTGGATTAAAACAGTTATCTTTTACCAAAGGGATGGCAGGAGGTGGGAGCTGGAAGCTATTAAATACCCAGTGCCGAGATATTTGTTGTTTTCCCCAAAATGATCTTCTTAAAACTTACAACTGATGTGAAAGATAAGATGTGGGAGCCCCTCTTAGCAGGGTATCATCTATTCAGCTTTTGTGTGCAGGAGCATTCACACTCAGTCAAAAGCTTCTGGCTCAATATGTCAATACCTGATTAAACAAAAAGAAATGCCCTTGCTTTGAATGTGAAAGCAGACCTAAAGTAATCACGCCTTGATAGTGGGTTAATGCTTCAAGCCAGTTCAGATTTCTTAATTAGGGACTGATTTCTGACATCAGGAATGTAAATTAGCTGCAATTATGTCTTTGCTGCAGCCTAGCACCTTCTCATTCCAATAGTTTTACAAATGTTAATTGCTTGTCCTGGCTCTTTTCAGAAGAATCTTATTCTGCAGCTGGGGAAACTGAGGAACAGGTTGTGTTACTTGCCCCAGCCAGCACAGCTGCTTGGTGAGGATTGAGAAAAAGCTGTGGGAGCCTGATTCAGGCTGCCCTTTCAGAAGGGTTTCCGGAGTTTTTGTGGCTCTCCACCAATGGGGCATTTGAAAACCCCTTGCTGAGTCTTTTCTAAGCTAAAATACTCACTTAAACTACACTTACATGACAGTTTTGACTGTTTATGGTAGGACCTCAGATGTGCTGCATTTACAGGCTATTGGGCAATTTTTAGCTCTTTTACTGGTTATTTTCAAAGTGCTGTTTTCACCAGACCAGTTTCTAGTGGAATTTGGGTAATGTTGGTGTGATTGCAAGTTTTGTTACAATGAAACCTGTATTCAGAGATTGTATTCCATGGCACACATCTTAAACATGATTTTCTCTAATAATGGAATCACAGAATAGTTTGGTTTAGAAAGGCCATTAAAGATCACCTGGTTCCAGCCCCTCTGCCGTGGTCAGGGACACCTTCCACTAACCCAGGCTGCTCTGGCTGCTTTAATGTGAGGTAGACTGAGAATGGAGGCTTTGATTCAAGTTTGAATCTGTAATAGTTTGTTCAGGAAGACATGATCCTTTTGTGGGTTTTGTAGGAATTTTTGTGCTGTTTTTTTCCATGGATAATTAGTAGTTCATCCATACAAGCTTCATGTATGTAAATTTGATTGGTGAAAGACAAACCTGTTTGCTTTTCCTTCTGCAGCCACACAGCTGATTATTTTTCACTTAATTCTCAGTCATTTACTTGCAGTTTGCTCTAGTCCAGGACCACCCTTGATCCTTACAAGGCAGGCTTTGACTGTGACATCATACAATACTAAAAAATGGATAAATGATAAATGAACCTGAGCTCCCCAACTCTGAAGTAACTACATTTATCTTTTCAGACTTTGTAACTTTCTTCTGGAAAATCCAGATTACCCAAAGAAGGAAGGCAGAGTGGTTTTGAACCCCAGCAGCAGCCTGCTTGCCAGCCAAGATGAGACAAAGGCAAGTGAGAGTATCCACATCTGCTGCCTCTGGGCAGTCTGTTCAGCCTGAGTGGACCTTGGGATGTCTGCTTTGATTAGTGTGTGTTTGCAGAGTGCTTGACTGAGCCTGGCTTTCACAGGAGGCCTCTGGGTATGTGTAAGGCTGTGTTAAATAGCAATAATTAGTTGCTTTCAAGATGACTTCCAAGACTTTCCTGTTTGGCCATGCCAGAGCTGCACAGTGTCTGCTCCTTTGCCTCCAGCGAGCCCCTCTGCCTTGCCTGCCTGTCACTGCCCCATTTCAAGTGTTCATTTTGATAACTGAGACAAGAATTCCACAATCATTCTGTCACATGAAGCAGCCTTGGCCTTCTCTTGTGAGGCCTTTAGGCATTGCCTTGCAGCCTCCTAATTGCAAATCTCCCTGCAGATGCTTGATTTTGTTTGTTTTAAAACATCCATTTAACAAAAAAAAAATCTCTCTGAACTGCTTTGAGGATGTTGAAACAGCTTTGTAGCCTGAGAGAGATGTTGAATGCCTCTTTCTACTCTTTGGAAGCCTCTCTCTACCTTGAGCTAATAAAGTTGTTCACTCTTCATAGTAACCTAAATATTTCTTCTCCTTGCTGCCTCAGGCAGCCACACACCATGGTGTTAAACTGCAGTTTGCCTTGTGCAGGTGACCTGCAGGGGTGCCTGGGCCAGGAGGCTTTGCACCCACACTGTACTAAGGTGCTCAGGGCTGAGCCACATACCCTGAATTTTGGGTGCTCTTGCAGAATGTCTTGATCAGTGAGAGAGCCATCTGTGTGTATTTATAACAGCCTTTTCATCTCTTTCATTTTCTTCTTAGGTGCCTAAAGTGGACTACTTTGACTTTTCCAAACTTGCCCCCCTTGACCAGCGGTGCTTTATTCAGGCAGCTGATCTCCTCATGGCAGACTTCAAAATGCTGAGCAGCCAGGACATCAAGTGGGCACTGCATGAGCTCAAGGGACACTATGCAATCACACGAAAGGTGCTCCAGTTCAAATCTGTTTTCTTTTACTGGGCTTATCTCCCATGTCTGCAGAGAGCACTGTGATAGTTTTGGCCTTACTGTACCAGCTGCTGTGTGATTATGGGTTTTATAATAATCTTCCTTTCCTTTTAAGAAGTTTTAATCCATTTAGTAGAGATTTTCAAAATTTATTGGCCAGACAGAATGCTGCAGGAAGTTTTTACTTTCTGTAATAGGAGAGCTGAGGAAACACAAGCTGGCTCATGGTGGGTGATGCATTAAACTGGGAAGTGTTCCTCTATGTCGCCACTGAAGTGCAGTGTAATTGCCAATAAAACCCTGACATTTATTTAAATCTCAAAACATTTAACTGCTGCTGCTGGTTAACTGACTGCATGGAATTAAGAAGCAGCCTGAGTATCGCTGTCCTGTTTTGTCTTATTGTGACTTGTGGCATGAGTCCTGTCTTCCTTATAAAAGAGCTTCGCTGTCAGGGAATGCAAAAGCACTTGTTTGAAGTATCAGCAAACTGAATGTCAGTGTGGGTTCAAGTTTTTGACTTAGGTCTGCTCCTCTGATATGCCCTTGCTTGAGCTTCTTTCTCTACTGTTCCAGGATTTAGCTAAAACAAAACTTCTTGTCTGTTCACTTCATTGATTGAGCACTGAGTATTTGAATTTCACCTTTTTAAACAATAAGCCAAACCAGCTCTGTTTAATACAGGTAGTATTAAACAGCTGAGCTGTTATGGAGTATTGTTCACCTGCTTTGTTTTTATGCAATAATTACTTTGAGTGCATAAAGCAAGAAGATGAGCAGAGGAAAGATGTATATTTGCCTCTCTTTGGACTGTTTGGCTTTTCAGTTTTGGATCAGTCCTATGACCATGTTTGTACTGTGTTTCAACTTGAATTAAGTGCTCCTTCTTTCTTCCAGGCACAGGATTTAAGCCTGTCTGTTGTTTTCTAGGCCTTTTCAGATGCTATCAAAAAGTGGCAGGAGCTGTCTCCCGAAACCAGCGGGAAACGGAAAAGGAGGAAAGAAATGAATCAATATTCATACATAGACTTCAAATTTGAGCAAGGTAAATGCCAAACTCTGTGTGTTGTGCTCTCTTCATCATTATTGTAAGCAGAACTGGCTTGCACAGAAAGCAACTCTTGAAAGGGGATGTGGTCCCAAAAGAGCTGAGTTTCTGTCACTGGTACCTGTTTTGGAGATGCTCTTCATTAGCACCTCTGCTTGGTAAAGTGCTGTGTGAGCTGCTGAAAGTCTGCAGCTGGTGGTGTACGGAGGAAGGAGGATTTAAGCTTTGTTCTGTCTGCTCCATCCCTTTTTATTGAGCCTTTAACTCTGCTTCAGGGGATGTGAAAATTGAGAAGCGCATGTTCTTCCTGGAGAACAAGAGACGGCACTGGAGAACCTATGACAAGCTCTCCCTTCTCCCACCGGTGCTACTGGAGCAGGAATTCTATGAGCAGAAAGTGAAAGAGATGGCAGAGGTGAGTGATAGGAGCTGCTTTGATCATGTGCAAATCTTCAGTAACTGTCAAAGTTTTAGCCCTAAACATGAAAAATCTGTCTCTTACAGAAATTCAAATGCTGAACCAAATATTGAATAACTGTTTTCCCCTTCCCTACCTGTTAGCACATATGTTTCTTCCCAAATAACTCAATTTTAAAGGAAAGAAGTCAAGCACAGAATTTCTTATTTACTTAAATATGCAGCTACTGCTTGTGCAAACACCATTCTGGAGGGGTTTTATTTGCTATGAAGTGGTGAAAACTCTACTAATTAACTCCTTCCGCTAATTGTTAGCAGGCTTCTCTGCTGCTTTAGGGCTTGTAATTGCAGCTCAGTGTTGGTGGTGAGTAATGGCCAGTGTGTCCACTCACCCTGCCTTCCCCAGGGTGCCAGTCCTGTGGCTCCAGAACTGTTTGTCCTGTGCTGAGAAATGGATGTTTTGAAGCAGAATCTGCAACACCCACTGCTGTGTTATCTTCTCCTAGGCTGAGGAAAGACTGAACTCGCAGCTCTGCACCCACAGTTCTTTCTAAAGTAGCTCCTTAAAGATCCTTGTCTCTTAGGCAGATGGATAAGGTCTCCTCTGAAACAAAAAACTCATGTTCTCTGGAGGGGCTCGTTGGGTGACATCATCTCTGCCCATGGAAACCTGAACCAGCAGCCCTCCACAACTCAGAATTTGGTTCTTTGTTCTTGCTGCCTTTGCTTCTCCCATCTGTTTTAGCTGAATCATAAATAGCTTAATGGATTGGAGGGATGGGCTGAGTGATGTTACAAGCAGACAGTGGGCCTTTTATGGTGGTTTGTGAGTCCTGAGATAATGTAAATGAGTGGTGAGTTTGGAAAATTGCTTTATCTATTCTGTAAATACAGATGCACATGTCTCTTGCAGCATGCAGACTTCCTTCTGGCTCTGCAGATGAATGAGGAGCAGTATCAGAAGGTCAGTATCTATAACGTTATAAGTTGAGTTCAGCTTGTACTCAGACACTGTTTTGCACTTCCTCCTTCACAGATTCTTTTACCTCTACAATGGAGCTTTTCTGAAGCTGAATTTCACTGTGCTGCTTTTGCTGAGCTGACAAAACCTGTGTAATGTGTGTTGGCTGGCTTTTAGGAAAGGTAGACAGGAGCTGAGGCCAGCAAGACAGTATTGATGCATGTAATGATCTGTAGTAATTCAGCTTGTATCTTCACTGCTCAGAACAAACATTGCAATAGAATAGCATCAGGTTTGCTCTTGTTCTTGCCATTATGGCTGTATAAAACAGGTCCGCTGTTGTTGGAGCTTGGCCAGTGGGAAGGCCTTCCTTGTTTGCAAAAAGAATTCTTTAAAAACTTAAAAATCAGCTCTTCCACTTCAGAGAAAACGTAGAGAACAGTTCAGCAGCTGTGCATTACATTTTGGTTTCAATGCTCATTTCCTTTTCAAACTTTGGAAAAGTGGGCTATGCTTACTTTTTTAGCAGTGGCAAACTTCTCCACCCCCACAGTTAAGAGGCCAAGACAGGGTCTTCCCAGGCAGATGGTAAATGTTCCTTTAGAGGGTAACAGATCTGAATCTTGGTTTTCCCCATGAGAGTGGTGTGTACCCTCAAGCTGCTTCCCTGTGACTGCAGCCTCCCAAACCCAAGATGCTGATCTGCCTGTGAGCTAAAAATTATTAATCCCTTCATGTTCTGTAGCTTTTTGGAACCTATCAAGCAGGACATGTAGATAGAAAGTGACTTAAAACTGAATTTCTGGTTGCACTTAGGGAATTTGGACCACCAAGTATGATTTCTATTGGAATGGTGTATAACTGTTGTTTAGGATTAATGCTGGCAATTTTTTTCTGGCTTGTAGTTGTGTGTGTGTGTGTGTTGCTATAGCTATTGATGTTTTGATGGTGATTCCTCTGGTGGCTGCAGGATGGGCAGATGATCGAGTGCCGCTGCTGCTACGGGGAGTTTGCCTTTGAAGAGTTGACTCAGTGTGCAGATGGTCACTTGTTCTGCAAGGAGTGCCTAATTAAATATGCTCAGGAGGCAGTTTTTGGCTCTGGGAAGGTAAGGATTTCACAGCTGGGCGAGGGGGAAATGGGAAATTGCTGTGGGGAGATGACATTGCTCTGTGTAGTGTAGTTGCTTAAAACAGATGTAACTGTACCTCCCAGGAAATATTTGAATGGAATGGTGTCCTGAAATCCAAGTCAGTCTTGCCATGAAGTGAAGCCAACAACTTCACAATGTGATCTTTGCTCAGGATGTCAGGGTTACTAACCTTTTTTTTTTTTTTTTTTTTTTTTTTTTTCCTATGCTTAGCAATTGGATTATTAGGAAAACTTTCTACAGCATTCACAGTAAAACAATAACTTGTTTGGCTTTTATTTTTCTACTAAATAAACGAGTGGTCTCTGCACAAACACTTATCTCTGACTTGGCCTGTCTCCTTCTACCTAAGAGTGTTTGTCCTTCATAATATCACTGTCATCCCAACTTAATTGGGGGGTTGGTTCCTCTATGGTACTACTAACCTCCTTAATCTCTGATTTAGCTAGCAATCATCCTGGTACTTAGCTGAGCTATAAACAAGTCGTTAACCTGATCTGAAGTGTGTCTGCTTCTTTGCCTCAGGATATGATGGTCAAACTGTTGGGATGCTGTTGTACTCTGGAATCCATTTCATGTAAATGTATAAACTGGCAGCTGTATTCTGTGACTTTATTGGAAAGAATGTAGCATGTAAGTGCTGGTTCTAGCAGAGACTGAATAATAATAACAGGCTGATATGTGGTCACAGTGGACTTGGAGTGAATTGTGATCCTAGCTGGCAACAGCATCTTCCTGCCCAGTGTTTGAGGCCTGATTTGTTGAATTGGGCTTGTTCTTTCCATAGTGAATCCATAGCTGGCAGTCATCTTAGGTAGATTTAGATGAGATATCGAGGAAAAGCTTTCTGTTATGGGCCACTGGCACAGGTTACCCAGAGAAGTTGCAGATGCCTCATCCCTGGAAGTGTTCAAGACCAAGTTGGACAGGGCTTGCTCCAAGCTGGGAATAGTGGAAGCTGTCCCCCCCCCATAGTGGGAGTTTAGAGCTAGATGATTTTTAAAGTCTCAATACCCAAGTCATTCTGAGAGCTGCTGACTTTAGTCTTACTCTGCCTGAGCAAGGCTCTGCACGGATTTGCTTGGAAATATTCTTGATCCTGAGTTGCTTTTTGTTAATGTCATACTGAACCTGTGTTTTTTTTCCAACCCCAGTCAGAGCTCAGCTGCATGGAAGGCAGTTGCACGTGTTCCTTCCCCACCAGTGAGCTGGAGAAAGTGCTTCCAGAGAACATCCTCTGCAAATACTATGAGCGGAAGGCCGAGGAGGAGGTGGCTGCTGCCTGTGCAGATGAGCTCGTCAGGTGAGTGTCCCACAGAGAATGCTGCACTTACTGCTGTGGAAAATTGTTCCCTGAAACATCACATTTGTGCTGACTCTGAGATAGGTGGCTTTAAAAGAGCTGGATTATAAATTCAGACTTTTGCCTTCCCAGGTCTGTTTTTATTCTGCCTTTGACTAGGAGCAGATTAAAATTCAATAGATTTGTCTCCCCCAAGACTTGCTTGCCAGCTCTGTGCTGATCCACTAAATTACATGGTCAAAAGCAGTGCTGAGCATATAATATTTTGATTGCAAACGGGGAAGTGATTGAAGAAATAAGAGCAAGAAGGCAATAGTCAGCACAACCTGGCAACAGGCATTGGGTTGGCAGCCTTAGCAACTTCCACAGAGCTATTTGACTAAATCAGCTTTCAGCGAAGCTATGTGTGGCACTCTGCATTAATGGCATCCTGTTTTGGGCTTCAGGTGTCCCTTCTGTAACTTCCCAGCTCTACTGGACAGTGATGTGAAGCGGTTCAGCTGCCCCAATCCCCGCTGCAGAAAGGTAACTGGGGGTTACTTCACATTTGGCCTCTTCTGGAGTGTTGAGCAGGAGAGCTGGGAATACACCTCACCCTTGCTAGTAGCAGTATCTCATGTGGCTGCGTAGGGCAGCAGTCAGAGTGTTTGGTGGATCCTGCTGATCTTCTATAAAATTGAGTGCCTGGACAGTTGTATTTCAGGGCACTGTCAGTAAGATCAGGAATCCTGTCTTTTCTTGGAAGATGTTGGCTATAAAACCTTACAGGTTCCAGAGGTCACTGTCTTGCATATGCTGAAATGTTCTGGTTGAACATGGAACTGGGTGTTTGTAAGTCAAAATCAAATTCTAATCTTGTATCCAATAAAACTTTCGGAGAATGAGCTGGAACAGCCTTACATGCTATGTTTGAGGGAATTCGTATCTGCATTTTTCTTTCATGAACTAGCTTGAATACAGATTCAGTTGGAAGTGACAAAAAAACTTGTTGGATGAGCTGGCTGAAATGTCAGCCGTTCAAGGCAGAGCTTTGTGCTAATGGCCATAACAGGAGAATCATCAGGCCAAGTGAGGGGGATGGAATGGGGAAAACTTGCTGCTTCTGCACCATCAATTCTGGGGAAAAACAGAAGCACAGAAATATTTCCCAGTCTTGTGAACAGATGCAGGACCCTGCTTACATCTGGTGCCAGCAAGGCAGGGCTGGATCAGTGCTTGGTAGGAAACTACAAGACCTCTTGCATCACTGTAGCCAAAACGGTGAATTCTCAGGAGATCTGAGATTCCTGCTAATCACTGAAATTCCTCCTGAGGGCATTAACCTTACACATGTAGCTCTACTAGAGCTTTGGGTTCTCTCATTGATGTGGTATCACCTTTTGCCTGTATTGAGAAGTTAACAGAAGGTTAAATTCTGTTATCTGGAGAAGTTGAAGTTGCCAGAACTGAGCTCTGCAGTGTGAAAATTGAACTTACTTCGGGGGAGAAAGCTGTATGAAATATGCACAATTCCATTTCAGATCCTGATCTCCAGGTAGGTTTTATTGACATCTACCCTTCACATTGGGGAAGGGAATATAGTGTGGATGGATTGTCCCAGTGTTGGAGCAAGGAGGCTTGCTAGGCACTAGGTGGCAATGTTGTTTAACATTTAAATCTCATTTTTTTTCTAACTGTTTTTGCAAAAGCCGAGTTGTTTTCAAAATGTACGTATGTCAGCACTACAGAAGAGAATTTGGGCTTGAAAAACATGAACCCTTCAATGGGCAAAATGAATTGAAGTCGCTTTTCCCCTAAAACGTGTAATGCAGCAGAGTAACAGTGATAAGAGGGATCAGTGCTGAAATGTTCCTTTCCTACTGCTTTGCTGTTTCATTTCCTTCCTAGTGTACTGCCTGTTCCCCCCCTCCCTGGGGTTACAGCATTCCAGTGGGCTGGATTTCTGGTTTCCTGGACAGCTTGTGTTGATTCATTAGCTGAAAATCTGCTGAGTAGCTTTGTGCTCTTCTTAGAAGTCTTTAACGACTTTAGGATTTGAAGTCGAGGGTGAGGAATTTGGATAGCAGGATGTGGTGTCTCTAAGCATCAGCTGCAGTGGTTCTTCATATTCCTGCTATCTCCTCTCTCTCCAGAATGAAGAATTTCAGTTAATGCTCTTGCTTGCAGGAAATGGTTGCCCTAAGGGAGGAAAGGGCTAATCTGGGGAACTCCATGGAGGTTGGAGAGGATGCATTGGCTTTGCTAGCAGTGCCTCTGGCAGGCTTGGTGGTGGTGATGACTGATCCTGGAAGGAGTCCCTCTCTGGCTGAAAGGACTGCACTCACACAGCTGAACCTAAAACAAGGGGAAGTGTGGAAAGGGGAAGGTCAAAATGTGTCTCTCCCAAAATCTCAGAGCTCTTTGAGGGTGGGGAGAAGAGAACCAGATGGTAGACTTGTATCCCTGTGCTCCATCACCTGGATCCTTTGTCTGGCTTTGGGAGTTTGTGTTGATACCCTCAGGGTCTCCATTAAATCTTGCAGGGAGGTTCATTCATATTTGGGCCAGCTATGGATACCTTGTAAAGCAATTGATATGAAGCAGCTGGAAGCCTTCACTTCGGTTGTGTGTATGCTGGCCTCAACAAAAAGAGCTCTATACATACGCAGGTCACTGCTTGTGCATCTCGCCTGTAGTTCCAGTCATTTGCACCTTGCAGGGACCAAAATGTGGGTAATTGTAACTTGAGCAATGGGCAGAGCTCCTGTGAGTGCATGGCTGCACAGGGAGCATGCAGATGAGCTGGCACATCTGCCAGGACCACTGTGACTCCAGCTGTGTGGCTCCTGGTTAGGTGGCCAGGCCTTGAATCTTAATATAACAAACAGCAGGGTGGAGGAAAAGCTCAGTTAGCCAAGGAAAAATATCCAAGCCACCCTGCAGATACATTCTGTGTGCAGTCTGAGCTGGGAGCAGAGGCAGCTTTCACTGAGCATTGAGGTTTTGCTCTGTAATAAGCTGCTGACTGCACATGGAGCCAGGCTTCCTAGTGACAGGAGGACTTTCCAGGCTGCTTGTTCAGCCTCCATCTTGGAGGGATCCCTGTATGGAAGCAGCACCCAAATTTCTCATCTCTAAAGATGCACATTTCTCCTCCCAGCACTGCAGAGCAACCCAAAACTGGCAACTGTGGTAAAACAAGCAAAGGCACATGTTGCTGGTCGAGTTGTGCAGCGCTGGGAGGTGAGTGTGCACTTCTGCATGGTGGGGGAAGTGCTGTTTTCCACCAGAAAAGGAAGTCCATCCTCCCTGCTCAGCCTCCCTCCTCCCAAGACCCCACAATGTTGAAGACCAGCTTTTGTTCCCAGCTGCTGCTGCCGTCCCTGGCACTGTGTTGAGAGACAGGGAGATGGTTTCCCTTCTTTGCAGTCTCAGCACAAAGCACTGCAGGGCTTTCAGCCAGCAAGAGATGGGGAGCTGAAAGCTGCTGTTGCCATGGAAATAATGCATGCACGGTGCAGCAGAGAGCTTGAAACCCCCAGCACTTATTTCATAGCCAGGCCACATTGCAGGGACTTGCTTTTCCAAGACTTTTCCTTAAAACTCCTTTTCACAGCATGAAATTTTAATTGCTTTATGGTATCCAGTTGTCTGGGTCAGTGCTGGCTGGATGTTAGAGGTGATGGCATTGCCCTTGGCCTGTGCAGCTGCCATTCCTGTGTATCCACAGTGGGTTTGGGGACTGCCTTGAGCATTGATGTGCCTATCTCAGATGGACAAAATCTCTGCTCTTTCGCCTTTCACCTTTAGCTTAGGCTCTCTGGCCACCAGCAATCCTCACGTGTTTTAATTAGCAGCACTGAGACTTGGTGTTTCAGGGCACGCCTTTTTAAGCTGCTCTGTGTCTTGGGATTGATTTGGAGGTGCTGGCTAGGAACAGATGCACCCAGCTGCTTTTAGCCTTAATTTTCTGCTGGAAGTGAGACAGGTTTAAACTTGCACCGAGCTGTGCCTGAACACAGCAGGGCACCAGCTCCACTGGTAACAAGCACGAGTTGTGGTTTGCATGGCACTGAGAGGAGTGGTCATGCTGGAATAAATTATTGCTTGATCAACAAGACCTGAAGTTGCAGAAGGAGGTGAGGGGGATACTGTGACACCTGTGATCTCTGTACCTGGTGCAGCAAGGCACATGCAGCTGCTTGTGGTTCAGAGGTGGGTAACAAGGCAATGATCTGGTTAGGAGTGTTTTATAGAGTGCAGGGGGAAGTGTTTGTGTTATCCAGCACCCAGCAGCAGGGGATGTGTTCAGGATGACACAGCTGTCCAAGGATGTCATCCAACACATACCACAGGGCCCATTACTTCTGTGCTGAAGGCTGGGCTATGCTGCCCAGAGCTGCCCTGCCCAACTCCAGATGTGCTGTGGGTTTAAGTTCATACTGTATGAGGATTTGTAGCTGGCAGGGTGCATGTGCAACATGGAAAAAGATTGTCCTGGCTGGAGAAATTGAGTTTGTCCAGAATGCCTCAGAGTAGGATATACATATGGAGAATTACTTAATTCTCCTTGTTTTGCAACATGTTTTCCCAGCTGTTGAAGTCTGCTGTCTCATTCTGCTTCCTGACAGCAGCACAAACATTTTGAAAGTCCTGTGGCCCCATCTCATTCTCTATTCAGACATTCTTATTGCTATTATCCATATGTTTTTCCTTGAGCCTGTTTATTTGGATTTGTTTGTTACTTGGAGCTTAGCCCCACAGCTTTAGTGCAGAGCAGAAGGTGGTATTTGCTGTGGCAGACCCGTCTCTAATTCCTTTTTGGTGGCAATGACCTCAAGTCCCAACTCCTGTGTTTAAATTCCCATTCTTCCATGTCTCTTCAGAAAATTGTTGGGACAATGAAGAGAAGGAAATGTGGTGTGGATGACCTTGTTACATGTCATTCACAGAACTACAGAATGGTTTGGGTTGAAAGAAGCCATAAAGACTATTTGGTTTCACCCCCCCACTATGGGCAGGGACTCCTTCCACTAGACCAGGTTGCTTAGGGCTCTATCCAGCCTGGCCTTGCACACTTCCAGGGATAGGCCTTGGGAATGGAGCTCGTGCCTGCGTCCACTTGGATCTGGAGACCTGTCTCCCACGTGTCCATGTCAGCAGAATACTCTAAGCCATCTTTTCATGGCTCTACCATCTTCCTCCTGAGCACTGCATCCCTGACACCTCCTGCTCCGGAGCTCTGGGCTGCGCCCTTTTTAAACTCGCAGCACACATGGGAACTCTCTGGGCGCTCTCGGTGCCAAAACCACAACAAATGGCGAGTTTCCGTCTGTCAGCTCGGCTCAGCCCGGCTCAGGCTCTCGGCGGCTGGGCAGGCGATTTTCATTTTTCTTCCATAAAAGGAGACGGCAGCTGGGCTGCAGCACGGTGCCGGGGCCGAGCCGCAGGCAGGGCGAGCGCGATGCTATCGCAGCCTCATTCCCTATCTCCGCACAGGGATGGGCCGGAGGGAGGGACCAAGGTCGAAGGTGGGGTTGAGGTGATTGCAGGCAGCAGATAACGCCCCAGTAGGTTTTATTGCCGGCTTCTAAAGGGAGATAGATAACAGGAGAGAGCTCCTGGTAGAGCAAACCTTTAAAGTACAGTCCCGTGGAGGACGGGCATGTGCGCTGAGCCATGTGGGCTGTCCCTGTCGAGGCAGGGACGGTCAGAGCTGTTTGGAGAATGCTGGGAGTTGGGAGATCTCCTCATCTCCAAATTTATGCTGGGAAGGCTACTTATTCCTGAGAGGAAACTGCATGGGGAACAAGGGATAGCCATATGCCAGGGGTACTCTCTTACACCTTGCTTTTTGCTGTGTGGTTGGACTGGGCAGGAGCAATAGCAAGAATTGAGTGATGCTAGCAGTAAGTTGGTCCTAAAAGCCCTTTTTCTGAGAATGAGATATAATAATGAGCCCCAAATCACTGCTTGCTAACTTGTCACCCTTTGAGACACATGGGAAAGGGCTGTAACAGCTCTGAGAATGCCCCATCTGGAAAGAAGGTAGGAGTGGGCTGGGTTAATTGCTGTCCTGAGGTGGAGAGACTCCATCAGTGGGAGCTCAGGTGCTGCTGCTGCTTTAACAAGGTCAAGTCTATTTATGCAGTGGTATGTGGAAATGCTTCACTTGATAAATGAGTCTGACAGAGGAGATAGTGAGGCCCAGCCTGGAAATGGACCTGAGGAAAGAGGTTAGATTAAATGGGGTATCTTGCAGGAAAAAAAAAAAAAAAAAAAGGCTGCTGAAAGCAGGAACACAAACTAGTTCCTTTAAAAATGGACTGTGTAAGTCAGTGCAATTTTGAGCAACAAAGCTTACTCCTGTGCTTGCTTTCTGCCTTGTACAGCAATATCCAGTCAATGAAAAGCCAATTGAAAAGGCTGTTCACTGACCAGTGAGTAGTGCCTCTGTGTCAGGTCCATATGAGGTAGCAGTGCTACCTTCCATTCATAGCTTTGTCCTTTGCTGGGGAAAGGTTCAGAAGTAATAAACTGAGTACAGCTTCAGGTGGAGATGGAAATTTAGGCTTCAGCATCTTGTTTAGCCTTTTGTTCCTGGGCACAGTGAGCTACAACTATTTAGGCAAAGGGAACACTGAGAGAAGCAGCACACCTGTGGTGGTGAGTTCTGGTTTATGATAACTGTTTTTGGAGATAAGTGATGGCTTCCATGAGGAATTGGATAAGAGCACCCTGAATGGGTTGTGAAAGATTGTTGGCTGCCTTGAAGGTGGAGAATTGGTGGAGTGGCCTTGTAGCCAAACTCCTGGGGCTGGAAGGATCCTGAAAGCTGTAGTTGGGCTACGACTGAGACCTGCTGCAGACTGAGATGAGCTGGCAGCTTTGCCTTTTCCTAATCCCTTTGAAAATGAAAGGGACAAGAGGGTTTTCTTCTATCTCATGCAGGCAAAAGCGGGAGTAATGTAACATGGTCACCCTAACATCAGGGAGAAACCTTAAATCTCTCTATGGACCAGAGTGCTCAGATTCCTTCGTTTGTTTGATTTTTTAAACAGTGGAGGCACTTTGCTCAGTCACTTGTCTGTCCCCACAACAGGGTAGCAGTGCCACCGAGTGTTCCTGGAACTGCTCTGAGCTCACTGCAGGTCCTTTCCACAGCAGTTTAAGGTTAAAACCCTGCCTAGTGTATCTGCAGAGTGTTGGAGCAGGGTTATCATTTTGCTGCTGCAGTGGAAATGGATGTTGGAGGGGATGGAAAAAGGCTGTTCCCAAGGCAAATTAAAAACATTGTTCTGACCTTACTCAAGAAGCTATATCTTCCTTCTCTTTCCTCCCCCTCACATTCCTGTTGTAGTAATCACTGATCTCTAACCTCAGCTTCATCTGCCACAGCTAACCACTTAAAAAATGCACTCTAAAAACCCCATACACCTCATTTTGCTGTACCTTAGTGCTTCCAGGGCAGAGTTATCTTTGGAGGGGCATGAGTCAGCAGCAGAGGTTTGGAATAGCATCGAGTCAGGGCACTGATGACTCCTCGGGCCAGAGCCTGAGATGGCCTAACCTTGCCCAGGCAGTGTGGGGAGGTGTTTTGCTTCTCCTTTCTGTTTGCACATAAACAGATTTCAGCAGATGACACAGTCATCAGACTTCCTGAGCTAACACAAGGCTGCTGCACACGATGGCCATTCTGGAGGCTGTCAGTGGAGTTTGTTTCCTAATTTGGTCACAGTGTGTTCAGGGCTGGCCTGCTTTTTCTTTTTTTCTTTTTTTTTTTTTTCTTTTTAAAAACACCCATCCTTTTCTCTCATTGTCGTGGAGGGGAAGCTGTTTGTATCTGAGAACCTCCAGCTCCTCTCACTTCCTCTCCACAGAGGAAGTGATACTTGAAAGGCCCAGAACACCATGCAGTTCTGAAGCTGATCTTTCCTTTTTTTTTTTTTTTTTTTTTTTTTTTTTTTTTTTTTTTTTTTTTTTTTTTTCCCTTCTTCCTTTGCCATTCTTCCACGAGTTTATCTCAATGAGCCTGCAGGGTTTTTATGCTTTCTGGGTAGTCATTCAAGCCCTTTGTGCTGGAGGACTTTGAAGTAGTTCACTTAAGTATCAGAATGATCTGTGCTGTACTTAAATTATAACATTGATAAGCTTGATTTATTGAAATATATATTTCAAGAGGGAGTGACATGTGATTTCCAGTAATGGAAAGAGCACCTGTTGCTTTGTACATCATCACTCACAAGAGGCCTGGTACCATGTAGTAAGCTGTAAATGCCAAACAGGAGAGAAGGCCTTTCAGAGTAGAGTTCAATTGTCTTACAAATCTTCCTGTTGAAGATCCTTGCTTTTCAGTGTTGGACCAGAGTCAGCCTCAAACCAGCCACCTTCCTGGCATGCAGAGACACATCAGCCCTTCCACTCTTCATGTGAGTTTTCATTCAGCCATAGGAACAGCCAAGGAATCATCACCAAACCTATAGGCTCCTTTATTGCTTTCAGTTCTATGCTGGGCTTAGCAGGAAAAGGAGAAAATGAAAGAACCAAGTTCCCAGGTGATGCAGTTGAGGATGCAGTTCAGGCAGCTTTATTCAGTGTCATGGGGAGGACTGAGTGCCTTAGGTGAGCATGAAGCTGTTGCTCTTAAGGGAGCTGGTGTCAGTTGGAGAGAATTCCCAAGCCTTGGAAGCCCAGGGAAATGCTGGGTTACCTGTCCAAACTCAGCTCTATTTTAGGTTCATAGTACAGGTCATAAATGTCTTCAGCAGAGCCTGGGGTTAAGGTGTGCCCGGAGCAGATGGATTAGTGGCATTAAAGGTTTGGCTGTAGATGGGCAGGTATGGGCTGGTCTCAGCAGAAATTCTCTGCAGAGAGGAAAATTCAGTGTGTGTCATATGTGGGATCCCAGTCACCACTGGCCTCTGGAACATGAGTAACGGAGAAACAAGAACACCAGGTGGTGAGGCAGCGGGTTCAGAGGGGCAAAGGGAAGGTGAAACACAACTTCTAATTTAGTAAAAATCACCTCTGTGTGTCGTTCCTATTTACATATTATCCTCTAATTAGCCATGATTGACTCACCCATCACTTCCACCTGAGAGGAATGATATGTTTTGAAGTCTATGGTTTATAATCTCAGTAGGCCAGCAATTCTCCTCCTCTTCTCTTTTCCCCTTCCAATGTCCCCCAGAATGCATTCTCTTATTGCTTTTAACCTTCAAGCCTCTTTTCTGCTCTCTCTCTGTTACTACTCTTGCATTATTAATGGACTGTAACAATTCAGCCAGAACACTGACATTACTAATTACTACTTGTAGCAGAGGAATGGGGAGCAAGATAGAAACTGGGTCAGGAAATGTTGTCATCATAAAATGATAGCATCGGAACTGGAGAGCAGAACTGTTTGTATGGGCAGGTTTGCATTGGAAATGCCTCCTTCACCCTGGAGCACACCTGTGCACACTTAGCATGCACATCCTCTTTGCTTGTTTGCTGTGTGCAGATGGGAAAAAGCATCTCACACACAGAGAAGGGTTAATGGAGCTGTAATTTCCAGCAGCAGAGAAATGGAGTGATGGGTTGTGTTCTGCTTGGCAGCACTTCAAGCATCACAAAATTCATGTGCTCCTCATTGCTGTAGCAGGAAGCCCCTTCCCCTGTTGGTGTCAAAGGCTGAGGAAGCAAAGTGGCTGCATTTGTTTTTGCATTCAGTGAGAGCCTGTCATGCTTGGTGTGTTCAGATTGTCCTTGGTAGCACCAAGGGCATCCTACAGCAGCAAACAGCTCACTCTGCTCCATGTGAGAGGATATGGCTGCTATTAAACCCGAACATTATTTTAGGGATGCAGCAATTAACCTGTGAATATTGGGCATGAGGAATTGCCTGCTTCTGGTTAATGGAGCTGTGCTTCTTCACTCAATTGGGCAAAGCATCCACCTGGGAATCTGGCATCCCTTGGAGGCCTTGTGTGAACAGTTGTCTGTTGTGTTAGCTTTCCCCTTGAGAGGGGGGCACGTGTGAAGATGGGAGTGTCATTGACTGTAAAGTGCATCGACTCTTATGGTAAGTGACAGGCAGAGAAGGTCATCTCTAAACACATGCTGTAGTGTTTGAATAATCAAAACGGCAAAAATGCATAGGTCAGCAGAAACTACAAACTCAGAACTGATCAGTGTGTGCTGGCAAAAGACAAATCCCTCTCCCAAAAACATGCTTACAAAGAAAATAGACAGACTGAAGGCTGATCCCTCCCAGAGGCATAACTTTGGTTGCTAGTGATGAGAGCACATCTCTGGCTGAAATGTCTGGCTTGAGGTGACAGATTCCTGAGAAGTCTCTTGGAGACAAGGAAAGGGACCATGTGCGTCTTCCCTGTCCCTGCTGCTGGTCTCAGAATGTGTGACTGCCCTGCATCAGCTGGGAGCCCCTGTTCTGGGTGGATGCAGGGAAGCATCAAAGCAGTCAGAGCTCAGTCCCTGCCAGGCATCCCCAGGAACTCAAATCTGCTTCATTGCCATTCCCAGGAAGGCAGGAGGCCAGCGCAGGAGCGGCGTGACTCCCTCACAAGTCAGATGGTAACTCACACAAAGCCAGCTCGATATTTAGGCTGGGCAGACTTGACAATATCCCCTTTCAAAGATTATCCCTTAAACTGTCCTAGTCACACTCCGCCTTCGGCGCCTGCCTGAGCCTTTTGTAAGGATGAGCAGTATTTAAAGGAGAGGCTGGTTGCTCTAATCTCTGCTCCGTGGGCTGTAAAACCCATCCTGCTGTAGCTCACCAACTTTATTTCTCTTACTGATCATTATAAGTGTAGGGCTCTTAAATCCTGGCTCATGTTTTATCCCTGGTGTTGGTGGGGCTGTCTGTTATCTTGAAGCAAGCCCAAAGTGGAGCTTTGCTGGTGCATTTGAGGGAGAGCAGACGTTCCCATGAAGTGGGAGCTGATGATAGGCAGTAATTTCTACTGTATTTAATAAAGCCATTGTGAAGCTGGAGAGGTCTAGAGTTTACAATCCCAGTGTACTTTTTTTAAAAAAAAAAAAGGTAAGTACTGATTTGCCACTGAAACTGAGCATTGTCAGCGAGGCAAGTACTCTGTCCAAAATTTCATGTGCACATATTTAATTAAAAGGCAAGAGGGTTAATGAAGCTTTGAGTGCATAAGGCCTCATTCCATGAATTTAATTTTCTTTAATTGCTCCAGAGATGGAAATTCCCAGCTGTGGTTGTCCCCTAACATGTGAATTAAGGAACCGGAAAGGGACAATTTGATTTGTCTCATTCAGTGCCAGCTTCTTCCCCTTTGACTGATTTTTCATCTTTTTGGTTGAAAGGGGACTAGATAAAAATCTTTAAGTCAGTGATTCAGCTTTGTGATAGAATTGGCAAAGCTGTGACTGGCTGATACTTTGGACACTGAAAAATGAGTTGAAAAACAGGGAGTGTTTGTGCAGATTGTGTTATTCTTCCCTAATGTATTGTAGAAGATCACAAGCAAATGCAGTATTTATTCTTTTCCCTCCCCAATACCTGTCATTGCATTCAGGATTGATGGGATTAAGTCAACAGAATTGTATGGCACAGCCCAAATCAAACCATACTTCATTACTGTGCAGTTTCAAAATGAAAATAAAAAAAAATTTAAAGGGTGGTTTGGGGGTTTGTTGTTTGTTTATAGGGGTGTTGGAGTAGTGGTCTAAGCCCTCTGTGAGCGTCAGGATCTTTTTGTGTGAGTTCATAGTGCAAGCTCTGTCAAAGGGCAAGGCAAAAATCTAAAATGCAGCAAATTCATGGACTATTGAGATGATCAATGATGGGAAAAACCTGTTCCTGGCTTCATTGTAATAAAAGCTGATGTCCCTTGCTGAATGCCCTGTATGTGGTGTGCTGGGCCTCTATTGTGGCAGTTGCTGTTGGATATTCCAAGGCTGCTGTACATTTGTGTCCTAATGTGCTTGTTAGCAGCTATAGCCTTGGCTGGGTGGTTAATAGTAAAGGAAGCTTCCAGCAGCAGCAGAAAACATCGGGGGTTAATTTAATGCACACCTGACACTGAAACAACAGCAGCAACGAGTGTTTGGGGTTTGCCTTTTGGGGGTCTTTCTGTCAGAAATCCTTGGGAAAATGTGTAGTAACATCCCCTTGATCTGGTGGAGACTTGCCCTAAGCCTCCAGCATGTAGTACTGATAGATAAGCATCCCCTGCCTGAGCAGGTATTTCAGAGCTCTCCCAGGTGGCTGCAGCTAAGCTGTGGTGTCTGTGGTGGTTCCTGCAGTGCTTTTGGGGGGATTATTTTGGATGAACTGTTCTTTGCTTTCAGGAAGATGTCCTGTCCCTCCCTGTTGCTGTGGGACAAACCACCCTGCAGGAACCCCTGCCCTGGTCATGGAGCTGGAGGGATGTGAGGGTGGCTTTGGCACCCAGCAGCAGCCTGGAGGTGCTCATTTGATTAAAATGGACCATTAACCATCCATATCCACTGAATCTCTGCCTCAGCCTGTAAAACTATTTGGATTAAAAAAATATTAATCATTTTGTGACATTCTTTCACCCATCCTTATTTGCAGTCAGCCTACTCATCTTCAGCTAGGGTCAGCACAAATTCCCCTCTCAAAATTGCACTTCTGGCCTGAAGGAATCCACCTTTTTTGTTGCACCCAGCACCTCTCCTGTACCTTGATGGTGTGAGTGCCCTCTGCCCTGTTGAATAACCAGTGGCCAGGTTGGAGTGCTGGGGTCAGCAGCTCCAGGGACGCCCCGTGCACGGCTGCTCCTCCTGCCTGGGCTGGGGGATCAAAGGTGATGCTGTAAGTGGTCTCTGTGCTGCTACCACTGTAAACAGAGCAGATGTTTCCCTGAGCCAGGGGAGCATTAATGGAATGCCTCAGCCCTGGCTGATGTAAAACATGGCAGCGAGTTTTGGGGATGAGGTCAGCGGGACTGAAAGCCGATGGGAGTTTAATATTGAGGCAGCCTCTCGGTGCCCAGGGGTCAACTGGGAGAGCTGTGGCTAATGGAAAGGCAAGTACACCTGTCATAAATCAGTGCCAAAGTGCTGAACAGGCATCATTGCCAATGGGTGCCACAGCCAGGGATGGTTCTGTAACCACACGTGAGCTCTTGTCCCTCACTTTGTGTCCTTAGTGTCTGTGTTTGACTTTTAGAAGGGACAAAGAGACTAAAAATGGAAGGTTTGAGGAAAGCTTTATCTTGATGTACTGTGAGAGCCCTGCCTGCCTCGCCTTCTTCACTCTGTTGTTCATGGAATCCTGTGGCTGCTGCATCCCATCCATGTGGGGAATGCCAGGAGGGCAGCCAGGATATTGTTGGGATACCATTTTAAACAAGTTGTCCTCCTGATCCGAGGAGATGGATCATGTTTCTGCTGGGAGGTTGCTAGGAAGTCCTGAGGCATCCAGGAAAGCGTCGAGGGGCAGGAGGCAAAGCAGGCTTGGCACTGCTTGGGGATCATGTGGTTTTTTTAAAAACAAACAAGTCTTGTAAAAAGTAAAGAGCAGCATTTTCCGAGACAATGAGAAATCAGTTTGCTCTCCGACCAAGCAGAGCATTTCCCGTGAAGCTGGATGCTGTAATGTGCCATTTGCCAACAAGATAAGATGGCTGTATTTGTTCAGTGATTTATCCCCTGTGAAACCAATCTGAAAGAATGCTTTATTGCTCTATTTATTTTTTCTAAAGAAGCTTCTTTGACCCCATTTTTTTGTGTAGGGAGCATGCATGCCTTTAAGCTAAATCTCAAAGCCTGGTCAAAATTGGGCTCTGTCTTCAGGGTTGCAGCTTGAAACACAACATCCGTGATGCCATTCAGAAGCCGAGAGGTGAGCAGCTCTCCCCGGGGCTTTTTCTGATTGAAAACCTCATATTCACCAACAAAGCCAGCCTGAAGCTTAAAGGGTTTGGGGTTTTTTCCTTTCTGGGTCTTCCTTTAAGGGCAGAGGTTAAAACAAAGCAGATGCTCTTGGATAGTGCCTCTGCTCTTAGAGGCAGTTGCTGTTGGAGGACTTGGCTCCTGACACGTGAGGGGAGGATGCTCCCTCTTATTTGCCAGCGGATGTCAGGCTTAATAAAAACCCCCAATCTGGAAGAGCTACATGATCCCCCTGAGTGAGAAGTATCAGTGCTGTTATTGCATTACCTCCATCCCTTAGTTTGTTTGTGCAATTACCCATGTAAGTAAAACCTGAAAGTGCCTCCTTACAGCACGTTCTCCCCAAAGAAGGGAAAGGATCGCAGCTATCGGAGTGGCCTGCAGGGAGAGGGATGGATTTTTCAGGTAGCTGGAAGCTGTGCCAGGTTGGGTGTTTGCATGGTAGCCTGCTACTATATTTAGTTTCTCTTGGCCTCCCAGAATGAGTACATTGAACCTTTCTAGATATGGAGATTGGCAAGCCATGCTCAGGGCTGGCTGGTGCTGTGCCTACTTCTGAGCTTTATTTGTTGTTTAGAACCTTGGTCTTCACTGTTCTGTGTCTGGGGTGGAGGATAATGAGATGAGGTTATGTGAGCAAGAGCTGGTTTTGTAGGTGTTCTCTCTGCAGTTAATAACTGGCGTTTTTTTAAGAAAAGCTTCTCTTTTGGAGGGTTTTGTTGTCTTGTAGCTTTAACCCTTTGTGGTGTTTCAGGTGTGCAGAGTGAGGATCAGGTGCTTTGCAGGAGTTATTTGTTGCCTTTTTCAGTTTTGTACCACAAACCAGCATACTTTCAGACACAAACTTCTACTCTGAGATGCTTTGAATAAATTTGACCTACCTACCTATGTAGTTAAATGAAACATTTTTTTCTTCCTGGAACTTCATTCTGGTTGCAGCTGTTGTACAAGCTATAGATTTCTGGATTTGTCAGAAAACCATTACTTCAGACCACTGGGATTTCGGTGGGTGGGTGAAAGTGCTAACAGATTAATGAGTCTCACTTAGCATCTCCATCTGCCAGACTAAACCTTGTTCTGCACAGGAGACTTAACACAGCTGGTTTGAGCTGGTCTGTGGAAGCAAAGCACCCTTTACCTAGTCCAGGCTGACCCCTGATATTAAAAAAAACAAGCACTGCAGTGTCCTGGATAGAATTCCTCATCCCTGGAAGTGTCCAAGGCTGGGTTGGTTGGATGGGGCTTGGAGCAGCCTGGGACAGTGGAAGGTGTCCCTGTCATGGCAGGAAGTGGAACTGGATGAGCTTTAAGGTCCTTTCCAACCCAAACCATTCTGTGATAGATTTCATTTTCCTTGTCCAAGCACTACAGTGAACTCAAGGTGTGCAAATGAGCAAAAACAGTAGAAAAATGTAGGAAGTCTTCTGAGGATAAGGTAGAAGCTCTGGGTCCTCACCAAACACATAGATCCCTTGTCTGATATTTAAACTTTCACATATAGCTGTAACACTTGCAATTACTTTCCCTGTGCCTTGCCTCCATAAGGAGATAAATTAAAATGTGTGCTATAAATGAGGTATCTGGATCCCCACAAGGGTGGCTCATACCAGGGGGAAATGCTTGGGAACAGCCGTGTGTGCAGCAGGGCTCTCACACTGCAGTTGGCTCCAATCTCTGTCACTGTGAGGGGCAGCCTCAAGGTCCAGCTGTGAGCAGGAATGAGATGCCTGATGAGGCAAGAGCTGCTGTGCATTAGCTGTAGCTGTTGGTTTTTCTGCTCCCTCCTGTGAGCTCTGAAAGTTAAATGGGAATGAAGTAGCTGCTGAATAAGAGACATGTTATCCCTCGCCTGCATCCGTTTATAGGTGGCAAGTTGCCATGGCTAAGACACTGATCAATTGTTACTCTGAAATCAGGGGTTGTTCTTCAGAGTTTTTTTTTCCCTAGAGAAATGGGATATCTGCCATCTCTAGTGCCCAGGAAGAATCTGCAGAAGTGAGTGTTGGTATTAGTGTGGGTGCCTGCACATACACACTCTCCTGCTGTTCCTGGACACAAGTTCTCTAATTTTTCCCTTGCCTGTGAGACTGGATAAACAGCCCAGAGGCACTGGGGAGCTCCAGGGTGTGGGGGAAAGGCTGGCCTGGCTGATTTGCTTATGTAAAACAAAAAGGCATTTACTCAGTGCATTGGGTGGACTGTTCTTGTGTGCAATAAATTGTGCAACTGTACAGCCATACCAAAGCAGACTGAGATCCTCTGACTTGTCTCCCACATGGAATCATTACAGCTGCTTGTCAGGAATATGCAAAATTCCCGTGATCTGCTTGCATGTGTTACTCCAGGTTGCTTTCTGCTCAGAGTGCCTTTGCAATATCAGTGAACCTTCTTGCTGCTCTCTGTGGGTTTGATGACATGCTATCCCAAAAATTTGGACTGGTTCATTTTTCTGAAGTACCTCATCACTATGGAGAAGGGAAAGCAAGCAGTGCCAATTACCAGGAAAGCTGTTGTAGTCCTGGACTTACATATTTGGCATATGGAGTCAGATCACATTTTCTTTATATTATGACATTAGTGACACCAAGTGTTTTGTTCTGGTTCTTAGTCAAGAATGACAGGAAGGTAGAAGACCCTTAGAAGTTTAAAATTATTCTCTGCAGTCTAGAAAGCTGCCTTACAGACAGTAAGATGTTAAAGCTGAGTCTCTGAGGAGAAATGTTGAGATCACTTGATGAGTCTGTCAGGGTACACCTCCAGAGATGTGTGTAACATTTTAAATGTAACAGATAATGAGAAGATAGTATTAAAAGTCTAAAAGGCAGAGCTGGCTGAAAACTCGTGCTTTGAGTCATCTTGGAGCTTTTGGATCAAGTTGGAGATCCTGATGGAGAAGGGGGAAGGGAAAGACTTTTGACTTAGTTGTAAATGGAATAAAAGGAATAGATGCTTTTATAGGACCCCTGTTTAACTGGTCACTTTTGGCTCATTCTGAGATGAAATCTATTGCTGTAACATCATCAGTCTGCAGCCCCAACACTTCCAGCTGTGATCCAGCTAGATTGGCCAGGCTGAGCCAGTCTAGGTGTGAACACACAGCTGACTGAGAGCCATGGAGCTGAGGGACTGCAGGGAGTGGGAGACTGGATTCAGCAGGTAACACTCCCCTGGGAATCCTGTGGTGTGGTATTTAGTGCTGCTAGGGGAGACACAACCTCAGAACATGTGTGATTCAAAGGCCTCAGTGCAGATTCAAAGAAGAATTTAGAGAGAGCTGTTAGATAAAGTGCAGAGTGTCCCTGGCCAATGGGTAGCAGTGTGAGGAGCAGCATTCCTGCCCTGTCCATAAGGAGCTTCCTCCTTGCCCTCCAAACAGCACAGATCTAGATGGACTCTACTGACCCTAGAACTGGGTCATGCTAATTATGCTGGTGAAGGAACTAAGCAGCATTTTAATATTCAGGTGTAAGAGGTTTGTGTGAAAAGGGCTGTGGGTCATCACTACATCCAAAACTCTGCTTTTGACCTGCAAAACTACCTTTGGGTTTTTTTTGGTTAAATGGCTGTTGCTCAGGCTGAGGGTAGTTGTTTTTTGTGTGTGTGTATACTGAGAGAAAGGTTGTGCTATAAATTAGGGCTCCTGGATTTCTCCTGCTGGACCAGTGCACGTGGATGTGGGTGTCAAGGGAGGTCCTTCTCCAGGTTATTCTCTGCTCATTTTTTTTTTTTTTTTATTCTCTTAGTGCTGGATACAGATGTTTATGCATATATTTAGGGAAGGCTGGTCTGGAAATAAACTTCTCTTTGCAGCACTCCACCTCCCTCAGCTTCATATTTTAAGACTCTTTGTTCTCTCATAGTAATTTTCCAAGTGGATTAGTGCAGGTCACCAAGGCATCCACATCAGTGAAATACAGCAAGATGTTGCTGTCATCTCCCGAAACACTCCAGCACTCACCCCATTGCTTATCAACCCACACTCCAGTAATCCTAATAGCTGTGTCAGAGCAAGATTAACAGAAAATCCAGGCAAATATTTATGGTTCCCTTCAAGGTATGTATTAATCTGAGAATGTGGAGTAGATGCTTTATGAGGAGAGCTTGGAAACCTTGTTCATGTGGGCTGAGAAGGGATTCTGCTAGGCTGGGTAAGCTGCTGCCAGCTTGGGGATGAGGCATGGGACAGACAATGCAGGAGAGGATGCAAGATTCCCGAGTGGAATGGGGGGAGAAGCAGCTACAAATGAAAAAGGGAGGATAAGGAGCTTTGTTTGTTCTCCTCAGTGCTATTGCAGCCTCACATGGCAACTCAGTAGTGAAAGAAAGCAGAAGAAACATAAAGAAAAGAGGAGGAGCAGTTGAGAAGAAAGAAGCAGAAGAACCATGCAGCAGGGTGGTATCTGGGAAGCAGCACTGGTTGGGAGGTGGCTGGTATAACCGTGGTGAAAACTGGATCCCCTTTGTCTGTGGGGCTGTGCAGGTTCATGGGGTGATATGGGAGGGCTGGTGAGATGCAGCTTCCTCCCACAGTGTACAGCTGGTCCCACGAGGATTGGGTGCCTGACTCCAGTCTAATGGTGAGGATAATTCCCCAGTTTTAAAACATCTCATAAAAATATCTAAACTAATACTTTAACACAGGCGTGTCAATGCTGACCAGAACTATAGGAAAATCTAGTGAGGAGCATGATGGATGCTGCAGTTGAGCTCAAGTCAGGCAGAGACCAGAGACCTCTGAAGAAAGAGCTGGGGAAAAAAAAAAACGACTCCTGGCTGTAGCGCTGAGCTCTAGGAGATGTCTGTACTGTCCTTAATGTGCTATAGTCAAATACTGCTTTGTGCCTGGAAAAGATAATCACTAATGCTTATAAATATGGCTTCCTCTTTTCCAGAGGGGGAAAAAAAGTAGGATTCCTTGTAGTTTGTGTGTGAGTTTAGGGAGTGTTTTGTTCTGGCTCAGCTGCAGAGCTGTGACACCAGAGGGAGTAGGTGAGCCTTGAATAGCTGCTTTCAACAAAAACCAGCAGCAAATAATCACAGCCTTTGCAAGAGGTAAATTAAAACCATCTCCAGCCTGGAAAACATGCACAGCTCAGCATCTTTTCTCCATAAATATTTCCCTGCTGTTGAATCTCTGTAACCCCTTCAGAGCCCAGCAGCTGTGATCTTCCCAGCTTTAGGTGAGCCCCCTCCTCACAATGTGCTCTCTGAGTGGCTGCTGAGCAGGGATTTTGAACTGAGCTCTGTGGCTCTGTCACAACTTATTGGCTTGGAGAAGTCAAAAAAGTGTTGGTATGAAACAAATTTGGCCTTCTGGCATGGCACTGGTCAGCCTGACATCCCCATGGAGCAGTTGTTAGCACTGAAGCCGTGAATTTGGATTTTCTTCTTTACGTGTTTCTGTTGCTAAAGCAGCACTTCAGCTGTGGAGGAGATTGGGCTCAGTGTCTTCTGTCCCACTGTAAACATGGAGCTTGTCCAGTCTTTGCACACCCAGCAGGACCACTGAAGGAGCTGGAAGTGTGGGGTTTTAACATTTGTGTGATCATAGCCAGGAGGTTCTTTCCCACCCTGTCTTAATGGCACTGCATCCTTGTCCTCACAGACACAACGAGGCGAACGTGGAATTCTGCTCTGAGCAAGCTGAGAGTGAGCTGCCATAAGAGGGCTCCAGAGCCCTGTTCTTGGCTGTGTTCCTTTGTGGAGCCACCTTCCCTTTTTCTTTATCAGTATGTCCAAGCTGCCTTAGCAAAACCCTCTTACACCTGCTCTGAATGTTCTTTCTTATTGCACTGCTCAGACAGGTTATGAACTGGGTCTCTTCTTTTTAACCAGAACTACAAAAATGTGCATACTACAAAAATGCCTTGAGTAAAGCTTATTTCTTGGAATAGAGGAAATTTAACTTAGGAAGACTGTTTCCCTTCTTCTGGTGCAACCATAACCCTATAGCAGGAGCTGTGTCAGTCCAGTTGCAGGGAGAGCAGCCCATATTGAGGTTCATCTGTATGCAGGGTGCTGCCTGCCAGTCTGGTAATGAGCACAATGAGCCTGGGATGGGCTCTGGGCAGGGGAGGGAGTCCTGTTGCCATGACAATACAAATTGCAATGGATGACTCTTCAGATAAAAGAATCACGTTTTTAAAGGAAAAAAAATAGTGTGAAACAATAGCAGAAAGATGGTGTGAGGAGGAAAAAAAAAAAAGCTGTTAAATAATAGCAGAAAGATATGGTGTGAGTTCTAGCTTTGAGGTACAGCTTGGGAGAAGAAGATGGGGCTGTAGATACTAATGCTGGAAATGTTCTTCCCCTCAGGGTGTGGAGGAGCATTAAGAAAATGAGGCAGGAGCCAGGCCTCCTATGAATAAGCGTCTAGAAAGTTTTCCTTGCAAATATTTGGACGTGCAGTAATGAGTTCCAGTAACAGCTGAGTGCTGACTGCACCACGGGAGGCTCTGGGACTGTGCACTGATAGCCTGGGTACCATGAGGGTGCAGCTGGAATGGTGGGCATGGTGCAGATGGACAACTGTCCATGTTTCTGTTGTGCCTCGAGCAGATTCCTCTGTGTCACCACTCTCTGGAGCAAAGTCACTGTGCCCTGGAAGCCAGAGGCAGTAAGGATGTATTTATAGGAAAGACAGAGAAGTCCAATATACTAGCCCTGCGCTAGGGGCTTTTTAGGAATCTGCGTGCTGATACTGTTTAGGTGGAACATTTCTAATCCTGCTGTGAATCCTTGTTAAAGACAGGTTTTGTTTTCAGTCATGACCAGTGTAAAATCTGTTTCTACTTTGAACTGGCACCTTTTTAACACAGACTCCAAAGAATCACAGTAAAATGGGCTTTTTTAACTGTCACTCCCTCAAAGTTGTTCACAAGGTGAAACTAAACTTACCCAGTTGCCTGTAATTCAGGCTGTGTTATGATTCCACTGATGTCACAGCCAGTTGTGTTGAGCACAAATAGACATTCCAAGGAAGGATGGGATAATTAGAAGCAATCCAGTGATTCTTGTGACTGTATAAAAATAACCGGACTTTTTTAAGGATGAGTTATTTTTGGGAGCCTCGTGTCAAAAAGGGCTTGTGGGGTTTTGCATTTGAGAACAGTAAAGTCAGATGTTATACCTGCTTGGGTTTGGTTTTTTTTTTTTCTCTTTTTTTTCCTCTGAGTAAGATCTCTGCTGAGGGTCTTGCTTTATAAACTAAATTGGCACTGGAAATTGTTGGGATAAGTAACACAGGCCACTGACTTGCTGGCAAGGGAACATCAGCCTCAGGTTTAGCAGTGGGACCCAAGTGGCCCAACAGTAGGTAGTAAAGATCAAATTTAGAGATTTACTAAGACTGTTTTAAATAATACACCCAAAGAAAGCTTTGCATCCTGGAGCTGGGTGATGCCTCCCTGACCTGTATTTATTTTGGTGGCTTATTGTGTACTTGTGGAGGGGGAGCTTTCTCCTGTCCTGTGACAAGACTGCTATAAACCACAGTGTTTTTCAAGCTACTCCTGAAAAGTTGCTCTTCCAAGGGAGAGGTTCTAGGTTGGTGGTCAAAACCAAAAAGTGAAGTTTTTGTATTTCCTGTTACAAGACATCCTCTTTGTGCTCCTGGGAAGTCAAGCCATAGTGTTTACGTATTAAAAAAAGGGGAGAGGATTGAGGGTCTTTGTCTGGCTGCTGGGCAGCATCTAACCCACCACACCCAACCCTTTGACAAAGGTACTGGGTTGTAAAATGTGTTACCAAAGATTCAGCTTATGGACCTGAGTGTGGATAAATGAAATTGAAGATAAATGTTGGAGTATGCTCTACTAGTGGGACTTCCTGGAGGTCAGTGGGAGACTTTGCCCAGAGTGAAGCAGTTTGTTCTAAGGTCTGATGTGGGACAGAGCAGTATTTTCTTTGATGTGAAGGGGAAGAGGACATCTTGTGGTGTTTGGTTTTCCCTTCTGACTGGAACTCTTGGTTTAAGAGACTGGTGCTGGGAAGGGAGGAGGCGCCATTCATGCATGTGGAGCCACTGCAACTACAAAGCAGTGATTCCTTGACTTACCCTAAAATTATGAAGCTCCAACTATGTAGTTTCCTCAGAAATAAAAATATCCCCTCCAAAAAAAACCCTACGAAACTACAATAAGTGATGTTTTGGGATTTTAAGATGCCCTATGAGCATCACACTGATTTTTCTCTCCAAGCACTATTGTGCTGTTAAGACCTGACAAACAAGCTCAGGTTAACTTTTACTTCTGAACTCATAATCTGTTCTGTGGTTTCCACCCAATACTGCTGCATTGTTTCATGTGATTCTGAAAGTGAAACAAAAATAAAATTGTCCCGTCAGCTTTTCTCATTGATATATCTGAAATAAGTCCAGTGTGCTGCTGGTGAGTGATTTTTTTTTCAGTGCAGGGGCATCTGTGTGTTAAGTGAGTCTAAGTGTGGCTGTGGTTACTGGTGTAAATGTAAAAGAATTTTTTTTTTTTTTTTAATGAAAAAGCAGAGTTAATGTTCTTGAATGAAATAACTTCTGACTCCCCTTATTTTTCGATTAAGCATACCTGTAGTTGAGGTCAGGAATTCAGAATAATATCTGATGGAAGAAACCTAGAGGTTTGTTAAGCAAACGCAAACATGCCACAACTAAAAGGTCAAATGCATTCTTGATGTCAGTGAAATTTTCAGCTTGTTAATTCCAGCAGATGCATCAGTAGGATTGCATGTAAAGGCACATACTGGGTCACCATGGAAAAGAGTCCATCAGCAGTGCCCTTGCAGAGCAGGGGAGCAGAACTCCCTAAACTGCCTGTTTGCTGCTGCTTTTTTTCTTTCCCTTCCCTTTTGTCTTCCTTCAGAATGAGCCATCTGTGCTCTTCCACTGTGCTGGTGCCCACGTGCACGGCTGACGGAAGCGGGAGAAAAGCCCTTTAATCCTTATAAGGGGGACGGCAGTGGCCTCTGGTGTTTCCGGAGTTTTAAGGAAGTCACTGAAGTTCCTCTTAGTTGACTCCCCTCCACAGAAATGTGACAGATGGGTCTTTTCCTTTTATGGCCAATAAGCCTGGTTTCCCTTTGCAATAAAATCCTGGGTCAGAAGTGGAAGCGAGAAGTTGGGCAGGAGGAAGGGGCTGGTCTTACAGAGCCCAGTGGGTGGGGATGGCATTTGCAACATAGCAAATTCTAGGCTAAAATAAACCAAGTTACAACATCGACCCTGAGGTGATGGGTTTGTTTGTTTGAAGGGTGCCATAGATTTTTCAGTCTTGTTGCTTAAGACAGCAATTAGGAATTGTGACTCTCCTTAATTTCATGGGGAGGTTTATCTGGTCCAAACCCAAAATGGTTTTCAGTGTCTGATTGAATTTAGATAGCTTTGATTGAGTCTAGATAAGCATAGGAGAACAATACACACTTCTCTGCAATCTCCTTTACACCAAGTGAAATGTCTTGGCTTCTTATGGATGTCTCAGAATAGTTTTCTTCCTGAACCCTAAAGAGCCATTTTGTACCCCAGTTAATGTCTGTGCCTGATGTTTGGCACTGGTGTCACTCATTAGCTGAGAACAGGTAATGTCCCTCTGGGTGGTAATTGCTGATGGCTTGGACAGCCAAAAGCCAGCTTTGTCAGCCAATAATATCTTTTACATATCATCTCTGGCTACAAATGGTTTGATGAATTTGAGCCTTAAAAGTATTTTTCTAATAAAGTCAATCTCCTGTTTCTTGCTAAAAGTGCTTCATATCCTGTTTCACGAGGTTATTGCAAATGGCTCATTTGGCACTCAGTTAAACTGCTCCTTTTTTAAGTGGTACAGCTCGTGTTTCTTCCATGCAAAACTTATTGGCTGACACTCTATTTTTGGTTCTTATGTGGCACTTGAGAGACAAAAGACAGTAACTAGTTAGGAGAGTCTCTTGTGATGCTCCTGGGATTGTTTCATTCCAGCAACCCCTCACTAAATCACAGTGTCCAGTTGCAGGGGTACGGTTGGGGCTTCTCTCTTGGAGAAAGGTGTTTCCATTCCTTGCTGGTTAACAGTGGGGTTTGCTGCTGTGGAAAGCCTCTTCCCCAGGGTCACTAACTGGTCAGCAGGAGCTAAATGCTTCCCCATGTGCTGGGGAACCACTTTGGAAGTGGTTTTCAGTAGCATCCGCATATTCTTCAACTCTGTTTTAATAGTGTTTGTGATCATGCTTTTTTCTTTTTTCCTTCCTATCCTTGTCTTTACAATAGACATCCTGGGAAAATGAGAACAGGATCTGGAAGTTGCTCTGGGGCTGGGGAAATGGCTGAAACCAGTCTGTGTCTAAATACCTCACTTGTGCTGCCAAAAGAGTCAATTTAATCTTTGGTTATCCCACCCTCTGTGTCCTTGTCTGTGGCTCGTACCCCTGTGAGGGTGTTGGACTTAATCCTTTCAGAGGAACTGCATGTACAGCACAGTTTAATAATCTAGCCTTTGGATAACATAACCCCACAACACCAGTTTCGATCCTTACTTTACATCCAGCCGTGCCAAAGCTCTCTGTACCTGCAGTTCTTGTGTTTTTTTCCTTCTCTATGGGTGTAGGAGGAAGGAGATGATTTGTGTGGTAAAGGTGAGCAGTGGACCCATCCTGCACCAGGAGCATCATTCATCTGTGACCTGGATGTTAAGATGGCTTTCTCCTGAATCAAGGATTCTCCCCTCAAAATTGAATTGTCATCAGCAGTACAACATGAAATGTTCCAGTTTGCTTTGCTGTTATAGTTGGGTCATGGCAGGAATTACTGTTGCTGCTTGGGAACGAGCTGGGTCTCAAGCAGATCCCTGGAGATGAAGTGGCTTGTGCTTTTCAGGGGGTTTTGAGGGTTTTTCTGCTTTTACAGATAACAGGCTTGCAACATCTCTGGTTTGTAGACAAGTCATGCCATGCAAATCGTTGAGCAGTGTTAATTAACCTCGTGTGCTCCTGCAGGGGAAGAGGGGAACCGGTCTTTCCGAAGGGTGTTTGTGAGTGTAGCAGAAAGGGAACTCTTCACTGGGGATTTCACAATGCCAAGGTTGCAGGATGCTGTTCCAGCTCACCCCTGTTGTGTAGGGCTGTGTCCCACACAGCTCTGGGAGCCCACAGACCTTGCAGGAGTTCCAGGAGTTGTTCCTGGCCTCTTTTTTTTCCCAGCCTCCTGCCTGGTCTTACATGGCTGTGCAGGGCTCAGCTTGTCTTGCTGCATTACCAGCTGTTGTTCAGAGCTGCTGCAGGTGCAGAGGCTCCCTTTGGAGTTGCTAACTCAGCTTGGCTTCAATGTCTGCAGATCTGAGGTGGTTTTTTGTCTTACTCCAAAATGTTTCCAAGCCCCACATTTTTTCCACGACTAATAAAAAGTGAATTGAAAGGGATTATATGACTTAACTGAAATTAAATTACAGGTTAAATAATTTTTCTACTTAGAAGACAAATCATGTCCTGAATTACCGTCGTTTGGCAGGACACTGCAGCACTGCTCCAGTAACCTGCCCATTCCCCCACGGGAGTTAAGGCGCCTTTGATTGGCTTTGGTCAAGGTTAGGCTGCTCTGGGGTCAGTAGCCACTTGGCTTGGTGGCCTTAGGTGGCTCTGTCCTTTCTGCCTGGCTCCTTGTGGGGCTGGTGGGTCCTTCCCAGTGTCCCTCTGCTCCCTGCAGCCTTAGGAAGGCACATTGCATCGTGCAGGGCCAAACAACCTTAGCAGAACTTTAAAAAACACCCTCAGTTTGTGGTTTTGAGGCATTTTTCACCACTTCTGCACCAAACAACCCCAGGCTCAGCTGGTGGGTGCTTTAAGTATGGGAGGGAATGGGAACATCACTCAGGGGCTCTGGATGAGGAATTAGCAAATTGTCAGCACATCTATTTCCCTGATTAGTCTTCTGCTTTGTTTTGTTGTATACTTGTCTGCTTGATATATTTTATTATAATTATTGTTATTCAGATACAAAATAATAGGTTTTATGCTGCAGGAGGAAATCAGTGTATTTCTGCACTGGAGCTCAGGTGTGAACTCTTTCACCACGTGGCTCTGCTCTGTCATTTTGGCTTTCTCAGAGGTTCCAGCAGGCTGCTGCTGCAGGGCTGTGGGTTCTGGTTTCTCCACTGCCTTTTTTAAACACAGCAAACGAGCCAGAGGTGACTGAGTGTCACCTTGGTGAGGGTGCTAGATAAAGGTTTGCCGTTCACAAAGCCATTTTCATACCTCTGTGGTAAATATTGCTACTATAAATATTACAATTACAGGGCTGGCTGCCCTGTGGTTCAATTCAGGGGTGCAAATGTGTCCTGTCTGCACAGTGCTCATGTGGGGAGCAGCAGGTAGGAAGTGACTGAAGCACATAGGTATTAAAGCAGTAAATCATCTGAATTTGAATTTTGAAGAAGGCCAGTTATTCCTTTTCATTCTATTTTCTTGATCCTTGCTCATTCCCTAACTTTTTTTTTTTTTTTTTTTTTTTTTTTTTTTTTTTTTTTTTTTTTTTTTTTTTTTGGTGGGGGGGGCGGGTTTGTTTTTGTTTTGTTTAGTCTGGCCTGTTTAAAGCTAGGAACTTTACTTTGGGAGTTTTCTCTCATTTGGGTTTCATTTCCCAGGCAACACAAGCTGTGCTTGCCCAGTGTCTGAGGGTGGATTTGCACCCAGACCAAAGCTGTTTACCAGCCTCAGTTCACCTTCCATCATCCCTTGCTGGGGTTTGATGATCTGGAGTGTCAACTTCTGTTGTAGGTAGAGATTGCAGTTTTAAAAGGCTCTAAATTGAAAACAAGGAGTGTTAATGCTGCTAAATTACCATCAAAATTGCTGTATTGCAGAGATTCCTTAAAAAGGATTGTAGGTGTTACATAAACCTGGGTCTCCGTGAAATTTTGATGGAGGAGAGGACATCTCTAACAGAGTTTCTCTTGCTGATCTTTTTGTGTTATAATAAAATCTGGAAACTGTAGAGGGAGAGAAAACCACGGAAAAAATAGGACTTGTCTGGAGGAGGCTCTCTCCAGGTTCTGCCACCCAAAGGGGGTAGGGGTTTGTGTCTGGGGTGGGGTGGTGGAAGAATTTGTTTATCGTGTGGTGGTGTAAGAGGGAAGTTTCAAAATTAACTTCAGTAATTGTTCCTCCTCTCAGTCTCACAATGCATCGTTAGCAGGTACCTCTGCAAATGAGATACCTTGCTTTTGTTAGCCTTTACCTTCTTGGCATCCTTGGGTGCAACCCCTGGGTGACCTTCCGGAGTTACCCTTTAAAAATCAAGTTGCTTGTCTTGAACTCTGAATCTGTGCCTCTCCCAAGGTCTCTATTGTTTCCACCAATTCCACAATCAGATTTCATCATTTAGTGTTGCAGCTATTGGGAGCAACATCCCTTTTTCTATGAGATTGTGCAGAGGATTACATGGATAACCTCCTGAATCTGCTCTGCTGAATTGAGTACGAGAATGTGCACTGGGGGAGGGCAGGAGGGCAGCTGCTGAGGCTTTGAACTCCTCTGCTAGTATTTAATTATTTACCTTGGCTGGGAAGGCAGTAGCTGTTATCTGCAATCAGTGCAACAGACCTCAAAGCTGTGCTTGACAGCTACAGATGTGCTTCCAGTAGCATGTGCTGGGTTTCTCTTAACTTTTTCCCTGGGAAGGAGGAATATGACCTCAGGTATAGTGATTTAGCCAACATATAGTCGGTGTGAGGTCCCAGGATATACTTAACCTCCCTTTCTAAAGTGGCCAAGCAGTGTGTTTCTCTGCCTGCACTGCAGGTGGACTCATGTTGGTGGGTGACCACCTCTGGGTATGTCACAGTCCCCCCTGTACCCAGACTTCCCCGTGTGCTGATCTGGAGAGATGCTCTGTGTGACACCAACCTGCTCAGGGCTGGGGACTAGCTTTTGACAAAAAAACACATAATTTTGGTGAGGAGAGCTTATCCTTGTGAGAAACACTTGTTCCTCAGCTCAGGGGAAGGCATTCTGGTGTGATGGATGCATGATGCAAATACTCCAATGTTCTTTTCTGCAGCCAACCTGCTGCCTGCACCTTTTGATGTATTTCTCACAGCCCTGGAGCTGGAGAGAAAGTAGCTTTGAAACAAACATACTTCTTTATAAACATTCCAGAGAATGAAAAAAAACCATAGTTTTGTTCAAGTTCAAATTAAATATGACCTTTCTCTGTGAAAGCTGTTTCTCATACTCAGGTTACCCTGAGTGTGAGATCAAGGAGCAATTTCTTGTGCTAGTGCTGTTTCCACCTCTGGCCTGCCACAGGGTCTGTGATGCTGAGCAGCACTTCTTGTGTGAAGCTGCAGATATTTTGCTTCATAGGTCTCTAACCACTTCACCCACACCAGCAGCTGTTCTGGCTTTTTACAGTCAAAGTCTGGAGAGGGAAAAGCTTATTTTGGTTTGGTCTGTGTGTTTCAGAACTTCTGAATTACAGATATAAGATAATCCTAGTGACTTAGGCAAGAGGTGGGAATTACCACACATTTCTGGTTCTGGGATTCTGACACAGACAACGCAAACCTTCATGGGAAGCAGACTGGAAGGAGTGTTGAGTATCTCCAGTATCTTAGAGATGGGGTAGGACTAAAATATGATTAATTTAACAAGAACAGGCAAAACAGAAGACATTGGTTTAGGATTTTGTAATGGGGTTTAATATGTGGCTGTTTAGCCACTCTCAAAGATTGGACTCGATGGAGATCTTTTCCAGTCTTAATAATTCTGTGATTCTGTTCTGTGGTTCTTGGAGTGTTTTGGATATAAATGCATGCTTTCCTCATCCAGCTTTTAACTTCTGGTCACTCTTAGGTCTCTGTTTTTATCCCCCAGCATGTTCTTACAGCCTAATCCAAGCTTGTCCCTTTGCTTTATTTCTCCCTGTGACGTCTCCCCTCTCAGAAGGCTCAGGGCCGTGCTCAGCAGAGGAAACCCCAGTATTTCCCAGTTCCCTTCGTGCTCTCTCTGTCCCTGCCGTGTGAGCGGCCGCCGCTGAGCGGCAGCGCTGCCTGGGGAACAGCCGAGCTCCCGGGGGAGCTCCAAACCCACAAACCCACACATGGCCTCCCAGCCCATTGCTCCATGGCATGGCACTGCCTTCTCCACCCTGCCTGGATTTTGTGTTTGGGGCTGGTACCTGCTGCCCATCAGAATATTGCCACACGATCCGTGCTGGAAGGGGCTTTCCCTGCACTGGGCAGTCAGGGATCTGTGGAGTTGGGATCACTCCTCCCTGTGCTGGGTGTTTGTGCATCTCTAAAGAGGGGTCTCTTACCCAAATGGATTGTCTTGGGCTGGATTATAGCCTCTTTATCCCAGCTTAACATATAGGAAATCCCAGAAACAGCCCTGAAGGAGTGTGTTCATGAGAGCTTATCCATGCTTAAAGGTTGTATTCATTTAGCTACTTCAGCATCAATTTTTAGTTAAGATCGATGCAGCTTTATGGACAGTGAGACTTTGTGGGGAGCAAGACTCTGTGGTTCTTTATTTTCCCATTAACTCATCTGGTTGGGAATTGCAGCTCTTTAATTAAAGCAGCACAGTACAGACTAGCCCTGAGGTGCTGTTCTGAGGCACTTGCATTCACATCTGTTTTTGGGTAAAGCTCAGTCTGTTTGGGGTCAGCCTGTGCAATTGCATGGCCAAGAGCAGGAGAGGAAGCAGCAAATCAATCACTAGGGCTCTGTCCCAGGATGCCTCACCTCCCTCTCAGCCAACATCCCCACGTGTGCCATGGGCAGAGAGCGCTGGAGCCTGCACCTCGCCCTTCCTGGGGGATACAGGGAGACGTGGCAGCACAAGGATTTAATTACCCAGCATATGGAGAGTGAGGGGAGCTCAGAGGCACCCCTGGGAGCAGAGGGCGGTGATGACAGCCGGGGCCATCGCCTGTTGTTGTTTAAGTCGAGTTTCCCCCACCCTCCCTGCGTTTTGCTCAGTCACTGAACGGCTCAGTGTAAACTCCTACAGCACAAGCAGGAATGCCGTGGGCAGCGGGGCTGGGATGTGTGCAGATCATCTGATGTTTTTGTCCATGTGGCATTTGTTTAGGTTGCAATTGGGAAAAGTGATTTCTGTTACTGTGGCCAAGAGAATGTGGAGACTGGCAAGGAAAAGTTGACTGCTTGGGATTTTTACCCCCCTGCTGAGTGGGATGGATTTTGGAGAGTTATTTTTAGTTGATGGTAGAGTGGAGAAAAAGTCTTGGTTGTGTTTAAAACTGTAGCATCCATTGGAAGTACCAGAAGTGCTGAGGAAGGTGGTAAATTCATATAAAACACTTCCTGCCACCTTCAGTTAGTGCTGAGACAATTAACAAGGGTGTTGAAGGATTGTGCTGCCCACACTAAAAGCAGAGTGTCCACCCTTGGCCAGGCTGGCCCTGAGCACAGAAAGCTGCACATCCACCACTGACCCTGGGAACAAAGGATCCTCCTGAACCCAAACATGTTTGTGTTAATCCCGGCTGCTTCCTGGCAGGCAGCGAGAGGAAGCAGAGCCCTGCCTCCAACAGATGTACAGTGAGGAGATTACAGGGTGCGATTAAACACCCTCTCCATCACATCCTCCCCTGGCCCTGTGCAGCAGAAATGGACTGTCCCAGGCTGCCTGCCAAGCTGGGGCAGATGTAACAGGCAGCACATTCTTAATCTCCTGTCTCCATGCCTGGTTTGGAGCTGTTTCCTAATGCCAAAACTTCCTCAGCACCTAAAGCCTTAGCTCTACCTGCCTGGGAGGAGGAGGGCTGGGAGAAGGCAGGAGAAGTCAGGGAATTCTCAGCATCCAGAAATGATGCATTCAGCTGAACTGCTGTTAAAGCTGAAACACAAGTGGCCCTACCTGAGTACGGCAGAGTTTGCTAAGGGACAAACTGCTGAAAAGTTGGGAAGGATCTTTATTTTAATGGAGTTACTTTTTGGCCACTACACTTGGAGTAGGTGATTTCTGGACTGGGAAAAGCTTCTTCCCTCTTTGTGGGTTTAGGTGTGCTTTATATTGCTGCAGCCAGTCTAGGTGCAAATGCTGCTCTTCCTATGGAAATAGTCTGGGTTGGTTGCAAAAAATTAGGTTAATT